>NW_023425355.1:70753022-72056195 GCF_014108415.1 Molossus molossus | reverse complement strand
CATGTGAAAAAATGCTCAACATCTCTAATCATCAGAGAGATGCAAATTAGAATGACTATGAGATATCACCTCACACTTGCCAGAATGGCGACAATCAACAAATCCTCAAACAACAAATGCTGGCGAGGATGTGGAGGAAAGGCAACTCTAGCACACTGTTGGTGGGGATGCAGATTGGTGCAGCCACTATGGAAAACAACATGGTGTTTTCTGAAAATATTAAAAATGGAACTGTCATTTGTCCCAGTGATCCCAGTTCTTGGAATATATCCTGAGAAACCTGAAACACAACTCGGGAAGAATATATGCACCCCTATAATTATAGCAGCGCTCTTTATAATAGCCAAGATCTGGAAACAGACCATGTGTTCAATAATAGATCAGTGGATGAAAAAGCTGTGGTACATTTACACAATGGAATACTTTACAGTGGTATGAAAGAGATCTCTTACCCTTTGAGACAACTTGGAAGGACCTGGTGAATATTAGGCTATGTGAAATAAGCCAGTCAGAGAAAGACAAGTACCACATGATCTCACTTATTTGTGGTACATAATGAACAAAATAAGCTGTCAACCAAAAGAGATCCAGAATCATAAAAGTAGAGAACAGATTGACAAACCTCAGAGGGATGGGGTGTGGGCGGGTTGGGAAGAGATAAACCAAATAACTAATATGCATAAATGAACAACCAATTGACATGGAAACTAGGCTGGGGAAAGCAGGAGAGGGGTGGGAGCAGGAAGGATGGGGACAATTGTACAAAATGGGGGACAGTTGCCATTTGACCCAGTTTTAAACGTGTTCACTTTATAATATATTCTAAGAAGCCTGAAACCCCAATGAGAAGGAATATATGCACCCCTATATTTGTAGCAACACTATTTACAGTAGCTAAGTGTCCATTAGTAGATGAATGGATAAAAAAGCTGTGGTACATTTATACAAATGGAATATTATGCAGCTGTAAGAAAGAGAGATCTCTTATCCTTTGAGACAACATGGAGGGACCTGGAGAGTATTATGCTGAGTGAAATAAACCAGTCAAAGAAAGGCAAGTACTACGTGATCTCACTTTTTTATGGAATAGCATGAACAAAATAAGCTGTCAATCAAAGTAGATCCAGAGACATGGAAGTAGGAAACAGAGTGACAAACCTCAGAGGGAGGTGGGGTGAGGGTGTTGGTAAGAGATAAACTAAAGAACTTATATTCATGTGTGCAGAACCAATGGACACAGATAATAGTTTGGGGAAAGTAGGAGGGAGGTGGGAGTGGGGAGGAAGGGTTTAATGGGAGACATCTGTAATACTTTAAACAATAAAGATAAAAATAAAATGGAATGGTAGTAATACTTTCTGAATTTGGGGATTAAATGGAATAATAAGTATGTATGAAAGCTAACATGCTAATCACTCAATAAATAATTACATTACATAAAATTATTTATGTTATAAATGATTATATTATAATTATGTTATTTAATTTTGTTTTTTTAAATTAGAGTTAACATACAATGTTATGTTAGTTTCAGGAGTACAGCATAATGGTTAGACATCTCTAAAATTTATGACGTGATCCCCAGCAGGTCTAGTACCCACCTGGCACCATACACAGTTACTACAATGTTATTGACTATATTCCCTATGCTGTACTTAACATTCTCGGCACTATATTGTACCTGTCAATTTGTACTTCTTAATCCCTTTTTCACTGAGCCCACAATACCCCTCTCATCTGTCAAACATCAGCTTATTTTTTGTTTCTGTGAATTTGTTTCTGTTTTGTTTGTTTAATTTTGTATTTCAGATTCTATATCTAAGTGAAATTTTATGGTATTTTTCTTTCTCTGTATGGCTCATTTCACTTAGCATCATACCCTTTAGGTACCTCTATGTTGTCACAAATAGTAAGATTTCATTTTTTATGGCCAAGTAATATTCCATTGTATGTATATATACCACTTCTTTATTCAGTCATCTATTGATGGGCATTTAAGTTGCTTCTATGTCTTGGCTATTGTAAATAATGGTGCAGTAAACATAAGGATTCATATATCTTGTCATAATAGTGATTTGGATTTCTCTGGATACATACCCAGCAGTAGGATTGCTGGGTCATATGGTAGTTCTACTTTTAATTTTTTGAAGAACCTCCATACTGGTTTCCATACTGGCTGTACCAATTTTCAATCCTAATGACAGTTCACGAGGGTTCCCATTTGTACATATCCTCACCAACACCTGTTGTTTATTGATTTATTGGTGATAGCCTTTCTGACAGATGTGAGGTGATATCTCATTATGTTTTTTTAATTTTAATTTTCAATTACAGTTTATATCCAGTATCATTTTATATTAGTTTCAAGTATATCTCATTGTGGTTTTAATTTGTATTTCTCTCATGATTAGTAACATTGAGCATCTTTTCATATATCTGTTGGTGATTTTTATGTTGCCTTTGGAGAAATGTCTGTTCACAACCTCTGCTCATTTTTTAATTGGTTTGTTAGTTTTTTAGTGTTAAGTTGTATGAGTTCTTTATATATTTTGAGTATATCAACTCATGGTTGTTGGCATCAATTCAACACCAACAGTAATTCCCAATTTGGGGTGTGGTGAGGAAGGAAACTTCATTCAGTGCAAACAACTCAATAGTGTTACAACTCAATTATGAAGCAGCAGAGTTGTGAAACAGCCAATTGTGAAGCCCTAATGTGAGCCAGCCATGGGGCCAGGAGGCTCTGGAGCCAAGTCCCTCTCCAGCTAGACAGTTCTGTTCTGCTCTAAAATGACATCTTTTGTATTTCATCTTTGGTGAAAAAGAAAAGTGCCCTCTAAGCCAGAGGGGAGCTAACTTATATAGACAGAAGTCCTTGCCCCTGGTCTTTGACTGATCTGTCCTCATGAAAATGAGGGCTCCAAATCCTCACAGTTTATTTGGTCCAAAAGACACTGTTCTGGTTGGTCAGAATGGAGCCTCTCTGATTTTTCAGTGAAGATGCTGATGGGAATATAGCTGCACAGTTCATATTGGATGGTGAAAGCCTCAATCTTATTAGTTGAAATAGGATTACAGGAACTCCTTTGTAAAGCCTGGCTCAGATGGAAGAGACACAATGCAGGAAGGCAGTTCAGTGCAGAGGCAGGCAACTTAGTGCAGACTTATCCCTGAAGCATGGTTTGTGTGAGAAGCCCCTGTGTAGAAATGGCTGCTAGGCTCTGTTTTTTGTTTGTTTGTTTTTCATTTTTTAATTTGAGCCTAGTTAGCCACCATAAGCCCTCCTTAGTAGTTACCTTTTTTCTCAAGGTCTACAGATATCATTGGTAAATATCTTCTCTCATCCAGTAGTTTGTCTTTATTTATTTATTTTTATGGTTTCCTTTGCTGTGCAAACACTTTTCTTTCTTTCTTTTTTTTTTTTTAATCCTTACCTAAGGATATTTTTTCATTAATTTTCAGATAGAATGAAAGGGAGGGATGGAAAGAGAGGAGAGAGAGAGAGAGGGAGAAAGGGGGGGAGAGAGAGAGAGAGAGAGAGAGAGAGAAACATGAGATGTGAGAGAGACACATTGATTGGTTCTCTTAAGCTGTCTTCCTGTTTTTTTATTGTTTTTTCCTTTTGGTTTTTGATTGGATGATTTTTCTACCCTGTCTTTTAATTCACTGATCCGTTCCTCAGCTTCCTCTACTCTGCTTTTTAGACCTTCCAATTTGCTTTTCATTTCTGATATGTCATTTTTATCTCTGCTTTGTGGTTTTTAATTTCCTATTGGCTTATTTTCAGCAACTCTATGTCCTTACACATGTTGTTGAGCTTCCTCAAGATCATGGCTCTGAATTCTAGTTCTGTTAACTTGCTTAACTGCACCTCATTTATCTCATCTTTGGTAGAGGTCTCTTGTTCTTTCGTTTGGCTTTTTTTTCTGTTTTTCACCATTTTGGCTATCACAGTGGGCTCTGGAGTCTGCCACATTTTCCCTGTGAGTGTTCTTGTTCTACTGTTTGTGGCTCCTTCTCCTGGGTTTGGATGAGGCAGGGTGGACCCACTTTAAACACCACTGTCAAGTCTCAACTTCCCTGGTTAGAGTTGCTAGCCCAGGTAATGGTAGTTATCCTCTAGCTTTTTTTGCCTGGAGGCTATTAGTAGAGGTCACTTGAAGAATCTTGGTTTCTGAGTTGCCTGAAAAACTCCCTCATGTGCTCAGTGTAAGAAGATTTCTCGAGGGTGGGGCTGATGTTGGTTGTTACTGGGCCTCAATTAGCCACCAGGTGGAGTTGAATTTCTGAGGGAGGGGCCACCGCCTCTTCCCAGGGCCCTGGGAAGGAGTAAGATGACCATAGTCCTGTGTGGTTGCTCTCAGAAAAAGCTCTGAGCACCCTCCAAATCCCCAGTGTCCCCACACAGTTCCAGTCCAGTCTGCCTTCCCTCTGTCAGAGCCCAAGTGAGTGGCTGCTACCAATTTAGCCTCTGTCCAGACTCTGCATCATGGAGCCATCTGGGACTTTTAACCCAAGGTCACTGTTTCCAGCCAAGGGCGGCCGAGGCTGCGGCATCAACCGAGGGTGTAGCACCCAGCCAAGGCCACAGGACTCAGCCGAGGGTGCAGCTTCCAGCCCAGTTCCCTGGTTCCAGCCGAGTCCGCTGGTCCCAGTCGAGTCCGCTGGTCCCAGCCCAGGTCACTGCGGACCTTGGGCTCCGGCCCCCTCTCGCTTCCCCGTAAGCCTACCAAGATTGAGTCAGTGTCCTTGGTTATGTGGTGCACCAAGCTGCCTTTCTGTTGCCCCTTCCTGACGATTTGTGTTTATTTTCGTTGTAAATCCAGTTTGGTCCTGGGAGATGGTCTGTGTAGCTTCCATTCACTCCGCCCCCATTTTTCATGCATATCTAGTTTTTATTCTTTGTAGTGTCTTTTTCTGGGATATCAGTTAGAATTATTCTGGCCTCATAAAATTAGTTTGGAAGTCTTTCTTCTTCTTGAATTTTTTGAAATAGTTTGAGGAGAATGGGTATTAGTTCTTCTCTGAATGTTCAATAACATTTCCCCTTGAAGCCCTCCGGGCCTGGGCTTTTATTTGCTGGGGGAGACTTGATTACATGTTCAATTTTTTTTGTTTGTTTTAATTGGTCTGTTCAAGTTTGCTATCTCTTCTTGGTTTAGTTTTTGGAGACTATGTGTTTCTAGTAATTTGTCCATTTCACTTAGATTGTCGAATTTGTTGCTGTAATATTGTTCATAATATATGTTAACAATTCTTTGTATTTCTGTGGTGTCAGTTACTATTTCTCCTCTTTTATTTTTGATTTTGTATATTTGCGTTCTCTCTCTTTGTTTCCTGGTGAGTCTAGCTAAGGGTCCATCAATCTTGTTTATCTTAACAAAGATCCAGCTCTTTGTTTCATTGATCCTTTGAATTATTTGTTTGGCCTTCATGTCATTTATTTCTGCTCTGATGACTTGCTCTGGGTTTTGTTTTTTTTTCTTCTTTGCTTTCTAGTGCTTTAAGTTGTGAGGTTAGTCTATTAGAAATTTTTCTTGTTTCTTGAGGTAGGCCTGTAGTGCTATGAACTTCCTTCTCAGAACTGCTTTTGCTGCATCACATAGGTTTTGTGTTGTTGTGTGCTCATTTTCATTGGTTTCCAGGAAGTTTCTAATTTTTTCCTTGATCTCCATGGTAGCCCAATCATTGTTCAATAACATGCTATTTATCCTCCATGTTTTCAAATGTCTTTGCTAGGTCTTATTGCAATTAATTTCTAGTTTCATGGCATTGTGATCTGAGAAGATGCTTGATAGGATTTCAGTCTTCTTGAAGTAGTAGAGACTTAGTCTGTGCCCTAACATGTGGTCTATCTTTGAGAATGTCCCATGTGCACTTGAAGAGAATGTGAATGCTGTAGTTTTGGGGTATAATTCTCTGTAGATAGCTATGAAATCCATTTGATCTTCCTTGAGTTTCCTTGTTAATTTTTTGTTTAGAATATCTATCCAATGATGTCAGCGGGGTGCTGATGTTCCCTGCTATGATTGTATTGCTATTGATTTCTCCTTTGAAGTCCTCCAGAAGAATTTTAATATATGTTGGTGCTCCTATATTGGGTTCATATATGTTTACAAAGGTTATATCTTCCTGTTTGGTAGATCCTCTCAATATTATGTAGTAGCCTTCTTAGTTTCTAGTTATGGCCTTCATTCTGAAATCTACTTTATCATATATGAGTATTGCTACCCCATTTATTTTTTTTTCTTTACCTTTGCTTGAAAGATTTTTTTCTATCCCTTCACTTTCAACCTATGTGAGTCTTATGTTGTGAGGTGGGTTTCTTGTAAACAACATATAAGTGAGTCATGGTTTCTTTTCCAGTCAACTATTCTGTGTCTTTTTATTGGAGCATTCAAACCATTCACATTTAAGGTGATAGTTGATATGTAATTATTTATTGCCATTTTTGTTTAATGTGGTTATATATTTTTTCCTATTTCTTCTACTAATTACAGGAGTCCTTTTAGCATATCTTGCAGTGCTGGTTTATTGTTAATATATTCCCTTAGCCATTTTTTGTCTGGGACGCTCTTTATTTGACCTTCTATTTTGAATGATAGCCTTGCTGGGTAGAGTAGTGTTGGATTCAGATCCTTGTTTTTCATGACCTTGATTACTTCATGCCATTCCCTTCTAGCCTGTTGTGTTTCTTGTGAGAAGTCAGCTGAGAGCCTTATGGGGTTTCCCTTGTAGTTAACATGTTGCTTATCTCTGCCTGCTTTTAGGATTCTCTCTTTTTCTTTAATTTGTGGCATTTTAATTACTATGTGTTTTGGTGTGGTCCTGTTTGGGTTCTTCTTACTTGGGGCTCTCTGTGGTTCTTGAACATGAATGCCTTCTTCCTTCACCAAGTTAGGAAAGTTTTCTGTCACTATTTATTCAAATATATTCTCTAACCCTTACTCATTTTCTTCATGTTTTTGGACTCCTATGATGCAAATGTTATTACATTTCCAGTTGTCCCACAGGTCTCTTAGCTGTCTTCCTGTTTTTTAATTGTTTTTTTTCTTTTTTGTTTTCTGATTAGTTGATTTTTTTCTTTCCTGTCTTCTAATTTACTGATTTGGTCTTCAGATTCCTCTATGCTGCTTGTTAGTTCTTCCAATGTGTTCTTTATTTCTGCTATGTCATTCTTCATTTCCACTTGGTTGGTTTTCAATGTTTCTATATTTTTACTCATGGTGTTGATGTCCTTATTCATGCTGTTGATCTTTCTCACGATTATGATTCTGAACTCTACCTCTGATAATTTACTTAGCTGCATTTTATTTATCTCATCTTCAATAGAGTTGTCTTGTTGTTTTATTTGGGTTTTGTTTCATTGTCTCACCATTTTGGCTATCTCAGTGGGTGTTGGAGCCTGCCAAATTTTCCCTGTGGGTGTTGGTGCTGTGCTGTTTGTGGCTCCTTCTGCTGGGTTTGGATGAGCCTGGATGGGCCCACTTTAAATACCACTGTCAAGTCTTACTTTCCTGAGTATATTTGCAAGCCCAGGGAAGGTTCTGTTATCCTCTAGTTTTTCCTGTAGGCTAGTAGTCTCAGTTACTCAGTGCTTTGGAATGTAGCCCTGGTGTTCTGCATAAGAAGATTTCCAGCATGTGGGATAGATGCTGGTTATTAATGAGCCTCAGTTTGCATTTCTTTACCTCACCTGGGCAAGTCTGAATCTTTGAGGCAGAAGTGTTGCTTTTCCCCACAGTTCTGGGAAGAAGCACACTGGCCACTGTCTTTTGTAGCCTCAACTCAGTCAAAACTCTGAGTGCCCTCCAAATTCTGAGTGTTCCCACAGAGTTCCAGGCCAGTCTGCCCTCCCTCTGCCATAGCTCACAGGTGAGTGACTGTGGCTATTTTAGCACTCTGTTTAGGCTGTCTGAGCTGTGGTGCAGATTGGTCTTTATTTCCCTACGGCACTGCTCACATGTAAGACTGTTGCTGTCTGTGGGCTACTAGCCCGTCACCCTCTCATGCCTCCACAGATCCTACCAGTGTCCCTGATATATGGTCCTGTCCTACTGCTTTACTGTTGCCTTTTTTCAAGAATTTGTCCTTATTTTAGTTGTAATATCCGTTTGGTCCTGGGAGATCTTTTGCATAGCTTCTATTCACTCTGCCTCCATTTTCACATCCTCTACAACTATCTTGTATGCAGTGGGTCACACAGGTCTTTCTGGTGCCCCTGCACCCTGCAGGTCCTTGGGTAACTGGATCGCACAGTCCCTTTGGGGACCCGGCTCTATGCCTATCTTATAGGCTGCTGGGTTGCACAGACCTCTCTGGTGCTTCTGCATCCCGCAGGTCCCACAGCTAACTGGATCGCACAGTCCCTGCTGAGTTGCACATGCCTCTCTGTAGCTTCAGCACCCTGCTGGTCCCTTGGGCAGGCAGCTGGATCACATCAGTCCCTCTTGGGCTCTGGCTTGTGAGTGCTATTGTGGGATGCTGGGTTGTACAGGCTTCTCTGGTGCCCCAGCACCCCCACAGGACCCACAGGCAGCTGGATCGCACCAGTTCCTCTAGGGCTCAGGCTTTCCACTGCTCTTGTGAGCTGCTGGACTGCACAGGCCTCTGTGGAGCCCCAGGTCTCGTTGCTGGTGGCTAGGGAGTGCTGCTGCCCCGTGGGGCTCAACTCCTATTCAGCTTTTCCTGTAGTTTTTGGGGATCTGTCTCAGCTGCTGGTCTGTGCTTCTGTTGCCTGGGAATGGATGTCTGCTCCCCAGCGTCTGTTGCTGGGGGTATATCTCAACTCTGGTTGGGCTGCTGTTGTGGGGGATGGTGCTGGGATCCTGGCTGTCCGAGGCTTCTGCCACTGGTGCCTTAGGAGCTCCACTATTGTGTGCTGTTCTGTGTTGACACAAAGTGTCCTCTTGTCCGATGGTGCCAGCTACACTGGTGGCTCAGGTTGCTGGGCCCTAGCCTCTCCCATTGCGTCCTCCCAGAGAAGACCCATGATCTTCAGTAATGGTGGGACCTCTTTGCGGTGCAAGGAGAAGAGCCCTGAAGAGCCGCTTATGGTGGTAGCTGGCTGCTCCCATCCACAGCACAGAATCCTTCTGCTTCATGTCTCTGCACTGCCGTGGTGTGGTCATCCACCTTCATGTCCACTCACACTCTCTCAAACACTAGCTCACTCTCTCACACACTCACTCTTCCTCCTGTCCTTCCTACTGCAATCTTTCTTCTCTTGGCCGTTTATATGTCCTGTTTGGAGAAGTGTCTATTTAGGTCCTCTGCCCATTTTTTAATTGGGTTCTTTATCTTCTTTTCATTGAATTGTATGAGTACTCTATATATTTTGGAAATTAATCCCTTATCTGATGTATCATAGGCAATTACGCTCTCCCATATTGTGGGTTCCCTTTCCATTTTGATGCTTGTTTCTTTTGCTATGCAGAAGCTTTTAAGTTTAATGTAGATCCATATATCAATTTTTCCTTTTTTTATCTAACCTTAGGAGTTGTATCAATGAAAACTCTGCTCTGTGTGATGTCTAAAAATTTTTTGCCTATATTTTCTTCTAGGATTTTTATGGATTTATGAGTCAAATTTACATCTCTTATCCATTTTGAGTTTATTCTTGTGTATGGTATAATTTGCTGGTCTAGTTATATTTTTCCGCATGTAGCTGTCCAATTTTCCCAACACCATTTATTAAAGAGTTTCTATTGTATGCTCTTGCCACCTTTGTCAAATATTAATTGAGCATAATGTCTTGTGTCAATTTCTGGGTTTTCTGTTCTGTTCCAATAATCCATATGCCTGATCTTGTGCCAGTATCAGGTTGTTTTGATTACAGTAGTTTGTAGTATTACCTGATATCCGGTATTGTGATCTCTCCTACATTGTTCTTCTTTCCTAAGTTTTCTGTGGCTATTTGGAGTCTCTTTCGGTTTCATAAAAACTTTTGAAGTATTTGTTCTAGTTCTGTGAAATATATCTTTTGGTATTTTAATGGGGATTGCAATGAATGTATAGATTGCTTTGGGTAGTATGGACATTTTAATGATGTTCATTCTTCCAATCCATGAACAAGTTATGTGCTTCCGCTCTTATATCTTCCACTATTTTTTTTTTTTTCAATGTCCTGTACTTTTCTGCAAATAGGTTCTTTACTTCTTTGGTTAAGTTTATTCTGAGGTATATTAATTTTGTTGCCTCAATAGTAGATGGAATTGTTCTTTTAGATTCTCTTTCTGTGGGTTCATTATTGGGGTATAAGAATGCCATCAATTTCTTGATGTTAATTTTATATCCTGCTACTGTGCCAAATTGGTTTATTAAATTTAGTAGATTCTTGATGGAGTCTTTAGGATTTTCTATGTGCAGTATCATGTCATCTGCAAATAATGACAGTTCTACTTCTTCCTTTCTTGTTTGGATCCCTTTTATTTTTTCTTCATGTCTAATTGCTGTGGCTAAGACTTCCAGTACTATGTAAAATGAGAGTGGTAAAAGTGGGCATTCCTTTCTTGTTCCTGTTCTTAAGGAAAATGCTTTTAGTTTTTGCCCATTGAGTATGATATTGGCTGTAGGTCTTTTATATATGACCTTTATTATGGCGAGATATGATCCCTCTATTCCCAGATTGCTGAGTGTTTTTATCAGAAATGGGTGCTAGATTTTGTTGAATGCCTTTTCAGCATCTATTGATATGATCATATAGTTTTTGTCTTTCATTTTGTTTATGTGGTGTATCACATTTATTGATTTGCAAATATTGTACTAGCCTTGCATTCCTGGGATGAAGCTCACTTTGTCATGGTGAATATATATATTTTTTAATGTATTACTGGATCCGATTTGCTAACATTTTGTTAAGAATTTTGGCATCTATTTTCATCAGGATATTGGCCTGTAGTGTGTTTTTTTTGTTTGTTGCTTTGTTTTCTGTAGTGTCTTTATCTAGTTTTGGAATTAGACTTATGCTGGCCTTGTAAAACATGTTTAGAAGTCTTTTGTCTTCGTGAATATTTTGAATAGTTTGGGAAGAATGGATGTTAGTTGTACTTTGAATATTCAATAAAACTCCCCAGGGAAGCCGTCTGGGCCAGGTCTTTTGTTTACTGGGGGTTTCTTGATTACCTCTTCAATTTCAATAGTTGTTATTGATCTGTTCAAGTTTACTGTCTCTTCCCAGTTCAGTTGTGGGAGACTATGTGTTTCTAGAAATTTATCCATTTCACCTAGATTGTCCAATTTGTTGGCATATAATTGTTCATAGTATTTGTTAATTATCTTTTTTAATTTCTGTGGTGTCAGTTGTTACTTCTCTTTTTTTTTTTTTTTTTTTTTCTGATTTCGCTTATTTGGGTCCTCTCTCTTTCTTTCTTGGTTAGTCTAGCTAAGGGTCCATTAGTCTCCTTTATCTGTTCAAAGAACCAGCTTTTTGTTTCATTGATCTTTTGAAAAATTTTTTTTAGTCTTTGTCATTTATTTCTGCTTAGATATTTACTATTTCATTCCTCCTACTTGCTCTGGGTTTTTGTTTCTGTTTTCTTTATAGTTCTTTAAGTGGTGAGGTTAGATAGTCAAACAGAATTTTTTATTGTTTCCTGAGGTAGTCCTGTAATGCTATGAACTTCCCTTTCAGGAATGCTTTTGCTGCGTCCCATAGATTTTGTTTTGTTGTGTGTTCATTTTTATTGGTTCCCAAGACATTTTTAATTCTTTTCTTGATCTCCTTGGTAACCCACTAGTTGTTTAATAACAGTCTATTTAGCCTCCATGTGTTTGAATGTTTTTGTTGTAATTGATTTCTAGTTTCATGCCATTGTGATCTGAGAAGGTGGTTGATATGCTTTCAATCTTCTTGAACTTGTAGGGACTTTGATTGTGTCCTAACATATGGTCTATCATTGAAAATGCCCCATGTGCACTTGAGTAGAATGTGAATTCTGTAGTTCAGGGGTATAATTCTCCATAGATATTTATTAAATTTATTTATTTAAGTATCATTTAGAGTCTCTGTTTTCTTGTTGTCTAGAGGATTTGTCCAGTGATATCAGAGGGGTGTTGAAGTTCCCTGCTATGATTGTATTGCTATCAATTTCTCTTCTGAAGTCCTCTAGTAGTTTTTAAAAATTATTTTGATGCTCTTATATTGGGTGTATATATGTTCACCAAGATTTAATCTTCCTGTTGTATCGATCTTTTCAATATTATGTAGTAGCCTTCATTTTGAAGACTATTTGATAAGATATGAGTATTGCTACCCCAGCTCTTTTTACGTTTTTGTTTGCTTGGTACATTTTTTCCCCATCCCTTCACTTTCCACCTATGTGAGTCTTTTGTTATGAGTTGTGTGTTTTGTAAATGACATATATATGACGCATGCTTTTTTATCCAATCAGCTACTGTGTCTTTTGACTGGAGCATTCAATCCATTTACATTTAAGATTATTATTAATATGTACTTATTTATTGCCATTTTTGTTTATTGTGGTTATATTTTTCTTCCTCTTTTTTTCTACTAATTGCAGCAGTCCTTTTCACATTTCTTGCAGTGCTGGTTTGGTGTCAATATATTCCCTTAGCCTTTTTTTGTGTGAGAAACCCTTTATTTCACCTTCTATTTTGAATGATAGCCTCACTAGATAGTGTAGTCTTGGATTCAGATCCTTGTTTTTCATGACCTTGATTACTTCATGCCATTCCCTTCTGGCCTGTCGTGTTTCTGTTGAGAAGTAAGCTGATATCCTCATGGGGATTTTTTTTTTTAGGTAACCTGTTGCTTATCCCTTGCTGCCTTTAAGATTCTCTCTTTGTCTTTAATTTTGTCATTTTAATTATGTTGTGTCTTTCTGTGGGCCTGTTTGGGTTCTTCTTACTTGGGGCTTTCTGTGCTTCTTGTACTTGTGTGCCTATTTCCTTCACCAAGTTTCAGAAGTTTTCTGTCACTATTTCTTCAAATATTTTCTCTAAATCTTGTTTATTTTCTTCTTTTTCTTGAAATTCTATGATGTGAATGTTGTTACAATTTATATTGTCCTGCAGTTCTCTTAAGCTTTCTTTCTGTGTAATTGTTTTCTCTTTTGGTTTCTATGTTTGGATGAATTTTTTGACACTTTCTTCTAATTCACTGATCTGGTCCTTGGCTTCCCTTACTCTGCTGGTTATTCCTTCCAATGTGTTTTTTATTTCTGCTATGTCATTGTTCATTTCTGTTTGGTGGTTTTTCATTTCCAATTTGTTGATTTTCAATGCTTCTTTATCTTTACTCATGCTGTTTAGCTCTTTACTCACACTGTTCAGCTTCCTTGTTATCATCACTCTGAACTCTACCTCTGATAACTTGCTTCACTGCATTTTATTTATCTCTTCTTCAGTAGAGTTCTCTTGTTCTTTTATTTGGGATTTGTTTTTTTGTTTTACCATTTTGGCTTTTTCAGTGCGTCCTGGAGTCTGCCAAATTTTTCCTGTGGATGTTTATGTTCTCCTCATTGTGGCTCCCTCTGCTGTGTTTGAATGAGCATAGGAGGACCCAGTTTAAACACCACTCTCAAGTCTTACTTTCCTGGGTAGATTTGCAAACCCAGGAAAGGTTCAGTTATCCTCTAGCTTTTTGTTTGGAGGCTATTAGTCTTAGTTACTTGATGAGCCTTGGGTTGTAGCCCTCAGCTGAATGAAAAATATCTATCAGGTGTTCAAGGTAAGAGGATTTCCAGCAGGTAGGGTAGATTCTTGCTGGCTATTAATGAACCTCAATTTGTATTTCTCTTGCCTGGCCAGGTGGTTTGAAATTTCTGATTGAGGGGCTGTTGCTTTTCTCCCAGGCTCTGCAAAAAGGGTCTTTGTGTAAGATGGCAACTATCTTGTGAGTGAGTAATTCAGCACAAAACTCCTATTGCCCTTTCAGCTCTCCAGGCTCCCGAGTCTCTTCACACAATTCCAGTCTAGTCTGCCCTCCCTCTGCCAGAGCCCATGGTGTATGGCTATAACTAATTTAGTGCTCTGTCCTGGCCTTCTGTGCTGTGGAGTTGGCTTAGGATTTTAACCTTGAGGGAGCTGCTCACAGCCAAAGCAGCTGCTGTCTGTGGGCTCCTAGCCTTCCTTCTCGTACCTCCACAGTTCCTACCAGACTCGATTTAGTGTCCTCTTTCTGTCCCTGGTTATATTGGTCCTCTCCAGCTGCTTTTCTGTTGTTTTTTTTTTTCCCCTGACCATTTGTTTTTATTTTAGTTGTAATTCCAGTTTGGTCCTGGAAGATGATTGGTGTATCATCCATTCACTCTGAGTTATTGTATTCTTTATTTCTGACTGGTTCTTTTTATTGTTTCTATCTCTTTTTGTATGTTTTCACTTAGTTCATCTATTTTTTTTCCTAAATTCATTGAGCATTCTTATAATCAATGTTTTGAACACTGTGGTATTTTGTTTCTTCTATTTTGCTTAGTGCTTTTTATGGAATTTTTGTTGTTGTTGTTATTTAATTAGTGACATTTTTCTTTGTCTCCTCTTTTTGACTGATTCCCTGTGTTAATTTCTACATATTAAATGGTGTATTTGTTATGCCTGCCAATCTTGGAAAGGTGTCCTTATGTACTAGGTGTCCTATGAGGTTCAGTGGTACAGTCTCCCTGGTCACCTCATCTGGGTGTTCTAGGGGTATCCCTTGTGTGTGTTGTGTGTGGCCTCTTATTGCAGTTGAATCTTGATTGTTGTTGGCACATTAGTGGGTGGGTTTGATCCTCAGGCTAACTGGTTGAGAGGACTCATTGTGACTACATTGAATTAGCCATTGTTCAGGAGCTGACTTTATGGAGAAGCATTTGCTTTATTGGGGCTCTGGTACTGCCAAAACAACCCTTTGGAGCTGTTATTTGTTGAACTAATTGGGTGGTAATCTTGTGTGGTGTGAAGCCTGCTACTTGGTGTATTGATTCTGGTGCCTCTTTGGAAGGTCTCCAGTGCAGGTTAAAGCCAGTCACTGCCTATGCCTGGCCCATGGCCACCTTGTAGGAGCTACAAAGTGTTTTTGGTTGGTAGCTGCCTGTGCTGGGTGTGGAGATGCCTGGGGGAGGCTATGCTCTGAACTGAGACCAGCTGCCACTAGTGCCAGGCTTGGACCTGCTCAGCAAGAGAAACAGGGCATGCCAAAGCCAGCTGCTGCTTATTTGGGTTTTGTGAATTTTGATATATTTTAACTAAAGTCTGCAGTGTAGGCTAATGCTAGTGACTTGTGAGGAATAGCCACTGAAATATGTTCAGTATGGTGCACAAATTTTGTGCAGTGGAGTCTCAGGGAAACTCCAGAATTGGGTGAGCAATGTTTGCCAGGTTGATGGATCTCAAACTTGGCATCATCATCATCATCATCATCATCATAGGTAATATAATATATGTAATATATAATAATATAATAATGTTATTGTTATTATTATTATTATTGTAGCTATATTAATCCCTACAACAACTGTGAGGTTTTCAGTGGAATGTGGTATTATCATAGCTTTGTATGTGAAGAAAATAAGACCAAGAGAGAATGAGAAGGAACTGGATACCGAAGTTTAGAGGTCTGGTAAGTGGTAGGATTAGACCTAGAACTCAGATCACTAAAGTCCTAACATAGGAAGAAAACCAGAGAAGAAATGACTACTTCACAGCTCAGCTAGGATGATTTATCCTTTTCTGGAATATGTGGGATCTTCCAGAAATAATGTTCCTGTCTTTGTGTCATGTACGGTCATGTAGGGTCTAATAGGTGAGAAGAGCAATGCTATAGCATAGATATTGTAGGATTGGTAGGGCCCTGTGATACCTCTCATTATATGTTAGGTGGTGTTCATTCCTTTCAAAGAGAGAAATAAAATCCTGATGATAAGCCCTAGGCTTCTTTTTTGTACTTATTCAAGTTGGGAATAGCAACTTACTAAGATAGCTTGTACTTATTAAGCAAGTGGCAAAGGAGGAGGGAAATATAGAAAAGGTGATGACATCACATTTGCGTGAGCATGTGTGGTGATGGTGGTTTGCCCATAACAATGAAGAACACAAGGACAATTAATAGCAGTATTTCTTCTGATCAGCTAGAAAATCCACTGGTTTTCAGGATCCATATTTTTATAAAGCTGCTTTTCTTTTTAAGTATTACTTAACAATACTTCAGTGCCAGCTATTAATCTCTGAATTTGTGTTCTAGGAGCCTCGTTGACACTGTTTATGCCTTGAAGGATGAAGTGAAAGAACTGAAACAGGTAATAAAATATAAAAGTTTTGTTTTGTCAGATCATAACAGGGTCACTCTCTCCTTGTCACACACCAGTAGATGCTCTCAGGAAAGGCCCAGGAACAAAACAATGAGGTGGGAATTTTATTTTCCCCACTTCATTGATCGTATTTTCCTTTTATTTTCCAAGGTGGGTTTTGTTGATTTTATCATGTGACCTTGGGTTGAAAATTCTGAGGCTTGCTTATATACTTATTAGCGATTTACAATAGGGTCCCAAACTTAGTTATAACTTTCATGCTTACTGACATTTGTAAACAGAATTTAAGAAAAGATAAGTCATTTGTTAGTGTGTAACCAGAATCATAAATCATATTTTGTGGGCTCCTATGCAAATGTGATCCAGTGTTCCATGATTTACATACTTCCTTGTGTTTGAGGATCAACTGAACCTGGTGACAGGGTAAAGGATGGATTGGAAGGGAAAGAGACCAGATGATAGAAGACCACTTAGGAGGTTATTACAAAACTCAGGGTGAGACATGATGAAGTTCTGATCTGAAGCAGTGCTACTGAGTCTGCAGAGGAAGAAAGCGAATGTAAAGGAAGGCGCATTGCAAAATTAGAGCCTGTGGAAAATGATGGTGAGATTTTAGGATTAAGAAAAAGCCAAGGATTGAATAAGAAGTTTATTATCTTGATATCTCATTTGATATGGTGGTGCCCTTCTTGGAGATCAGCAACCACAGGAGGAGGAAGAGAAGTATAAGGTGATGGAAATAGAGTTTATTTTAGGACAATGAGTTTCAGAGGCTTGTAACATACCTAGGGGGAAATTCCAAGTTGGAATTGATGACTGTGGACCTAGTGCTCATGAGGTAAGTACCAGAGAGATTTTGGAGGCCTCTTAATAGATACTTGAGTTGAAAGAGATTGGACACTAAGTAAAACAAGTATCGAATTAGCAGAGGGCCAGGGCCAGAGCCTTAGAGAATGCTTTTATTTCAAGGAAAAATAATGCAAAAGGTTTGTCAGAGAAAGGTAGGAGAATCAAGAAGCTGCCTTTTGTTAGGAGCTGAGGGAGAGGAGTTTGAGGAAGAAAAGCGTAGTCAGTAGTGAAGGACACCACGAGGATGTGCAGGAGGGGCCCTGAGAAGGGGTCCCTTTGTTTGGTAATCAAGTCTTTTCCCATCATAGGAGAATAAAAGAATGAAGCAATGCCTGGAAGAAGAATTGAAATCAAGAAAGGACCTAGAAAAGCTGGTCCGGAGGCTTTTGAAGCAAACTGATGAGTGTATTCGGGCTGAGTCCAGTACCAAGACTTCCATTCTTCCGTAACCATCACTGTGCACCTGGGCAAAGTGTGCCTTCCTTGCATCTTGAAATGTCCAGCTGAGTTATGTGGCTCAGTTTGCTCACTTCCTTGGTTTTTATTTTGTATTTGAGTTAGTCCCTTTCCCTCTGTTTGCTTGAGTGTTTGTTTTTGTTTGGTTATTGGTTGGTTGGTTACATTTCTTCTGACAGGGATAAAAGCAAGATGTGGTGGTAGAAGTCTCCCAAGTGCTTTTTCTATTCAGTAACAAAAGTAAAGCTAATGTAGGAAAATTATTTATTTCCTGATGGTATTCAATTCATAGTGCCTCTTTAACAACCATTATCCTTTTTGGGCTGGCTATTATCCCAAATCTGCTGGCCATAGACTATTAAAGGTAAATTTGACTTTTCCCTCGATGCTTTCCTGGTACCTTGAAGCTCCTCAGTACCCACATTACTGATTACAAAGCTTTCTGAGCTATGACTAGAGTAGGGTGAAAGACAAACACATTAACCCAATGATCCAGCTGCCCTTCCCTGGACCATTATGTGCCACCCCTCGATGCGCACCATTTTTTTTTATTACCACCCAGTGTTGTCTGTAAGACCAAGAAGACAGTAGCACCCTTATTCCTTTTGTGTCAGTTAACGTTTTTACTCTGTGGGTCAGAAAGTCTAGTCAATCATGCCAACACCAAATCCATTAATAAATTATACTGGATAGTTTCTCCTTTAGCAGTGGAGTTGACCACCTCTTCTCCAATACATAATAGGATTTCTCCCTAGCCTTCTGCCTCATGTATAAGTTTTATATTTCCCCAGTGCTTTTAGCCAACCATACGAAGTGGTGTGTTAACTGGTATGTGTGTGTTTTGCTTACGTTTTTTAAAAATATAGACTATGAGCAGGTATTTTTTCTACATTGCATATTAAAATTGCAACTTGTCATCTTTAAAATGCTCTGCCATTGAAGAAATATTGTGCCCTAGTAGATAGCTTTAATTAACTTTATTGTTCTTTCATATATGCTATGAAAAACTGTAATATTCATCAGCTTCTAAGTATTTGTAGAAATGTACTATTGGTCCAGTTTGTATATCTGGAAAAAAGGGGAGTGGGCGTTAGTAGCTGTGTGCTGGTTACTAGTCAAGCTGATTATTTGGAACTGGTTTACTCAAGTTTCTCATCAAATCAAATCATTGCCTTTGTAAGTATCTTAGAAATTAGAAGTGTGACAAACCAGATTTAGAGGATGGTCACAGAAGAGTAGCACACAACCAAATTTCTCCCAGTTGAAAGTCACCTCTTCCAAAGAGGTGAAATTTGGCCAGGTGGGGGCAATCACTGAAAGAGAATCAAAGGGATCAAAGTTGTTTTCCAGATAACTTTGATAAGTGCCTATAAATCTGAATTTTGCAAATATTGTTTAGAAATCAAACTTGAAACTTGAACTTATGGCTTGCAAAGCCTTTTTTCTTTCTAGTACTAGAGGATATCAAGTTCCTATAGCTGCATGGTATGGGCTGTTGACTGCTTGCTGTTGACTGCTTGCTGCACAGCAGAAATTACACCATTCACAGGAAATAGACTATTCCTGCAGTCCAACATCAACCAACCACACACAGCTGTCTTTGGAAGCTAAAGAGTGAAGAAGATTTCTAGCAATTGGCTGTTAATTCTGTTTTTAAGTACAGCAGTTGAGATATGCCATCTATCACCTGAAAATTAAAAACAACACAGATCTTAGCATTTGATCTGTTTGTGGTTAGTCAATGGCTTGCAATAAATATGCAAACTATATCCATAGAAAACATTTTGTGATTAAAAAATATTTTAGTTGATAAGGTATAGCTTAAAATATTGAAAGGTCTTTATTTTAGAGGGACATGTACATATGCATGTTTTGGGGACTTGGCTTTTCTGATGAGAGGTCTGCAGTACTATGGATAATGAACCTTGTGCAGAATGGTGTCCATGCTCACACACTAAATAATAATATAAAGGAAATGAAGCCATGTTAACCTGAGAGCAATGTCTCCATAGTTATGTTGTTTACAATATTCTATAAATGGGTTTCTGTTACCCTCTAATTAAACTGTTGCCCTTGGAGGCCTTTCAGTTCCTCTTCTGTCATGTCCTTTCTTACACAGGCTCAAATTTTCTAACCTGTTTTTATTTTGAAGACTTTTAAAATTGACATTTTCAATAAATAAGAATAACAATGCTTTATAAAATAAGTGCTGTGTTTTATTTAATTAATTTATTTAAGAATTTTGCTAGCTGGTGTGCAGAAAGATTTCTCATGTTATGTCAGCTTCCTTTCCACTTAGTCATTATCAGACCCTCCTACTCAGCTTTGAACATTTCACTCAGGGCAGATGATATTTGCTCCCCACTTTACACAAATAATACATGTCACGAAACAGAACCTTCCTTAACTTCTTCACGTCTCTTCTGGCTCCAACCTATAAACTCTCTGTACTTCTCACCATTTTTCTTCCAATACCAGAATGATACCCATTTTTCAGATCAGGCTTCATCCTTGATCTTTAGTCTTGTCTCTATCACTGTTTATATTTTTCAGGATTTTGTCTATTAGTGATTATAAACATTTATTTGATTATTTATTATTTTTAAAATTACTTTTTATTTTATTTTCTTGTCTGGGAAGCTGTTTATCTGACCTTTAATTCCAAATAATAACTTTGCTGGTTAGAATAATCTTACTTGTAGGTCCTTGCTTTTCATCACTTTGAAATCACTTTGCCAACTTCTTCTGGCCTGCAAAGTTTCTGTTAAGAAATCAGCTGACAGTTTTATGGGTGCTCCCTTGTAGGTAGCTAACTGCTTTTCTCTTGCTGCTTCTAAGATTCTCTCTTTGTCTTTAACTTTTGGCATTTTAATTATGATGTATGTTGGTGTGGGCCTCTTTGGATTCTTCCTGTTTGGGACTCTCTGCACTTCATAGACTTGTATGACTACTTCTTTCACCAGGTAAAGGAAGTTTTCTGTTATTATTTTTTCAAATAGGTTTTCAATTTCTTTCTCCCTCTCTTGTCCTTCTGGCACCCCCATGATGCAAATGTTGGTAGCTTTGAAGTTGTCTCAAAGTCTCCTTACACTATATTCATACTTCAGGAGTCTTTTTCCCTTTTGCTGTTCTGATTGGGTGTTTATTTACTTCCTCATATTCTGAATCTTAAATTTGGTTCTCAATATCATCTACTCTAATGTTGATTCCCTGTGAGATATTCTTTATTTCACTGAGTGTATACTCTAATTCTGACTGGTCTTTTTAAATTAATTTATTTATTTTCTTACAGATGATTTTCCTTTTTCCCCTACTGACACCCTCCTCCCAAGCCCCCTCCCCCCCTGCATTGTCGTCTTTGTCCATTGGTTATGCTTATATGTATAAGTTCTTTGATTTACCTTTTACCTCTCCACCGCCACCTCCTCTGAAGTTTGTCAGTTTGAATCCTACTTCCATGTCTCTGGGTCTATTTTGTTCATCACCTTATTTTATATACCACAAATATGTGAGATCATGTGGCACTTGTCTTTCTCTGGTTGGCTTATTTCTCTTAGCATAATACTCTCCAGGTCCCTCCATGTCCTCTCAAAGGATAAGAGATCTTTCTTTCTTACAGCTGCTTAGTATTCCACGGGGTATATGTACCACAGCTTTTTTTAAATCCACTTATCTATTGAGGGAAACTTGGGCTGTTTACAGATCTTAACAATTTTATTCTTTTTCTTTTCATTTACTTTTATTTTTTCATGAATTAATTAATTTTTGATACAGGTGTTTCTCTTTTCCCCCACTGATTTTCCTCTCCCTCCCTGCCCTGTCCCCAGCTTTGTTGTCCATGTCTATTGTTCATAGACACATGCATATAAGTTCTGTGGTATGTCTCTCCCCCATCACCCCCTCTTGTGGGGATTGTCAGTCTGTACCTCACTTCCATGTCTCTGGGACAACCACATTCCTCAGACTGTTATGTTCATTATATTCTGCAAATAAGTGAGATCATATGATACTTGTCTTTCTCTGTTTGGCTTGTTTTGCTTAGGATAATACTTTCCAGGTCCCTCCATGTCGTCTTAAAGGATAAGAGCTCTTTCTTTCTTACAGCTGCATAGTACTCCATTGTGTATACGTACCACTGCTTTTTTATCCATTTGTCTACTGATGGATATTTAGGCTGTTTCCAGATCTTAGCTATTGTAAATAGTGCTGCTCTGAACATGGGGGTACATATATTCTTTTTGATTGGTGTTTCTGGCTTCTTAGAGTATATTCCTAGAAGTGGGATCACTGGGTCAAATGGAAGTTCAATTTTTAATTTTTGAGGTAACACCAGATCGTTTTCCATAATGGCTGCACCAGTCTGCATTCCCACCAGCAGTGTACTAGAGTCCTCCTTTCTCCACACCCTAGCCAACACTTGTTGTTTGATGATTTGTTGATGGCAGCCATTCTGATAGGTGTGAGGTGATACCTCATTGTTGTTTTAATTTGCATCTCTCTGATGATTAGTGATGTTGAGCATTGTTTTATATGTCTCTTAGCCATTTGTATGTCCTGTATGGAGAGGTGTCTATTTAGTTCCTCTACCCATTTTTTAAATTGGGTTCTTTGTCTCCTTTTGTTGAGTTGCATGAGCACTCTATATATATTGGAAATTAACCCCTTATCTGATATATCGTTGGCAATTATGCTCTACCGTACAGTGGGTTCCCTTTCCATTTTGATGGTACCTTTGTTCTTCAGAAGCTTTTTGGTTTGCTGTAGTCCCATGTGTTCATTTTTTCTTGTTTCTCTTACCTTAGGTGATATATCTGTAAGAATTCTGGTGTGTATCATGTCCACAATTTTGTTGTCTACATTTTCTTCTAGAATTTTTATGGATTCACTGGTCACATTTAAGTCTTTTATCCATTTTGTGTTTATTCTTGTGTATGGTGTAAGCTGATGGTCTAGTTTCATTTTTTCACATGTAACTGTCCAATTTTCCCAACACCATTTATTAAAGAGGCTGTCTTGACTCCACTGTATGCTCTTGCCTCCTTTGTCAAATATTAATTGAGCATTAATGTCTTGGGTCCATTTCTGGGTTCTCTGTTCTGTTCCACTGGTCTATATGTCTGTTCTTGTGCCAGTACCAGGCTGTTTTGATTACAGTGTTTTTGTAGTATAACCTGGTATCTGGTATTGTGATCGCTCCAACTTTGTTCTTTTTCAAGATTGCTGTGGCTATTCAGGGTACTTTTTGGTTCTGTATGAACTTTTGAAGTATGTGTTCTGGTTCTGTGAAATATGTCATTGGTATTTTGATGGGGATTGCATTGAATCTATAAATTGCTTTGAGTAGTATGGACATTTTAATGATGTTAATTCTTCCAATCCATGAACAAGGTATGTGCTACCACTTTTTTATATCTTCTATTTTTTTAATGTCCTGTAGTTTTCTGTAAATAGGCCCTTTACTTCTTTGGTTAAGTTTATTTCTAGGTATCTTAATGGTTTATCCATGATGGTAAATGGGATCGTTTTTTTTTAGTTTCTCTTTCTGTGAGTTCATCATTGGTGTATAAGAATGCTGTCGATTTCTTGACATTAATTTTGTATCCTGCTACTTTGCCAAATTCATTTATTAAGTCTAGTAGATTTTTGACGGAGTCTTTAGGGTTTTCTACATACAGTATCATGTCATCTGCGAACAATGACAGTTTCACTTTCTCCTTTCCAATTTGGATCACTTTTGTTTTTTTATTCATGTCTGGTTGCTGTGGCTAAGACTTCCAGTACTATGTTAAATAAGAGTGGCAAAAGTGGGCATCCTTGTCTTGTTCCTGTTCTTAAGGAAAATGCTTTTAGCTTTTTTCCCGTTGAATGTGATGTTGGCTGTAGGGCTTTCATATATGGCCTCTATTATGTTGAGATATGACACCTCTATTCTCAGATTGCTGAGCATTTTGATCAGAAATGGATGCTGGATTTTGTCAAATGCTTTTTCAGTGTCTCTTGATATGATCACATGGCTTTTCTTCATTTTGTGTGGTGTATCACATTTACTGATTTGCAAATATTGTACCAGTCTTGCATCCTTGGGATAAATGCCACTTGATAATGGTGAATAATTTTTTTTTTTGATGTATTGCTGAATCTGATTTGCTATTATTTTGTTTAGGATTTTGGCATCTATGGTCATCAGGGATATTGGCCTAAAGTTTTCTTTCTTTGTTGTGCCTTTTGCTGGATTTAAAATTAGAATTATGCTGGCCTAATAAAATGAGTTTGGAGGTTTTCCTTCTTGAAATTTTTGGAATAGTTTGAGGAAAATGGGTATTAGTACTTATTTGAATCTTCGGTAAGACTCCCCGGTGAAGCCATCTGGGCCTGAGCTTTTGTTTGTTGGAAGAGTCCTGATTACCTCTTCAATTCTCTTAGTTGGTCTGTTCAAGTATTCTATCTCTTCCCAGAAACTATGTGTTTCTAGCAATTTGTTCATTTTGCCATATAATTGTTCATAGTATTTGTTAATGATCCTTTGTATTTCTGTGGTGTCAGTTGTTACTTCTCCACTTTCATTTCTGATTTTGTATATTTAGATTCTCTCCATTTGTCTCTTGGTGAATCTAACTAAGTGTCCATCAATCTTGTTTATCTTTTCAAAAAACCAGCTCTTTGTTTCATTGATCCTTTGAATTGTTGTTTGGTCTCTATGGCATTTATTTCTGCTCTGATCTTTACTATTTCCTTCCTTCTACTTATTGTGGAGGTTTCTTTTTGTTTGTTTTCCAGTTCTTTAAGTTGTGAGGTTAGATAGTCCCTTAGAAATGTTTCTTGTTTCTTGAGGTAGGCCTGTAGTGCTATGAACTTCATTCTCAGAACTGTTTTTGCTGCATTTTATAGCTGTTGTGTTGTTGTGTGTTCAATTTCCTTGGTTTCTAGAAAGATATTAATAATCTCCTTGATCTCCTCGGTAACCCATTCATTGTTCAATAACATGCTATTTAGCCTCCATGTGTTCAAATGTCTTTGAATATTCTTGTTCAATTGATTTCTAGTTGCATGCCATTGTGATCTGAGAATATGCTTGATATGATTTCAATCTTCTTGAACTTGTAGAAACTTAGTTTTGTTCCTAACATGTGGTCTGTGTTTGAGAATGTCCCATGTGCACTTGAAAAGAATGTGAATTCTGTAGTTGGGGTGTAATTCTCTGTAGACATGTATTAAATCCATGTGGTCTAGTGCTTCATTTAGAGTGTCTGTTTTCTTTCTAATTTTTTTGTGTAGAGGTTCTAGTCAGTGATGTCAGCGGGGTGTTGAAGTCTCCTGCTATGATTGTATTGCTGTTAATTTCTCCTTTGAAATCCTCCAGAAGATTTTTAATATATTTTGGTGCTCCTATTTTAGATGCATATATGTTTACCAAGGTTATATCATCCTGTTGAATAGATCCTTTCAATATTATATATTGGCCTTTTTGGTCTCTAGTTATGGCCTTCATTTTGAAATCTATTTTATCAGATTTGAGTATTGCTAGCCCAGTTTTTTTCCTTTCCATTTGCTTGGAAGATTTATTTTATCCCTTCACTTTCAACCTATGTAAGTCTTTTGTTGTGAGGTGGATCTCTTGTAAACGACATATATATATAAGTCATGCTTTCTCATCCAATCAGCTACTCTGTGTCTTGATTGGAGCATTCAATTTATTTACATGTAAGGTGATTATTGATATGTAGATATTTGTTGCCATTTTTGTTTATTGTGGTTATATTGTTCTTCCTGTTTCTTCTACTAATTATAGCAATCCTGTTAACATTTCTAGCAGTGCTGGTTTGGTGCTAATGCATTCTTTTCGCCTCTTTTTTGTTTTTTGTCTGGGAAGCTCTTTATTTGACATTCTGTTTTGAATGGTAGCCTTGTTGGGTAGAGTAATCTTGGATTCAGATCCTTGTTTTTTATGACCTTGATTACTTCATGCCATTCCCTTCTGGCCTGTAGTGTTTCTGTTGAGAAGCCAGCTGATAGCCTTATTGATGTTCCTTTGTAGATAACCTGTTGCTTATCTCTTGCTGTTTTTTGGACTATCTTAGTCTTTAATTTTTGACATTTTGATTACTATGTGTCTTGGTGTGGGCCTGTTTGTATTCTTCTTACCTGAGGCTCTCTGTGCTTCTTGAACTTGAATGCCTTCTTTCTGCACCAAATTAGGGAAGTTTTCTGTCACTATTTCTTCAAATATATTCTCTAATCCTTGTCATTTTCTTCTTCTTCGGGGACTCCTGTGATGCGAATATTATTATGTTTTCAATTTTCCCACAGTTCTCTTAAGCTGTCTTCCCGTTTTTTGTTTTCTTTGTTTTTTTAATTGTTTTTTTCTTTTGGTTTTCTGATTGGCTTACTTTTTTCTACCCTGTCGTCTAATTCACTGATCTTGTCCTCGGCTTCCTCTACTCTGCTGTTTAGTCCTTCCAATGTGTTCTTTATTTCTGCCATGTCATTCTTCATTTCTTCTCAGTAGTTTTTCATTTCTAATTGGTTGAATTTCAATGTTTCTATGTCTTTACTCTTTTTGTTGATGTCCTTACTCATCAAATCTTGAGCTTCCTCAAGATTATGGCTCTGAATTCTAGCTCTGTTAATTTCCTTAAGTGTATTTCATTTATCTCATCTTCAGTAGAGGTCTTTTGTTCTTTCATTTGGGATTTGTTTTTTTGTTTCACCATTTTGGTTGTTGCTGTGGGTTTTCAGGCCTACCAAATTTTCCCTGTGTGTGTTGGTGTTCTGCTGTTTATGGCCCCCTCTACTGGGTTTGGATGAGCGTGGGAAGACCCACATTCAACACCACTGTCAAGTCTTACTTTCCTGTGCAGATTTTCAAACCTAGAATTTGTTCAGTTATCCTCTAGTTTTTTTGCCTGGAGGCTATTAGTTGTGGTTACTTGAAGAGCCTTGGGATCTCTGTTCAATGAAAAACTCCCTCGCCCTGGCCGGTTTGGCTCAGCGGTTGGAGCGTTGGCCTGCAGTGTAGAGAGACCCGGGTTCGGTTCCCGCTAAGGGCATGTACTTCGGTTGCAGTTTGTCCCCGGCCCTGGTTGGTCGCGCGGGTGGCAGCCACTCGATGTGTCCCTTCACATCGATGTTTCTCTCTCTCTCTCTTCCTCTCTCTCCCTCCCGCTCTATCTGAACAAAAAATGGAAAAATGTCCTCGGGTGAGGATAAAAAAAAGAAAGAAAGAAAGAAAGAAAGAAAGAAAGAAAGAAAGAAAGAAAAACTCCCTCATGTGTTCAGGGTAAGGGGATTTCCAGAGGGTAGGAAAATGTTGGTTCTCAATGAGACTCAATTTGCATTTTAATGGCCCACCTGGGTGGGGTTGAATATCCAAGGGAGGGGCCTCTGCTTCTCCCCAGAGCCCTGAAATTAAGTAAGATGGACATCGTCCTGCATGGCCGCAACTCAGCAAAAGTTCTGAGTGCCCTCTCAATCCTAATTGTTCCCACATAGTTCTCCCTAGTCCAGTCCTCCCTCCCTCTGCTGTAGCCCATTGTGAGTGGCTGTGGCTATTTTAGTGCTCTGTCTTGGCTCTCTCTGCTGTGGAGTGGGCTTGGGAGTTTAACTTCAAGGGCACTGCTCACAACTAAGACCATTGCTGTTCATGTGCTTCCTGCCCCCCTCTCACACCTTCGCAACCCCAGCAAGATCGATTCAGTGTCCCTGGTTATATGGTCCTCACAAGCTTATTTTCTGTTGCTTTTTCCTGATGATTTGTCTTTATATTTATTGTAATTCCAGTTTGGTCCTGAGAGATGGTCAGTGTAGCTTCCATTCACTCCACTGCGATTTTGGAATTCTTCCTGATTTTTTTTCTTAAAATGAAGATATGGTTCACAGAGAAAGAGAACATAATAAAAATCATACTTAGTTCCACTCTCCATGTTTCAGTGTCTCTGAATACTTGAGACTTCTCTAAAGGACTATGGAAGTACAGCTTTCAACACAGTGGTGTCAGTCTTTATGGAAATAGTCTAATTCAACTCATAATGCATTCCCTCCTGGACCCAAGGAGTTTATATGTTGTTTCCCTTTAACTTGAGTGCCCTGTAGTGGAAGCTTGCTGGGGCAGTTTACATTTTGTAGACATTTATGTCCTATCAAGTAACAAAGATATAATGCTTTATACTTTGTTTACTTTCTCTTTATCTAGAAATAAAAATTATTGGTTATTTTAAGCATTTCTCCCCTCTTTTGGTGGAATGCAGAAGTGACATGTTTATAAAAATGGAATTAAATTATCTAATTTATGATCAGAATATTACAGGTACAGCAGAAATGAACTCAAGTCCTCAGCATTTATTAGAACAATTTTGAAAATGTTCAAGTGAAGTTTGAAGCAAACATCATGTGTAATTTTGCAAGTTACTGTAAAATATAAAAAGTATATCATCTATTTTTGTATATAATTTTCAGTCCCTGAGTACATTTTTATCATAAACGTTTTTGACATAATGAAAGTTTATACAGTATTGCAAATTTTTTCTGTGTTATAAGCACATTCATTCATTCATTCATTCACTTTTTTATGCAATGAATAAAGGGCCAATTCTATGCCAGGCCCTGTAGTAGATACTGAAGTTGCCTTTAACTTGGGTGTCCTGTACTGGTAGCTTGGTGAATGGGACAAGGTTTTGGTCCTCAAGAAACTCACAACATAGTAGGAAAAACCTCACCCGTGGTAAGTGCTGTGAAGTTAAAGTACAGGGCATGGTGGGGGAAAGTAATGGGTGTTACAAGAAAATAAAACAGCATGCCTGGATCCTAAGGCAGGAAAGAAAGCATCTGTAGCCTTACTTTGAGGAACTAAGGGTTAGAACTTAAGACACTGAGAGACATATTGGCAGGAGATGAAATAAGTTATTTTGGTCATTATTCTAAGGTCAATAAGAAACAGGGGAATAGTGAAATTAGAATTCTGTTTAAAGAATTAACTCTGGCTGTGTGTGAAGAATGGATGAGAGGGAACAAGAGAGGAGACAGAGAGTCTAGGAGGCTGTTGTAGTATTCCAGAAGAGAGATGACAGTAGTTTGGACTAGGGTACTAACAGCTGAGATAGGAAGAAGTAGATTAATGTAATTATTTAAGAAATATGGTTGATGTACATAGACTGATGGGATTGGCTTTGGGAGTGAGGACAGTGAGAAGTCACATTAGGTTTCTGGCTTGGGAAACAGGGTAGATGAGGCCATCATTAACTGAAATGGGAAGTACTGAAAGTACATCCCATCATGTAGGGCGAAAGATCAAGAGTTCCATTTGGATGTGTTGGGTTTGAGGGCCTAGGCCCACCATCTGGAGATTTAGGCAGTTAGAGACAGCTCCAGGGGTTAGGTCAGGACTAAATTTGTAACATTAGTAGCATGAAGATGGTAGTTAAATACAGGAAGGGGTAGGGGGAGAGAACCCACTGTGATCATGTATCACAGGAAGAGAAAAGGGGGAAGGATGAGACTTGGAGTTCTTGGGAAGGGCAAAGTGACCTCATGAGAAAGTGGTCTGAGAGGCTAAAGGCAGTTGGCTATTTGAGGCTAAAGCTTAGGGGCAAATTCTGGGCTGGAGCTATAGCAGATGGCATTTAGAAGGTGGTAAATAGCATGAGAACAGAAGACATAGTCTGGAAAAGGTGTTTTTTGTATCGATAGCATTCCTTCTGAAAACAGATATTGTTCCCAGCTTGGTTTTTACAGGTAGAGATTGTCTGATGATAATTATTTTCAAAGAAAGTGGGTTAAAGTACAGAGACAATATTTAGAACAGAGGATGTGAGTATATAAAGACCATAAAAGACTTGTTCAGGCTGTACCTGTATTCTCTTCCTATAAACCCTACTAAAGAGGGAATGTGTCCTGTCCATCCCAACTGTGAACATATTTCTAAGTGATCCCTGAATCAACAAATGTTACCCCTGCTTATACTAAAGTTTTCTCACTGAAAAAAGTATGTAGCCAGGCAAGTTTGTCTAGCATGATTTCAGCCTTGTGTTAGAAAGTCATGCTCCAAGGTCTTCAAAGTCACTCAGACAAGAAGGGACTATGTGGTCCACAGGACTGAAGAGCAGAGGCAGTGGCTAAGAGATGACCCACCACTCCTCACTCTGCTTTCTTTTTCCTACAGTAATATTTTTCTGCTTGAACACATGGTGTTTATCTTAAGCAATGCACTCTACCAGTAGAGACAAAAAGCTTACTCTGGGTTCCTTACATGAAAATCCCTCAGTTGGCAGTGATAAGACATAGCCCCCCCCCCCCTGGTTTCAGTAGAAGACTGAGGGGCTGATACTTCCCCTCGGGCTGTCCCAGCTCCATTTCCTCTTGTCTAAGGTAGAACTGCCTAGACAGCTACTAAAATGATAAGCGACTGCTTCTCATTTAAGGCTCTCCCTCCAGCTTCACTTAGCCATGATTAATAAAAAAATAAAAAAATAAAAAAAATATCTCTTTAATCCCCTGCAATCTTTTCAGAGAAAACTGGAAATAAATATTGTTTTTCACTGAGTAAGCTTCCATGTCATTCATCAAAGGCTATCACTGACTTCCAGGAGTATGCTGTCACCAAGATATTTTATGGTGCAACAAGCTTTGATAAGCCAAATTTTATCTAGTTTATGAACACAGCACAAAGGTTGGGAAAATTCCTTCCAAATGATTCCTTCTCCCCAAACATGGCCTAAGCTTTAGGTGCTAAATAACAACAATAATGTTAAGGGATTTTTATTATTCAAAAAATAAATAACAAGATAATGTCAAGTTCACTCTGGAAACAATGGAGACTGCAGGTAGATACAATAGATTTCATTTAAATATAGTCATTTTTTGAGTAGGAGTGGGCAGGCTCAGAGCTGCTCTCTCTGCTCCCCTTTTCATCTACAGTGGTGGAGATAGTGACAAGGTTGAAATAAAATAACTGATGAGCAACAGCCTGACACTGTGTGTGTGTGTGTGTGTGTGTGTGTGTGTGTGAAGGGCAAAGAGAGAGAAAATGAGTGTCAGGGTGGCTGTTGTGGGGGAGGGGGCAGGGTTTTTTAGTTCTCCACTGCATTAGACTTTCTAGAGCCTGTCCCCTTCATCGGTGATACAGGGACCCAGAATCAACCGTATAACTAAATGTGAGCTGAGGCTCCTTGTTTTCCTTTTGTATCTTCACTGATAAGTCAAATACATTATCCACTAAAAGACATTGCATGGAAAAAACACACCTAAATTTGGATAATAATCTGCTGTTTACTCAGAATTCAATCTGTGCCTAATGGCCTTGTTTTTTCATAGGAATCTCTGGGTGTCTGTATCAGTTGGGTTGCTGATTCAGAATATAAGCTCTTAGGGAACAGGGCCTCTTTGGGTTTCACCCGCCCCATAATTCACTTATTGCAGCCCTACATGCCTTGGGATGTATAATAAATAGTTCTCCATGAGGAAGATCCTAGGGTTATAAATAGGCAGTTCAACAGGGGGTGGTCTTAACTGCTTTGCTGTATTATAAAGACTGCCAGCATCAGCTCAGTGGCAGCCTGCGAGGTTACACTGTTCAGAGTTTGAGTAAGCCAAAAGATGTGAAGCCGGTCCCATGGCTCACTTGAATTGGATCAGTCACGTTGACAAACACTGAAGCACCTGGTTGCAATTCAAATACTCCTCCCAAGTGAATAGATTGTTGCCCGCAAGGTTTGGAGGAACTGTGGGTATTTGCGGCTCTAAGTAAGATTCTCTCAGATCCACTCATGGACCTCAGGCAGAGGCTGGCTATAAATGGAGTTTGACTTGAAGCATCCTGACTGGAACAGAAGGTGACTTGGGCATAGATATAATAGAGTCCTTGTCTTTTAACAGCCAGTTGTTTCCCATTTTCAAGAGTTACCAAATTGTTGCTCATGGTGTAGTATCCTTTTTGGGCCCACTGTAGAACTGTAATGGAGAGGAGAAAAATCTGTGGTGAGGTGAAGCATAGCATGGTTCACATTCTAACAAAATATAGTTTAATGTTGACACTAGCTTCATAAATGAATAGAAATTTGGGGCTATTGCTGACAAATTAGCATGGGCTTCATAGTCAAATGAAGCTGGGTTCCAGTTCAAGCTTTATTCAAGCTCAGGTAAGTCAAGCTCTGAGTTTCAGTTTCTCACCTGCAACACTGGGCTAATACTATAGCACATTTCAGAGACTTGTGAAGATTAAATAAAATAACAGAGCACAGTGAGTTTCCTTCTTCCTTTAGAATTCTTACAGCCAATTTGTCCTCAAACTTAAGAAAATGTGAATAATTTCAAAAGTCCACGTCATAAATTATGCATGTTAAAATAGTCAAGCAAAATCCTTGCTGATTTCTTCCTTTCTTTAAAGTTTACAAAGTCAAAGAGTTGCTGGTCCACCTATCTCAGCCTCAGCACAGAGAAAAAGAAAGACCCCATTTCTTCCTACCTGATCAAGCTGTTGCAAACCTGACCTGCCTCCCACAGTAAGGACTAAAATTAGGCAAGGAAGTATGAAAATAAACCTGTCATTTCACTGTGTTTTGATCTCCCATTGTAGTGGGTGCCACCAACTTGAAAGTACTTGCATTCTTGTGGGTAAACCGGAGTACCCACCAACAGTGTGCCATTTTCTCAGCTGAGATGTTGAGTGGGTTCAAAGTAGTGTGTGCACTCAATTTCAAATCTCAGCTCCCACAGAGAGCTAGATTGCTGAGGTGTGGGTTGGGGAGAAGTGAAAGTATTGATACATTTACTTCCTTGAGCTTTAAAAAAGTCCTATATGGTAGTCTTAGGCCTATCAGATTGCAATATCCAACCTTTTAAGACTCATCCTTTAGTAATAGAAAAAGCACATAAAATGTCTGACAATTCTTGGCCCTCCAGACCATTCCAGAAATGACACTTTATTATACTTTTCACTTTTGGACCAACTGAGAAAACAAGTGCAGGTTCCCTATCTTTTAGTCCACTAGGATTATTTTTGTAAGTCTTACCTAATTTTCAGCATTGCTGTGGGATGTAGGTCATGCTGTCTGTACCAGCATGACCAGGTAAGAATGAGGGGTTTGGGACTAGGATGGGTGAGGAATGTTACTATCTTCCCACCTGATGCCCTGCAAACCTACCGTGATGCAGACTGTAAAATATACTAGGACCAATATCAATAATGGGCCTTTTGGCAGAACCTGGACATCATTAAATATACTCAAGTACAAGGATTTATATACAAATGATCAATGGAAAACTATTTTTGAGAAGGTGTCTCTGTTGCTCTTATCCAATCTGAATGAGAAGGAGTCATGTGGATGGCCACCCTGGACATGCTAATATAGTCGTGATATTCTCCTATAAATGTTTTTTTCTGAGAAAGGGGTACTTGGAAGAATTATTAAATATTGTAGTAATACTGGTATTAATTAAGGACTTTATGTCATTCTTGTGACATCTAAATTACAGCGAAGAAAGCTAAGTAATGTCACCTCCTATCTGTATAACACTTGACAGTATAACTTTCTTCCACAATAGCTGATCTGATACTCAGAGTCACTCTGTGAAATGAGGCAGGAAATTGCTGTGTAGGTAAAGGGACTTGCCCAAGGCCACCCAGCAAGTGATAGTCATGGTTCTTGAACCTCAGTGTTCAAAACTCCCCTGTCCAGTGCTCTTACTCCCATACTATGATACATGATAACCATGTATACACACTAAGAAACCCAAACCCCACTCAGAGACGAAGCTGTCTCTCTTCCCCTCCCCTCTCTTCTTCCTCCCCTCTTCCACTCTCCTTTCTCCTTCTCCTCCTCCTTCTTCTTCTTCATCTCTCTCTCTCATTCTCTCTCTCTCTCTCTCTCTCTCTCTCTCTCTCTCTCTCTCCATTCCATAGCACTGTGTTGAGCTTTTTAAGACTGCTCTGATGCACTCAGACAGCATTTATGTAAATGGGGGATTTTATGCTAGTGTATGTGTTTCCATCCAATTATCAGATGCAACACATTCTCCAGCACCAGCTATCAGGAGGTACAGATCTGGGAAATAAAAGATCTAAAGGGTAGAACAATGGCAGAACATATATGGAAATAAAATTATTCAGAGTTGAAAAGATTACAGTATGTCATCTGTTGTTACTTCACTGGAAAATCTAACATCCTGGCACCTACTGATCTTTGCAGAATGGTTTTACCTTTAATTTTATTGAGGTGGGCCACAGTGAGGCTGAGTTCATCATACAGGAGTTGACAGAGGGCAGGAAATACCCCCTGAGGCCCATTTACACACAGTGAAGAGGGGTTAGGATGAGGGATGTCCCCAGTCAGGAGGTCATCACCTGCCATCTCTTCTATGTTGTCAGAATAATGGTCTCTCCACCCAGTAATTCATCATTTAGAATCAACCATTGAGCAAGGACATAATAAGAACATTGAGATTGCTTCCCACCTCTTTTTGTCCCTTCAAGTCCCATCTGTACATTTGAGCTTATATTGAAGACAAAGGAGAGCACGTGAAAGGTGTATGGTAGACTTGTAAATTAGTCCCCAAAGGAAGAAAGGAACCTAATCATTAGGCTGCCTTCCCCCCTGGGTGGTTGATACTCAGATAGATGCTTTTGTACTTACCAGATGCTGTTTTACTACTGGCCTCACTTATGACATGTGCTGCAATTTGAGGATCTTGATCACCTGAAATGAAACCAAAAGCAAACTGTCAGACCACAGTAACAAAAACTGTTCCACTGAACCATTTAGTCCAGTTCTACATCTGTGTAATAGAGACTATGTTTAAATAGGGTATGTAAAATAAGAATAAAATGGTCTGAAATCTGTCTCACAGAGGGAAAAGTTGGTTTCTAAAATCTGAACAATTGAATTGGTATTTCCACTGATCCTATTTTTCTTATAGTTGTTCAGTACTCAACTCCACTTTACATCGATTGACACAGGCTAAAAATACTGGTCTAGTTCAGCCGGTGTGGCTCAGGGGATTGAGCATTGTCCCATGGACTGAGAGGTCCCAGTACAATTCCAGGTCAGGTCACATCCCTGGGTTGTGGGCTTGATCCCCAGTAGAGGGAGTGAAGGAGGCAGCCAATATATGTTTCCTCTCACATTGATCACATTGATGTTTCTATCTCTCTCTCCTTTCCTCTATCTCTAAAAAAAAAAAAAAATCAATAAAAATATATTTTAAAAATACTCTTCTACATTAAACATACTTTGAACCTTGCTTTTAGGAACAACTTCCATCCATTGGGATTCTTAGTGGGCCCCAAGATCATGTCTGCACAATTAGCTACTAAGGTGCTTATAGTGCCTGATTTGGCCAATCTATTGTATCTGCCTCTAATTGTTTCTCATGTTAAAGGTTCGCTTCTTAATTAGATGTGTTACTCTCCTAAGTCCAAAGACTGTGTGGAATTCTCTTTTTTTTCCAGTAATGACCCTAGTGTTGGACTCTTTATGGGTGCCCTATACATATTGAGTCAAATTGCATTACCTAAATTACAAGTTTTGTTAAGTTTTTGCTTTGCTGCATACTGCTAGGCAGTTTGTATGATAAACTTCAGCCTCCACATATACTGTTTCCTTACATTTCACTGTAATTAACAGATAACATGGTTCCACTCAACATATTTTACAGTCATTGTGAAGACAAAACCTTCATGGAAATCAGTTCACCCTTTGCATCTAGACAAATAGTTAAAGCAAGATGTTGGCCTCAGAAAACAGTATCTGTATTTCTGTATGTACTGTATGTGTATATGTATTTGTGTGTATTAAATTTACAAACCCTATAGCATCATTTTCACTGACATTAGGATATAATAGTCTCTCTAAAAACATCCATCTACCAACACTTCATCTTTCCCATACTCAGCTACTCAGGTTACTCAAGGTATTATTGTGTTTGGTTTAGTGTACTACAGTCTAAAAGGAACAGGGACAGTTAAGGTGTCATCCAGAAAAGGAGGTAACTAGGAAAGGAAAGGGTCTGGCAAGGGTCATAGGAGGAAGAGTGGAAGGTACTGGGGAGGTTTACCCTGGAGAAGAAAAGGCTCCCATGATTGCATTCAAAGATGGACCAGCCTGCTTTTTGAGATAGAAGTTGCCTAGGCATGTTCAATCAACGGCCATAGGGTCATTGTTGTTCTGAAGGAGATTCATGCCCCGGGCAAGGTGTTGGATTTGAGAAGCATTAAGACCCCTTCCAACCATGAGACGTTCCAGATACTGTCACATCAAGAACAGGGCAAATAATAGAATATTGTCACATTGACTCATTCTTTGATTCCAGAAGCTCCACTAGCTATGGTTCCCCATGAAAAACTGTTATTGAGCAGTGAATGCCGCTGCTGCCAAATGACGATTTTCTTATCATCTTATCCTCTGTAGGTGGTACTAGGCTGTATGGTTGCTTTGATTAAGGTACTAAAAATAATGGAATTTCTTCATACACGTATTGTCAGCAGTAAAGGAACCCAGACAATTGTGTTCCCATTTTATTTCCAGGGCTAAACGTTCCCCGATACAACACTGGGTTGTATTAGTTTTCAACTATGCATGGAAATTGGTAAATAGCAACCTACCTTTTTGCGGTTGAAAGTTTTTTTCTTTCTCCTTCACTTCATTTCCCATTATATCCTGAAATAAGAATCATTGCAAAAGATCATTTTGACAGGAACTCTTCTGTGGGGTTTTAGAGGTACCATATGTTTGGCATCGATCTTTGCTCTGTTGCCTGTTTCTGGTGAGGATTATAATATAGACTCAAATCCTGTAATTAATTCCATCATACTGACAGATGAGCTGACAACCCAGAAAGCCCAGGTATAGACCTGGAAGCAGAGTCTAGGCTTCATTATTGACATTCCAGCACTCTCTAGATCAGAGGCTATGATACTGACTTTTCCTATGACCCCAACCTCCCTGGTTTTGACAGGTATTGACAAACAATGCTGAATGGGGAGAAGATTCAACCCTGGGAACTGGTATATAGAAAATTATTAAACATAAAGCATGGTGTGTATCTATTAGAATAAAATATGTCTGAAATCCCTCAGAAAATGGTAACAGTAACTTTTATCATGAAAAGAAATCCCAGAAAAGACCCTCAGACTTTTTTTATTTTATTATCTTTCTCTTGTTGCTGTTTGTGTGCCCTTGTGTGGCCTACATTTACAAGGGTGGGAAAAAGTAGGTTTACAGTAATGTAAATAAATAATATAATAATTAATAAACAATACAAGAATATTAACCTACTTTTGCCCACCTCTGTACTATATATATACTAAATACAGGAGGGGTGGGCAAAAATAGGTTTACAGTTGTGAGTGAGTGAAACATAGTTTATATATATGAAATACAGGCAATCTCCCAATGCTTCTGATGTTCAAAGGGAAATACAATTCTTCTTCAGGGGTCTCTTCCCACTTAGTAACTGAAGGAAAGTTAGAAGTATTCAAAGAAGCTAGCAGGAATGTCAATCAACACAGGTCAGAAGATAATAAAGGGTACTACTGCCATTTTAAAGATACTGAATAAAAGGCCTGGAGGGTATAACTTGGCTGGCATAAGGTCACCCAAAGAGTCTGAGGCTGAAGCGAAGAGTTGAAACTGTGAGATCCCATTCATAGGCCCGTCTTAATTCACACCATCACCCTGTGCTCTGAACACAAGAGAGGAAGACAGTAGTATTTTCACATCTTGTGATAATCAAAGTCTTGTGCTCCTTCCCATTACTAGAATCAGTTTTTACAGGACCCTTCCTTTTCATTCCTTCCCTAGAAAGAATTGGTGTTGTGACTATTGAGTGTCTTCTTGTAGAGTCAGCTCAGTTGCCAGATGTGAGGGTGTAAGTCACAGAGCCTAAAAATCTGCACTTCATCCTGGCAGTGTTGCTCAATTGGTTGGAGTGTCATCCATGCACCAGAAGGTCACAGGTTTGATTCCCAGGGCATATACCTAGGTTGTGGGTTCAATCCCTGGTTGGGGTGCATACGGGAGGCAACTGATCAGTGTTTCTCTCACATAGATGTTTTTCTCTCTCTCCCTTTTTCCCTCTCTAAAATCAATTAAAAAAAAAAAAAAAAAAAAGAACCTGCACCTTGAAATGCTCACATGGGCCTAAACTTTCCACTTGAGCTGTAGTGTGGCACTGCGAAAGTGCGGCAACAGGAAAATGTTTGTGAGATAACAAGTAAACAAATGAGTATTTAGTGTCTTTCAAAAAATGGAGTGTGATGATCAAGGTTGAGATACTTTCAAGATAGGTGGTTGCATTGGTGTCAGAGCCTAGCCAAGATAAAAATGTGAAGTCAGCATAGTTTATGCACCCAACCTTGCCTTTCTGTGAACTTTTCCCCAGCCACACTCCCCAGAGCCTTTCTTCTTGCTTTACTCCCCACCTCAACTGAAGCTGAGTTTCAGAAACACTGGAATTACTTATTTCTCTCTCAGTGGGAACTCCTGTAGCAGGTATGGACAGATTAACCTTTAATTTATAAAGGAATGCTTTGACCCTATCAAAGACATCTCAGTAATTGTTGGGCAGACAATCATGGAATTAATCATTGTAGTACAGTGTAAGGTGAGTAGTAAGTTTTAATGTGAAATTACATTATTCACAATGCTGCCTCCACTTACCCTAACATAATCCCAAAATTCTATCTTCTCCCCAAAGTGACAAGTTGGTACTACTTGCCTCAAGAGATAGATAATGAATTCCTTGTTATTTGAAGTGTTCAAACAGAGATTGGGGGACAACTTTGTAGGGATTGTGAAGAGAAAACTAAAGTTCTGCATTGATAATTATATCTGGTGATTTCTAAGACCTCTTCAAGTTCTGTGATTCAAAGCCCCGAAATTCAAACTCTCGGTTGCTCTGGACCAGTAAGACTGTGACCCAGAAAGAAACACTACTAATGTTAGCTAGAATATAAAAGTTTAATTTAGAATTATTATGTAGCTGACCCGTTAGCTTTTAAAAAGTCAAAAATATCACTTTAGAATGAGAAATTTGGGTGGATGGATATTGGAGAGGGGTTAAGTCATTGGAAGAGGACTGGATATTTGGAGGATTTTGTGTCTTACCATCATGCATATTATAGGTACAGATGACATTGACATGGATTCCACCCTACTGCAGTAGAGGTAAGGGGCTTCCTCTGTTGCACGTAAGGAGCCCTAGTTAACATGCCTGAGAGGTTTTGCCTATTTAGAATATGAAACTTTGGAGCTGTTGTTTTTTTATGCAAGCATAAACAAAGAGGCCAAATAAGCTGTTTTCCTTACTTCTATCCTGGGTAGCTAATTTGGGAAGCTTTACATATGTGACCTGAAATAAAGCCATGAGGAATTTGCAGTAATAAAAAGAAAAAGAGATAAAAAGCAACAGCCACTCTCACTGCTTTTGGAGATAACTGAAGGCTGATCACATAATTACAGAATGTAAAAATTAGTAGTGCCCTTACAGATAATCTCAGCCCTCTCATTTTATAGATGAGAAAACTGAAGTCTAGAGAAGTGAAATCATTTGCCCAAGGTCTTGCAGCTAAGCACATTATATATGTTATTGAGATTATTAACCGTTGTTCTGAAAGTGGCTTTATTTACATTGAAATTTGCAACACATCCCAATACCCTGTAATACTGGCCAGAAACCTCAAAGAAGCAGAGAAATTAAAATCATTTCCACACTTTGCAAATATAAAGTTAGGAGTCTTCATCTAAAACCTGGATTATCATAAAGAACCTAAAAGCCAGCAACATATTTGAGCTGCATTCTGATTCCCTTAGGTGGCTCAAGAATAAAGAAGGTCTTAGAGTCTTCACTACTGGGTTAAATGACAAATCAGGGACAGTATAGAAGGAAAGGATTAAGTTCAGAAATAAATTCTTAAGCTTTTCTATCCCAGATTAAATCACACATTATCTATATATGAGAACTAATTCCTCTTGATTTACCCGGCTACTCACCCACCTGGCAGAGAGCTGCCCTAAATGTGGAGTATTATCTCTTATTCATGACCCCAAAGTGGGCTGAGGGCCAAAGGTATATGACTCAGTGTTCTGAAAGGAAAATAGGTGGGAAGACTTTTTGATGTTCTGCTTCAGGAGAAAGAACTCTTAGATACCTTGTCATGAGGATGGAATTAATGTTGTAGATACATCCGCAATAAACATTCTAAAATTTTCTTGTTTAAGTACTAATTATATGACTTCATGCTGGGTACCAGCCTGTTGGGCTAGAAATCTTCAAACTATCTCTGCCCCAGGTCTTGATCAACCCTAGAGTGAACTGGCTTCATGAGCGAGTAGTGTTATATGGTGTCTGCTTTGAGCAGTACTGAGAAGGTCCATCATCCATTCTCCATACCATTCCTCACAATAAAAGAAAACTATCTCACTTTCATGGCACCTGAAATTCCATCATAAGAGAAGCAGTCTTTCATATGTGAGAATGTATCAGTCTTTAAAAGTCCCTACAATACCCAGTAAAGGCAATGCCTCAATCTGTGGCCTGCCAACACTGCAGCAGAAATGGTTATTACTTCCCTGGGAAATGGGTATTCAGTGAGAGGTCATCATGGTTTGGATGGGAAGATAATAAAATGCAAAAAGCAAAATTGGTTTACTTCAAAATTTTTCCAGAGGCAGCTGCATGCTTGAGCTCATGTCTATGTGTGAATGTGCCCATGAGAGTATGTTTTTTTCCCTGAGTCTTTTTTGTTCTTCTCAAGAACATTCCTATGAACGCACACTTCTAACTTTCCATACCCTTTAAACATAGGATTTTGGTTTCATTTTTTCCTTTTTTTGGATACACATGCCTATGTATGTATAAATAACAAATGTTTAAACTTTTACATTGTCCGTTATCAGTTTCCCAGCAGAAATACTATATTTTTCAATGACACTTTTACCAACAAATGAGCTCCTTACCTTGACAAAGGCTTCAAACTGGCTTCTGATCTTCTCACAATTCAGTAAGGATAAGGACCGCTCTCCTTTGTTACACATCTGAATCATTTTCATGAACACAAAATCTTCATGAAGATTTCTTTCATCTTCTATCTATTTGTGAAATAACAGGGGCATGAGAAATGTAATTCTGATAGAGGATGGCACTGATGATGTCTGCCTCTACATTCATTTCCACCACATCAACAATAGAAAAGAGGGCTTTGCATATATACATGAAGAATAAAAAATTACTCTGGATTATTGATATTTGGTATTAGCAATTAAAAAATGTACAGAAGAAAGCAACTAAAATGTCATATTATCTGAAACTCTAGGTGGAAATCAAAGCTATTCCAATACAATTTTATCACAAAGCATACATTTTTAAATGTACTATAGCAGCAACATTCTATAATTATCATACTTCCCATTGCTCCAGTGATGACTGCTTGCTATAAACAGTCTACAAAATAGTTTTCTGCTGAGCAAATATTCCCACTTCATTTTAGTGTTTGTGATGAAGACATTAATTTGCAATGTGTATCAATTCACTCAAGTTCTAATTACATCTTTATCTTTTTAACTTTATTATTTGCAGAAAACATTTGAATTTTTAAAGAAATCATCTCTCATTTCCAAAGTTAACAAGATATTTACCCAATGTCTTAGAATAATTAAATGTATGGAATTCACTTGTGTAATCAACTAATTCTCTGCTGTTTTCTTGTTTTAAGATTCAATATTTGTATTCAAAACAAGATGAAGTTAGCCAGTGGCTTTCATTGATATTAAGAACACACCTAGCCCTGGCCGGTTTGGCTCAGCGGTTAGAGCGTCGGCCTGCGGTCCAGAGAGACCTGGGTTCGGTTCCCGCTAAGGGCACGTAGCTCGGTTGCAGTTTGTCCCCGGCCCTGGTCGGTCGTGCGGGTGGCAGCCACTCGATGTGTTCCTTTCACGTCGATGTTTCTCTCTCTCTCTCTCTGTTCCTCTCTCTCCCTCCCACTCTACCTGAACAAAAAATGGAAAAATGCCCTTGGGTGAGGATAAAAAAAAAAAAAAGAACACACCTAAATTCTATGGTAAATTTGAGTCTCCCCAGGTCAATATTTTCCCTGTAGAGGCTAGGCTTATGTCCATGCTTTGATTGGCATAGCCCATCAGGCTAAACACAACCAACCAGACCCAGAACTGACCCCTCTTTTCTCAGCAGTGACAGCTAAAATTTGAGTAACCCGTTGAATTGCCTCAACCATCACTGCGCCACTTTATTCTGATAGAATACTGCATGACCTTAATTCTAGGTTGCCATCCCAATAAAGGACATTTAAACAGCCCTGAGAAAATACAGTATCCAGATACTGTAGATCCATAATTCTCACATCCAAACTTTTAGGAATGGACAGATAATTAATGAAATTTCTCCTTTTCATCTATGATTTATATTTTGTCAGCACAGCCAGTAATGCCCCTCAGTGGAAGTGGGTAAGCACATTAAAACAGAATAAATCCTAATGGTTATCATTTCCTACAACTGCAAAACAACCTGCTAAGTTACTTTTTTTCCTTGTAAGTCTAATCAAATAATATAAAACAATTTAGAGGGAAACAGGGCAGCTTGCAACTACAATTAACATTTGACTAATTATACAGAGAACGGCACTTTTACTAAGAGACAAATTTTAGGATTTATCCATGTCTATGCTATTCTGAAGCACTATGAAATTTGAGATCAAACTGATGTTCTCCTTCTCTAGTTGGAAATTTTAAAAGAAAAAAACTTGTCTCTATGATAAAGTTTACTTTTTAAACAAAACTTCAGTAAATAATTATACTTCATGCCTACATAGTGCTTACTTTGTGCCAGGCTTTGTTCTAAGCTCGTTACAAGGCTAAATTTATTTAATCAATGGGGTGCATACCATTATTACTCCCATTTCTCAGATGTGGAAACTGAGGCATAGACATGTAAAATAACTTGCCTAGGCTCACAGAACTAGTAGAGGGCAGAGTCAAGATTTGAACACAGGCAGTCTGACTACAGACCCCAAGCTCTTAACCAGAGACAAGAATAGGAGACTTCACTAACTAGACAACAGACATTATGCCACAAGACCGTTTATCAGTTTGGGTTCCTACCATTGTCTATCATTTGGGTAAAGCTAAACCAACCAACCCAGAAGTTAATAAGGACCCCAAATTTAGTTAACAAAGACTTCATCTTACCTTGTCCAATCTTCGGTGAAGATACACGGCAAAAAGTGCGGACCCAATCATCTGGGTGATAAGAAAAACAGTAAGTAAATACATAAAAATTTTCATACTGATGGGTAGTCCACTGGTAACAGATCTGGGAGAAGGTTGGCAGTATGTTTCAATCATGCTGTGTTAAAGTTGAAATATCTTCTGACCGAAAAGGTGGCAAAGGCAGCATGAGAAGACTGTCAAAGTGGCCACCTTACTCAGGATTAGTTAAGAGCATACAATCGTCGCAGCCCACACTTCCTGGAAAATGTGCTTAGTAGTCTTCTCTCCCAGCAAAAAAAGTTACGTAAAGGTTTTTTTTGTTTGTTTGTGTTTTTTTTTTTCTCTTAAATTATACCCATATCATTCACTTCCAGGCTTTCCCTTTTGTTAGTAAAGAAGAAACGTGTTTCTTCTTCCATACATTCATTCTTGCCTTGAAATGTCATAATCTTCTCAACAGACAACGGTAGTATTTTCCTATTGCTAACTTTTTGGGTCCACCAGTTTCAAGGAAAGTGATAAATTAATCCACCAGCAACAGACATATTTCATTTTCGCTCTTACTAATGTAAAGCAGGAACCTGGTATATAGGGAAAGAACTAAATGTCAACAAAAGTTTGGATTGATTTTATGACTGGGGTGTCACTAGCTAATTGCTTCTAAGGACTTCTTTAATCTTTAAACCCAACAAAATCCTGGCAGTTTTTCAAGTCAACACTACGTTGCATAAAACAAACAAAGGCAATGACAATTATTAAATAAAATTTAGCTGGAGAGATAATTCAAGACAAATACATTTCTCAAAAGTCAAAAGAAGTAGGGTCTTGAGGGAAATCAGGCCCAAACTCTGCGATTGAGGTTAAAGTAGGAATATTATCTTGACTTAGCCAAATTGCCTGTCTACACTGTTCCAATCCATTAGATCATTGCCGATGCCAATGTAACTGTTCAAAAAGGGGAAATAGGCTGCAGTTATTATAACTGAATTCTAGTCCTTGCTCTACCGATAAATTTCTATGGACCTTGGGCAAATAACTTTGCCTCTCTAGACCTCAGCTTCCTCATATCCAAAGGGGGCAGTTGCATCTCCCCTGCCTATCCTATAGGTTGTTGTGAACAATAGACAAACAACTTTCATCCTGAATTTTTAAAAGAATTTGTTTAGCCTAAGGTATGAGTTTTGCAAATAATTGTCAGCTGCTTACATACTAGTGAAAAAAAGAAAAGAAAAGAAAAGAACAATAACAACATAAAAAAAGTTTTGTTAATAAATTCAATCATTGATGTATGTAGAATTATGTATTTCTGAATGGCTTTTGCATAGCCTTATTAGATTGCCTTCAAAGTGAAAGCAGCTGTGAAAATCTCTACCCCATATCCCAACCTGGTCTAGAAACCATGACAAGATTGCTTTGGTGATTCCTATAAAATTGTTTTCAGAGACAAATAGGAAATGTAACAAATTGCTCTGATAGGCATGCTATCTGTAGAGTTAGCACCTGCTCTCTTCCCCTCCCACGCCCCAGCATCCTGTCCTGGGCCCAGATCTGTGTAGCTTTTCACTACATCTGCCAAGTAGGTAGCTTCATTGCACGTGATAAACTTTGATCAGTCAAGTAAGAGGCTATGGTTCTTAGACAAGTAACCTTTGTTCCACTAAAGGAAAATTATCACCAGAGCCGAAAATGGGCTCGAGGACTTCTCCAAAGCCAGTTTCATACAATGACAGAATGCCAGAGCTGCAAGGACTCTGAAAAGATCAGCTGAAGGGACCACAGAGATGCAATGTGAGGCTTTGTTCATGTGACCAACTTTGAAAAAAGGTTGTCCAATCTCCCTGCCTCTACTTCTTGATCTCCAGCTTCCTTCAGTCTGATTTCTGCTCACAATATTCCCCTGGAGCTACTCCCACCATTATTAGTTTAATAGTTTGGGCCAAATTATTTCTAGAGTTCATTTTTAGTGACTTTTCTATTAGTCTGTTGATCAATTATTCTGTTGTCATCCTTCTGAAAACTTTTCCCTCTTGCCTCTCAGAAAACTTTTTTATGGGTTCTTTCTTTTCCTTTCTTAGTATCTTTTAAAACTTTGGTATTTCTATCCTCATTCAACTGTCCTCACCTGTCCTCCCTTCTCCTCTCTTCTAATGCTACATATTTCCCTTGGGTGAGTCCCATCCATGTTTATAGAGTTCTCAGTACCACCTTCATTGTGACAAATCCCAAATCTATAACCGTAGCTCTGAACTTGATTTTTAAGTATGGCTACCTCTGAATATTTCTACTTGGATATGTCAAAGACACCTCATATTTTGCCTATTCAAAACATAACTCAGTTCCCCATTCCACTTCCAAGCCCAATCTGTTCTCCCTCAAGGGTCTTCCTATCTCAGTGAGTGGTACTACTACACCCACCTAATTGTTCAGGTCCGAGACCTGGGAATCATCTATAATTCCTCTCTCTCTCTCGCTCAGATTATCCCCCAGTGGCTTCTTCCTTCCCAAAGCATCTTGATTGCCACCACTTTTTTTCCATCTTTCCTGTCAACGTCCTAGTCCAGGCCCATATCCACAGTCTTCTAGATTACCAGACTGTACTCTCCTGTTTTATCTCCTTGCTTCCATTTGGCCCTACCATATCCATCCTCCATAGTTCCAGCAGAATGTTAATTCTAATTCTTATAACTGACCATATTATCTAATTTGATCTGAGCCCTCAGACTCTGCACCAGACCCAGGGAAGCAGATTTACAGAGTGCCCTGACATGTTTAATGTGAATTAACAGGCTGCACTATGATTCTTGAAGCCTCCTTTTTCTCCCATTCATCTTCTGCCTGGTTTTCTAGCTTGACACAATAACTGGCTACCTTTCCAGCTTCCAAACTTTATTTTCTGATTTCTGATTCTGTATCAAATATCCTTTGTGTCAGGACCTCTAATACCTGCCTCTGCGCCAACAAGGAATGGCTTGGTACTGGTGTTGGGCCCCCTTAAAAATCTTCAGCTGCTTAAGGCATCCAGAGTGATTTTTAAAATTAGTTACCAAGAAATTTGTAGATCTATGGAGTGCATGAAAGTATTTGCAGCCAAAGGAAAATATTGACCATCTTTTTCTTAGTTCACAGAAAGAAAGAAATTAATGAATTAGATGGTTTCAATTTTTAGTTTTTCTTGCACAATTTTTTTTGAAATCTCTGTCAGTCTTTTCTACTACTGCATTTCTTCTATCTAGTGATTGATCTGCAGCAAATTAGTATCAAGGGGAAACTTAAAAAAAAAAGGATTATACTTCAACTGATTGTTTTTGATGTTAATGAATCTGCTTGTGGTTGTGATTTTATATTGATAACCTAGAACACAGTCATAGTTTCTACTAGGAAAATTATTTCCGGTACATATAAAAGAGGTAAATGTATCAGTGTTTTGTTTGTTGAACAAAGGGCCTCATGAGGAGTCTTTTCCCTGACCATGTCTGGAAAACCCTTGTGTAGAGGACAGAGTCTCCATCATTAGCACAGCACACAATCTGATCCTTACCTACCTTTCTGTCTGTCTTTATCTCTGCAACCCACTCATGCTCGGCCCTGGGCATCAACCATTATCAAGTGAGGCTTATTTCCTAAAATGTGTTGTGCTTGTTCAAGCTGTTTCTTATGAGCATACTGACTCCCTCCTCTCTTATCCATTAATGTTGAAGAGACACCCCTGTGTGAAACATCTCCTCACAGCTGTCAAGGTATCCTCTTCTGTGCTGAATCTGTCAGTATTTGTGACATTACCTCAGAATTAACTCGTCTGGACATTTCCATACTATTAGCTTCAGAGGAAAGAGATAATTAAAAAAATTCAGAATTCTTGCTTCCTGACACACTATAAGGAATTAGTAAATCTTTGCCAAATGACTAAATTTTATTTTAAAGGGCTAGAAAGGGAAGTTGTAAAACATTCTAACCTGGTAGAATAGCACTAACTACTAGCCTCTCTAGTGATACAAATCAGAATATATTTAAGTTTTCCTTTATTTCTTTAATTATCTTTCCTCTGGGGTCAATCCTATTTATTTATTTTGGTCTTTCTCTTTCATGTTGATAGCTTCCCTCAAATGTCTGATCACCCTTATGAATTAAAAATGATGTTAGGTTTTATGGGTAGAAGGCACGGGTTTCCTCTGCAACTGTGTTGATCTATTCCCCCACAAACCTCTCTCCGGAATGGGAGGGCTGGCTGTGGGTTCTGCTTAACCCCGTACAGCCTGTCAACAGGAAGGCTTCCTTTTACGTCATGTGGGTAGAAAGGCAGGAAGGCCAGGGACCCCCACAACTGATAAAGTAAGAAGGGCTTTTCTTTGGGGGTGGAGCCCTGAAGAGGTTTTAACTCTTGGCTGATGCTGGTTTTCCTTTTGTCTTCTTTTTCCTTTATGTTATGGAAGTCTCAGGACCTTGCACAGAGCCCTCGCCAGGAAACTAGTTTGAGGGCAAAGGCCAAACATTGCTGCTGAAAAAGGGTCCATGGGGGCCCTGGATGGTTTGCTTAGTGGTTAGAGCATCGGCCCTTGGACCAAAGGGTCTTGGGTTTGGTTTCCAGTCAAGGACAGGTACCTTGGTTGCAGGTTTAATCCTCAGCTCCAGTCTGGGTCCTGGGGGAGGCAACCAAATGATGTGTTTCTGTCACATTGATGTATCTCTCTCTCTCTCTCCCCACCCCTCTTTTCCACTTTATCTAAAAATTAATGGATAAATATCCTCAGATGAGAATTAATAAAACAAAAACAAACAAACAAACAAACAAAAAACAACAAAAACAAAGGGTCCATGGGGGGAAGGAAGAGAGGGAGAAAAAAATCAATCTGTCCCAAGTGTTTCCACCACAACTCTATGAGATTTATCATAAGGATTGCCTCTCAGTCTACCCATGCTCTGAGATTTGTGTCTCCTTGGGAAAACCCACTCTTCCCTCTGATTTCTTGAATTGACATGTTTTCTGCTCTAATTTATCTGTTACTCCAAATTCATTGGCTTTCTTGCTTTGTCATATTCCTCAAAATTTATTTCATCTTTTTTTTTTGTTTCCCATGGTGGTTGTGGTTTCATTATTTTTACATTTACTTTTGACTAAGTAATATATTTACATAGTTAAAAATGTAAGTGCTACAAAAGAGTGTTCAAGGTACAGTCTTCTTTCCAGCTCTTTCTCTCAGTCCTCTACTGTTGTCAGTTTCTTAGATATCTCTAGAGATGCTTTTATGCATATTCAAGAAAATACATAAATATTCTCTTTTACCCTTTTTTATCACATACTGAAGTATAGAATACAGTATTCTGCATCTTTTTTTTTTATGTAATATGTCTTGGAGATTATTCTATGTCAGAAAAGTTCTCCTTTATTATTTTTAATAACTGCATAGTGTACCACTGTATGAACAGCATGCTATAATTTATTTAACTAGTCCTATACTGATGAACATTTAGATTGTTTCAAGTCATATGATTTTTTTCCTAATTTTTATCAATTTATTTTTGTTACAGATGTTCCTCTTTTTCCCCCCTAGACACATCCCTCCCCATACCCCCCACAGCATTGTTGTCTATGTCCATTGGTTATGCATATATGCATATAAATTTTTTGGTTCATCTCATCCATCTCCCCCACCCCCTTACTCTGAGGTTTGTCATTCTGAACCATACTCCTTTCTATGTCTCTGGATGTATTTCGTTCATCATTCCACCTTGTTCATTATATTCCACAAATAAGTGATATCATGTGGTTTTTGGCTTATTTCACCTAGCATAATACTCTTGAGGTCCCTCTCTGTAACCTCAAAGGACAAGAGATCTTTCTTTCTTATAGCTGCATAGTATTCCATGGTGTATATGTACCACAGCTTTTTTATCCACTCATTTATTGATGGACACTTGGGCTGTTTCCACAACTTAGGAATTATAAATAGTGCTGCTATGAACACAGGGGAATATATATTCTTTGTAATTGATGTTTCAGGCTTCTTAGAATATATTCTTAGAAGTGGTATCACTGGGTCAAATGACACTTCAATATTGAATATTTTGAGGAAACACCATAATGTTTTCTATAGTGGATGCATGAGTCTACATTCCCAGCATGAGTGTACTTGAGTCCCCTTTTCTCCACACCCTCACCTACACTTGTTTGATGATTTGCTGACGGCAGCCATTCTGTCAGGTGAGATGTGATACCACATAGATGTTTTAATTTGCGTAACTCTAATGATTAGTGACATTAAACATTTCCTCATATATCTCTTGCCAATTTGTATACTATTTTTGAAGAGGTGTCTATGTAGGTCCTGTGCCCATATTTTAATTGGGTTCTTTGTCTCCTTTTGTTGAGTTGTATAAACACTCTATATATTTCAGAAATTAACCCCTTATCTGATGTATTATTGGCAATTATGCTCTCCCATACAGTGGGTTGCCTTTGCATTCTGGTGGTTGTTTCTTTTGCTGTGCAGAAACTTTTGAGTTTGATGTAGTTCCATGTGTTCATTTTTTTCCTTTGTTTCTGTCACAGTAGGTGACGTATCAGCAAAAATTCTGCTATGTACGAAGTCTGAAATTTTGTTGCCTGAATTTTCTTCTAGGATTTTTATAGGTTCATGGGTCACATTTAAGTCCTTAATCCATTTTGAGTTTATACTTCTGTATGGTATAAGTTGGTGGTTTAGTTTCATTTCTTTGCAAGTAGCTGTCCAATTTTCCCAACATCATTTATTAAAGAGGCTGTCTTGACTCCACTGTATGCTCTTACCACCTTTGTCAAATATTAATTAAGCATATTGCCTTGGGTCCATTTCTGGGTTCTCTGTTCTGTTCCACTGGTCTATACACCTGTTCTTGTGCCAGTACCAGGCTGTTTTGATTAGAGTAGCTTTGAAGTATAACCTGATATCCAGTATTGTGATCCCACCCACTTTGTCCTTCTTTTTGAGATTGCTGTAGGTATTCAGGGTCTTTTTTTGGTTCCATATGAACTTTTGAATTATTTGTTCTAGTTCTGTGAAATATCTCATTGGTATTTTGATGGGTATTGAATTGAATAATATGGACATTTTAGTGATGTTTATTCTTCTCATCCATAAACTAGGTATGTGCTTCCACTTTTTTATATCTTCCTCTAATTCTTTCTGTAATGACCTGTAGTTTTCTGTGAATAGGTCCCTTATTTCTTTGGTTTAGTTTATTCCTAGGTATCTCAATTTTTTGCCATGATGGTAAATGGGATAGTTTTTTTTGTTTGTTTGTTCTTTAGTTTCTCTTTCTGTGAGTTCATCATTGATGTATAAGAATGCTGTCGATTTCTTCACGTTAATTTTGTATCCTGCTATGTAGCTAAATTCATTTATTAAGTCTAGTAGATTTTTGATGGAGTCTTTAGAGTTTTCTATGTATAATATCATGTTATCTGTGAATAATGAGAGTTTGACTTCCTCCTTTCCAATTTGGATCCCTTTTATTTTTTCTTCATCTCTGATTGCTGTGGCTAAGATTTCCAGTACTATGGTAAATAAGAGTGGTGAAAGTGTGCATCCCTGTCTTGTTCCTGTTCTTAAGGGAAATGCTTTTAGTTTCTGCCCATTAAGTATGATGTTGGCTGTAGGTCTTTCATATATGGCCTTTATTATGTCAAAATATGGTCCCTTTATTCCCACATTTCTGAGTGTTTTATCTGAGAAGGGTGCTAAATTTTGTTGAATGCTGTTTCAGTATCTATTGATATGATCATGTGGTTTTTATTTTCCATTTTGCTTATATGGAGTATCACATTTATTGATTTGCAAATATTGTACCTGCCTTGCATTCCTAGGATGAATCCCACTTAGTCATGGTGAATAATTACTTTGATATATTGCTGGATCCGATTTGCTAGTATTTTGTTTAAGATTTTGGCATCTATGTTCATCAGCAATATTGGCCTGTAGATTTTTTTTTTTTTTTGTGGTGTCTTTTCTGGTTTTGAAGTTAGAAGTATGCTCTCCTCATAAAATGAGTTTGGAAGTATTCCTTCTTCTTGAATTTTTGAAATAGTTTGAGGTGAATGGGAGTTAGTTCTTTGAATATTCGGTAAATTTCCCTGTGAGGCTGTCTGGGCCTTGGTTTTTGTTTGCTGTGAGAGTCTTGATTACATCTTCAATTTCCTTACTTCTTATTGGTCTGTTCAAGTTTTCTGTCTCTTCCCAGTACAGTTTTGAAAGACTATGTGTTTCTAGAAATTTGTCCATTTTGCATAGATTGCTGAATTTGTTGCCATATAATTGTTCATAGTATTTGTTAACAATCCTTTGTATTTCTATGGTGTCAGTTGTTACGTCTCCTCGTCTCCTCTTTTACTTCTGATTTTGTGTATTTGGGTTCTCTCTGTTTCTTGGTGAGTCTAGCTAATGGTATATCAATCTTGTTTATCTTTTCAAAGAACTAGCTCTTTGTTTCATTGATCCTTTGAATTGTTTTTTTTGGTCTCCATGTCATTTATTTCTACTCTGATCATTACTATTTACTTCCTTCTACTTGCTCTGGAGTTTTCTTTTTGTTTGCTTTCTAGTTCTTTACATTGTGAGGTTGGAGAGTCTATTAGAAAATTTTCTTGGTTCTTGAGGTAGGCCTGTAGTGCTATGAACTTTCCCCTCAGAACTGCATTTGCTGCATCCCATAGATTTTTTGTTGTAGTGTGTTCATTTTCATTGTTTTCCAGAAAGTTTTTAATCTCTTCCTTGATCTCCTCAGTAACCCATTCATTGTTCAATAACATGCTATTTAGCCTCCATGTGTTCAAAGGTCTTTGCATGTTCTTGTTGCAATTGATTTCTAGTTTCATGCCATTGTGATCTGAGAATATGTTTGATTTGATTTAATCTTCTTGAATGAACTTTTAAAGACTTAGTTTGTGTCCTAACATGTGTTCTCTTTGAGAATGTCCCATGTGCACTTGAGAAGAATGTGAATTCTTCTGTTGTGGGGTGTAATTCTCTGAAGATAACTATTATATACATTTGGTCTAGTGAATCATTTAGATTCTCTGTTTTCTTGTTAGTTTTTTGTCTACAGGATGTATCCAGTTGCAGTCCCCAGCAATCATTGTATTGCTGTCAATTTCTCCTTTGATGTTCTCCAGAAGATTTTTAATAAATTTGCTGCTCCTATATTTGGTGCATATGTTTACCAAGGTTATATCTTCCTGTTGGATAAATCCTTTCAATATTATGTAGTGGCCTTCTTTGTCTCTAGTTTTGGCTTTCATTTTGAAATCTATTTTATCAGATATCAGTATTACTACCCAAGCTTTTTATTCCTTTCCTTTTGCTTGCAATATTTTTTTCCACCCGTTCACTTTCAACTTATGTGGGTCTTTTGTTGTGAGGTGGGTCTGTTGTAAACAACATATATATGAGTCATGCTTTCTTATCCAATCAGCTATTGTGTGTCGTTTTATGGGAGCACTCAATCCACTTACGTTTAAGGTGATTATTGATATGTACTTATGTATTGCCATTTTTGTTTAGTACAGTTATATTTTTCTTCTTCCCATTTCTTCTACTAATCCTTGTAATACTTTGACAGTGCTGGTTTGGTGTTAATATATCCCCTTAGCTTTTTTTTTTTTTTTTGTCTCGGAAGCTCTTTATTTGACCTTCTATTTTAAATGAAAGCCTTGCTGGATAGAGTAGTCTTATATTCAGATCTTTGTCTTTCATGACCTTCATTACTTCATGCCATTTCCTTCTGGACTGTAGTGTTTCTGTTGAGAAGTCAGCTTATAGCCTTATGGGGGGTTCCTTTGTAGGTAACCTGTTGCTTATGTCTTGCTGACTTTAGAATTGTCTTTCTGTCTTTAATTTTTGGCATATTAATTATTATTATTTTTTTAAATAAATAATTTATTTATTTTTTGTTACAGATATTTTACCATTTTTACCCCATTGGCACCCCCCAACCCACCCCACCTCCGCCTCGTCCCCGGCTTAGTTGTCCATGTCCATTGGTCATGCATACATGCATATAAGTTCTGTGGTTTATCTCTTGCCACCCCCAACCCCCCACCCCCTCTTCTGAGGGATGTCAGTCTGTGCCCTACTTCCATGTTTCTGGGTCTACTGCATTCCTCAGACTGTTATGTTCATTATATTCCGTATATAAGTGAGATCATGTGGTATTTGTCTTTTTCTGCTTGGTTTCTTTCACTTAGGATAATACTTTCCAGGTCCCTCCATGTCCTCTCAAAGGATAAGAGATCTTTCTTTCTTACCGCTGCATAGTACTCCATTGTGTATATGTACCACAGCTTTTTTATCCATTTGTCTACTGATGCACACTTGGGCTGTTTCCAGATCTTAGCTATTGTAAATAGTGCTGCTATGAACATGAGGGTACATATATTCTTCCTGATTGGTGTTTCAGGTTTCTTAGGGTATATTCCTAGCAGTAGGATCACTGGGTCAAATGGAAGTTCAATTTTTAAATTTTTGAGGGAACACCATATTGTTTTCCATACTGGCTGCACCAGTCCGCATTCCCACCAGCAGTGTATTAGAGTCCCCATTTCTCTACACCCTCGCCAACACTTGCTGTTTGATGATTTGTTGATGGCGGCCATTCTGACAGGTGTGAGCTGATACCTCATTGTTTTAATTTGCATCTCTCTGATGATTAGTGATGTTGAGCATTTCTTCATATGTCTTTTGGCCATTTGTATGTCCCGTTTGAAGAGGTGTCTATTCAGCTTCTCTGCCCATTTTTTTAATTGGGTTCTTTGTCTTCCTTTTGTTGAGTTGTATGAGCACTCTATATACAGTGATACCTCGGTTCTCGAACGCCTCGGTTTTCGACCAAATGGAGATTCGAGAAACTTTTGTCTCGGAATCCGAACAAATATTTGGAACTCGAACTTCCGAGATGAGCCGAGTTGAGCCGAATGGCGTTCATTCGGCCCAGCGCGCCTTGCTTGCGTCATCAGTGTGAGTGCAGAGAGAGAGTCACGCTTTGTGGAGTCACGCTTTCCTATTGGGTTTCATTGCTTCGGTTCTCGAACAATTCGGTTCTCGGCCGTCCTCCTGGAACGAATTATGTTCGAGAACCGAGGTATCACTGTATATTGGAAATTAACCCCTTATATGATACATCATTGGCAATGATGTTCTCCCATACAGTGGGTTGCCTTTCCATTTTGATGATTGTTTCTTTTGCTGTGCAGAAGCTTTTTAGTTTGATGTAGTCCCATGTGTTCATTTTCTCCTTTATTTCTGTTGCCTTAGGTGATGTATCAGTGAAAATTTTGCACCTTATGATGTCCGAAATTTTGTTGCCTACATTTTCCTCTAGAATTTTTAAGGATTCACGGGTCACATTTAAGACTTTTATCCATTTTGAGTTTATTTTTGTGTATGGTGTAAAGTGATGGTCTAGTTTCATTTTTTTGCATGTAGCTGTCCAATTTTCCCAACACCATTTATTAAAGAGGCTGTCTTTACTCCACTGTATGGTCTTGCCACCTTTGTCAAATATTAATTGAGCGTATTGCCTTGGGTCCATTTCTGGGTTTTCAGTTCTGTTCCACTGGTCTATACGCCTGTTCTTGTGCCAGTACCAGGCTGTTTTGGTTACAGTCGCTTTGTAGTATAACCTAATATCAGGTATTGTGATCCCACCTACTTTGTACTTTTTTTTTCAAGATTCCTATGGCTATTCGGGGTCTTTTTTGATTTCATATGAACTTTTGAAGTATTTGTTCTAGTTCCATAAAATATGTCGTTGGTATTTTGACGGGGATTGCATTGAATCTATAGATTGCTTTGGGTAGTATGGACATTTTAATGATGTTAATTCTTCCAATCCATGAACAGGGTATGTGCTTCCACTTTTTTATATCTTCTTCTACTTCTTTTTTCAATGACCTGTAGTTTTCTGCAAATAGGTCCTTTACTTCTTTGGTTAAGTTTATTCCTAGGTATCGTAATTTTTTGGCACGATGGTAAATGGGATAGTTTTTTCAGTTTCTCTTTCTGTGAGTTCATCATTGGTGTACAAGAATGCCTTCGATTTCTTGACGTTAATTTTGTATCCTGCTACTTTGCCAAATACATTTATTAAGTCTAGTAGATTTTTGATGGAGTCTTTAGGGTTTTCTATGTATAATATCATGTCATCTGCAAATGACAGTTTCACTTCATCCTTTCCAATTTGGATCCCTTTTATTTTTTCTTCATGTCTGTTGCTGTGGCTAAGACTTCCAGTACAATGTTAAATAAGTGTGGTGAAAGTGGACATCCCTGTCTTGTTCCTGTTCTTAATGGAAATGTTTTTAGTTTCTGTCCATTGAGTATGATGTTGGCTGTAAATCTTTCATATATGGCCTTTATTATGTTGAGATATGATCCCTCTATTCCCACATTGCTGAGCGTTTTTATCAGAAATGGATGCTGGATTTTGTCGAATGCTTTTTCAGCATCTATTGATATGATCATGTGGTTTTTATTCTTCATCTTATTTATGCGGTGTATCACATTTATTGATTTGCGAATATTGTACCAGCCTTGCATCCCTGGAATGAATCCCACTTGGTCATGGTGAACAATTTTTTTGATACATTTCTGGATTCGATTTGCTAATATTTTGTTCAGGTCTATGTTCATCAGGTATAGTGGCCTGTAGTTTTCTTTCTTCGTAGTGTCTATTTCTGGTTTTGGAATTAGAATTATGCTGGCCTCATAGAACGTGTTTGGAAGTCTTCCTTCTTCTTGATTTTTTTTGAAATAGTTTGAGGAGAATGGGTGTTAGTTCTTTTTTGAATGTTCGGTAAAACTCCCCTGTGAAACCATCTGGACCTGGCTTTTGTTTGCTGGGAGAGTTTTGATTACCTCTTCAATTTCCTTAGTTCTTATTGGTCTGTTCAAGTTTTCTATCTTTCCCGGTCCAGTTTTCGGAGACAGTGTGTTTCTAGAAATTTCTCAATTTCGCTTAGATTGTCGTATTTGTTGCCATATAGTTGTTCATAGTAGTTGTTAACGATCTTTTGTATTTCCGTGGTGTTGGTTGTTACTTCTCCTCTTTCATTTCTGATTTTGGGTATTTGGGTTCTCTCTCTTTGTTCCTTGGTGAGTCTAGCTAAGGGTCCATCAATCTTGTTTATCTTTTTGAAAAACCAGCTCTTTGTTTCATTGATCCTTTGAATTGTTTTTTTGGTCTCTATGTCATTTATTTCTGCTCTGATCTTTACTATTTCCTTCCTTCTATTTGCTCTGGGGTTTTCTCTTTGTTTGCTTTCTAATTCTTTAAGTTGTGAGGTTAGACAGTCAATTAGAAATTTTTCTTGTTTTTTGAGGTAAGCCTGTAGTGCTATGAACTTCCCTCTCACAACTGCTTTCACTGCATCCCATAGATTTTGTGTTGTTGTGTGTTCTTTTTCATTGGTTTCCAGGAAGTTTTTAGTTTCTTCCTTGATCTCCTGGGTGACCCATTCATTGTTTAATAACATGCTATTTTGCCTCCATGTGTTGAAATGTCTTTGCATGTTCTTGTTGCAATTGATTTCTAGTTTCATGCCATTGTGATCTGAGAAGATGCTTGATATGATTTCAATCTTCTTGAACTTGTAGAGATTTAGTTTGTGTCCTATCATGTGGTCTATCTTTGAGAATGTCCCATGTGCACTTGAGAAGAATGTGTATTCTGTAGTTTTGGGGTGTAATTCTCTGTAGATATCTATTAAATCCATTTAGTCTAGTGCTTCATTTAGAGTCTCTGTTTCCTTGCTATTTTATTTGCCTAGACGATCTATCCAGTGCTGTCAACGGAGTGTTGAAGTCCCCTGCTATGATTGTATTGTTGTCGATTTCTCCTTGGAAGTCCTCCAGAAGATTTTTAATATATTTTGGTGGTCCTATATTGGGTGCATATATGTTTATCAAGGTTATATCTTCCTGTTGGATAGATCTTTTCAATATTATATAGGCGCCTTCTTTGTCTCTAGTTATGCTCTTGATTTTGAAATCTATTTTATCAGATATGAGAATTGCTACCCCAGCTTTTTTTTGCTTTCCATTTGCTTGGAAAATTTTTTTCCATCCCTTCACTTTCAACCTATGTGAGTCTTTTGTTTTTAGGTGGGTCTCTTGAAACAACATATAGATGAGTCATGCTTTCTTATCCAATCAGCTACTCTGTGTCTTTTTATGGGAGCATTCAATCCATTTACGTTTATGGTGATTATTGATATGTACTTATTTATTTCCATTTTTGTTTAGTGTGGTTCTATTTTTCTTCCCATTTCTACTGCTAATTACAGCAGTCCTTTTAACATTTCTTGCAGTGCTGGTTTGGTGCTAATGTATTCCCTTAGCCTTTTTTTTTGTCTGGGAAGCTCTTTATTTGATCTTCTATTTTGAATGATAGCCTTGCTGGGTAGAGTAGTCTTGGATTCAGATTCTTGTTTTTCATGACTTTGATTACTTCACGCCATTCCCTTCTGGCCTGTAGTGTTTCTTGTGAGAAGTCAGCTGAGAGCCTTATGGGGTTGCCTTTGTAGGTAACCTGTTGCTTATCTCTTTCTGCTTTTAGGATTCTCTCTTTGTCTTTAATTTTTTGGCATTTGACTACTATGTGTCTTGGTGTGGGCCTGTTTGCGTTCTTCTTACTTGGGACTCTCTGTGCTTCTTGAACTTGAATGCCTTCTTCCTTCACCAAATTAAGGAAGTTTTCTGTCACTTTTTTTTTTTTTTTTTAATATATTCTCTATCCCTTGCTCATTTCTTCTTCTTCCGGGACTCCTATGATGCAAATATTATTACGTTTCCAGTTGTCCCATAGTTCTCTTAAGCTGTCTTCCTGTTTTTTAATAGTTTTTTCCTTTTGTTTTTCTGATTGGTTGATTTTTTCTACCCTGTCTTCTAATTCACTGATTTGGTCTTCAGCTTCCTTTTCTCTGCTTTTTAAACCTTCCAATGTGTTTTTCATTTCTGATATGTCATTTTTTATCTCTTCTTGATGGTTTTTAATTTCTAATTGGCTTATTTTCAGTGTCTCTATGTCCTTACTCATGTTGTTCAGGTTCCTCAAGGTCATGGCCCTGAATTCTAGCTGTTAACATGCCTAGTTGTTCCACATTGATATCATCTTCAGTGGAGGTCTCTCGCTCTTTCATTTGGCTTCTGTTTCTGTGTTTCACCATTTTGGCTATCACTGTGGGCTTTGGAGCCTGTCAAGTTCTCCCTGTGGGTGTTGGTGTTCTGCTGATTGTGGCTCCCTCTCCTGTGTTTAGATGAGCGAGGGAGGACCCACGTTAAACACCACTGTCAAGTCTTACTTTCCTGGTTAAAGTTGCCTGCCCAGGAAAGGTACTGTTATCCTCTAGCTTTTTGCCTGGAGGCTAGCAGTCAAGATTACTTGATGAGTTTTGGGTTGTCAGTTGATTGAAAAGCTCCCTCAGGTGCTTAGCACAAGGGGCTTTCACGAGGGTGGGGCAGATGCTGGTTGTTAGTGAGCCTCAATTAGCACTTCAATGGCCACAGACTGGGGTTGGATCTCCGAGGGAGGGGCTGCTGCCTCTCCTCAGAGCCCTGGGAAGGAGCAATATTCCCACCATGCTGCTTGGCTACACTCAGCCAAAGCTCTGAGTGCCCTCCAAATCCCGAGTGTCCCGACACAGTTCCAGTCCAGTCTGCCCTTCCTCTGCCGGAGCCCAAGGTGAGTGGCTGTGGCTGTTTTAGCCTCTGTATGGCTCTGCGCTGTGGAGCCGCCTGGGAATGTAACCGGAGGGCGCTGCTCCCAGCTAAGGCCGCTGCCGAGCTGCCAACCATGGGCTCCCAGCCCCCATCTCGCGCTTTCACAAGCCTACCAGGACGGAGTCGGTGTCCCTTGTCATATGGTCCTTGCAACCTGCTTTTCTGTTGGTTTTTCCCGTTGATTTGTCTGTGTTATAGTTGTAATTCCACTTTGGTTCTGGGAGACGGTCTGTGTGGCTTCTGGTCACTCTGTCGCCATTTTTCCTTCCCTCTTAATTATTATGTATGTTGATGTGTGCCTGTTTGGTTTCTTCTTACTTGGGAGTCTCTGTTCTTGAACTTTAATACCATTTTCCTTCACCAAGTTAGGAATATTTTCTGTCACTATTTCTTCATGTATATTCTTTAATCCTTGCTCATTTTCTTCTTCTTTTGGACCACCTATGATGTGAATGTTGTTCTGTTTCCAGTGTTTCCACTGTTCTCTTAAGCTGCCTTCCTTTTTTTAATTTTTTTTTAATTTTATTGATGTATTTTTCTTACAGATGTTTCTCCTTTTTCCTCACTGATTCCTCCCTCTACCTCCTTCTTCGCTCTATCCCCAGCTTTGTTGTGTATGTCCATTGTTCATGCAAACATGCATATAAGTCCTGTGGTTTATCTCTCCACCACCACCCCCTTTTCTAGGGGTTCTCAGTCTGTACCCCACTTCCAGCTCTCTGGGCCTACGCCAATTCTAAGACTGTTATGTTCATTATATTCCACAATTAAGTGAGATCATATGACACTTGTCTTTGTCTGTTTAGCTCCTTTAGCTTAGGATGATACTTTCCTGGTTCCTCTATTTTATCTCAAAGGATAAGAAAACTTTGTTTCTTACAGCTGCATAGTACTCAATTGAGTATATGTACCACAGCTCTTTTATCCATTAATGTATTGTTGGATATTTGGGCTGTTTCCAGATATTACCTATTGTAAATAGTGCTGCTATAAACATAGGGGTACATATATTCTTTCTGATTGGTGTTTCAGGCTTCTTAGTGTATATTCCTAGAAGTGGGATCACTGGGTCAAATGGCAGTTTAATTTTTAATTTTTTGAAGTAACACCTTATTGTTTTCCATAGTGGCTGCACCAGTCTGCATTTCCACCAACAGTGTACTAGAGTCCCCTTATCTCCACACCCTAGCCAACACTGTTTTTTTGATGATTGGTTGATGGTGGTCATTCTGACAGGTGTGAGGTGTTACTTCATTGTTGTTTTAATTTGCATCTCTCTGATGATTAGTGATGTTGAGCATTTCTTCATGTGCCTCTTAGCCATTTGGATGTCCTCTTTGCAGAAGTGTCTATTTAGTTCCTCTCCCCATTTTTTTTTTTTTTTACAGGATTCTTTGTCTTCTTTTTGTTGAGTTGTATGAGCACTCTATATATATTGAAAATAATCCCCTTATCTGATATATTATTGGCAATTATGCTCTCCCATACAGTCGGTTGCCTTTCCATTTTGATGATTGTATCTTTCACTGTGCAGAAGCTTTTGAGTTTTATGTAGTCCCATGTTTCATTTTCTCTTTAGTTTCTGTTGCCTTAGGTGATTTATCAGTAAAAATTCTGCTGCGTATAATGTCTGACCTTTTGTTGCCTACAGTTTCTTCTAGGATTTTTATGGATTCATGAGTCACATTTAAATCTTTAATGCATTTTGAGTTTATTTTTCTGTATGGTATAAGTTCATAATCTAGTTTCATTTTTTTGTATGTAGCTGTCCAATTTCCCCAACACCATTTATTAAAGATGCTGTCTTTGCTTCATTGTATGCTCTTGCCACCTTTGTCTAAAATTAATTGAGCATATTGCATTGGGTCCATTTCTGGGTTCTCTGTTCTGTTCCACTGGTCTATATGCCTGTTCTTGTGCCAGTACCAGGCTGTTTTGATTACAGTGGCTTTGTAGTATCACCTGAAATCTGGTAATGTGATCCCTCCTACTTTGTTTTTCTTTTTTTAAGATTGCTGTGGCTATTTAAATTCTTTTTTGGTTCCATATGAACTTTTGAAGTATTTGTTTTAGTTCTGTCAAGTATTTCATTGGAATTTTAATGGGGATTGCATTGAATCTATAGATTGCTTTGTGTAATATGGACATTTTAATGATGTTAATTCTTCTTATCTATGAGTAAGATATGTGCTTCCACTTTTTTATATCTTTCTCTATTTTTTTTTCGACGACCTGTAGTTTTCTGCAAATTGGTTTTTTCATTTCTTTGGTTAAGACTATTCCTATGTAGCTTAAGTTTTTATGCCACATTGGTATATGGGATTGTTTTCTTAGTTTCTCTTTCTATAAGTTAATCATTGATGTATAAGAATACCATCAATTTCTTGACATTAATTTTGTATCCTGCTACTTTGCCAAATTCATGTATTAAGTTTAGTAGATTTTTGATGGAGTCGTTGGGGTTTTCTACATATAGTATCATGTCATTTGTGAATAATGACAGTTTCACTTCCTCCTTCCAATTTGGATCCCTTTTATTATTTATTCCTGTCTGATTACTGTCGCTAAGACTTCCAGTACTATGTTAAATAAGAGTGGCAAAAGTGAGCATCCTTGTCTTGTTCCTGTTCTTAACAGAAATGCTTTCAGTTTCTGCCAATTGAGTATGATGTTGGCTGTAGGTCTTTCATATATGGCCTTTAGTATGTAGAGATATCATCCCTCTATTCCCACATTGCTGAGTGTTTTTATCAGAAATAGATGCTGGATTTTGTCAAAGGTTTTATCAGCATCTATTGATATGATTATGTGGCTTTTTATTTATGTGCTGTATCACATTTATTGACATACGAATATTGTACCAGCCTTGTATCCCTAGAATTAATCCTAATTGGTCATCGTTAATAATTTTTTTGATATATTGTCCGATCCAATTTGCTAGTATTTTGTTTCGGATTTTAGCATCTATGTTAATCAGGGATATTGGCCTATAGTTTTCTTTTTTTGTAGTGTCTTTTTCTGGTTTTGGAATTAGAATTTTGTTGGTTTCATAAAACGAGTTTGGAAGTCTTCCTTCTTCTTGAATTTTTTTGAAATAGTTTGAGGAGAATGGTTGTTAGGTTTTTTTGCATGTTCGGTGCAATGCCCTCATGAAACCATCCCGGTGTGGACTTTTGTTTGCTGGGAGAGTCTTGATTACATCTTCAATTTCTTTTGCTATTGATCTGTTCAAGTTTTCTATCTCTTCCCGGTCCAGTTTTGAGAGATTATGTGTTTCTAGAAATTTGTCCATTTTGCTTAGATTGTCAAATTTGTTGCCATATGATTGTTCATAGTAGTTAATGATCTTTTGTATTTCTGTGGTGTCAGTTGTTACTTCTCCTCTTTCATTTCTGAATTTGTGTATTTGGGTTCTCTCTCTTTGTTTCATGGTGAGTCTAGCTAAGGGTCCATCAATCTTTTTTATTTTTTTTTGAAAAAACAGCTCTTTGTTTCATTAGTCTCTTTAATTGTTTTTTTGGGGACTCTGTCTTTTATTTCTGCTCTGATCTTTACTATTTCCTTCCTTCTACTTGCTCTAGGGTTTTCTTTCTGTTTGATTTTTAGATCTTTAAGTTGAGTGGTTAGATAGTCTATTAGAGATTTTTCTTGTTTTTTTTTGTTTTTTTTTTTGAGATAAGTATGTAGTGCTATGAATTTCCCTCTCATAACTGTTTTTGCTGCATCCCATAGATTTTGTATTGTTGTTTGTTCATTTTTATTGGTTTCCAGGAATTTTTTAGTTTCTTCCTTGATCTTCTTGGTTACTCATTTGTTGTTTAATAACATGCTATTTAGCCTCCATGTGTTGAAATGTCTTTGCATGTTCTTGTTGCAATTGATTTATAGTTTCAGGCCATTGTGATCTGAGAATATGCTTGATATAATTTAATCTTCTTGAACTTGTGGAGACTTAGTTTGTGTCCTAAAATGTGGTCTATCTTTGCGAATATCCCTTGTGCACTTGAGAGGAATGACTTCTATGGTTTTGGGGTGTAATTCTATATAGATATCTATTAAATGCATTTGATTGAGTGCTTCATTTACTTCTCTGTTTCCTTGTTAATTTTTTGTCTAGAAGATCCATCCAGAGATGTCAGCGGGGTTTTGAAGTCCCTTGTTATGATTATATTGCTGTCAATTTCTTTTTTGAAGTCCTCCAGAACATTTTTAGTATATTTTGGTTCACCTATATTGTGGGCATATGTGTTTACTAGGTTATAGTTTCCTGATGGATAGATCCTTTCAATATCATGTAGTGGCCTTCTTTGTCTCTAGTTATGGCCTTATTTTTTAAATAATTTCATCAGATATGAGTATTGCTACCCCAGCTTTTTTTTTTTTTTCTGTGCCCTTTGCTTGGGAGATTTTTTTCCATTCTTTCACTTTCAAGGTATATGAGTCTTTTGTTGTGAGGTGGGTCTCTTGTAAACAACATATATATGAGTCTTGCTTTCTTATGCAATTAGCTACCCTGTGTCTTTTTATGGAAGTATTCAATCACTTCCATTTAAGGTGATTATTGATATGTATTTATTTATTGTCAATTTTTTGTTTAGTGTGGTTATATTTTTCTTCCTATTTCTCCTGCTAATCACCGCAGTCCTTTAATATTTCTTGCCTTGCTGGTTTGGTGCTAATGTATTCCCTTAGCCTTTTTTTTTTGGTCTGGGAAGCTCTTTATTTGACCTTCTATATTGAATGATAGCTTTTCTGTGTAGAGTAGTCTTGGATTCCGATAGTTATTTTTCATGATTTTGATTACCTCATGCAATTCCCTCTGGCCAGTAGTGTTTCTGTCGAGAAGTCAGCTGTGAGCCTTATGGGTGTTCCTTTGTAGGTAACCTGTTGCTTATCTCTTGCTGCTTTTAGGGTTCTCTCTTTGTCTTTAATATTTGGCATTTGGTTACTATGTGTCTTGGTTGGGCCTGTTTTGGTTCTTCTTACTTGGGTCTCTCTGTGCTTCTTGAACTTGAATGCCTTCTATCTTCACCAAATTAGGGAAGTTTTCTTTCACTATTTCTTTAAATATATTCTCTAACCCTTGCTCATTTTCTTCTTCTTCAGGGACTCCTATGATGAGAATATTATTACATTTTCAGTTGGTCCACAGGTCTCTTAAGCTGTCTTCCTGTTTTTTTCATTGTTTTTTCTTTTCTGATCGGTTGATTTTTTTCTATCCCATTTTCTAATTCACTGATCCAGTCTTCCACTTCTTCTACTCTGCTGTTTAGACCTTCCAATGTGTTCTTTATTTCTGCTATGTCATTCTTCATTTCCACTTGGTGGTTTTTAATTTCCAACTGGTTGATGTTCAACATTTCTATGTCTTTACTCATGGTGCTCATGTCCTTACATATCCTGTTGAGGTTTCTCAATACCATGGCTCTGAATTCTAGTTCTGTTAACTTGCTTAACTGCACCTCATTTATCTTATCTTCGGTAGAGTTCTCTTATTCTTTCATTTGTTTTTGTGTCTGTGTTTCACCATTTGGCTATCACAGTGGGCTTAGGAGCCTGCCAAAATTTCCCTGTGGGTGTTCGTGTTCTGCTGTTTGTGGCTCCCTCTTCTGGCTTTTGATGAGCCAGGGAAGACCCATGTTAAACACCACTGTCAAGTCTTATTTTCCTGGGTAGAGTTGCTAGCCTAGGAATGGTACAGTTATCCTCTAGCTTTTTGCCTGGAGGCTAGCAGTAGCGGTTGCTTGAAGACCCTTGGCTTGAATGATAATCTCCCTCAGGTGTTCAGCATAAAAGTATCTCCCCAGTGTGGGGCAGAGGTTGATTGTTAGTGTACCTCCATTTGCATTTCAATGGCCACTGGGTGGGGTTGAATCTATGAGGGAGGTGTGCTGCCTCTCCCCAGAGCCCTGGGAAGTAGTAAGATGACCATCATCCTTGTGGCCCTAACTCAGCAAAAGCTCTGAGTGCCCTCCTAATCTCGAGTGTCCCCACACAGTTCCAGTCCAGTCCGCCATCCCTCTGCTGGAGCCAGAGGTAAGTGGCTGTGGCTATTTTAGTCTCTGTCCTGGCTCTGCACTGTGGAGTGCTTGAGAGTTAAACCCAAGGGCGTTGCTCACAGCTAAGGCCTCTGCTCTCTGTGGGCTTCCAGCCCCCATCTGATGCCTCTGCAATCCTACCAGGATTGAGTCAGTGTCCCTAGTTATATGATCCTCCAAGCTGCTTTTCTGTTGCCTTTTCCTGACAATTTGTCTTTATTTTCATTGTAATTCCAGTTTGGTCCAGATGGTCTGTGTAGCTTTCATTCACTCTGCCACCATTTTGAAATATTGTCTTCCTTTATTTATTTATTTTTTTCTGATTGCTTGATTATTTCTTCCCTGTCTTCTAATTCACTGATCCATTCATAAGCTTCCTGTACTCTGTTGGTTATTTCTTCCAATGTGTTCTTTTTTTCTGCTATGTTTTTCTTCATATCCTTTTGGTTGGTTTTCAGTGTTCATCTATTTTTACTTATGGTGTTGAGCTTCTTACTCATGCTGTTGTGCTTTCTCAAGATGATGTCTCTGAACTCCACCTCTGATAACTTGCTTAACTGCATTTTATTTATCTCATCTTTGGTAGAGTTCGCTTGTTGTTTTATTTGGAATTTCTTTTTTTTTTTGTTTTACTATTTTGGCTATCTCAGTGGGTTTAGAGCCGGCCAAATTTTTCCTGTGGGTGTTGGTGTTCTAGTCTTTGTGACTCCCTCTACTGAGTTTGAATGAGTGTGGGAGCACCCACACTCAACACCACTGTCAAGTCTGGGTAGATTTGCAATCCCAGGAAAGGTTCTGTTATCCTCTAGCTTTTTGCCTGGAGGCTATTAGTCTCAGTTACTTGATGGGCCTTGGGTTGTAGCCCTGAAATGAATGAAAAACTCCCTCAGGTGTTCAGGGTAAGACAATTTTCAGAGGGTGAGCTTGAGGCTGGCTGTTAATGAGCCTCAATTTGCATTTCTCTGGCCCAGCTCAGTGGTGTTAAATGGCTGATCGAGGTGCCATTGCTTCTCCCAGGGCTCTGGGAAGGGGCTATTTGAGTAAAGTATCTACTGTCCTGTGAGGGAGTGATTCAGCAAAAAAAACTTCCAGTGCCCTCCAAATACAAATCTCCTCACGTAGTTCCAGATCAGTCTACCTTCCCTCTGCCAGAGCCAAATGTGATAGGCTGTAGCTAATTTAGTGCTCTGTGCCAGCCCTCCACACTGTGGAGTGGGGTTGGTATTTTAAACCTGAGGGAGCTGCTCACAGCTAAAAGAGCTGCTTTCCATGTGCTCCCAGCCCGCACTCTTGCATCTCTGTTGATCCTACCAAGCTGGATTCACTATCCTTTTTTCCTGTCTCTGGTTATATGGGTCCTCTCCATCTGCTTTTCTGTTGTTTTTTTTCCAAAGGATTTGTCTTTATTTTAGTTGTAATTCCAGTTTGGTCCTGGAAGATGGTCTGTGTAGCTTCCATTCACTCCACCGCCATCTCTACAATGACATCAACTCATATGATATTAAACAATGCTGTAACAAATAGTCCTATATTTATTCATTTTTTCTTGTTTCAATTTATCTTTATTGTTGAAAGTATTACAGATGACTCCCCTTTATTCCTCCATTGACCCTCTCAACCCCACTCTCACCTGACCCCAGGCCTTCACTGCAATATTGTCTTTGTCCATGGATGATGCATATATGTATGTTATTTGGTTAATCTCTTCCTTTCCCCTCCCCCCTTTCCTCTGAGATTCATCAGTCTCTTCCATGCTTCCATGTCATCAGTTTACTTATTCATTTTTAAAGTTTCTTTTCAGACATTTCCATGGGATCTAGAAGGCTAAAAAACACACATATTTTTTTTTTCACATTGCCCAATCAAAATGTTAACCTAGGCATATCACACTCAAAGGAAGATCATTTAAAAGTTATTGTTTATTTTCCATTAGTTGGATCAATGCATAATAAATTACTTGTTACAAACCTGCAAAGCTAAATATTGCATTTCAAAGCTTCCAGTGCAAAGTCTTATCTGGCCTTGAGGATTTTGGTTATACCATGTGGGATTCTCCATGTTGGTCTGCAGCATAAAGCCAGAAATATGATCTCTGGTACCTCCAACTAAGGATGTTGCACTTGTTGGCTAGATTGGTAAGAAGCAATTTCAGGAAACATTTTTTTTTCAATCAGGTCATTTGCTCATGTAAACATTCACTGTGTGCCTATTGTGGGGTCAATACTGAGCTGGATGCTGGGATAGAAAGATAAAAATAATAGTCCATACCTTGATAGGAGCTTCCAGTATAGAGAAGCCGACTAATACATGAGCAGACAACTATAAAAAAATGTGTAAAGTGCCACAGTGGAGGTGAACACTGAATGTTGTGGGAACATTAATGAGGAGTATTTACTTAGCAAGGGAGCTGAGATAGAAAGAATATCAAGGATGACTCCCTGGAAGAAGAGATGCCTGTCATAACTTTGTATCCTGCCTTCCAGCACTCCACTGACAAATCCCAACATTCAGTGTCCATCTACTGTCCTTGGCTTTTCAAGTCCTCAGTCTTCCACCCCTTTTCATTCTGCAGCTGTCTTCTAGTTGACTATATTTACTGTGACATTCGAAAGGCTTAGGAGGAGTAAGATAGGAAGGGATTGAAAATAATTATTTCCAGCATAGATGAATGTGGTTGGGGATAGGAATGTTTGGAGTGTTGACCTGGTTTCAGGTATTAGCTTTCTAAACATAAATTTAATTAAAAGACCTTAGGCATACAAATATTATATTAGTTTCGAGTATATGGTATAGTGATTCAACATTTATGCACCTTCTAATGCGATCATCATGATAAGTCCAGTAACTATCTGTCTCTGTGTAAAGCTATGGTAATATTATTGACTATGTTCCCTGTGCTGTACACAACATCCCAGTGGCTTGTTTTATACATGGAAATGTGTACCTCTCATTCCCTCTTATTCCCCTTGACCCTTTCTACCCATCCCCTACACCTCTCCTTTCTGGTAACTAACAATTTGTTCTCTGTATCTATGTGTTTATTTCTGTTCTGTTTTGTTTGTTCTTTAGTTTTTCTAGATTCCACAGAAAGTAAAATCATATGACATTTGTCTATCTTTTTAAAAATATGTTTTTTTACTGATTTTAGAGAGAGAGAAGAAGGGAGAGGGAGAGAGAGAGAAACATCCATGAGAGAAAAACATTGGTTAGTTACGTCCTACATGCCCATTACTGGGGATCAAAGCCACTACGTGGGCATGTGCCCTGACTGGAAATTGAACCAGGGACCCCTCAGTGCATGGGATGATGCTCAACCAAACAGAGCAACACAGTCCAGGGTGACGTTTGTCTTTCTGTCTGACATTTCATTGAGCATAATACCCTCTAGGTCCATTCATGTTGTCGCAAATAGCAAGATTTCATTCTTTTTTATTACTGAGTAGTATTCTGTTATATGTGACATTATATATCTATATTTCCATTAATATTGATGGACACCTAGGTTGCTTCCATATCTTGGCTATTATAAATAATGCTGCAATGAACATAAGGGTACATATATCTTTTCAAATTAGTGTTTTTGTTTTCTTTGGGTAAATCCTCAGAAGTGAAATTACTGGGTCATATGGTGGTTCTGTTTTTCATTTCTGAGGAACTCCATACTCTTTTTCATAGTGGCTACACCAGTTTACATTCCTACCAACAGTGCCCAAGGGTTCCCTTTTTTCTATATCCTCACCAAAATTTGCTATTTGTTAATTTTTGGTACTAGGCATTATGACAAGTATAAGGTGATATCTCATTGTGGCTTTGATTTGCATTTCCCTGATAATTATTGATGTTGAGCATCTTTTTATATGTCTGTTGGCCATCTGTATGTCCTCTCTGGAGAAGTGTTTATTAGCGTCCTCTGCCATTTTTAAATCAGAATTTTTAAAAAAGATATTAGTTCTGATAGTGTGACTAGAATCCTTAGTCTCTATTTAGCTGCCTAGCTCCATTTCAGGTTTCCAAGGCAAATTTTCTTGGCAAATGCCCACACTTTGTTTCTGACTTGTGGGCACTATGACTCCACTCCCCGTTTATACAAGAAAAAAAGCTATATATGTTAATGTGCTTTGATAGAAAAGAAGCACAGGTTATAGTAGTTACCACTTGGAAGTAGAACTGGAGTGGGAGGCAAGTTTTACTTATTGACATATACTTTCTGTGCTCTTTGCATTATTTTTATAATGAGCGTATTTTACTTTTATAATAATTTATTTCCAATAAACTTTTTATTGAAGCAAATCTTTATGTACAAGAAGTGCACAAAAATAAGCGTGATGAATTTTCATAAAACAAACACACCCATTGTAATCATCACCCAGATTGGAGACCTCTGCAGTACCCTTCTTGTCCTCTTCCAAACACCTGTACTTCTCACAAAAGTGATCACTATTCTGCCTTCTATCACCAAAGATTTGTTTTGACTGAGAGTTCTAGTTGCTCCTTATCTTCACTAGCACTTGGTATCAGCAGTATCATTTATCTTAGCCAGTCTAACAGGTCTGTAGTATTAACTCATTGTGGTTTTAATTTGTATTTCCCTAATGGCTAATGTGAACACCTTTGCATGTACTCATTTGTCATTCATATGCACTCTTTGGTGCTAAAATTGTCTATAAATATGCAACAATCTTTTTTAATTGTTTGAAAATAATGCCATTAGCCTGACGAGGGAACAGTCTTTGAGTGTAACAATCCTTCTGGGAGGCATGTTGGAAAATAGACTGAATTTGGTAGCAGACATTCTGGACTACTCTACTTGCTGTGGAATCATAAGCAAATTATTTAATCTCTTTCTGCCTCGGTTGCTTTGTCTTTAAAGCGGGGATGATAATAGTTCCTGCTTCATAGGGCTGTCCTGAAGATTAGATAAGAAAATTGTGTAAGTCTCTCTGCTTCATGGCTAATAAGGTAAATGTGCATCAAGGTTTCTCTGACCTTCTGGTATGGCCTGGAAAGAGATCAAGTAACAGAGGGTTGTCCATGAGGCAGTCAGCAAATTAGTATCTTAGAGAGATTTGTTGAGTGATTCCTCATTCTCTGACTCTAAGAGAAAAAATTATCCAGAATTGTGTCCTGAATGCAGAATTCTGTCCCCTAATTCCCTGTTTGCCTTCTTACTCTCCTTCATCAAACACAGTAGGAGCAACCTTCTTCTAAGGAAATTTTAGAAGAAATTTCTAGTCATAACTGGGCTCTTAGATGCTGCTGCATCCTTTATATGATGTTAATGCCTATTGCTGTGTGTCTAGCAAAAAGGTACAAGCCCCATGACATCTTTCTGTATAATTTTCAAAGGTTTTCCCGTTGATGTTTCAAGCAGCAGTGCATAAGGGCCTGTGCCTGACATCAAGTAGTCAATATCAGATCAGCAAATATTTGCCCAGCATTTAGCAAGCACTAGGTTCTTTGATAGATGTAGGGAACCAAAATGAAAAAAAAAAAAAGGACTGCTATTTTAGGATTTGACCACAGTGCACTGGAGTACCACCACAAGAGACCAATTGCAGTGGGTTGTGAAAGCATACATGAGGAGTGAGGTGAAGGTGTGAGAGGGTCAGGGAAGGTTTCTGTAAGAGGCAAAATTGGAGCCCTGAGAAAATTTTCTGGGTGAGGGAAGAATTTATTCCAGGTATGGGAAATAGCATGTGCAAGGACCCAGAGGCTAGAGACCAGGGGTTCTTTCTCCTCTTGAGGCTGTATACTTGGGACCAAAGCCTTGCTTTGGGCTCTGCACAGCATCCCAGGTTCTTCCAATTGTCCCTTAATTTATATTGAAACACAGAATATCAAGGCTTAATGGTAAACTGTTCCCTTTGTTCCAGGGTAAAGGGTCTCAGGGATCAAGTGCTTTATAGGTGAGTACATTTTTGGCACCCATTTTCCTTCAGAAATCAGCATGATATTCTTGAACATACAAGACTCATCTGTGTGGTTCTAGCTCAATATTTACCTCCCTGGCTCCAGTCTCAGCCTGCATCTCCCCAAGAGCTTCAGATCTCTGGTAGGCTGGCTCTTAGCTCCTATGCCCCTAAATCCTTCCACACAACCTTCCTCTGGGCCCCCCTAATTTGCCCCCCTCTACTTTAATCTTTCTTTTTTACTTAACTTGTTCAGTGGTCTCTCCTCTCTCTTTGTCTCTCTCTGTCTTCTAACTGCTATCCTCCAAGCTGCCCTCTTCAGTTCTGAATCCAGGCTCAGGCAGTCCCTATCTGATCCCTCCTGTAGTCCATTCCTAAAAACCCTTTTTGTGTTTCTGAAATGAGCACTTCTGCTCCAAACTCCTCTACATATCTTCATAGGACACTGTCTTTTTAGTGGGGACCTGACTCAGAAGATCCTTAGTTATCCTAGAGTGTCTCCTGGGCCAGCTTCATGGTTTCATAAATGGGGAAACTGAGACTAAGGAAAGGTGATGACTTACCAGGGTCATGCAGCAAGTTAGTGGCAGAGCAGAAACTAGCCCAGGCTTTCAGACTTCTAGCCAATGCTCTTTCCCAGAAACCAGACTACCTCTCACAAGGCTCAGTTCTTCTTTCTGGCATCAGTTCCCACCCACTAATGGCACAGTGCACCCATATCTGTTAGAACTTTCTTCCTGAGCCTGTTCATTAAGAATGAAGCTGACCCATCCAGGCTTCTGACTCAGCAACCTAGCAAAGAACATCCAGTCATGTCTGCATGTAATTAAGGAAACACCAAGAGCAGGAAGCATGTTTATCCCTGCTTTGGCAGAGTGAGGGGTGCAAAAGGAGGCAGAGAGATTCAATTAAATTATAAGATGTCAGGGACTATGAGGGTGGGGTAGGAAGTGGAAGGGCCTATCAAAAAATTTAGTATTACTAAGAGAACCGAAAAATGGCGGCGTAGTGAACGGAGCTACACAGACCGTCTCCCAGAACCAACCTGGAATTACAACTATAACACAGACAAATCGACGGAAAAACCAACAGAAAAGCAGCTTGCGAGGACCATACAACGAGGGACACTGACTCCATCCCTGTAGGCTTGCGAAGGTGCGAGACGGGGCTGGGAGCCCAGGGTCAGCAGCGGCCTTAGCTGGGAGCAGCGCCCTCGGGTTACACTCCCAGGCAGCTCCACAGCGCAGAGCCAGGACAGAAGCTGAAACAGCCACAGCCACTCACCTTGGGCTCTGGCGGAGGGAGGGAGGACTGGACTGGAGCTGTGACGGGACACTCGGGGTTTGGAGGGCGCTCAGAGCTTTGGCTGAGTGCAGCCACTCAGGACAGTGGCCGCATTGCTCCTTCCCAGGGCTCTGAGGAGAGGCAGCAGCCCCTCCCTCGGAGATCCAACCCCACCCTGTGGGCCATTGAAGTGCTAATTGAGGCTCACTAACAACCAGCATCTGCCCCACCCTCGGGAAAGCCCCTTGGCTGACACCTGAGGGAGCTTTTCAATCAACTGACAACCCAAAACTCATCAAGTAACCTTGACTGCTAGCCTCCAGGCAAAAAGCTAGAGGATAACAGTACCTTTCCTGGGCAGGCAACTTTAACCAGGAAAGTAAGACTTGACAGTGGTGTTTAACGTGGGTCCTCCATCGCTCATCTAAACACAGGAGAGGGAGCCACAAACAGCAGAACACCAACACCCACAGGGAGAACTTGACAGGCTCCAAAGCCCACAATGATAGCCAAAATGGTGAAACACAGAAACAGAAGCCAAATGAAAGAGCAAGTCACCTCCACCGAAGATGAGATCAATGTGGAGCAATTAGGCATGTTAACAGAGCTAGAATTCAGAGCCATGATCTTGAGGAAGCTAAACAGCATGAGTAAGGACATAGAGACACTGAAAATAAGCCAATTGGAAATTAAAAACCAACAAGAAGAGATAAAAAATGACATATCAGAAATGAAAAACACATTGGAAGGTTTAAAAAGCAGAGTAGGGGAAGCTCAGGACCGGATCAGTGAATTAGAAGACAGGGTAGAAAAAATCAACCAATCAGAAAAACAAAAGGAAAAAACTATTAAAAAACAGGAAGGCAGCTTAAGAGAACTATGGGACAACTGGAAATGTAATAATATTCACATCATAGGAGTCCCCGAAGAAGAAGAAAATGAGCAAGGGATAGAGAATATATTCAAAAAAATAGTGACAGAAAACTTCCCTAATTTGATGAAGGAAGAAGGCATTCAAGTTCAAGAAGCACAGAGAGTCCCAAGTAAGAAGAACGCAAACAGGCCCACACCAAGACACATAGTAGTCAAATGCCAAAAATTAAAGACAAAGAGAGAGTCCTAAAAGCAGAAAGAGATAAGCAACAGGTTACCTACAAAGGGAACCCCATGAGGCTCTCAGCTGACTTCTCACAAGAAACACTACAGGCCAGAAGAGAATGGCATGAAGTAATCAAAGTCATGGAAAACAAGAATCTGAATCCAAGACTACTCTACCCAGCAAGGCTATCATTCAAAATAGAAGATCAAATAAAGAGCTTCCCAGACAAAAAAAAGGCTAAGGGAATACATTAGCACCAAACCAGCACTGCAAGGAATGTTAAAAGGACTGCTGTAATTAGCAGTAGAAATGGGAAGAAAAATAGAACCACACTAAACAAAAATGGCAATAAATAAGTACATATCAATAATCACCATAAACGTAAATGGATTGAATGCTCCCATAAAAAGACACAGAGTAGCTGATTGGATAAGAAAGCATGACTCATCTATATGTTGTTTACAAGAGACTCACCTCTCATCAAAAGACTCACATAGGTTGAAAGTGAAGGGATGGAAAAAAATTTTCCAAGCAAATGGGAAGCAAAAAAAAGCTGGGGTAGCAAATCTCATATCTGATAAAATAGATTTCAAAATGAAGACCATAACTAGAGACAAAGATGGCCACTACATAATATTGAAAAGATCTATCCAACAGGAAGATATAACCTTGATAAACATATATGCACCCAATAGAGGAGCACCAAAATATATTAAAAATCTTCTGAAGGACTTTCAAGGAGAAATCAACAACAATACAATCATAGCAGGGGACTTCAACACCCCGTTGACAGCACTGGATAGATCCTCAAGGCAAAAATTAGCAAGGAAACAGAGACTCTAAACAAATCGCTTGACCAAATGGATTTAATAGATATCTACAGAGAATTACACCCCAAAACTACAGAATACACATTCTTCTCAAATGCACATGGGACATTCTCAAACATAGACCACATGATAGGACACAAACTAAATCTCTACAAGTTCAAGAAGATTGAAATCATATCAAGCATCTTCTCAGATCACAATGGCATGAAACTAGAAATCAATTGCAACAAGAACATGCAAAGACATTTCAACACATGGAGGCTAAATAGCATGTTATTAAACAATGAATGGGTCACCGAGGAGATCAAGGAAGAAATTAAAAACTTCCTGGAAACCAATGAAAATGAACACACAACAGCACAAAATCTATGGGATGCAGTGAAAGCAGTTCTGAGAGGGAAGTTCATAGCATTACAGGCCTACCTCAAAAAACAAGAAAAATTTCTAATTGACTGTCTAACCTCACAACTTAAGGAATTAGAAAGCAAACAAAAAGAAAACCCCAGAGCAAGTAGAAGGAAGGAAATAGTAAAGATCAGAGCAGAAATAAATGACATAGAGACCAAAAAAACAATTCAAAGGATCAATGAAACAAAGAGCTGGTTTTTCGAAAAGATAAACAAGATTGATGGACCCTTAGCTAGACTCACCAAGAAACAAAGAGAGAGAACCCAAATACACAAAATCAGAAATGAAAGAGGAGAAGTAACAACCAACACCACGGAAATACAAAAGATCGTTAACAACTACTATGAACAACTATATGGCAACAAATTCGACAATCTCAGCGAAATGGGCAAATTTCTAGAAACACAGTCTCCCAAAACTATTCCTGGAAGAGATAGAAAACTTGAACAGACCAATAACAACTAAGGAAATTGAAGAGGTAATCAAGACTCTCCCAGCAAACAAGAGCCCAGGCCCAGATGGTTTCACAGGGGAGTTTTACCGAACATTCAAAAAAGAACTAACACCCATTCTCCTCAAACTATTTCAAAAAATTCAAGAAGAAGGAAGACTTCCAGACACGTTCTATGAGGCCAGCATAATTCTAATTCCAAAACCAGAAAAAGACACTACGAAGAAAGAAAACTACAGGCCAATATCCCTGATGAACATAGATGCCAAAATCCTGAACAAAATATTAGCAAATCGGATCCAGAAATACATCAAAAAAATTATTCACCATGACCAAGTGGGATTCATTCCAGGGATGCAAGGCTGGTACAATATTCGCAAATCAATAAACATGATACACCACATAAACAAAATGAAGAATAAAAACCACATGATCATATCAATAGATGCTGAAAAAGCATTCGACAAAATCCAACATCCATTTCTGATAAAAACGCTCAGCAATGTAGGAATAGAGGGATCATATCTCGACATAATAAAGGCCATATATGAAAGACCTACAGCCAACATCATACTCAATGGACAGAAACTAAAAACATTTCCATTAAGAACAGGAACAAGACAGGGATGTCCACTTTCGCCACTCTTATTTAACATTGTACTGGAAGTCTTAGCCACAGCAATCAGACATGAAGAAAAAATAAAAGGGATCCAAATTGGAAAGGAGGAAGTGAAACTGTCATTATTTGCAGATGACATGATATTGTACATAGAAAACCCTAAAGACTCCATCAAAAATCTATTAGACTTAACAAATGAATTTGGCAAAGTAGCAGGATACAAAATTAACGTCAAGAAATCAACAGCATTCTTGTACACCAATGATGAACTCACAGAAAGAGAAACTGAAAAAACAATCCCATTTACCATCGCGCCAAAAAAATTATGATACCTAGGAATAAACTTAACCAAAGAAGTAAAGGACCTATTTGCAGAAAACTACAGGTCATTGAAGAAAGAAATAGAGGAAGATATAAAAAATTGGAAGCACATACCCTGTTCATTGATTGGAAGAATTAACATCATTAAAATGTCCATACTACCCAAAGCAATCTATAGATTCAATGCAATCCCCATCAAAATACCAACGACATATTTTATGGAACTAGAACAAATACTTCAAAAGTTCATATGGAACCAAAAATGACCCCGAATAGCCACAGCAATCTTGAAAAAGAAGAACAAAGTAGGTGGGATCACAATACCAGATATCAGGTTATACTACAAAGCGACTGTAAGCAAAACAGCCTGGTACTGGAACAAAAACAGGCATATAGACCAGTGGAACAGAACTGAAAACCCAGAAATGGACCCAAGGCAATACGCTCAATTAATATTTGACAAAGGTGGCAAGAGCATACAGTGGAGTAAAGACAGCCTCTTTAATAAATGGTGTTGGGAAAATTGGACAGCTACATGCAAAAAAATGAAACTAGACCATCAACTTACACCATACACAAAAATAAACTCGAAATGGATAAAAGACTTAAATGTGACCCGTGAATCCATATAAATTCTAGAAGAAAATGTAGGCAACAAAATTTCGGACATCATATGGAGCAGAATTTTCACTGATACATCACCTAAGGCAACAGAAATAAAGGAGAAAATGAACACATGGGACTACATCAAACTAAAAAGCTTCTGCACAGCAAAAGAAACAATCATCAAAGTGGAAAGGCAACCCACTGTATGGGAGAACATCATTGCCAATGATGTATCAGATAAGGGGTTAATTTCCAATATATATAGAGTGCTCATACACCTCCACACAAGGAAGACAAATAACCCAATTAAAAAATGGGCAGAGGAGCTGAATAGACACCTCTCCAAACAGGACATACAAATGGCCAAGAGACATATGAAGAAATGCTCAACATCACTAATCATCAGAGAGATGCAAATTAAAACAACAATGAGGTATCACCTCACACCTGTCAGAATGGCCTCCATCAACAAATCATCAAACAACAAGTGTTGGCGAGGGTGTTGAGATAAAGGGAACTCTAATACACTGCTGGTGGGAATGCAGACTGGTGCAGCCACTATGGAAAACAATATGGTGCTACCTCAAAAAATTAAAAATTGAACTTCCTTTTGACCCAGTGATCCCACTGCTGGGAATACACCCTAAGAAGCCTGAAGCACCAATCAGGAAGAATATATGTACTAACCCCATGTTCATAGAAGCACTATAAACAATAGCTAAGATCTGGAAACAGCCCAAGTGTCCACCAGTAGACGAATGGATAAAAAAGTGTGGTACATATACACAATGGAGTACTATGCAGCAGTATGAAAGAAAGATCTCTTATCCTTTGAGACGACATGGAGGGACCTGGAAAGTATTATCCTAAGTGAAAGAAGCCAAGCAGAAAAAGACAAATACCACATTATCTCACTTATATACAGAATATAATGAACATAACAATCTGAGGAATACAGTAGACCCAGACACATGGAAGTAGGGCACAGACTGACATCCCTCAGAAGAGGGGATGGGGGGTGGCAAGAGATAAACCACAGAACTTATATGCATGTATGCATGACCAATGGACATGGACAACTAAGCCGGGGACAGGGTGGAGGGGGTGTGGGGGGTGCCAATGGGGTAAAAAGTAAAATATCTGTAACAAAAAAATAAATAAAAATTCATAAAAAAAAAAAAAAGAAAAAAAAATTTAGTATTACTAGTTAAATAAATTTTGGTATAGAAATGTATTTACTGGCTTAGAAGAACCCCTGTAATACACTGTTAGTTCAAATATCATAGCAAAAGTAGCATGTTTCCATAGTTCCACTAGTGTAAAAATAGGTTGAAAGTGTCCCCAAAGTGCCTATAAGTGGTAGTTAGAAATTAGCTGTGTGTTCCTTTCCATTCTCTGCATCCATGTTAATTTTTACCTTTAGGTTAATAGTTGAAAATGATGACCACAAACTTCAGGAGCTGCTGTGGCACAGGTGTCTACCTGCAAGTAAATAGAGTTAAGAACTTTTCTCCTTTACAATGTCCCTCAGTGAACAGTGTCATCTTTCTAAGTGTGAACTAAGAACAGCTTCCACTACAGCACATTTACTTCTAATCCAATCAGCGATTTTGCCATCAAGCTGTTTTCTTGTTTTTTTGTGGGTTTTTTGTTGTTATGTATTTATTAAATTTTTTTTATGAATTTGTTTTTGTTACAGATGTTTCTCACTTTCCCTCCATTGACACCCTTCTCCCTCCCCTCACCTCATTCCCAGCTTTGTTGTCTATGTCCATTGGTCATGCATACATGCATATAAGTTCTGTAGTTTATCTCTTCCCCCAAAACCTCCCCCCTCCTCTGAGGCCTGTCAGCCTGCACCCCACCTCCATGTCCCTGGGTTAATTTTGTTCATCAGTTTGTTCATCAAGCTGTTTTCTGACTGGAAAAAGCAGAAAGCCCTGTGCCCCCTATTGTTGCAGGGTCACTGATGCCTGGATGCCTCTCTCCTGATGTGGGAGAACCAACCATAACTGAAGTATGTTCAAATAAGCAATTGGATTAACACTTATACTGGATTGAATAGTGTCCCCTGAGAATTCTTGTTTACTTGGAACCCTTAATATGACCTTATTTGTAGATATTACTTAAATTGAGATGAGGTCATACTGAATAATGGTGGAACCTCATACAATGACTGAGATCTTTACAAGAAGAGAAAAATTTGTTCATAGACACACACAAAGGGAAGATGGCAATATAAGGACAGAAGCAAAGATGGGAGTTATGTTATCATAAGTCAAGAAACATCAAGGATTGCTGGCAACCACCAGAAACTAGGGAGAGTCAAGGAAGGATTTCCTTACAAAGCCTTAAGAGAGTGCACGACTCTGCTAACACCTTGATTTCAGACTTCTGGCTTCCAGATCTGTGAGAGAATAAATTTCCTGTTGTTTTAAGCCACTCAGTATGTGGTACTACGTTACAGCAGCCCTAGGAAATGAATAAAACACTTCCATAAACAAAATTTTCCCCATCTTATGAAACACCGTTCTAATTGTGACATGAGGAGAAAGATGCTTATCAACAGAGGACACAGTCTCATGCACAGGGACTGGGTGGCCCCTCCAATTATGTTCCATACTAGTCTATACATTTATAGAGAAATAAATCTTGTACCTCATGACTTGTTCCAGCGTGATAAATTCTGGGAGATTCTTAGTCTTTTGCTTTAACTTGTCTGTATTTTCTAAGTTTCCCACAAGTAATATATATTAATTGAGTAATATACATATACATATACATACATATATATATACACACACACAGGTATGTGTGTATATATATATACCTGTCATATAGTAATCTATATACTTACCTTTAATTACTAGTATTCTCATTCACTCAGAGAACTTTTCAAGTGAAACAGTCCCATGGTACCTTCATTTCTGGTAGACCCAAGGTTGGAAATTACTCCCTAAAAGCTCTGGAAAGGATGAGGGCATACAATAATAAAATCACATATTTTGTATTTGATACTCTTCAAAGAGCATATTTCCATATTCCTTAACCCATCCAACTTCACAACCCTCTGATAGATAAAGGAACCTGAGGCTCAGAGAGTTAGCAAGAAACTTGTCCAGGGTCTCATAGCTAATAACTCATGGGGCCATGACTAGCACTCTTGGTCCTGACACCTAGTTCAGTAACAGTTTCTGGAATGTAAAATCCATAAGGACAATACTTTATTTCTGTATTGTTCTCAAAACACTTATATCTCTAGCACATAGAATGATGCCTGGCTAATAGTAAATAATCAGTACATTTTCATTGAATGAATGTGACAAAAGCAAGTTTCTCTCTTGAAGAATTTTCTCATACAAGGAACATTTTTATTTAAGACAAGCTGTTCTACTCTGAAAAAGGTAGCAGTGCCACTGACAGGGTCTCTTCTTCTTTTGTTTTATTAATTAATTTATTTTTGTTACAGATGTTTCTCCTTTGGCCCTCATAGACACCCTGCTCCCGATACTGTCCCAACTCCCAGCATTGTAGTCTATGCCCAGTGGTTACACATACATATATATAACTTCTTTGGTTTATCTAATCCCTCCCTCCCGGCACCCTCCTCTAAAGTTTGTCAGCCTGAATCATACTCCTGTCTATGTCTCTGGGACTATTTTGTTTATAACATCCCACAAATACGTGAGATTATGTGCTATTTGTCTTTCTCTGACTGGTTTATTTTGCTTAGCATAATACTCTCCAGGTCCCTTTATGTCATCTCAAAACAAGAGATCTTTCTTGCTTATAACTGCATAGTATTCCATTGTGTAAATGTACCACAGCTTTTTTATCCACTCATCTACTGATGGACACTTGCGCTCTTTCCAGATCTTAGCTATTGTAAATAGTGCTGATATAAACATGGGGGTACATATATTCTTTCTGATTGGTGTTTCAGGTTTCTTAGGATATATTCATAGAAGTGGAATCACTGGGTCAAATGGCAGTTCAATTTATAATTTTATGTAAAAACACTATATTGATTCCCACAGCAATTGCACCATCTGCATTCCCACCAGCAGTGTCCTAGAGTCCCTTTTGTCCACAGCCTTGTAAGTACTTGTCTGTAGATGGCAAACAGTTTCTTCAATAAGTGGTATTGGAAAAATTGAACAGCTACATGCAAAGGTGTGAGGTGATACCTCATAGTTGTTTTGATTTGCATCTCTATGATGATTAGTGATGTTGAGCATTTCTTCATATGTCTCTTGTCAATGTGTATGTCCTTCTTGAGGAGGTGTCTATTTAGTTCCTCTTCCCATTTTTAATTGTTTTTTTTTCTGTCCCTTTTGTTGATTTGTATGAGTACATTATATATTTTTTAAATTAACCTTTTATCTGATGTATCATTGACAATTATGCTCTCCCATATAATGACGTTCATTTCCATTTTGATGCTTATTTCTTTTGCTCTGCAGAAGTTTTTAGTTTGATGTAGTCCCATGTATTACTTTTTTCCTTTGTTTCTCTGACCTTAAGTGTTGTATCAGTGAAAATTCTGCTACGTATGGTGCATGAAATTTTGTTGCCTGCATTTTTCTAGAATTTTATGGATTTATGAGGTACATTTACGTCGTCCGTTCATTTTTAGTTTATTCTTGTGTATGGTGTAAGTTGATGGTCTAGATTCATTTTTTTAACATGTAGCTGTTCAATTTTCCCAACACCATTTATTAGAGGCTGTCTTGCCTCTACTGTATGCTCTTGCCACTTTTGTCTAATATTAACTGAGCATAATGTCTTGGGTCAATTTCCGGGTTCTCTTTTCTGTTCCATGGATATATCTGCCTGTTCTTGTTCCAGTACCAGTCTGTTTTGATTAAAATGGCTTTGTAGTATAACCTGACATTGGTTATTGTGATCCCTCCTACTTTGTTCTTCTTTTACAAGATTGCTGAGGCTATTTGGGGTATTTTTTGGTTCCATATAAACATTTGAAGTATTTGGTCTACTTCTGTGAAGCATGTCATTGGTATTTTGATGGGGATTACATAGAATGTATAGATTGCTTTGGGTAGTATGGACATTTTAATGTAGTTAATTCTTCCAATTCATGAACAAGGTATATGCTTCCACTTTTGTATATCTTCTTCTATTTCTTTTTTCAATGACCTGTAGTATTCTGTGACGAGATCCTTTACTTCTTTGATTAAGTTTATTACTAGGTATCTTAATTTTTTTTGCTGCAATGGTAAATGGGATTGTCTTTTTATTTTTTATTAATTAATTTATATTTATTTTCCAACATTTTTTTCATTGTTTTTTTATTTAATTAATTCATTTATTTTTGTTACAGATGTTTCTCCTTTTCCCCCCACTGATTACCCCCTCACCCACACTTCCCACCCTGTCTTCAGCTCTGTTGTCCATGTCAATTGATCATGCACACATGCATATAAGTTCTGTGGTTAATCTCTCCCCCACTACCCCCACTTCAGGGGATTGTCATTCTGTAACCCCCTTCCACATATCTGGGACTACCCCATTCCTCAGACTGTTATGTTCATTATATTCCACAAATAAGCGAGATCATATGATACTTGTCTTTCTCTGTTTGGCTTGTTTCACTTAGGATGACACTTTCTAGGTTCCTCCAGGTCGTCTCAAAGGATAAGAGCTCTTTATTTCTTACAGCTGCACAGTACTCCACTGTGTACATGTACCACAGCTTTTTTATCCATTTGTCTACTGAAGGACATTTGGGCTGTTTTCAAATCTTAGCAATTGTAAATAGTGCTGCTACAAACATGGGGGTACATCTATTTTTTCTGATTGGTGTTTAAGGTTTCTTAGGGTATATTCCTGGAAGTGGGATCACTGGGTCAAATGGAAGTTCAATTTTAACTTTTTGAAGTAACACCATGTTGTTTTCCACAGTGGCTGTATCAGTCTGCATTCCCACAAGCAGTGAACTAGAGACCCCTTTTCTCCACACCCTTGCCAACACTTGTTGTTTGATGATTTGTTGATGGTGGCCATTCTGACAGGTGTGAAATGATACCTCATTGTTGTTGTAATTTGCATCTCTCTGATGATTAGTGATGTTGAGCCTTTCTTCATATGTCTCTTAGCCATTTCTATGTCCTGTTTGGAGAGATGTCTATTTAGTTCCTCTGCTCATTTTTTATTGGGTTCTTTGTCTTCCTTCTGTTGAATTGTATGAGCACTCTATATATATTGGAAATTATCCCCTTATCTGACATATCATTCGCAATTATGCTCTCCCATACAGTGCATTGCCTTTCCATTTTGGTGATTGTATCTTTCGCTGTGCAGAAGCTTTTAGGTTTGATGTAGTCCCATGTATTCATTTTCTCCTTTGTTTCTGTTGCCTTAGGGGATGTATCAGTGAAAATTCTGTTGCCTATGATGTCTGAAATTTTGTTACCTTCAGTTTCTTCTAGGATTTTTATGGATTCATGAGTCACATTTAAGTCTTTTATCTATTTTGAGTTTATTCTTCTGTAGCATGTAAATTGGTGGTCTAGTTTACTTTTTTTTTTTTTTTTTTTTTTTTTGGCATGTAGCTGTCCAATTTTCCCAATACCATTTATTAAAGGAGTTGGCTTTACTCCACTGTATGCTGTTCCCACCTTTGTCAAATATTAATTGAACATATTGCCTTGGGTCTATTTCTGGGTTCTCTGTTTTGTTCTACTGGTCTATATGACTATTCTAGTGAGAGTGCCAGGCTGTTTTGATGACAGTACCTTTGTAGTATAACCTGAAATCTGGTCATGTAATCCCTCCTGCTTTGTTCTTTTTTTTTTTTTTTTTTTTTTTTTTTTTTCAAAATTTCTGTGGCTATTCGAGGTCTTTTTTGGTTCCATATGAAATTTTGAAGTATTTTTTTCTAGTTCTGTGAAGTATGCCGTTGGTATTTTGATGGAGATTGCATTGAATCTATATATTGCTTTGGGTATATTTGCATTTTAATAATGTTAATTCTTCCAATCCATGAACAGGGTATGTGCTTCCACTTTTTTATATCTTTCTATATTTCTTTTTTCAGTGACCTGTAGTCTTCTGTGAATAGGTCATTTATTTCTTTAATTAAGTTTATTCCTAGGCATCTTAATTTTTTGCGACAATGGTAAATGGGATTTTTTTCTGAATTTCTCTTTCTATAAGTTCATCATTGGTATATAAGAATGCCATCAATTTCTTGATGTTAATTTTGTATCCTGCTACTTTGCCATATTCATTTCTTAAGTCTAGTAAATTTTTGATGGTGTCTTTGGAGTTTTCTACATATTATAGCATGTCATCTGCAAATAATAACAGTTTCACTACCTCCTTTCTAATTTGGATCCCTTTTATTTTTTCTTCCTGTCTGATTGCTGTGGCTAAGACTTCCAGTACTATGTTAAATAAGAGTGGCGAAAGTGGGCATCCTTGTCTTGTTCCTGTTCTTAAGGAAAATGCTTTAATTTTTGCCCATTGAGTATGATGTTGGCTGTAGGTCTTTCATATATGGCCTTTATTATGTCGAGATACAATCCCTCTATTCTCACATTGCTGAGTGTTTTTATCAGAAATGGATGCAGGATTTTGTCAAAGGCTCTTTGGGCATCTATTGATATGATCATGTGGTTTTTATTCTTCATTTCATTTATGTGGTGTATCACATTTATTGATTTGCAATATTATATCAGCCTTGCATCCCTGGGATGATTCCCACTTGGTTATAATGAATAATTTTTTGATGTATTGCTGGATCCGATTTGCTAGTATTTTGTTCAGGGTTTTGGCATCTATGTTCATCAGGGATATTGGCCTGTAGTTTTTTTTCTTTGTAATGTCTTTCTCTGGTTTTGGAATTAGAATTTTGGTGGCTTCATGAACTTAGTTTGAAAGTCTTCCTTCTTCTTGAATTTTTTGAAATAGTTTGAGGAGAATGGGTGTTAGTTCTTCTTTGAATGTTCGGTAAAACTCCCCTGTGAAGCTATTCAGGCCTGGTCTTCTGTTTGCTGGGAGATTCTTGATTACATCTTCAATTTCCTTAGTTGTTATTGGTCTGTTCAAGTTTTCTATTGCTTCTTGTTCCAGTTTTGGAAGACTACGTGTTTCTAGAAATTTGTCTATTTTGCTTAGGTTGTCAATTTTTTTGTCATATAATTGTTCATAGTAGTTGTTAGCGAGCTTTTGTATATTTGTGGTGTCAGTTGTTACTTCTCTTTCATTTCTGATTTTGTGTATTTGGGTTCTCTCCGTTTGTTTCTTGGTGAATCTAGCTAAGTGTCCATCAATCTTGTTTACCTTTTCAAAGAACCAGCTTTTTGTTTCATTGATCCTTTGAATTGTTTTTTTTTTGTTGTTGTTGTTGTTTTTTGGACTCTATGTCATTTATTTCTGCTCTGATCTTTACTCTTTACTTCTTTCTACTTGCTCTGGGTTTTTCTTTTTGTTTGCTCTCTAGTTCTGTAAGTTGTGAGTTTAGATAGTCCATTAGAGATTTGTCTTGTTTCTTGAGGTAGGCTTGTAGTGCTATGAACTTCCCTCTCAGAACTGCTTTTGCTGCATCCCATAAATTTTGTGTTGTTTTGTGTTCATTTTCATTGGTTTCCAGAAAGTTTTGAAATTCTTCCTTGATCTTCTCAGTAACCCATTCGTTGTTTAATAACATGCTAATTAGCTTCCATGTGTTGAAATGTCTTTGCATGTTCTTGTTGCGATTGATTTCCAGTTTCATGCCATTGTGATCTGAGATGCTTGGTATGATTTCAATGTTCTTGAACTTGTAGAGACTTAGTTTGTGTCCTAACATGTGGTCAGTCTTTGAGAATGTTGCATGTGCACTTGAGAAGAATGTGATTCTGTAATTTTGGGGTGTAATTCTCTGTAGATATCTATTAAATCCTTTGGGTCTAGTGCTTCATTTAGAGTCTCTGTTTTCTTGCTAATTTTTTGTCTAGAGGATCTATTCAGTGATGTCAACGGGGTGTGCAGTCCCCTGCTATGATTGCATTGCTGTCAGTTTCTCCTGTGACATCTTCCAGAAGATTTGTAATATATTTTTGTGCTCCTATATTGGGTGCATATATGTTTATCAAGGTTATATCTTCCTGTTGGATAGATCCTTTCAATATTATTTAGGGGCCTTCTTTGTCTCCACTTATGGCCTTTAATTTGAAATCTATTTTATCAGATATGTGTGTTGCTACCCCAGCTTTTTTTTTCCTTTCCATTTGCTTGGAAGATTTTTTTCCATCCCTTAACTTTCAACCTATGTGAGTTTTTTGTTGTGAGGTGGGTATCTTCTAAACAATATATAGATGAGTCATGCTTTCTTATCCAATCAGCTACTCTGTGTCTTTTTATGGGAGCATTCAATCCATTTACATTTAAGGTGATTATCGATATGTACTTATTTATTGATATTTTTTGTTTAGTGAGGTCATACTTTTCTTCCTATTTCTTCTACTAATTAGGGCCATCCTTTTAACATTTCTTGCAGTGCTGGTCTGGTGCTAATGTATTCCCTTAGCCTCTTTTTTTTTTTTTTTTTTTGTCTGGTAAGCTCTTTATTTGACCTTCTATATTGAATGATATCCTTGCTGGGTAGAGTAGTCTTGGATTAAGATACTCTTTTTTCATTACCTTGATTACTTCTTGCCATTCCCTTTTGGCCTGTAGTGTTTCTGTTGAGAAGTCAGATGATGGCCTTATTGGGGTTCCTTTGTAGGTCACCTGCTGCTCATCTCTTGCTGCATTTAGGATTCTCTCTTTGTTTTTAATTTTTGGCGTTTTGATTACTATGTTTCTTGATGTGGGCCTGTTTGGGTTATTCCTAGTTGGGGCTCTCTGTGCTTCTTGAACTTTAATGCCTTCTTCCTTCACAAAATTAGGGAAGTTTTCTATCACTATTTCTTTAAATATATTCTCTAACCCTTGCTCATGTTCTTCTTCTTCGGGGACTCCTATGATGCAAATGTTATTACGTTTCCTGTTTTCCCACAGTTATCTTAAGCTGTCTTCCTGTTTTCAATTGTTTTGATTTTTTTTTTTCCTTTTGGTTTTCTGATTTGTTGATTTTTTCTACTCTGTCTTCTAATTCCCTGATCTGGTCATCAGCTTCTTCTACTCTTCTGTTTAGACCTTCCAATGTGTTCTTTATATCTGCTATGTCATTCTTCATTTCTTCTTGGTGGTTTTTAATTTTCAATTGGTTGATTTTCACCATTTTTATTTCTTTACTCATGACATTGATGTCCTTTCTCATGGTGTTGAGCTTCCTGAAGATCATGGCTCTGAATTCTCGCTCTGTTTACTTGTTTAACTGCTCCTCATTTATATCAACGTTGGTAGAGGTCTCTTGTTGTTTCATTTGGCATTTGTTTCTTTGTTTCACTATTTTGGCTATCACAGGTGGCTTTGGAGCCTGTCAATGTTTTTTTCTTGTAGGTGTTGGTGTTTTGCTGTTTGTGGCTCCCTCTCATGGGTTTGGATGATCGAGGGAGCACCCACGTTAAACACCACTGTTAAGTCTTACTTTCCTGGTTAGAGTTGCTAGCCCAGGAATGGTTCTGTTATCCTCTAGTTTTTTGCCTGGATGCTATCAGTAGCAGTACTTGAGGAGCCTTGGGTTCTCAGTTGAATGAAAAACTCCCTGAGGTGCTCAGTGTAAGGGGATTTTCTGAGGGTGGGGAAGATGCTGGTTGTTACTGAGCCTCAATTTGCATTTCAAAGGCCACTTGGTGGTTGAATCTCCAAGGGAGGGGCCTCTGCCTCTCCCCAGAGCCCTGAGAAGGAGTAAGATGACCAAAGTCCTGTGTGGCCACAACTCAGCAAATGCTCTGAGCACCCTCCAAATCTTGAGTGTCCCCATACAGTTCCTGTCCAGTCCACTCTCCCTATGCTGGAGCCCAAGGTGAGTGGCTGTGGCTATTTCAGCATCTGTCCTGGCTCTGTGCTCTGGAGCTACTTGGCAGTATAACCCTTGGGGCACTGCTCACAGCTAAGACCGCTGCTGTTCATGGGCTCCCAGCCCTTCTGTCAAGCCTCCACAGTCTTACCAGGATTGAGTCAGTGTCCCTGTTTATATGGTCCTTGCAAACTACTTTTCAGTAGCTTTTTCTCGATGATTTGTCTTTATTTTAGTTGTAATTTTAGTTTGGTCCTGGGAGATGTTCTGTGTAGCTTCCATTCACTCCATTGCCATTTTGGAATTCCCATATGACCATTTCAATAAAAGATAGAATCTTTGCTTCCTAGACAAATACAGGAAAAACATTTTTTTTTTTTTAACAGATTGGCAAAGGATCAAACAAATTTTGTATTTGTTTACTTTAGATTAATGTTTCTAATTAAATGTATTATTCAATTTATTTATATGTTTCTTTTTGTTCTTTCATCTATACAATCTTTATTTCAACTTGAACAGACCCTCTGTAATTTTCCTGGTCCTTCTTTGACTTTCCTAGTCCCTTTCTGTTTTTTTCTACTTAACTTATTTGGAAATAACCAACTCTAGAACCACCTATTTTTAATTCTATATTACCAAAACCATATAATTTTTTCCAATTTAATTAGAATTCTTAGCTCTTAGAAACTTTGATCTTTTAGTGAGAAGTAAGTTATCAACATCCCTTATATTGGCAAATACATTTTATTTATTTATTTATTTATTTATTTATTTATTTATTTATTTATTTATTTTATCCTCACCTGAGGACATTTTTCCATTTTTTGTTCAGATAGAGTGGGAGGGAGAGAGAGGAAGAGAGAGAGAGAGAAACATCGACGTGAAGGGACACATCGAGTGGCTGCCACCCGCACGACCAACCAGGGCCGGGGACAAACTGCAACCGAAGTACGTGCCCTTAGCGGGAACCGAACCTGGGTCTCTCCGGACCGCAGGCTGATGCTCTAACCGCTGAGCCAAACCGGCCAGGGTGGCAAATACATTTTATATATTCAGGAAACAGGTTGCTTCAATGGCAAACATACTCATATTTTCAAGAGATATTTTTCAAGTAAAATATGATATATTCACTCACCAACCTAAATCCATTCTCCAGCTTCTCTGTAAAAAGAAGCCAAAAGTAGGCAAACTCGTATCAATTATTTCAGTATCTTGTTATTTCAAAATATCTAGATATTTAACAATTTTCATTATTTAACCCAACAAAACTCCAAAGTTTCAAGCCACCAAAGACTTTGAAAAATTATGTTTAGATACATATAATTATTAGTTGAAAGCTTTATCAAAACCTTTCATTTAATTATATCTTTTTATTGTGTTATAACAACTCAATAAAAATTTAAAGCCAATCATTACCCAAGGCATTTTCTTGGCAAAATTTTAACAGGGATAACATAACCTTGACAACTTTTAGGAGGCTGGAGAAAAAGTGGAGGGAGAAGAGAGATATCAGGACTCACAGCTTGTTCCTAGGACTGCAGCAATTCCTGACCCTCCAGCATCTTGTGTAAAAGTACTATTTCTTTTTTACAAGGGGTCAGGGTGGTTACCACCCCATCTGCATCTTATGTAGCCTGTTTAAGGGCATTTCTGTAGTTCTGACCCTCTAGGACAAAATCTTGGGTTTAAAGGATTTATTTCCCATATTTTTCTGAGCGGAATCCTTACAATGTAACAACATAAAATCTTGCATGTAAGAAGAGATCTTTTCCTACTTTAAAACAGAAACAAAAGAGCCTCTGGAATTGCTGAATGCCATTTGTGACAGCAGCCCGACCCCAGTTACATCTCACCTGGCGAGGACAGGGCCATAGGGTCCAGGTTGAGGATGTCCAGAGAAGCACCTGATGCTGTAAAATCTTCCCAGTCCTGCCATTCAGTGGAACAGAGGAACAAATTCTTCATCTGGAGAGGACAGTACTATGAAAAGAGACTTTTACCTTCCTAGTTAGACGACTTCCAGAAGGTTTCAAATACCCTGCTTTGGCCACTGGTTGCCCCTATTTTGACAAGGTTGCTGCAGGCATTAAGAATAATGTATTGGTAATATTGAAAGGATCTATCCAACAGGAAGATATAACCTTGATAAACATATATGCACCCAATATAGGAGCACCAAAATATATTAAAAATCTTCTGGAGGACTTCCAAGGAGAAATCGACAACAATACAATCATAGCAGGGGACTTCAACACCCCGTTGACAGCACTGGATAGATCCTCTAGGCAAAAAATTAGCAAGGAAACAGAGACTCTAAATGAAGCACTAGACCAAATGGATTTAATAGATATCTACAGAGAATTACACCCCAAAACTACAGAATACACATTCTTCTCAAGTGCACATGGGACATTCTCAAAGATAGACCACATGATAGGACACAAACTAAATCTCTACAAGTTCAAGAAGATTGAAATCATATCAAGCATCTTCTCAGATCACAATGGCATGAAACTAGAAATCAATTGCAACAAGAACATGCAAAGACATTTCAACACATGGAGGCTAAATAGCATGTTATTAAACAATGAATGGGTCACCGAGGAGATCAAGGAAGAAATTAAAAACTTCCTGGAAACCAATGAAAATGAACACACAACAACACAAAATCTATGGGATGCAGCGAAAGCAGTTCTGAGAGGGAAGTTCATAGCACTACAGGCCTACCTCAAAAAACAAGAAAAATTTCTAATTGACTGTCTAACCTCACAGCTTAAAGAATTAGAAAGCAAACAAAAAGAAAACCCCAGAGCAAGTAGAAGGAAGGAAATAGTAAAGATCAGAGCAGAAATAAATGACATAGAGACCAAAAAAACAATTCAAAGGATCAATGAAACAAAGAGCTGGTTTTTCGAAAAGATAAACAAGATAGATGGACCCTTAGCTAGACTCACCAAGAAACAAAGAGAGAGAACCCAAATACACAAAATCAGAAATGAAAGAGGAGAAGTAACAACCAACACCACGGAAATACAAAAGATCGTTAACAACTACTATGAACAACTATATGGCAACAAATTCAACAATCTCAGCGAAATGGACAAATTTCTAGAAACACACAGTCTCCCAAAACTATTCCCGGAAGAGATAGAAAACTTGAACAGACAAATAACAACTAAGGAAATTGAAGAGGTAATCAAGACTCTCCCAGCAAACAAAAGCCCAGGCCCAGATGGTTTCACAGGGGAGTTTTACCGAACATTCAAAAAAGAACTAACACCCATTCTCCTCAAAATATTTCAAAAAATTCAAGAAGAAGGAAGACTTCCAACCACATTCTATGAGGCCAGCATAATTCTAATTCCAAAACCAGAAAAAGACACTACGAAGAAAGAAAACTACAGGCCAATATCCCTGATGAACATAGACGCCAAAATCCTGAACAAAATACTAGCAAATCGGATCCAGAAATACATCAAAAAAATTATTCACCACGACCAAGTGGGATTCATTCCAGGGATGCAAGGCTGGTACAATATTCGCAAATCAATAAACGTGATACACCACATAAACAAAATGAAGAATAAAAACCACATGATCATATCAATAGATGCTGAAAAAGCATTCGACAAAATCCAGCATCCATTTCTGATAAAAACACTCAGCAATGTAGGAATAGAGGGATCATATCTCAACATAATAAAGGCCATATATGAAAGACCTACAGCCAACATCATACTCAATGGACAGAAACTAAAAACATTTCCATTAAGAACAGGAACAAGACAGGGATGTCCACTTTCGCCACTCTTATTTAACATTGTACTGGAAGTCTTAGCCACAGCAATCAGACGTGAAGAAAAAATAAAAGGGATCCAAATTGGAAAGGAGGAAGTGAAACTGTCATTATTTGCAGATGACATGATATTGTACATAGAAAACCCTAAAGACTCCATCAAAAATCTATTAGACTTAATAAATGAATTTGGCAAAGTAGCAGGATACAAAATTAACGTCAAGAAATCGACGGCATTCTTGTACATCAATGATGAGCTCACAGAAAGAGAAACGGAAAAAACAATCCCATTTCCCATCGCTCCAAAAAAATTACGATACCTAGGAATAAACTTAACCAAAGAAGTAAAGGACCTATTTGCAGAAAACTACAGGTCATTGAAAAAAGAAATAGAGGAAGATATAAAAAAGTGGAAGCACATACCCTGTTCATGGGTTGGAAGAATTAACATAATTAAAATGTCCATACTACCCAAAGCAATCTATAGATTCAATGCAATCCCCATCAAAATACCAACGACATATTTCATAGAACTAGAACAAATACTTCAAAAGTTCATATGGAACCAAAAAAGACCCCGAATAGCCACAGCAATCTTGAAAAAGAAGAACAAAGTTGGAGGGATCACAATACCAGATATCAGGTTATACTACAAAGCGACTGTAACCAAAACGGCCTGGTACTGGCACAAGAACAGGCATATAGACCAGTGCAACAGAACTGAAAACCCAGAAATGGACCCAAGGCAATACGCTCAATTAATATTTGACAAAGGTGGCAAGAGCATACAGTGGAGTAAAGACAGCCTCTTTAATAAATGGTGTTGGGAAAATTGGACAGCTACATGCAAAAAAATGAAACTAGACCATCAACTTACACCATACACAAAAATAAACTCAAAATGGATAAAAGACTTAAGTGTGACCCGTGAATCCATAAAAATTCTAGAAGAAAATGTAGGCAACAAAATTTCGGACATCATACGGAGCAGAATTTTCACTGATACATCACCTAAGGCAACAGAAATAAAGGAGAAAATGAACACATGGGACTACATCAAACTAAAAAGCTTCTGCACAGCAAAAGAAACAATCATCAAAATGGAAAGGCAACCCACTGTATGGGAGAACATCATTGCCAATGATGTATCAGATAAGGGGTTAATTTCCAATATATACAGAGTGCTCATACAACTCCACAAAAGGAAGACAAAGAACCCAATTAAAAAATGGGCAGAGGAGCTGAATAGACACCTTTCCAAACAGGACATACAAATGGCCAAGAGACATATGAAGAAATGCTCAACATCACTAATCATCAGAGAGATGCAAATTAAAACAACAATGAGGTATCACCTCACACCTGTCAGAATGGCCGCCATCAACAAATCATCAAACAAGTGTTGGCGAGGGTGTGGAGAAAAGGGGACTCTAATACACTGCTGGTGGGAATGCAGACTGGTGCAGCCGCTATGGAAACAATATGGTGCTACCTCAAAAAATTAAATATTGAACTTCCATTTGACCCAGTGATCCCACTGCTGGGAATATACCCTAGGAAGCCTGAAACACCAAGCAGGAAGAATATATGTACCCCCATGTTCATAGCAGCACTATTTACAATAGCTAAGATCTGGAAACAGCCCAAGTGTCCACCAGTAGACGAATGGATCAAAAAGCTGTGGTACATATACACAATGGAATACTATGCAGCGGTAAGAAAGAAAGATCTCTTATCCTTTGAGACGACATGGAGGGACCTGGAAAGTATTATCCTAAGTGAAAGAAGCCAAGCAGAGAAGGACAAATACCACATGATCTCACTTATATACGGAATATAATGAACATAACAGTCTGAGGAATACAGTAGACCCAGACACATGGAAGTGGGGCACAGACTGACATCCCTCAGAAGAGGGGATGGGGGGTGGGGGGGTGGGAAGGGATAAACCACAGAACTTATATGCATGTATGCATGACCAATGGACATGGACAACTAAGCCGGGGACAGGGTAGAGGGAGGGTGGGGTGGGGGGTGCCAATGGGGTAAAAAGGTAAAATATCTGTAACAAAAAAATAAATAAATAAAAATTTCAAAAAAAAAAAAAAAAAAAAAAAGAATAATGTATTGGGAGATTCCAAAATGGCTGCAGGGTGAATGGCAGCTACACAGATCATCTCCCAAATCAAACTGGAGTTACAACTAAAATAAAAACAAATTGTCAGAAAAAAGCACCAGAAAAGCAGCTTTCAAAGACTATATAACCAGGGACACTGAATTGATCCTGGTAGAATTTTGGATGCACGAGAGGGGTTCTGGGAGCACATGGATAACAGCAGTTTTAGTTGTTTGCAGTGCCCTCAGGGTTAAAATCCCAAGCTGGCTCCACAGCGCAGAGGGCCAGGACACAACGCTAAATTAGAAACAGCCACTCACCTTGGGCTCTGGCAGGGTGAGGACAGACTGGACGGGAATTGTGTGGGGATACTCAGGATTGGGAGGGCTCTCAGAGTTTTAGCTGAATTGCATCCATGCAGGATGCTGGACATCTTACTCCTTCCCAAGGCTCTGTGGAGAGGCGGCAGCCCCTCCCTTAAAGATTAAACTTTACTCAAGTGAACCAAATAAATGCAAATTGAGGCTCATTAAAACTAGCATTTGCTACACCCTGGGGAAATCCTCTTACACTGAACACCTGAGAGAGTTTTTCATTTAACTGAGAACCTGAGGCTCTTCAAGCAACCACAACTAATAGCCTCCAAGTAAAATGGTAGAAGATAACTGAACCATTTCTGGGCTTGCAAATCTACCCAGGAAAGCAAAATTTGACAGTGGTGTTGAAAGTGGATCCTTCCATGTTCATCCAAACCCAGTACAGGTAGCCACAAACAGCAGAACACCAACACCCACAGGGAAAATTTGGCAGACACCAAAACCCACTGAGGTAGCCAAAATGGTGAGACAAAGAAACAAATCCCAAATGAAAAAACTAGAGATCTCTACCGAAGATGAGATAAATGAAATGCAGTTAAACAAGTTATCAGAGGTAGAGTTCAAAGCCATCATCTTGAGGAAGCTCAACAACATGAGTAAGCAACTCAACACCATGAGTAAAGATAAAGAAACACTGAAGACAAAAAAAGTGGAAATGAAGAATGACATGGCAGAAATAAAGAATGTATTGGAAGGACTAAACAGCAGAGTAGAGGAAGCTGAAGACCAGATAAGTGAATTAGAAGACAGGGTAGAAAAAATCAACTAGTCAGAAAAACAAAAGGAAAAAACAATTAAAAAAGAAGAAGACAGCTTAAGAGAAATGTGGGACAACTGTAAACGTAATAATATTCGTGTCATATGAGTCCTCAAAGAATAAGAAAATGAGCAATGGTTAGAGAATATGTTTGAAGAAATAGTGACAGAAATCTTTCCTTATTTGGTGAAGGAAAAAGGCCTTCAAGCTCAAGAAGCGCAGAGAACCCCCAAAGTAAGAAAAACTCAAACAGGATTACACCATTACACACAGTAATTAAAATGACAAAAATTAATGACAAAGAAGGAATTCTAAAGGTAGCAGGAGATAATCTACAGGTTGCCCACAAAGGAACTCCAATAAGTCTATCAGCTGACTTCTCACAAGAAACACTACAGGCCAGAAGGGAATGGCATGAAGTAATCAAGGTCATGAAAAACAAGGATCTGAATTCAATACTACTCTATCAAGTACGGCTATCATTCAAACTAGATCAAATAAAGAGCTTCCCAGACATAAAAAGGCTAAGGAAATATATTAGCACCAAACCAGCACTGCAAGAAATGTTAAAAGGACGACCCTAATTAGTAGAAGAATTAGGAAGAAAAATATAACCTCGCTAAACAAAAAATGTCAATAAATAAGTACATATCAATAATCACCTTAAATGTAAATGGATTGAATGCTCCCATAAAAAGACACAGAGTAACTGATTGGATGAGAAAGCATAACTCATATATATATTGTTTACAAGAGATCCACCTCACAACAAAAAACTCTAATTGCTTGAAAGTGAAGGGATAGAAAAAAAAATTTCAAGCAAAAAAAAAAAAGAGCAGGGGTAGCAATACTCATATCTGATAGAATACATTTCAAAATGAAAGCCATAACTAGAGACACAGAAGGTCATTACATAAAATTGAAAGGATTTATCAAACAGGAAGATATAACCTTGGTAAATATATACACACCCAATATAGGAGCACCAAAATATATTAAAAATCTTTTGGAAGACTTAAAAGGAGACATCAACAGCAATAAAATCATAGCAGGGGACTTCAATACCCCGCTAACATCCCTGGATAGATCTTCTAGACAAAAAATTTAACAGGGAAACACAGACTCTAAATGAAGCACTAGATGAAAGGGATTTAATAGATATCTACAGAGATTTACACCCCAAAACTGCAGAATTCACATTCTTCTCAAGCGCACATTGGACATTCTCAAAGATAGACCACATGTTAGGGCACAAACTCAGTCTCTACATGTTCCAGAAGATTGAAATCATATCAAACATCTTCACAGATCACAATGGCATGAAATTAAAAATCAATTGCAACAAGAACTTGCAAAGAAATTTGAAAACATGGAGGCTAAATAGCATATTATTGAACAATGAATGGGTTACCATGGAGATCAAGGAAGAAATTAAAAACTACCTGAAAATGAACACACAACACTAAATGTATGGGATGCAGCAAAAACAGTTCTTAGAGGGAAGTTCATAGCAATACGAGCCTACCTCAAGAAGCAAGAAAAATTTCTAATAAACTATCTAACCTCACAACTTAAAGAACTAGAAAGTAAACCGAAAGAAAACCTCAAAGCAAGTAGAAGGAAAGAAATAGTAAAGATCAGATAAAAAATCAATGACATGGAGACCAAAAAAAACTATTCAAAGGATTAATGAAACAAAGAGCTGGTTCTTTGAAAAGATAAACAACATTGATGGATCCTTAGTTAGACTCACCAAGAAATAAAGAGAGAGAACCCAAATACACAAAATCAGAAGTGAAAGAGGACAAGTAACTACAGACACCAGAGAAATACAAAGGATAGTTAACAAATACTATGACCAATTATATGTCAACAAATTTGACAATCTAAGCAAAATGGACAAATTTCTAGAAACACATAGTCTACCAAAACTAAACAAACAAAAAAAATAAATGATAAAAACCTTGAACAAACAAGTAACAACTAAGGAAATTGAAGATGTAATCAGAGGATTCCAAAATGGTGGCAGAGTGAATGGAAGCTACACATACCTTCTCCCAGAACCAAACTGGAAGTACAACTATAACACAGACAAATCGACAGGAAAAAACAACAGAAAAGCAGGTTGCGAGGACCATATAACCAGGGACACTGACTCGATCCTGGTAGGCTTGCGAAGGAGCGAGACCAGGGCTAGGAGGCCACAGTCAGCAGCTCGGCAGCAGCCTCAGCAGTGAGCAGCGCCCTCGGGTTACGCTCCCAAGCGGCTCCACAGCACAGAGCCAGGACAGAGGTTAAACAAGCCACAGCCACTCACCTTGGGCTCTGGCAGAGGTAGGGTGGACTGGACTGGAACTGTGTTGGGACACTCGGGATTTGTAGGGCACTCAGAGCTTTTGCTGAGTGGCAGCCATGCAGGACGGTGGCCATACTGCTCCTTCCCAGGGCCCTGGGGAGAGGCGGTGGCCCTACCCTCAGAGATCCAACCCCACCCTGTGGGCCATGAAAGTGCTAATTGAAGCTCATTAACAACCAGCATCTGCCCCACCCTCGTGAAAGCCCCTTATGCTGAGCACCTGAGGGAGTTTTTCAAACAACTGACAACCAAAAACTCATCAACTAACATCGACTGCTAGCCTCCAAGCAAAAAGCTAGAGGATAACAGTACCTTTCCTGGGTTAGCAACTTTAACCAGGAAAGTGAGACTTGACAGTGGTGTTTAACATGGGGCCTCCCTCGCTCATCTAAACCCAGGAGAGGGAGCCAAAAAAAGCAGAACAACAACACCCACAGGGAAAACTTGACAGGCTCCAAAGCCCACAGTGATAGCCAAAATGGTGAAACACAGAAACAGAAGCCAAATGAAAGAGCAAGACACCTCCACCAAAGATGAGATTAATGTGGAGCAATCAGGCATGTTAACAGAGCTAGAATTCAGAGCCATGATCTTGAGGAAGCTGAACACCATGAGTAAGGACATAGAGACACTGAAAATAAGCCAATTGGAAATTAAAAACCATCAAGAAGAGATAAAAAATGACATCAGAAATGAAAAACACATTGGAAAGTTTAAAAAGCAGAGTAGGGGAAGCTCAGGACCAGATCAGTGAATTAGAAGACAAGGTAGAAAAAATCAACCAATCAGAAAAACAAAAGGAAAAAACTATTAAAAAACAGGAAGACAGCTTAAGAGAACTGTGGGACAACTTGAAACGTAATACTATTCACATCATTCGAGTCCCCGAAGAAGAAGAAAATGAGCAAGGGATAGAGAATATATTCAAAAAAATAGTGACAGAAAACTTCCCTAATTTGGTGAAGGAAGAAGATATTCAAGTTCAAGAAGCACAGAGAGCCCCAAGTAAGAAGAACCCAAACAGGCCCACACCAAGACACATAGTAATTAAAATGCCCCAAATTAAAGACAAAGAGAGAATCCTAAAAGCACCAAGAGATAACCAACAGGTTACCTACAAGGGAAACCCCATAAGGCTCTCATTTGACTTCTCACAAGAAACACTACAGGCCAGAAAGGAATGGCATGAAGTAATCAAGGTCATGAAAAACAAGAATCTGAATTTAAGACTACTATACCCAGCAAGACTATCATTCAAAATGGAAGGTCAAATAAAGAGCTTCCCAGACAAAAAAAAAGTCTAAGGGAATACATTAGCACCAAACCAGCACTGCAAGAAATGTTAAAAGGACTGCTGTAATTGGCAAGAGAAATGGGAAGAAAAATAGAACCACACTAAACAAAAATGGAAATAAATAAGTACATATCAATAATCACCTTAAATGTAAATGGATTGAATGCTCCCATAAAAAGACACATAGTAGCTAACTGGATAAGAAAGCATGACCCATCAACATGTTGTTTACAAGAGACCCACCTCACAAAAAAGGACTCACATAGGTTGAAAGTGAAGGGATGGATAAAAAATTTTCCAAGCAAATGGAAAGCAAAAAGAAAAGCTGGGGTAGCAATACTCATATCTGATAAAATAGATTTCAAAATGAAGGCCATAAGTGGAGACAAAGAAGGCCACTACATAATATTGAAAGTATCTATAGGACTTCCAAGAAGAAATCGACGGCAATACAATCATAGCAGGGGACTTCAACACCCTGTTGACACCACTGGATAGATCGTCTAGACAAAAAATTAGCAAGGAAACAGAGACTCTATATGAAGCACTAGACCAAATGGATTTAATAGATATCTACAGAGAATTACACCCCAAAACTACAGAATACACATTCTTCTCAAGGGCACATGGGACATTCTCAAAGAAAGACCACATGATAGGACAAAAACTAAATCTCTACAAGTTCAAGACGATTGAAATCATACCAAGCATCTTCTCAGATCACAATGGCATGAAACTAGAAATCAATTGCAACAAGAACATGCAAAGACATTTCAACACATGGAGGCTAAATAGCATGTTATTAAACAGTGACTGAGTCACCGAGGAAATCAAGGAAGAAATTAAAAACTTACAGGGAACCAATGAAAATAAACACACAACAACACAAAATCTATGGGATGCAGCGAAAGCAGTTCTGACAGGGAAGTTCATAGCACTACAGGCCTACCTCAAGACACTAGAAAAATTTCTAATTGCCTGTCTAACCTCACAACTTAAAGAATTAGAAAACAAACAAAAAGAAAACCCCAGAGCAAATAGAAGAAAGGAAATAGTAAAGAGCAGAGCAGAAATAAATGACATAGAGACCAAAAAATCAATTCAAAGGATCAATGAAACAAAGAGCTGGTTTTTCGAAAAGATAAACAAGATTGATGGACCCTTAGCTAGACTCACCAAGAAACAAAGAGAGAGAACGCAAATACCCAAAATCAGAAATGAAAGAGGAGAAGTAACAACCAACACCACGGAAATACAAAAGATCATTAACAACTACTATGAACAACTATATGGCAACAAATTCGACAATCTAAGCAAAACAGACAAATTTCTAGAAACACACAGTCTCCCAAAACTATTCCCGGAAGAGATAGAAAACTTGAACAGACCAATAACAACTAAGGAAAATGAAGAGGTAATCAAGACTCTCCCAGCAAACAAAAGCCCAGGCCCAGATGGCTTCAAGGGGGAGTTTTACCGAACATTCAAAAAAGAACTAACACCCATTCTCCTCTAAATATTTCAAAAAATTCAAGAAGAAGGAAGACTTCCAAACACGTTCTATGAGGCCAGCATAATTCTAATTCCAAAACCAGAAAAAGACACTACGAAGAAAGAAAACTACAGGCCAATATCCCTGATGAACATAGACGCCAAAATCCTGAACAAAATATTAGCAAATCGGATCCAGAAATACATCAAAAAAATTATTCAACATGACCAAGTGGGATTCATTCCAGGGATGCAAGGCTGGTACAATATTCGCAAATCAATAAACGTGATACACCACATAAACAAAAGGAAGAATAAAAACCACATGATCATATCAATAGATGCTGAAAAAGCATTCGACAAAATCCAGAATCCATTTCTGATAAAAACGCTCAGCAATGTTGGAATAGGGGGATCATACCTCGACATAATAAAGGCCACATATGAAAGACCTATAGCCAACATCATACTCAATGGACAGAAACTAAAAACATTTCCATTAAGAACAGGAACAAGACAGGGATGTCCACTTTCTCCACTCTTATTTAATATTGTACTGGAAGTAATAGCCACAGCAATCAGACATGAGGAAAAAATAAAAGGGATCCAAATTGGAAAGGAGGAAGTGAAACTGTCATTATTTGCAGATGACATATTATACATAGAAAACCCTAAAGACTTTATCAAAAATCTACTAGACTTAATAAATGAATTTGGCAAAGTAGCAGGATACAAAATTAACGTCAAGAAATCGACGGCATTCTTGTACACCAATGATGAACTCACAGAAAGAGAAACTGAAAAAACAATCCCATTTACCATCGCGCCAAAAAAATTATGATACCTAGGAATAAACTTAACCAAAGAAGTAAAGGACCTATTTGCAGAAAACTACAGGTCATTGAAAAAAGAAATAGAGGAAGATATAAAAAAGTGGAAGCACATACCATGTTCATGGATTGGAAGAATTAACATCATTAAAATGTCCATACTACCCAAAGCAATCTATAGATTCAATGCAATCCCCATGAAAATACCAACGACATATTTCATAGAACTAGAAGAAATACCTCAAAAGTTCATATGGAACGAAAATAGACCCCGAATAGCCACAGCAATCTTGAAAAGGAAGAACAAAGTAGGTGGGATCACAATACCAGATATCAGGTTATACTACAAAGCGACTGTAACCAAAACAGCCTGGTACTGGCACAAGAACAGGCATATAGACCAGTGCAACAGAACTGAAAACCCAGAAATGGACCCAAGGCAATACGCTCAATTAATATTTGACAAAGGTGGCAAGAGCATACAGTGGAGTAAAGACAGCCTCTTTAATAAATGGTGTTGGGAAAATTGGACAGCTACATGCAAAAAAAATGAAACTAGACCATCAACTTACACCATACAGAAAAATAAACTCAAAATGGATAGAAGACTTAAATGTGACTCGTGAATCCATAAAAATTCTAGAAGAAAATGTAGGCAACAAAATTTCGGACATCATACGGAACAGAATTTTCACTGATACATCACCTAAGGCAACAGAAATAAAGGAGAAAATGAACACATGGGACTACATCAAACTAAAAAGCTTCTGCACAGCAAAAGAAACAATCATCAAAATGGAAAGGCAACCCACTGTATGGGAGAACATCATTGCCAATGATGTATCAGATAAGGGGTTAATTTCCAATATATATAGAGTGCTCATACAACTCAACAAAGAACCCAATTAAAAAATTGGCAGAAGAGCTGAATAGACACCTTTCCAAACAGGACATACAAATGGCCAAGAGACATATGAAGAAATGCTCAACATCACTAATCATCAGAGAGATGCAAATTACAACCACAATGAGGTATCACCTCACACCTGTCAGAATGGCCGCCATCAACAAATCATCAAACAACAAGAGTTGGCGAGGGTGTTGAGATAAAGGGACTCTAATACACTGCTGGTGGGAATGCACACTGGTGCAGCCACTATGGAAAACAATATGGTGTTACCTCAAAAAATTAAAAATTGAATTGTCATTTGACCCAGTGTTCCCGCTGCTAGGAATATACCCTAAGAAGCTTGAAACCCCAATCAGGAAGAATATATGTACCCCCATGTTCATAGCTGCGCTATTTACAATAGCAAAGATCTGGAAACAGCCCAAGTGTCCATCAGTAGACGAATTGATAACAAAGCAGTGGTACATATACACAATGGAGTACTATGCAGCGGTAAGAAAGAAAGATCTCTTATCCTTTGAGACGACATAGAGGGACCTGTAAAGTATTATCCTAAGTGAAATAAGCCAAGCAGAAAAAGACAAATACCACATGATCTCACTTATATATGGAATATAATGAATATAACAGTCTGAGGAATAGGGTAGACCCAGAAACACAGAAGTAGTGTATAGACTGACAACCTTAAGAAGAGGGGGTGGGGGTGGGGTGGGTAGTGATAAACCACAGAACTTACATGCATGTATGCATGACCAACGGACATCGACAACTAGGCTGGGGACGGGGCGGGGGTGGTGTGGGGAGGCAGGTGCCAATGGGGTAAAAAAGGAGAAATATCTGTAACAAAAAAATAAATAAAAAATTAAAAAAAAAAAGATGTAATCAAGACTCTCCCAGCAAACAAAATCCGAGGCCCGGACGGCTTCTCAGGAGGGTTTTACTGAACATTCAAAGAAGAATGTACACCCATTCTTGTCAAACTATTTCAAAAAATTCAAGAAGATAGAAGATTTCCAAACTCATTTTATGAGGCCAGCATAATTTTAATTCCAAAAACAAAAAAAGATACTACAGAGCAAAAAACTACAGGCCAGTATCCCTCATGAACATAGATGCCAAAATCCTGAACAAAATTCTAGCAAATCAGATTCAGCAATACATCAAAAAAATTATTTACCATGGGCATGTGAGATTTATCCCAGGGATACAAGGCTGGTACAATATTTGCAAATCAATAAATGTGATACACCACATAAACAAAATGAAAGATAAATATCATATGATCATATCAATAGATGCTGAAAAGCATTAGACAAAATCCAGCACCCATTTCTAATAAAAATGCTCAACAATGTTGGAATAGAGGACTCATATCTCGACATAATAAAGGCCTTATATGAAACAGCTACTGTCAACATCATACTCAATGAGCAAAAACTAAAAGCATGTCCCTTAAGAACAAGAACAAGGCAAGGATGCCCACTTTCACTGCTCTTATTTAACATAGTACTGGCAGTCTTAGCCACAGTAATCAGATAGTAAGAAAAAATGAAAGGGATCCAAATTGGAAAGGAAGAAAGAAAACTGTCATTATTTGCAGATGACATGATACTTTACTTAGAACATCCCAAGGACTCTATCAAAAATTTACTAAACTTAAGAAATGAATTTGGCAAAGTAGCAGGATACAAAATTGATGTCAAAAAGTCGATGGCATTCTTATACACCAGTGGCGAACTCATCGTGGAAAAAATATTAAGATACCTAGGAATGAACTTAACCAAAGAAGTAGAGGACTTATTTGCAGAAAACTACAGGACATAGAAAAAGAAATAGAGGAAGATATAAAAAAGTGGAAGCACATACCTTGTTTATGGATTGGAAGAATTAACATCATTAAAATGTCTATACTACCCAAAGCAATCTATAGATTCAATGCAATCCCCATCAAAATACCAACGGCATTACATGGAGGGACCTGGAGAATATTATATAAACAAAACAAGCCAAGAAGAGAAAGACAAATATCACATGATCTCACTTATTTGTGGAATATAATGAACATAACTCTCTGAGGAACAGGGTAGTCCCAGAGACATGGAAGTAGGGTACAGATTGACAACCCTCAGAAGAAAGGGTGGGGGGATGGAAGAGATAAACAACAGAACTTACATGAATGTACACATAACCGATGGACATGGACAATAAAGCTGGGGATGGCGTGGGGGTGGTGGGGAGGAGGGTGTCAATGAGGAAAAATGGGGAAAGATCTGTAACAAACATAAATTAATAAAAAAAAAAACAGAAACAAAAACAACATCTGGAGTAAATAAATGATTACTCTCAAAAGGAGGTACTGGGACAATAACCTTAGAATCTTATCTCATACCAACTCTTACAGCAAATGACCTTCAAAAAGTCTGAGTGGCCCAAAGCCCAAACAGTAGAGACAGAGGAGTCCCTCTATTCATAAAACAGTAAAGAGCACACTTGTCCCCCCCAGAAGAAGAAAGCAAGCTAAGAAATTTGTAAGCAAAGTTATATTACAGACAGAGCAGAACACTCACTAGTTAAGCATTTTCAGGTGGCTTATGCCTTTAGCTGCCTAAACTATATGCTGATGCCTAAAGTTTAGAGGGAGAGCAGGTAAGATTCCTGAGATAAAGAACTCTCAGCAGCTGCTGGGAAGTTCTTTCAATTTCTGCTATGGGTTCAGCTCAACAGAAGCAGCTGGGGTTCCCAGCTAAATGGATATGCCCCCATCTTTAAACAAATTAAATGAAGCAATAAAGAGACACAAGATAACTCTCAACACAGACACTCTTTTGTACAATATTTACAGGCACACAAAACCCACAGACAAGAGCGTTACACCGTGCTCCTTATTTGTCCAGCCACAGAAACCTCAGAATGCCTTGTGTTAAAACAAAACAACAACCAAAAAGAAAAAAAGAAAAGAAAAGAAAAGAGAAAAGAAAAACACTTAAACAGAGTAATGTTTTCTTCCAGAGCTGATCAGGCTAAGGATTTGGAGACTAGGTAAGGACCATGGTAGGTCTCTTGCCACCTGGAGCTGATCAGGCTGTCCCAGACAAGAAGCAGTAAATGCCTCCCTTACCATACAAAGTAAATGCTTCCCATGCCATGAAAGGAAGCCCAGATAAAAGTCAGCAAATGCTACTTGTGTCATACAAAGAAACGTTTGATTCAGCTGAAGTAAAACAACGGGGATTGCCAGAGTTGAGAGTTGGACTCCACGGGAAAATTCCTGGCAGCACTGAAAGTAAAAAAGAGTCCCAATTTTATCCCTGGGAATCCCCATCCAGGCAGCCAGCAGGATCTCTGGTACTTACCTGGAAAGAATTCCTGCTTGGGGTCCTGGTGGAGTTGCCAATTTTGTTGTTATTAATCCTCACCCAAAGATATATTTCTTATTGATGTCTTAGATGGATGGAAAGAAGAAGGAAGGAAGGAAGGAAGGAAGGGAGGGAGGGAGGGAGGGAGGGAGGGAGGGAGGGAGGGAGGAAGGAAGGAAGGAAGGAAAGGGAAAGGAGGGAGGGAGAGAGAAACATCAGTGTAAGAGAGACCCATTGGTTGTCTCCTGCATGACCCAGACCAGGGCTGGGGATCAAACCTGCAACCCAGGTATGTACCATTGATCGGAAATCAAACCCGTGACCCTTTGGCTCACAGCCTGACACTCTGGCCAGGGCTGAAGTCTCTGATTTTGATACTGAACATAATGAGTCTGAGGCCACCTGTCACTACTTGAACCAAATTAAGCAAAGACAGGGTTGAATTATGAGTATTTATTCCAATAATGCTGGCAGTATGGGGAGAGCAGTGGATCATCCTCAGAATTCTGATCTGACTCCCCTTGCCAGTTGGCTGATTATATACAGGTGAGGGGGAAGATAACTACATGCAGCTGCAAGTGTGATAGGGAAAGGAGAGGTGTAGCTTCTGAAGTCTGATAACAAGCTGGCTAATCGTCTGTGATGTTACAAACATCTCAGCTTGTTTCTTAGACCAGAGAATGGTCAACATTCCTGAGGCAAACTCCCAGAATGGGGCAGGTCAGGTTCTGGGCACAGCAACCAAGTCAAAGTGTGTCCTTGGTCTGATGTTAAAATGTGTTTCTTTTCCGAGTAATAAACTCATCCAGGCTCTAATGCATCTTATCTTTTTTATAACCCTATTTTTCTTCTGGCAACACATCCTCCAGTTTCTCAGGGTCTATAAGAAAATGTTTTATCTATAGTTAGTAAGGTGAAGAACTATTAAACAACCTGACTCTATTCTTATTATATGCACCACCTCCATCAATATGACTGAACCTAAGATTTAATAGGTTTTGTCAATAAACAATGCTCATATTTTCATTCTTCTAAACAAGAACCTATCTCAAAATTTACTCTCAACTGGGAGCAAAATATTAATTGGCAGCTTAGGACACATAAGAATTTTCCATCTGTGAGTTGTGTTTGGGGGATATCCTTCACAAATTTGGTACAAAATGAAAATGACTACATTTTCAGAGTTAGCTCCCCTGAAATGGGAAATGTGAATGGAGCTGAGTTAGTGTTAATACTTTCTCTTGCTCCTGTAAGAAAGAGGAAAGACTGCTCAAGGTAGCAGTGATGTGCAAAAACCACAGTAGAGTTTTTGTGAAGAAGAGCAACTGTGGCCTTTGCACAAGTTATTTCTAAACTGACACTAGAGGTGGTATATGACATTTTTCAAAGTAGCTTCTGGGCTGGTATGTCACCGAAATAAAGAAGATCTTTGAGCAAGACCTGAAAGCCAAAAATATGTTTCATGACCTCTGCAGGAAAGTAATAGTTGCATTGTGGAATAGTCTAGAATGGCAGGCTCAAACCATGCCCTAGAAGAATTGTAGGTTTTTTTTAGTTGGCGTGGGGAAGGCAAGGAAAATCTATATGCCAATACAAGTTTCTGTCTCCCCATCTCCTTACCTAGTTCTCTGTCTTCTTTAGCCACTTTCTCTAGCACAAGGGATCTGATTCAATAGCTAAGACAAAGGAAATAGAGAAAACAGAGAAGAAAAATTAATGCCAATCTCAGAAACTCTAGAACATTTTAAATTCAAAAGTTGCCTGCAAATGTTAAGAATCGGTATTATGTACCCATTGTATTGGGAGTGCTCCTAAGTATACCATGTATCTAGATGTGCCCTGGAAAAAGCCCTCACAGTAAATACTATTTTAAAACTACCCATATTTGGATAAAAAGGAAGGAGAAGGTAAAAATAAGGATATCACTAATGAGTAAGTAAGTGAAAATAAAGAGCAAAGAAATGGCCTGATATGTAGACTGAATTTCTTCTATCCCTCATGAGGTTCCTTGGATTGGTTAAATTCCCCATAGAATAAACTAGGAATGTTTTAAATAGCAAACTCTCCTAAACCACATCAGCTCCAGGCAGCTTCATGAATGAACTCTTTTAAATCTTCAAGAAACAGATAATTTTGATACTTTAAAAAATGTCCTAGAACTTTGAAAAATAAGACAGGGTTCTCATTTTTTAACAGAAGGCAGCATAATATTGATATTGAAGTCTGACAAAGAAAAAAAAAAACTAACTTTATACCACAAGGAATTAGAAAAAGAAAAACAATCTAAATCCAAAGTTAGAAGAAAGGAAATAACAAATATTAGAGTAGAAGTAAATCGTTAGAAAAATAAATAAATAAAACTAGCTTGCTTTTTTGAAAAGATAAGCAAAATTGACAGACTCTTAACTAGACTAAAAAAGGAGGGAAACTCAAATAAGTAAAATCAGAAATGAAAGAAGGGGCATTCCAATTGATGCCACAAAAATACAAAGGCTCAGAAGAGAGTACTAGGAAGAGTTATGCACCAACAAACCTAGAAGAAAAAATAAATCTAGAAATATACAACTTATAAGACTGAATCATGAAGAAATAAAAAATTTGAACAGATCAACACAAGTAAGGAAATTGAATCAATAACAAAAACCTCCCAACAAAGAAAAGCCCAGAACTAGACAGCTTTACTGGTAAATTCCACCAAACATTTAAAAGAAGAATTAACACTATTCATTGTCAAAATCTTCCAAAAATTGAAGAGAAGGTAACACTTCCAAACTCATTGAAGGAAGCTAGTACTAATAATACCTGACACCAAAGCCAGAGAAAGATGTAACAGAAAAGAAAACTACAGGCCAATATCCCTAATGGATAAAAATGCAATCCTTTAAAAAAAAATACAGGCAAACTAAATACAGCAGGACACTAAGATAATCTTACATCATGACCAAGTGATAGTTAGCCCTAGGATGCAAGGATGGTTGAACCTATGAAAGTCAATCAATCATTTTATCAGGATAAAAGATAAAAATCACATAATCATCTCATTGGATGCAGAAAAAGCATTTGACAAAATTCAACAAGTTTTGATTATAAAACTCTCAACAAACTATGAATGGAAAGAAAGTACCTCAACAAAATAAAGACCCTACATGACATCCTACACCTAACATCATATTCAATGGTGAAAAGATAAAAGGTTTTTCTCTAAAATCAGGAACAAAGAATGGATGGCCACTTATGCCACTTCTATTCAACACAGAACTAGAAATTCTAGTCAGAGTAATTAGGGAAGACAAAGAAATAGGGGTATTCAAAGAAAAAAAGGAGTAAAACTATCCCTGTTTGCAGATGATGTAATCTTATATGCTGAAAACCCTAAAGAGTCCATTTAAAAAACTGTCTGAACTAACAAACAAATTCAGTAAAGTTGCAGGACAACATACAAAATCAACATACAAAAATCCATTATATTTCTATATATTAAACTATCTAAAAAGGAAATTAGTAAAACTATCCATTTATAATAGCACCAAAAACAATAAAATACTTAGGAATAAATTTGAGGAGTAAAAGTTCTGTTGAGTAAAAACTATTGATGAAAAAGTTAAACAAAACACAAAAACACTGCATGTTCATGGATCAAAAATTTAATGTTAATTTGTCCATACTACCTAAAGTGATCTACAGATTTAATGCATCCCTATGAAAATCCCAATGGATTATTTAGAGAAATACAAAAAAGTCCTAAATATCATATGGAACCAGAAAGGAACCTGAATAATGAAAACATTATTGAGAAAGAATAAAGCTGAAGATATTATATGGTCCTGATTTCAAAATATATTGCAAAGCTACAGTAAACAAAACAGTAAGATACTGTTAAGCATAAATACTAACATCTAGATTAATGAAACTGAGTGGAGAGCTCAGAAGTAAATTTATATGTATACCATCAACTGATCTTTGACAAGGATGCCAAGAATACACAATAGGAAAAGAATAGTCTCTTCAACAAATGATTTTGGGAAAACTGGATATCTACATTAAAAATAATGAAACTGGACCCTTACACCATATACAAAAATCAATTCAAAATGGATTCAGAACTTAAATATCTGACCTGAAACTATACACCTAGAAGAACATATAGAGGAAAAGCTTCATGATATGGGTCATAGTAATGATTTTATGGATATGACTCCAAAAGCAGAGTCAACAAAAACAACAATAAACAAGTGGAACTATATCAAACTAAAATTCTGTACAGCAAAGGAAACATTAAGCAGAATAAAAAGAAAACCTACAGAACAAAGGAAATATTTGCAAACTATATATCTGATAAGGGACTGGTCTCCAAAACACATAAGGAAATTTAACTCAATAGTAAAAAACAAAACAAAACAAAACAAAAACAACCCAATTTAAAAATGGGCTTAGGATTTAAATAGACATTTCTCCAAAGAAGACAGACAAATGGCTGACAGGTACATAAAAAATGTTCAATCATCAGAAAATCTCAAATCAAAACCACAGAGACATCACCTCACGCCTGTCATGGTTGCTATTATCAAAAAAACAAAAAACAAAACAAAACAAAATGCAACCAGTGTTGATGAGTATGTGGAGGAACTGAAACTTCACATGTTGATGGGAATGTGAAATGGTGCAGCCATTGTGGAAAACAGTATGGAAGTTCCCCCCCGCCCCCCAAGTTAAAATTAAAACTACTATATGATACAGCAATCCCACATCTGCGTATTTATCCAGGAGATTTGAAATCAGGATCTCAGAGAGATATTAGTACTCCTATGTTCATTGCAGCAATAGCCAAGATGTGGATACAACTTTAATATCTATTGACAGATGATTGAATAAAGAAAATGTGGCATATATATACAATGGAATACTATGTGGTCTTGAAGAAGTTCTGGCCCGGCCGGTGTGGCTCACTGGTTCAGCATCAACCAATACACCAAGAGGTTGCTGGTTTGATTCCTGGTCAGGGCACATGCCCAGGTTGTGGGCCCAGTCCCCAGTGGGGGGCATGCTGGAGGTGGCCAACTGATGTTCTCTCTCATTGATGTTTCTCTCTCACTCTCTTTCTCTCCTTTCATGTCTCCCAAATATCAATAAAGAAAAAATATTTTTTTAAAAAAGTTATGCAATATGGAAGAACAAGGATGAACTTTGAGGAAATTACACTAAGTGAAATAAGTCAGTCACAAAAAGACAAATACTGAATGATTCCACTTATTTAAAGTATCTAAAATAGTCAAATTCATAGAATCAAAGAGTAGAATTGCATTTTCCAGGAACTGGGGGAGGGAAAAATGTATAGTTACTAATCAATGGGAATAAAGTTGCAGGTAAGTAATATAAATAAGCTTTAGAGATCTGCTGTACATTTTACCTATACTCACAATAATGTATTATACACTTTAAAACTTGTTGAGAAGGTAAATCTCATGTTTATGTTATGACAATAAAATAAAATTTAAAAACCTGACAAAGAGCATGAAAAATTAAATTGTCTATCAGTCTCACACATAAATATCTATTGAAACTATTTTAAGTAAAATATTAGTAAATGGAATCCAGCAATATGTTAATATATTCACACCTTCACTGAGAGAGCCATTCAAGTAATATAAGAATGGTTTAATATTAGAAAATTAAATTCACTGTAGTAACAGAACAAAGAAAAAACAGTATTGTAATAAATGCAAAAAAAATTCAATGTCAATTTCTGATAATGCTTTTAGAAGAGGAAAATTAGTGATATTCTTCATTTGTAAGACAAATTTATATTTCAGTCTTACTATCTCTATAACATTGGGCATGTCACATACTCTTTCTGTTTCAGTTCTGATCACCCCTTCATGCTAACTTCTATACCCCTTTAAAGGAAGATTTACCTGGGAGCTTCAATGGTTATATCAATGCAAAGATTCCCAGCAGTGGTTGCACATTAGAATTACCTATAGCAGTTTCCCCATGTGACTCTATGGGGTAGTTAGAATTTCAAAATGGTACGGTAGTCATTTCACTCCCAGTTACAAATATTTTTACTACTTCTATACAAATTGATATATATGTATATATATATATAATTTGTTTCTAAAATCAACCTTTTTTAGTTTTACAATTTATTATTATTTAAATGTTTTTCAATTATAGTTTACATTTAATATTACTTTGGATTAATTTCAAATGTACAATATAGTGGTTAGACAATCATAGGATTTACAAACTGTGCCCCCTGATATTTCCAGTACTCAGCTGGCACCATACATAATTATTTTAATATTATTGACTACATTTTCTATGCTGTACTTCCTTATGATTCTTTTGTAACTATCAATCTGTACTTCTCAATCCCTTCACCTTTTTCACCCAGTCTCCCAACCCCCCTCTCCTATGGCAACAATCAATCTCTTTTCTGTATCTATAAGTCTGTTTCTGTTTGGCTTGTTTATATTGTTCTTTATATTTCACAAAAAAGTGAAATCGTATTGGTAGTTGTCCTGAAATCAGCTTTGATTCATTACTAAAAATTAATTGAATGACTCCATAATATGGGTCCTAAAAGACCATTCATTAGGGAACATGCTTTTTCAGAAAGAAAGAGAACTTAAAAGAAAGAACAAAAATAAATGGAAGCAACTCAAGTGCCCATCAATAGACAAGTGGATAAAAAAGTTGTGATACAGCTCAGCTGGTGTGGCTCAGTGGATTGAGTGTCGATCCATGGACTGAGAGATCCTGGTTTGACTCAGGGTCAGGGCACATGCACAGGTTCCAGGCTTGACCCCCACCAGGGGATGTGCAGGAAGAAGCTGATCGATGTATCGCTCTCACATTAATGTTTCTATCTCTCTCTCCCTTTCTCGCTCTCTAAAAAGTCAATAAAAACATTTTAAATTTATTATTATTTTTCTTTATTTATTTTATTTTATTTATTTATAAATTTTTATTAATTTATTTTTGTTACAGATGTTCCTCCTTTTTTCCCCATTGACAACCTCCTCGCCATCCCCCGCAACACATGCCTGGCTTTGTTGTCCCTGTCCATCGGTTATGGGTACATGCATACAAATTCTGTGGTCTATCTCTTCCCTCCCCCCACCACCACCTCTTCTGAGGGTTGTCAGTCTGTACCCTACTTCCACGTCTCTGGGTCTACCGAATTCCTCAGACTGTTATGCTCATTATATTCTACAAATAAGTGAGATCATGTGATATTTGCCTTTCTCTGCTTGGCTTGTTTCACTTGGGATAATACTTTCTAGGTTCCTCCATGTTGTCTCAAAGGTTAAGAGATCTTTCTTTTTTACAGCCGCATAGTACTCCATTGTGTATATGTAACACAGCTTTTTTATCCATTCATCTACTGATAGACACTTTGGCTGTTTCCAGATCTTAGCTCTTGTAAATAGTGCTGCTAAAAAAATGGGGGTACTATATTCTTTCTGATTGGTGTTTCAAGCTTCTTAGGGTATGTTCCTAGAAGTGGGATCACTGGGTCAAACGGCAGTTCAATTTTTAATTTTTTGAGGTAACACCATATTGTTTTCCATAGTGGCTGCACCAGTCTGCATTCCCACCAGCAGTGCATTAGAGTCCCCTTTTGTCCACACCCTTATGAACACTTGTTGTTTGATGCTTTGTTGATGGCGGCCATTCAGACAGGGGTGAGGTGATATCTCATTGTTGTTTTAATTTGCATCTCTCTGATTAGTGATGTTCATTTCTTCATATGTCTCTTGGCCATTTGTATGTCCTGTTTGAATAGATGTCTACTTAGCTCCTCTGCCCATTTTTTAATTGGGTTCTTTGTCTTCCTTTTGTTGAGTTGTATGAGTACTCTATATATTCTGGAAATTAACCCCTTATCTGATATATCATTGGCAATTATGCTGTCCCATACAGTGGGTTGCCTTCCAATTTTGATGATTGTACCTTTTGCTGTGCAAATTTTTAGTTTGATGCAGTCCAATGTGTTCATGTTTTTCTTTGTTTCTGTTGCCTTTGGTGATGTATCAGTGAAAATTCAGCTGAATATGATGTCTGAAATTTTGTTGCCTATGTTTTCTTGTAGGATTTTTTTCATTAATTATTTTTTTTTGTTACAGATGTTTTTCCTTTTCCCTCACTGATTCCCCCCTCCCCCTACCTCCCCTCCCTATCCCCAGCTTTGTTGTCCATGTCCATTGTTCATGCACACATGCCTATAAGTTCTGTGGTTTATCTCTCTCCCACCAACCCCTCTTCTGGGGATTGTCAGTCTGTACCCCACTTCCACATCTCTGGGACTACCCAATGCCTCAGACTGTTATGTTCATTATATTCCATGAATAAGCGGAATCATATGATACTTGTCTTTCTCTGTTTGGCTTGTTTCACTTAGGATGACACTTTCCAGGTCCCTCCATGTCGTCTCAAAGCATAAAAGATCTTTTCTTCTTACAGCTGCATAATATTCCATTGTGTATATCTACCACAGCTTTTTAATCCATTCATCTACTGATGGACAAATGGACAAATGTCCCAAATGTCTTCTAGAATTTTTATGGATCCATTACTCACATTTAAGTCTTTTATCCATTTTCAGTTTATTCTTGTGTATGGTGTAAATCGATAATTTAGTTTCGCTTTTTCGCATGTAGCTGTCAAATTTTCCCAACACCATTTATTAAAGAGGCTGTCTTTACTCCATTGTATTCTCTGGTCTCCTTTGTCAAATATAAATCGAACATAATGTCTTGGGTCCATTTCTGGCTTGTCTGTTCTGTTCCACTAGCCTATATGCCTGTTCTTGTGCCAGTACAAGGCTGTTTTGATTACAGTAGCTTTGTAGTATAATCTGATATCCGGTATTGTGGACCCACCTACTTTGTCCTTCTCTTTTAAGATTGCTATGGCTATTTGGGGTCTTTTTTGGTTTCACATAAACTTTTGAAGTATTTGTTCTAGTTCTGTGAAATATGTCATTGGTATTTTGATGGGGATTGCATTTAATCTATAGATTGCTTTGGGTAGGATGGACATTTTAATGATGTTAATTCTTCCAATCCATGAACATGGTATGTGCTTCCACTTTTTTATATCTTCCTCTATTTCTTTTTTCAATGTCCTGTAGTTTTCTGCAAATAGGTCCTTTACCTCTTTGGTTAAGTTTATTCCTAGGTTTCTTAATTTTTTTGGCGTGATGGTAAATTGGATTGTTTTTTCAGTTTCTCTTTCTTTGAGTTCATCATTGGTGTATAAGAATGCCGTCAATTTCTTGACGTTAATTTTGTATCCTGCTACTTTGCCAAATTCATTTATTAAGTCTAGTAGATTTTTGATGGAGTCTTTGGGGTTTTCTACATATAATATCATGTCATCTGCAAATAATAACAGTTTCACTACCTCCTTTCTAATTTGGATCCCTTTTATTTTTTCTTTCTGATTGCTGTGGCTAAGACTCCCAGTACTATGTTAAATAAGAATGGCAAAAGTAGGCATCCTTGTCTTGTTCCTGTTTTTAAGGGAAATACTTTTAGTTTTTTGCCCATTGAGTATGATGTTGGCTGTAGGTCTTTCATATATGGCCTTTATTATGTCGAGATATGATCCTTCTATTCTCACATTGCTGAGTGTTTTTATCAGAAATGGATGCTGGATTTTCTCGAAGGCTTTTTTGGCATCTATTGATATAATCATGTGGTTTTTATTCTTCATTTTATTTATGTGGTGTATCACATTTATTGATTTGTGAATATTGTACCAGCCTCCTGCATCCCTGGGATGAATCCCACTTGGTCATGTTGAATAATGTTTTTGGTGTATTGATGGATCTGCTTTGCTAGTATTTCATTCAGGATTTTGGTGTCTATGTTCATCAGGGCTATTGGCCTGTAGTTTTTTCTTTGCAATGTCTTTTTCTGGTTTTGGAATTAGAATTATGATGGCTTCATAAAATGAGTTTGAAGTCTTCCTTTTTTTTGAATTTTTTGAAATAGGTTGAAGAGAATTGGTGTTAGTTCTTCTTTGAATGTTCGGTAAAACTCCCCCGTGAAGCCATCTGGGCCTGGGCTTTTGTTTGCTGGGAGAGTCTTGATTACATCTGCAATTTTGTTAGTTGTTATTGGTCTGTTCAAATTTTCTATCTCTTCCTGGTTCAGTTTTGGTAGACTATCTGTTTCTAGAAATTTTTCCATTTCGCTTAAACTGTTGAATTTGTTTCCATGTAATTGTTCATAGTATTTGTTAACGATCTTTTGTATTTCTGTGGTATCAGTTGTTACTCTCCTCTTTCATTACTTCTGATTTTGTATATTTGGGTTCTCTCTCTTTGTTTCTTGGTGAATCTATCTAAGGGTCCATCACTCTTGTTTATCTTTTTGAAAAACAAGCTCTTTGTTTCATTGATCCTTTGAATTGATTTTTTAGTCTCCATGTCATTTATTTCTGCTCTAATCTTTACTCTTTCCTTACTTCTACTTGCTCTGTGGTTTTCTTTTTGTTTGTGTTCTAGTTCTTTAAGTTGTGAGGTTAGATAGCCTATTAGAAATTTTTCTTGTTTCCTGAGGTAGGCCTGTAGAGCTAGAAACTTTCCTCTCAGAACTGCTTTTGCTGCATCCCACAGATTTTGTGTCCGTGTGTTCTCATTTTCACTGGTTTCCAATAAATTTTTAATTTATTTCTTGATCTCCTCAGTAACCCATTTATTTTTCAATAACATGCTATTTAGCCTCCATGTGTTCCAATGCCTTTGCATTGGAATTCTTTGCAATTCTTGTTGCAATTGATTTGTAGTTTCATGCCATTTTGATCTGGGAAGATGCTTGATATGATTTCAGTCTTCTTGAACTTATAGAGACTTAGTTTGTGTCTTAACATGTGATCTATTTTTGAGAATGTCCAAATGCTCTTGAGAAGAATGTGAATTCTGTAGTTTTGGGGTGTAATTTTCTGTAGATATTTATAAAATCCATTTGGTTTAGTGCTTTATTTTGAGTCTCTGTTTCCTTGCTAATTTTTTGTCTAGAGGATCTATCCAGTGATGTCAGTGGGGTGTTGAAGTCCCATGCTATGATTGTATTGTTGTTGATTTCTCCTTTGAAGTCCTCAGAAAGATTTTTAATATATGTTGGTACTCCCATATTGGGTGTATGTATGTTTACCAACCTTATATCTTCCTGTTGGATAGATCCTTTCAATATTATGTAGTGACCTTCTTTGTCTCTAGTTATCACCTTCACTTTGAAATCTATGTTATCAGAAATGAGTATTGCTACCCGAGTTTTTTTTTTTTTTTCTTTCCATTTGATTGGAAGATTTTTTCCATCCTTTCACAATAAAAACATATTCAAAAAGTTGTTGTACAGCCCTGGCAGGTGTGGCTCAGTGGATAGGGCATTGGCCCATGCATTGGTGGCTTGCTGGTTCAATCTCAGTCAAGGGGATTTACCTGGGTTGCAAGTTTGATCCCTGGCCCCAGTCAGGGTGCCTATGAGAAGCAACCTATTTATGTGTCTCTCTCACATATATGTTCCTCTCTCCCCCTCTCTCTGTCCCTCCCTTCCACTCTCTCTACAAATGAATGGAAAAAATATCCTCTGGTGAGGATTAAAAAGAGAAGGTTGTGGTATATATCTACAATGGAATATTACTTAGCCATAAGAAAGTACAAAATCTTAACATTTGCAACAGCATGGATAGACCTAGAGGGTATTATGCTAAGTGAAATAAGTCAGACAGAGAAAGAAAAATGCAGTATGATTTCACTTATATCTGGAACAAAATAAATGAATAAACAAAATAGAAACGGACCCATACACACAGAGAACTTACTGATGGTTGTCAGAGGAGAGAGGGGTTGGGGGACTAGGTGAAAAAGTGAAGAGATTAAGATGTACAGATTGATAATTACAAAACAGTCATGGGGATGTAAAGTACAGCATAAGGAATATAGTTAATAATATTGTAAAAACTATGTAAGGTGCCAGTTAGGTACTTGAAATATCGCAAGGATAGCTTTGTAAAGTATATGATTGTGTAACAACTATGCTGTACACCTGAAACTAAAAAAATAATAATATTAAATATAAACTTTAATTTAAAAGTAAAATTTAAAAATATAATAAATGAAGGCAGAGAACAAGTAACCAAACTTTGGGAGAATCTCAAAATTAGGGAGAGAGAGAGAGAGAGAAAGAGCGAGCGAAGGAGTGGTCAAAAGAATAGAGAGTCAGCAGGACTGAGCAATACCAAATAAACCAAAATGGGAAAAAAGGTACAAGAAAGATCAAGTTCAACCTTTTCATTTCCTATCGAGCACTAGACACTTCCCCAATGAAGTTTTTTGTGGGCTAAATCAGCTTGGTCTGACCCTCAGAATTCGAACCACACAGCTTGGCTTTAAATCCCAACTCCACTATTTTTCTACATTTATTTTTAATACAGTTGATGTACAATATTATATTAGGTGTACAACATAGTGATTAGACATTTATATAACTTATGAAGTTATCACTTTAGTACCTACCTGACACTGTACACAGTCACTACAATATTATTCACTATATTCCTTATGCCGTACCTCACATCTCTGTAACTATTTTTATAACTGCCAATTTGTACTTCTTAATCTCTTTCACCTTTTTCACCCATTCCCAGATCCCCCCTTCCTTGTCACATCTGGTGACTATCAATTTGTTCTGTATATCAATGACCAACTCCACCATTCTTCAAACACACAATATCAGACAAGTTACTAAACTCATTGTGCCTTCATCTCATCACCTATAAAATGTAGACAACAATAGTATCTTTTCCTAGAGCTATTGTGAGAGCTCAACAAGGCACCAAGAACAGTACGTGGAAAACTGTATGTATTATGGTGAGTTTTAGCTCTTGTTATTTCAAATACCCCTGTGTAGTCTTTCATAACACTATGCATTTCTGTAGCATTTGTCCCAATTGTTATTTTACCAATTTCTTTTGGTGACTGATTAAGTCAGGTACACCAAGATAATCTCCCTTTTGAATAATTCAAAGCCGATTGACTTGGGACCTTATTTCCATCTGCAAAATCCATTCACTTTGCCATATAATGTAACCTAATCATGAGGGTGAGATTCCATCATATTGACAGGTCCTGCCCACATACCAGGGGAGGGGATTATACAAAGAATGAACACCAGGGTGTAGGAATCTTTGAGACAATCTTGGAATTCTACCTATAGTGATTATTTGATTAAGCTCTCTCCCACTTGATCAGAAAGTCCACAAAGGCAGAGAGCACTTCTGTTTTGTGGAATGAATGAACAAATGAATTGATGAAAAATTAAAAAGAACTAAGGAAAAATAACTGTGGATATATGTGTTTTGATTTGCCAAAAGCGTCATCGCTATGTTGAAGAAGCTGAGGGAGCTCTTACGATTTCATGAAAGGTTGTAGAAAGTTGTAAAGAATATAACTCAGGTGACCATCAAGGCTGAACTTCTCTTTAATGTTTGCCATGCTACCAGAGGTGATGGAGGGACTGTCTGGGGCCTCTGCTGGCTTTAACAGTTCCCAAACCACAGGGTCTCTATACACCCACTTAGCTCCTTGCTGGCACCCAGAACCTAACACCTGGCACTCCTAACAAAGGGGCACCATCTGATTTTAACTGTTTATGTGGAGATCAAGGGCATCCTGAGTGAGGGAAGGTGGGGGGGGGGGATGGCATCCTAAGCCAAACTTAAGAACTTCAGAAAATGGCTTCAAGACTTCACCTCAAAGGCACCCAGGCTTTGTTGTTTTGTGTGTATGAAGTTTTGTGGTTGCCAAGTGATCTGAACTGTATATCAGTCTATTGTCCTAGCAGTCACCTGCTCCATTTCTCTCCCAGCAACTGAGTCTGTGTTCTGGGCCAGGACTCAGGATGGGCCTTGGGGATTCAGCTTCAGTATTGTAATAATACATTTATTGAGATATAATCCCAATACAATATAATTCACTCATTTAAAGTGTATAGTTAAATTATCTTTAGTGTATTTATTCATAAAATTGTGCAACTATCATCACCATCTAATTCAAAACATCCACTTTAGTAGTCATACCCCAACCTTCCCACCTCTACTCAGTTTTGACTAAAGCAGGATCCCTGTCACCAAGGTTTTCCCAATCTTATGCCACATCACTGGGCTCTGGAGGTCAGAAGATCAAGGTTGTACTCCTCACTGTGCTCCTGACCAGCTGTGTGATCATGAGATCTTTCTTTTTTGGGGTCTCAGTTTTTTATAAATGGAAACTGAGGGGTATAAACCATAAAATTTTCCCTAATGGACTTGGCTGTTCTTACATTCTACACACAAACTTTTGCTGTAAGCAAGGTATTAATTTAGACCAACAGCCCAACATATTTATTGTCTCCATTATGCCTTCCCTCCCATTCACCTCACCTGCAATATCTTTCTCTCCTTTCACACCCCCTTCACATTACTCCCTTCAAGACCCAATCCCAGCTATACTTTCTCCAGGAAGGCCCATAGGACTCTCTCTTTATCTAAACTTGTATAGCAAATAATTGTCTACCACACATGACCCTTAATACATAGAAAAATCTGTGCTTCTTGTGGACTTCTAGGGAATGGCACTAAATATTTTCACTGCATTTGAAGCTGTCATTCTCTTTATCCACCCAATGCCTCTTTTGCTGTTTTTGAAATTCTTTCCTGTTTGACACATGGCAAAATACTGCAACAGTTCAGAACTTTAGGTGAGACTGGGAAGAAAACAAGATGGGACTACTGTGGTTTGGGTACTAGTTTTATGCTTAATTCATGTTAAGGATTTGTATGCTTGCCCTGGCCGGTTTGGCTCAGCGGTTAGAGCGTCGGCCTGTGGTCCGGAGAGACCCGGGTTCAGTTCCTGCTAAGGGCATGTACTTCGGTTGCAGTTTGTCCCCAGCCCTGGTTGGTCGTGCGGGTGGCAGCCACTCGATGTGTCCCTTCACGTCGATGTTTCTCTCTCACTCTCTTCCTCTCTCTCCCTCCCACTCTATCTGTACAAAAAATGGAAAAATATCCTCGGGTGAGGATAAAAAAAAAAAAGGATTTGTATGCTTTGTCTCATTGGAGGCCCCCAGCAGCAGCTTGTGAGGTAAAATTGAATCTAGGAAGGGTCAAATTACTTGGCCAAGTGAATAAGCAGCAAAAGCAGATGAAAATCTGAAATCTAAGTCTGTTTGACTCCTGTGTTTGTGCTTTTAACTTCTATGCTATGATGGCTCTCACTACAGTAGGAGATGCTAGAGGGGACATGGTTATATAAAAATCCAAATTCCTCCTGTAACTAATGGATGTTGAACTCAGTCACAACAAAGAAGAAAGAACTGTGCAGCCTTATTACACCCAGTACAATGCTGGGTACACAGTAGCCCCTCAGCTCCTGCTTGCTCAGGCCTTGAGACATGTATGAGGATGCAGGTGTGTGGAAGGGTATAACTGACCCCTGGATGTCAGTGGAAATAAATTTACTTCACAGAGGCTTAATTTCTGTTAAGTATTAATTTTCTATTAACCAGGGATTTCTTTTAAATTGTTCTTAAACCTGTTTTATTATTTTCACAGAGAGCTCTACATTTTAGAAGGCTTCACCCACCAGTGCCTGCTGGAGCTCTGGTTTTCTGATGAGAAAAGTGATAAGTGCTCATTGTGGGAAACTTTAAAATGCAGAAAAATATAAAGAAGGAAACAAAAAGCACCCACAACCCAAAGATAACCACTGATAACATTTTGGAGTATTTCCTTCTAGGCTCACTGGCTTGCATGCTTTCTCTGTCAATAAAGAAAGAAATATGCATATATTATGTATCACTGGATGTATACTGAGTATATCACTTTATACCTGCTTTCCCCCTGAACATTATGTGTGAGGTGGACATTTTTTTCATTTAAATTGTTTCCCAATTTTTCCCTATTAGGAACTGATTTTATAAATAAATAAAATTATTTTATCAATGGCTCTCAGAGGCATATTCCATAGCGATCAAATACCAAACCTAATAAACAAATGAAAACAGCTCCAGAGCTTAGAGAGTGGCAGAGAAAGTTAGATGTTATACTAGTAGCCTTGGAGTTATCTTTCATTCATGTGGCACTTAGTTATGTAGCACCAGACACTGACACTTAACTGTTTCTTGTCTCCTCAACAAGCACTAGGTATTAAGCTTCTTTGGTGCTCTGCCCCTTCACTCCCCATTTTCTAATAAACAATTGCTGGATTATTTCAAATATGTTTTTAAGATTTTTTTATCAGTGTAGTAAGCAGCCCCCACAAAAATATTTTGGGGAACCTGGTGATTCACTTGATCTATGGAGACAGAGAAAGCTCTAAATGGCAAATCCTAGCCATAAAAGTCATCTTCCTTTTCAGGAAAATAAGGTTCCATCTTGCTCCCTTTGCCCATCCACATTGAGCTCAAATCAGGGTCTTCCAGCTGTTCCTTATCCTCATCCTTGAGGTTCAGTTTTATAAAACCAAACTGGCAGGCACACATAAAAATAGGTTGCACCATGGCCTCAGAGGAACATACAGGAATGAGACTGATGTCTCTTGTCCTGAGGTGACTCAGAGTTTCTCCAGGCCTACTCATTCAGAGCCAAGAGCTCAGCTGAGCCCTTCTCTTAGGCAACCTTTTTAGGACACAGAATTGCTCACCTCATTGAAATTTTCAGTTTCTAGAAGATTGGGTTCCACAAGGGAAAAAAATCAACTCATGCTTTCAACCCAGGAACTTAACTTTATAATAACTGTACAGAAATTCTCTTTTAAATTAAATTCTGAAAAAAGTATCATTTAATGATATTGACTAAAAGAAAGAGTAAATGAATAAAATTACTCATAAAATAAACCTAACTTTCTAGTATAACCATTATTGTTATATTTCCTTCTAGTCTTTATATAAAGTTTTTTCATAGCTGTAATTATAGAATCAATATAATGTTTGTATCTTGCTTTTTTACTTAGGTTTTTTAGCTTTATTGAGGTATAATTGACAAAGACATTTGTAAGATATTTAAAGTGTACATTGTGATTATTTGATATACATGTACATTGTGAAAGGATTCCCTCGCCTAGTTAACACATCCATCACCTCACATATATATCTTCACTTAGCCTTTTCTAATAAGCATTTCTCTATGTTGCTCCACATTTTAATACCTGCAATTTTAAAAAGCAATGTAATAGCCCTGGCCAGGTTGGCTCAGCAGTTAGAGCATCGGCCTGTAGACCAAAGAGTCTCGGGTTTGATTCCAGTCAAGGGCATGTATCTTGGTTGTAGTTCAGTCCCCGGCCCTGGTTGGGGTCATGCGGGAGGCAACCAGTTGATGTGTCTCTCTCTGACATAGATGTTTCTCTCTCTCTCTCTCTCTCTCTAGCTGAAGATAAATGGGAAAATATCATTGGGTAATGATTTTTTTAAAAAGCAACATAATAGAATACTTCTTTTTATTGAATCACTAGGGGATTCTGGTTTTTTTTTCCTATTTCTCTGCAATAGGCACAGGGTGAAAGAGGCTTAAGACATGGCTGCTGCCCTCAAGGAGCTTTTACTTTTTTCGAATGGAGATAGTAATTTCTTTAAAGACCTTTAAGTCTGAGTAGCATCAAGTTCAAGACTGTCTAAATAGGTACACCTCCATGAGTAATGAAGTACACGAGTTCAAATGGATGAGTCATTTTCAGTGACCCAGGTCTACCACCCTCAAAATCATATTATATGTTGGCACCTATATGACCTACTCCTAGCTAAAGAGGTGTTTCAGTGGCCTTGATGTGGGGGTTGTATATCTGGGGGCCTCTCCCACATCCTTTTAATCTGGTTGGTTGGTTTGATGGAGAGTGTGCCCTGATGGGTTTGCACCCTACCTCCGTGGTAACCAAGTGAGAAGATTCTAGTATCTTGGAGGACATCAAATTAAATCCTCTGATGAGAAGCAGGATCTTTATTTCTTCTTTGTTTTTAACTTAATTTAATTTTTTACATCATCATTTATCCTTCTATGCCCTCTTCCACCTCCACCCATGCCCCTCCCCCCCAAATCACCACACTGTTGTTCATGTCCATGAGCTCTCCTTATTTTTTGCTCAATCCCTCCACCCTCCCCAACATCCCCCCACCATAACTAGAGCTGTCTGAGAGAAGTAGAATTTTTCTGACTCTAAGTGGCTCAGCAGATGGAGGTGTCACCCAGACTCTATAGTCCTGATAAGGGTTATTGCATTTTGTCATATTGCTAAAGTTTTACTTAGAGACCATTAAGTGTTTAGACATTTTTGTGTCTATAATTTGTGTTTGCAGATCTGCACAAACATTATCAATCCAAATAATTTGCATTGTGAGACTCTTTTATAAGTATGGGCCCGGTTTAATATCCCAGATTCCATGAAAAAAGGATGATCTTAATACAAGGAAATCTTCATCACTGGCTGCCAATGCTCAGGAAATAAAAAGCTACCAGCAACAATGTATTCTCAAGTGCAAAGAACCATTTGAATATTCAGAGGCTTTAGCTATTTTGACTTCTAAATAGGGTACCACTCTTTTAACCAACACTCAGCTTTGTAAAAAATGACTTTTCTAACTCTACAGTATGTTTCTATACTGAGCCCAAGATCATGTGTCTGTGAACTTGCTTTTGTCTTTGTTCAATAGTATCCTGGACTAGTTGAAATAATCTTGTTTCCCCAAGGCACCAAATCAGACACTGGAATGTGGGAAGTGCCAGATCATGTGGAAATCAAGGTTTAAACTGAGTTATAGAAAGATTGTAAAAAAACCAAATGGTATAGAAAAGCCCTTCAATTTTATTCCCTACAGCTTGTGGGGAAGGGGGTCTTTAATACTTGTATTTTCTCCTCTTGTTTAAGAATATCTTTTGGGCATTTTCCTGCTGAAAGGTAGCATATATACCTCACCATTGTAAAAAGGCATGTTCTTATTCAAATTACCTATTTGGTTCCTTAATAAAATATTTCAGTACTTTTATCCACAACCATTAGTCTTCTTCTAATTGCTCTGACTCAAATAGAGATTGACTTTGTGGTTGGAAATTTTGTGACATTACCAAGAAAGCTCAGTAAGTACCAGGACTCTTCTCAAACTCCTGTTTGCAAACCCAAGGAAAGACCTTTAGCAGGAAAGGACAAAATACTGATATGCAAGATAATTATGCAATATTGGGTAGAACTCAAATGATTAGTGAACCTACCTTTCTCTCCCTTGTTTTTTTTGGTCAGAGAAACCAGTTCAAGGAAATTTTTAATGAGGCTACCTACAGATTATTTGTGTTCATGAGGGACAAACAAGTTCTGGAAAATTAAAAGCTACACAATATCAAAAGTTTATGCTAAGCTAGTAGTTTCAAAATTATTTCTCACCAAACCTTTATTTTTGCTCCCCTTGCTATGGGCCATCCTTTACTGGAAGAAGAAATATGGCTTCTATAGCTAGAAAACACTGAAGGACATCACCAGCTGCACTAAGGATCAAACCAGAAGCTAAGAGTAGCAAGGAGAACTCTTTGCTGTGAGAGTTCTTTGTTGTTGTTGTTGTTGTTGACACTATTACAGATGTCCCCTATTTTCCCTCCCTTTTGACCCCCTCCACCCAGCTCCCACCCCAACCCAGTGTCCCCCACCCCCTTCTGCTCTGAGGTCTGTCAGTCTGTTCCTATTTAGGGATAAGGCAAAGTATATAACAGGTGACAGATTCATGAACTATTGGGTTGAAAGAAAACTTGGAACTATGGAATTTGTTAAAATGTAGGTTTCAAGACCCCAACACAGGAGATTCTGATTTAGTGGGTCTGGGTTAGGGCCCAGGATTCTATCGGTAACAAGTATCCTAGATGATTGTGCTGCAGCTGGTTCATGCTGATCCCAACTTGAGAAACCTGCCTTAGAAATAAGGGGGTACAACCCATTTATTTTACAGTTAAAGAAGAAGAGACCCTGAGGAGTTAGGTAACTTGCTCAAAGTCCTTGAGAACAAAATTAAGAAACCAGGTTTCTCAGTCTAGGACCTTTCTTTCTCTGCTATGATTCTAGAGAGAGATTGTTTTCCTTCTTCTGGACTTTCCACTGGAACCTATGCCAATCGCCAAGGCAGTCAGGCCTACTGAAAGTTGGGGCTGGTACCTGTTCACTACAGACCTCAGATGGGATGAGCTGTGCTGGTAGGGGAGGGGCATTCACAAAAAGGATCTTACCAATTTAGCTGTATTGTTCCCCATAAACTAAATGAACTGTACCACAAACTATCCTTGAACCAGTGTTCTAGGCTATATGGACAAAATGCTGAGCTCTGTAATCACTGTTGGTTAAGCCAGCCCACTATTTGACATTTGTGACCCTGGGCCCCGAAATGTATCTGTCCTGTTGAAGATTTGCCCCATGGTACTTGGCCCATTGGCATAGGCAGGTTATTAAAAACTTGCATATTTGATCACCTTACCTATCAAAAAGAACAATGCTAATTGACCATATATATATATAGTGCATTAGTTTGCTAGGACTGCTATGAAAAAAGTACCAACAACTGGGTGGCTTAAACAACAGAATTTATTGTCTAACAGTTCTGTAGACTACAAATCCAGAATCAAGGTGTCTGCAGAATTGATTTCTTCTGAGGCTTTTCTTCTTGGCTTTAAGATGACCATCATTCTCTCTGTGTCTTCACATAGTTTTCCATCTGTATGCATCTGTGTTCTATCTCCTCTGCTTTTAAGGATACTAGTCATTGGATTAGGGCCCAATCTAATGACCTCTTGTAACTTAATTACTCCTATAAAGACCCTATCTCCAAATGCAATCATATTTTGAGTACCTGGAGTTAGGACTTCAACATATGAATTTTGAGGAATACAATTCAACCTTTAACATGTCTTTGTTTATTTCTACAATAAATAAGAATGAGCAACTGATGGTGGAGGTGGGATGGTTAGGGAGCAGAGAGGAAGAGAATAGTGGAAACAAGTCTAAGTAAAGGACTAACTAGTGAAATGAAAAGTGCTAAGTAACAGAACTCAGGTATCAGGAAGGAAATTTCATCAATTCAATAATAAAATCATATACCATATACTTTTATTTGCATGGATTCTAACATTTCATAAGGATACATAAATGTTTCATAAAAATCCTCCACATGCATGAATTGATATTATACTTACTGAAAAAATGTGTTCTTGTGAATCAAGAAAAAAGAAAAGTATGCCCTTTTTGTTAATCTTTTGGAGTTTTCTAATATAAAGTTACCCAAATCTCTTAACTTTAAGGGAAAAGGTAGAAACAGATTATCTCAGAAATAGAAAAGATGTAAAGGCATTAAACTTCCTCCACTGAGAACATAAATAGAGATACTATAGACCTCCTATTCAAATGTTCCTTCAATGTGGTTTGCTATGGTTGACTTTGAAAAAATAGAACTTATAGCTATCAAGGGTGGCCTGACAAGAAGAGGGAGGACATCGTGAGGGGGATGGAAAAAATAGCCTAGTGATTACAAAATTGTCTTGGATCAGCCTTGCACTAACAAAGACTAGGAAGCTCGTTTAGGTGGAGCTTTTTTGTTCTGTGAATGAGGGATACAGCTATTTGAATCTAACTAGCCACTGGGGATGTAGATTTTGCTCAATCAAAATCCTATTTGGGGAAGGTTTTGAGCCCTAGGCCAATAGTTTAAGGGATATTTCTTGGCAGAGAACCCTGCCCAGCCAGGATCAGTTTAAGAGCACCGAGTGTCTGGGAGAATTTAAGGAGAGAGCGGGTGAAGGAAGGAGTGAGAGGGGCCACCCAACATACATTGTCAATGTCACCATTATTGTGGATCAGGTTAGTCTTGAGTTTAAATATATATTTTTAAATATGTTTTTATTGATGTTTTAGAGATGGAAGAAGGGAGAGACAGGAATATTGATGTGAGAGAGAAACATCTATCAGCTGCCTCCTGCACGCCCCCCTACTGGATATTGAGCCCACAACCCGGGCATGTGCCCTGACCGGGAATCAGACCGGGACCTCTCAGTCCATGGGGCGATGCTCAATCCACTGAGCCACACTAACCAGGCTAATCTTAGGTTTAGAATACTATGGGAGAATTAGGAAGTGAGTGCTTAGTCACCTATGGCGAGTTACTAGAAGACAGAGGTGGGTAATTCTGGGTTTTGGTAGTCACAGAGTGTGGCTTCTGTTGGGCCACAATCAGACTGCTCTAGAGCTCAACAATAAACAGTGAAAAGAGGAAAGAGAAATACTTGGTGCACAGAAGATTTACCTTGTAGGCTTAACCTTCAACTTGCTGCTTCTATTTTGACTGTTTGATAGCCTATTCACGAGCCAGTTTTTCCTCACGGGATGATTTCTTACTTGGAACAGCATAATAACTTATGTAGTGTTTACTACATACCAGGTTCTGTTTTAAGTGCTTTACTAATAATAACTCATTGAATCCATGCAACAGATGAGGAAAAGGAGGTACACAAAGATGAAGTAACTTGCCCAAGATTATAGTGTTAATAAGTGGTAGAGCCAAGATTAGAACCCAGGCAGTGTGACTTCAGAGCCTGTGCTCATCACTGTGTCTGAAAGAAGGACAACGGAAGCAAGTAAGCCTGGCTATCCAGAACCAAAAGGGAAAACTCTTTTTAGAGAAGTCTATTTTCCATATAGCTGAAGGCCAACCCTTTATGTAGGGGAACTTACAAATTATAGTGTTGTTGAATGGAAATCTTTCTAAAATGTTACTTCCCAACAGAAGACTCTAAACATGTGGTCACATTTTCTGAAAGATTAAATACCTTCATTACAACATTATTTATGCATTCACTCCACATTTACTGAGTGCTTGTGCTGTTGATGTAGCCATTGACATAGCTAATAATGATTGTGTAGGGCTCTACCTGAATGAGCTTTCTTATCTGTGTAGGATGACAGATTTCCAATGTTCTACCCAAATGCTATGGTATAGTGGTTGGCATATCTTCAGCTGAAAACAGATGCCTTAAGATTGCCTCCGAAATCAGATAGACCTAGATGATTCATGTCCAAGTGTCTCTGCTACTTACTTGTTTTGTGACCTTGGGCAAGTCAGTGAGCTTCAGTTTCCTCATCTACAAAAGGGAGACAAAAATACTTCCTACCTCAAGGGTTATGGAAACCCACAGAGATAATGTAGGGGAAACACAGTGCCAGGCCCCAGAGTGAGCCTTGTGATCACAAACAAAACAGAAGGTTCCTTTTATTCTACATAGGACACCCACCACTCTTAAGTACTGAGTGTCATCACAGGGGCTCTGGTGGTCCCAGCTTTGTTTATTTGTGGTTGTATGCTCAAGTGCAGCTTTTAGGCTATCAGAGAAGCCTCTCTCAGTCCTGATCTAAGCAAGCCTGGGCCTTTCTGGATGGGAGAATTAGCATGGGCTATTGGTTGACATGGCTCAATAATTAGGCCTGGTAAAAAGGAAGCACTCAATATGTAGCAACTTAAATGGAGTACATAATAGTCCAGGTAATTAATTCACCTCACCCCATCTCAGCTGTGTTTCACTTTCTACACCAGCAAATGGACCTAATAATACTTGACACCTACACACCTCGTTGCTATTGTGAGGGTTATTATAGGCAAAGGCCACAGAGAGTGGGGGATTATTAGAAGATGTACATCTAATGAGTGAAAACCTTTGAACTTTCAGAGCTGTGGGGTTGTCTTGTGGAGACCTGTTAACTTCATCTTTCAAATTCCTCTTCAGTATTTCAATTACATTAAAAGCAAAGTATTCCCTTTGGTCCCCAAGTAGGTGTGTACATATCCAGTAGAGTGTTCCAGCCTCTGGCAGCCCATATTTTAGCTTACGTCTCACCAAAAGTCCATTGAGGGATGACAGTGACTAAATAACTGTTGCTCCTTATCACTGCCACAGCCCTATGCTATTTAGTGTACAGGAAGAACAGAGGGTAGTCTTATTTTCCACTTAAGAAATTACAGGGTCTAAATTATCAAAGCGTATGGGAAAATGAACAATTTATTTTTAGGAGAACTTGCTTAGAAATAATTTCAGTTTATTATTCTTTTACTCTTTTCAAAAACATTTATTGAACACCTACTATGTGGCAGATACTGTTCTGGGCCCTAAAGGATACAGGAGTGAACAAATAAGACAAAGTTCCTGTCTTCACATGTATTACTTTTTTTTTTTACTCCTCACCCAATGATATGTTTTTATTGATTTTTTAGAGAGAGAGAGAAACATCGACCTGTTGCCTTCCTTGCATGCCCCGACCAGGGATCTAACCATCAACCCAGGTATATGCCCTGAATTGGAATCAAACCCACAACATTCTGGTGCATGGGACAATGCTCCAACCAACTGAGCCACCCAGCCAGGACTATATTACATTCTTGAGAGGGTAGATAGACAATTATCAAATAAAGATATAAATTAAAAAGAAAATTTTAGATATTAATAAGGATTATGAAGAAAATGTAGAGAAGTAGTTGGTTAGAGAATGACCAGGGTGAGGAAAATGGTTTAATTGGGATAACTGAGAAAGTTTTTAGCCAAGCTAGTTTATCTCACTCACAAGGTTTGGGTGTCTACCACTAGAGATGTTTTACTCTATCTGTGATTCCTTGTAAATGCTACCTAAAGGGGTCATACCCATGACTACTAACACCTTCATGTGAATTCGGTATCACATTCTTTCTTCCCCATCCAGAGGGATGAAGCTCATGTGGGCCAAGGGACTGAGTAGGGCATGGGATAAGGTTGGGTAGAGAGAACCCTTTGCAGCTTCTGTGTCATCGTTTCCACCTTCACATCAAAGTGCTTTAGCCCTCAGGAACAATCTTTCGATGACGAGTGACTAGAAACTGGTTTGAGAGGTTTCCAAAGCCGTAGATATTATGATTATTGTTGCCATACCTGCGTTCTTCCCTTCCTATTAACAAACACTGGAAAAGCTCTGATTCATGGCGTTGGGCTTGCCATATAGACTTCTTGTTCTGAGTCAGAGTGGAAGAGCTCAGAGGCCTTTGGTTGGTAGGGCTTAGTAATGAGGAAGGAAACGGTTACTAGGAAATGAAGGGTTGCACTCATCAAAGTGATTGGTAACCAAAGAACGGTGACTTGGTTCTTTGTTACATGGTGGAATAGAAAAGAGTAGGTGTGTGACAGAACTGGACCCAGGTGACCCCGCATTGCTCAGAGGGCCAATGCAAGCTTCCTAGGAAGTAGGCGGGGACGGCCCCAATTGTATCTCCATATTGTTTATTTTTGCTTTCCCGAAATAAGCCATTTTAATCTTTAATTTCCATGTGAAAACACCCCTCACTCTCCCCTGCCCCCAAAATGTGGGTGTGTAGAAGAACAAGATGTTGTGGGTGGTAATCAGTGACCTTAATTTGGAAGCTTTACTCATAGCAGCTTTTTCTCACCTGCCTTTAAATTGCTCTAGCTTTAATGACTGCTAAGTAAACTGGCTTAGAGCCAAAGTTGGCTGAACATTCTAGAAACATTTAGAACTCAGAAACTGTAATATACCATACTTAACCAAGTGCTTAGCTGTGTTAGAATCATTTTCTATATAATTGCACATTCAAGCTGACAATAACTTCATAAGATAGTTTTCCTGTTATGCCCATTTTACAAATTAGGAAAGTGAGGCCCAAATAGGTTAATTTATATGCCCAGTCATGGAATGTCATGGGAAGATCTAAATCTAGGCCGTCCTGCTTCCTATGGATATCTCCAAATCATTATGTTATTCCTGTTTCTCCCACTGTCTGTGACAAATGTTACCCAACTCTGTGTTTCTGGCTGTTCTTGTGTGTTTGCTTAAACTCTGCCTCTGCCACTCATTTTATGTACTATTTATCTCTTCCCTACCTAACTCCAGAAAAGATTGGAGGTGGTGACTTAGTCACTAGGGATTCAACTCACCTAGAATAATAGTTCATCAAATGTCTACCAGCTGGTTTATAATTATTTGTTACCTACCGAAACGTTTCCCCCAAGTGTTTTTCATATCTGCTCCTTTCTCAGAGAATCAGGGCTGTGAATTTCTAAAGCCCAGATAAGTACCATAGTTTTATCTGGAACTATGAATTGGGTGAGCAACATGCCCAGAGATGGCTCTGACAGGCACTCTTCAGAGATGACTAATTTAATTTTTACAAACTCTGAGCCAAAGCAATTTTTTTTCTGAATACTGGGATGGCAGCCCAGAGTTTGGTTATTATATATAGCAAAAAATACTGCCTTGTTCTCTTAGAGAGAGCAGTTGTGTCGATGACTTGGTTGGCTTAGTTGCATCTGGTTAGGTGATGGAAACAGTGTGCTTATAATGACAGAGTCAGGAGTTTTCTACTAGGGGCAAGGGTATAGAGGTTGGGGTGTGGTTTTAGCCTTGCCGCTAGGGAAACATGCTGAGGAAGAGAATCTGAAAGCTTCAAACCAAAGATCCATGCTCTTTCCCACAGGAACAGGTCAAAAGTGAAAATAGGAACTAGAGAAGCATATCTTAACCAAGACTTGTAGTATAATGGGACATAATAATCTCAGGGAGCTAGGTGCGAAACCTGTACTTATTTTTTAAAATGTATCTTTATTGTTGAATGCATTACAGAAGTCTCCCCCTTTTCCAACATCGACCCACACATCCCTGCTGCCACCCCCACCCCCAGGCCTTTACCACACTGTTTTCTGTGTCCATGGGTTATGCATAAAAATTATTTGGTTAATCTCTTCTCACCCACCCTCTCCCTTCCCTCAGAATTCCTCAGTCTGTTCCATACTTCCATGTCTCTGGATCTATTTTGTTTGTCAGTTTATTTTGCTCATTAGATTCCACATATAAGTGAGAACATGTAATAGTTGTTTTTCTCTGGCAGGCTTCTTTAGCTCAGTGTACTATCCTTCAGATCCCTCCTTGTCGACTCAAAGGGTAAGAGATCCTTCTTTTTTGCAGCTGCATAGTATTCCATTGTGTAAATGTACCACGGCTTTTTCATCCACTCTTCTGATGGGCATTTGGGTTGTTTCTAGATCTTAGTTATTGTAAATAGTGCTACTATGAACATATGGGTGCACATATTCTTTCTGATTAGTCTTTCAGGCTTCTTAGGATGTATTCATTGAAGTGGAATCACTGGGTCAATGGCAATTCCATTTTTCAGATTTCGAAGAAACACTATTTTGTTTTCCATAGTGGCTACACCAGTTTGCATTCCCACCAGCAATGGACTAGAGTCCCCCTTTCTCCACATCCTCGCCAGAATTTGTTTGAGGATTTGTTGATGGCAGTCATTGTAGCAGGTGTGGTGTGATATCTCATAGTCATTTTAAGTTGCATCTCTCTAATGATTAGAGACATTAAGCATTTTTTCATATGTCTTCTGGCCATTTGTATGTCCTATTGAAAAAGTGTCTATTCAGGTCTTCTGCCCATTTTTTATTGGACTGTTGGTCTTTCTTTTGTTGAGTTGTATGAGTACTCTATATATTTTGGATATCAACCCCTTATCCAATGTATCATTAGCAAATATGATCTCCCAGAGAGTGGGATCCCTTTTCATTTTGATATTGGTTTCTTTTGCCATGCAGAAGCTTTTTAGTTTGATGTAGTCCCATTTATTAATTTTTTCCTTTGTTTCTATTGCCCTAGGGGATATATCAGTGAAAATCCAGCAATGTGTGATGTCTGACATTTTCCTGCCTATATTTTCTTCTAGAACTTTTATGGTTTCATATTTACATTTAAGTCTTTTATCCATTTGAGTTTATTTTTGTGTATGGTATAAATTGGTGATGTAATTTCATTTTTTTGCATGCACCTGTTCAATTTTTCAAACACCATTTATTTTATTAAAAATTTTATTTTTATTGATGTTAGAGAGAGAGAGAGGAAAGGAGAGGGAGAGAAATATAGAAACATCGATGAGAGAGAACATCATTTGGCTGCCTCCTGCATGCCTCCCAGTGGGGACTGGGCCCACAACCTGGGCATGTGCGCTGACCAGGAATTTAACTGGCAACCTCCTGGTGCATGGGACAACACTGAACCACTAAGCCACACTGGCCACGCCCAAAACCATTTATTGAAGAGACTCTTTTCTCCATTGTATGCTCTTGCCTCCTTTGTTGAATATTAGTTGCACAAAATGTCTTGGGTGGCCCTGGCCGGTTTGGCTCAGTGGTTGGAGCGTTGGCCCATGGACCAGAGAGGCTGGGGTTCTGTTCCCGCGAAGGGCACATAACTCTGTTGCAGTTTGTCTCCGGCCCCAGTTGGGGTCGTGTGGGTGGCGACCACTAGATATGTCTCTCTCTCTCTTCCTCCCTCTATCCCTCCTGCTCTATCTCAAAATAAATGCAAAAATGTCCTCGGGTGAAGATAAAAAAAAATGTCTTGGGTGATTTCTGGGTTCTCTGTTCTGTTCCATTGATCTATATGCCTGTTCTTGTCCAATACAAGGCTATTTTGATTATGATAGCTTTGTAGTATAACTTGATGTCCAGCCCTCCAACTTTGCTCTTCTTTTTCAACATTGCTGTGAGTATTCAGGGGTCTTCTTTGGTTCCATATAAATTTTGTATTATTTGTTCTAGATCTGTGAAATATGCCACTGGTACTTTAATAGGGTTTGTATTGAATCTGTAGATTGCTTTGGGTGGTATGGACATTTTAATGATAGTATTCTTCCAATCCATGAACATGATATATGTTACCACTTTTTTATAACTTTCTCTATTTTTTTTTAATGTCCTGTAGTTTTCTGAGACTAGATCTTTTACCTACTTGGTTAAGTTTATTCCTAGGCATCTTATTTTGTTGTTGTTATTGTTGCACTGGTAAATGAACTTGTTCTTTCAGTTTCTTTTTCTGAGTGTATAAGAATGCCATCAATTTCCTGCTACTCTGCTGAATTCATTTATTAATTCTAGTAGATTTTTTTTAGATTATAATTTTGTTTTTATTAAGTAATTTTTGTTACAGGTGTTTCTCCTTTTTTCCCCATTGACACCCTTCTCCCCATTCCCCCACCCAATCCCCAGCTTTGTGGTCCATGTCCATCAGTTATGTGTACATGCATATAAGTTCTGTGGTTTGTCTCTTCCCTCCACCATACACCCCCTCTTCTGTGGGTTGCCAGTCTGTACCCTACTTCCATGTCTCTGGGTCTACCATGATCCTCAGACTGGTATGTTCATTATATTTCACAAATAAGTGATATCATGTGATATTTGTCTCTCTCTACTTGGCTTGTTTCGCTTAGGATAATACTCTCCAGGTCCTTCCATGTCTTCTCAAAGGATAAGAGATCTTTCTTTCTTACCGCTGCATAGTACTCCATTGTGTATATGTACCACAACTTTTTTATCCATTCATCTACTGATGGACACTTGGGCTGTTTCCAGTTCTTAGCTATTGTAAATAGTGCTGCTATGAACATGAAGGTACATATCTTCTTTCTGATTGGTGTTTCAGGCTTCTTAGGGTATATTCCTAGAAGTGGGATCACTGGGTCAAATGGCAATTCAATTTTTAGACTATTTTTGAGGTAACACTATAGTGTTTTCCACAGTGGCTGCACCAGTCTGCATTCCCACCAGCAGTGTACTAGAGTCCCCTTTTCTCCACACCCTCGCCCACACTTGTTGTTTGATGATTTGTTAATGGCGGCCATTCTGACAGGTGTGAGGTGGTACCTCACAGTTGTTTTAATTTGCATCTCTATGATGATTAGTGATGTTGAGCATTTCTTCATATGTCTCTTAGCTATTTATATGTCCTGTTTGGAGAGGTGTCTACTTAGCACCTCTGCCCATTTTTTAATTGGGTTCTTTGTCTTCCTTTTGTTAACTTCTTTGAGCACTCTATATACTTTGGAAATTAACCTCTAACTTGATGTATCATTGGCAATTATACTCTCCCATACAGTGGGTTCCCTTTCCATTTTGATGGTTGTTTCTTTTGCTGTGCAAAAGCTTTTTAAAAACATTTTTATTAATTTATTTTTGTTACAGATATTTCTCCTTTTTTTCCCCATTGACACCCTCCCCATCCACCCCACCCCATACCTGGCTTTGTTGTCTGTGTCCATCAGTTATGCATACATGCATATAAGTTCTGTGGTTTATCTCTTCCCTCCCCCCACCACCCCCTCTTCTGAAGGTTGTCAGTCTGTACCCTACTTCCACGTCTCTGGGTATACTCAATTTCTCAGACTGTTATCTTCATTATATTCTACAAATAATTGAGATCATGTGATATTTGTCTTTCTCTGCTTGGCTTGTTTCACGAATGGATACACAATAGAGTAAGAATTCTAGTAGATTTTTGATAGAGTCTTTAGGGTTATTTGTGTAAAATATATGTCATCTGTGAATAATGATAGTTTCACTTCCTCCTTTTCAATTTGGACGCCTTTTATTTTTTCTACTTGTCTAATTGCTGTGCCTAAGACTTCCAGTACTATGTTGAATAAGAGTAGTGGAAGTGGGCATCTAAATCTTAAGGGAAACTTTCTGTTCTTAAAAGAAATGCCTTTAGTTTTTTTCTCACTGATTATGATGTTAGCTGTAAGTTTTCATATATGGCCTTTATTATATTGAGATATGATCCCACTATTCTCATTTTGCTGAGCATTTTTATCAGAAATGTGTGCTGGGTTTTGTCAAATGCATTTTGTCCATTATTGATATGATCATATGATTATTATCTTTCATTTTGTTCACTTGTCATATCACATTTATTGATTTGTGAATATTGTACCAGCCTTGCAAACCTTGGATGATTCCAACTTTGTCATGGTGAATACTTTTTTTTTATTGCTGGATCCAATTTGCTAATATTTTGTTGGGGATTTTAGTATCTATGTTCATCAGGTATATTGGCCTGGAGTTTTCTTTCTTTTTAGTGTCTTTGTCTTGTTTTGGAATTAGGATTATGCTGGCCTCATAAAAAGAGGCTGGACGTCTTCCTTTATTTTGAATTTTTTGGAATATTTTGAAGAGAATAGGTGTTAGTTCTTCTTTGAATGTTTGGTAAAATTCCCCAGTGAAGCTGCCCGGACCCGGGCTTGTGTTTGCTAGGAGTTATTGATTACAGCTTCAATTACCTTATTTGTTACTGATCTGTTCAAGTTTTCTGACTCTTCCCAGTTCAGTTATGGGAAACTGTGATTCTAGGAATTTGTCCATTTTGCCTAGGTTGTCCAATTTGTTGACATATAATTGTTCATAGAATTTTCTAACCATCATTTGTATTTCTGTGGTGTCAGTTGTTAGTTCTCCTCTTTCATTTCTGATTCTGTTTATTTGAGTCCTACCTCTTTGTTTCTTGGGTGAGTCTGGCTAAAGGTTCATCAATCATGTTTCTCTTTTCAAGGAACCAGCTCTTGGTTTCACTGATCTTGTGTGTATGTGTGTATGTGCGTGTGTGTGTGTGTGTGTGTGTGTGTGTGTGTGTGTGTATGTATGCTATTTAAGTCTCTATGTCATTTATTTCTACTCTGACCTTCATTATTTATTTCCTTCTACTTGCTTTGGGTTCTTCTTTTTTCTTTTTTTACTTTCTAGTTCTTTAAATTGTAGGGTTAGGTAGTTTATTAGAAAAGTTTCTTGTTTCTTGAGGTAAGCCTGTAATGCTATGAACTTCCCTCTCAGGACTGCTTTCGCTGCATCCCATAGATTTTCTGTGGTTGTTTATTCATTTTCATTGATTTGCAAGAAGTTTTTAATTGTTTCCTTGATCTCCTTGGTAACCTATTCATTGTTCAATAACATGCTATTTAGCCTCCATGTGTTTTAATGTTTTTGAATGTTTTTATTGTAATTTATTTCTTGGTTCATACCATTGGGATATGAGAAGGTGCTTGATATGATTTCCATCATCTTGAACTTGTAGAGACAGAAGCTTTTTATTTTGATGTAGTCCCATTTGTTTATATTTTTCCTTTTTTTCATATGTCTCTCGGCCACCTGTGTGTCCTCTTTGGAGAAGTACTTATTTATGTCCTTTGCCCATTTTTAAAAATTATGTTTCATTGATTTCAAAGAGAGGAAGAGAGAAGGAAAAAGAGATAAAAACATTGATGAGATAAATATTGATTGGCTGCCTCCTACATGTCCCCCACTGGAGATTGTGCCTGCAACCCAAGCATGTGCCCTGACTGGGAATCAAACCGGTGACCTCCTGGTGCAAGGGACATTGCTCAACCAACTAAGCCACACTGGTCAGGTTCCTCTGCCCGTTTTAACTGGATTATTTATCTGCCTTTTGTTAAGTTGTATGAGATATATATATATATATATATATATATATATATACACACACACACACACACACATATATATTTATAAATATAAATAAATATATATTTTTATATATAAAAATAAATATATATTTATATATAAATGAATAAATATATTTATATATAAATAAATAAATATAAATAAATATATATTTATATATATAAATAAATAAATATATATATTGGAAATAGAGCCCGTATCAGATGTATTATTAACAAATATGTTATTCCATATAGTGGATCCCTTTCATTTTGTTGATGATTTCATGCGATGTACAGAAGCTTTTTATTTTGATGTAGTCCCATTTGTTTATATTTTTCCTTTTTTTCTTGCTATAGAAGATGTATCAGTGAAATTCTGCTACTTGAGATGTCTGAGATATTGCTGTCTATGGTTTCTTCTAGAATTTTTATAGTTTCATAACTTACATTTAAGTCTGTTATCCATTTTTAGTTTATTCTTATACATGGTGTAAGTTGGTAGTGTGGTTTCTTTTTTTTTTTCCATGTACCTGTCCAATTTTTCCAACACCATTTATTGAAGTAAATGTCTTTACTTCATTATAAGCTCTTGCCTCCTTTGTCAAATATTAATTGTGCATAATGGCTTGGATCAATTTATAGGTTCTCTGTTCTGTTCCATTGATCTATATGCCTGTTGTTGTGCCAGTAACAGGATGTTTTGATTACACTGGCTTTGTAGTATAATTTGATATCCAGTATTATGATCCCTTCTACTTTGTTCTTCTTCCTCAGGATTGCTGGGGTTATTCGGGGTCTTTTTTGGTTCCATAGAAACTTTTGGAACTGATTTATTAAAAAATTTATTTCCTCTCTCTTTGTTTGTTGACTAGTCTGAGTAAAGTTTCATCAATCCTATTTACCTTTTCAAAAAGACCAGCTCTTGATTTCATTGATCTTTTGTAGTGTTTTTTGTTTTGTTTTTATCTATGTTATTTATTTCTGCTCTAATCTTCATTATTTTCTTCCTTCTTCTTATTCTGAGATTTTCTTGTTGTTTTCTTTGTAATTATTTTAGATTTAGGGTTAAATTGTTTTTTAGAGATTTTTCTTGTTTCTTTATGTAGGCCTGTAGTACTATGAACTTCCTTTTCAGGTCTTCTTTCACTGGGTTTCATAGATTTTGTGTGGTTGTATGTCCATTTTTATTTACTTCCAGGAAGTAATTGATTTCCTCCTTGATCTCATTGGTAACCCATTCATTTTAAATAACATGCTATTTAGTCTTCATGTGTCTAAATGTATTTGATTGTTTTAAATTAATTTTATTTTTTTTGCCTGATTGTTTTTATTGTAGTTGATTTCTAGTTTTATGCCATTGTGATATGAGAGGTTGTTTGATATTATTTCATCTTCTCAAACTTTTAGAGACATAGTTTGTGTCCCCACATGTGGTCTATATTTCAGAATGTCCCATGTAAACTTGATGAGAAGGTATATTCTGCAACTCTGTGGTAAAAAATTCTGTAAATGTCAATTAATCTACATGATTGAGTGTGTCATTTAGGGTCAGTATTTCCTATATATATTTGCTCTGGAAGATTTATCCAGTGAAGTCAATGAATGGTACTTAAGTCCCCTACTATGACTGCATTGTAGTCTATCTCTCCCTTGAAGTTCTCCAAGGGTATTTAAAAATATATTTAGGTGCTCCAATATTGGGTGCATATATGTCAACCAGTGTTATAACCTCTTCTTTTTTTATTATTTAATTAATTTATTTTTGTTACACGTGTTTCTCCTTTTTCAGCCACTGATTCCCCACTCCCCTAACCCGGCCCTGTCCCCAACTTTGTTGTCAATTTCCATTGTTCATGCATAAATGCATATAAGTTCTGTGGCTTATCTCTCCCTCACAACACCATCCTCTGGGGATTGTCAGTTTTACCACACTTGCACATCTCTGGGACTACCCCATTTCTCAGACTGTTATGTTCATTATATTCCACAAATAAATGAAATCATATGATACTTGTGTTTCTCTGCTTGGCTTGTTTCGCTTAGGATAATACTTTTCAGGTCCCTCCATGTCGTCACAAAGGATAAGAGATTATTTTTTCTTACAGCTGCATAGTACTCCATTGTGTATATGTACCACTGCTTTTTTATCCATTCATCTACTGATAAATATTTGGGCTATTTCCAGATCTTAGCAACTGTAAATACTGCTGCTATGAACATGGGGATACATATATTCTTTCTGTTTGGAGTTTCAGGCTTCTTAGGGTATATTCCTGGAAGTGGGATCACTGGGTCAAATAGAAGTTCAATTCTTAATTTTTTGAGGTAACATTATATTGTTTTCCATAATGGCTGCACCAGTCTGCATTTCCACCAGCAGTGTACTAGAGTTCTTTTTTCTCCACACTCTCACCAATACGTGTTGTTTGATGGTTTGTTGATAGCTGCCATTCTGACAGGTGTCAAGTGATACCTCATTGTTGTTTTAATTTGTCTCTCTCTGATAAGTAGTGATGTTGAACAATTCTATATCCGTATCTTAGCCATTCATATGTCCTGTTTGGAGAAGTGTCTATTAGTTCCTCTGCCCATTTTTTAATTGGATTCTTTGTTTTCATTTTGTTGAGGAGTATGAGCACTCTATATGTATTGGAAATTAACCCCTTATCTGATATATCATTGGCAATTATGCTCTCCCATACAGTGGGTTGCCTTTTCATTTTGATGATTGTATCTTTTGCTGTGCAGAAGTTTTTGAGTTTGATGTAGTTCCATGTGTTCATTTTCTCCTTTGTTTCTGTTGCCTTAGTTGATGTATCAGTGAAAATTCTGCAGTGTATGATGTCTGAAATTTTGTTACCTACAGTTTCTTCTAGGATTATTATAGATTCATGAGTCACATTTAGGTCTTTTATCCATCTTGAGTATATTCTTGTGTATGGTGTAAGATGATGGTCTAGTTTCATTTTTTGGCATGTAGCTGTTCAATTTTCCCAACACCATTTATTAAAGAAACGGTCTTTACTCCACTGTATGATCTTGACCCCTTTGTCAAATATTAATTGAGCGTATTGCCTTTGGTCCATTTCCGGGTTCTCTGTTATGTTCCACTGGTCTCTGTTCTTGTGCCAGTACCAGGCTGTTTTGATTACAGTGGCTTTGTAGTATAATCTGAATTCTGGTAATGTGATCCCTCCAACTTTTTTCTGCTTTTTCAAGATTGCTGTGGCTAATCTTGGTCATTATTAGTTCCATATGAACTTTGGAAGTATTTGTTCTAGTTCTATGAAGTATGTCGTTGATATTTTGATGGGGATTGCATTAAATCTATAGATTGCTTTGGGTAGTATGGCCATTTTAATGATGTTAACTCTTCCAATCCATGAGCAAGGTATGTGCTTCCACTTTTTTATATCTTCTTCTCTTTATTTTTTTAATGTCCTGTAGTTTACTGTGAATACATTCTTTATTTCATTGGTAAAATTTATCCCTAGGTATCTTAATTTTTCTGCTGTGATGGTAAATGGGATTGTTTGTTTAGTTTCTCTTTCTGTGAGTTTATCATTGGTGTATAAGAATATCATCGATTTATTGATGTTAATTTTATATCCTGCTACTTTGCCAAATTCATTTATTAAGGCTAGTAAATTTTTGATGGAATCTTTGGGGCTTTTTATGTATAGTATCTTGTCATCTGTGAATAAGGCAATTTCACTCCCTCCTTTCCAGATTTGATTATATTCATTATTTTTTTCTGTCTGATTTCTGTGCCTAACACTTCCAGTACTATGTTAAATATGAGTGGAGAAAGTGGGCATCCTTGTCTTGTTCCTGTTCTTAAGGAGAATGCTTATAATTTTTGCCCATTGAGTATGATGTTGACTGTAGGTCTTTCATATATGGCCTTTATTATGTTGAGATATGATAACTCTATACCCAGGTTGCTGAGTGTTTTTATCAGAAATGGGTGGTGGATGTTGTTGAGTGCTTTTTCAGCGTCTATTGCTATGATCATATATGATTTTTAGCTTTCATTTTGTTTATGTGGTGTATCACATGTATTGATTTGTGAATATTGTACAAGCCTTGCTTCCCTGGGATAAATCCCACCTGGTCATGGTGAATAATTTTTTTGATGTGTTGCTGGATGTGATTTGCTAGTATTTTGTTCAGGATCGTGGCGTTAATGTTCATCAGGGATATTGGCCTGGAGTTTTCTTTCTTTGTAATGTCTTTTTCCGGTTTTGGAATTAGAATTATGCTGTCTTCAGAAAACAAGTTTGGAAGTCTTCCTTCTTCTTGAATTTTTTGAAATAGTTTGAGGAGAAAAGGTGTTAGTTCTTTTTTGAATGTTCGGTAAAACTCCCTTGTGAAGCCATCCGGGCCTGGGCCTTTTTTTGCTGGGAGAATCTTGATTACCTCTTCAATTTCCTTTGTTGTTATTTGTCTGTTCAATTTTTCTATCTCTTCCTGGTCCAGTTTTGGGAGACTATGTGTTTCTAGAAATTTGTCCATTTCTGTTAGATTGCTGAATTTGTTGCCATATAATTTTTCATAGTAGTTAACAATCTGTATTTCTGTGGTATCAGTTGTTACTTCGCCTCTTATTTCTGATTTTGTGTATTTGGGTTCTCTTTCTTTGTTTCTTGGTGAGACTAGCTAAGTGTCCATCAATCTTGTTTATCTTTTTGAAAAAACAGCTCTGTTTTAATAATCCTTTGAGTTGTTTTTTTGGTCTCTATGTCATTTATTTCTGCTCTGATCTTTACTATTTCCTTCCTTCTATTTACTCTGGGGTTTTCTTTTTGTTTTCTTTCTAGTTCTTTAAGTTGTGAGGTTAGAGCATCTAGTAGAGATTTTTCTTGATTCTTGAGGTAGACCTGTAGTGTTATGAACTTCCCTGCCAGAACTGCTTTCGCTGTATTCCATAGGTTTTTTGTTGTGTGTTCATTTTCATTGGATTCCAGGAAGTTTTTAATTTCTTCCTTGATGTCCTCAATGACCCATTCATGGTTTAATAACATGCTATTTAGCCTCCATCTGTTCAAATGTCTTTGCATGTTCTTGTTGCAATTGATTTTTAGTTTCATGTTATTGTGATCTGAGAAGATGCTTGATATGATTTTAATTTTTTTGAACTTGTGGAGACTTAGTTTGTGTCCTAACTTGTGGTCTATCTTTGAGAATGTCCCATGTGCACTTCAGAAGAAAGTAAATTCTGTAGTTTTGGGGTATATCTCTTAAAACCATTTGGTCTAGTGCTTCATTTAGAGTGTGTGTTTTCTTGCTCAATTTTTTTCTAGAGGATCTATCCAGTGATGTCAGTGGGGTGTTGAAGTCCCTTGCTATGATTGTATTGCTATCGAGTTCTCCTTTAAAGTCTTCCAGAGGATTTTTAATGTATTTTGGTCCTATTATATTGGGTGCATATATGTTTATCAAGGTTATATCTTCTGTGGGGTAATCTTTACAGTATTATGTAGTGGCCTTCTTTGTCTCTAGTTATGGTCTTCATTTTGAAATCTATTTTATCAGATATGAGTATTGCTACCCCAGCTGTTTTTTCTTTCCGTTTACTTAGAATATTTTTTTTCATCCCTTCACTTTCAACTTATGTGAGTCTTTTGTTGTGATGTGGGTCTCTTGTGAACAACATATAGATGACTCATACTTTCTTATCCAATCAGCTACTCTGTGTCTTTTTATAGGAGCATTCAATCCATTTACATTTAAGGTGATTATTTATATGTACTTATTTATTGCCTTTTTTTTATTTTAGTGTGGTTATATTTTTCTTCCTATTTCTCCTGCTAATTATCACAGTCCTTTTAACATTTCTTGCAGTGTTCTATTGGTGCTAATGCATTCTATTAGCCTTTTTTTTTTTGGTCTGGAAAGGTTTTTATTTGACCTTCTATTTTGAATGATAGCCTTGCTCGGTAGAGTAGTCTTGGATTTAGATCCTTGTATTTCATGACCTTGATTACCTCATGCCATTTTCTTCTGGACTCTAATGTTTCTGTTGAGAAGTCAGCTGAGAGCCTTATGGGGTTTCCTTTGTAGGTCACATGTTGCTTATCTCTTGCTGCTTTTTGGATTCTCTCTTTGTCTTTAATTTTTGGCATTTTGACTACTATGTGTCTTGGTGTGGGCCTATTTGGGTTCTTTACTTGGGGTTCTCTGTGCTTCTTGAACTTGAATGCCTTCTTCCTTCACCAAATTAGGGAAATTTTCTGTCACTATTTCTTCAAATATATTCTCTAACCCTTGCTCATTCTCTTCTTCTTCGGGCACTCCTATGATGTGAAAATTATTATGTTTCCAGTTGTCCTACAGTTCTCTTAAGCTGCCTTCCTGTTTTTTAATTGTTTTTTCCTTTTGGTTTTCTGATAAGTTGATTTTTTCTACCCTGTCTTCTAATTTACTGATCCAGTCTTCAGCTTCCTCTACTCTGCTATTTACACATTCCAATGTGTTCTTTGTTTCTGATATGCCATTCTTCATTTCTTCTTGGTAGTTTCTTATTTCCAACTGGTTGATTTTCAATATTTCTATGTCTTTACTCATGGTGCTCATGTCCTTACACATGCTCTTGAGCTTCCTCCAGATCATAGCTCTGAATTCTAGTTCTGCTAACTTGCTTAAGTGCACCCCATTTATCTAATCTTTGGTAGAGGTCTCTTTTTCTTTCATTTGGCTTTTGTTTCTGTGTTTCACCATTTTCACTGTCACAGTGGGCTTTGGAGCTTTCCAAATTTTTCCTGTGGGTGTTGGTGTTCTGCTGTTTGTGGCTTCATCTCCTGGTTTTGGATGAGCCAGGGAGGACCCATGTTAAGCCCCACTGTCAAGCCCCACTTTACTGGTTAGAGTTACTAGACCAGGAATGGTACAGTTATCCTCCTGCTTTTTTCCTGGAAGCTATCAGTAGCAGTTATGTGATGAGCCTTGGCTTCTCAGTTTAGTGAAAAACTTGCTCAGGTGTTTAGCATAAGTGGATTTCCAGAGGGTGGGTCAGATGCTGGTTGTTAATGGGCCTCAATTTACATTTCAATGTCCACTAGGTGGTATTTAATCTCCGAGGGATGGGCTGCCACCTCTCCCCAGAGCTCTGGGAAAAAGTAAGATGACCACAGTTCTGCGTGGCCACAACTCAGCAAAAGCTGAGTGCCCTCCAATTCCCAAGTGTTTCCACACAGTTCCAGTCCACTCTGCCCTCCCTCTGCCAGAACCCAAGGTAAGTGGCTGTGACTATTTTAGCCTCTGTCTTGGCTCTGCACTGTGGAGCCCCTTGGGAGTTTAACATGAGGGTGCTGCTCACAACTAAAGTCACTGCAGTCTCTGGGCTTCCAGTTGCCCTCTCACACCTCCAGAAACCTACAAGGTTTGAGTCAGCGTTCCTGGGTATATGGTCCTCCAAACTGCTTTTCTGTTTTTTCCTGATGATTTGTCTTTATTTTCATTGTAATTCCAGTTTATTCCTGTGAGGTGGTCTGTGTAGCTTCTATTCATTCCACCGCCATTTTTATATTTCTTGTCTGTGCTACTTGAACTTGAATGCCTTCTTCCTTCACCAAGTTAGGAAAGTTTTCTGTCAGTATTTCTTCAAATATATTCTATAACCCTTGCGCATTTTCTTCCTCTTTTGGGTCTCCTATGATGTGAATGTCATTACGTTTCCAGTTGTCTTACAGTTCTCTTAAACTGTCTTCCTGTTTTTCAATTGTTTTTTTCCTTTTGGTTTTCTGATTGGTTGATTTTTTTTCTACCCGGTCTTCTAATTCACTGATCCCGTCCTCAGCTTCCTCTGCTGGTTATTCCTTCCAATGTGTTCTTAATTTCTGCTATGTCATTCTTTATTTCCACTTAGTTAGTTTTTAATGTTTCTATATCTTTACTCATGGTGCTGATGTCCTTACTCATGTTGTAGGTTCCTCCAGATCATGACTCTGAACTCTACCTCTGATAATTTCCTTAGCTGAATTTCATTTATCTCATCTTCTGTAGTGTTCTCTTGTACTTTTATTTGAGTTTTGTTTCTTTGTTTCACCATTCTGGCTATCTCAGTGGGTTTTGAAGCCTGCCAATTTTTCCCTGTGGGTGTTGGTATTCTGCTGTTTGTAGCTCTCTCTACTGTGTTTGGATGAGCCTGGGTGGGCCCATGTTAAATACCACTGTCAAGTCTTACTTTCCTGGGTAGATTTACAAGCCCAGGAAAGCTTCATTTATCCTCTAGCTGTTTCCTTCTGGCTAGCAGTCTCAGTTACTCATTGCCTTTGAATGTAGCCCTGGTGTTCTGCATAAGAGGATTTCCAGAGCGTGGGAAAGCTGCTCGTTGTCAAATAGCCTCAATTTGCATTTCTTTGCCTCACCTGGAAAAGGCTGAGTCTCTGACTGGCAGAGGAGGTTGCTGCTTTTTCCCACAGCTCTGGGACGAAACACACTGGCCACTGTCCTTTGTGGTTGCAACTTAGCAAATACTTTGAGTGCCCTCCAAATTATGGGTCTTCGCACAGAGTTCCAGCTCAGTCTGCCCTCCCTCTGCCATAGCCCCCAGGGGAGTGGCTATGGCTATTTTAGCACTCTGTCCAGGTTCTCTGTGCCATGGAGTGGGCTTGGTCTTTATTCCCCAAGGGGGCTGCTCACAGCTAAGTTTTCTGCAGTCCCTGGGCTCCCAGCCAACACCATCCCATGCCTACGCAAATCCTACCAGTGTCCCTGGGTATATAGTCTTGCCCTGCTGCTTTTTTGTTGCTTTTTTTCCAAGGATTTGTCTTTATTTTAGTCGTAATTCCCGTCTGATTCTGGGAGATTCCATAGCTTCTATTCACTTTGCCTCCATTTCTCACATCCTCTATGCCTATCTTTTGTTCAGCTGTGTCGCACAAGCCTTCCTGGTGCCCCAGCACCCTGCAGACCATGAGGGTAATTGGAGCACAAAATCACTGTGGGGACTGGCCTTTATGCCTATGTTATGGGCTGCTGCGTTGCACAAGCCTCTCTGGTGCTTCAGGACTCTGCAGGTCCCAGGGGTAACTGGATGGAACAGTTCCTGCTGGGTCACACAGGACTCTCTGGTGTTTCAGCACCTCACAGGCTCAGTGGGTATCTAGGTTGCACAGTCCCTGCTAGGTCACACAGGCCTCCCTGGTGCTGCAGCACCCCACAGTTCACGAGAGTAACTAGATCATACAGTCACTACTGAGTAGCACAGGCCTCTCTGGTGTTGCCGCACCCTGCAGGTCCTGGAGGTAACTAGATCTCACAGTCCTTGCTGGGTCTCACAGACCTCTCTGGTACCCCTGCACCCTGCAGGTCCCGCTGGCGGGCAGCTGGATTGCATTGGTCTCTCTGGGATTCTGGCTTCACACTGCACTTGTGAGCTACTGGACCACACAGGCCTCTGTGGAGCCCCAGGTCCCCCAGCTGTGGAGTGCTGCTGCCCCATGGGTCTCAACTCCTGCTCAGCTTTTGTTGTAGTTTTGGGAGATGGGTCTCAGCTGCTGGTCTGTGTTTTTGTTGCCTGGGGATGGATGTCTGCTCCCCAGCCTCTGTTGCTGGGGGTATATCTTGACTCAGATTGGGTTGCTCCTGTCAGGTATGGTGCTGAGCTCCAGGCTGTATGAGACTTCTGCGACTGGAACCTTAGGAGCTCCACTACTGTGCACAGGTCTGTGTTGACACAGAGTTTCCACTGCTCCAATCATGCCAGGTGTGCTGGTGGGCTCAGGTTACTGGGCTCTAGCAGCTTCACTGCCTTGTCTCAGGGAAGACCTGGGATCTTCCAAAATGGTGGGACCTCCTTGAGGTGCAGGGAGAAGTGCCCTGAAGTGCTGCTTACCACAGTAGCTGGCTGCTCCTGTCAACAGCAGAGGAACCTTCTGCTCTGTGGCTCTGCACTGCTTCGATTTGTCCGTCTACCTAAACATCCACTCACACTCTCTCACACACTAGTTCACTCTCTCACACACTCACCCTCCCTCCCGTCCTGCCCACTGCAATCTTCATAATCTATACCTTATATCCTCTTCTTAGATTGATGCTTTTGTTATTATGTAGTGACATTCTCTGTCTATTGTTATGGATTTTAGTTTGAAGTAATTTTTATCAGATATGAGTATTGCTACTCTTGGTTTTTTAAGTGTCTATTTGCATGAAAAATTATTTGTCATCCCTCTACATTCATCCTGTGTGAGTCTTGGGGTCTGAGGTAGGTCTTTTGTAGATAGCATATGTATGGGTTATGTTTTCTTATCCATTCAGGTACCCTGTCCTTTGATTGAAACATTTAATCCATTTATACTTAACATTATTATTGATAAGTACTTATTTTTTTGCCATTTTTATTCTTTTTAAAATATGCTTTTATTGATTTTTATAAGGAGTGAAGGGAGAGAATGATAGAAACATTTATGTGAGAGAGAAACATCAATCAGCTGCTTCCTGTACAGCCCCTACTGTGTATCCTGTGAATCAAGCCTGCAACCTGGGCATGTGCCCTGACCAGGAATCTAACCAAAACCTCTTGGTACATGAAATGATATTCAGTCTTCTGAGCCAATCCAACCAGTACCATTTTTATTCTTTATGCTTAGGTTTCTCTCTGTATATTTATTCTTATTATTATGCCAGTCCATTTAACAGGTCTTCATATGCTTGTCGGTGGTAATGAACTTCTTTTTTGTTTATTTAATACATTCATTTTTGTTACAGATGTTTCTCCTTTTTCCCCCCACTGAACTTCCCTCTCTCCCTCCCTCCCCACCCTGACCCAAGCTTTGTTGTCCATGTCCATTGTTCATGCATACATGCATATAAGTTTTGTGGATAATCTTTCCCCTACCAATCCCTCTTCTGGGGATTGTCAGTCTGTACCCCACTTGCAGGTCTCTGGGACTACCCCATTTCTCAGAGGTTTATGGTCATTATATTCCACAAATAAGTGAAATCATATAATACTTGTCTTTCTCTGTTTGGCTTGTTTTGCTTAGGATAATACTTTCCAGGTACCTCCATGTCATCTCAAAGGATAAGAGATCTTTCTTACTTACAGCTGCATAGTACTCCATTGTATATATGTACCACGGCTTTTTTATCCATTTTCATCTACTGATGGACATTTGGGCTGTTTCCAGATCTTAGCTATTGTAAATAGTGCTGCTACATACATGGGGGTACATATCTTCTTTCTGATTGGTGTTTCAGGCTTCTTAGGGTATATTTCTAGAAGTGGGATCACTGGGTCAAATGGAAGTTCGATTTTAATTTTTTGAGGTAACACCATATTGTTTTCCATAGTGGCTGCACCAGTCTGCATTCCTACCAGCAGTGTACTAGAGTTGCCTTTTCTCCACACCCTCACCAACACTTGTTGTTTGATGATTTGTTGATGGTGGCCATTCTGACAGGTGTGAGGTAATACCTCATTGTTGTTTTAATTTGCACCTCTCTGATGATTAGTGATGTTGAACATTTCTCCATATGTCTCTTAGCCATTTGTATTTTCTGTTTGGAGAGGTGTCTATTTAGTTCCTCTGCGCATTTTTAAATTGGGTTCTTTGTTTTTTGTTGTTGTTGAGTTGTATGAGCACTCTATATGTATTGGAAATTAACCCCTTATCTGATATATCATTGGCAATTATGCTCTCCCATACAGTGGGTTGCCTTTTCATTTTGATGATTGTATCTATTGTGGTGCAGAAGCTTTTAAATTTGATGTAGTCCTATGTGTTCATTTTCTCCTTTGGTTCTGTTGCCTTAGGGGATGTATCAGTGAAAATTCTGCTACGTATGATGTCTGAAATTTTGTTGCCTACATGTTCTTCTAGGATTTTTATGGATTCATGAATCACATTTAAATCTTTTATCCATTTTGAGTTTATTCTTGTGTATGGTGTGAGATGATGGTCTATTTTCTTTTTTCTTTTTTTTTTGCATGTAGCTGTCCAATTTTCCCAACACCATTTATTAAGAGGCTGTCTTTACTCCACTGTATTATGTTGCCCCCTTTGTCAAATATTAATTGAGCATATTGCCTTGGGTCCATTTCTTGGATCTCCATTCTTTTCCACTGGTCTCTATGCCTGTTCTTGTGCCAGTACCAGGCTGTTTTGAGTACAATAGTTTTGTAGTATATCCTGAAAGCTAGTAATGTGATCCCTCCAACTTTGTTCTTCTTTTTCAAGATTGCTGTGGCTATTCAAGGTTTTTTGTTTGTTTGTTTTTTTGGTTCTATGTGAACTTTTGAAGTATTTGTTTTAGTTCTGTGGAGTATGTCGTTGGTATTTTGATAGGGATTGCATTGAATCTATATATTGCTTTGGGTAGTATGGACATTTTAATGATGTTAATTCTTCCAATCCATGAACAAGGTATGTGCTTCCACTTTTTTTGTATCTTCCTCTATTTTTTTTTTTTTTTTTTGCAATTACCTGTAGTTTTCTGTGAATGATCCTATCTTTCTTTTGTTAAGTTTATTCCTAGGTATCTTAATTTTTTTTTTTTTTTTTTTTTTTTTTTGCCGAAATGATAAATGAGATTGTTTTCTTAGTTTCTCTTTCTGTGAGTTCATCATTGGTCTATAAGAATGTCATTAACTTCTTGATGTTACTTTTGTATCCTGCTACATTGCTAAACTCATTTATTAAGTCTAGTAAATTTTTGATGGAGTCTTTAGGGTTTTCTACGTATAATATCATGTCATCTGCAAATAATGACAGTTTCATTTCTTCCTTTCCAATTTGGATACCTTTTATTTTTTCTTCCTGTATGTATGCTGTGGCTAAGACTTCCAGTACTATGTTTAATAAAAGTGGTGAGAGTGGGCATGCTTGTCTTGTTCCTGTTCTTAAGGAAAATGATTTTAGTTTTTGCCCATTGAGTATGATATTGGCTGTAGGTCTTTCATATATGGCCTTTATTATGTCGATATATGATCCCTCTTTTCCCACATTGCTGAGCGTTTTTATCAGAAATATATGCTAGATTTTGTTGAAGGCTTTTTCGGCATCTATTGATATGATAATATGGTTTTTATTCTTCATTTTGTTTATGTGGTGTATCACATTTATTGATTTGTGAATATTATACTAGCATTGCATCCCTGGGATGAATCCCACTTGGTCATGGTGAATATTTTTTTTGATGTATTGCTGGATCCGATTTGCTAGTATTTTGTTCAGAATTTTGGCATCTATGTTCATCAGGAATATTGGCCTGTAGTTTTTTTCTTAGTAATGACTTTTACTGGTTTTGGAATTAGAATTATGCTGGCTTCATAAAATGAGTTTGGAAGACGTCCTTCTTCTTGAATTTTTTGAAATGCTTTGAGGAGAATGGGTGTTAGTTCTTCTTTGAATGTTCGGTAAAACTCCCTTGTGAAGGCCTCTGGTCCTGAGCTTTTGTTTGCTGGGAGAATCTTGATTATATCTCCAATTTTCTTAGTTGTTATTTGTTTGTTCAAGTGTTTTATTTCTTTCTGGTCCAGTTTTGAGAGACTATGTGTTTCTAGAAATTTGTCCATTTCTGTTAGATTGTCAAATTTGTTGCCATATAATTGTTCATAGTAGTTGTTAATGATCTTTTGTATTTCTGTGTCATTTGTTACTTCTCCTCTTTCATTTCTGATTTTGTGTATCTGGGTTCTATCTCTTTGTTTCTTGGTGAGTCTAGCTAAGTGTCCGTCAATCTTGTTTATCTTTTCAAAAAACCAGCTCTTTGTTTCATTGATCCTTTGAAATCTTTTTTTTTTTTTCCTTGGAGTCTATGTCTTTTATTTCTGCTCTGCTCATTACTATTTTCTTCCTTCTACTTGCTCTGGGGTTTTCTTTTTGTTTGCTCTCTAGGTCTTTAAGTTGTAAGGTTAGATATTCTGTTTGACATTTTTCTTGCTTCTTGAGGTAGGCCTGTAGTGCTATGAACTTCCCTCTCAGAACTGCTTTCGCTGCATCCCATAGATTTTGTGTTGTTGTGTGTTCATTTTCATTGGTTTCCAGGAAGTTTTTTATTTCTTCCTTGATCTCCTCGTTAACCCATTCGTTGTTTAATAACATGCTATTTAGCTTCCAATTATTCAAATGTCTTTGCATGTTCTTGTTGCAATTGATTTCTAGTTTCATGCCATTGTGATCTGAGAAGATGCTTGATATGATTTCCATCTTCTTGGACTTGTGGAGACTTAGTTTGTGTCCTAACATGTGGTCTATCTTTGAGAATGTCCCATGTGCACTTGAGAAGAATGTGAATTCTGTAGTTTGGGAGTGTAATTCTCTGTAGATATCTATTAAAACCATTTGGTCAAGTGCTTCATTTAGAGTCTGTGTTTCCTTGCTAATTTTTTGTCTAGATGATGTATCCAGTGATGTCAGCGGGGTGTTGAATTCCCCTGCTATGATTGTATTGCTATCAATTTTTCTTTTGGAGTCTTCCACAGGATTTTTGGTGCTCCTATATTGGGTGCATGTGTGTTTATCAAGGTTATATCTTCCTGTTGGATAGATCTTTACAATATTATGTAGTGGCCTTCTTTTTCTCTAGTTATGGCCTTCATTTTGAAATGTATTTTATCAGATATGAGTATTATTACTCCGGCTTTTTTATTATTATTTTTTACTTTTTGCTTTTTGTTTGCATGGAAGGTTTTTTTCCATCCTTTCACTTTCAACCTATGTGAGTCTTTTGTTGTAAGGTGGGGGTAATAAACTTCTTTAGCCCCACCCCACTTTTTTCTTGGGAAGCTCTTTATTTCACCTACTATTTTGAATGATGGCATTGGTAGAGTAGTCTTGGTTTCAGAGCCTTGATTTTCATTACCTTGAATACTTCATGTCATTCTCTTCTGGCCTGTAGTGTTTCTGTTGAGAAATCAGCTGAAAGCCTTATGAGAGCTTCTTCTAAGGTAACACATTGCTTTCTCTTGCTGCCTTTAACATTCTGTCTCTGTCTTTAATTTTTGGTATTTTAATTATGGTGTGTCTTGGCATGGCCTCTTTGGGTTCTTCTTCCTTGGCAATCTGTGTGCTTCCTGATCTTTTGTGACTTTTTCTTTCACTGAGTTGGGAAGTTTCCTGCCCTACTTTCTTTAAACAGTTGCTCTAATTCTTGCTCAATTTCTTCTCCTTTTGGTACTTTTATGATTCAAATATTTTTACATTTCATCTTGTCCCACAGCTCCCTTAAACTGCCCTTCTGTTTTTTAAGTGTTTTCTTTATTTTGGTTCTGTATCTGAGAGACTTTTCTACCCTGTCTTCTAATTTGCTGATCTGATCCTCAGCTTCTTCTAATCTGACGTTTATTCCTTCAAGTGTATTCTTTATTTCTGCTATGTCATTCTTCATTTTCCAGTTGTTTTTTATAGTTTGTATATTTTTTTCATGCTGTTAAGTTTTCTTATAATCATTACTCTGAACTCTATGTCTGATAAATTCTATATCTTCATTTTATTTACCTTTTCTGATGAATTCTATTGTTCTTTCATTTGAGGTTTGTTTTTTGTCTCACCATTTTGACTACCTGTTTGTGTTTGCTTCTATGCATTATGTAGATCTGCCAGGACTTTCAGTCTTGGTAGGTTAGCCTTATGTGGTAGGTGACCTATGGGACCCTGTGGCACAGTCTCTCTTATCACCAGACCTGAGTGCTCTAATAATGTCCTTTGTGCACACTGTGTAAGCCCTCCTTTTTCAATCAAGTCTTGAGTGCTATTGGCCTATTTATGCATGGGATCAACCCTCAGGCTAGCTGACAGTGAGGCTCAACCCCAACATAGCGTGCAGGCTGCTGTTCAGTTGTTTATCACACAAAGCAGAATTTGTCTCAGTAGGGTTTGTAGTTTTCCAAGATCTCCCTATGGATACACCGGTTGTGAAGCTATTGGATCCTGCCCTTTTGTTGTCTGAAGCTGTCCACTGAGTGTATTGGTTTTGGGCCTCCTCTGAGGGTCTCTTGTATAAGCCAATGCCAGATGCTATTTGTGACTGGCCTTGAGTAGGTCAGGAAAAACTCAAAGCACCCAGAAGTCCACTTCTTTCTGCAGGCTGACTGCTAATCTCAGTCACTTAATGAGCCTCATTCTGTAGTCATCAGCAGGGTGTGAACTCCATAGGGTGGGGTGAGAGGGTTTCCAATTGAGGTTCTTTTGCTCCCCTCTTTGGGCTAAAGCTGCATTGGTGGTCAAGATTTGCCTGAGAATGATGGCTTCTACAGTATGAGGAAATGACTCATCACAGGAATCCTGGTAGCTGTCCCTTTAGCTCTTTTCCCAGAGCCACCAACCCTAGACTTTCCTCATGAAGCTTTAGTCCACCCTGATCTCCCTCTGCTGGACACAAAGGTGAGTGGCTGCAAACAAAATTTAGTGCATTCGCCCTTTAAGAATGTGCCTGTGTTTCTAACCATCTCTCCCTGCCAGACAAAAACTGCAGTGCTTTTTACAGCCAAATGTTATGTGGGCACATTTACTGGTTCTGTTACTCTGGGCTGGGGACCCCATATTGGGGTTTAGACCCCAGACTTCTCAGGGGGAATTCCCCACAGTTGAGATATCCCTCCAGCACTTCAGCTTCTGCCTGTGGAAGCCCAGCCAGCCCTCTTGTGTCTCTGCATTTCCTACCAGTCACAATGGAGTTTCCTCTTTAGGTTCTTGGTTTAAGAATTCTCTCCAGCTAGTCTTCAGTTGGTTAGTCAGAATTATTTTTCTATATTTTAGTTGTAATTCCAGTATGGTCCTGAGAAAACGTCAGTGTATCTTTCAGTTAATCTACCATCATCTTTGAATCTCCCAAACCTGTACTTATTTACCATAATCTACAGGTCAATTTCAAGATCTCTTCTATATTCTGGCCAATGTGGCTCAGTAGATTGAGCATTGTCCCATGGACTGAGAGTTCTGGGTTAAATTCCCAGTCAGGGCACAGGTGTGGGTTGTGGGCTCGATCCCCACTAGCGGCCATGCTAGTGACAACCAATTGATATTTCTTCTTCACATCGATGTTTTATCTCTCCCTTTCTCTCTCTCTAAAAAAATCAATACAAACATGTTTTTTTTTTTTAAATAAATCTTCTATAAAAGAAAATACGACATTATAACCTCAGATTTTATTTCCCTTTGCTCCACAGAAATCTCCTACCACTCAGGTCATCTGAGTTTTCTTTCCCTTCCTGACCACCATTTTATTCTCAAACTCCTTCTTGAAATTCATTGATTATAAGCTCAAAATCCATACAAACATATTTTACCCAAGGGACGATTAAACACTTGCCCTCTTTTCTGCCAAGAGAACAAGAGGAACTAAGTTTAAATTTTAAAAAAAGGTATTTGAGTGCTTACAGCTTTTTTTTGAATTTGTCTAGTAGTTCTTCAGGTTTTCACTGGAAGACTCTAAAAAAAAAAAAAAAAAAAGAAAGAAAGAAAGAAAAAGGAAAAAGGTGCTTGTGCCCAGCCAGTTTGGCTAAGTGTATTGAGCATAGTCCCATGGACTAAGAGGTTCTAATTTAATTCCTGATCAGGACACATGCTTGGGTTGTAGGCTCAATCCCCAGTAAGGGACATGCAGGAAGCAACCAACTGATGTTTCTCTCTCACACTGATATTTCTATCTCTCCCTTTTTCTCTTGATAAAAAAAAAGAAAAAGAAAAAGAAACAGGGATTTGCCTGATTAATACAGGCTCACTACCAACATCCCCTTCACTTTTTGTATTTAAAATTTTTAATGTTGACATTATTGCAGGTACCACCCCCTGGCTTTGCCCTCCTCCCCCAACCCCCACCTTCCCCTCCCTTGTCTTTCACCAAACTATTGTCTGTGTCCATAGGGTATGCATATATGTTCTTTAGATAATCCATTCACCTTCTTTATCCAATCACCCTCAATCCCCTCCCCTCAGACACTGGCCAGTTTGTTCCATGTATCCATGCTTCTGTTTACATTTTGTTCATCAGTATATTTTGTTTCATTGAATTCTTCATATTAGTGAGATCATATGGTATTTTTCTTTCTCTGACTGGCTTATTTTACTTAGCATATTACTCTCCAGGTCCATCCATGCTATCGCAAAGGGTAAACATTCCTTCTTTTCTACAGCTACATAGTATTTCAGTGTGTAAATGTCACACAGCTTTCTTATCCACTCATCTGCTGATGGGCACTTGGGCTGTTTCCAGATCTTGGCTTTTGTAAATAGTGCTGCTATAAACATAAGGGTGTGTATCTTCTTTCTCATTGGTGTTTAGGGATTCTTAGGCTATAGTTCCAGAAGTGGGGTTGCTGGATCAAAAGGCAGTTCCATTTTTAATTTTTTTGAGGAAACTCCATACTGTTTTTTACAGTTGCTTCACTGGTCTAAATTCCCCCCAGCAGCGCACAAGGGTTCTCTTTTTGCCACATCTTCACCAGCACTTTTATTGATAATAGCCATTCTGGCAGGTGTGAGATATGATGTCTCATTGTAGTTTTTATTTGCATCTCTCTGATGATGAATGACCTTGGACATTTTTTTACATGTCTACTGAACATCTGTATGTCCTCTTTGGAGAAGCATCTATTCAGTTCCTTTGCCCATTTTTTAATTGGATCGTCTGTCTTGCTGGTGTTGAGTTGTTTGAGTTCTTTATATATTTTGGGAATAATCCTTATTAACAGTATCATAGATTTATATGTTATTCCATACAGTGGGTTCTCTTTTTATTTTGTTGATGGTTTTGCTCTTCAGGAGCTTTTTAGCTTGATGTAGTTTTATTTATCTTTACCAGAGTTTCCCTTGCTCTCAGAGACATATTGGCAAAAATATTGCTTTGAGAGATATCTGAGATTTTACTTGACTTCATGTCATTTCAGCACTTGAATAATTAGTTTCCAGTTTAATACTCGGCACACAGCCATCTGTTGCTTCAAGATGGTAGTGTCTGTTTTTTGTTTGCTTCAGTGTTTGTTTTTTTCTAGCAAAATCCTTTGGGGTTCTCACAAAACTAAGCTAGGTTTGAACCGTTCAAAAAAAATTAACGTCATGAAATAAAAATTTAGAGGAGCTGTTTTGAAGTTTAAGTTATCAAATGTTACATATTGCCATCTGGGATGAAGTTATGCCTTGTTTGTGGTAGCAGTGGTTCTCCAGGTGCATGAAGGCTTTTTCAGTGGGCCTCTTACACTTGCACTCTAAAGCACTGAGAAGAGTCTAGAAAGCTTGAGCTGCATAAAGGGTGGCACTATCTACAGATGATCATTTTTACTGTGTAAGAACCACACCCTTTACTGAATACTAAGGGGAAAGCTGCTCATCTGAGCACAGTAGGAAGTCAAATAAAAGATGAAAATGGTTTCTCTTCCCTGATCAGTTGCTGTGTTCAAGGAACGTCGCATGAATTACCTTATTTTTTTTTTTATCATCACAGCAGCTCTGTGAGGTAGAAAATGTTATGGTCATCTTCATTTTATAGGAAACTAAGGATCAAAGTGATTTAAAAACTCTCCCAAGCTCACTCAGTTAGTAAGTGGCATAGCTGGGATGCAAAAGCACATAGTGAGCACACATTTTGTGTGTATTTTGCCATGGTTCTACACTGTCCCTTCAGGTCCCCAATGCATGATGGTGGGACTGGGATTAATCTATAGGTACTGTTTAACCATCACTTGAATTTCTTCAATTCTAAGATACCACTAGGTATCTTAAGAGGCATTGTTGGTTTTGAAATAGCTTTTGAGAAAGAACATAATACCATGGTTTTGGTAAATTGTTTGACAGTGTCATTGTTAGGGTCATGGCTCTGCATATCTCTGCCACTTAATAGGTGTCTATATATGTATGTGTGTGCATTATATGCATGTATGCATGAACAATGGACATGGACAACAAAGCTGGGGACAGAGCGGGGAGGGAGAGGTAGGGGGAGTCAGTAGGGGAAAAAGGAGAAACATCTGTAACAAAAATAAATTAATTAATTTAAAAAAATTACTTAACCTTTTTATGTCTTAGTTTCCTCAACTTTCAAAGAGGGGATAATAACTTCACTTAATTCATAGGGTTATAAATAAGTTAATCAGATAAAGCACTTAGAATATCACCTGGCACATATATTGTATATAAGTATTAGTTATTATTACTGTCATCATCATCACAAGATCTTATAATAATACATTATGATTTCAGAAATAATGAAATGTAAAAAAATGTGATTTTTAACAGTATGAAAATAGAGTAAAATATTGATCTGATTCAATGACTAATGGTATGGATTGTGTACATTGTCTTATAATTTTATCATCTATGTGACCTAAGCCTTAGCCATGTCTATCACTCCAAGGGTCACTTTTTTCTAAAATCCTGGGAAAAGAGGCTTTGTTGCCCATGTTTATTCCTCAGTTAGATATGCAGTAGGCAACCATTATTCTGGGTTTGGATCTCCCTTGCCTACTCCCAGGGATTCTTCTGTGTAGGCCACTATTTACTGCCAAAGTTGATCACCATGTGGAGTTCCCGGATAATGGCTCTTTATGGTGTGCTGCTCCTCCTCTGCCTGGATATCAGCTCCAAGCTGACTGTTCAATAGATTCTCTGCCTGTCATTCTTAAAAATTACATCCCAAAGTGTTCAGTAAGAGTACCTGACTTTATTAGAGGGCCAAAGGTAAAGTAACTAGAGATAATAACAATGAGGAAGAGAGAATACAAAACTGTATACTAAAAGTGGCTTTTGCCATTGTGTTGAACAGGGAAGCATGAAAGAATTAAACTTTATTAGGACACATCCCAGTTCCTAGCCTTCTTCTCCTCTATTGAAGCTATGGACTTCCTTTCTAAACAACACCTCCAGATTCAAGGTGGAAATTATTACCTTATTTTGAGGAAATCCTACCCCATAGTAACAAAATTTGAGTGCTTACTATATGCCAGGCACTGCTCTAAGTACCATATCAATATTAACTACTGTATTTCATCAATTAGAAAATGTGCATATTTTATATTTTAACATTTCTGAAAAGGGCATGTCTTAAAATTAATAATTTATAAATTTAAGGGGTAACTTTTTAAAATGATACATAAAATAATGGTCTGTTCTACAATTGATAATATCTTAGATTTGATGAGATATGTGAGATATGGCCATTTAAACTTAACAACAACTTTATTATGTAGGGACCTACTATGCCCCTAGGCTGTATGGTATAACCTATTGCTCCTAGGATACAAACCTGTAGAGCATGTTATGATACTGAATACTATAGACAGTATAACACAATGTTAAGTATTTATTGTATCTAAACATAAAAAAGGTTACAGTAAAAATATGGTATAAGAGATAAAAATAGTAATCCTGTATAGGGCTCTTGCCATGCATGGAGCATGTAGGACTGGAAGTTGTTCTGGGTGAATCACTGAGTAAGTGGTAAGTGACTTTGAAGGCCTAGGACACTGCATATTTTATAAACATGTGCTCATAGGCTACATAAATTTATCAAACAACATGAGATAAAATCAAAGACAAAAGAAAATGATGCAATCAATTGACAATGTAAACATGAGATATATGAGGCTGCTGCCAGTGTAAACATGACATACCTTTTACAAAAAAAAAAAAAAAAACTTTTTTATAAGTAGAAAGAGTGTATGCTAAAGTAAAAATACAAACAAAAGCATAGGAAAACATTTGGAGAGAACCCATATAACCAGAGATGGAAATAGGACACCAAATCCAAATCAAGCCTGCTATGAAATGCAGAGGCACAAGTGGATGGGCTGGAAGCCCATGGACAGCAGCTAAGGGCTATTTTAGCTGTGACCAGTTCCCTCAGAGTAGTTGGGTTAAAATCCTAGCCTGGCTCCACAGCACAGAGTACCAGGACAAAGAAAGGCACCTGTATAATACATGGCTGAGAGCATCAGAGCTGTGGCTTTGTCCAGAAAGGAGAAGTGAAAGGGAAACAAAAATGCCAGAGCACTAAATTACCTGCAGCCAATCACATTGGGCTCTGACAGAAGGAGGGAAGACTGGAATGGAACTGTGTGGAGAGACTCTGGGTTTAGAGAGCAGGGAGGGAGGACATCAGGAGTTTCATGCTGCATTGCTCCTTCATAAGACAGTAGCCATTTAACTCAAAGAGCCCCTTCCCAGAACCCCAGGGAGAAGCAAAAATTCCTCCCTCAGAAATTTAAAAACACCTGGCCAGGCCAGAGAAATGCAAATTGAAGCAAATTAACAAATGAAGCCTGCCAGCAAGCAAGTGCCTCACTCAATGAAAATCATCTTATACCTCAGGAAATTCTTATGCAGCTGAGGGCTACAATCTAAGGCTCATGAAGTAACAGATACTAATAACATACAGGCAAAAGCTAAAATATAAATAAACTTTTGGTTGGCCTAAAAACTTATCCAGGGAAGTAAGACTTGACAGTGGTGTATAACCTGGGACCTCCCATACTCATCCAAACACAGTAGAGGCAGCCACAGACAATGGAACACTAACACCCACAGGGAAAATTTGGCAGGCCCCAAAACCCATTAAGAAAGCCAAAATGGTGAAACAAAGAAACAAATCCCAAATGAAAGAGCAAGAGAAATTTACAGAAGAAGAAATAAATGAAATGCAATAAAGCAAGTTATCAAAGGTAGAGTTCAGATAATAATAAAGAGGAAGCTCAATGGCATGAGTAAAAAGCTAAACAACATAAGTAAAGATATAGAAACATTAAAAATAAACCCATTGAAAAAAAAAAAAAAACATCAATCAGAAATGAACAATGACATAGCAGAAACCAAAAACACATTGGAAGGAATAACCACCAGTGTACAGGAAGCCAAGGACCAGATCAGTGAATTAAAAGATATGATTAAAAATTACCCAATCACAGAACCAAAAAGAATAAACAGTTAAAAAACATGAAGACAGCTTATAAGAACTGTAGAAAACATAAAACATAACATCTGCATCATAGGCATTCCAGAAGAAAATGAGCAAGGGTTAGAGAATATATTTGAAAAAATAGTGAAAGAAAAATTTCCTAACTTGGTGAAGAAAAAAGGCATAAAAGTTCAAAAAGCACAAAGAGCCCCAAGTAAGAAGAACCCCAAAAAGCCCACATCAAGACACATAATATTTAAAATGCCAAAGTTTAAAAACAAACATAGAGGTAGATTCCAAAATGGTGGCAGAGTGAATGGAAGCAACACAGACCATCTCCCAGGACCAAAATGGAATTACAGCGATAATAAAGATAAATCGATGGGAAAAAGCAACAGAAAAGCAGCTTGAAGGACCATATAACCAGGGACACTGACTCGATCCTGGTAGGATTGCAGAGGCTCAATAGGGGGCTGAGAACCTGCAGACAGCAGTGGCCTTAGCTGTGAGTAGTGCCTTCGGGTTAAACTCCCAAGCAGCTAAACAGTGCAGAGCCAGGACAGATGCTAAAATAGCCACAACCACTCAACTTGGGCTCCAGCAGAAGGAGGGTGGACTGGACTGGAACTGTGTGAAACACTGGGGATTTGGAGGGTGCTCAGAGCTTTTGCTGAGTTGCAGTCACTGAGGACAGTGGTCATCTTTCCTTATCCCAGGGCTCTGGGGAGAGATAAATAAGGTGCAGTTAAGCAAGTTAACAGAACTAGAATTCACAGCCCTGATCTTGAGAAGCTCAATAGCATGTGTAAGGACATGAGCACCATGAGTAAAGACATAGAAATGTTGAAAACCAACCAGTTGGAAATTAAAAGTCACCAAGAAGAAATGAAGAATGGCATAACAGAAATAAAGAACACATTGGAAGATCTAAACAGCAGAGTAGAGGAAGCTGAGGACTGAATTAGTGAATTAGAAGACAGGGTAGAAAAATCAACCAATCAGAAAACCAAAAGGAAAAAACAATGAAAAAACAGGAAGGCAGCATAAGAGAACTGTAGGACAACAGAACATGTAATAATATTCACATCATAGGAGTCCCAGAAGAAGAAGAGAATGAGCAAGGGTTAGAGAATATATTTGAAGAAATAGTGACAGAAAATTTCCCTAATCTGGTGAATGAAGAAGTCATTCAACTTCAAGAAGCACAGAGAGCCCCAAGTAAGAAGAACCCAAACAGGCCCACAACAAGACACATAGTAATCAAAATGCAAAAAATTAAGAACAAAGAGAGAATCCTAAAAGCTGCAAAAAATAAGCAGCAGGTTACCTACAAAGGAACCCCCATTAAGCTCTCAACTGACTTCTCAACAGAAACACTACAGGCCAGAAGAAAATGGCATGAGGTAACCAAGGTCATGAAAAAGAAGGATCTGAAACCAAGACTACTCTACCCAGCAAGGCTCACATTCAAAATAGAGGGTCAAATAAAGAGCTGCCTAGACAAAAAAAAAAAAAAAAAAAAGGCTAAGGAAATACATTAGCACCAAACCAGCACTGCTAGAAATGTTAAAAAGACTGCTGTTGAGAGCTTTGGGTTCTTCTTACTTGGGGCTCTCTGTGCTTCTCTGTGCTTCTTCAGGAGAAATAGGAAGAAAAATATAACCACACTAAACAAAAATTGCAATACATAAGTACATATCAATAATCACCTTAAATGTAAATGGATTGAATGCTTCCATAAAAAGACACAGAGTAGCTAATTGGATAAGAAAGCATGCCTCATCCATATGTTGTTTACAATGACCCCCTCAAAACAAAAAGGTTGAAAGCGAATAGATAGACAAAAAAACTTCCAAGCAAACGGAAAGGAAAAAAAAGGTGGGGTAGCAATGCTGATATCTGACAAAAATAAATTTCAAAATGAAGGCCATAATTAGAGACAAAGAAGGCCAGTACATAATATTGAAAGGATATATCCAAAAGGAAGATGTGCCTTAATAAACATATATGCACTCAGTATAGGAGCACCAAAATATATTAAAAATCTTCTGGAAGCCCTGGCCGGTTTGGCTCAGCGGTTAGAGCGTCGTCCTGCGGTCTAGAGAGACCCAGGTTCGGTTACCGCTAAGGGCATGTACCTCGGTTGCAGTTTGTCCCTGGCCCTGGTTGGTAGTGCGGGTGGCAGCCACTCGATGTGTCCCTTTCTCATCGATGTTTCTCTCTCTCTCTCTCTCGTCCTTTTTCTCCCTCCCACTCTATCTGAACAAAAAATGGAAAAATGTCCTCGGGTGAGGATTAAAAAATAAAAATCTTCTGGAAGATTTCAAAGGAGAGATCTATACCAATACAATCATAGCAGGGGACTTCAACACCCCTCTGACATCACTGGATAGATCCTCCAGACAAAAAATTAGCAAGGAAACACAGACTCTAAATAAAGCACTAAACCACTTAGATTTAATAGATATCTACAGAGAATTACACCCCAAAACTACAGAATTCACATCCTTCTAAAGTGCACATGGGAAATTCTCAAAATTAGACCACATGTTAGGATACAAACTAAGTCTCTACAAGATCAAGAAGGTTGAAATCATATCAAGCATATTCTCAGATCACAATGGAATAAAACTATAAATCAATTGCAACAAGAACATGCAAAGACATTTGAACACATGAAGGCTAAATAGCATGTTATTGAACAATGAATGGGTTAATGAGATCAAGGAAGAATTTAAAAACTTTATGGAAACCAATGAAAATGAACACACAACAACAGAAAATCTATGGGATGCAGCAAAAGCAGTTCTGAGAGCAATGTTTATAGCACTACAGGCCTACCTCAAGAAACAAGAAACAAGAAACTGCCCTGACCTCTTTGGCTCAGTGGTTAGAGCATCAGTCTGCAGTCCAGAGAGACCCGGGTTCAGTTCCCGCTAAGGGCACGTACCTCAGTTGCAGTTTGTCCCCAGCCCTGGTTGGTCATGCGGGTGGCGGACACTCTATGTGCCCCTTTCACGTCAATACTTTTTTTCCCCCTCTCTCTCTTCCTCTCTCTCCCTCCCACTCTATCTGAACAAAAAATGGAAGGATGTCCTTGGTTGAGAATAAAAAATTTAAAAAAAATAAAATGAAGGCCATAACTACAGAATAAGAAGGCCACTAAATAATATTGAAAGTATTTATTCAATGGGAGGATATAACGATGAAAAACATATATAAGAGGAACAAAATATTTTTTAAAACTTCTGGGAGATTGAAAAATGGTGGTGGAGTGAACGGAGCTACACAGACCGTCTCCCAGAACCAAACTGGAATTACAACTATAACACAGACAAATTGACAGGAAAAAGCAACAGAAAAGCAGCTTGGAGGACCATATAACGAGGGACACTGACTCCATCCTGGTAGGCTTGCGAAGGCGTGAGAGGAGGGCTGGGAGCCCACAGCAGCTTGGCAGCTGCCTTAGTTGGGAGCTGCGCCCCCAGGTTACACTCCCAGGCGGCTCCACCGCGCAGAGCCGGGACAGAGGCTAAAACAGCCACAGCCACTTACCTTGGGCTCCAGCAGAGGGAGGGCAGACTGGACTGGAACTGCGTGGGGACACTTGGGATTTGTAGGGCACCAAGAGCCATTGCGGAGTGCGAGCCAACCAGGAGGGTGGCCACATTGCTCCTTCCCAGGGCTCTGAGGAGAGGCAGCAGCCCCTGGCTCAGAGATCCAATCCCACCCTGTGGGCCATTGAAGTGCTAATTGAGGCTCATTAACAACCAGCATCTGCCCCACCCTTGTGAAAGCCCCTTGTGCTGAGCACCTGAGGGAGTTTTTCAATCAACTGACAACCCAAAACTCTTCAAGTAACCTGGACTGCTAGCCTCAGGCAAAAAGCTAGAGGATAACGGTACCTTTCCTGGGCTGGCAACTTTACCCAGGAAAGTAAGAATTGACAGTGGTGTTTAACTTGGGTCCTCCCTCGCTCATCCAAACCCAGGTGAGGGAGCCACAAACAGCAGAACACCAACACCCACAGGGAAAACTTGACAGGCTCCAAAGCCCACAGTGATAGCCAAAATGGTGAAACACAGAAACAGAAGCCAAATGAAAGAGCAAGAGACCTCCACCGAAGATGAGATCAATGTGGAGCAATTAGGCATGTTAACAGAGCTAGAATTCAGAGCCATGATCTTGAGGAAGCTGAACAGCATGAGTAAGAACATAGAGACACTGAAAATAAGCCAACTGGAAATTAAAAACCATCTAGAAGAAATAAAAAATGACATATCAGAAATGAAAAACACACTGGAAGGTTTAACAAGCAGAGTAGAGGAAGGTGAGGACCGGATCAGTGAATTAGAAGACAGGGTAGAAAAAATCAACCAATCAGAAAAACAAAAGGAAACAACTATAAAAAACAGGAAGACAGCTTAAGAGAACTGTGGGACAACTGAAAACATAATAATATTCGCATCATAGGAGTCCCCGAAGAAGAAGAAAATGAGCAAGGGATAGAGAATATATTCAAAAAAATAGTGACAGAACACTTCCCTAATTTGGTGAAGGAAGAAGGCATTCAAGTTCAAAGAGCACAGAGAGTCCCAAGTAAGAAGAACCCAAACAGGCCCACACCAAGACACATAGTAGTCAAAATGCCAAAAATTAAAGACAAAGAGAGAATCCTAAAAGCAGCAAGAGATAAGCAACAGATTACCTACAAAGGAAACCCCATAAGTCTCTCAGCTGACTTTTCACAAGAAACACTACAGGCTAGAAGGGAATGGCATGAAGTAATCAAGGTCATGAAAAACAAGGATCTGAATCCAAGACTACTCTACCCAGCAAGGCTATCATTCAAAATAGAAGGTCAAATAAAGAGCTTTTCAGACAAAAAAAGTCTAAGGAAATACATTAGCACCAAACCAGCACTGCAAGAAATGTTAAAAGGACTGTGAAAATTAGCAGGAGAAATGGGAAGGAAAATAGAACCACCCGAAACAAAATTGGCAATAAATAAGTACATATCAATAATCACCTTAAATGTAAATGGACTGAATGCTCCCATAAAAAGACACAGAATAGCTGATTGGATAAGAAAGCATGACTCATCTATATGTTGTTTACAAAAGACCCACCTCACAACAAAAGACTCACATAGATTGAAAGTGAAGGGATGGAAAAAAAATCTTTCAAGCAAATGGAAAAGAAAAAAAGCTGGAGTAGCAATATTTATATCTGATAAAATAGACTTCAGATTGAAGGCCATAACTAGAGACAAAGAAGGCCACTACATAATATTGAAAGGATCTATCCAACAGGAAGATATAACCTTGATAAACATATATGCACCCAATATAGGAGCACCAAAATATATTAAAAACCTATTGGAGGACTTCAAAGGAGAAATCAATAGCAATACAATCATAGCAGGGGACTTCAACACCCCGCTCACATCACTGGATAGATCCTCTAGACAAAAAATTAGCAAGGAAACAGAGACTCTAAATGAAGCACTAGACCAAATGGATTTAATAGATATCTACAGAGAGTGACACCCCAAAACTACAGAATTCTCATTCTTCTCAAGTGCACATGGAACATTCTCAAAGATAGACCACATGTTAGGGCACAAACTAAGTCTCTACAAGTTCAAGAAGATTGAAATTATAACAAGCATCTTCTCAGACCACAATGGTATGAAACTAGAAATCAATTGCAAAAAGAACATACAAAGACATTTTAACACATGGAAGCTAAATAGCATGTTATTAAACAATGAATGGGTCACCGAGGAGATCAAGGAAGAAATCAAAAACTTCCTGGAAAACAATGAAAATGAGGACACAACAATACAAAATCTATGGGATGCAGCAAAAGCAGTTCTGAGAGGGAAGTTCATAGCACTACAGGCCTACCTCAAAAAAGAAGAAAAATCTCTAATAGACTACCTAACCTCACAAGTTAAAGAACTAGAGAGTAAACAATAAGAAAACCCCAGAGCAAGTAGAAGGAAGGAAATAGTAAAGATCAGAGCAGAAATAAACGACATAGAGACCAAAAAAACAATTCAGAGGATCAATAAAACAAAGAGCTGGTTTTTTCGAAAAGATAAACAAGATTGACGGACCCTTAGCTAGACTCACCAAGAAACAAAGAGAGAGAACCCAAATACATAAAATCAGAAATCAAAGAGGAGAGATAACAATTGACACCACAGAAATACAAAAGATCGTAAACAACTACTATGAACAATTATACGGCAACAATTTAAGCCAAATGGACAAATTTCTAGAAACATGTAGTCTCCCAAAACTGGATCAGGAAGAGATTGAAAACTTAAACAGAACAATAACAACAGAAGAAATTGAAGATGTAATCAAGACTCTTCCAGCAAACAAAAGCCCAGGCCTGGATGGCCTCACGGGGGAGTTTTACCAAACATACAAAGAAGAACTAATACCCATTCTCCTCAAACTATTTCAAAAAATTCAAGAAGAAGGAAGACTTCCAAACTCGTTTTATGAAGCCATCATAATTCTAATTCCAAAACCAGAAAAAGACACAACAAAGAAAGAAAATTACAGGCCAATATCCCTGATGAACATAGATGCCAAAATCCTGAACAAAATACTAGCAAATCGAATCCAGCAATACACCAGAAAATTTATCCACCATGACCAGTGGGATTCAACCCAGGGATGCAAGGCTGGTACAATATTCGCAAATCCATAAATGTGATACACCACATAAATAAAATGAAGAATAAAAACCACATGATCATATCAATAGATGCTGAAAAAGCCTTCGACAAAATCCAGCATCCATTTCTGATAAATACGCTCAGCAGTGTGGGAATAGAGGGATCATATCTAGACATAGTAAAAGCCATATATTGAAGACCTACAGCCAACATCATACTCAATGGGCAAAAACTAAAAGCATTTCCCTTAAGAACAGGAACAAGGCAAGGATGCCCACTTTCGCCACTCCTATTTAACATAGTACTGGAAGTCTTAGCCACAGCAATCAGACAGGAAGAAAAAATAAAAGGGATCCAAATTGGAAAGGAGGAAGTGAAACTGTCATTATTTGCAGATGACATGATATTAAAGACTCCATCAAAAATCTACTAGACTTAATAAATGAATTTGGCAAAGTAGCAGGATAGAAAATTAACGTCAAGAAATCGATGGCATTCTTATACACCAATGATGAACTCACAGAAAGAGAAACTAAGCAAACAATCCCATTTAAGATACCTAGGAATAAGCTTAACCAAAGAAATAAAGGACCTATTTGCAGAAAACTACAGGTCTTTGAAAAAAGAAACTGAGCAAGATATAAAAAAGTGGAAGCACATACCCTGTTCATGGATTGGGAGAATTAACATCATGAAAATGTCCATATTACCCAAAGCAATATATAGATTCAACGCAATCCCCATCAAAATACCAACGGCATACTTCACAGAATTAGAACAATTACTTCAAAAGTTCATATGGAACGAAAAAAGGCCTCGAATTACCACAGCAATCTTGAAAAGGAAGAAAAAAGTTGGAGGGATCACAATACCAGATTTCAGGTTATACTACAAAGCCACTGTAATCAAAACAGCCTGGTACTGGCACAAGAACAGGTATATAGACCAGTGGAACACAATAGAGAACCCAGAAATGGACTCAAGGCAATATGCTCAATTAATATTTGACAAAGGTGGCAAGAGCATACAGTGGAGTAAGGATTGCCTCTTTAATAAATGGTGTTGGGAAAATTGGACAGCTACTTGCCGAAAAATGAAACTAGACCATCAACTTACACCCTACACCAAAATAAACTCAAAATGGATAAATGACTTAAATGTAACTCATGAATCCATAAAAATCCTAGAGGAGACTGTGGGCAACAAAATCTCAGACATCATACGCAGCAGAATTTTTACTGACACATCACCTAAGGCAATAGAAACAAAGGAGAAAATGAACACATTGGACTACACCAAACTCAAAAGCTTCTGCACAGCGAAAGATACAATCATCAAAACGGAAAGGCTACCCACTGTATGGGAGAGCATAATTGCCAATGATATATCAGATAAGGGGTTAATTTCCAATACATATAGAGTGCTCATACAACTCCACAAAAGGAAGACAAAGAATCCAATTAAAAAATAGGCAGAGGAACTAAATAGACACCTCTCCAAACAGAACATACAAATGGCTAAGAAACATATGAAGAAATGCTCATCATCACTAACCATCAGAGAGATGCAAATCAAAACAACAATGAGGTTTCACCTCACACCTGTCAGAATGGCCGCCATCAACAAATCATCAAACAACAAGTGTTGGCGAGGGTGTGGAGAAAAGGGGACTCTAGGACACTGCTGGTGGGAATGCAGACTGGTGCAGCCACTATGGAAAACAATATGGTGTTACCTCAAAAAATTAAAAATTGATCTTCCATTTGACCCAGTGATCCCACTTCTAGGAATATACCCTAAGAAGTATAAAACACCAATCAGAAAGAATATATGTACCCCCATCTTTGTAGCAGCACTATTTACAATCACTAAGATCTGGAAACAGCCCAAGTGCCCATCAGTAGATGAATGGATCAAAAAGCTGTGGTACATATACACAATGGAGTACTACGCAGCGGTAAGAAAGAAAGATCTCTTATCCTTTGAGACTACATGGAGGGACCTGGAAAGTATCATCCTAAGTGAAACAAGCCAAACAGAGAAAGACAAATTTCATATGATCTAACTTATTTGTGGAATATAATGAACATAACAGTTAGAGGAATGGGGTAGTCCCAGAGACGCGGAAGCGGGGTACAGACTGAAAATCCCCTAAGGAGTGGGGAGGTGGGGGAGGGATGAACCACAGGACTTGTACACATATATGCATGAACAGTGGACATGGACAACAATCTGGGGAAGGGGCAGGGAGGGGAGATGGAGGGGGGAATCAGTGGGGGAAAAAAGGAGAATCATCTGTAACAAAAATTAATCAATAAAAAAAAAGAAAAAGAAAATAAATACTGAAAGTCAGAGCAGAAAAACAACAGAAAGACTAAAAAAAATAAAAAAATAAAAAAAACAATTAATGAAACAAAGAGCTGGTTCTTTGAAAAGATAAATAAGATTGCTGGATGATTAGCCTGACTCACCAAAAAAACAAAGAGAGGACCAAAATAAACAAAATTAGAAGCGAAAATGGAGAAGTTACAACTGACACCACAGAAATACAAAAGATCATTAAAAATACTATGAACAATTATGTGCCAACAACTTGAACAATCTAGGCAAAATGGGCAAATTTCTAGAATCACAGTCTCCCAAAATGGAACCAGGAAGAGATAAAAACTTGAACAGACCAATAAAAACTAAGTAAATTGAAGATGTAATCAAGAAACTCCCAGCATACCAAAGCTCAAGACCCGCATGGCTTCATGGAGGAGTTTTACCGAACATTCAAGGAAGAGCTAATACCCATTCTTTTCAAACTATGCCAAAAAAAAAAAAATCAAGAATGAGGAAGACTTTCAAACTTGTTTTATGAGGCCAATTCCAAAATCAGGTACACTATAAAGAAATAAAACTACAGGCCAATATCCCTGATGAACCTAGATGCCAAATTCCTTAACAAAATATTAACAAATCAGATCCAGCAATAAATTTAAAAAATTACTCATCATTACCAAGTGAGATTTATCCTAGAGGTGCAAGGCTGATGGAATATTTGCAAATCAAGAAATGTGATTCATCATATTAACAAAACAAAAGATAAGAACCATGTGATCATATCAGTAGATGCAGAAAAATTATTTGACAAAATCCAGCACCCATTTCTGATAAAAAGTGTTCAGAAATGTTGGAATAGAGGGATCATATCTTGATATAATGAAGACCACATACCAAAATCCTACAGCCAACATCATACTTGATGGGCAAACACTGACATCATTCCCCTTAAGCACAGGAACAAGACAGGGATGCCCACATTTGCCACTCTTATTTAACATGGCACTGAAAGTCTTCACCACAGCAGTTAGACTAGAAGGAAAAATAAAAAGGGTCCAAATTGGAAAGGAGGAAATGAAACTGTCATATTTGATGATGACATGATATTGTACATAGAAAATCCTGAAGACTCCATTAAAAACTTACTAGAGCTAATAAGTGAATTTGGCAAAGTAGTAGGATAGGAAATTAACATCAAGAAATTGATGGTACTCTTATACACCAACAATGAACTCACAGAAACAAAAACTAAGAAAACAATCCAATTTACCATTGCAGCAAAAAGAACTAAAATACCTAAGAATAAACTTATCCAAAGAAGAAAAGGACATGTTCCTAGAAAACTATAGGACATTGAAAAAATAAATAGAGGAAGATAATAAAAAGTGGAAGCATATACCTTGTTCATGGATTGAAAGAATCAATATCATTAAAATGTCCATTCTACACAAAGCAATCAATAGATTCAATGCAATACCCATTAAAATACCAAGGACATGTTTCACAGATCTGGAACAAATACTCCAAAAGTTTATATGGAACCAAAATAGATCCCGAAGAGCTACAGCAATCTTGAAAAAGAAGAACAAAGTAGGAGGGATCATAATAAAGGATATCAGATTATAATACAAAGCCAGTGTAATTAAAACAGCCTGGTACTGACACAAGAACAGGCATATAGATCAATGAAACAGAACAGAGAACCCAGAAACTGACCCAAGACATTATGCTCAATTAATATTTGACAAAGGTGGCTAGAGGACACAATGAAATAAATACAACCTTTTTAATAGTGTTGGGAAAATTGGACAGATACATAAAAAAAATGAAACTAGACCACCAACTTACACTGTACACAAGAATAAACTCAAAATGGATAAAAGACATAAGTGTGACTTGTGAATCCATAAGAATCATAGGTGAAAAAGTAGGCAACAAAATTTAAGACATCACATGGTATAGAATTTTCACTGATTTAACAGTACCTAAGACAAAAGAAACAAAGGAAAAATTTCATATATGAGAGTACATCAAACTAAAAAGCTTCTGCACAGCATAAGAAACAACCATCAAAATGGAAAGGCAACCCACTATATGGGAGAGCATAACTGCCAACAATACATCAGATAAGGGGTTAGTTTCCAAACTATATAGAGTGCTCATACAATTCAACAAAAGGGAGGTAAGGAATCCAATTTTAAAAATGGGCAGAGGACCTAAATAGACACCTCTCCAAATAGAACATACAAACGTCCAAAAGATATATTAAAAAATGCTCAATGTCACTAATCATCAGAAAGATGCAAATTAAAGTGACTATGAGGTATCACCTCACACATACCAGAATGGCCACCATCTACAAATCATCGAACAACAAGTGTTGGCAAGGGTGTGGAGAAAAGGGGACTCTAGTACACTGCTGGTGGGAATGCAGACTGGTGCAGCCACTATGGAAAACAATATGGTGTTTCCTCAAAAAATTAAAAATGAAACTGCCATTTGACCCAATGATCCCACTTCTAGGAATATGTCCTAAGAAGCTTGAAACACCAATCGAAAAAAAAAAAATATGTACCCCTATGTTCATAGTAGCACTATGTACAATTGCTAAGATCTCGAAACAGCCCAAGTGTCCATCAATAGATGAGTGAATAAAAAAGCCGTGGTACATATTCATATTGAAGTACTATGAAGCTGTAAGAAAGATGACATTGAAGGACCTGGAGAATGTTATGCTAAACGAAATAAGCCAATTGGAGAAAGACAAGTAGCACATGATCTCTCTTATTTGTGGAATATAATAAACAAAATAAGCTGGTGAACAAAATAGACCCAGAGACATAGAAAGGAATACTGTTTAGACTGACAAACCTCAGAGGATGGGGTGCGGGGTGAGGGAAGAGATAAACCAAAGAACTTATATGCATATATGCATAACCAATGGACATAGACAATAATGCTGTGAGGATGGGATAGGATCTGGAGGAGGGTGTCTATGGGGGACAAAGGAGAAACATCTGTAACTAAAATACATTAATTAATAAAAAAGAAAGAAAGAAAAATGTAGTAAGTACATAACCCAGTAACATAGTTGTTTATTATTATCATGTATTATATATTGTACATAATTGTATGTGCTTTACTTTTATACAGTACCACTGGAAGTGCAATAGGTTTGTTTACACTGGTCTCTCCACAAACATATGAGGAATGTGTTGCCGTACAACCTTACACAGCTACTACATCACTAGGCAATAGAAATTTTTAAGTCCATTATATATGCTGTATATGTGGTCTGTCATTGACTGAAATAGCATTATGCAGCATATGTGGTAAATGGTAAATGTGAACCTAGGCAGGCTGACTCAAGAGTCTTTACATGTAGCAGATGATCTGATCCTCCTGAATCAACATTTCTCCCAGGGCTCCCCATAATTATCAAGTGCAGTCGAGTCTAATGCAAAATGAGAAAGAGAAACATTTCCCAATGGTTCACAAACTTACCCAGCTGGCTCTCTCAAGTTATATTGTTATGCAAAGCAAGTGTCAGTGTTTTATTTCTTCTGCTTTCAGATTGTGCCCTCAGCTGGTGGGGCTCTTGCTCCAGAGGTATTTTTATACAGAACCATCTAACCAACCCAAGAGCTGGTAAAAGCCTAAAATAAAGGATTTTTTCTTTATTTTGGAGGCTAAGTCAAATTCCAGGTCAGGGCTACCTTTTGCAGTCTCTGAAAAGGGAGGCTAGGGGAGGATTTATGAATCCTTCTGTGCTAACAACATTTCTGGAGTGGAGAGGTGAGAGAATGGGCAATGGTAATCATTTCAGTTACATATGTTTGTGATATTATTATTTATTATATCTTGTCTATTAAGTGTGTATACTTCACTCATTTCTTATGAGTTTGTGGCAGAAGGAAGTTTGACATTAAACTGTGTTTGCGTCAAGCAAACAAGAAGCCAGAATACTTCAAAGTGAGTATGCCTATCCCAGCCCCATTTTGGAGAGAAACAGCTGTAGAATATCAAATAACTAGAGTTTTGGAGCAATTAATTCTAAAAGATTCCAAATGCTGCAAAATGTACAGTTGGTTTCACTACACAGACCTTTGTACAAAAATATATTTATATCACTAGCCAGGAAAAAGCAAGTTAAGGAATAAACTTGATACTAACACCTGAAAGGGACGTAGGAGATATAGAAGAAGGTAAAGAGGGGATAAATGATAACAGAAGAAGACTAGAGTTTGGATAGTGAACACACAATACAACATACCAATGATGTATGATAGAACTGTACAATTGAAATATAGTAATTTTAATAACCAATGTAACACCAATAAATTGAACCACAAAAAATACTACCCATGACATAGGGATCATGAAATTTAATTCCTAATATAAAGTAGTTTTCATGGGTAATCTTCTAAAGAGAAAAATTTATTGTTCTTATTTATATTTTTATTGTTGAAAGTATTACAGACCGCCCCCACTTTCCCCCATATTGACACCATCTTCCCCACTCCCACCCTCCTCCTGCATCCCCAACCTAATGTCTATGTCCATTGCTTGTACACATATGAATGTAAATTATCTGGATTGACTCTTCCCAACCCACATCCCCATCCCTCTGAGGTTTATCAGTCTGTTCTTTACTTCCATGACTCTGGAATTTGATCGACAGCTTATTGTGTTCATGATATTTCATATATAAATGAGACCATGTGGTACTTGTTCTCTGACTGGCTTATTTTTTCAGCATAATACTGTCCTGGACCTTCCATGTTGTCTCACAGTGTAAGAGATATTTCTTTGTTACAGATGCATTGTATTCCATTTTGTAAATGTACCACACTTATTTATCCACTCATCTACAGATGGGCAATTAGCTATTGTAAATAGTTCTTCTGTGAATATAGGGGTGCACATATTCTTTCTGATTGGTGTTTCAGGCTTCATAAGATGTATTCCTAGAAGTGTAATCACTGGAAAAAATGGCAATTTCAGTTTTAATTTTTTGAGGATACACCATATTGTTTTCCATAGTAACTGCCTCAGTCTGCATTCATTTCCACCAACAATGGAATAGGGTACCATTTTTCTCCACATCAATGCCAGCACTTGTTCTTTGTCCATTCTGGCAGGTGTGAGGTGATATCTCACAGTCATATTTATTTGCATCTCTCTGATGATTAGTGACATTGAGCAATGTTTTATATGTCTTCTGGAAATTTGTATGTCCTGTTTGGAGAAGTGTCTATTCAGGTCTCCTGCCCACTTTTTATTTCTTTATTTATATTTTTATTACAAATGTTTCTCCTTTTTCCCCATTGACACCCTCCTCCCCATCCCCAGGTTTGATGTCTATGTCCTATGGTTATGCATACATGCATATAAGTTCTGTGGTTTATCTTTTTCCACCCCCCACCCCATCTTCTGAGGTTTGTTAGTCTGTACGCTACTTCTATGTCTCTGAGTCATTTTGTTCCTCAGACTGTTATGTTCATTATATTCCACAAATAAGTGAGATCATGTGATACTTGTCTTTCTCTGCTTGGCTTGTTTAGCTTAGGATAATACTCTCCACGTCTTCCATGTCGTCTCAAAAGATAAGATCTTTCTTTCTTAGAGCTGCATAGTTCCATTGTGTATATGTACCACTGCTTTTTTTATCCACTCTTCTCCTGATGGACACTTGGGCTGTTTCTAGATCTTAGCTATTGTAAACAGTGATACTATGAATATAGGGGTACATATATTCTTTCTGATTAGTGTTTCAGTCTTCCTAGGTATATCCCGAGAAGTGGGATTACTGGGTCAAATGGCAGTTCAATTTTTAATATTTTGAGGTAACACCATATTGTTTTCCGCAGTGGCTGCACCAGTTTGCATTCCCACCAGCAGTGTACTAGAGTCTCCTTTTCTCCACACCCTCACCAGCACTTGTTGTTTGATGATTTATTGATGCAGTCATTCTGGTTTGTGTGAGGTGATACCTCATAGTTGCTTTAATTTGCATCTCTCTGATGATTAGTGACGTTGAGCATTGTTTTATATGTCTTTTGGCCATTTGCATGTCCTATTTGGAGAGGTGTCTATTTAGGTCCCCTCCCCCCCATTTTGTAATTTGGATCTTTATTTCCTTTTGTTGAGTTGTATGAGTACTTTATATATTTTGGAAATCAGCCCCTAATCTGATGTATCATTGGCAATTATGCTTTCCCATAGAGTGGGTTCCCTTTCTATTTTGATGGTTGTTTCTTTTGCTGTGCAGAAGCTTTTTAGTTTGATATAGTCCCATGTGTTCATTTTTTCCTTTGTTTCTCTTGCCTTGGGTGATGTATCAGTGAAAATTCTGCTGCGTATGATGTCTAAAATTTTGCTCCCTACATTTTCTTCTAGGATTTTTATGGATTCATGAGTCACATTTAAGTCTTTTATCCATTTTGAATGTATTCTTGTGTATGGTGTAATTTTGTGTTCTAGCTTTATTTTTTTGCATGTAGCTGTCCAATTTTTCCAACATCATTTATTGAAGAGGTTGTCTTGACTCCACTGTATGCTCTTGCCACCTTTGTCAAATATTAATTCATTATAATGACTTGGATCAATTTCTGGGTTCTCTGTTCTGTTCCATTGATCTATGTGCCTGTTCTTGTACCGGTACTGAGCTGTTTTGATTACTGTGGCTTTGTAGTATAACCTGATACCTGATATTGTGATCCCTCCTACTTTGTTCTTCTTTTTCAAGATTGCTGTAGCTATTTGGGGACTTTTTTGGTTCCGTATAAACTTTTGCAGTATTTGTTCTAGTTGTGTGAAATATGTCATTGGTATTTTGATGGAGATTGCATTACATCTATAGATTGCTTTGGGTAGTATAGTTATTATTTTTTTAGGGACTTCTGATAAAAACCAGAAGACCTAGTAGACAATTTCAAAAAGAGCTGTCAGCACTAGTATGGACATTTTAATTATGTTAATTTTTCAATCTATGAACAAGGGATAGGCTTCTACTTCTTTATATCTTTCCCTATTTCTTATTTCAGTGACCTGTAACTTTCTGTGAATAGGTTCTTTTCTTCCCTGGTTAAGTTTACTCCTACGTGTCTTTTTTTTTTTTTTTAATTTTTTTTTGCTGCAATGGTAATGAGGTTGCTTTTTAGTTTCTCTTTCATTGAGTTGGTTGTTGGTGTACAAGAATGTCATCAATTTCTTGATGTTAATTTTTTATCCTGCTACTTTTCCAAGCTCATTTATTAAATCTAGTATATTTTTGATGGAATCTTTAGAGTTTTCTACATACAATATCATGTCACCTGCAAAAAATGACAGTTTTACTTCCTCCTTTCCAATTGGATTTCTTTTGTGTTTTCTTCATGTCTAATAGCTGTGGCTAAGACTTTCAGGACTGTGTTAAATAAGAGTGGTGAGAGTGGGCATCCCTGTCTTGTTCCTGTTCTTAAGAGAAATGCTTTTATTTTTGCCCATTGAGTATGATGTTGACAGTAGGTTTTTTATGTATTGCCTTTATTATGTCAAGATATGATCCCTCTATTCCCACATTTCTGAGTGCTTTTATCAAAAATGGGTGCTAGTTTTTATCAAATGCTTTTTCAGTATTTATTAAGATGATCATATAGTTTTTATCTGTCATTTTGTTTATGTGGTGTATCACATTTATTGATTTGCAGATATTGTAGCATCTTTGCATCCCTGGGATGAATTCCACTTGGTCATGATGAATAATTTATTTGATGTAATGCTGTATCCATTTTGCTAGTATTTTGTTAAGGATTTTCACATCTGTGTTTATTGGTGATATTGGCCTATAATTTTCTTTTTTTGTAGTGTCTTTATGTGGTTTTGGGATTAGAATTATGTTGGCCTCATAAAATTTGTATAGAAGTCTTCTGTCTTCTTGGTTTTTTTGAAATAGTTTGAGGAGAATGGGTGTTAATTCTTCTTTGAATGTTGAGTAGAACACCCCCATGAAGCTGTCAGGGACTGGGCTTTTGTTTGCTGGGAGTTTCTGGATTACTTATTCAATTTTCCTAGTTGTTATTGGTGTAGTAGTTTTCTATTTCTTCTCGGTGCAGTTTTGAGAGACTGTGTGTTTCTAGAAATTTGTCCATTTTGCCTAGATTGTCCAATTTGTTTTTATATAATTGTTCACAGTATGTTTTCATGATCTTTTGTATTTCTGTGGTGTCAGTTGTTACTTCTTTTCATTTCTGATTTTGTTTATTTGGGTCTCCTCTTTTTGTTTCTTGGTGAGTCTAGCAAGGGGCCAACAATCTTGTTTATCTTTTCAATGAACCAGCTCTTTGTTTCATTGATCTTTGGATTGTTTTTTTTTTTTTTTTTTTTTTTTTTTTTTTTTTAGTTTCTATATTGTTTATTTCTGCTCTTACCTTCACTACTTATTTTCTTCTACTTGCTCTGGGGGTTTCTTTTTGTTTGCTTTCTGGTTCTTTAAGTTTTGAGGTTATATAGTCTATTAGAATTTTTTCTTGTTTTTTTTTTTTTTTTTTTTTTTTTTTTTTTCTGGTAAGCCTGTAGTGCTATGAATTTCCCTCTCAGAACTGCTATCACTGCATTCCTTAGATTTTGTGTTCATTTTCATTGGTTTCCAAGAAGTTTTTAATTTATTCCTTTATCTCCTTGGTAAGCCATTCATTGTTTAATATTATGCTATTTAGCCTCCATGTGTTTTAATGTTTTTGTGTGTTTTTGTTGTAATTGATTACTAGTTTTATACCATTTGATCTGAGAAGATGCTTCATGTGATTTCAATCTTCTTGAATTTGTAGAGATTAACTTTGTGTCCAAACCTGTGGTCTATCCTCAGGAATGTCCTGTGTGCACTTGAGAAAAATATATATTCTGCAACTTTGGAGTGAAATGTTCTGTCAATATCAATTAAGTCCAGCTGATCTAGTTGGTCATTTAAGTACTGTTTATCCTTGCTTATTTTTTGTCAAGAAGATCTATCTAGTGTCAGGGGTGTGTTGAAGTCACCCACTATGATTGTATTGCTATTGATCTCTCCTTTGAAGTCCTCCAGTAGTATTTTAACATATTCTGGTGCTCCTGTGTTTGGTGCATATATGTTTATCAGGGTTATATCCTCTTCATGGATTGTTTCCCTTAATATTATGTAGTGACCTTTATCTCTTATTATGGCCCTCATCTTGCAGTCTATCTTTTCGGATATGAGTATTGCTACATAAGCTTTTGTTTCATTTCCATTTGCCTGGAATGTTTTTTTCCATTCCTTCACTTTCATCCTTTGTGAGTCTTTTGTTGGGAGTTGGGCCTCTTGTCATGTTTTGTTGTCCATTCAGCTACTCTATGTCTTTTGATTGGGACATTTAAGCCATTTACATTTAAGGTTATTATTGATAAATAGTTATTAGTTGCCATTTTTATTTTATACCTCTCTCTCTCTCTCTCTCTCTCTCTCTCTCTCTTTCTCTCTCTCTCTCTTCTCCTTCTTATAGCATTTCCTTTAGCATTTCTTGCAGTGCTGGTTTGGTGGTGGTAAATTTGTTTAGTTTTTTTTTTGTTTGTTTTGTTTTTTGTCTGTGAAACCCTTTATTTCACGTTCAAGTTTGAATGATAGCCTTGCTGGTTAGAGTAGTCTTGGATTCAGACCCTTGCCTTTCATTATTTTGTACACTTCATGCCACTCCATTCTGGCCTGCAGTGTTTCTATTGAGAATTCAGCTGACAGTCTAATGGGAGCTCCCTTGTAGGTAACTTTCTTTTTCTCTCTTGCTTCCTTTCAGATTCTTTCTTTGCCTTTAATGTTTGCCATTTTTATTATGATGTGTCTAGCTATGGGTTGTTTTGGGTTCCTCTTGCTTGGGACTCTCTCTGTTTCCTGGTCTTGTGTGACTTTTTCCTTCACCAAATTAGGGTAGTTTGCTGTCATTATTTCCTCCAACAGTTTTTTATTATTTTCTCTGATTCCTCTCCTTCTGGTACCAGTATGATACAAATTATTTTACTCTTTGCATTGTCCCAAAGCTCCCTTACACTCTCCACCTGTTTCACGCCCCCCCCCCCCCATTTGCTTCTCTATTTTGTTTTTTGTTTTTCTACTTTGTCTTCTAACTCACTTATTCGGTCTTCAGCTTCATCTAGTCTACTATTGAATTCTTCTAAGGTATTTTCATATCTACTGTGTTGTTTTTTATTTCCTCTTGATTTTTATTCATAGCTTCTACCTCTTTTTTAAAGCCAATTTAGTTCCTGCTGAGCTCTCTATAGTTCTCATTAAGTTGCTTGTAGTTATCACTGGATTGTTTGAGCACCCTTAAAATCATTGCTTTGTATTCTATATCTGACAAATTTCTTTCTTCCACTTCATGTAGTTCTTTTTCTGGTGATTCTTCCTTTTCTTTCATTAGGGTGTTGTTTCTTTGTCTCCCAATTTTAGCCGCCTGGTAGTTCTAGACCCTATGAGGGATGTTGGGATGTGTGAGCAGGTCAATGTGTATCAAATAAAGCTGCTGTGTGTCCCAGACTATTCTGGTGTGTGGGGCCTTTTGCCTGCTGTGGGTCTTGGATGATTGACTACTGGTGGCTGGTATTGGTCTGTCCCGGTAGGTGCTGCTGCTGTATTGCACGGACCCCACTGGAGCCGCAGGCTCTGTCTGTGCCACAGGCAGTTGTGTTGCACAGGCCATACTGAAGCTTCACTCTCCACTGGTGCCACAGGCAGCTGTATCACAAGGACCTCAATGAAGTTGTGGTCCCCATCAGTGCCACAGGCAGCTGTATCTCACAAGCCCTGCCAGTGCCATAGTCAGCTGTATTGCACGCACTGCTGCCTGGTGTGGCTCAGCTCCTGTTCATCCTCTGCTGATGCTTTTGGGGATGGATCTCAGCTGCTGATCTAAGCTGCTGATGCCTAGGGATGGATGTCTGCTCCTGAGTCTTTATTTCTGGAGATATGTCAAGGTGCACTGGTGGGCTCAGGTTGCTGGGCCCTAGCCACTCCCACTGCCTCCTCCCAGAAAAGACCAGGGATCTTAAAAAATGGTGGAGCTTCCTGGCTGCACAGGGAGAAGTACCCAGAAGAGCCACTAACCATGGTAGCGAGTTGCTGCCAGTCCACAGCACAGGAACTTTCTGCTCCATGTTTCTGCACTGCTTGAAGTTGCTCATTGACACTCATGTCCGCTCACCCTCTCTCACACTTGCTTACTCTCTCACACACTTATCCTCCATCTCATCCTGCCCACCACCATCTTTTCAAGGTTATTATATTTTTTATTTTTTAAATTGATTTCAGAGAGAGAGGAAGAGAGAGGGAGAGAGAGAAACATTGATGAGAGAGAACATTGATTGGTCAGCTCCTGCATGTCCCCAACTTGGGATTTGGCCCACAACCTGGGCATGTTTCCTGACTGGGAATCAAACCAGTAACCTCTTGGTGCATGGGTCAATGATCAACCACTGAACACTACCAGCCAGACTAATGTTATTATTGATGTGTACTTATTTATTGCCATTTTTATTTATTATGCCTGTTTCGCTCTCTATTTCTTCTGCTTTTTTTCTTTTTATTAATTTTAGAGAGAGAGGAAGGGAAAGTGAGAGAGATAGAAACATCAGTGAGAGACAACATTGATTGGCTGCCTTCTGCATGCCCCACATAGTGGATTTGGCCCACAACCTGGGCATATGCCCTGACCAGGAATTAAACTGACAACCTCTGGGTGCATGGGTTGATGTTCAACCACTAAGCCATACCAGCCAGATAATTTTTTCTGCTTATTATAGCAGTCCTTTTAACATTTCTTGCAATCCTGGTTTGGTGCAAATATATTCTTTTAGCCCTTTTTTTTTGGTCTGAAAAACTCTTTATTTCACTTTCTATTTTGAATGATAGCCTTGCTGCATAGAGTAGTCTTACATTCAGAGCCTTGTTGTTCATTACCTTGAATATTTTATGCCATTCCCTCTTGGGCTTCAGTGTTTCTGTTGAGAAATCAGCTGATAGTCTTGTGTGGTTTCTTTGTGGGTAACCTGTTGCTTTTCTCTTGCTGCCTTTACAATTCTCTGGTTTTAATTTTTGGAATTTTAATGATGATGTGTCTTGGCATGGGCCTCTTTGAGTTCTTCTTGCTTGTGGCTCTCTATGTTTCCTGAACTCGTATGTCTTTTATTTCACCAAGTTAGGGATGCTTTCTGCCATTGTTTCCTCAAATATATATATAGTCTAACTCTTGCTTACTTTCTTATTCTTCTGGTACTCCTATGATGTGGATGTTGTTACATTTTATATTGTCCCACAACTCTCTCAAACTGTCCTCCTTTTTTTTTTTTTTGGTTCTCTGATTGGGTGATATTTTTTTACCCTGACTTCTAATTCAATGATCCCACCCTTGGCTTCCTCTACTCTGGTGGATATTCCTTCCAATGTGGTTTTGTCTTTTTTTTTCTGCTATGTCATTTTTCATTTCTGCTTGGTTGATTTTCAGTTCAAATTGGTTCATTTTCATTGTTTCTGTCTTTACTCATGCTGTTGAGCTTCCTCATAATCTTTACGCTGAACTCTACTTCTGATAACTTGCTTATCTCCATTTCATTTAGCCCTTCTGTAGAATTCCTTTGTTCTTTCATTTGGGATTTGTTTCTCTGTTTCACCATTTTGGCTGTTTCAGCATGGGTCAGAGCTTGCCAAAATCTCCCTGTGGGTATCAATGTTTCATAGATTGTGGCTCCCTCTGCTGGGTTTGGATGAGTATGAGGGGACCATGCTGAGCACCATTGTCTAGTCTTACTTTCCTGGGTAGAGTCACAGACCAGGTAAAGTTTCAAGTACAGTCATTCCTCTCTACTTCGCAATTTGACTTTCGTGGCTTCACTCTATCGCATTTTCTTCAAATATATTCATTAAAAAGTTGATTGAGACAGTGAAAATGATACAGTGCCTGCTCAGTTGTCTGAGTTAATTATGCACCCCTGTATTACAATTAAAATTAAAGTTACTGTACGTATGGATTGTAGGCCTATGTATTCAAGCACCTCAGGAATCCTTCAACACCAGGTGAAACTGCTAGAGTCTGCAACTGATTAACCACAATAAATGAGGAACGATGTATCCCAGAGTAGTTGCCTGCAGGCTGACTATTAGTCTCAGTTACTTAATGAGCCTCAGGTTGTAGCCCTCAGCTGAATGAATAATCCCCCAGATGAGCAGGGTAAGAGGATTTCCAGTTGGTGGGGCAATTGTTTCCCTTTGGGCTAAAGCTGCTTTGAGAGAAAAACTGCCTGAAGAAAATGGTTTTTGCAGTGTGGATTAATGACTCAGCACTGGGGCCCAGGCAGCTGACTTCACAGCTCTCTCCCCAGAGCCTTAAAACCCAATGACCAATGACCATGAGCTGGGCCTAAGGGTTGGAGCACCCAAACACTTTTATTTGCCTTCAGGCCAGCTGGTACTCTCTGGCCATAAATGAGCATTGAATTATGCTTCTCCTGGCCATGTGGAGTTAAATTCCCAAGGGATAAGCAGTTGATTTTCCCCTGGACTATAGGTTCTTTGATGAGAGAACTCTGCTTGAGAAGAATGGTTTTCTGTAGTATGGGTTTATGGCTCAGCACAAGGACCCAGGCCTCAGTCCCCACAGCTCAGTCCCCAGAGCCAAGAAACCCAACAACCTATAGCCAGGCCCAAGGCTCAAAGCCTTCGGAGGCTCATGGCTGCCTACTGGCAGTGTGGTAGTCTCTGGTTGTTAATGAGCCTCAGTTGAGCTTCTCTCAGCCAGGGCAGTGTTAATTTCCCAAGGGAGGGGCAGTTGCTTCACCCCCAGGTTAAAGCCACTCTGATGAAAATGGGCTGCTTGAGAAAAATGGCTACTTAATCGTGGGGGGATGACTGTGCATAGGACTCCTGATGGCCTCCTTCCTAGCTCTCACCCCAGCACCACAAACCCCCGACTCTACTCATGCAGTTCCAGTTAATTCCATCCTCTCTCTGCTGGAGCCCAAGAAGAGTGGTTGTAACTGTAATTTAATGCCCTGGCCCTTCAGGGAAGTTCCAGTGTTCCCAGCACCTCTCCCTCCTTGACAAAACCTGTACTCTGGTGTTTTCCACAGCCACAGGTTATGTGGGTGACTTTCCCTGTTCTACCACTCTGTTCTGGGAATGTGGCTTGGGGTTTAAATCCACAACTTCTCAGAGGGAACTTCTCACAGCTAAGATAGCCCTCAGTTGCTGCCTGTGGGATCCCAGCTAGCTCTCTCACCTCTGCACCTCCTACAGCCTCAATTTGGGCTCCTATTTACATCCCTGGTTATAAAGGTTCTTTCCATCTGCTCCTCTGTTGGTTTTTTCGATGACTTTTCTTTATTTGAGTTTTAATTCTAGTTTGGTCCTGGGAAATGGTCTGTGTGGCTTCCATTCACTCTGCTGCCATTTTTTACATTACACTGTTCTTATTTTTAAATGTTTATATATATATATATATATATCATATTTTATACAAAATATAAATATACTGCTTTATCTTGTCATATGTTTTACTTTTTAGTGCCAATTAAAGAGATTTAATTTCTCTATTTTAAAACTTAGTAATAAAGGATAAGTCAGCCCATAAGTCACATTGTGGTTATTTATTGTTAACACCAACTAGTTGTGAAAACCATCTTTTGCTTTCTACTATTTGCTTAACTGACCTTGAGCCCATGTCAAAATTCTAGTAATAGGTTGTAATTTTTAAAAATATTTAATGGTTATGATGCCATTGTAATTAACTAAATATTGATAATATAAGCCATGGCCAGTATGGCTCAGCAGTTAGAGCATTGGCCTGTGGTCTGGAGAGACCCAGGTTCAGTTCCCACTAAGGGCATGTACCTCAGTTGCAGTTTGTCCCTGGCCCTGGTTGGGTCATGTGGGTGGCCACCACTTGATGTGTCCCTTTCACGTCAATGTTTCTCTCTCTGTCTCTTTCTCTCTCTCCCTCCCACTCTATCTAAACAAAAAATTAAAAAATGTCCTCAGGTGAGGATAAAAAAAAAACACATAATAATAATAGTAATATAAGAGGAGCAAATGGAAGGCCAGATATTATAGGCACAACATATGGGCAGCTTCACCTGGAAGCTGCAACTTTGCACTCCCCAGAGAACCATTAGCCCATTGCCTCCAAAACACTAAAAAAAAAAAAAAAAAAATCCAAAAAGGGAAGATAGATGAATAGCCAGTAAAGTTGGGGTGACAGGGAAAGGTGCCGGTCAGTCAAACCTAGAGACAGAGGTGGTTGATCAGAATGGGATTGGCCACTGGAAGCCTAAGAAAATTTAGGAATATATAATCCCTTAAATAAAGAAATTCTCAAGGAAATTCCAAAATGGCTGTGGAGTGAATGGAAGCTACACAGACAATTCCCGGGGACCAAACTGGAATTACAACTAAAATAGAGACAAATTATCAGGAAGAAGAAACAGAAAAGCTGCTTGCAAGGCCCATATAGCAAGTGACACTAAATCAATCCTGGTAGGATTGTGGGGGCATGAGATGAGGGCTGGGAGCCCACAGACAACAGCAGTCTTAGCTGTGAGCAGCACCCTTGGAGTTAAAATCCCAAGCCCGCTCCACAGTGCAGAGGACTGGGACAAAATGCTAAATTAGCCACAGTCACTCATCATGGGCTCTGGCAGAGGGTGGTTAAACTGGAATGGAACTGTGTGAGGACAACCAGGATTTAAAGGGTACTCAGAGCTTTTGCTCAGTTGCAGTCATGGAGGATGGTGGCCATCTTACTCCTTCCCAGGGTTTTGAGAAGAGGCAGTGGCCCTTCCCTTGAAGATTCAATGACACCAGGTGAGCCAAAAAAATATAAAAAATTGGGGCTCATTAAGAACCATCTACCCCACCCTTGGGAAATCCTCTTATGCTGAACTCCTGATGAAGTTTCTTATTCAGCTAAAAACCCAAGGCTCTTCAAGTAACTGAGACTACTAGTCTCCAGGCAAAAAGCTAGAGAATAACTGAACCATCCTTAGGATTGAAAATCTACCCAGGAAAGTAAGACTTGACAGTGGTGTTGAACGTGGGTCGTCCCATGTGCATCCAAACCCAGTAGAGGAAGCCACAAACAGCAGAACACAAACACCCACAAGGAAAATTTGGAAAGCTACAAAACCCACTGAGATAGCCAAAATGGTGAACCAAAGAAACAAATCCCAAATGAAAGAAGAAGAGAACTCTATCAAAGACAAGATAAATGAAATGCAGTTAAGCAAGTTATCAGAGGTAGACCTTGACCTTGAGGAAGCTCAATAGCATGAGTAAGGAAATCAACACCATGAATAAAAATAGAGAAGCACTGAAACCAACCAAGTAAAAATAAGAATTACATAGCAGAAATAAAGAACACATTGGAAGGATTAAACAGCGGAGTATAGAAGTGGAGGACTGGATCAGTGAATTAAAAGACAGGGTAGAAAAAAATCAACCAATCGGAAAACCAAAAAAACAAAAACAAAAACAAAAAAACAGTTAAAAAACAGGAAGACAGTTTAAGAAAACTGTGGGACGAGAAACATAAAAATATTCGAATCATAAGAGTCGCCAAAGAATAAGAAAATGAGCAAGGGTTAGAGAATATATTTGAAGAAAATAATTACAAAAACTTTTCTAATTTGTTGAAAGAAGAATGCATTAAAGTTCAAGGAGCACAGAGAGCCCCAAGTAAGGAGAACCCAAAAAAGCCCACAAAAAGATGCAGTAATTAAGATGCCAAAAATTGAAGACAAAAAGAGAATCTTACAAGCAGCAAGAGAAAAGCAACTGGTCACCTGCAAAAAACCCTCATAAGTCTATCAGCTGACTTCTCAACAGAAACACTACAGGCCAGAAGGGACTGGCATGAAGTAATCAAGGTAATGAAAAACAAGAATCTGAATCCAAGACTACTGTACCCAGCAAGGCTAGCATTCAAAATAGAAGAAGAAATAAAGAGCTTCCCAGAAAAAAAAAAAGGAGAGAAAGAAAAAGACTAAGAAAATAAAGCAGCACCAAACCAGCACTGCAGGAAATGTTAAAAAGAAAAACTGCTGTAATTAGTAAAAAAAAAATAAGAAGAGAAATATAACTAAACAAAACTGGCAATAAATAAATACATATCAATAATCACCTTAAATGTAAATGGATTGAATGCTCCAATAAAAAGACACTGAGTAGCTGACTGGACAAGAATACATGACTCATATATTTGTTGTTTACAAGAGACCCACCTCACAACAAAAAACTCACATAGGTTGAAAGTGAAGGGATGGAAAAAAATCTTCCAAGCAAACGAAAGGAAAGAAAAGCTGGGTAGTAATACTTATACCTCATTAAATAGATTTCAAAATGGAGGCCATGAGTAGAGACAAAGAAGATCACTACATAATATTAAAAGAATCTATCCAAGAGGAAGCTATAACCTTGGTAAACATATATGCACCAATATAGGAGCACCAAAGTATATTTAAAACCTGGAGAATTTCAAAGGAGAAATCCACAGTAATACAATCACAGCAGGGGACTTCAATGCCCTGCTGACATAATGGAATAGATCCTCTAGATAAAAAATTAACAAGGAAACAGAGACTCTAAATGAAGCACTAGACCACATAGATTAAATACATATCTACAGAGAATTACATCCCAAAATACAGAATTTATATTCTTCTCAAGTGCACATGGGATATTCTCAAAAATAAACTACATGATAAGATACAAGCTGTGTCTCTACAAGTTCAAAAGGATTGAAATCATATCAAGCATCTTCTGAGATCACAATGACATCAAACTAAAAATTAACTGCAACCAGAACATGCAAAAACATTTGAACACATGGAGGCTAAATAGCAGGTAATTAAACAATGAATAGGTTTCCATGGGAATCAATGAAGTAATTTAAAATGTCCAGGAAAACATTGAAAATGAACACACAACAACACAAAATCTATGGAATGCAGCAAAAGCAGTTCTGAGAGGGAAGTTCATAGCACTATAGGCCTACATCAAGAAACAAGAAAACAGCCCTGGCCTGTTTGGCTCAGCAGTTTGAGCATCAGTCTGCGGTCCAGAGAGACCCAGGTTCTGTTCCCGCTAAGGGCACATACCTCGGTTTCAGTTTGTCCCTGGCCCTGGGTGGTCGTGCGGGTGGCAGCCACTCGATGTGTCCCTTTCACGTCGATGTTTTTTTCTCTCTCTCTCCCTTCCACTCTATATGAACAAAAAAATGGAAAAATGTCCTCGGGTGAGGATAAAAAAAAGAAAGAAAAATAAGAAACATTTCTAATAGACTAGACTCACAAATTAAAAACCTAAAAAGCAAGCAAACAAACAAACAAAAATCCTGAGCAAGTAGAAGGAAAGAAATAGTAAATACCAGAGCAGAAATAAACATCATAGAGACCAAAAACACAATTCAAGAATCAATGAAACAAAGAGCTGGATTTTTAAAAAGATAAACAAGATCGATAGACCCTTAGCTAGACTCACCAAAAACCAGGGAGAGAACCCAAATACACAAAATCAGAAGTAATGAAAGAGAAGTAACAACTGACACCAGAGAAATACAAAGGATCGTTAACAAATACTATGAACAATTATATGGCAACAAATTCAACAATCTAAGCAAAATGGACAAATTTCTAGAAACACATAGTCACCCAAAACTAGAATGAGAAGAGATAGAAAAGTTGAACAGACCAATAACAATTAAGAAAATTGAAGATGTAATCAAGACTCTCTCAGCAAACAAAGGCACAGGCCCGGATGGCTTCGCGGGGAAGTTTTACTGAACATTCAAAAAAGAACTAACACCCATTCTCCTCAAACTATTTCTAAAAATTCAAAAAAAAGGGAAGACTTCCAAACTCATTTTATGAGCCAGCATAAATCTAATTCCAAAACCAGAAAAAAGACACCACAAAGAAAGAAAACTACAGGCCAATATCCCTGATAAACATAGATTCCAAAATTCTTACCAAAACATTAGCGAATCAGATCCAGCAATACATCAAAAAAATTATTCACCGTGACCTAGTAAGATTCACCTCAGGGATGCAAGGCTGGTACAATATTTGCAAATCAATAAACGTAATACCCCACATAAACAAAATAAAAGATGAAAACCACATGATCATGACAATAGATGCTGATAAAGCATTCGACAAAATCCCGCACCTATTTCTGATAAAAACGCTCAGCAATATGGAAATAGAGGGATCATATCTCCACATAATAAAGGCCATATATGAAAAACTTACAACCAACATGATGCTCAATGGGCAAAAACTAAAAGCATTTTTCTTAGAAACAAAAACAAGACAGAGATGCCCAATTTGGCCACTCTTATTTCATATAGTACTGGAAGTCTTAGCCACAACAATTAGACATGAAGAAAAAATAAAAGTGATCCAAATTGGAAAGGAGAAAGTCAAAGTGTCATTTTATGCAGATGACGTAATATTATGCATAGAAATCCTAAAGACGCCATAAAAAATGTACTAGACTTAATAAATGAATTTGACAAAGTAGCACAATACAAAATTAACGTCAGGAAATCAATTGCATTCTTTTTTTTAATTTTTATTTATTTATTTTTTATCCTCATCCGAGGACATTTTTCCATTTTTTGTACAGACAGAGTGGGGGGGAGAGAGAGGAAGAGAGAGAGAGGAAAACATCAATGTGAAAGGGACACATCGAGTGGCTGCCACCCGCACGACCAACCAGGGCCGTGGTACATGCCCTTAGGGGGAACCGAACCCGGGTCTCTCCGGACCGCAGGCGGACGCTCTAACCGCTGAGCCAAACTGGCCAGGGCTCAATTGCATTCTTGTACACCAATGATGAACTCACAGAAAGAGAAACTAAAAAAAAAAAAAAAAAAAAAAAAAAAAAAAGTCCCATTTATCATTGTGGCAAAACAATTAAGATACCTAGGAATAAACTTAGCCAAAGAAGTAAAGGACCTATTTGCAGAAAACTACAGGACATTGAAAAAATAAATAGAGTAAGATATAAAAAAGTGGAGGCACATACCTTGTTCATGGATTGGAAGAATTAGCATCATTAAAATTTCCATATTACCCAAAGCAATGTATAGATTCAATGAAATCCCCATCAAAATACCAATGACATATTTTACAGAACTAGAAAAAATACTTCAAAAGTTCATATGGAACCAAAAAGACCCTGAATAGCTACAGCAATCTTGAAAAAGAAGGGCAAAGTAGGTGTGATTACAATACCAAATATCAGGTTATACTACAAAGCAACTATAGTCAAAACAGCCTGGTACTGGCACAAGAACAGGCATATAGACCAGTGGAACAAAACAGAGAACCTGAAAATTGACCCAAGACATTATGCTCAATTAATATTTGACGATGGTGGCAAGAGCATACAATGAAGTAAAGATAGCCTCTTTAATAAATGCTGTTGGGAAAATTGGGCAGCTACATGAAAAAAAAAAAAAAAAAAGGAAACTAGACCATCAACTTACACCATACACAAGAATAAACTCAAAATGAATAAAACACTTAATTGTGACTCAGGTATCCATAAAAATTCTAGAAGAAAATGTAGGCAACAAAATTTCAGAAATCAAACACAGCAGAATTTTCACTGATACATCACCTAAGGCAACTGAAACAAAGGAGAAAATGAACACATGAGACTACATCAAACTCAAAAGCTTCTGCACAGCAAAAGAAACAACCATTAAAATGGAAAGGGAACCCACTGTATGGGAGAGCATAATTGCCAATGATACATCAGATAAGGGGTTAATTTCCAAAATATATACAGTGCTCATACAACTCAACAAAAGGAAGACAAAGAACCCAATTAACAAATGGGCAGAGGACCTAAATAGACACCTCTTCAAACAAGACATACAAATGGCCAAGAGACATATAGAGAAATGCTCAACATTACTGATCATCAGAGAGATGCAAATTAAAACATGAGGTATCACCTTATACCTATCAGAATGGTCACCATCAACAAATCATCAAACAACAAGTGTTGGCGAGGGTGTGGAGAAAAGGGGACTCTAGTACACTGCTGTTGGGAATGCAGACTGGTGCAGCCATTATGGAAAACACTATGGTGTTACCTCAAAAAATTAATAATTGAACTTCCATTTGACCCAGTGATCCCACTTCTATAAATATACCCTGAGAAGCCTAAATATCAATCATAAAAAATACATGTACCCCCATGTTCATAGCATCACTATTTACAATAGCTAAGATCTGGAGACAGCCCAAGTGTTCATCAGTAGATGAATGGATATAAGAGATATGTTACATACACAATGGAGTATTATGCAGCTGAAAGAAAAAAAGATCCCTTATCTTTTGAGAAGAGATGGAGGGACCTGGAAAGTATTATCCTATGCAAAACAAGCCAAACAGAAAAAGACAAATATCACATGATCTCACTTATTTGTGGAATATAATGAACATAACAGTCTAAGGAACACGGTAGACCAAAAGACGTGGAAGTAGGGTACAGATTGACAACCCTCAGAAGAGGGGATGCAGGGGGAGGGAAGAGGTAAACTATAGAACTAAGGAAATTCTTTTATGCATATGTGCATAACTGATTGACAACAAAGCTGGGGACAGGTTGGGAGGGATGGGGAGGAGGGTTTCAATGGGGAAAAAAGGAGCAATATCTGTAACAAAAATTAATTAATTTTTAAAAAATGTAAAAAGAAATAAATTTCTTTAAAAATTTTAAAAATAAGTAATAAATAAAAATTCTTTGAGACAATATCCTAAAGTTCTACAAATGCAGCTGTGATATGAAAAATTACTCCGTCAGTCAAACAAGTTGGGGCGCTATCCACATTTCTTTTCTTTTTTATTTCTTTTATTTATTTAATTTTTATTATCCTCACCTGAGGACATTTTTTGATATTTTGTTCAGATAGAGTGGGAGGGGGAGAGAGAGAGAGAGGGAAACATCGATGTGAAAGGGACACATCGAGTGGCTGCCACCCGCACGACCAACCAGGGCCGGGGACAAACTGCAACCGAGGTACGTGCCCTTAGCGGGAACCAAACCTGGGTCTTTCTGGACTGCAGGCTGATGCTCTAACTGCTGAGCCATACCATCCAGGGCCCCCTATCCACTATTCAAAATAGATTCTCCTTTTTTGCCCACTGCCTGTCCCACATCTAAAAATAAGACTTCTTAAAAGCAAAAGAAATTACTCTCCTAAACTCTCACACCTCCTTCACAAAATCTAATGCAATCATGCATGCATATATTCCCCTATGCTTTCATTCTTAAATCTAGTGTAAGAGAACCATCTGCTCTGGCACAGAATTTTACTATCATGCTTAACTATCTTTTGCTGCAATTTAGGTCTTTGTGTATTTCATGACTCATCTCACAGTGAGAAAATTTTAATTGGAAGTTAGAGTGTCTAATGTTTTTTTTTTTGCTTCAACAATTTCTCACTAGTCTGATAAAAAATATATTTGTAGCTCTGCACTTTGAGCTTTTGAGAGGTGTGAATTTTAGTATATTCACAGATATGTACAACTATCACCACAATTAATTTTAGAATTTGTATGACTTCAAAAAAATACACTTTGTACCCTTCATCTATCACTCCCCTACCCCCCTACTTTCTACCCCACTCCCAGCCTTGAGCAACCACTAATTTTCTTTTTTCTCTATAAATGTCTCTACTCTGTACTTTCATATTAATGGAGTCATATAGTATGTGGTCTTTTGTGACTAGCTCTTTCCCTTAGCATAATTTTTTTAAGATTCCTCCATTTTATAGCGTGAATCAGTACTTTATTTCTTTGTATGGCTGAATGATATTCTATTGTATAAATATTCCACAATTTGTTTCAACAAAGGGGTAAGATATCTTGCTCAGGAAAAAAGAGAAACAAAGCCACAAAAGCGGGAAAGAAAGTTTTATTGAAGCGTTCTTGGGCAAGTTATACTGGTCCATGTGGTGGGGGCCAGGGAAGTTGCACTGTTATGGTCACCCAAAAAAGTTTTATAGGGGAGGTTGAGGAACAAAGAAAGGAGGTACTTGATTCTGCATAACAAAGAGGGGAGGTATTTGATTGGTGGTTTTGATTTCTCCTCAGGCAATCCATTTTCCCAGTCATGTGACTCCCCAGTCATGTAACTCCCCAGAGCCTGCCGACCATACATTTGACCTTTTGTATTAGATAGGGGTGCCACTTTCTGTCTGGCTGCTTCCTGCTGGGTAGGGGCATCGTGGGTCGGGGAGGTTGGTGACCAGCGGCTCAGTTGGGAGTCGCATGTAGGGGTGAAGCAACACCTGGTTCACAGCCACTTGAGAAACTTCACAGATGGGGTTCTGCAAAAATCTGAGGAAAAGAGGAGCAAACATCAGTAACAGGCAAATAACTAGGAGAGGCCCAAGGATAGGAGCTATCCGTGTAATTGCTGGGGACTGCCACCATCCTGAAAAAGGGTTATCTGTAGTCTGTCTCCTGTGAAGTTTGTCCTTTGGACAATCTAAGATGTTGATATTTTCTTCTATTAGGCCGGTCTCATTGATGTAGTAACAGTATTGTTTTTGAAGGAAGAGGCAGGTTCTGCCTTTGTCAGCCGTTAGTAGGTTTAGTGCCCGTTGGTTTTGGAGTGTCACCTGAGCAATGGAAGTAATCTGGCACTGGAGAGAGGCTAGGGAGATGGATGATGCCTCTACAGCTATGAAGAGTTTTTCTTCTAGTTGGGAGGTGGTGGTTATGCTGTGGTCTATGGTGCCACCTTCCATGCCTGCAATAACGAGGGAGGAGGCTAGGAAGATACCCACTAGGACCTGGAGGAAAACTGCCCTTTTTTCCTGGCGGGCTGGTGAAGACAGCAAGAAAAGGAGCTCTGCTTGGCTATATATCATAAATTGGGGTACCAGAGTGACTGGTAGGCAGAGAAAAGGGGATGAGGTATATATAAATTTGGTTAGGGTTTCATTGCACCAAAAGAATCCTCCAGGTGGTGCATTAAGTAAGGCAGTGACAGTGATAGTGGAGTTGCAAAGGAGATTAGATGAGGAGGTAGAAGAGCCTATGTAACAGAGAAGTTTTGGGTGAGGAATTTCTGGAATAGGGGTACCTCTGTCAGTCAAGGAAAGGGTGGGCTGGCTATTATTGGTGTAGAGGGGTCCCAGACTTGAGGGTTGACAATGTCTGGGATGATAGGGGGAGAAGGAGGGTGGTTGGTGGGAGAATCTTCGGTGAGGAGGGGTAAGAGAAGATGAGAGAAAGCCATCCAGAGTGATGTCATTTGGATAGTAGACCCAAGACTTTGTAATATGTCTCAGCCCAGAAGGGGCACAAGAGGGCATAACTAGGAAGGACTGTGAAAAGGTGTATCCGTCTAGACTGCATGATAGAGGTTGTGTGCAAAGGGGAAAGAAGGGTGTCCCATCAGTTTCCATAACCAAGACCTGAGAAGGGACTAGGGGCCCAGAGTGAGATGGCAAAACAGAGAAGGTAGCCCCTGTGTCCACCAGGAATGAGATGGACTTACCCACTAACTGCAGTTTTACCTTGGGCTCGGCAAGGATGATTGGGTCCTCAAGTCTGTGCTGCATCAGTCGTCCATGAGGCTGAGGAGCTCAAGCGATGGGCCCATTTGGCCAGCCTGTCCCCTGCGTGGAGGTGCCAAGGATAAGCCCAACGCCCAGAGAGAACAGTCGCTCTGCCAGTGACCAGGCTGTTTACAGTCTGGGCATGGTTTTGTAGGTGGCCGTGAACATGGGCATTGATGGGCCCAGTAGCCTTTGTTGCCACATTTGAAGTAGGCCCCTGGTGGGGTTCCCTTCAGTGGCCCAGAGACATTCCTTAGGTTGGGCGCCCCCCGTACCCTGCCCGTGTTGAGCTGTCAGCCTCAGGGCTACCACTAGAGCCTGAGTTTCGAGGTTTACCTTCTGCTACATTCGAGCCTGACAAGTGGCCTCAGTCTTGTCCTCCCGGGCATTAAAGACTTTAAATGCCATGTTCAGCAGGTCTTGAATAGGGGGTCTGAGGGCCCTTTTCTGCCCTTTTAAGTTTATTTCTAATATCTGGAGCTGACTGGGAGATAAAATGAGTAGCTAAGACTATGGCCCCCGTTACTGAGGCAGGGTCCAGTCAGGTGTGGAGAACCATAGTCTCAGTCAGGCAGCGTAGGAATAGAGCTGGGTTCTTATCAGGTTCCTGAGTGACTTGTCTTAGTCTGTCATAGTTAACTACCTTTTGGGCTGCATTCTGTATGCCTGCCAAGAGGCATCGGACCATTTTGTTTTGCCTCCATCTACCATACTGCTATGCTTGATAAGTCCAATTGAGTTCTGCCTCAGAGACTGCCTAAATCTTGATGAGCATCTGGTTATCTGTAAGATGTATCTGATAGGCATGGGCTTGTGCCACTGTTTAGATCTGATTGTGTTCTTCAGATGTGAGGGTAGAAGACATAATGACAGAAAGATCATGCCAGGTAAGGTCATAAGCCTGAGTGAGATATCTGAACACTTTGATAAAGGCTGTGGGATTGGTCGAATAAGATCCTAAACTCTTTTCAATAGTGGATAGATCTGAGAGAGAGACGGGGACATGGACCCACACAAGTCCCTATGCTCCTTCTACCTCATGGAGAGGACAAAGGAGGTCAGCTCCTTCCTGTGGGTCATGATGTGACCACCTGTGAGCACTGACAGGGGAGGAGAGAGTGAGAGTTTAGATGGAGGGTGGAGAATGGTTAGAGGCGGATGAGTCAGGGTAAGGTGGAGGAGAGTTAGGAGTGGGGTCAGGCTGGATGGGAGGCAGGACAGTTCCTCTGTGGGGTCGGCAAATGAGTAGAGGTCAGAAGCAGAGGGTCTGCAGGGGGTGTCTTTTGTTAGGAGGACCTGTGCCATGAAACAGGAGGCACAGAGGTTAGGACGGGATCGCAAATACCAAAAAGCCTGAATATATAGGATTTCTGATGATTTCTCATTTCTTTGGCAAAAGTTTCTTAAGTTGGTGAGTATGGTAAAATCAAAAGTCCCTTCAGGAGGCCATCTGGACTGGTTGTCCAGTGGATACTGTGGCCAGGCCATAGTGGAGAAGTAAAAGAGTTTCTTCTTCTTTAGGGAGGGATCTATTTTTGAGAGATTCAAAATAAGACACTCTAGAGGTGTTTTGGGTTCTGGTCAGGATTCCTGATTGCCCATGGTCAGCCTCAGTCCCGGAGTGATCAGAGATAAGAATTGGCATCCCAGAACTCAATCTCTGGTCACCAGATGGACAGAGAGAGTGGGGGCATCCAGGATGTCTTCGCAGAATCCCACACACTTGAAACAAATAGGAGGTCTATGACGCAGCTGTGATTATGGACAGGAAGCCCCAGAGGCAGAGAGAACTGAGAAGAGGTGAGAGGCAGGGTAATTATCACACTGTGCCCCAAACCGTGTGGAAGGTCAGTGGTCTCTGGTCTTTTTCAGGAGTGAAAAAGAGGAGTGGCCCAGGTGGGCTCAAGCTCCTCCGGGTTTCAGCACCAGATGGAAGGTATCTTGCTGAGGAAGAAAGAGAAACAGTCTCAAAAGCCCATAAGAAAGTTTTATTGAAGAATTTCCTGGGGAAGTTCACTAAACCACCTGGTGGGAGCCAGGGAAGTCACATTGTTATGGCCGCCCAGGAAAGTTTTATAGGGTGGTTGAGGAACAAAGAGGGGAGGTACTTGATTCTGCATAACAAAGAGGAGAGGTATTTCATTCCGCATAACAGAGAAAGGAGGTATTTGATTGGTGGTTTTTAAAATTAATTAATTTATTTCTGTTACACAAGTTTCTCCTCTTTCCCCCAATAATTCCCCCCTCCTCCTCCCCACCCTGTCCCCAGCATTGTTGTCCATGTACATTGCTCATGCATGCATGCATATAAATTTTGTGGTTTATCTCTCTCCCCCACCCCTCTTCTGGGGATTGTCAGCATGTACCCCACTTCTGCACCTCTGGGACTACCCCATTCCTCACACTGTTATATTCATTATATTCCACAAATAAGTGAGATCATATGATACTTGTCTTTCTCTGTTTGGCTTGTTTCACTTAGGATAATACTTATCAGGTCCCTCCATGTTGTCTCAAAGAATAAGAGATCTTTCTTTCTTACAGCTGCATAGTACTCCATTATGTATATATACCACAGCTTTTTTATCCATTCATCTACTGATGGACATTTGGGCTGTTTCCAGATCTTCGCTATTGCAAATAGTGCTGTTATGACCACGAAGGTACATATATTATTTCTGATTGATGTTTCAGGCTTCTTAGGGTATATTCCTAGACGTGGGATCACTAGGTCAAATGGAAGTCCAATTTTTAACTTTGTGAGGTAACAACATATTGTTTTCCATAGTGGCTACATCAGTTTGTATTTCTACAAGCAGTGTACACAATACTACTAGAGTGTACTTTTCTCCACACCCTCATCAACACTTGTTTGATGATTTGTTGATGGCGACCATTCTGGCAGATGTGAAGTGATACCTCATAGTTGATTTAATTTGCATATCTCTGATGATTAGTTACATTGAGCATTTCTTCAATATGTCTCTTAGCCATTTGTATGTCCTGATTGGAGAGGTGTCTATTTAGTTCCTCTGCCCATTTTTTAATTGGGTTCTTTGTTTTTCTTTAGGTGTGTTCTATGAGCACCTTATACGCATTGAAAAATAACCCCTTATCTGATGTATCATTGGCAAATATGCTCTCCCATACAGTGGGTTGCCTTTCCATTTTGATGATTGTATTTTTTGCTGTGCAGAAGCTTTTGAGTTTGATGTAGTCCCATGGGTTGATTTTCTCCTTTGTTTCTGATTCCTTTGGTGATGTATCAGTGAAAATTCTGCTGTGTATGATGTCTGAAATTTGTTGCCTACAGTTTCTTCTAGGATTTTTATGGATTCATTAGTCACATTTAAGTCTTTTACCCATTTTTAATATATTCTTGTGTATGATGTAAGTTATCGGTTTTGTTTTATTTTTTTGCATGTAGCTGTCCAATTTTCCCAACACCATATATTAAAGAGGTTGTCATTACTCCACTGTATGGTCTTGTGACCATTGTCAAATATTAATTGAGCATATTTCCTTGGGTCCATTTCTGGGTTATCTGTTCTGTTCCACTGTTCTATATAACGGTTTTTGTGCCAGTACCAAGCTGTTTTGATTACAGTGGTTTTGTAGTATAACTGAAATCTGGTAATATAATCCCTCCATCTTTGTTCTTCCTTTTCAAGATTGCTGTGGCTATTCAAGGTCTTTTTGGTTCCATATAAACATTTGAAGTATTTGTTCTAGTTCTGTGAATTATGTCGTTGGTACTTTGATGGGGATTGCATTGAATCTATGGATTGTTTAGGGTAGTATGGACATTTTAATGATGTTAATTCTTCCAATCTATGAAGAAGGTATGTGCTTCCACTTTTTTATATCTTCCTCAATTTCTGTTTTTAATGGCCTGTAGTTTTATGTTAATAGATCCTTTATTTCTTTGGATAAGTTTATTCCTAGGTATCTTAATAGTTTTGCTGTGATGGTAAATGGGATTTTTTTTTTTTTTTTTTAGTTTCTCATTCTGTGAGTTCATCAGTGGTGTATAAGAATGCCCTCAATTTCTTGATGTAATTTTGTATCCTGCTACTTTGTCAAATTCATTTATTGAGTCTAGTAACTTTTTGATGGAGTCTTTGGAGTTTTCTACATATAGTATCATGTCATCTGTGAATAATGACAGCTTCACTTCTTCCTTTCCAATTTGGATTCCTTTTATTTGTTCTTTCTGTCTGATTGCTGTGGCTAAAACTTCCAGTACTATGTTAAATAAGAGTGGCAAAAGTGGGCAATCTGGTCTTGTTCCTGTTCTTAAGGGAAGTGCTGTTAGTTTTTTTCCCATTGAGTATGATGTTGGCTGTAGGTCTTTCATATAGGGTCTTTATTATGTTTAGATATGATCCCTCTATTCCTGCATGGCTGAGCGTTTTTATCAGAAATGGGTGCTAGATTTTGTCGAATGCGTTTTCAGTGTCTACTGATATGATCATATGATTTTTATCTTTCATTTTGTTTATGTGGTATATCACATTTATTGATATGCAAATATTGTACCAGCCTTGGATCCCTGGGATGAATACCACTGGGTCATGGTGAAAATTTTTTTTGATGTTTTGCTGGATTCGATTTGCTAGTATTTTGTTCAGGATTTTGGCATCTATGTTTGTCAAGAATATAGGCCTGTGGTTTTCTTTCTTTATTGTGTCTTTTTCTGATTTTGGAATAAAAATTATGCTGGCCTCATAAAACGAGTTTGGAAGTGTTCCTTCTTGAATTTTTTGAAATAGTTAAAGAAGAATGGGTGTTAGTTCTTCTTTGAATGTTTGGTAAAATTCCCCCGTAAAGTCTCAGTCTGTGCTTTTGTTTGCTGAGAGAGTTTTGATTGCATCTTCAATTTCTTTTGTTGTTATTGGTCTGTTCAAGTTTTCTATCTATTCCTGGTTACGTTTCGGAAGAATACGTGATTTTAGAAATTTGTCCATTTTGCTTAGATTGTCGAATTTGTTGTCGTAAAATTGTTCATAGTATCTGTTAACAATCCTTGGTATTTCTATGGTGTCAGTTATTATTTCTCCTCTTTCAATTCTGATTTTACGTATTTGGGTGCTCTCTCTTTGTTTCTTGGTCAATCTAGCTGAAGGTCCATCAGTCTTGCTTACCTTTTCTAAGAATAAGCTGTTTGTTTCATTGTTCCTTTGAATTGTCCTTTTTTTTTGGTCTTCATGATATTTATTTCTGCTTTGATCTTTATTACTTCCTTCCTTTTACTTGCTCTGGGATTTCCTTTTTGTTCTCTTTCTAGTTCTTTAAGTTGTGAGGTTCAATAGTCAATTAGAAATTTTTCTGGCTTCTTGAGGTAGGCCAGTAATGCTATGAACTTACCTCTCAGATCTTCTTTCACTGCATCCCATAGATTTTGTGCTGTTGTGTGTTCATTTTTATTGGTTTCCAGGAAATTTTTAATTTATTTCTTCATCTCCATGGTAAGAAATTCATTGTTCAATCACATGTTATATATTTATTTTATTTTATTAATTAATTTATTTTTGTTACAGATTTTTCTCTTTTTCTACCCACTGATTCCAGCCCCCCTTCCCCACCCTGTCCCAAGCTTTGTTGTCCATGTCCATTGCTCATGCACACATGCATATAAGTTATGTGGTTTATGTCTCCCCCCCCACCTCCTCTTCTGGGGATTGTCAGTCTGTACCATACTTCTAGGTCTCTGGGACTACCCGTTCCTCAGACTGTTATGTTTATTATATTCCACAAATAAGTGAGATCATATTATACTTGTCTTTTTCTGTTTGGCTTGTTTCATTTAGGATGATACTTTCCAGGTCCCACGATGTCGACTCAAAAGATAAGAGATCTTTCTTCATTACAGTTTCAGAGTACTCCATTGTGAATATGTACCACTGGGTTTTTTATCCATTCATCTACTGATGGACATTTGGGCTGTTTCCATACCTTAGCTATTGTAAATAGAGCTGCTACAAATATGGGTGTACATATATTCTTTCTGATTGGTCTTTCAGTCTTTTTAGGGTATATTCCTAGAAGTGGAATTAGTGGGTCAAATAGAAGTTCAATTTTTAATTTTTTTGAGGTAACACCATACTGTTTTCCATAGTGGCTTCACCAGTCTGCATTCCCACCAGCTGTGTACTAGAGTCCCCTTTTCTCCACACCCTAGCCAACACTTGTTGTTTGTTGATTTGATGATGGCAGCCATTCTGACAGGTGTGAGGTGATACCTCATTGTTGTTTTAATTTGCAACTCTCTGATGATTAGTGATGATGAGCATTTCTTCATATGTCTCTTAGCCATTTGGATGTCCTGTTTGGAGAGGTGCCTATTTTTTAATTGGGTTCTTTGTCTTCCTTTTGTTGAGTTTTATAAGCACTCTATATATATTGGAAATTAACCCCTTATCTGATATGTCATTGGCAATCATGCTCTCCCATACAGTGGGTTGCCTTTGCATTTTAATGATTGTATCTTTTGCTGTGCAGAAGCTTTTGAGTTTGATGTAGTTTTATGTGTTCATTTTCTACTTTGTTTCTGTTGCCGTAGGTGATGTATCAGTGAAAATTCTTCTATGTATGATGTCTGAAATATTGTTGCCTACATTTTCTTCTAGGATTTTTTTAAATTCATGAGTCACATTTAATTCTTTTATGCATTTTCATTTTATTCTTGTAGAGTGTTAGTTGATGGTCTAGTTAGATTTTTTTGCATGTAGCTGTCTAATTTTCCCAACACCTTTTACTAAAGAGGCTGTCTACTCCACTGTATGCTCTTGCCTCCTTTGTCAAATATTAATTGAGCATATTACCTTGGGTCCATTTCTGGGTTCTCTGTTCTGTTCCACTGGTCTATATGCCTATTCTTGTGCCAGTACCAGGCTGTTTTGATTACAATGGCTTTGTAGTATATCCTGAAATCTGATAATGTGATCCCTCCTACTTTGTTCTTCTTTGTCAAGATTGTTGTGGCTATTTGAGGTTTGTTTTGGTTTTATATGACCTTTTGAAGTATTTGTTCTAGTTCTGTGAAGTATGTCGTTGATATTTTGATGGGGATTGCATTGAATCTATAGATTGCTTTGGGTAGTATGGGCATTTTAATTATGTTAATTTTTCCAATCCATGAACAAGGTATGTGCTTCCACTTTTTTATATCTTTCTTTATTTCTTTTTTAAATGACCTGTAGTTTTCTGTGAATAGGTTCTTTATATCTTTGGTTAAGTTAATTCCTTGGTATATTGTTTTTTTGTTTTTTTTTGCTACAATGGTAAATGGGATTGTTAACTTAGTTTCTCTTTCTGAGTGTTCATCATTGGTGTATAAGAATGCCATTGATGTCTTGATGTTAATGTTGTATCCTGCTACTTTGCCAAATTCATTTATTAAGTTTAGTAAATTTTTGATGGAGTCTTTGGGTTTTCTATGTATAGTATCATGTCATCTGTGAATAATCACAGTTTCACTTCTTCCTTTCCAATCTGGATCGCTTTTATTTCTTCTTCCTGTCTGATTACTGTGTCTAAGACTTCCAGTACTATGTTAAATAAGAGTGGTGAAAGTGAGCATCCTTGTCTTGTTCCTGTTCTTAAGAGAAATGCTTTTAGTTTTTGCCCATTGAGTAGGATGTTGGCTGTAGGTCTTTCATATACGGCCTTTATTATGTCGAGATATGATCCCTCTATTCTCACATTGCTGAGTGTTTTTATCAGAAGTGGATGCTGGATTTTGTCAAAGGCCTTTCCGGCATCTATTGATATGATCATGTGCTTTTTATTCTTAATTTTGATTATGTGGTGTATCACATTTATTGGTATGCAAATATTGTACCAGCCTTGCATCCTTATGATGAAATCCACCTGGTCATGGTGAATATTTTTTTTCATGTGTTCCTGGACTCGATTTGCTAGTATTTTGTTCAGGAGTTTGGTATTTATGTTCATAAGGGATATTGGCCTGTAGTTTTCTTTCTTTGTAATGTCTTTTTCTGGTTTTCTAATTAGAATTATGCTGGCCTCATAAAAAAAGTTTGGAATTCTTACTTTTTCCTGAATTTTTGAAATTGTTTGAGGAGAATGGATGTTAGTTCTTTTTTGAATGTTTGGTAAAACTCCCCGTGAAGCCTTCCAGGCCTAGGCTTTTGTTTATTGGGAGAGTCTTGATTACATCTTCAATTTCTTCTGTTGTTATTGATGTGTTCAATTTTCTATCTCTTCCTGATCCAGTTCTGGGAGACTATGTGTTTCTAGAAATTGGTCCATTTCACTTAGATTGTTGAATTTGTTGCCATATAATTGTTCATTGTACTTGTTAACGATCTTTTATATCTCTGTGGTGTCAGTTGTAACTTTTCCTCTTTCATTTCTGATTTTGTGTATTTGGGTTTTCTGTTTGTTTCTTGGTGAATCTAGGTAAGGGTATATCAATCTTGTTTATTTTTTTTAAAACCAGCTCTTTGTTTTATTGATCCTTTGGATTTTTTTTTTTTTTTATTCTATGTCATTTATTTCTGCCCTGATCTTTACTATTTCCTTTCTTCTACTTGCTCTGGGGTTTTCTTTTTATTTGTTCTCTAGTTCTTTAAGTTGTGAGGTTAGATAGTGTATTAGAGATTATTCTTGTTTCTTATGGTAGGCCTGTAGTGCTGTGAACTTCCCTCTCAGAACTGCTTTCGTTGCATTCCATAGATTTTGTGTTGTTGTGTTCATTTTCATTGGTTTCCAGGAAGTTTTTAATTTCTTCCTTGATCTCCTCGGTGACCCATTCATTGTTTAAAAACATGCTATTTAGCTTCCATGTGTTCAGATGTCTTTGCATGTTCTTGTTGCAATTGATTTCTAGTTTCATGCCTTTGTGATCTGAGAAGATGCTTGATATGATTTCAATCTTCTTGAACTTGTAGAGACTTAGTTTGTGTCCTAACCTGTGGTCAGGTTTTGAGAATGTCCCATGTGCACTTGAGAAGAATGTGAATTCTGTAGTTTTAAGGTATAATTGTCTGTAGATATCTATTAAATCCATTTGGTCTAGTGCTTCTTTTAGAGTCTTTGTTTCCTTGTTAATTTTTGGTCTAGAGGTTCTATCCAGTGAGATCAGTGGGGTGTTGAAGTTACCTGCTATGATTGTATTGCTATCAATTTTTTCTTTGAAGTCTTCCAAAATATTTTGATATATGTTGGTGCTCCTTTATTGGCTGCATATATGTTTACCAAGGTTATATCTTCCTGTTGAATAGATCCTTTCAACATTATGTAGTGGCCTTCTCTGTCTCTAGTTATGGCCTTCATTTTGAAATCTACTTTATTAGATATGAGTATATCTACCACAGCTTTTTTTTTTCCGTTTTCTTGAAAGATTTTTTTCCATCCCTTCACTTTCAACCTATGTGAGTATTATGTTTGAGGTGGGTTTCTTGTAAACAACATATACATAACTCATGCTTTTTTATACAATCAGCTACTCTGTGTCTTTTTTTTTTTTTTTTTTGGAGTTTTAAACCATTCACATTTAAGGAGATAATTGATTCTTACTTATTTATTGCCATTTTTGTTTAGTATGGTTATATTTTTATTTCTATTTCCTCTTCTACTTACAGCAGTCTTTTAACATATCTTGCAGTCCTGGTTTGGTGTTAATATATTCCCTTAGTGTTTTTTTGTTTTTGTTTTTGTTTTTTTTTTGTTTGTTTGTTTTTTGTCTGGAAAGCTCTTTATTTGACCTTGTATTTTGAATGATAGCCTTGCTGAATAGAGTAGTCTTGAATTCAGATGTTTGTTTTTTATGACCTTGATTACTTCATGCGACTTTTTTCTGGCCTGTAGTGTTCTGTTGAGAAGTCAGCTTAGAGCCTTATGAGCTTTTGTTGTTGTTTTTCTTTTGTTGTTGTTGTTGTTTTGTTTGTTTGTTTGTTTTTTGTTTTTTGTTTTTTTGCTTATCTCCTGCTTCCTTTAGGATTCTGTCTTTTTCTTTAATTTTTGGCATTTTAATTACTATGTGTCTTTGTGTTGGCCTGTTTGGGTTCTTGCTTGGGGCTCTCTATGCCCTTTGACCTTCTTTCTTGAATGCCTTCTTTCTGTACCAAGTTAGGAAAGTTTTCTGTCACTATTTCTTCAAATATATTCTCTAACCCTTGCTCTTTTCCTTCCTTTTTGGGGACTCCTATGATGCAAATATTATTACATTTCCATTTGTCCCACAGTTTTCTTAAGCTGTCTTCCTGTTTTTTAATTGTTTTTCCTTTTGGTTATCTTATTGGTTGATTTTTTTCTACCCTGACGTCTAATTCTCTGATCTGGTCCTCAGCTTCTTCTCCTCTTCCAGCTAGTTCTTCCAATATATTCTTAACTTTTTCTATGTCATTCTTCATTTCCATTTGGTGGGTTTTCAATGTTTCTCTATCTTTTACTCATGGTGCTGATGTTTTTACTCATGCTGTTGAGCTTCCTTAATATCATGGCCCTGAACTCTACCTCTGATATTTTGCTTAGTTGCATTTCATGTATCTCATCTTTGATAGAGGTCTCTCGTTCTTTCTTTTGGGATTTTTTTCAATGTTTCACCATTTTGGCTGTATCAGTGGGTTTTGGAGCCTGCCAAATTATTCCTGTGCGTGTTGGTATTCTGCTGTTTGTGATTCCCTCTACTGGGTTTGGATGAACCTAGGTAGGTCCACATTAAACACCACTGTGAAGTCTTCCTTTCCTGGGTAGATTTGCAAGCCCAGGAAAGGTTACGTTATCCCCTAGATTTTTCTGGTGGCTAGTAGTCTCAGTTATTCAGTGACTTTGAATGTAGCCCTGGTGTTCCTCTTAAGAGGATTTCCAGAGTGTGGGATAGATGCTGGTTATCAATGAGTCTCAATTTCCATTTTTTGCCTCACCTGGGAATGGCTGAATTTCTGAAGTTGGGGGTGGGGGGGCTTCTGCTTTTCCCCATAGCTCTGGAAAGGTGCATACTGGCCACTATCCTTTGTTGCTGCAACTGAGCAAAAACTCTGAGTGCCCACCAAATCCCGGTTGTCCCCACAGAGTTCCAACTCAGTGTGTTCTCTCTCTTCCATAGCCCCCAGGTGAGTGGTTGTGGCTATTTTAGTGCTCTGTTCTGGCTCTCTACATTGTGGAGCCAGCTTGGTTTTTATTCCCCAAGGGCACTGCTCACAGCTAAGACTGCTGCGGTTTTTGGTCTCCCAATCCGCTACCCTCTTGCACCTCTGCAGATCCTACCAGTGTTCCTGGTTATATGGTCTTGTCCTGCTGCTTTTCTGTTGCTTTTTTTCTGAGGATTTGTCTTTATTTTAGTTGTAATTCCCATTTGTTCCCGGGAGATTTTTTGCATAGCTTCTATTCACTCCACCTCCATTTTTCACATTCTGTATGCCTGTCTTGTGCATAGCTGTTTCACACAGGCCATCCTGGTTCCCCAGTACCCTGCAGGTCCCGCGGGTATCTGGATTGCACAGTCCTTTTGGGGACTCGGCTCTAAGCCTATGTTATGGTCTGCTGGGTTGCACAGGCCTCTCTGGTGAGTCAGCACCCCTCAGGTCCTGCGGGTAACTGGATGGCACAGTCTTTGCTGGGTGGCACTGGCCTCTCTGGTGCTTCAGCACCCCATAGGTCCCGCAGTAACTAAATGGGACAGTCCCTGCTGGGTCGATAAGTAACTAGATCATGCAATCCCTACTGGGTCACACAGGCCTCTCTGGTGTTTCAGCACCCCACAGGTCCCAAGGGTAACTGGATCGCAAGTCCCTGCTGGGTCATACAGGCTTTTCTTGTGCCCTTTCACCCTGCAGGTCTTGTAGGTGGAAAGCTGGATAGCACCAGTCTCTCTCATGCTCTGGCTTCCCACTGCATTTGTGAGCAACTGGACTGCACAGGCCTCTGTGGAGCTCCAGGTCCTGCAGCTGGGAAGTGCTGCTGCCCTGTGGGGCTCAACTCTTGCTCAGCTTTTGTTGTTGTGTTTGGGGATGAGTCTCAGCTGCTGGTCTGTGCTTCTGTTGCCTGGGGATGGATGTTTGCTCCCCAGCTTCTGTTGTGGGGGGTATATTTTAACTCTGATTGGGCTGCTATTATGAGGATGGTGCTGGGCTCTGGGTTGTCTGTGGCTTACACAACAGACACCTTGGGAGTTCCACTACTGTGCACAGGTCTGTGTTGACACAGAGTGTCCACTAGTCGGATGGTGCCATGTGCACTCGTGGGCTCAGGTTGCTGGGCCCTAGCCACTCCCACTGCCTTTTCCCAGGGAAGACCCAGGATCTTCCAAAATGGTGAGTCCTCCCTGCGGTGCAGGGAGAAGCACCCTGAAGGGCTGCCTATTGCAGTAGCCTGCTGCTCCTATCCACAGCACAGGAACCTTCTGCTCAGCTTCTCTGCACTGCTCGGGTTTGTTCATCTACCTTTGTATACACTGACACTCTCTGACACCCTCTCTATGCTTCTGCCAGCCACCATCTTTACCTGATTGGTGGTTTTGATTTCTCCTTGGCCATCCATTTCCCTGATCATGTGACTGCCCTGTCACGTGACTTCTTGGAGCCAGCTTACCTTACCAAAGGGACTTAAATAGAGGCAGTGTAGACCAGTGAGCAGGGTATATGACAGGTATCACTAGGTCTGATGGGCCTTAGGACCTGATAATTCTGAAAGTTTCTGAGGATAGATGAGGTCACATTAATATCATGTAGAATTTACAAGACCTTGTAGGTGGGCAGAACCAGGCCTGCTGTACCAGAGATGCTAATAATTCGGCTGACCATTCACAGAAAATCTGCTCTGCACATTATTCCTGAGACCCTAAATATCTGTGAGAGACCACCCTTTCCAGTCTTGTCTGATTGAAGCAAAATTGTTGGGTGTTTGGCCAATGATGGCCTCTTTTTAGGCATGTTAGTGCCCAATGTAGTACTTCTATGCCATGGCTAAAGAAATTAAGCTTGAGCAATCAGATTCCTTTCTTTGTAATAGGGTGTTGGGAAGCTGGATTAAATGAAGGAAACATCTAAAGTTACAAAATTTGTCCACAGAAAGTAGCAGATATGCAGAGAGGAGCTAAGATACCAAGTGAGAAATCATGGATCTCTGGAGGGAGAGCCAGAAATTGTAGCTGTCTTGTTTCTTGTTCCAGGTCCTACTGTGGTCACCTTTTAAGGAGTGCCATGACAGCTTGGTCTCCATACAAAAACCTGTGTCCTATGCTTCTGCTTGCTCACACACCTTTTGTTGAACCCACTTGAGTGTTCCTTGCATCCTAAGGAGCTCTGACTGAAATATATGCAAAATGGGTAGAGTCAGGAGTAGGAGATGATGTTGGGGGAGTGTTGTGGGAACAGAAGTTCAACAGGATGATGGATGTTCAACAGGCAGCACTGGGATGATTTGGGCAGCATGAATTGAATAAAGAAAGAGGTGTCTACTAACAGGGTAAAATAGAGACAGCCAGAGGTACCTCAGGAGCTTCTTGTCTAGAACTAGATGTATGTATATTCATGTGCATGCACACATGTGCATGTCTGTGTGTAGTAGGTGTATGCATGTGGAGCATTAACAAAAAAATCTTAACCCAAAGATTAGACATGCATTTAGGTCCTGGAAACCAAGTATCACAAGAGATGGTCATCCTCACCTGGCAGCATGAGAACTGCCTGCCCTTTCTGCCCCTGCTTCAGTCACATAGAGCTGCACTTTTCATTTACTCATCAGTTTATGTTGCTAAGGACACAAACAATTTGCTTAGCAATGTTTATGATAAAAGCAGTAGTTATAAAACAGAGAAAAGAAGCTTGGAAAGATGGATAAGAGAAAAGTGTTTGATGAAAACATTTATTCTAGATGTTTTTCTTTAAGTATGTATCTGTATAGATGTATACAGACTATAGTTATCAACCTACTACGGCTTCAAAACAATAACTCCAAACTCCTCAGCTAATATCTGGAAAATTTTAATAAACTGAAGCAGAAGTGACAACCTATTGATATTGGTTAAATTTGAAGGCCTAGTCTATAGTTCTGGAGTTAGATGAGAGAATTTCCTGGGGGCTCTCAAGGACAGGGCAATACAATAGAAGCCTTGTAAAAGCTCAGTCTGGGGAAGCCATCTGCTTGGGAAGGCAAAATTTGACACCTTTTAATTTTTTTTTCTTTTAAAAGATGAAATATGGAGATTCCAAAATGGCGGCGGAGTGAGTGGAAGCTACACAGACCATCTGCCAAAACCAAACTGGAATTACAATGAAAATAAAGACAAATAGTCAGAAAAAAGCAACAGAAAAGCAGCTTGGAGGACAACATAACCAGGGACACTGACTCAATCCTGGTAAATTTGCAGAGACGTGAGAGGAGGGCTGGGTGCCCACAGTCTACAGCAGCCTTAGCTGTGAGCAGCGGCCTTAGCTGTGAGCAGCACCCTTGGGTTAAACTCCCAAGCAACTCCACAGTGCAGAGCCAGGACAGAGGCTAAAACAGCCACAACCACTCACATTGGGCTCTGGAAGAGGTAGGGCAGACTGGACGAACTGTGTGGGGACACTCGGGATTTTGAGGGCACTCAGAGCTTTTGTGGAGTTACAGCCACAAAGGATGGTGGTCATCTTACTCCTTCCCAAGGCTCTGGAAAGACAGTGGCCCCTCCCTTGAAGATTCAACCCCACCTGGTGGCGATTGAAATGCAAATCGAGGCCCATTAACAACCAGCAGAAATCTGCCCCACCTTCCAGAAATCTCCTTACACTGAGCATCTGAGGGAGTTTTTCATTCTACTGATAAACCAAGATTCTCCAGGTAATTACTACTGATAGCCTCCAGGAAAAAGCTAGAGGATGACTGTCCACTTCCTGAGCTTACATCTCTAACCAGAAAAGTAAGACTTGACAGTGATGTTTAACGTAGGTCTTCCCTTACTCATCCAAACCGAGGCGAGAAAGCCACAAATAGCAGAATACCAACACCGATAGGGAAAATTTGGCAGGCTCCAAAGCCCACTGTGATAGCTAAAAGGGTGAAACACAGAAACAAATGAAAAATAAAGAACAAGAGACCTCTACCACAGATGAGATAAATGAGGTGCAGTTAAGCAAGTTAACACAACTAGAATTCAGAGTCATGATCTTGAGGAACCTCAACAGCATGTGTCAGGACATGAGCACCATTAATAAAGACATAGAAATGTTAAAAATCAACCAGTTGGAAACTAAAAACCACCAAAAATAAATAAAGAATCACATATCATTAATAAAGAACACATTGGAAGGTCTAAATAACAAAGTTGAGGAAGCGGAGAACAATCAGAAAATCAAAAGGAAAAAAAAAATTAAAAACAGGAAGACAGCTTAAGAGAACTCTGGGGCAACTGGAAACGTGACAACATTTGCATCATAAAGTCTCTGAAGAAGAAGAAGAAAAGGAGTAAGGGTTAGAGAATATATTTGAGGAAACAGTGGCAGAAAACTTCCCTAGTTTGGAGAAGCAAGAAGGCATTCAAGTTCAAGAAGCACAGAGAGCCCCAAGTAAGAAGAATGTAAACAGGCCCACACCAAGACACATAGTAATCAAATTACCAAAAATTAAAGACAAAGAGAGAATCCTAAAAGCAGCAAGAGATAAACAACAGATTACCTACAAAGGAACGCCCATAAGGCTCTCAGCTGATGTCTAAACAGAAACACTAAAGGCCAGAAGAAAATGGCATGAGATAATCAAGGTCATGAAAAACAAGGATCTGAATCCAAGATTACTCTACGCAGCAAGTTTATTATTTAAAATAGAAGGTCAAATAAGGAGCTTCCCAGTCAAAAAATAAATAAAAAAATAAAAAGGATAAGGGAATATATTAGCACCAAATCAGCACTGTAAGAAATGATAAAAAGACTGCTGTAATTAGCAGGAGTATAGGAAGAAAAACAGAACCACACTAAACAAAAATGTCAATAAATAAATACATGTCAATAATCACCTTAAATGTAAATGAATTAAATGCTTTAATAAAAAGACACAGAGTAGCTGATTGGATAAAAAAGCATGACTCATATATATGTTGTTTACAAGAGACCCACCTCACCACAAAAGACTCACATAGCTTGAAAGTGAAAGGAAGAAAAAAAATCTTCCAAGCAAATGGAAAGGAAAAAAAGCTGGGGTAACAATACTCATACCTGATAAAATAGATCTCAAAATGAAAACCATAATTAGAGACAAAGAAGGCCACTACATAATATTGAAAGGATCTAGCCAACAGTAAGATATAACCTTAATAAACATATATGCACCCAATATAGGAGGATGAAAATATATTAAAAATCTTCTGGAAGACTTCAAAGGAGAAATCAATAGCAATCCAATCATAGCAGGAGACATCAACACCCCGCTGACATCACTGGATAGATCCTCTAGTCAAAACAGTAGCAAGGAAACAATAATGCTAAATAAAGCACTAGACAAAATGGATTTAATAGATATCTAAGAGAATTACACATCAAAACTACAGAATTCACATTCATCTCAAGTGCACATGGGACATTCTCAAACTTGACCACATGTTAGGACACAAACAAGATCTCTACAAGTTCAAGAAGATTGAAATCATATCAAGCGTCTTCTCAGATCACAATGGCATGAAACTAGAAATCAATTGCAACAAGAACATGCAAAGACATTTCAACACATGGAGGCTAAATATTATGTTAATAAACAACGAATGGGATACCGAGGAGATCAAGGAAGAAATTAAAAACTTCCTGGAAACCAATGAAAACACCCACAACAACACAAAACCTATGGGATACAGCAAAAGCAGTTCTGAGAGGGAAGTTCATAGCACTACAGGCCTACCTCAAGAAACAAAAAAAATCTCTACTAGACCACCTAATCTCACAATTTAAAGAACTAAAAAGCAAACCCTAGAGCAAGTAGAAGGAAAGAAATAGTAAAGATCAGAGCAGAAATCAACATAGACTTAAAAAAAACAATTCAAAGTATCAGTGAAAGAAAGAGCTGCTTTTTCAAAAAGATAAACAAGAATGATGGACCCTTAGCTAGACTCACCAAGAAACAAAGAGAGAGAACCCAAATACAGAAAATCAAAAAAGGAAGACGAGAAGTAACAACTGACACCATTGAAATACAGAAGATTGTTAACAACTACTATGAAAAATTATATGGCAACAAATTTGACAATCTAAGCAAAATGAACAAATTTCTAGAAACACATAGTCTCCCAAAACTGGACCAAGAAAAGAGAGAAAACATGAACAGATCAATAACAACAGAAGAAATTGAAGATGTAGTCAAGACTCTCCCAGCAAACAAAAGCCCAGGCACGGACAGCTTTACAGGGGAGTTTTACTGAACATTCAAGGAAGATCTAATACCCATTCTCCTCAAACTATTTCAAAAAATTCAAGAAGAAGGAATGTTTCCAAACTCATGTTATGAGGCCATCATAATTCTAATTCCAAAACCAGAATAAGACATTACAAAGAAAGAAACTACAGGCCAATATCCCTGATGAAGATAGACACCAAAATTCTGAACAAAATACTAGCAAATTGGATCCAGCAACACATGAAAAAAATTATTCACCATGACCAAGTGGGATTCTTCCCAGGGATGCAATGCTAGTATAATATTCACAAATCAATAAATGTGATACACCACATAAACAAAATGAAGAATAAAAACCACATGATCATATTAATAGATGCCAAGAATGCCTTTGGAAAATCCAGCATTCATTTCTTATAAAAATGCTTAGCACTCTGGGAATAGAGGGATTATATATCGCCATAATAAAGGCCATATCTGAAAGACATGCGGGAAACATCATACTCAATGGGCAAAAACTAAAAACATTTCCCTTAAGAACAGGAACAAGACAAGGATGCCCACTTTCACCACTCTTATTTAACATAGGCCTGGAAGTCTTAGCCACAGCAATCAGCAGGAAGGTAAAATAAAAGGGATCCAAATTGGAAAGGAGGAAGTGAAGCTGTCATTATTCGCAGATGACATGATAATATACATAGAAATCCCAAAGACTCCATCAAAAATTTACTAGACGTAATAAATGAATATGGCAAAGTAACAGAATACAAAATTAACGTCAAGAAATAGATAGCATTCTTATACACCAATGATGAACTCACAGAAAGAGAAACTAACAAAATAATCCCATTTACCATTGTGGCAAAAAAAATTAAGATACCTAGGAATAAACTTAACCAAAAAAATAAAGGAAGTATTCGCAGAAAACAACAGGTCATTCAAAAAAGAAATAAAGATACAAAAAAGTGGAAGCACATACCTTGTTCATGGATTGGAAGAATTAACATCATTAAAATGTCCATACTACCCAAAGCAATTTATAGATTTAATACAATCCCCATCAAAATACCAAGACATACTTCACAGAACAAGAACAAATACTGCAAAAGTTCATATGGAACCAAAAAAGATCTCAAATAGCTAGAGCAATCTTGAAAAAGAAGAACAAAGTAAGAGGGATCACATTACCAGATTTAAGGTTATACTACAAAGCCACTGTGATCAAAACGGCCTGGTACTGGCACAAGAACAGGCATATAGACCAGTGGAACAGAACAGAGAACCCAGAAATGGACCCAAGGCAATATGCTCAATTAATATTTGACAAAGGTGGCAAGAGCATCCAGTGGATTAAGACAGCCTCTTTAATAAAAGGTGCTGGGAAAATTGGACAGCTACATGCCAAAAATTGAAACTAGACCATCAACTTACACCATACAGAAGAGTTAACTCAAAATGAATAAAAGACTCAAATGTGACTCATGTATCCATAAAAATCTTAGGAGAAACTGTAGGCAACAAAATTTCAGACATCATACGCAGCAAAATTTTCACTGATGCATCACCTAAGGCAACAGAAATAAAGGAAAAAATGAACACACAAAACTACATCAAACTCAAAAGCTTCTGCACAGAAAAGATACAATCATCAAAATGGAAAAGCATCCCACTGTATGGGAGAGCATAATTACCAATGATATTTATGATGACATAGAGGTACCGGAAAATTATTATCCTAAGCGAAACAAGCCTAATAGAGAAAGACAAGTATCATATGATCTCACTTATTTGTGGAATATAATGAACATAACAGTTTAAGGAATGGTAGTCCCAGAGATGTGGAAGTGGGGTACAAACTGACAATCCTCAGAAGAGAAGGTGGTGGGGGAGAGATAAACCACAGAACTTATATGCATGTATGCATGAACAATGGAAATGGACAACAAAAGTGAGGAGAGGGTGGGGAGTTAGGGGGAGGATGGAATCAGTAGGGGAAACAGGAGAAACATCTGTAACAAAAATAAATTCATTAATTAAATAAAAAAAGATGAAATGCTTTTCTTTTCCCTCTTTCACATGTACTACATATTCATCATGAAATAAATAAAAATGTGCAGAAAGTACAAAGCAGACTTTTAAAAAATGTGCATGGCAACCCCACGCCCAGATGTAGCCATTGATCACATTGTGCTGTATATTATTTGAAGCCTTTCTTTTATACATTTATCACTCTTTCCAACATTCTGCCAGTGAAATGCCAGCGTGCCTGTGGATTCTGAAGCATACCAGCCTGGCAGAGAACAGTAGAAGAGAAGTAGAATTTGAAACAACCCTGCCACCTGCTGCCAAAACCACTCTCCTAACCAGGGTTTTGTGTTCTTTTTGCTCTTTAAAGTTCTTTTTCTATTTAAAATCTTTGCTGTTTATATTTTTCTAATTACAGAGGAAATGTGTATTTGCTATAAAATATCAAACAATTGACCTTTAGTTATACCTTCACAGAGCACCAATTATTCATTCTCCATTGAGGAACCTCTCATTGAGACAACTTCATTTTGAAATTTCTACTACTTATTCCAGAATTTTTTAAGGTTTTGTCAGGTTTTTGTTTTCAATGATTCCAAGTGGAGGTTCATTCTCCCTTGACGACCTTGATGTATCATGACATGTATACAGGGCAAAAAAGTAGAACAATATCAAGAAACCTTGAAAATACTTCTGTGCAACTGAAACTTTCTGCTCTTGCATTACTACTTCTGGAATTGAGTCACGTTTACATAATTTATAATGAGTTTTCTCAAAAACTAAACAAAATTACAGGCTTTCTAGAGAAGATTGGGTGGCTATTTAATTGCTGTTGTTTTTTTATTTCTACTTTATCACATTTTGAAAAGGACATCATGAAGATTTGCACCCAAGCAAAAAAATTTAATGACTGGACTAAAGAAGTAGCAATGGGGCCCTGGCCAGTTTCACTCAACAGTTAGAGCATCAGCCCATGGATCAAAGAGTTGTGCGTTTGATTCTGACCAAGGGCACATACCTCGATTGTGGTTCATCCCTGCCCTTGGTCAGGGTCAAGCAAGAGGCAACCACTTGATGTGTCTCTATCACATCAATGTCTCTCTCTCTCTCCCTCCCTCTCTCTCTCATCTCTCCCACTCTATCTGAAGATAAATGGAACAATATTCCCAGGTGAGAATTAAAAAAAAGAAGTAGCAATGGGGGAATGCAATGTTGAATTTAAGAGATTGACCTGAGTGTAGCACAATCAGGCTTTGATGATTAATTGACTGGTGAATATTGTCAAAAAACAAAGAGGGAAAAGTTAAAAAAAATACTTTTAAGGTTCTGTAGCAAGGGTGCCTGAGAATACAGTGATAATATCATCAGACAAAAGCTCTACATGAATAAAATTAAGTTGTTAGGAAGGACTAGGCACATGATTAGAATATTCTACTATCAGATTAAGCATATATTTTAAAATATTTTTTATTGCTTCCATCATTTCATTTCAAATATAAAATGACACTGTTTCAAAACAACCTTTAAATCTGTAAGCAATTTCACTAAAATTATTTTACACTTTAGACCAAGGTTGTATAATGAGTATCTATCTACAGAAATTATTTCATTAAAAATGCTGCATTTTTGAAGTCCAGAGTTCTGCTTTTAAATAAATCTATCAGTAATTAATATGATAGGGGTAAGGGCACATAATAGGAATAGAACCACAGTTTAATAATTATCCACCTTACTGACTATAGAGAAAAGGTTTCTTACAGACCCTGGGAAACCGGAAAATATGCTGCAAAAAGATAAACAGGGCCGTAAAAAAGATAGCATGTGGTTCCAAAATGGCCGAGGAGTGAATGGAAACTACACAGTCCATCTCCCAGGACCAAACTGGAATTACAACTAAAAATAAAATTATTTGGGAAAAGCAACAGAAAAGCAGCTTGCAAGAACCATATAACCAGGGATACTCAATCAATCCTGGTAGGATTATGGAGGCACAAGAGGGGACCTGGGAGCTATGGACAAGAACAATCTTAGCTATGAGCAGTGCCCTCAGGGTTAAAATTCCAAGCCCGCTCCACAGTGCAGAGGGCCAGGACAGGGTGCTGAAATAGCCACAGACTCTCACCTTGGATTCTGGAAGAGGGAGGGTGGACTGGACTGGAACTGTGTGTAGACACTCAGGATTTGGAAGGCGCTCAGAGCATTTGCTAAGTTGAGGCCATGCAGGACAGTGGCCATCTTACTCCTTCCCAGGGCTCTGGGGAGAGGTAGCGGTCCCTCCCTCGGAGATTCAACCCCACTCAGGTGGGCCATTGAAATGCATATTGAGGATCATTAAGAACCAGCATCTGCCCACCCTCAGGAAATCCTCTTAGGCTGAACACCTGAGAGAGATTTTCATTCAATTAAAAACCCAAGGCTCTTCTGAGACTAATCGCCTCCAGGCATAAAGCTAGAGGATAACTGTACCATTTCTGGGCTTACAAATCAACCCAGGAAAGTAATACTTGACAGTGGTGTTGAATGTGGATCCTCCCATGCCAATCCAAACCCAGTAGAAGAAGCCACAAACAGCAGAACACCAACACCCACAGGGAAATTTGGCAGGCTTCAAAACCCACTGAAACAGCCAAAATGGTGAAACAAAAACAAATCCCAAATGAAAGAACAAGAGACTTCCACCGAAGATGAGATAAATGAAATGCAGTTAAGCAAGTTATCAGAGGTAGAATTCAGAGCCATGATCTTCAGGAAGCTCCACAGCATGAGTAACAACATCAATACCATGAGTAAAGACAGAGAAATTTTTAAAAAGAACCAATTGGAAATTCAAAACAACCAAGAAGAAATGAAGAATGACATAGCAGAAATAAAGAACACATTAGAAGGACTATACAGTAGAGTTGAGGAACCTGAGGACCATATAAGTGAATTAGAAAACAGGGTAGAAAAAAAATCAACCAATCAGAAAAAAATAAAAATAAAAAATAAAAAAAACAGGAATACAGCTTAAGAGAACTGTGAAACAATTGGAAATGTAATAATATTCACATCATAGGAGTCCCAGAAAAAGAAGAAAATGAGCAAGTGTTAGAAAAGATTTTTCAAGAAATAGTGACAGAAAACTTTCCTAATTTGGTAAAGAAAGAAAGCATTTAAGTTCAAGAAGCACAGAGTGCCAGCCACAAATAAGAAGCACCCAAACAGGACCACATCAAAACACATAGTAATTAAAATGCCAAAAATTAAAGACAAAGAAAGAATCCTAAAAGCAGCAAGAGATAAACAACAGGTTACCTACAAAGGAACCCCCATAAGGCTATCAGCTAACTTATCAAAAGAAACACTACAAGTCAGAAGAAAATAGCATAAAGTAATCAAGGTCATGAAAAACAAAAATCTGAATTCAAGACTACTCCAGTAAAGCTATCATTCAAACTAGAAGGTCAAATGAAGAGCTTCCCACACAGAAAAAAAGGGCTAAGGGAATACATTAGCACCAAACCAGCACTGCAAGAAATACTAAAAGGACTGCTGTAATTAGTAGAAGAAATAGAAAGAAAATATAACCATACTAAACAAAGATGGCAATAAATAAGTACATATCAATAATCACCTATGATGTAAATGAAACAACTGCTCCCATAAAAGGACACAGAGTAGCATATTGGATAAGAAAACATAACTCATATACATGTGGTTTACAAGAGACCCACCTCACAACAAAAGACTCAGATAGGTTGAAAGTGAAGAAATGGAAATCTTCCAAGCAAATGGAAAGAAAATAATAAAAAAAAATTAGGGTAGCAATACTCATATCTGATAAAATAAATTTTAATATGAAGGCCATAATTAGCGACACAGACGTTCACTACATAATATTGAAAGGATCTATCCAACAGGAAGATATATCCTTGATAAACATATGTATGCACCCAATATAGGAGCATTTTCTGGAAGAGTTCATAGGAGAAATCATCAGCAATACACTCATAGCAGGGGACTTCAACACCCCCACTGACATCACTGAATAGATCCTCTGGGAAAAAAACTTAACAAGGAAACACAGACTGTAAATGAAGTGCTAGATCAAATGGATTTAATAGATATCTACAGAGAATTACACCCCAGAACTACAGACTTCACTTTCTTCTCAATGGCACATGGGACATTCTCACAGATAGACCACATGTTAGGACACAAACTAAGTCTCTACAAGTTAAAAGATTAAAATCATATCAAGCATCTTCTCAGATTACCATGGCATCAAATTAGAAATCAATTGCAACCAGAGCATGCAAAGACATTTGAACACATAGAGGCTAAATAGCTTGTTATTCAATAATGAATGGGTTACCAAGGAGATCAAAGAAGAGATTAAACACTTACTGGAAAAAAAAAATGAACACACAAGAAGACAAAATCTATGGAATGCAGCAAAAGCAGTTCTGAGAGGGAAGTTCATAGCACTACAGGCCTATTTCAAAAAACAAGAAATATTTTGAATTAACTATCTAATCTCACAACTTAAACAATTAGAAAGCAAACAACAAGAAAACCCCAGAGTAAGTAGAAAAAAGGAAATAGGAAAGATCAGAGCAGAAATAAATGACATAGAGACCAAAAAACAATTCAAAGGATCAATGAAACAAAGAGCTGTTTTTTTGAAAAGATAAACAAGATTGATGGACTCTTAGCGAGACTGACCAAGAAACAAAGAAAGAGAACCTAAATCCTCAAAATCAGAAATGAAAGAGAACTAACAACTGACACCACAGAAATACAAAGGAATGTTAACAAACACTATGACCAATTATATGGCAACAAATTCAACAATCTAAGCTAAATGAACAAATATCTAGTAACACATAGTCTCCCACAACAGGATCAGGAAGAGATAGAAAACTTGAACAGACCAATAACAACTAAGAAAATCAAGGTGCAATCAAGACTTTCCAAGCAAACAAAAGCCCAGGTCCGGATGGCTTCATGCCGGAAGTTTACCAAACATACAAAGAAGAACTAACACCCATTCTCCTCAAACTATTTCTAAAAATTCAAGAAGAAGGAACATTTCTAAACTCGTTTTATGAGGCCATCATAATTCTACTTCCAAAACCAGAAAAAGACACTACAAAGAAAGAAAACTATAGGCCAATAACCCTGATGAACATAGATAGTAAAATCTTGAACAAAATGGTACCAAATCGGATTCAGCAATACATCAAAAATACTATTTACCATGAAGAAGTGGGATTCATCCCATGGATGCAAAGCTGGTACAATATTCGCAAATCAATAACTGTGATACAAGACATAAACAAAATGAAAGATGTAAACCACATGATTATATCAATAGACGCTGAAAAAGCATTTGACAATATCCAGCATCCATTTCTGATAAAAACACTCAACAATGTGGGAATAGAGGGATCATATTTCAACAAAATAAAGGACATATATGAAAGACCTACAGCCAACATCATACTCAATGGTCAAAAACTAAAAGCATTTCTCTTAAGAACAGGAACAAGACAGGGATGCCCACTTTTGCCACTCTTATTTAACATAACACTAGAAGTTAGCCATAGCAATCATACATGAAGAAAAACTAAAAGGGATCACAACTGGAAAGGAGGAAGTGACACTCATTATCCGCAGATGACATGATATTACAATAGACAATACTAACGAATCCATCAAAAATCTACTAGACTAAATAAATGAATATGGCAAGGCAGCAGGATACAAAATTAAAGTCAAGAAATCAATGGCATTCTTACATCAATAGTGAACTTACAAAGAGAGAAAGTAAAAAAAACAAAAACAAAAAAAAAACTCATTTACCATCATAACAAAATTCAGATAACTATAAATAAACTTAACCAAAGAAGTAAAGGTCCTATTTTCAGAAAACTACACAACATTGAAAATAAAAATAAAAAAAGATATAAAAAGTGGAAGCACATAACTTGTTCATGGATTGAAAGAATAAACATCATTAAAATGTCCGTATTACCCAAAGCAGTCTATAGATTCAATGCAATCCCTATCATAATACCAATGACATATTTCACAGAACTAGAACAAATACTTCAAAAGTATATATGGAACTAAAAAAGAACCCCAATAGCCATGGCAATCTCTCTCTCTCTCTCTCTCTCTCTCTCTCTCTCTCTCTCTCTCTCTCTCTCTCCTCTCTCCGTGAAGCATTTTCTTTTATTATATTATTTTTAATATTTTATGAATTTATTTTTGTTAAAGATGTTTCTCTTTTTTGCCCCCTGACACCCTCGTCCACATCGCCCCCTCCACCCCATACCCTCCTTTGCTGTCTGTGTCCATCGGTTATGGGTACATGCATATAAATTCTGTGGTTTTTATCTTCCCTCCCCCTATTACCCCCTCTTCTGAGGGTTGTCATTCTGTATTCAACTTCCACATCTCTGGGTTTACCCAATTCCTCAGACTGTCATGTTTATTATATTCCACAAATAAGTGAGATCATGTGATATTTATCTTTCTGTTTGGTTTGTTTTGCTGAGAATAATACTTTCCAGATCCCTCCATGTCATCTCACAGGATGAAATCTTTCTTTCTTACAGCTGCATGTTACTCCATTGTATATATGTACCACAGCTTTTTTAGCCATTAGTCTACTAATGGACATATGGGCTGTTTCCAGATCTTAGCTATTGTAAATAGTGCTGCTACAAACATGGGGTACATATATTCTTTCTGATTGGTGTTTCAGGCTTCTTAGGGTATATTTCTAGAAGTGGGATCACTGGGTCAAATGGCAATTCAATTTTTAATTTTTTGAGGTAACATCATAGTGTTTTTCTATAGTGGCTGCACCAGTCTGCATTCCCACCAGAAGTGTACTAGAGGCCCCTTTTCTCCACACCCTCGCCAGCACTTGTTGTTTGATGATTTGTTGATGGCAGCCATCCTGACAGGGGTGAAGTGATACCTCATTGTTGTTTTAATTTGCATCTCTCTGATGATTAGTGATGTTGAGCATTTCTTCATATGTCTCTTGGCCATTTGTATGTCCTGTTTGGAGAGATGTCTATTTAGCTCCTCTACATTTTTTAATTGGGTTCGTTGTCTTCCTTTTGTTGAGTTGTATGAGTACTCTATATATTTTAGATATTAACCCCTTATCTGATACATCATTGGCAATGATGCTCTCCCATACAGTGGGTTGCCTTTCCATTTTGATGATTGTATCTTTTGCTATACAGAAGCTTTTTAGTTTGATGTAGTCCCATGTGTTCATTTTTTCCTTTGTTTCTGTTGCCTCAGGTGATGTAACAGTGAATATTCTGCTGCATATGATCTCTAAAATTTTGTTGCCTACATTTTCTTCTAGGATATTTATGGATTCATGTGTCACATTTAAGTCATTTGTCCATTTTGAGTTAATTCTTGTGTATGGTGTAAGCTGATGGTCTAGTTTTATTTTTTTTACATGTAGCTGTCCAATTTTCCCAACACCATTTATTAAACAGGCCTTCTTTACTCCATTTTATGCTCATGCCTCCTTTGTCAAATATTAATTGAGCATAAGGTCTTGGGTCCATTTCTGGGTTCTCTGTTCTGTTCCACTGTTCTATATGCCTGTTCCTGTGTCAGCACCAGGTTGTTTTGGTTACAGTAGCTTTGTCGTATAACTTGATATCTGGTATTGTGATCCCTCCAACATTGTTCTTCTTTTTCAAGATTGCTGAGGCTATTTGGGGTCTTTTTTGGTTCCATATGAACTTTTGAAGTATATGTTTTAGTTCTGTGCTATATGTCGTTGGTATTTTGATGGGGATTGCATTGAATCTATAGATTGCTTTGTGTAATATGGACATTTTGATATGTTAATTATTCCAATCTATGAACAAGGTATATGCTTCCACGTTTTTATATCTTCCTCTATTCCTTTTTTCAATGTTGTGTAGTTTTCTGAAAATAGATTTTTTACTTCTTTGGCTAAGTTTATTCTTAGGTATCTTAATTTTTTTGCAGCGACAGTAAATGGGATTGTTTTTTAGTTTCTCTTTCTGTGACTTCACCATTAGCATATAAGAAGCCGTCAATTTCTAGATGTTAATTTTGTATCCTGCTACTTTGCCAAAACTCATTTATTAAGTCTAGTAAATTTTTGATGAATTCTTTAGGGTTTTCTATGCATAATATCGTGTCATCTGCGAATAACAACAGTTTTACTTCCTTCTATTCTATTTGGATTTCTTTTATTTTTTCTTCATGTGTCATTGCTGTGGCTGAGACTTCCAACAGTATGTTAAATAAGAGTGCCAAAAGTGGGCATCTTTTTCTTGTTCCTGTTCTTAAGAAAAATGCTTTTACTTTCTCCCCATTGAGTATGATGTTGGCTCTAGGTCTTTCATATATGGCCTTTATTATGCCAAGATATGATACCTTTATTCCCTTATTGCTGAGTGTTTTTATCAGAAATGGGTGCCAGATTGTGTTGAATGCTTATTCAGCATCTATTAAATATCTAGAAGATATTTAATATATTTTGGTGTTCCTATATTGGGTTTATATATGTTTAGCAAGGTTACAGCTTCCTGTTGGATAGATCCTTTCAATATTATGTGGTGGCTTTCTTTTTCTCTAGTTATGGCCTTTAAAATCTATTTTATCAGATATGAGTATTGCTACCCCAGCTTTTTTCCTTTCCATTTGCTTGGAAGATTTTTTTCCATCCCTTCACTTTCAACCTATGTGAGTCTTTTGTTGTGAGGTGGGTCTCTTGTAAACAACATATATATGAGTCATGCTTTCTTATCCAATCAGCTACCCCATTCTTTTTATTAAAGCATTCAAGTCATTTACATTCAATGTGATTATTTATATGTACTTATTTATTGCCATTTTTGTTTAGTGTGGTTCTATTTTTCTTCCAATTTCTTCTACTAATTACAACAGTCCTTTTAACATTTCTTGCAGTGCTGGTTTGGTGCTAATGTATTCCCTTAGCCCTTTTTTGTCTGGGAAGCTCTTTATTTGTCCTTATATTTTGAATGATAGCCTTGCTGGGTAGAGTAGTCTTGGATTCAGATCCTTGTTTTTTATGACCTTGATTACCTCATGCCATTCCCTTCTGGCCTGTAGTGTTTCTGTTGAAACATCAGCTGAGAGCCTTATAAGTGTTCCTTTGTAGTTAACCTGGTGCTTGTCTATTGCTGCCATTAGGATTCTCTTTGTCTTTAATTTCTGGCATTTTAATTACTATGTGTCTTGGTGTAGGCCTATTTGGGATCTTAGTTGTAACTCTCTGTGCTTCTTGAACTTGAATGCCTCTTCCATCACCAAATTAGGGAAGTTTTCTGTCACTATTTCCTCAAATGTATTCTCTAATCCCTGCTCACTTTTTTCTTTTTCTGGGACTTTTATGATGCAAATATTATTACATTTTCAGTTGTCCCACAGTTCTCTTAAGTTACCTTCCTGTTTGTTTTTTGTTTTTTTTTGTTTTTTTTTTATTGTTGTTTCCTTTTGGTTTACTGATTGGTTGATTTTTTCCTACCCTGTCTTCTAATTCACTGATTCAATCCTCAGCTTCCTCTACTCTGCTATTTAGTCCTTCCGATGTGTTCATTTCTGCTATGTCATTCTTCATTTCTTTTTGGTGGTTTTAATTTCTAATTAGATGATTTTTAATGTTTCTATGTATTTACTCATGGTGCTGATGTCCTTACACATGCTGTTGAGCTTCCCAAAGATCATGGCTATGAATTATAGCTCTGTTAACTTACTTAACTGCATTTCATTTATCTCATATTCAGTAGAGGTCTCTTGTTCTTTCATTTGGGATTTGTTTGTTTTGTTTCACCATTTTGGCTATCTCAGTGGGCTTTGGAGCCTGCCAAATTTTTCCTGTAAGTGTTGGTGTTCTGCTCTTTGTGGCTTTCTCTACTGGGTTTAGATGAGTGAGGGAGGAACCATGTCAAACACTACTGTCATGTCTTACTTTCCTGAATAAAGTTTCAAGCCCACGAATGGTTCAGTTATCCTCTAGCTTTTTGCCTGGAGGCTATTAGTAGAGGTTAATTGAAGAGCCTTGGGTTCTCAGTTGAATAAAATTCTCCCTCGGGTGTTCAGCATAAGAGGATTTGCTGAGGATGGGGCAGATTCTGGTTGTTAATGGGCCTCAATTTTCATTTCAATGGCCACGAGGAGGGGTTGAATCTCTGACGGAGGGTCCACTGCCGCTCCCCAGATCCCTGGGAAGAAGACGACCACTGTCCTCCTTGACCACAACTCAGCAAAAGCTCAGAGTGCCCTCTAAATCCTGAGTGTCACCACACAGTTTCAGTCCAGTACAACCTCCTCTTCCAAAGCCCATGTTGAGTGGCTGTAGCTATGTTAGTGCTCTGTCCCAGCTGTGCGCTGTGGAGCAGGCTTGGGAGTTTAACCCTGAGGGTGCTGCCCTCAGCTAAGGCCGCTGCTGTCCATGTGCCTTCAGCACCCCTCTTGCACCTACGCAATCCTACCATGATCAATTTAGTGTTCCTGTCCTGGTTAAATGGTCCTTGCAAGCTACTTTTTTGTTTATTTTTCCAGATGATTTGTCTTTAATTTAGTTATAATTCCAGTTTTGTCCTGGGAGATTGTCTGTGTAGCTTCCATTCTCTCTGTGGCCATTTTGGAATCTGCCACAGTAATCTTTAAAAAAAGAAGAACATAGTAGGTGAGATCACAATACTGGATATCAGGTTATATTACAAAGCTACTGTAATCAAAACAGCCTGCTTGTGGCACAAGAGCAGGCTTATAGATCAGTGAAACAGAACAGAGAACCCAGAAATTGACCCAAGCCATTATGCTCAATTAATATTTTACAAAGGTGGCAAGAGCATACAATGGAGTAAAGACAGCCTCTTTTATAAATGGTGTTGGGAAAATTGGACACCTCCATGTAAAAAAAAATAAAACTAGACCATCAAGTTACATAGTACACAAGAATATACTCAAAATGGATAAAAGACTTAAATGTGACTCATTAATCCATTAAATTCCTAGAAGAAAATGTAGGGAACAAAATTTTGGACATCATATGCTGCAGAATTTTCACTGATATATTACCTCAAGAGCAGAAGCAAAGGAGAAAATGAACACATTGGACTACATGAACCTTAAAAGCTTCTGCACATAAAAAAACAAAACAAAACAAAACAAAAAACAAACATTAAATGGAAAGTGAACCCACTGTATGGGAGAGCATAATTTCCAATGATACATCAGATAAGGGGTTAATTTTTATAATATATAGAGTACTCATACAACTTAACTAAAGGAAGACAAAGAACCCAATTAAAAAATGGGCAGAGGAACTAAATAGACATCTCTCCAAACAGGACATATAAATGGCTAAGAGACATATGAAGAAATGCTAAATATCACTAATCATCAGAGAGATGCAAATCAAAACAACAATGAGGTATCACCTCACACCTGTCTGAATGGCCGCTATCAACAAATCATCAAATGACAAGTGTTGGTGAGGGTGTGGGGAAAAGGGGACTCTAGTACATTGCTGTTGGGGATGCAGACTGGTGCAGCCACTATGAAAAACACTGCGGTGTTACATCAAAAAATTAAAAATTATATTTCCATTTGACCCAGTGATCCTATTTCTAGGAACATACCCTAAGAAGCTTGAAACAGCAATCATAAAGAATATATGTACCCCTATGTTCATAGCAGCACTATTTGCAATAGCTAAGATCTGGTAACAGCCCAAGTGCCCATCAGTAGATGAATGGATAAAAAGGCTGTGGTACATTATGCACAATAGATTACTATGCAGCTGTAAGAAAGAAAGATCTCTTATCCTTTGAGATGGCATGGAGGGGCCTGGAGAGTATTTTATATAAGCAAAACAAGCCAAGAAGAGAAAGACAAATACCACATGATCTCACTTATTTATGGAATATAATGAACATAACAATCTGAGGAACAGGGTAATCCCAGAGATGTGGAAGTAGGGTACCGACTGACAACCTTCAGAAGAGGGGGTAGAGGGGAAGGAAGAAATAAACCACACAACTTTTATGAATGTACATATAACCGGTGGACATGGACAACAAAGCTGGGGATGGGATGGGGGTGATGGGGAGGAGGTTGTCAATGGGTAAAAAAGGAGAAACATCTGTAACAAAAATAAATTAATAATAAAAAAAGATAAGATGCCTCAAAGCCCTGATGGGTTCATCACTCAGAAAAGAAAATACGTTTTGAGAACAAACAAAGGACAGGACACATTTTGATTTAGTTGTTGTGTTTGGACCTGACTCCCTCCAGGAGTTTGCCTCAGGAATGCTGACCATTCTCCAGTCGTAGGAATGGGTAAAGCTTTTTCAACATCAAGAAAATTAACTACCTTGTTATTGAACTTCAAGATCCTGGAAGGATACACATGTACCACGGACTCTTCAGACTTTACCCTGCGCCCCCTCCACCCCTTTTACACAGCCCCTTTCTTACTTATCCTTTATCATTAAACTAATAGGAGAGATTAGAACAGAATTTGCAGGATGCCCTGCTGCTCTTTTCATATTGTGGGCATTATTAGAATAAATGCTTATATATTTTTAACCTTGTCTCTGCTTAATTTGGCTCAAATAGTAACAGGCGGACCCATTGTGTCCAGTATCAAATGCAGGAGTTTCTGGGTAAGAAACAGCATGGTTAAAAGTAACAGCTGCTAACTCAGGAGGCAGTGTAGTATAGAGGCTAAAATCTCTGGCTCCTGTATTAAACAGATCCACGTACAAAGCCCAGCTGTACCATGTGGGAACATTATTTTTCTCTCAGCCTTATTTCTCCTTTTGTAAATTGGATATGATATATTATTGATCTCATACAATTGTTGTGAAAATTTTATGTGATAATAATAGTCTGAATCTTCTAAAATTCTATTTTTTCAGGTAAAAAGTCAAATATCAGCATTTTTTATGGTTCAACCTACACATGTAATGTACAGTGCACTTAATAAACATTAGCAATGATTACTTAAAAGATATGGATTCAAATTCCAGCTCCATGGACCAGTTGTGTGACTTTAGATAAATTATGTCCCTCCTCTAGGTCCAAAATTTCATTTGTCCTTTGAGGCAGTTGAACCACCCTAGAGTCTCTTTAAAAATCTTTCATGTTTTCACTTCCAATGTTTTCACTGGAGGTGTCCATTTTCTCCAGCATAGGGTGTGTATAAATTTCTTGAGGGCAATGATCTTTGCTTGTATTGTCCATTGCTATTTTCTCAGTGCACAATAAAGGATAATCAGTCCTGATAATTTGGGTACCATTTTGCATTTCCTCCTCCTAAGGCTGTTGAGAACAAGGTGAGGTGAAGTGTTTTAGAGTAGCTATTCATATGAGCACTGATTTATTCACAAGATAATTCTTCCCTCTCCACTTCATTTTGCTTGAGGAGACAGCTGGAGTCGCTACTTGCACAGAAGAGTCAGGTATTCATTTTTTTTCCAGTTCAGTAAGTATTTTAAAAAAAGGAAAGGTTGAAATGATGATTGAATCACTACATTAGAGAGGTGACGATGGTTTGCAGTAAGTCTTTTGGAAAAATCTGTGGAAAGAACATTTTTTGTTTGTTTGTTTATTTAATTAATTTATTTTTGTTACAGATGTTTCTCCTTTTCCCCCCACTGATCCGTCCTCCCCCTCCCTTCCCACACTCTACCCAGCTTTGTTGTCCATAACCTTTGTTCATGCATACATGCATATAAGTTCTGTGATTAATCTCTCCCCCACCACCCCTCTTCTGGGGATAGTCAGTCTGTACCCCACCTCCATATCTCTGGGACTACCCCATTCCTCAGACTGTTATGTTCATTATATTCCACAAATAAGTAAGATCACATGATACTTGTCTTTCTCTGTTTGGTTTGTTTAGCTTAGGATGATACTTTCCAGGTCCCTCCATGTCGTCTCAAAACATAGGAGCTCTTTCTTGCTTATAGATGCATAGTACTCCATTGTGTATATGTACCACAGCATTTTTTATCCATTCATCTACTGATTGACAGTTGGGTTGTTTCCAGATCTTAGCTATTGTAAATAGTGCTGCTACAAACATGGGGGTACTTATATTCTTTCTTATTGATGTTTCAGACTTCTTAGGGTATATTCCTAGAAGTGGGATCACTGGGTCAAATGGAAGTTAATTGTTAATTTTTTGAGGTAACACCATAGTGTTTTCCATAGTGGCTGCACCAGTCTGCATTCCCACCACCAGTGTACAAGAGTCCCCTTTTCTCCACACCCTCGCCAACAGTTGTTCGATGAGTTGTTGATGGCGGCCATTCTGACAGGGGTGAGGTGATACCTCATTGTTGTTTTAACTTACATCTCTCTGATGATTAGTGATGTTGAGCATTTCTTCATATGTCTCTTAGCCATTTGTATGTCCTGTTTGGAGAGATGTCTATTTAGTTCCTCTGCACATTTTTTAATTGGGTTCTTTGTCTTCCTTTTGTTGAGTTGTATGAACACTCTATATATGTTGGAAATTAACCCCTTATCTGATATGTCATTGGCAATTATGCTCTCCCATACAGTGGTTTGCCTTTCCATTTTGATGATTGTATCTTTTGCTGTGCAGAAGATTTTGAGTTTGATGTAGTCCCATGTGTTCATTTTCTCCTTTGTTTCTGTTGCCTTAGGTGATGTATCAGTGAAAATTCTGCTGTATCTGATATCTGATATTCTGTTGCCTACAGTTTCTTCTAGAATTTTTGTGGGTTCATGAGTCACATTTAAGTCTTTTATCCATTTTGAGTTTATTCTTGTGTATGGTGTAAGTTGATGATCTAGTTTCATTTTTTTTTTTTTTTTTTTTGTATGTAGCTGTCCAATTTTCCCAACACCATTTATTAAAGAGGCTGTCTTGACTTCACTTTATGCTGTTGCCACCTTTGTCAAATATTAATTAAGCATATTGCCTTGGGTCCATTTCAGGGTTCTCTGTTCTGTTCCACTGGTCAATATGCCTGTTCTTGTGCCAGTACCAGACTGTTTTGATTACAGTGACTTTGTAGTATAACCTGAAATCTGGTAATGGGATCCCACCTACTTTGTCCTTCTTTTTCAAGATTGCTGTGGCTATTCGAGGTCTTTTTTGGTTCCATGTGAACTTTTGATGTATTTGTTCTAGTTCTGTAAAGAAGACATTTCTTATAAAAATAGGAAAGTAAATCTTCTATATATGGACAAAAAGATAGTGTTATCAAGGATCTAAGTTATAGTTTAAATACAGTTTTCACAGTACTGCAATTTTAGAAAGATTATGAAATAGTTTGACACACATTAAGTTTCTACATTTCCCCAGGACAAGAGGCTGGTGGTAAAATACTGAATTCAAAATAATAAACGGAAATTCTTGCCATAGTACAAATCCCTAAACCTTTTGAGTTGGTACAGTGGTGTGTTTAAGTCACTAAACTGTTACAACATTAAACCTGACAGCTGCGTTTTTTAAAAGTATAACTTTTTGAGCACAATACAAAATGTGTTAGAAATGTTTCCAATCAGAAGGCACTTGAGGTCAAATACAATTCACCTAGAAATCTAACAGAGAACCATGTTTTGGATCTATTACACTGCAGCAGTGGACTATTTCCACTGTATCTTGTTTCTGTCTGCGAGTAGCATGGTATAAGACAATTTTCTAAACCCAGATTGATTGAGATCAGATATTAGAATGGTGGGGTGGGAGGATCATCATCTATAAAATTAGATTAAATGTAATGTCAAGGTCAGATTTAATGCGGGAAAGAATTTACTAAAGACCAATGTAGTTTGAGGAATTAGGGAAGGAGCTGTGCTCAGGAGCTTGAGTGACAGTGTATATGTTGATTAGTTCTATTTCCACGTGTCAGGTTTTATTTTGTTTTGTCATTTAACTGTTAGAGCCTTCTCTTCCATCTCACTGAGAGGTGGCCCAGAGCAACTTGTTCATTTGTTGATAAAGAAGTCAGATGCTGTTTGGTGCCATTTTATTAGCCTTCCCACCTCTACATCTTCCTTGATAGCAGAACCCTGATTGTGCCAGGCTTTCAAGCCAAGTGCCCTTGATCTCAGGGAAGGTGTATCCAGCTGCTGTCATTACTAGCCCAAGCCAAGTATGATAAACACATTTCTCTTGCAACATTTATGGATGGCCACGTGTCTTAATTTGGATAAATGAGAAAAAGGGGAAGTCCACCGAAGGGCTTATGGGAAAGGTTTTCTTCTCTGATAAAGAGAAAAGGATACAAACAAAACAAAACAAGAAATCTTTTTGGTACACCCATTTTCTGCTCTTGGAAATAATCAGGTGATCCTGTGATGTTTGGACCTGAGGAGTACACTGCTGTGTGGGAGACGTTGCTTACCTGCTAAAAGTGGCAGTGTGGAAAGACAGAGAACTGGGAGCTTGAGCTGCAGTCTCTTCTCTGGAACTACCAGTTTCAAACTTTTTATGATGTGAGAAAATTAAGTGTATTTATTATTTAAACTGGTGTTGGTTACTCTACTACTTGAAACCAAAAGCAAGCTAACTAACAGAAGACACAAACTAAATACATATCCAAGAGCACATGTTCATTGGTGTCCATCAGAAGGCTAAATCTGGAATGAATAATTTTGGAATTAAATAAATTCATGTTTGCATTACTGATTCACTATGTGTTCTTGGACAACTTACTTCATCTCTGTTTTTTCTTCTCAGTTTTCTTCTCTGTAAAATGGAGATAACACAAACATCCACCTCATGGGGTTGTTTCAGGTATTAAATGAGATCATGTAAAGTGGCTGACAATGTTAGCTCTCTTCTGCTTTCTCCTTGACATTGCATCTATTGCAATCTTTTTTTTTTTCTTATTTCAAAACTATGTTTAAGAAACTTAACTTTAAGAACTTTAATATACTAAAGATTTATAAATTAGTCTTATATTTACAAAATGCATTTGAAACTGCAGTTATTTTAATAGAGATTGCACTGAATCTATAGATTGCTTTGGGTAATGTAGATATTGTTTATTCATTTATTTATTTATTTATTTATTTATTTATTATTTTTTATTTATTTTTTATTTTTTTTATTGATTTTAGAGTGGAAGGGAGGGGGAGAGCGAGAGATAGAAACATCCATGAGAGAGAACATCAATTGGCCACCTCCTGCATGCCCCCCACTGGGGATTGGGCCCACAATGTGAGCATGTGCCCTGACCAGGAATTGAAACTGCAACATCTTGGTTCATGTGTTGATGCTCAACCACTGAACCACACCAGTCGGGCTAATATAGAAATTTTAATGATGTTAATTCTTCCTATCTAAGAGCATGGTATATGCATTCATTTATTTTTACCTTCTTCAATTTCTTTCTTCAATGTCTTATAATTTTCTGAGTAGAGGTCTTTTGCCTCTTTGGTTAAACTTATTCCTAGGCATTTTATTTTTTGATACAACTCTAAATGAGATTGTTTTCTTAATTTATCTTTCTAATAGATCACTATTGGTGTACAAAAATGCAACCAATTTCTGTATATTAATTTTGTATCCTGCTACTTTGCTGAATTTATTTATTAGTTGTAATAGTTTAATGATGTAATCTGTATGGTTCTCTATAGATAGTATTATGTCATCTGCAAATAATGACAGTTTTACTCCTTCCTTTCCAATTTGTATACCTTTTATTTCTTCTTTCTTGTCTGATTGTTGTGGCTAGGAATTCGCAAACTATGTTGAATTAAAGTGGTGAAAGTGGACACTTTATTTTTTTTTTAGAATTGAACACTTGAAATGCATAACATTTTATTTTTCAATTATTTTTAAAATTATTTTTATTAATTTGTTTTTGTTACAGATATTTCTTCTTTTGCCCCCATTGATACCCTTCTCCCCATTCCCCCAACTCCATTCCCAACTTTGTTGTCTATGTCCATTGGTTATGCACACATGTATATAAGTTCTGTGGTGTATCTCTCTCTTCCCAACACCCCTTCTTCTGAAGTTTGTTAGTCTGTACCCTACCTCTATGTCTCTGGGTCAATTTTGTTTATCAGTTCATTATATTCCACAAATAAGTGAGATCATGTGATATTTGTCTTTCTTTGCTTGGCTTGTTTAGCTTAGCATAATACTCTCCAAGTCCCTCCATGCCATCTCAAAAGATAAGAGATCTTTCTTTCTTACAGCTGCATAGTATTCCATTGTGTACATGTACCATGGCTTTTTTATCCACTCATCTCCTGATGCACACTTAAGTTGTTTCCAGATCTTAGCTATTGTAAACAGTGCTGCTATGAACAAAAGGGTACATATATTCTTTCTGATTGGTGTTTCAGGCTTCTTCAGATATATTCCTAGAAGTGGGATCCCTGGGTCAAATGGTAGTTCAATTTTTAACTTTATATTGTTTTCTGCAGTGGCTGCACCAGTTTGTATTCCCACCAGCAGTGTACTAGAGTCTCCTTTTCTCCACACCCTCACCAGCAATTGTTGTTTGATGATTTATTGATGCAGCCATTCTGGTATGTGTGATGTGATACCACATAGTCGCTTTAATTTGCATCTCTCTGATGATTAGAGACGTTGAGCACTTTTTCATATGTCTCTTGGCCATTTGTATGTCCTGTTTGGAGAGGTGTCTATTTAGTTCCTCTGCCCATTTTTCAATTGGGTTCTTTGTCTCCCTTTTGTTGAGTTGTATGAGTAGTGTATTTTGGAAATTAATCCCTTATTTGATGCATCATTGGCACTTATGGTCTCCCATAGAGTGGGTCCCCTTTCCATTTTAATGATTGTTTCTTTTGCTGTGCAAGAGCTTTTTAATTTGATGTAGTTTCATGTGTTTATTTTTTCCTTTGTTTCTCTTGCCTTAGGTGTTATATCAGTGAAAATTCTGCTGCGTATGATGTCTGAAATTTTGTTGCCTACATTTTCTTGTAGAATTTTTATCGATTCACGAGTTACATTTACGTCTTTTATCCATTTTAAGTTTATTCTTGTGTATGGTGTCAGTTGGTGGTCTAGCTTCATTTTTTTGCAAGTAGCTATCTGATTTTTCCAACACCATTTATTGAAGACGCTGTCTTGACTCCACTGTATGCTCTTGCCACCTTTGTCAAGTATTAATTGAGCATATTGTCTTGGGTCAATTTCTTGATTCTTTGTTCCGTTCCATTAATCTATCTGCCTCTTCTTGTGCCAGTACCAGGCTGTTTTGATTACAGTGGCTTTGTACTATAACCTGATTTCTGGTAATGTATATGGCTTTTATTATGTTGAGGTACGTTTCCTCTATTCCCACTTTTCTGAAAGTTTTTATCATAAACGTGTTGTCAAATGCTTTTTCTGCATCTATGAATATTATTATATAATTTTTAGCTTTTATTTTGTTTATGAGGTATATCATGATTGATTTGCATATATTAAACCAAGTTTGCATCCTAGGAATAAATCTCATTTTTTTCATGCATAGGTGATTTCCATTTTTTAATATTTTGTTGAGGATTTTTGCACCTTGTAAAATGATCTTTTGAGCCTCCCCTGCCTTGAAATTTTTGAACTAGTTTGACAAGGATAGGTGTTAATTGTTCTTTGAATATTTGATAAAATTCACCTGTGAAGTCATCTGGTTCAGGACATTTGTTTGTTGGGAGTTTATTTTGTTACTGATTTGATTTTGATGGTAGTAATTAGTCTGTTCAGATTTTCTGTTTCTTCTAGATTTAGTCTTGAAATACTGAATGTTCTTAGGAATATATCCATTTCTCCCAGGTTGTCCAATTTGTTAGCATAGCATTGTCCATAGAATTTTCTTATAATTCTTTGTATTTCTGTGGTGTCTGTGGTCACTTCTGTTTTATTTTATATTTTTTTTATTTGGCTCCTGTCTCTTTGTTTCTTTCTGAGTCTGGTTAAAGGTTTATCAATCTTGTTTATGCTTTCAAAAACAAACTCTTGGTTTCATTATCTTCTATATTGTATTTTTAGACTCTTCGTCATTTATTTCCATTCTGATCTCTCTCTCTTTTTTTTTTTTTTTTTAATTCACTTTGGGCTTTGTCTGTTGTTCTCTTTTCAGATGCTTTAGATGTAAGGTTAGATTGCTTACTTGAGATTTATTTTGTATCTTGTGGTAGGTCTGTATTGCTATGGATTTCCCTTTTAAAATTGCTTTTTCTGTGTCCCATAGACTTCGGATTGTTGTGTTCCCATGTTCATTTGTCTCAAGGTATCTTTTGAGTTCTTTGTTGATCTCAGTGCTAACCCATTTATTGTTTAGTAATATGTTATTTAACTTCTATGTGTTTGTGTGTTTTGCATTTTTTCCCCTTGCACTTGATTTCTAGTTTCATATTATTCTTGTCAGAAAAGATGCTTGATATGATTTCAATATTCTTAAATTTGTTGAGACTTGTTTTTTGGCCCAACATGTGATCTGTCTTGGCAAATATTTCATGTGCACTTGAAAAGAATGTATATTTTGCTGTCGTGGGGTAAAATGCTCTAAAAATATTAATTAAATTCATCTGGTCTAATGTGTCATTTAAGGCTGCTGTTTCCTTATTAATTATCTGTTTAGAAGATCTATCCAGTGATGTCAGTGTTTTTTTTTTTTTTCATTTTATTTTCCATCACCTTTTATCCCCTTTGTCTTCTACCTCCTCCACCTATCCCCCTCCAACCTCACAATCACCACACTGTCTTCCATCTCCATGAGTTCTCTCTCTTTTTATTTTTCTCAAACCCATAACTCCCACCCCCCACCCCAACTCCCACCGCCAGAGCTGTCTGTCTGCTCTCTATCTATGAATCTGTCTGTGTTTTTCTTGGTAGTTCAGTTTGTTCATTAAATTCCACATATGAATGAAATCATTTAATGGGGTGTTAAAGTCTCCTACTATGGCTGTATTACTCTTGAGCTCTCTCTTTTATGTCCATCAATATTTGCTACTTCTATATAGGTGCTCCTATGTTTGGTGCATAAATATTCATAAAGGGTTATCTATTCTTGTTGGATTGACCCCCTTATCATTATGTAGTATCTTTCATTCCCTATTATTTAATTTGTTTGAATGTCTATTTTGTCTGATATAAGTATTGCTATCCCAGGTTTTTTGTTTGTTTGTTTGTTTGTTTTTTATTCATTTACATTAAATGTATTTTTCCATCCTTTTACTTTTAATTTGTCTGTTTCTTTAGATCTGAAGTGGGTCTCTTATAGAAAACATATAGATGGGTCTTGTTTTCTTATTCATTCAGCCACTCCATGTCTTTTGATTAGGGCGCTGAATTCATTTACATTTAAAGTGACTAATGATAGGTATGTAGTTATTGCCACTTTATTCATATTTATGTTTCCTTTTTTACTTCTTTTTCTTAAACACATTTCTATAACATTTCTTATAATACCGGTTTGGTGGTGATGAAGTCCTTTAGCTGTTTCTTTTCTGAGAAGATCTTTATTTCTCCTTCAATTTAAGTGATAGCCTTGCTGGGTAGAGTAGTTTTGGTTGTAGGTCCTTGCTTTTCACCACTTTGAATATTTCATGTCCATTATTTTCTGGCCAGCATAGTTTCTGTGGGGAAATCAGCTGATAGTCTTATGGGAGCTCCTTCGTAGGTAACTAACTGTTTTTCTCTTGCAACTTTTAAGATTCTCTATTTGGTCTGACTGGTGTGGCTCAGTGGTTGAGTGTAAACCCATGCACCAAAAGGTCACTCATTCAATTCCAGGTCAGGGCACATGCCCAGATTGTGGGCCAAATTCCCAATGGGGGACATGCTGGAGGTGGCCAATCGATGTTCTCTCTCATCAATGTTTCTAGCTCTCTCTCTCCATCTCTCTTCCTCTCTCTCTAAATACCAATAAAGAAAAAAAAATTTTTTAACGATTCTTCCTTTGTCTTTAACCTTTGCTATTTTAATGATGACGTTCATCTTGTTTGGGATGCTCTGCACTTCCTGGACTTATATATCTTTTTTTCTACCAGGTTAGGGAAGATTTTTGTCATTATTTCTTCAAATAGTTTCTCAATTCCTTGCACTCCTGCTTCTCCTTCTGGTACTCCTATGATGCAGATGTTATTATGCTAGACTTGGTTCCTGGGGTCTCTTAAACTATTCATATTTTAATTTCTTTTTCCTTTTTGCTGTTCCCATTAGGTATTTTTTGCTACCTTGTATTCCAAATTGCTGATTCAATCCTCTGCTTCATCTAATCTGCTGTTAATTTCTTCCTGAATATTTTTTTATTTCAGTTATTGCATTCTTCATTTCTGACTGATTCTTTTTATGATTTATATGTCCTCTTTTATGCTTGTTATCTCTTTGTTGAACTTCTCACTGAGTTCTTTGAGCATCCTTATAACCATTATTTTGAACTCTGTATTTGGTAGGCTGCTTACCTTCATTTCATTTAGTTCTTTTTCTGGAAATTTTTTTCTGTTCTTTCATTTGGGACATGTTTCTTTGTCTCCTTATTTTGGCTGACTCTGTATTTTTGTTTCTATGTATTAAGTAGATCTTCTATATTTCTCAGTCTTGGCAGGGTGGATTTATTTAGTAGGTGTCCTGTGGGGTTCAGTGGTGGAGTTTCCATGATCACCTGAACCAGGTGCTTCAGGAATGTGGTTATGTGTGCCCTCCTATTATAGTTGAGCCTTGATTACTGTGGGTCTGTCCATGGGTGTGGTTGACCTTTAGGCTGGCCATGAAAATTGGCCACAACCACAGTGTACATGCTGCTGTGTGTGGGTTTACTCTATGAGGCAGATTTTTTCCCAGCATAGTCTGGTGCCTGCTGAGATTTCCTTTTGGGTATGCCACTTATGGAATAAATTGGGTGGTGCTCTGTTGAGGTATGAAGCTGGCCATTGGGTGTATTTGTTCTGGGGCCTTTTGGGAGGGACTCTGGTGCTGATCAATGTCAGACACTACCTGTGACTGGCTCAGGGTTACCTCTTAGGAGCTACAAAGTATCCCACAATTTGTAGTTGCCTCTACTGGGCTTGGGTGTGAGTGTGAGAGGCCAAGCTGTGAACTGAGGCTGGCTGTCACCATACTGGGCCTGGGCAGGTCAGAAAAAGGCCCAAGGTATCTTTAGATATGCCACCACCTACCAAATTTCCATAAGGCTCAAAAACTGAATGAACCACAGGTGGTATGTGAGTTGCTTGAGGCAGGGTCTCAGGGAGTCACCAGGATGGGGCAAGTGGTGTTCACCAGGTCCATACAGATTCAAACTCAGCACCAATGCTGAGTCTGAAACCACTCAGCAAAATTTTCATGGCACACTAGAGCCTGGGGCCACCTACCACCTGCCTGAGGCCTGCAGACCTTTGTGGTAGGGCAGGGTCTCAGGGAGTTATCAGAGTGGAACTAGTAGAGTTCACCAGGCTAATGCCATAGTAGGAAGGGATCAATATTTGAAAGGTGGTACCTGACAACCCTGTGGGAAGACAGCCCTTGATCTAAAGCTATACAATTCAGTTTCTCTCTAAAGCTACACAACTCAGTTTCTACATTTGTGTCTTTGGCACTAACCACACACCTCGAGCTTTACTTGAATTCCTGAAGAGTTTTTTAAGAAAGACTACGATGTAGACCTAGGCTGGTTGTGGCTGAATCTCAGACTGTGCATGAGTTGGGAAGGGCAAGGCCTGAGGGAGTCATTCAGGTGGAAATACTATAGGTCAACAGACAAATGCTGTGTGGGGGGAGGGCCTAACCCAGGAAAGATGACATCAATGGGCCATGTGGGAGGAGAACTCAACACAGGGACATTGTTGGCTGTTTCTCTAGTCCTTGCCCCATAGCCAAACAACTCAGTCTGTCTCTGTATGACTGGCACCCACTAAACTGACATTTCTCTCTTGGAGCCCAGGGTTAGTGCCTGCATGCAAGAGTTTGTGCACTTTCCCTGCCTGGTTTTCCAGCAACCCTCCATCTCACCAGTGCAGATGGAATTCCCACTGATTTTCAGTGCCAGAGGTTATGTGAGCTCCTCTTTCCAGCACTGGTGTTATGGTCTTGGAAGTCTGGCATGGGACTGATAGTTCATGCTCCTCAGGGGATCCTCTGCAGCTCAGCTATTTCTCTGGATTCTCAACCACCACGTGGGGGTGCTGGGCCAGCTTGTTTTGCATGTCCACCCCTCCTACAAGTCTCAGTATGGGTTATTCTTTATATTTTTAGTTAATAGGACCTGTGTTCAGCTAATCTTCAGATATTTATCCAGGTTGATTGTTCTATAATTTAGTTGTAATTTTGATGTGGTCATGGGAGAAGGTGAGGGCAGCTACACCTACTCCAACATCTTTACCAAAAATTTTAAGTGATTTTTAAAAGTAATCCTTAAATCTTTGTATGTTCTTTATGCTAGTTTTAGACATCTATGACAAAAGCAGATGAAAATAACGCGGCTTAGTTGTTCCTACCTATGAATATTGGAAATAAAAATGATGTCTAAATAATAGTAATTTATAAAGTGGCCATCATAGTGTTTCTACAGCACAGATGCTAACATACTCAAACATGAATAAATTCACTGTGCTAAATTCTCTCCAGTTGTTATCTCATTAAATTGTGCCAACACTACGTGCTTGATTCTGTTACTCCCATTTGACGGATGAAAAGCTTGAGACTTGAGAAGTTCAGTAATCTGTTCAAGATCACATAACTAGTCAAAGTGATGCAGCTGGGATTGAACCCAAGTTCTGTCAGACTTGAGAATCTTAATTCCTACACTGTACTGCTACCTAAAATGCCCTAAACTTTCAGAGTTACTACACTTTCTTAAACAACTGGATCTAAACATATGTCAGTCACTCATCATAATACTAGCTAGCATTTATTGAACACTTACTATATGCCAGGTAAATTATATAATTTCATTATCAGAACATTGCAATGTAGAGATTGTTGCTATAATTATAATAATAGCTACATATGTTGCAATAAATATTAATATCAACAATTATATACATATTAATTAATATTAAAATCAATGGTGATAAATATTAGTTAGTATTGATTATTAATATTAATTTTTAACAATATTAATCATACTAACATTATTTAATATTAACATTGGTTACTAAATTATCAGATATTATTAATTATTAATTAACAATACCTAAATTATTTATTAATAGTGTTATTAATAAATATGTTATTATAATAATTTTGCAGATGAGGAAAGTGAAGGGCAGTCATGGGCTGTACATTCTCTAGGATTGCACAATTAGTAATGGACATTCAATTTCACCACAGCCCGATTCCAAAGTGTGTGCTCTTTACACTCTACATGTATCTTCCTCTTGTAACAAGTGTAACTGCCATGGGAAAGCTACTGAAGCTTTAAAGTGGAAAATACATCTATAGTAATTTATTTTCAGTGTATTTCTTTTGTTTCTCAAACAACTAGAACAGTGCTAGGTGACTACTAGGCACTCAATAATTGATTGATTGAACAATTGACTGATTTCAACAAGTAATAATATCTTATTTGCACATACTTTGGGTTTGGGGTTTTTTTGGCCTTATGATGCTTTGTTAGCAAAACAAAAATCTGTTTTTTATGGATTATAACTCCTTGAGTTCTTTGCTGAACATCTTGAAACAAAATATAAAATACAAGGTGAGAGCCATACTTGGTTAGATTGCATCAGAACACATTTTATTGTAGTTTAGCACTATAATTGTATTTTTGTTGTTGTTGTTGGTTCTATTTTATTTTATTTTTTAAATTAATTTATTTTTGTTACAGATGTTTCTCCTTTTTCCCCCATTGACACCCTCCTTCTGTCCTGCACCCCCACCCCAAGCATATGTTTTTTTCTAAAGAAATATTTATGGGCCTGACAATGAAATGAATCTCATCATGATTTTCAAAATACATGTTACATGATCCAACATGGTGATGGAGTAGGTGGAAGGCACACTCACCTCCTTCCAGGACAAAACTGGAATTAGAACTATAATATAGAACAATCAACCTGAATAACCAACTAAAGACTAGCTGAACACAAGTCTTATAACCAAAGATTTACAGAAGAAGCCACATCTAGAATGGTAGGAAGGGCGGAAACATAAAAAGGGCTAGCCCCATTCCCATGTGTGGTGGCTGAGATTCTGGAGGGACATTTAAGATGCAAAGGTTCTTCCTAGGGAGTGTGGGGTCTCTACCCTATGCCAAAATCCCCAGCCCAGAGCACCAAAGCCAGGAAGAGGCACACACATAACATTCAGCTGTGAAAATCTGCAGGGATTCTGTTGGCCTGGGAGAGATGAGAGTCTGCTAGAGATACGGGCACACTATTAAAAGGCCAACACATAAAATTTCATTTTCAGCCATTCACCCTGGGCTCTGGCATAGGGAGAGTGGAGCAGAGTCATGAGGAGAGATGGGTTTTGTGGCTCTTCAGAGAAAGCTGAGGAACAGCTACCAGGATCCCTGCGCTGAGACCTACTCCCACAGTGAAGAAATCACCTTTCTTGGCTGCAGCAATCCCCTCCTTACAACATCAGCTTGGAGGAAGGCAATGGTACTACCCTCTGGACTCTTTATCACCCAACCCTGCAGAGCTCACACCCAGATGAGGAGTCAGCTGCCTGGGTTGGCATATAGAGGTCCAGGAAGATTTAGGGGGTGTCAGTGACTGAGTTGTGTGGCTTTGGGGCAGGGGTCACCCCCCACACTTTCAAGTGAGCCTGACTAAAGCCTCCCCCTCACAGAAGTTCCACTAGCTCCACCCTCCATGCTCCCTGGGGTCCCACCTTTCCAATCCCTAGTGGCCTCATCCTGATGAGTGCTGGCTCCCCAGGAGGTCCGGGTAGAATACAAAACAGTCTGAGTTGTGTGTCTCTGGTGTAGTGGCCAATACCTCTGCCTTCCTCCAAGTTTGATTGACATCTCTCCCTCATGGGAGGTCCACTAGCCTAACCCTCACCCTCCTGGGAGGCCCACCCTTTTGACTTCTTGTGGCTCCAGCCTGTTGAGTATGGGCTCCCCAGGATATCTGGGTAGAATCTGAAACAGACTGAATGGTTTTGCTCTGAGTATGGCTCTACATTTGCCTTCCCCAAAGCCTGATTGACAGCTCCCCCTCACAGGAGATCTACTACCTGCACCCTCCTGACTTCCAGCAGCCCCACCTTGCTGAGCTAAGGCTTCTGGCAGAATCTAGGACAGCCTGAATTGTGTAGCTCTAGAATAAAATTCACACACCTGATCAGTGCACAGACCTCTCTTCACATGTTCAAATCTTGGCAGTAATAAATCTTGACAGTAATAAACTCTACTGGTCTCACCTTGATTACTCCCTGAGACCCTGCCCAACCACAAAGGTCTGTAGGCACCCTGTGCAGCAGGGCAAGGGGACTAGCCTTGGTGTCTCTGGGACTTTTGTTGAGTGGCCTCAGACCCAGCACTGGCACAAAGTTTGAACCTGTATCAATGTGATGAACAACACCATTTGCCCCTACCTGGTGACTCACTGAGGTCTTACTCATGCAACTCTAGTAGTTCCAGAGGCTCTTTCAATGACCGAGACTAACAGACAGCCAGAATGTAGAGGCAGGAGGAGGTGGATCTCAGGATGCCTTGGACCTTTGGCTGACCTGATCCCAGGCTCACTGCTGGTGGAAACCAGCCTTAATGCACAGCTTGGTCCTTTGTATGAAAACCAAGTCCAAGCAGAGGCAGCTAGAAACTGTGGATCACTTTGTAGTTCCAAACAGATTTCCCAGGGGCAGTCACAGGCAACATCTGACATTGACCTGCATCAGAGTCTCTCCCAAGAGGCCCCAGAACAGACACACATAATGTGCAGCTTCCAACAACATTTGAACAAGATCCAGTTATCTTCACAAGTAGCTTATCCAAAGGGAGATTTCAGTAGGCACCAGACTTTTCTGAGGTGAATTCTGCTCTGAATGGTCAGCACCTTCACAGTAGCTCATACACTATGGTCAAGTTCAGTCCTCACAGTCAACTAGCTTGAGGGTCAATCCCATGCATGAACAGGCCAATTGTAATCAAGACTTAATTACAGCAGGAAGACTCACATAGCCTACACAAGGAACATTCCTGGAGCAGTCAACTCAGGAGATCAAGAAGATTGTGCCACTGGGTCCATAGGACACCTACTACATAAGATCACCCTACCAAGACTGAGAGACATAGCAGATCTACCTAATACACAGAAACAAATACAAAGAGGCAGCCAAAATGGGGAGACAAATAAACATACCTCAATAATTTAGGAAAAATCTCCAGGAAAAAAAAAAAAAAAGCTAAATAAAATGGAAGCAAGCAATTTACCAGATATAGAATTAAAAAATGTTTATTAGGATGCTCAAGTACCTTAGTGAGAACTTCAACAGAATGAAAAAGGAAATAAGAACCATTAAAAAAGAACCAGTCACAAGCAAAGAATACAATATGTGAAATAAAGAATACACTAGAATAAAGAAAACAGTAGGTTGGAAGAAGCAGAGGATCAAATCTATGATTTGGAAGACAAGGTAGCAGAAAACACCTAATCAGAGCAACAAAAAGAAAAAATTAATTTAAAGGAGGATAGTTCAAGGCAACTTTGGGACAATATGAAGCATAACAACATCCATATCACTGAGGTATCAGAAGGAGAAGAGAAAGAGCAAGGGATAGAAAACATATTTGAAGAAATAATGGCTAAAAATGTCCCTAACCTGGTATAAGACAAAGACACACAAGTCCAAGCACCTTAGAGTCCCAAACAAGATAAATCCAAATAGGCCCACAGCAAGACACATCATAAATGAAATGGTAAAGTTTAAAGACAATGAGATAATCTTAAAAGTGGCAAGAGAAAGACAGTTAGTTACCTACAAGGGAGCTCCCATAAGACTGTCAGCTGATTCTCAACAGAAACATTTCAGGCCAGATGGGAGTGGTAAGAAATATTCAAAGTGATGTAAAGCAAGGACTTATGGCTAAGACTATATACCCAGCAAGGCTACCATTTAAAATTGAAGGAGAAATAAAGAGCTTCTCAGACAAGGAAGAGCTAAAGGAGTCCATTGCCACCAAACAAGTATTACAAGAAATGTTAAAGGATCTTCTTAAAGAAGAAGAAAAAACAAAACAAAACAGAGGAACATAGTTATAAAGAATAAAATGGCAATAAATACATGCCTAGTCACTATCAATGTAAATGGCTTATATGCTCCAATCAAAAGACATAAAGTAGCTGAATGGATAAGAAACAAGACCCACTTATATGCTGTCTACAAGAGACCCACCTTTGAATGAAAGATATACACAGACTAAAAGTAAAGGGATGGAAAAAGATATTTCATTCAAATGGAAGTGAAAAAGAAACAAAACTGAGGTAGCAATACTTATATCAGACAAAATAGACTTTAAAACAAAGGCTATAATATAAGGCAAAGAAGAATGGAATTTACTGGAAAAAAAATTAGAAATGGAACTGCCTTATGAATCAGCAATTCCCTTCCTTGGAATATATCCAAAGAAACCTTAAACACTAATTTGGAAAAAAAAATATGCACCCTTGTGTTCTTTGCAGCATTATTTACAATAGCCAGGATTTGCAAGCTGCCCAATTGCCCATCAGTAGAAAAGTAGATAAAAAATTGTGGCACATTTACACAATGGACGACTACTCAGTCATCAAAAAGATGAAAATCTCACCTTTTATGACCGTGCATGGACATGGAGAGTATTATGATAAGTGAAATAATTCAGAGAAACACAAATACCATATGATTTCACTCATTTGTGGAATCTAATGAACAAAAATAAGTTAACAAACAAACTAAGAACAGACTCATATATACAGAGAATATAGACTGACTGTTTGCAGAGGGGAGGGAAAAAGGTGAAGGGACTAAGAAAAAAAAAGTCAGTCACAGACAATGGTATGGTAATTATCAGAGAGAAAGGCGGTGGGAGTGGTAGAAGAAGGTAAAGTGCTGATAAATAGTGATGGAAGGAGACTTGACTTTGGGTGTTGAACACACAATACAATATACAGATGATGTATTATGGAATCATACACTTGAAGCTTATATAATTTTATTAACCATTATCACCCCAATAAATTCAATAATTTAAAAAAAAAAAAAAAAACTACAAAATACATGTCATATGTTCACAACAGCTGAAGGATAATGTCACAACAATAGCAATCTCATCAGATTGTGAAAGTTTCGAAGATACAGTTGTCAAAATGAAAACTAACCACATCATTTACTAAAGGCCAAATATAGCAGTACTGTACAAGGGTAAAAACAAAAAAGACTAGAAAACTGATTCTTTATTAGACCTTCATATCAAGGTTGAGGGCTGGATATTAACTAAAATAGTGTGTTGAACTAAAAATTTAAGTGCCATGGCCATAACACTCCAGCAGATAAATGATTTGAAAAATTCTTGACATTTTACATATTGATAAATTTGAAGGGACAGACTGAATGGTGTTAGTTTTTATGTGTATTTTATGAAGAAAATAAAGTTTGGCCCTGGTTGATTTGACTCAGTGGTTAGAGAATCATCCCACAGACCGAAGGGTCATGGGTTTGATTCTTGGTCAAAGACAAACACCTGAGTTGCAGGTTTGATCCCTGGCCTTGGTCGGGGTAGTGCGAGAGGCAACCAATTGATGTGTCTCTCTCACATTGATGTTTCTCTTTCTCTCTCTCCCTCCCTCCCTTCCACTCTATCTAAAAATTAATGGAAAAATATCCCTGGGTGAGGATTAACCAGAAGAGGGAGGAGGAGGAGGAGGAGGAGGAGGAGGAGGAAGAAGAAGAAAGAAGAAAGACTAGAAGAAAGAGGAAGGAAGGAAGGAAGGAAGGAAGGAAGGAAGGAAGGAAGGAAGGAAGGAAGGAAGGAAGGAAGGAAGGAAGGAAGGAAGGAAGGAAGGAAGGAAGGAAGGAAGGAAGGAAAAGAAAGCGAGAGAGAGAGAGAGAGAAAGAAAAAAAAGAAAGAAAGAGAAAGAAGAAAAAGTTTGATTTTTTTTTAATGCATTACAATTTCATTTATATAATTTCAGACTGGTGACCAGTGAAAAACTAGTGAATTGGAAGAAATCATGAAAACTGTAATTGTGTTCTGGCAAAATTGTTAACTTACTGTGTGACTTTGGGAGCATTGTCCCTTCCCTCTCTAGAGCTCCATTTTGTCATCTGTACAATGATGGTTTGACCATGAGATCTGTAAAGCCCCTTTCATGTCCAAGTCATCCCATTATTTTTCTTTTTACTCCACAGGTCATTTTCATAAGAGGAAGAGAGGACATTCTTGAGAAAATTACCTCTGATAGAAAATTCCCTGTCCCGTGAACCTGGAGGACATTATACTACGTGAAATAAGCCAGATACAGAAAAACAAATACCACATACCACTTAAATGAGGAATCTAAAATAGTCAAACTCATAGAAGCAGAGAGTAGAATCATAGTTATGGGAGGTGGGGAGTATGGGGAGTTGCTACTCACTGGGCTTAAAGTTTCAATTATGCAAGATAAATAAGTTCTGGAGATGTGTTGTACACATTGTGCCTAGTTAACAAGAATATATTGTACAATTAAAAATCTATTAAGAATGGCTATCATCAATATACCAATAGAGAACAAGTGTTGGTGAGGATGTGAAGAAAAGGGACCCCTAGTGCACTGTTGGTGAGAATGCAGATTGGTGCAACCACTAAGAAAAACAGTGTGGAGGTTCCTCAAAAAATTAAAAATGGTGAAGGCCTGGGGTGAGATGGAAACCAGGTGAAGAGGAACAATGGGGGAAACATCTGTAATACTCTCAACAATAAAGATTTTAAAATTAAAATTTTTGTCTTTATTGATTTTTTTTTTTTTTGAGAAGAAGGGAGAGGGAGAGATGGAAACGTCGATACAAGATAATGTTGATTGGCTGTCTCCTGCATGACCCCCCCACTGGGGATTGGGCCCACAACCTGGGCATGTGCCTTGAGTGGGAATCAAACCAGCGACTTCTTGGTGCATGGGTCGATACTCAACCACTGAGCCACACTGGCCAGGAGTAGAATAAAAAAAAATAAAATGAAATTGCCTTATGTATGACCTAGCAATTCCACTTCTGGGAATATATCTGAAGAATCTAGAAATACTCAGCCTGTTGAGATCTTACTTCAAGGTGTGTTCTCTGTTTTGCTCAAATAAACTTTGATAAAAATTCAAAAAAAAAAGTTGTGGTACATATATGCAGTGGAATACTACTTTGTTGATGAAAAATAATAATAAAACTTTACCTTTTGCAACAGCATGGATGGACCTAGAGGGTATTATGCTAAGTGAAATAATTCAGTCAGAGAAAAAGTACCATATGATTTCACCTATATGTGGAATCTAAAAAACAAAATATACAAATAAAATGCAAATGGATTTATAGATAAAGAGAACAGACTTTCAGTTTTCAGAGAAGAGGAGGGGAGGGAGCCTAGGTGAAAAGGGTAAAGGGATTAAGCAGCATAAATTGGTAGTTACAGAATAGTCACAAAGATGTCCATTACAGCATAGATAATATAGTCAATAATATCATGATAAATAGGTAGGGGGTCAGGTTGGTACTTGAAGCATTGGGAGGAATCGCTCTGTAAAGTACATGATTTTTAAGCACTTGTGCATCTGAAATGAATACAGAATAATATTGAATGTAAATTGTAATTAAGTTTTTCTTAAATCTGCTGAGAGGATTCTTGTGGTTGTCAGTGACTTAAACCCAGCTGGTGTTTTGTTTATGCAAAAAAAATAGAGACTTAGTGGTTCATGAAACCAAGTCATGGGAAGGACAGAGACAACTGGAACAAAGGACTTGGTTAAATGACAGGATTCTCTTTCTCTCCTTTCCTGCCCTTTCTTCTTCTGACTTCCATCTCTGCCTCTCTTCAGTGTCAGTTTTAATCTCTCAGACTAGCTTCTTCTACACAACTAGATGCATGAAAGCGGACAGTTCTGTACTCATATCTCCCAGCGTTGCTACCAAAGAAGAATTTATACTTACTCTTTCTAATGCCAAGTACTAAAATTCCCAGGAGGTATTTAGATTGGCCTAGCTTGGATTAGGTGCACATGTCTTACCAATCACTGTGTCCAGGCAACAGAGTTTTGTAAGAACATAGCAAATCGTCCTTCAAATGCATGGTTGGAGTGAAGAAGGGACCACTTCCCAGAATGGGAGTGCTGCTCTGGGTAAACAAAACACTAGACAGCTACTGTAGTGAGTCTTCATTGTCTTTGATGGAAGACTGCTGAGCACAACCAACAACTCCACCAAAAAATTCTATGGCATTTTTGTAATCAGGAGATGCTAAAGATTGAATATTTGTGTCCCCCTCAAAATCCATATGTTGAAATCCTAACACTCAATGTGATGGCATTAAGAGGTAGGGCCTTTGGAAGATGATTAGGTTAAGAGTGTGGAACCCTTATGAATGGCATTAATGCCTTTATGAAAGAGACTCCAGAGAGGTCCCTTATCCCTTTCAGCCATGTGAGGACATAGCTAGAAGATGCTGTCTATGAACCAGAAAGTGTGCTCTCACCAGACACCAAATTTACCAGTGACTTGATCCCCAGATCTTCCAGTCTCCAGACCTGTGAGAAATAAATTTCTCTTGTTTATACGTCACCCAATCAATGGTAATTTGTTTTAGCATCCAGAAAGGACAGCAGAGTTTGGAAAAGAAAATATATTGCTACATTGAATCCAAACAACTGAGGGGTTGAATATTTTTTACCAGCCTGTTTTCTGCAATGAAGATATGACCTGTGATTTTTCAAGAGACATCCATTTTCTATAATTTCACTCAAGGAGTGAGCAACAGAAACTTCATCCATTGTTATTATTCATAACAATACTCGATACTTACATACTATGGCATTTTCATCAAAGGATCACAGAACACACAATTAGCAAGTATTAGTCAGTTTTCAGATGAGAAATCAAAGGTGCTGAGAAGGCAAACCCAGGCATGATGAGTCTGCCTTGGATGGCAAACTTCTGGAAAGTACCTTTTCTAACCCTGGCCTACTCAGCCAGTTCAAAGGTGATATAACCTTCAGTCCAAAAGCCCCATTCCAGTCAGAAATAAAAAAAAAAAAAGAGGAAGGTCATGTTTTCATGGAATCAGAGACTCTCAGATTTGGAAGAGGACTTGGGGGCCGGATGCAGTCCAACCTCCCACCTGTGCAAAACCTTATTCCAGATTATCATACATCATGAGTGGTCATGCCATGTCTAGAGGCTGAACACTATCTCACTAAGCAACACATTTTATTGTTGGAATGAGATTATCATCTATGTTGGAATCCATATTCCCCAAGGCAGTCATTCTTATTCTTTTTTTTTTTTTAAATTCACTTTCAAAGGCCTGTTCTGTGTCTGACACCTATTTAGTATAGGGATTCATAGTGACTAAGAACTAGTCCCTGTCCTCAAGGATTTAGAGTCCAGTGGAAGAAAACAGACATATCTGTCTATGGTAGGTGCTTTAGTGAAGGTGTAAACTTGTGAGCCCAGAAGTGGGAATCCTTACCTTTCTCCAGAGAGGTCAGGGAAGTTCTACTGGAGGAACTAACCCCATAGCTTATTTTGTGAAAGATGAGTAGGAATCTGTCAGATGAACAGAATAAAAGAGAGGTGAGAAAATGCATGATGATGAAGTCCAGGAATAAAAAGAAGGTCACTATGACTGGAGCCTAAAGTGTAAAGGGAAGAGAGCTAAGATATGTGGATATAGATTTGAGGCCAGATCTTGGAGTGTTTGTATGCCAACTGAAGGAGCTCAGACTATATAGTAAGAGCAATGGGGAGTCAATGAAGATTTTAAGCAGGGGAATCAAGATAAGATTAATATTTCAGAAAGATCACCTTAGCTGCAGGGTATATAATGAATTTGAGAGCACCCAGAGTGACAACAAAGAGGCCAAGTTAGGAAGTTATTACAATAATCCAATGAGAGATAATGATGGCTTGGACCAAGATGGTAGTGGGGGAGGTGGAGAGAACTAAATAAATTTTGGATATAATTTTGACTTAGAACTAATAGGACTTCCAAGTGGAGCTATCCTGAAGGTAGTTGGAAATATCTGCAAGTATCACCTCTTTTCTCTGCACCTTCAATTTATCCCTTCCTGTTACATCAAGGCAATCAGCATTCAAACACATTCTAGTAATCACTATCTTAAAACAACTTATCTTATAATCCTATATACTCCTCCAGCTATTCTTTCTCAAAGCAAAATTTTTGCAAGAAAATTTTTGCAGAGAATTGACTATACTCTCTCACTTACTCATTTCAGTTTACTTGTATTTATTTATTTTTATCCTCACAAGGACATTTTTGCATTTATCTTCAGATGGAGGGGGAGGGAGAGATGGAGGAAGAGAGAGAGAGAAACATTGACATGAGAGAGACACATCGACTGGTTGCCACCCACACGACCCCAACCAGAGCTGGGGACAAACTGCAACCGAGGTACGTGCCCTTAGCAGGAACTGAACCCAGGACTCTCTGGTTCACGGACCGATGTTCTAACCACCTGAGCCAAACTGGCCAGGGCTCCCATTCACTTTAAAACAAAAACACACCCCAAAAAACAGCTTTCCCTGACCGGTCGAGCTCAGCAGTTAGAGCATTGGCCTGTGGACCAGAGAGTCCTGGGTTCAGTTCCCGCTAAGAGCATGTACCTTGGTTGCAGTTTGCCCGGGCCCCGGTTGGGGTCGTGTGGGTGGCAACAACTCAGTGTGTCTCTCTCACATTGATGTTTCTCTCTCTCTCTTCCTCCGTCTCTCCCTCCCCCTCTATCTGAAGATAAATGCAAAAATGTCCTCAAGTGAGGATAAAAAAACAAAACATATAAAACAGCTTTATTGAATATATAATTCACATATCATAATTCCATCCACTTTAAGTATATAAGTTAATGGGTTTTAGAGTCATCACAGAGTTGGAACATGTTCATCCTCAAAAAAAATTATGTACCATTCTGTTGTTATTCCCCCAACCCCTCATCTTATGAAGCCCTAAACAACCACTCATCTATGTTTTGTCTTTATAGAATTGCCTATTCTGGTTTATATAAACAGAATCATATAATCTGTGGTCTCTTGTGACTGGCTTCTTTCATTTAGTATAATGTTTTATACAGAGTAGGTTCTTTGACCAAAATAAAACTAGAAATCAATAACAGATAGGTAAAGTGATATCTCCAAACACTTGAAAACTAAGCAACGCACTTAATAATCCATGAGTCAACGAGGCAGTCTCAAAAGAAAATTTAAATATATACAGAACTGAATAAAACTGAAAATACAACATATCAACATATATGAGGTGCATGTAAAGCAGTGTGGAGAGGGAAATTCATAGCACTAAATGTTCACATTTAAAAAGGAAAAAAGTCTCAAATCAATACTCTAATCATCTTAATAACAGAAAATGAAGAGCAAGATAAATCCAAAGAAAGCAGAAAGAAGAGCAGAAATCAATGACATTGAAAACAGGGAATCAATAGAGAAAATTAATAAACCAAAAACTGGTTCTGAAAAAAATCTCAATAAAATTGATAAACCTCTAGCAATTTTGAAAAGATAGAGATAAGGTATAAATCACCAACATCAGGAATAGAATACACATATCACAGCAGATTCTGCAGCCATTTAAAAGATAAGGGAATACTACAACTTCATGGCTGCAAATTCACCTCAGGAATGTGTACATAAAACTTTTTAGCATCTTTATTCATAATAGCTCTGAACTGGAAACTGTATAAATTACCTTCAGTGGGTGAATGGTTAAATAATCAGTGGTACATCCATACTATAGAATATCACTCAGCAGCTGCTCAAGACTTCCCTGTGTATTTCTTGGAAACTGCCTGTAAATTTATAATTATTTCAACATAAAATATTCCCCAAAACATCTGGACACCAAGTAAGAGACTTCAAGTATAAAGTCCTTTGTCAACTGAGAAGGGCTGTACACATACCAATTATTAGTGCTATTATTTCTCACCTACCCTCTTGATCCAAACTTTCCGAATGTATAATAGTCAGAAGTAGTATTGCCAAAGTGAGAAGCTTTACCCATTGTGGTCACTCTATGGAAAAACAAAATCCTTTTTTAAATTTTGCTAAAGCCTAGAGTCTTCTATCAGACTGCCTCCTCCTAGTCCTTTTTCCTTGCTTCAAGACAGCAACATTTCTGGTTAAGTATAAAACATATATTTATTAACACATTAAGAAGCACTTATATAAGGTGTCACATTTAGTCAGAATAAGAATTAACAACAGTACCAGCACCCTGAACTTTACATACTATGAATAAAATTTTATATATAATGGATGTGACATTTGTTATTAATTTATATATTAATTAATACAGACATAATATGAACACTCTGCTCCTTTGTTTCAAAAAATAGCTTATTATTATAGTTCAAGTATCTCCCACTCCCCAAGTCCTGGGTTAAGAACATGAGCACTGGCATAAAATAAATATGTACCCAAATTCAGCTCTGACACTTATGGGGTGTGAGAATGTGGGCCATTTGTGTTGACTTCCATAAGCCTCATTTCTTCATCTATAAACTGGGGATATAATTACAACTACCTCAGAGGTTTGCTTTCATGAGCCAACGAGATATAAAAAAATGCTTAGCATGATGTCTTCTGGTATATAATAAAGCTTAATACACAATGGTACTACTACTAGTAGTTAATAATGTTATTATCATCATTATTATTATTATATCATCACCCACGTCTAGTGGTAGCAAATGTCTAGAACCCATGGTTTTAGATTTCACTCCTTATTGTAAATCTGCATGATGCTGCTCCTTTCTATCTTTACCCTCTCAAAAACTTTTGAGAAAATCTTCAGTTTTCAAGTAAACCTTTACTTCTCCGGGGTCTACACAATGGTTATGATTGAATTTTGCTCTGATATTTGGGTTCAGCCAAAGTTAGAGTTCAAAGTGAAATTTAAAGGCTCTTTTATTCAACTGTAACTGAAAAGTTTCTTCAAAATGGAAAGTGCTGAATTTTGCACAAATCTTAAGTCAGTTTGCATTCTTAGGCCAGACAACTCTGTCTACACTGATGGAGCCATAAGCCTAGAAGAGAAAAATGGCTATAGCAAGAGAAGAGGCCCCTTCCTCTACCCAGCAGTTATTCTGAGTGTGACAGAGAAATGGTTGGAAGAAAGTTAAAGATGAGATCTCGTCCAGTGGCTCACTGTCTGCTGGATGTAACAAGTCACCTTTAGATGGTTGCTGTTAGTCAGAGGCATGTTTGATGAGGCTGTAGCGGGCAAAAGGTCAATACAAATGCCTTCTCTCCAACTTTGCAGAGGGAGGTAACTGTGGACACATGCCAGAAGTGTCAAAAGAACATAATACCTGTTATGTAAAGTACAAAACACAATTCAACAATGTTGTTAGTTATACAGCACTATAAAAATAGTTGTTGCAATGGAGTGAATGTTTGCACACTCTCCCAATTCATCTGTTGAAATCTAACCCCAAATATGATGGTATTTGGAGGTAGGCATTTGGGAGGTGATTAGGTTATAAGGATGGAGCCCTCATCAATGGGATTAGTGCCCTTACAAAAGAGGCCCCAGTGAGATCCCACAACCCTTCTGCCATGTACAGACACAGTGAGAAGTCTGCAACCTGGAAGAGGGCCCTCACCAGAACCCAACCATGCTGACACCCTGATCTTAGACTTCCAGCTGCCAAAATTTTTAGCAAAAAATGTCTGTTGTGTATAAGCCACCCAGTATATGTTATTCTGTTATAGCAGCCAAAACAGACAAAGACAGTTGTTTATGAAGAGAATTAAAACTTTAAAATTCAATAATGTCATGTTTACAGAGAAAGATAAATACCATATGAATTCATTTATATGCAGATTCTAAAATTAAAATAAATGAACAAATAAAATAAAAAGAGATTCATAGATACAGAAAATAAACTGATAGTTGCCTGAGAGGAAAGAGGTTGGGTGGCTTGGTGAAGAGGGTGTAGGGCTTAAAAGGTACAGATTGGTAGTTACAAAATAGTGATAAAGATGTAAAATACAGCATAGGGAATATATTCAATAATATTGTAATACCTATGTGTGGTGCCAGGTGGGTACTTGAAATATCAGGGGAATCACATCATAAGTTATATAAATGTCTAAATTATACTATACTCCTGAAATTAATACAAAATAATATTGAATGTAAACCCCAATTGAAAAATGAAATAAAATAATTAATGTTATGTTTAAATAATCAGCACTCCCACCGCCTTTTAGACATTATCATTCTTATGACTAAGGCCATACATTTATAAATGAAAATTCCTTTCTGCAGGGCCTTTCGGGTATAGTGCTATAGATGCACACATTTTAAATTACATACTATACAGTGTTTTGTTGGTAGTACCCAAGAAATAAATCACTGTGATGTCATTGTAATAATCTGGTTATTATTTAACAGAAAAGGAATAAAGGTAAGACCAGATGATATAGGCATGCCATTTATACAGCTTTGCCAAAAAGCTGAAGTTAACACTCTCCAAGTCTGTTCCCTGCTAATTGATAGGGGCAGGGACTGGAAAAAGGCAGTTTAGATGCATGCCCAATACAGTCTAAATGATGTGGGAAGGTGCTTCCCTGTCACTCACACCTGGGAGCAAATCAGTGGCTAGAATAAGCATGGCCACTGCAAGTGCACAAAACCCTGAATATTTAATCTCCTAGAATCTAGGACCTAGACAAAGGAAGTTTGCTTTCTTCATCTTTTGGCCCTCTCCCTTGCTGCCCACGCTGGACTCCTGGCTTGCAGGGCTCCCAGGCCCTGCATTTGCCATGTAGTCCACAGCCAGGTGCACTCCACACAGTGGATTAATGGACTAAATCTAGCCTAAACTGTACCTGGCTACAACATGGAAAGAAAAACCTGGATACTAGCCCTGCTTCTACTTTTGTTAAATACACTGCTACCCCTTTTCTAGGATTGGGTTAAGGGAACTGGAACTTTGGAACCAAGGAATATAACTCCACACAAATAAAGTCTTCTACCACATCTCATTGTGCCATGGGGACTTCTGAAAATGCTTGTTTCAGCAGAACCCCAAGAACCTCACACTTATTCATGTCTGGAAATCTGGCCTCCTCATTCCTCTGGCAACAGCTTGGCAAGTCAGCCAGGAGCAGTTGAACTAGGAGAGTACACTTATGGACTGCGTGGAAAACATTTCCTTGTAGCCTCCAGACCAAGACTCTAACAGCTGAGCAACAGGCCTACAGCTGTTGGCATCTGATCTGCAGCATGAGAAAGAACAAAAACCTGGCCTGGGTTCTCTGTATTGCAGTGAGATGAAGCCTTGATTCTCTAAACTGGGGGTTCTCTCTCTCATCCCCATCTGTTTCTTTGTCTAAGCCATGCATCGCCTCTGGTGCTAGCGATTCAAACATGCTCAGCTGGGCACATGGAATTGGATGGTGTGGGCCAGGAGGGGAAGGCTGCAAGGGGTGTCTTCACAGCTGGCTTAGGAGAGTCGGGAATGATGGCTCACTGCTAAACTCTGGGCCCCAGAGGAAGGGAAATTCAAGATTGACTCACCAGCCAACAGACCCCTCTCAGCTTCTTTTAACCCTGATGCCAGCAACTCCATGCCTCTAGCTTAAGACTTAAAGTGGCCACAGTCCAGCCTGCACACCAAGCTCCTTCCCCTATTCCCTTTTATATGCAGAATGGGAAGTATGCTTTTTCCTCCCCTTCCCTGAAACAGATTTCCACCGCAAACGCTGCCTGATAAGTTTTACTCCTCCTCCACAGCCCTGCAGGCTCTGGCGCTTAGGTCTCCTGTGTACTGGGAGGAGCCCTGTGTACTGGGAGGAGCGGGGAGGTAGCCAATTAGGTTTTCCATTTCAAAAATCATTTCTCCCAGCAGACACAGAGAAAAAATGCTGCAGGGGCCCTGCCCCTTGATAGACTATTTCTGCTTGCAGTGATGGCTCCACCTTTTCTCTGCTATGTTGCTGGACCCAGGGTGCCACCCCTGGCAACTGCGTTACTAGGGGGAAGAAGCCACAGGGTTGCTATTGCACTATTTTGCTTAAGAGCAGAAATTATCATTGAGGTTGCTTGGCTTAAGGGCCAATACCATCTTGCTTGGGGAAAAGATTTTAACGAGATAGCAGAACAAAACTGCTGCAAGTCCTTTAACATAATGCTTATTGGTAATACTGTTTTCTTTTACAAACATAAGTATAGTGTTTTAAATTCATTCAACTGCTACTGCTGTGCTTCCATAGGTAAGGATAATAGAAAGGTTCAAATATACAGGTGCTCAGAGAAATAAAAGGTTTTTGTTACTTGATCTTAGAAACTGACTGAAAATAGAGTTTAAAACACAGGGCCTAGGCTTTTAAATTCTATTGTCAGATTAACAAAAAAATGTTCATTCCTTTAAAAGATACTGTATGCTACCAAGCCTCTTAAGGGACAGAGGCTGTTAGAAAAATATAAGATAGTGACAAATTACTGGCTCAGCTATTAAAATTCCAGTTTAAAAAAGCCAGACTTGCCCTGGCCGTCCTGCGGTTCAGAGAGACCCGGGTTTGGTTCCTGCTAAGGGCATATACCTCAGTTACAGTTTGTCCCCGGCCCTGGTTGGTCATGCGGGTGGCAGCCACTTGATGTGTCCCTTTCACGTCGATGTTTCTCTCTCCCTCTCTCTTTCTCTCTCTCTCCCACTCTATCTGAACAAAAAATGGAAAAATGTCCTCGGGTGAGGATAAAAAAAGAAAAAAGCCAGGCTTTTTCTATGAAAGCCTTCAGTGAGATCAAAGGCCATCAAAATCGCCCATGTGGAATTAAATAAGTCCAAAACAAGGGTACCTGGTTAACACTGACATTGGCAATCTTCCACACTTGGGCAAAAGTGTATTGCCATTTCAGGAAGGCCTCTGCCCCAGTATAGGAAAGGAGGGGCAAAGTATGAGTCTCTAGATACAAAAACTGGTAATCATTGGTGGTCCTGTACAGATCCTAGGCCCTGGCACAAGACTGGAAAGCGAGAGAAAGTTGAGGACACTTAAACATTTCATCAGCTTTCCAATCTTTCTCCTACCTGCTGGGAGAAGATTTTATTCTCTCCTCAAAATAAACAACAATACAATTTCAATTCCTCAAGAGTGCTCACTCTGGCATGGAATGTTATTCTAAATTGTCAAAAGATACTGTCTGCCGTTGTAATCTTGAGTCTAAACTGTCTAAGCCCATCAATTTCATTCAATTCACCTGTTGTTTACTAAATCAGTAAGTATTAATGTTTGCCAATAAAAAAGCCTGTGTTTCTAAGTTATAGAATATGTTTACTAATCTAGGAAATGCTCATTGCTCATTTTAGTTTTTTCTCCCTAATTATTCCTCCGGAGTTTGGCAATTCTTAATGAATTAGTTATGGGAATGAATTTCTTTACATGAATCCAATAAGGCCAATTCAAACCTATGTGGTCTTATTGACTAAGATTTTGACTGGAATGCCATGTGTAAGAGAGACATGCTTGAATTCTGGGTGCCACCAAAGAACCTACAGAAATTAAAATTGACTCTCAAAACTTATTGAAGCTGGTCAGAAGCCATTCACTCAAGCTGATCAAAAGCCTAATAGTTTGCTTGGTCATGGGGTTTATAAAAATCACTTCAGGAAAGGAACAAAAGTTGCTTTCCTGAAAGATTGCAAGAAAGTAACCTCAAGACACCTTGAGGACCTCAAGGAGTTGCGGACACAACCCAAATCTGCAGGTATTCCAGACCCAGCCTGATGGCAACTGTGGCCTTGGCTTCTCTGCCCTGAGGGGCTGACTGCTCACTAGAGCTCAATCTAAAGATTCCTTATAAATAAATAAGATTCTAGCAAAACAAATTTAAGAAAGCCTATATGATCAATTTATTCAATTGCTACTCTTATTGTGTTTATGAAAAAAAAAGTTAAACTAAAAATGGATTTAACAATCCCTTTAAACATAAGAATACTCTTAGAGGAAAAAACAAACAAAAAACAAACCATGCTTCAATAAAAACCACAATACCCAATTACAGGTATTGGACTCCAATGCAGTTAGCCATCTTCAAAGTTTTATTTTTGAAGCTATGTTTGTATATGCCTTACAGACCTCAGCACCTGATGACATCACCAGAGATGTTCTAACTGCAGACAATCTATCAGATCATCACCATTTGCTTTCATTCCAGCAAAAGCCTTGCATTTGAAAGTCTTCTCAACTAGTTTATGATTTGCTATATACATTAATTTTTGTTTCGTTTTCTTCTATTTTTATAAAAGATATGACTATATTCTTGTTTACCTAATTACTTGTGCACACAATATAGGCCTCACTTTAGTAGCCATCTGCATTACTGTCTTCTGAAATGAAACTCAAAGGTTTGGAATTATGGTTGAGTCAATCAAATATAGATGGTCTGTCGGCTTCACTGGAAACTAATTTTCCTTTTCTGCCCAAACAGGTCAGACAGAAAAGGCTAGTTTCTTGTGGGGGAAAATCTTAAAATATTTCCCTTAGCTTAATTTAAATTAAATATGGTGGACAAAAGGGCTTCACACAAGTGCAACATACCTGCTTCCAGGAAAGCGGCTCCTCCAAACTAACTGGGGACACTAAGTTAATCTTTCCCCTTTATCACATGGGTTCTTATCTCTCACTAAGCCTTTAGTTGTTAAGTCTCCTCACTTTAGACTTTTTCCTTTTAACCTTTCTGTCAAGTTTGTCATTTACAGAATATAACAAAGATGCCAGCTTGTCCAATGCATCATCCTTCTAGATATCATCCATACCACCTCCCAGGGACACCAGACTGACCTGGATTTTGCAGAATCTCTCTTTCCTGCATAAAGACTCCTTTTCATTTTCGCTTCCTCCTTCCTCTGTCAAACAAGGAAAACCTCTCACCTTTGGGGTAACAGATCTATACCCCTCAACAGCAGTAAATATTTTAAAAAGACAAAGACCTTTGCCCATTTCTCCTTTGTATGATTATAAAAAGGTTTCATTTTTCTCAGGGGAGAATGATGCTGTCTTAATAATCTGACTATTATGTAGTAGGAAAGGAATAAAGGGAAAACTAGATAATATAAGCATGCCATTTATACAGCTTTGCCAAAAAGCTAAAATTAACTCTCCAAGTCTGTTGCCCACTAATTAATGGAGGAAGGGACTGGACAAAGGCAATTTAAATGCGTACCCAATGAAGTCTGAGTGATGTGGAAAGGTGCCTGCCTGTTAGTCACACCTGGGAGCAAGTCAGTGGCCAGAATATGTGCACACCTGAACATTTAATCTCCTAGACAAAGGAAGTTTACTCTCTTACTCTCTTAGCCCTCTCTCTTGATGCCCATGCTGGACTTCTGGCTTGCAGGGCTCTCAGGCTCTGCATTCACCAAGTGGCCCACAGCCATGTGGACTCCACACACTGAATTAATGTACTGAATCTAGACTGATACCTAAACTGGACATAGCTACAACATGGAAAGGAAAGTCTGGATACCGGCCCTGCTTCTAATTTGGCTAAATCCTTAGCTGCCCCTTTTCCAGGACTGGGTTAAGGGAACTGGAATTTTGGAACCCAAGGAGTATAACTCCACACAAATACAATCTTCCACATCTCATTGTCCCAACATGGCTTCTGAAATGCTTATTTCAATGGTACCCCAAGAACCTTATGTCCACTCGTATATCAAAAATCTGGCCCCCTCATTTCTCCAACAACACCTGGGTAAATGGAAGATCTGGGATCATAACTGGGCATTCTAATTGAAGGAGCCTGCAAGTAGAAAACAGATTTGATGGATTCCTTTTCTACATTTTTTCTGTTTTTTTGTTTTTTTTTTAATACATTTTTATGGATTTTTTTTTTAAGAGAGAAAGGAAAGGAAAGAAAGATAGAAACATTGATGTGAGAGAACATTAATTAACTGCGTCCTGCACCTCCCTACTGGAGATCGAGCCCATGACCCAGGCATGTGCCAGGACCTCTCAGTCCATGGGATGACTCTCAGTCCCTGAGCCACACTGGCTGGGCAATGAGGTTTTTTTTTTTTGTTTTTTTTTTCATGCAGATTTATAATTCATTGCCTGAAAAGGGAATTAGGAAGAAAAACCAAATATGCTTCCCTCATCCCAACTAAAGACAAACTCCTGAAGATTTTCAAGAATCATTTCTTTATGGAAGCTTTCTCTGAACTTTCTTCCAGTCTTTTTATGTTGGGGACCCCACAGTCTCTCATTTCTTTCCCTCAGAGTACACATCACACTTATACTTAGATAAGAAATGTGTAATAATGAGTTTAGTACTTATTTTTTATTTTTATTTTTTTTCTGCGAGATGGTATACTCTATGAGTTAAAGGACTGTGTCCATCTTAGTCACTACTTATCAGAAACTCTTACCTCAGAACTTGGCACATAGTGGATGCTCAGTAAATACTGTATTTCTGAGTTAATTCAATTTCCCCATCCATTCTTTATCTGAACTATCTAGATGGGTTTCTGTTTCTTACAAACAAGAAATTTGAGTAGAATGCAATGGAATTAATGAGAACAGCCAAGTCTCTGAGAAAGCTTAGCTGAGGTTTCTTCCCAAGAGTTTATTTGCAAAGGGATTAATTCTGTTTGTAGCAGGAAGGGCCTATATTTCACACTCCAGGACTTGGATAGCTAGATTTGCTTCCTCTTTTCAGCAGGGGAGGGTAAGATGTTACACTACTCCTTTTTTCCTCACCTCCATTCTAGTTTCATTTTTAGGTTGCTAATCTGACCTTTAATTTTCTTTTTTTAAAGGCACCAAATGCAAAGAGAGTAGGTATTTTCCACAGGTGTTATTACCAAAGTGAGACAACATCATTTCTTAGATTATCTGTAGTTGCAAACCCAGTCACAGTTCCTCACACATACGCCAAGGCCAATTTTTCTTGGAAAAGTTAGGTTGTGGTGTTTATAGGAATGTGTATTATTGAGAAAAGAATGGTGTGGTTTGTGCTTTGTGCAGGAAACCCAACGGCTTAGCAAACATCAGCCTTTTAAATTTAAGATGTAGTTATTACTCTCCCAAATGAGGGACTTTAGTTCAGAATTTAACAAATGCAGTCAATTTACTCTGCCTTCCCATTCCTGTAGTGTTCAGGCAGAACTTAGAAGCCCTTAACCATTGGGAGGCTGTCCTGGAAACGAACCCCTCCACCCACCCACAAGGCAACATATCAAGGATTATATAAACTCAAAAAAAGAGTGTGGCACTTTTTAAGAATTCCTTTTAAAAACAATTATTACTCTTTTATGCAGAATGTTGGTAACACATTTTAATATATAAGAAGACATTTGTTTTCTACCGCAGTTTCCAAAAGAGATAGTCATTCTTAATTATCTTTTTTTAAAAGTGCTTACCTATTCTTTTTCTAAATGTTTTTTACTGATTTTTAGAGAGGGAGAGATAAAAACATTGATTAGCTGACTCCTGCCTGTCCTCAACTGGGGATGAAGCCTACCACCCAAGCAAGAGCCCTGACCAGGAATAGAACCAAGACCTCCTGGTGCATGGGTCAATGCTCAACTACTGAGCTACAGCAGCTGGGCCTACCTATTCTTTTTTATTTTATTTATTTTTATTGTTGACATTATTACAGATGTCCCCATTTCTCTTTTGCCCACCTCCACTCAGCCCCCACCACTCCTTCCCTCTGACCAGCACAACACTGTTGTTTGTGTCTATGTGTTATATATATATATGTTCTTTGGTTAATCAGTTCACCTTCTTTCACCCAATTCCTGCTTCCCCCTCCTAATTAACTTTTGATCTCAACTTCAGATACCACATCACCTCCTCCAGGAAGCCTTCCTGTACCCCCCACCAACAGAGTGACCTCCTCTGTCCTTCCAAAGCAGCCTCAGCAGGCCCATTAAAGCACTTGACCCTGTACCTCCTTCAGCCTATTTCTTATTTGTGTCTTCCACTAGACTGAGAGTCCCTGAAGGCAAGGAACTCATCCTTTTCATTCATTTGATTCTGCCCTACCTTGCTTCTGGGTCTTCACTCTTAATCATCCTTCAGGGCTTTGCTTAAACACTGCCTCCTATGTGAAGATTTCCTCAATACCTTCCCACACTCTTCCACCCTAGACTGAAATCCTATAGCCTTGTGACCCACTGGATTTGCTATAATCTGTTTCCAGTGGTGTTCTGGTAAATGTTTCATTTATTTATTTATTTATTTATTTATTTATTTATTTATTTATTTATTTTAAATTTATCTTTATTGTTGAAAGTATTACAGATGTCCCTCTCTTCCCTCCCTTTGACCCCCTCCACCCTGCTCTTACACTCCTCAGTACTTCTCACTATTGTCTGTGTCCATGGGTTATGCATATATGTATATAAGTTCTTTGGTAATCTCTTCCCACCTCTGCATTCCCTCTGAGATTCATTAGTCTGTTTCATGCTTCCATGTCTCTGGATCTATTTTGTTCATCAATTCATTGTGTTTATTAGATTCCACATATAAGTGAGATCATGTGATACTTGTCTGACTAGCTTATTTTTTGTTTGTTTTTGTTTAATCCTCACCCAAGGATATTTTTCCATTTATCTCCAGATAGAGTGGGAGAGAGAGAGAGAGAGAGAAACATCAATGTGAGAGACACATCAATTGGTTGCCTCCCGCACGACCCCAACCAGGGCCAGAGACTGAAGTGCAACCGAGGTACGTGCCCTTGACCGGAATCGAACCAGCTACTCTTTGGTCCACCAGTCAATGCTCTAACCACTGAGCTAAACCAGCCAGGGTTTGACTGGCTTATTTTGATTAGCGTAATACTCTCTAGGTCCCTCCATGTTGTCTCAAAGGGTAAGAGATCCTTCTTCTTTTTTTTCTTTCTTTCTTTTTTTAGATAGAGTGGAAGGGAAAGAGAGAAAGGGAGAGAGAGAAACATTGACATAAAAGGGACACATTTAGTGGTTGCCACCCACACGACCCAACCGGGGCTGGGGACAATCTGCAACCGAGGTACGGGCCCTTAGCAGGAACCAAATCTGGGTCTCTCCGAACCACAGGCCGACGGTCTAACCGCTGAGCCAAACGGGCCGGGGCAAGATCCTTCTTTTTGACAGTTGCATAGTACTCCATTGAGTAAATGTACCACAGCTTTTTTATCCAGTCATCTACTGATGGACACTTGGGCTGTTTCCAGATCTCAGCCATTGTAAATCGCACTGCTGTGAACATAGGGGTACATATATTCTTTCTGATTGGTGTTTCAGGATTCTTACATATATTCTTAGAAGTGGGATTGCTGGGTAAAATGGCAGTTCCAGTTTCAATGGCTACCATCAACAAATCTTCAAACAACAAGTCCTGGCTAGGATGTGGAGAAAGGGGAACCCTAGTACACTGCTGGTGGGAATGCAGACTGGTGCAGCCACTATGGAAAACAGTATGGAGTTTCCTCAAAAAATTAAGGAACTGCCATGTGACTCAGTGGTAAATGTTTAATAACTGGTTTTCTGGAAAAAAGTTCTAGTTTACAGTGATTGTTGATTTCCGTGATATAAGTACTCCTACCATGGCCAATATGGGAGTACATTGCTACTAATGTGAAGTCACTCAGCACTGAGTTAGGAAGAAATGCTCAGCAACACAGAATTATATAGTATTTCCACTACACAGGTACAGGAGATGTAGATAACCTCAAAAGCATAAGTAGTAACAAAAGGAAGAAAAATGATTAGAAAGTAATAAGCTTTGAGGTGGTATTACCTTTGTTTTAACTATATTTCTATTTAATTGTGGGTTTATATAATTTTACTTTTAATAATAGTGTGTTTAATAATTGTTTTGACATTTTTCTGAATATTTATCAGCTCTCATGAGACAGTAGGAGATAGTTCTAGCACATCACTGTCTCCCTAACTGTAGTGAGCTCCTTGAGGACTGAGACTGGAACTGTCTGGTTTCTCATTGCACCTCCACACTTAGCACGAGGACACAGTTACAACTGTTCACTGGTGGCAACCAGGTGAATCCATCCTTGTGTTCTCCAAATACTACTTGGCCATGAAAAGACATCTTACCATTTGCAACAGCATGGATTGTCCTGGAGATTATTATGCTAAGTGAAATAAGCCAGTGGAATCTAGTGAACAAAGTAATAGAAATAGAAACAGAGTCATGGATACATGAAACAGACTGACGGCTGTCAGAGTGGAGGAGGTTTGGGGGACTGAATGTAAGAAGGTGAAGGGATTAACCAAAAAACATATACACATAGCACATAGACACAGGCAACACTGTGGTGATAGCCAGAGGGAAATGGGAGTGGGGGTAGGAGGAGGTGTGCAAAGTGGGAAATAATCAGGAAGGAAAGAGACTTTGCTTGGGGGGGTGAGCACACAATGTAGTGTGCGGATGATGTTTTATTGAGTTATACATTTGGAACCTGTATGGTTTTATAAACCAATGTCACTCCAATAAATTCAATTTAAAAAAAGAAGTTAAGAGGGAGTTTAATGTGCTGTTTAACCACAAAGGCCACTTGGCAAATTCTCTAGAGGAAGCCAACCAACCTCAGCTAAGAACAAGGTCAGATCTCTGTTATATATAGCACCTCATGACCAACTTCCTACACACTGAGTTAACGTGCCACTCCCTGTTAAGAAATTAAACATGGCTCTGCAAATGTTTTATCCTTTCTTTGAGGGGGTTAGCTCCAGCTTTCTTACTAAGGAAGCAAGCAAGGATAGTACAGCTCTGTTCTTAATGCCAAATTCATACCAAATCCCAATCAGCAAAAGAGAATTTTGCTTTTCCAAGCCTCAGACACAGATTTAATTATTTCAGGACCCATTAGAGTTTACCAAATTTCAACCCAACTTTAGAAATTTTCTTAAAGTTTCTTTTCATGATTTTAAGCACCAGGCTGGGCATCACTAGGACAGAACCACAGAAATAGTCACAATGTCACCCAGCAAGTGTGACTCAATGGTAGAGCATCGGGCCATGCACCAAGAGGTCGCCGGTTCAATTCCCAGTCAGGACACATGCCCAGGTTGTGGGTCAAATCCCTAGTGGGGGACCTGTAGGAGGTGGCCAATCGATGTTCTCTCTCACAGATGTTTCTATCTCTCCCTCTCCCTTCCTCTCTTTCTAAAGTAAATAAAGAAAAAAAAATAGTCACAATGTGTTTGAGGTCAAATTCTAATCATAAGACTACCTTTCAGGCACTGGAATTGAACTTTTTATAATCATAGCAATATCCAGCATGCAGTAAGTGCTTCCTACCTCTGTGCCTAGCACCATGTGAGGCAATCCTAATGGCCTAATTAATGTGGCTTCACATAAAAGTTCTCAACTGGCTGTAGTCTCATTTAAATTGTCAGTATACTGAGGCTGTCGCCAATCCAGTAAGATTAGACCATGGGATCAAAAAGTTCTGCAGTACAAATTGGTAGAGAATAGTCACAGAGATGCAGATCACAGCATAAAGAATATAGTAAATACTATTGTGATAAAAATGTATGGGGCCAGGTGGGTACTTGAAGCAGCGTGGGGAACCACTCTGTAAAATACATGATTTTCTAACCACTTTGCTGTATATCTGAAACCAATACAAAATAATATTGAGTGTAAATGGTAATTGGAAAATTAAAAAAAAAAACATTAATAGAATAATACTGTTGGTTTCTAAGAAATCAGAGTTAGGGGAAAATTCTCTCAGAGACTATTTTCTTTTTGCCAAGATGGTGCCATTCAAACTGGTAGGAGATGTGGCTCCCTCAATAAGTGTGTTCAATCACCTTGATCACTTCATTGAGAAGCATGGCAGGAAGAGATCCCACAGGCTCAGCTTTGTGTCTCTCTGACATTTGTTAAGAGAGTTGAAATCCGTTGCCTTTTCAGGGCAGTGGGTGACACTACCCACGGTCTCCTACAGATCTTCAATAGGTTGACATTTCACATCATTTGAATAAATCAAAGTGACAGAGGTGCATTAAGTTGCTGAGTTAGGAAGATAATAATAGAGAATTGAAAAAGAAGACATTTTCATTTTCTTGCTGATAAGCAAAATAAGTAAATTTTTAAAAGGAAGTGGGATACTTTGTGGGAGGAACCTTCTCTAGGAGAAAGCTGCAGCAGTACCTCTGTATTGCCCAGTAATACATTGGTGTAGAAACGAACCTCAAAAACCCAATATGTAGATTCCACACTCTTCCTTAAAACTCGAAAGCTCTGTCTTGGTAAGTCCTGACCTTGAAATAAAAACTCAGTGTCACATGGAAAACTGGATCCAGTTTCCTTTAAGTGAAACTTGAGCCTTGGTCACCATGGCTGTTGATCTTTATCTTTTCCTATAATAGGACAAAGTAGTTTTTCTACCACTGTTGGAAAGACAAGCTTAGATAGGTGCTCTTTGTGTGCAGACACAACCTAACACTGTTTTCAAGCTGCTTTGTTCAAAATGAGTTTTAAGAATTTGGTGAATATCCATTAGTAGATGAGTAGATAAAAAAGCTGTGGTACATTTACACAATGGAATACCATGAAGCTGTAAAAAAGAAGGATCTCTTACCCTTTGAGACAGCATGGAGGGACCTGAAGAGTATTATGCTAAGTGAAATAAGCCAGTCAGAGAAAGACAAGTGTCACTTGATCTCACTTATATGTGACTCTAATGAACAAAAATAAACTGATGAACAAAATAGATCCAGAGCCATGGAAGCTGGGAACAGACTGACAAACCTCAGAAGGAAGGGGGAGGAGGGCAGGAAGAGATAAACCAAAGAACATATATGCATATTCGCATAACCAGTGGACACAGACAGACAATAGTGTGGTGAAGGAGGGGGAAGCAGGAATGGGGAGGAGGGGTGTCAATGGGAGAAAAATGGATAATACCTGTAATACTTTCAACAATAAAGATAAATTTTTAAAAAGAGTATATGAAAATTTTTACTCTTTATGTAACACTATACCACTAGAATTGAAAAGTTACTGTCATGCATTTAAATGCTCTTTCAATTTGCATAAAGCTCAACCTATTTTAATTTTTCAGTAATAAAGTACATGGGCTTTTATGTATTCAATTTCCCTAATTAACTAATCCAAGTTTTAATCAATGAACCTAAAAAAATGTCAAAAATACTTTAACAGATGGTAGAGAATTATTCTGTTTATTTATTGGGAAACTATAATATCAGCTGAAAATTTTAACTAAATACAACTCTGGTAGTCAGTCACTTGTCCTATATAAAATGAGTTTATTCCTCATTAGTATCACTACTTTCTTCAAAACAGAGCTCACAGTGAGTAATAATGCAACATCTTTATTTGTATGATTCACCATGTAACAGTATATTTTAGAAATTTCAGGGTATTAACAAAACTGCACATGGATTCAATTTACACATGACAAAGAAATGACAGAACCTCTATTTTTACTCCTCCTTAAAAAACACACACACACACACAAACAACAACAACAAGGATAACAGAAATGATTCTGGCTTCCTCAAAACCAATTATTTCAAGGTGTAGGACAACAGTCACTATCCAGAACAGATCCAGCTTCTCTTCATCATCCAAAACAATCTTTTTTATGGCTGTGCACATTCTAATAAAACCTCCATGATCATCTGACAGAGGGCGTTTCAAGGAAACTGTCTTAAGATACTATAAAATAAGAAGACATCAATTAATTGGAATTTACATTATTTAAGTATACTAAAAATACTACATGAGGTCTATTTATGCACTATATAACATGCAAAATTAAATTTTGTCAGTGGAAAAACTTTAGTATTCTAACAATTCAAAAACTAAATGGTTAGGTAAAGTGTATACAGAATCTCTGTATAATTTCTTACAACTTCATATGAATCTTTAATTATCTCAATACAAATTTCAGTCAAAAATGGAAAAAAAAATTTGGTGAGCAAAAACAAAAAGCAAGCAAGCAAACAAGCCAAAAACCTAAATTGTTTTGCAATTTGGATCAGAAGTTGAAAAACATAATTTTAAGGCCTCATGCAGGAAGGAAGATCTTTTTCATACTAATCAACTACTAATTATAAAATCATCCCTGGCCAGTTTGGCTCAGCAGTTGGAGCGTCAGCCTGCAGACCAGAAAGTCCCGGGTTCAGTTCCCGCTAGGGGCAAGTACCAAAATAAAAAATAAATAAAATAAAATCAGTGATAACAGGCACCATGAGGAACTAAAATGGGGGGAGGGGGTTGTGCTACTTCATAAGTTGGTCACCCTTGATTAGAAAGTGGGTGTTTAGAATTTGGCATCAAACCCCAGCAACTCACTCTGTAGTGTGGGTTTCTCTCATTTGGGGTTTTCAGTTTGGACACAGAGCAAGCCAATAAATAAAGCCAGAAGGGATGATTTTTAAAAGGCCAGGTTACAAAGAAGAGTGGGTTTCAGGCTCTTTTGCAGATACAGGTGGAATAATGGGAATAAACTCTCAAAGTCCTGAGGGGAAGGAAACTAATCAGCTATTCTGGTTATAAATGGAAGTTCTGATTGGGGGCACTAAAGCCATTCGAAAATCAAGTCATAACATTGCCAATGTCAACTGCTCAGAGCATCAGGGGAAGGGCATTTGATGTCTAGGAAGTAAACCTAAGCAAATGGTCTCAGTTTTGCCTGAATATTAGGGTCACTTAGAGAGATTTAAAATCTTTTAAGGTCCAGGCTGTGCTCCAAATGGATGAAATCAGAATCTCTGGGGAAAGAGGCCTAAAAGTCAGTATTTTAAAATTAATTTAATTAAATTTAATTTAATTAATTAAGTTTTCTGATTGATTGACTTACTTATAGGTATCAGTATGTTTTAACTCCCTAAGAGTTTTCAATGTACAGTCAAGGTGGAGTGAAATTATTAATTAAACAGTAATAAAGCATTGCTAAAATAATAAAGTATTCTAATATTGATATAGTCTTGTGTTTTCCAAATGGTGCATTCTCTTATATCTGGCATACAATATGGGCAATCAGTGTTAGTGTTTGTATCTCATTTTATTTAATTAATTTTTTATTATATAAGTTTCAGGTGTACAGCATTATAATTCATTACCTTATGCAAAGTAATCACCCTCAAATCTACTTACTATCCATTACATACAATTGACTTCTTTCATCCCTTCCTCCCACCTCAATCCCCTTCCCCTCTAGTAACCACTAATCTGTTTATTTTCTGTATCTATGAGTTTGTTTTGATTTATTTTGTTTGTTTGTTTTTTTACTTTTGGATTCCATATATAAGTGAGATCATATGGCATCTGTCTTTCTCTGTCTGACTTATTTCAATTAACATTGTGTCCTCAAGTTCCATCCATGTTATCACAAGTGGCCAGATTTTATTCTTTTTTCATGGCTGAGTAGTATTGTACTTTATATATGATATCTCATTTTAGTACTGAAATATATGTAAAGTGAATACCTAATCAGGGGGCCAAGTCTGTGATCTGACATTGAGCAGACAGTAGGCTGGCAAAACTGACACCCTTCTCAGAGATATGGACTACTGAGAGCTTGTGGGCTTGGCACTTGGTGTGGTTGGCCAATCAGTTGCTATCAAATAATCAAGGTGGAGCTAATGTATGAGAGCCAGGCAGGTACATAGAGACTGGTCAGAGCAGGCAGGGTGTATTTGGGACTGAAGTTTTAGAGAGTGCCAAGAGGCATAAAACATGGAAGCCCTAGAGATGGCATAGATCACTGAAATGGGCTCAGGAAGGGAGAGTGCTTCAATTTTTGCCACACTACAGTCCTTTATTCAGGTGCAGGCAATGTCTGCCCTTTTCTTTGGCAGGCTTTTTGGAGCTTTAAGGGAAGGATCTGGTAAGGCATCTGCTTCATGATAGGTTCTAGTTTGTTTTATGTTCAGCATGTTCTAGCCAAGAGCCACCTTTCTGGTTGAGGACAAAGTTCAGAGGTGCCTGAGATTCTCCTGACTAGGGAAGCTGCATGCTGGTGTGGTGAGACCGGTTATACTATGCCCTTTCTCCATGGTTGAAGCCCTTATCTACTCTGGCCTAGTTGCCTTCAGGATCTGATTGTTAAGATGGCAACCAATAAATATTGTATTATTGAGTATATTCATTCATTTATTCACCCAACAACTATTTATAGAGTGCATAATAAATTTCAGGTTCTGGTGAAAGATGAATCAGCTAAGCAGAGGGTGGGGTGGGAGTGTCCCAGTCTTCTGGGGAAGATGATTCTAATAGGGCTCAAGAAGTACATAGAATAAAAGAAACAGTGTATAAGAAGAGTTCCTAGAGGTATTGAATCTTTTTATTATTTTTTCCATCACCATTTATCCCCCCTAAGTCTTTTCCCACCTCCACCTATCTCCCTCCCCACCACAGTCACCACACTGTTATCCATGTCCATGAGTTTTTTTCACTTTCCTTTTTTCCTTTGTTGCTCAATCACTCTGTGTCCCTGATCTACTCTCCCTCCCTGCCTGAGAGCTGTCAGCCTGTTCTTTATCTATAAGTCTGTCTTTATTTTGATTGTTAGTTTAATTTGTTCATTAGATTTCACATATGAGTGAAATCATATGGTACTTGCCTTTCTCTGACTGGCTTATTTCATTTAGCATGATGTTCACCTGAAATACTAATTCAAAAGAATATATGCACCCCTATGTTCATTGCAATATTATTTACAATAACCAAGATTTGGAAGCATCCCAACCAAGTGTCCATCAGTAGATGAGTGGATAAAACAGCTATGGTATGTTTACACCATGGAATACTACTCGGTCATAATAAAGAAGAAAAATTTACCCTTTGCAACAACAAGGATGGACCTAGAAGTGCTGAAACTTAAAGAATGAGTAGGAGTTCCCTAGTGAAGGATGATCCAGGCAGAGGAAACAGGGAAGGAAACACATGTTTCTGTTGAATACCATGTGCAGATCAGTGTGGCTTGTGTGATTAGTGTGAGAAAGGGAGGGACTAGAGATGCAGTAAAGAGGTATAAGGGGGCTGTGATGGACCTGTAGGCCATTAAGGAGCTTAAACTTTATTGTAGGAGCAATAGGAAGCCACTAAAGCAGTGTTTCTCTAATTTGGCTTCATATTGGAATCACCTGGAGAGATTTAACACTATCAATGCCCGGATCCCACCCCAGAGATTATGACTTAATAGGACTTGGGTGCAGCTTGGGCATAAGGATACTTGAAATATGCCCTGGTGATTCTACTGTGCAGCCAGAGTTGAGAGCCACTGCATTAAAGGGTTTCAAGCAGGATTCTAATGTTGTCAGATCCCTGTTTTAGAAAGTTCATTCTGACAGCTGGTTGAGGAACAGACAGAGGCAAGAGCCAATTTATAGGCTATTGAAATATTCCAGGTGAGAGATGACACAGGTTTATTGAAACAGTAGTGGTAGGACTGGAGAGAAAGGGACAATTTTGATAGATGCTTAGGATGTTAAATTGGGAAGACATGGGTGATTGATTAGCTGTGTGAACTAAGGAAAAGGGAGGAATCAAGAATGACTCCTGGCCAGCCGCTGTGGCTCAGTGGTTGATCATTGACCCATGCACCAAGAGGTCATGGGTTTGATTTCCAGTCAGGACACATGCCCAGGTTGTGGGTCCGATCCCCAGTGGGGAGCATACAGGAGGCGGCCAATCGATGCTCTCTCTCATTGTTTCTATCTCTCTCTCCCTGTCACTTCCTCTCTCTCTAAAATCAATAAAGAAAAAGAAAAAAGAAGAATGACTCCCAAAGAAATTTGACCATTATACTTTGCTGGTGGGGTTGTAAAATGGCATATTCATTTTGGGAAATAGTTTAGCAGTTCCTCAAAAGCTTAAGTGTTGATCATCATATGACCCAGAAATTCCACTTCTACACAACTGAAAACATATGTTCCCACAAAAACTTGTATGTGGATGCTCATGGCAACATACTTTATTAAAGCTCAAATTGGAAACAACCCAAATGTCCATCAAGTGATGAATGGGTAAATAAAATGTGGTATATCTATAAATGGAATATTATTTAAACATAAAACAAAATGAAGTTCCAATGTATGCTACAATGTGGACAAACCTTGCAAACATTATGCTAAGTGAAAGAAGCCAGTCACAAAAGCCCACATATTGTTTTGTTTTATTTGTTTGTTTGTTAATCCTAATCTGAGAATGTTTTTCCATTGATTTTTAGATAGAGTGGAGGGAGGGAGGGAGAGAGAGAGAGAGAAATATCAATATAACAGAGAAACATTGATTGGTTGCCTCCTGCACGACCCTGACCGGGGCCAGGGATCAAACCTGAAACCCAGGTACATGCCCTTGACTGGAAATCAAACCTGTGACCCTTCAGTACACAGCTCGATACTCTAACCACTGAGAAAAACCAGTCAGGGCAAGGACCACATATTGTATGATACCATTTATATGAAATATCCAGAATAGGCAAAATCCACAGAGAGAAAAAGTAGATTAGTTATTTTCAGGGGTGGGAGGAGTGACTACTAATGGATACTTGAGATCTTTGGCAGGGTGGGGGAAGTAGAATGTTCTAAAACTAGATTGTGGGATTGATTGCAGAACTCTGTGAATTTACTAAAAATTACTAAATTGTACACTTTAAAAGGGTGAATATGTGAATTATACCTCAATAAAAAAAGAATGACTTCCAAATTCTTACTTTGGCTGACTGGGTTAATGATGGTGTCATTTAAATAATGCAGAGAGCCTGGCCAGTGTGGCTCAGTGGGTTGAGACTCATCCTATGAACCAAAAGATCACTGGTTCCATTCCAGGTCAGGGCACATGCCTAGGTTTCAGGCTCGATCCCTGGTAGAGGGCATGCAGGAGGCAACCAATAGATGTTTCTACCTCTCTCTCCCTTCCTCTCTATCTAAATATGAATAAAAATGTATTTTAAAAAATAAAATAAAATAAACATTGCAGAGAAAACAGGTGGCAGAACACATTTAAGAGGAACTAGTGTCTGTGGGATCTCTGGGTACTAATGTCCAATAGGCAAGTGTATAATGAGTCTCAAACTCCTGGGAGATGTCTTGGTGGGAGATGGAGATTTTAGAGTAATCAATTTGGTCATCAATGCTAATTGATGTTGTGAAAAAGGATGCAATTACTTAGGAAGAGGGTGTAGTATATGAGAGCTGTAGGCCAAAGGAAGATCCCTGGGGAACAGAAACATTTATGAGATAGTACAAAAAGAAGAGCTCATTAAGGAGCCAAAAGAGGAGACTCAGGGATATTTGAGAAGATGCAGCAAAGTGGAAGAAGAAATTGTCATGGGATCCCAGAGCATGGAGATGGAAGATCCTATTTAAATATTATTATATAATTATTTGTCCACATTCTCAATACCAGCCCATACTGACCTTGTTTCGCAGATACGGATAAGATAAATTTCGTCCAATGAGAAATAGCCTATAATTTAAAAATTCTCTTTAACAAGGTAACTTTTTCAATAAAAACGTTTTTAAAATTCTTTTGTTTCTCTTTTGCTATAAAATTTGCTTATGTCCAGCAAGATAAATGACATTGTGTTTAACAAGAACATTTTAAAATTCTATGTTTGCCCAACCAATGTGGCTCACTGGTTGAGCATCGACCCACGCACCAAGAAGTCGCTGGTTCGATTCCTGGTCAGGGCACATGCCCAGGTTGTGGGCCAAGTCCCCAGTAGGGGGCATGCAGGAGGCGGCCAATGGATGTTCTCTTTCATCGATGTTTCCATCTCTCTCTCTCCCGTCCTCTGTCTCTAAAATCAATAAAGAAAAAAAATTTAAATTCTATTTTCAAGTACTGGTCCCTCTGGCAGTTTTCCCCCTACCACTGCATCTAGAAAGACAGAGGTCACCTCTCTGGAGCAGATTTTGTTCCTCCACCTTCTGTAGCCCAGTTGTTTCTACAGGTACTCTTGGAGACAAGAGGAAGAGGTATTGTCTTTGCAAGACTGAAAAATGAGCTGTCAGAGTGGACTCTTCACACATGCCCAAAGTTGTCTACCTCATGTGTTGACAGTGATATTAAAAGCTAATGCATTTTTTAAAATGTTTATTTATTTATTTTTGTTACAGATGTTTCTCCTTTTCCCCCCATTGACACCATCTCCCCAACTCCACCTCCCCGCCCCAGCATTATTGACTATGTCCTTGTTTATGCATACATGCATATAAATTCTGTGGTTTATCACCTCCCTTCCCCCATGTCCACCTCTTTTGAGGTTTGTTAGTCTGCACCTTACTTCCATGTCTCTGGGTCTATTTTGTTCCTCAGCTTGTTTCTTCATTATATTTTACAAATAAGTGAGATAGTGTGATATTTGTCTTTCTCTGATTGGCTTGTTTCGCTTAGGATAATACTCTCCAGGTCCCTCCATGTCTTCGCAAAGGATAAGAGATTCTTCTTTCTTACAGCTGCAAAGGACTCCATTCTGTATATGTACTACAGCTTTTTTATCCACTCATCTATTGATGGACACTTAGGCTGTTTCCAGATCTTAGCTATTATAGATAGTGCTGCTATGAACATAGGGGTACATATGCTAAAAGCTAATATTTATTAAATGTTTACTATATGACTGGCACAAGCATTTACTCATTTAGTCCTCAAAGTAACTTATAAATTAAGTACTGTTATTATTCCCATTTAAAAGATGGGGAACACAAAGCAAAGAGAAATAATTTGCCTGATACTGTATATAGAAAGTTGTTGGATTCTAGGAGTACTTGGCCTTAACCATTACTCTATTTGCCTTTCAGTAAACAGCACAAAACAATGTGCTGCAACAGTCATGGGAAAGAATCTGAAGTCAGATAGTCCAGTCCATGCTCTATAACCTAATAGCTAGCTCCATATCATATAGCAACTCACGCAACCTATCTGAGCCTCGATTTCCTAAGTTATATAATAGGGATATTAACATTTGCTCTGCATACCTCACAGGTTTGCTGTGATGACAAAATAAAATGTGTACTAAGTGAATGCTTAAAATGATCAAGCTCTGTGCAAATGCAAATAAGTGGCATTACTGTTTTCCCAGAACCTCACTTGGAAGTTGACGCAGAGTAGGAGCTCAGTAATGCTGATTGAGGGGAAAAACATATCCTGGTTGCTGTATTGTGGCACCAACTGCACTTTATTATAATTCTCTGTTTGGGAATCTGTCTTTCCCATTATGCTGAGTTTGTCAAGAACACAAACCAGAACTTATTGCCTCTATCTCCATGGTACCTAGTTCAGTAACTGGCACTGAAAGGGCACTTGATACACGCCAATAGTTTGTGGTAGTAATAATGGTAGTAGCAATAGGAGAAGAAGCCCTAGTGGCAGCACTTTGAATGAGTCACTTTTTCTGGGACTATAGCACCAGCCTGTGGCCAACAGAGAGAAGCAGAGACCCCCCCTCCCCACCCCCAAGCATAGACCTGTCTCCATGTAAGCCCTTGTATTTGGGTAAGGTCTCCTTTGATCTCTAACCTTGCACAGCATTTGGCTTCTCTCCAAAGGAGTGGAAATCACACTCAGTTTGACTAAAATGTTTCCCCGAACCTAAGCATTTTGCAAATTTCAGCCTGAAACTAGGGCAACAGGAGCAGTTTTAGTCACCAAGTCCATTCCCAATGTTAACTAAGTTGCAGGATCCATGAGGACAGAAACTTCCCATAGAAGGATGGCATTTACCACTTCTATCACACAAAGCTCAATGCATTTGATAAAAGGTACTATCGAGATTGGAAAGAATTCCTGGCTTTAGAAGATTGAGAACTGAAGACTTCGACTTTTTTTTTTCTAGTTCCTATTTTTATTTATATTTTTAATTACTCAATTTATTTTTGTTACAGATGTTTCTCTTTTTTCCCCCACTGATTCCCCCCCTCCCTCCATGCCCTGTCCCCAACTTTGTTGTCCATATCTATTGTTCATGCATACATGAATATAAGTTCTGTGGTTTATCTCTGCCCCAACATCCCCTCTTCTGGGGATTGTCAGTCTGTACCCCACTTCCACCTCTCTGGGACTACCTCATTCCTCAGACGGTTATGTTCATTATATTCCACAAATAAGTGAGATCATATGATACTTGTCTTTCTCTGTTTGGCTTATTTCACTTAGGATAATACTTTCCAGGTCCCTCCATTTAGTCTCAAAGGATAAGAGATCTTTCTTTCTTACAGTTGCATAGTACTCCATTGTGTATATGCACACTGCTTTTTTATCCATTCGTCTACTGATGGAAATTTGGGCTGTTTCCGTATCTTAGCTATTGTAAATAGTGGTGCTACGAACATGGGGGTACATAATAATCTTTCCGATTGGTGTTTCAGGCTTCTTGTGGAATATTCCTAGAAGTGGGATCACTGGGTCAAATAGAAGTTCAATTTTTAATTTTCTGAGGTGACACCATAGTGTTTTCCAGTCTGCATTCCCACCAGCAGTGTACTAGAGTCCCCTTTTCTCCAAACCCTCGCCAACACTTGTTATTTGATGATTTGTTGATGGCGGCCATTCTGACAGGTGTGAGGTGATACCTCATTGTTGTTTTGATTTGCATCTCTCTGATGATTAGTGATGTTGAGCATTTCTTCATATGTCTCTTAGCCATTTGTATGTCCTGTTTGGAGAGGTGTCTATTTAGTTCCTCTGCCCATTTTTTAATTGGATTCTTTGTCTTCCTTTTGTGCAGTTGTATGAGCACTCTATATGTATTGGAAATTAACCCCTTATCTGATATATCATTGAAAATTATGCTCTCCCATACAGTGGGTAGCCTTTCCGTTTTGATGATTGTATCTTTCGCTGTGCAGAAGCTTTTGAGTTGGATGCAGTCCCATGTGTTCATTTTCTCCTTTGTTTCTATTGCCTTAGGTGATGTGTCAGTAAAAATTCTGCTGCGTATGATGTCTGAGATTTTGTTGCCCACAGTCTCCTCTAGGATTTTTATTGATTCATGAGTTACATTTAAGTCTTTTATCCATTTTGAGTTTATTTTGGTGTAGGGTGTAAGTTGATGGTCTAGTTTCATTTTTCGGCAAGTAGCTGTCCAATTTTCCCAGCACCATTTATTAAAGAGGCTGTCCATACTCCACTGTATGCTCTTGCCACCTTTGTCAAATATTAATTGAGCAAATTGCCTTGGGTCCATTTCTGGGTTCTCTATTCTGTTCCACTGGTCTACATACCTGTTCTTGTGCCAGTACCAGGCTGTTTTGATTATGGTGGCTTTGTAGTATAACCTGAAATCTGGTATTGTGATCCCTCCAACTTTGTTCTTCCTTTTCAAGATTGCTGTGGCTATTCGAGGTCTTTTTTGGTTCCATATGAACTTTTGAAGTAATTGTTCTAATTCTGTGAAGTATGCCGTTGGTATTTTGATGGGGATTGCGTTGAATCTATATATTGCTTTGGGTAATATGGACATTTTAATGATGTTAATTCTCCAAATCCATGAACAGGGTATGTGCTTCCACTTTTTTATATCTTGCTCTATTTCTTTTTTCAAAGACCTGTAGTTTTCTGCGAATAGGTCCTTTATTTCTTTGGTTAAGTTTATTCCTAGGTATCTTAATTTTTTTGCCGCAATGGTAAATGGGATTGTTTGCTTAGTTTCTCTTTCTGTGAGTTCATCATTGGTGTATAAGAATGTCATCGATTTCTTGACGTTAATTTTGTATCCTGCTACTTTGCCAAATTCATTTATTAAGTCTAGTAAGCTTGTGGTGGAGTCTTTGGGGTTTTCTATGTACAGTATCATGTCATCTGCAAATAATGACAATTTCACTTCCTCCTTTCCAATTTGGATCCCTTTTATTTTTTCTTCCTGTCTGATTGCTGTGGCTAAGACTTCCAGTACTATGTTAAATAAGAGTGGCGAAAGTGGGCATCCTTGCCTTGTTCCTGTTCTTAAGGGAAATGCTTTTAGTTTTTGCCCATTGAGTATGATGTTGGCTGTAGGTCTTTCATATATGGCTTTTATTATGTCGAGATATGAGTCCTCTATTCCCACACTGCTGAGCGTTTTTATCAGAAATGGATGCTGGATTTTGTCGAAGGCTTTTTCAGCATCTATTGATATTATCATGTGGTTTTTATTCTTCAATTTATTTATGTGGTGTGTTACATTTATGGATTTGAGAAAATTGTACCAGCCTTGCATCCCTGGGATGAATCCCACTTGGTCATGGTGGATAATTTTTCTGGTGTATTGCTGGATTATATTTGCTAGTATTTTGTTCACGATTTTGGCATCTATGTTCGTCAGGGATATTGGCCTGTAGTTTTCTTTCTTTGTTGTGTCTTATTCTGGTTTTGGAATTAGAATTATGATGGCCTCATAACATGAGTTTGGAAGTCGTCCTTCTTCTTGAATTTTTTGAAATAGTTTGAGGAGAATGGGTATTAGTTCTTCTTTGAATGTTCGGTAAAACTCCCCCGTGAAGCCATCCGGGCCTGGGCTTTTGTTTGCTGGAAGAGTCTTGATTACATCTTCAATTTCTTCTGTTGTTATTGTTCTGTTCAAGGTTTCAATCTCTTCCTGATCCAGTTTTGGGAGACTATGTGTTTCTAGAAATTTGTCCATTTCGCTTAGATTTTCGGATTTGTTGCCGTATAATTGTTCATAGTAGTTGTGAACGATCTTTTGTATTTCTGTGGTGTCAGTTGTTATCTCTCCTCTTTCATTTCTGATTTTATGTATTTGGGTTCTCTCTCTTTGTTTCTTGGTGAGTCTAGGTAAGGGCCCATCAATCTTGTTTATCTTTTCGAAAAACCAGCTCTTTGTTTCATTGATCCTCTGAATTGTTTTTTTGGTCTCTATGTCGTTTATTTCTGCTCTGATCCTTACTATATCCTTTCTTCTACTTGCTCTGGGGTTTTCTTTTTGTTTACTCTCTAGTTCTTTAAGTTGTGAGGTTAGGTAGTCTATTAGAGATTTTTCTTCTTTTTTGAGGTAGGCCTGTAGTGCTATGAACTTCCCTCTCAGAACTGCTTTTGCTGCATTACATAGATTTTGTATTGTTGTGTCCTCATTTTCATTGGTTTCCAGGAAGTTTTTGATTTCTTCCTTGATCTCCTCGGTGACCCATTCATTGTTTAATAACATTCTATTTAGCTTCCATGTGTTAAAATGTCTTTGTATGTTCTTCTTGCAATTGATTTCTAGTTTCATACCATTGTGGTCTGAGAAGATGCTTGTTATAATTTCAATCTTCTTGAACTTGTAGAGACTTAGTTTGTGCCCTAACATGTGGTCTATCTTTGAGAATGTTCCATGTGCACTTGAGAAGAATATGAATTCTGTAGTTTTGGTGTGTAGTTCTCTGTAGATATCTATTAAATCCTTTTGGTCTAGTGCTTCATTTAGAGTCTCTGTTTCCTTGCTAATTTTTTGTCTAGAGGATCTATCCAGTGATGTGAGCGGGGTATTGAAGTCCCCTGCTATGATGGTATTGCTATCGATTTCTCCTTTGAAGTCCTCCAATAGTTTTTTAATATATTTTGGTGCTCCTATATTGGGTGCATATATGTTTATCAAGGTTATATCTTCCTGTTGGATACATCCTTTCAATATTATGTAGTGGCCTTCTTTGTCTCTAGTTATGGCCTTCAATCTGAAGTCTATTTTATCAGATATAAGTATTGCTACCCCAGCTTTTTTTTTCTTTTCCATTTGCTTGAAAGATTTTTTTTCATCCATTCACTTTCAATCTATGTGAGTCTTTTGTTGTGAGGTGGGTCTCTTGTAAACAGCATATAGAAGAGTCATGTTTTCTTATCTAATCAGCTACTCTGCGTCTTTTTATGGGAGCATTCAGTCCATTTACATTTAAGGTGGTTATTGATATGTACTTATTTATTGCCATTTTTGTTTAGTGTGGTTCTATTCTCCTTCCCATTTCTCCTGGTAATTACAGCAGTCCTTTTAACATTTCTTGCAGTGCTGGTTTGGTGCTAATGTATTCCCTTAGCCTTTTTCTGTCTGGGAAGCTCTTTATTTGACCTTCTATTTTGAATGATAGCCTTGCTGGGTAGAGTAGTCTTGGATTCAGATCCTTGTTTTTCATGACCTTGATTACTCCATGCCATTCCCGTCTGGCCTGTAGTGTCTCTTGTGAGAAGTCAGCTGAGAGCCTTATGGGGTTTCCTTTGTAGGTAATCTGTTGCTTATCTCTTGCTGCTTTTAGGATTCTCTCTTTGTCTTTAATTTTTGGCAGTTTGATTACTATGTGTCTTGGTGTGGGCCTGTTTGGGTTCTTCTTACTTGCGGCTCTCTGAGCTTCTTGAACTTGAATGCCTTCTTCCTTCACCAAATTAGGGAAGTTTTCTGTCACTATTTCTTTGAATATATTCTCTTGCCCTCGCTTACTTTCTTCTTCTTCAGGGACTCCTAAGATACGAATATTATTCCGTTTCCAGTTGTCCCACAATTCTCTTAAGCTCTCTTCCTGTTTTTAATCGTTTTTTCCCTTTGGTTTTCTGATTGGTTGATTTCTTCTAGCCTGTCTTCTAATTCACTGATCCGGTCCTCAGCTTCCCCTACTCTGCTTTTTAGACCTTCCAGTGTGATTTTCATTTCTGATATGTCATTCTTCATTTCTTCTTGTTGGTTTTTCATTTCCAGCTGGTTTATTTTCAACATTTCTATGTCTTTACTCATGTTGCTCATGTCCTTACACATGCTGTTGAGCTTCCGCAACATCATGGCTCTAAATTCTAGTTCTGTTAACTTGCTTAACTTCACCTCATTTATTTCATCTTCTGTAGAGGTTTCTTGATCTTTCATTTGGCTTTTGTTTCTGTTTCTCACCATTTTGGTTATCACAGTGGGCTTTGGAGTCTGCCAAGTTTTCCCAGTGAGTGTTGGTGTTCTGCTGTTTGTGGCTCCCTCTCCTGGGTTTGGATGCACCAGGGAGGACCCACTTTAATCCCGCCAAGTCCCCTGTTCTCCGGGAGCCTGTGTGGCTCCAGCCGAGAGCTTAGCAGGCTACAGCTTCCCAGGGCCCGTGCAGGGTGGTAAGGGAGGCGGTGGGAGTAATTTCCCGCTGAGTTCCCTGGTACGGCCGAGTCCCCTGGTTCCCGCGAGTCTGTGGGCCTCAGCCGAGAGTTTAGCAGGCTACAGAGTTTCCAGGGCCCATGCAGGGTGGCAAGGGAGGCGGTAGGATTGTCTTCCGGCCGAGTTCCCTGGCCCCACTGAGTCCCCTGGTCTTCGGGAGACTGTGCGGCTCCAGCCGAGAGCTTAGCAGGTTACAGAGTTCCCAGGTCCCATGCAGGGTCGCAAGGGAGAGGGTAGGATTAACTTCCCGCCGAGTTCCCTGGTCCTGCCGAGTTCCCTGGGGCCCTCGAGTCTGTGCGGCTCCAGCGGAGAGTTTAGCCGACTACAGAGTTCCCAGGGCCCGTGCAGGGTGGCAAGGGAGACGGTAGAATTAACTTCCCGCCGACTTCCCTGGTCCCGCAGAGTTCCCTGGTCCCGCCGAGTTCCCTGGGGCCCTCGAGTCTGTGCGGCTCCAGCGGAGAGTTTAGCCGGCTACAGAGTTTCCAGGGCCCGTGCAGGGTGGGAAGGGAGATGGTAGGATTAACTGCTCGCCGAGTTCCCTGGCCCCTGCCCAGGCCGCTGCAGACCCTGGGCTCTCGGTCCCCTCTCCCGTCTTCGCAAGCCTACCAGGATTGAGTGGGTGTTTCTCGTTAAGTGGTCCTCCAAGATGTCTTTTGGCTGCCCTTTCCTGATGGTTTGCCTTTATTTTCGTTGTAAATCCAGTTTGGTTTTGGGAGATGGTCTGTGTCGCTACATTCACTTCGCTGCCATTTTCCCTCCTCTAAACTTTCTTAATTTAAAAATTTGCCTTTGCCCATTTTTTAATTGGGTTCTTTGTCTTCCTATTGTTGAGTTGTATGAGCACTCTATATATATTGGAAATTAATCCCTTATCTGATATATCATTGTCAATTATGCTCTCCCATACAGTGGGGTGCCTTTCCATTTTGATGATTGTATCTTTTGCTGTGCAGAAGATTTTGAGTTTGATGTAGTCCCATGTGTTTATTTTCTCCTTTGTTTCTATTGCCTTAGGTGATATATCAGTGAAAATTCTCCTGCATATGATGTCTGAAATTTTGTTGCTACAGTTTCTTCTAGGATTTTATATGGATTCATTAGTCACATTTAAGTATTTTATCCATTTTAAGTTTATTCTTGTGTAAGGTATAAGTTGGTGGTCTGGTTTCATTTTTTTTTTTTTTTTTTTATGTAGCTGTCCAATTTTTCCAACACCATTTATTAAGAGGCTGTCCTTACTCCACTGTATGCTCTTGCCACCTTTGTCATATATTAATTGAGCATATTGCCTTGGGTCCATTTCTGGGTTCTATGTTCTATTCCACTGGTATACAGATCTGTTCTTGTGCCCGTACCAGGCTGTTTTGATTACAGTCGCTTTGTAGTATAACCTAAATCAGGTAATGTGATCCCTCCAACTTTCTTCTTCTTTTTCAAAATTGCTGTGGCTATTCGAGGTCTTTTTTGGTTCCATATGAACTTTTGAAGTACTTGTTCTAATTCTGTGAAGTATGCCATTGGTATTTTGATGGGGATTGAACTGAATCTATAGATTGCTTTGGGTAATATGAACATTTTAATAATGTTAATTCTTCCAATCCATGAACAGGGTATATGCTTCAACTTTTTTATATCTTCCTCTATTTCATTATTCAATGACCTGTAGTTTTCTGCAGATAGCTCCTTTATTTCTTTGGTTAAGTTTATTCCTAGGTATCTTATTTTTTTTTTGACACAATGGTAAATGGGATTGTTTTATTAGTTTCTCTTTCTGTGAGTTCATCTTTGGTGTATAAGAATGCCATTGATTTCTTGACATTAGTTTTGTATCCTGCTGCTTTGCCAAATTCATGGATAAGTCCAATCAATTTTTGATGGAGTCTTTGGGGTTTTCTATGTATATTATCATGTCATCTGCGAAAAATGACAGTTTCACTTCCTCTTTTTCAATTTGGATTCCTTTTATTTTTTCTTCCTGTCTGATTGCTGTGGCTAAGAGTTCCAGTACTATATTAAATAAGAGTGGCGAAAGTGGGCATCCTTGCCTTGTTCTTGTTCTTCAGGAAAATGCTGTTACTTCTTGCCCATTGAGTATGATGTTGGCTGTAGGTTTTTCATATATGGCCTTTATTATTTCAAGATATGATCCTTTTATTCCCAAATTGCTCAGTGTTTTTATCAGAAACTGATGCTGGATTTTGTTGAAGGCTTTTTCGGCATCTATTGACATGACCATGAGGTTTTTATTCCTCATTTTATTTATGTGGTGTATCACGTTTATTGATTTGCAAATATTGTACCAGCCTTGCATCCCTGGGATGAATCCCACTTGGTCATGGTGAATAATTTTTTTGGTGTATTGCTGGACTGATTTGCTAGTATTTAGTTCAGGATATTGGCATCTATGTTCATCAGGGATATTGGCCCGTAGTTTTCTTTGTTTGTAGTGTTTTTTTCTGGTTTTGAAATTAGAATTATGCTGGCTTCATAAAACGAGTTTGGAAGTCGTCCTTCTTCTTGAATTTTTTGAAATATTTTGAGGAGAATGGGTGTTAGTTCTTCTTTGAATGTTCTGTAAAACTCCCCCGTGAAACCATCTGGGCCTGGGCTTTTGTTTGCTGGGAGAGTCTTGATTACATCTTCAATTTCTTCTGTTGTTATTGGTCGGTTCAAGTTTTCTATCTCTTCCCAGACCAGTTTTGGGAGACTATGTGTTTCAAGAAATTTGTCCATTTCACTTATATTGTCCAATTTATTGCCATATAATTGTTAATAGTAGTTGTTAACAATCTATTGTCCGTTGTTACTTCTCCTCTTTCATTTCTGATTATGAGTATTTGTGTTCTCGCTCTTTGTTTCTTGGTTTGTCTAGCTAAGGGTCCATCAATCTGGTTTATCTTTTTGAAAAACAAGCTCTTTGTTTCATTGAAATTTTGAACGATTTTTTTGGACTCTATGTCATTTATTTCTACTCTGATCTTTACTCATTCCTTTCTTCTACTTGCTCTGGGGTTTTCTTTTTTTGCTCTCTAGTTCTTTAAGTTGTGAGGTAATATAGTCTAGAAGAGATTTTTCTTGTTTTTTTTTGAGGTAGGCCTGTAGTGCTATGAACTTCCCTCTCAGAACTGCTTTCGCTGCATCCCATAGATTTTGTGTTGTTGTGTCTTCATTTTCATTGGTTTCCAGGAAGTTTATAATTTCTTCCTTGACCTCCTCGGTGACCCATTCATTGTTTAATAACATGCTATTTAGCTTCCATGTGTTCAAATGTCTTTTCATGCTCTTGTAGCAATTGATTTGTAGTTGCATGCCATTGTGATCTGAGAAGATGCTTGATATGATTTCAATCTTCTTGAACTTGTAGAGATTTAGTTTGTGTCCTAACATTTGGTCTATCTTTTACAATGCCCCATGTGCACTTGAGAAGAATGTGAATTCTGTAGTTTTGGGGTGTAATTCTCTGTAGATATGTATTAAATCCATTTGGTCTAGTGCTTCATTTAGAGCCTTTGTTTCCTTGCTAATTTTTTGTCTAGAGGATCTATCCAGCGATGTCAGCGGGGTGTTGAAGTCTCCTGCTATGATTGTATTGCTATGGATTTCTCCTTTGAAGTCTCCCAGAAGAGTTTTAATATATTTTGGTGGTCCTATATTGGGTGCATATATGTTTATCAAGGTTATATATTCCTGTTGGATAGATTCTTTCAATTTATGTAGTTGCCTTCTTTGTCTCAAGTTATGGACTTCATTTTGAAATCTATTTTATCTCATATGAGTATTGCTACCCCAGCTATTTTTTCCTTTCCGTTTGCGTAGAAGATTTTTTCCATCCCTTCTCTTTTAACCTTTGTGAGTCTTTTGTTGTGTGGTGGGTCTCTTGTAAACAACATATAGATGAGGCATGTTTCTTATCCCATCAACTACTCTGTGTCTTTTTATGGGAACTTTCAATCCATTTATATTTAAGGTGATTATTGATATGTACATTTTTATTGCCATTTTTGTTTAGTGTGGTTCTTTTTTTCTTATTATTTCTCCTCTAATTACAGCAGTCTTTTTAACATTTCTTGTAGTGGTGGTTTGGTGCTAATGTATTCTTTTAGCCTTTTTTTAGTCTGGGATGCTCTTTCCCCAGGGCACTTGGAAGGAGTAATATGACCACAGTCCTGGGTGGCTGCAACTCATCAAAAGTTCTGAGCGCCCTCCAAATCCTGAGTGTCCCCACACAGTTCCAGTCCATTCTGCCCTCCCTCTGCCAGAGCCCAAGGTGAGTGGCTACTGATAATTTAGCCTCTGCTCTGGCTCTGTGCTGTGGAGCAGCTTGAGACTTTAACCCCAGGGCGCCGCTCCCAGCTAAGGTTGCTGCTCCCAGCTAAGGCTGTTGCTCCTGGTCAAGGTGGAGCCAGCTCCCAGCCTCAGATGTAGCACCTAGCAGAGAGCTTATATCTTGACATAATAAAGGCCATATATGAACGACCTACAGCCAATATCATACTTAATGAGCAAAAATTAAAAGAATCTCCCTTAAGAACAGTAACAAGACAAGGAGGTCCACTTTTGCCACTCTTATTTAACATAGTACTGGAATTCATAGCCACAGCAATCAGACAGAAAAAAATAAATTAAAGTGATCCAAATTGGAAAGGAGGAAGTGAAACTGTCATTATTCTCAGATGACATGATACTATACGTAGAAAACCCCAAAGCCTCCATCCAAAATTTACCACAGTTAAGAAATGAATTTGGCAAAGTAGCAGGATACAAAATTAACGTCAAGAAATCAATGGCATTCTTATACACCGATGATGAACTCACAGAAAGAGAAACTAAAAAAACAATCTCTTTACCATTGTGGCAAAAAATTAAGATACCTAGGAATAAACTTAACCAAAGAAATAAAGGACCAATTTGCAGAAAACTACAGGTCATTGAAAAAAGAAATAGAGAAAGATATAAGAAAGTGGAAGCATATACCTTGTTCATGGATGGGAAGAATTAACATAATTAAAATGTCCATATTACCTAAAGCAATCTATAGATTCAATGCAATCCCCATCAAAATACCAACAACATACTCCACTGAACTAGAACAATTACTTTAAAAGTTCATATGGAACCAAAAAAGACCTCGAATAGCCACAGCAATCTTGAAAAAGAAGAACAAAGTTGGAGGGATCACATTACCAGATTTCAAGTTATACTACAAAGCGACTGTAATCAAAACAGCCTGGTACTGGCCCAAGAACAGGCATATACACCAGTGGAATAGAACAGAGAACCCAGAAATGGACCCAAGGCAATATGCTCAATTAATATTTGACAAAGTTGGCAAGATCATACAGTGGAATAAGGACAGCCTCTTTAATAAATGGTGTTGGGAAAATTCGACACCTACATGCAAAAAAATGAAACTAGACCATCAACTTACACCATACACAAAAATGAACTCAAAATGGTTAAAAGACTTAAATGTGACCCGTGAATCCATAAAAATTTTAGAAGAAAATCTAGGCAACAAAATTTCGGACATCATACGGAGCAGAATTTTCACTGATACATCACCTAAGACAACAGAAATAAAGGAGAAAATGAACACATGGGACTACATCAAACTCAAAAGCTTCTGCACAGCAAAAGATAAATTCATCATAATGGAAAGGCAACCCAGTGTATGGGAGAGCATAATTGCCAAAGATATATCAGATATGGGGTTAATTTCCAATATATAGAGAGTGCTCATACAACTCAACAAAAGGAAGACAAAGAACCCAATTAAAAAATGGGTAGAGGACCTAAATAGACACCTCTCCAAACAGAACATGCAAATGGCTAAGAAAGATATGAAGAAATGCTCAACATCACTAATCATCAGAGAGATGCAAATTAAGACAACTATGAGGTACCACCTCACACTTGTCAGAATGGCTGCCATCAACAAATCATCAAACAAGAAGTGTTGGTGAGGGTGTAGAGAAAAGGGGACTCTAGTACACTGCTGATGAAAATGCAGACTGGTGTAGGCACTATGGAAAACACTACGGTGTTACCTCAAAAAATTAAAAATTGAACTGCCATTTGACCCAGTGATTCCACTTCTAACAAAATACACTAAGAAGCCTGAAACACCAATCAGAAAGAATATATGTACCTCCATGTACATAGCAGCACTATTTACAATAGCTAAGATCTGGAAACAGCCCAACTGTCCATCAGTAGAAGAATGGATAAAAAAGTAGTGTACATATACACAATGCAGTACTATGAAGCTATAGGAAAGAAAGATCTCTTATCCTTTGAGACGACATGGAAGGACCTGGAAAATATCATCCTGAATGAAACAAGCCAAACAGAGAAAGACAAGTATCATATGATCTCACTCATTTGTGGAATATAATGAACATAACATTCTGAGGAATGGGGAATTCCCCCAAACGTGGAAGTGGGGTACAGACTGACAATCCCCAGAAGAGATAGGTGGTGGGCGAGAGATAAACCACAGTACTTATAAGCACGTATGCATGAACAATGGACATGGACAACAAAGCAGGGGATAGGGCGCGGAAGGAGGGGGCGGGGATATCGGGGGGAAAAGGAAAAATATCTGTAACAAAATTTAATTAATTAATTAATAAAAAACATGAAAAATAAATTACTACTATTACTCTTTATTACTATTACTCTTACAATGTATAATGTCACTTTCTAATAATGACAGGTTCGGTAGTAGGATACACAATGCCGTAAAAAAGATACAACATTTATTGAGTGCCTACTCTATGAAAGATACTATACTAAGCATCAAGAGAAGAATAATGTACTGGGGAAAATAGAATAATAAAATTATAACTGCTTTTATTAAATAAACTTTTTAAATGAGTTTGACATTTTTATTTTTTCCAGCTTTATTGAAGTATTTTTGACAAAAATACATTGAAAGTGTACAACATTATGACTTGACATATGTAAACATTACTAAATGATTACCACAATTAAGTTAATTAACACATCCATCACCTCACATAGTTGCCACTTTTGTGTGTGTGTGTGTGTGTCGTGAGGACACCTAAGATCTTTCCGTCAAGTTCAAGCACGGTAGTATTAACTGTAGTCACCAAGCAATACGTTATACCATCAGAACTTTATTCATTTTATAACTGACCAAACCCTCCCCATTTCTCCCACCCCTTATACCCTGGCAACCACCATTATGCTCTCTGGTTCTGTGAGTTCAGCTTTTTTAGATTCCACATGAGATCATACAGTATTTATCTTACTGTGTCTGGCTTATTTCACTTAACATAATATTTACCAAGTTCATTCATGCTGTTGCAAATGACTGGATTTTATTTTTATGGCTGAATAATATTTTGGTGTGTGTGTGTGTGTGTGTGTGTGTGTGTGTGTGTGTGTGTATCACATCTTTATTCATTTACCTACTGATACCAATGAACACTTTGGTTGTTTCCATAACTTGACTATTGTGAATAATGCTGCAGTGAATATGAGGGTTCAGATATCTCTTCAAGATACTGATTTCATGTCCTTTGGATGTAAATTCAGAAGTGGGATCACTGGATCATACGTTAATTCTATTCTTAATTTTTTAAGGATCCTCCCTACTATTTTCCATAGTGGCTACACTAAGTCACATTTCCTCCAACAGTGCACAAGGGTTCCTTTGTCTCCATGCTTTCACCAATGCTTCTTATTTCTTGTCATTTTTATTATAGCCATTCTAACAGGTGTGAGGTGATATTTATTGAGGTTTTACTTTGCATTTCCCTGATGATTAGTGATGTTGAGCACCTTTTCATATACTTGTTGGCCATTTGTATGTCTTCTTTGGAGAAATGTCTATCCAGGCCCTTTGTCCATTTTTTATCTGGTTATTTGAGGGAGGGGTGTTGTTGTTGTTGTTATTTTGTTGTTGAGTTGTATGAGTTTCTTTATTTTATTTAATTAATTAATTTATTTTTGTTACAGATATTTCTCCTTTTCCCCTCACTGATATCCCCTCCCTCACTCTCCCCACCCTGGCCTCAGCTTTGTTGTCCATGTCCATTGTTCATGCATACATGCATATAAGTTCTGTGGTTTATCCGCCCCCCTTCCAGAGATTGTCAGTCTGTACCCCACTTCCACCTCTGTGGGACTACCCCGCTCTTCAGACTGTTATGTTCAGTATATTCCACAAATAAATGAGATCATGTGCTATTTGTCGTTTTCTATTTGGCTTGTTTTGCTTAGGATAATACTTTCCAGGTCCCTCTATGTCATCTCAAAGGATAAGAGATCTTTCTTTCTTACAGCTGCATAGTGCTCCATTGTGTATATGTACCACTGCTTTTTTATCCATTCGTCTACTGATGGACACTTGGGCTGTTTCCACATCTTAGCTATTGTAAATAGTGCTGCTACAAACATGGGGGTACATATATTCTTTCTGATTGGTGTTTCAGGCTTCTTAGGGTATATTCTTAGAAATGGGATCACTGGGTCAAATGGAAGTTCAATTTTTAATTTTCTGAGGTAACACCATAGTGTTTTCCATAGTGGCTGCACCAGTCTGCATTACCACAAGCAGAGCCCCCTTTTCTCCCCACCCTCGCCAACACTTCTTGTTTGATGACTTGTTGATGGTGGCCATTCTGACAGGTGTGAGGTGATACTTCATAGTTGTTTTAATTTGCATCTCTTTGATGATTAGTGATGTTGAGCATTTCTTCATATGTCTCTTAGCCATTTGTATGCCTGTTTGGAGAGGTGTCTATTTAGTTCCTCTGCCCATTTTTTAATTGGGTTCTTTGTCTTCTTTTTGTAGAGTTGTATGAGCACTTTCTATATATTGAAAATTAACCCCTTATCTGATGTATCATTGGCAATTATGCTCTCCCAAGTATGAGTTTCTTATACATTTTTGTTATTAGTCTCTTATCAGATACAAGCATACCTTGTTTTATTGTGCTTCACAGATATTATAGTTTTTGCAGATTAAATATTTGTGGCAATCTTTGTCAAGCAAGTCTATCAGCCCCATTTTCTAATAGTACTTACTCACTTCGTGTCTCTGTGTCACATTTTGGTAACTCTCGCAATATTTCAAACTTTTTCATTATTGTTATATTTTTTACGGTGATCTGTGATCACTGATCTTTTATGTTATTATAGTAATTGTTTTGGGGATGCCAATTAACCTTTCTCATATAAAACAGTGAACTTAATCTATAAATGTTGTGTGTGTTCTGACTACTCCACCAACAGGCCATTCCCCCATATCTCTCCCTCTTCTAAGGTCTCCCTATTGCCTGACACACAATATTAAAATTAGGCCAATTAATAATCTTACAATGGCCTCTAAGTATTTAGGTGAAAGTGAGAGTTGCACATGTCTCACTTAAAGTGAAAAGCTAGAAATAATTAAGCATAGTAAAAAAGGCATGTCAGAAACCGACACAGGCCAAAAGCTAGGCCTCTTGTGCCAAACAGTTAATGAGAAGGAAAATTTTTTTTTTTTTATGAATTTTTTATTTATTTTTTTGTTACAGATATTTTACCTTTTTACCCTATTGGCACCCCCCACGCCACCCCACCTCCACCCGGTCCCCGGCTTAGTTGTCCATGTCCATTGGTCATGCATACATGCATATAAGTTCTGTGGTTTATCTCTTGCCACCCCCCCCCCCCCCCACCCCCTCTTCTGAGGGATGTCAGTCTGTGCCCTACTTCCATGTTTCTGGGTCTACTGTATTCCTCAGACTGTTATGTTCATTATATTCCGTATATAAGTGAGATCATGTGGTATTTGTCTTTTTCTGCTTGGCTTCTTTCACTTAGGATAATACTCTCCAGGTCCCTCCATGTCGTCTCAAAGGATAAGAGATCTTTCTTTCTTACCGCTGCATAGAGGGAACTAAAAGTGTTGCTCCAGCAAACACACAAATGACAAGAATGCAAACAGCCTTATTCCTAGTATGGAAGGAAAAATGCTATCAAATAGCATCTCATGCTACAGAGAAATGGTTTGTGAATGGAAGAGTCAATCGACGTGCAAATATAGTTGTTTTACTTTAAGAAATTGCCACAGCCACCTCAACCTTCAATAACCACAACCCTGATCAGTCAGCAGCTGTCAACACTGAGGCAAGACTCTTCCACTATTAAAAATATTATGATTTCTGAAGGCTCAGATGATGGTTACTATTTTTTTAATCAAGAAAGTATTTTTAATTAAAGTATGTAAATTTTTAGACATAATGCTATTGCACACTTAATAGACTACAGTATAAGGTAAATATAACTTATGTGAAGTGAGAAGCCAAAAAAATTGTCACTTTCTTTATTACGATATTCTTTATTGTGGTGATCTGGAACCACATCTGCAATATCTCCAAAGTCTGCCTGTATATATATGGTTTGCAAATATTTTAACCCATGCCATTGGTTGCCTTTTCATTTTCTTGATTGTTTGCTATGTGAAAGTTTTTTAGTTTGATATAGTCCCACTTATTTAATTTTGCTTTTGTTGACTGTGGTTTTTGGGTGTCATATCCAAAAAATCATCACCAAGACCAAAGTCAAGAAGCTTTTTCCCTTTTAAGTGAAATTTAGCACACATATAGAACAGGGCACAGATTTAAAGTGACCTCCTCAATGAATTGTCAGAAGGTGAAAACACATGAGAAATCAGCGCCCAAATCAAGCTATAGAACATTACCAGTACTCCCAAGGTACCCATTCCCTGTTCCCCTTTCCAGTCACTTAATCAAACCCTAGAAAATTTGACTTTTGTTTGTATTTTATTATGTTCTTCCTTATACTCTTTTCAAATTTACCTTGTTTTTTAACAAGTTACTTTAGTCAAAAATTAATTCTTGTTTTTAATATGTTTTTATTGATTTTGAGAGAGGAAAGAAAAGGGAGCGAGAGATAGAAACATTGATGAGGCAGAAACATTAACATCAATTGGCTGCCTCCTACTGTGATCAATCCCGCAACCTGGGCATGTGCCCTGACTGTGAATCGAACCGGCAACTTCTCAGTGCATGGGTCAACACTCAACCACTGAGCCACACCAGCCAGTAAATTCTTGTATTTTTAAAATTTATCTTTATTGTTGAAAGCATCACAGATATTCCCCCATATTCCCCCACTGATCCCCTCCACCCTGCTCCCATGCCCCCCCACCCCACCCCACCATTGGCCTTCACCAAACTATTGTCTGTGTCCATGGGTTATGCATATATGCATATAAATTCTTTGGTTAATCACTTCCTACCCCTCCCCTTCCTTCTGAGATTCGTCAGTCTGTCCCATGCTTTCAGGTCTCTGGATCTATTTTGTTCATCAGTTTATTGTGTTTATTAGATTCTGCATATAAGTGAGATCATGTGATACTTGTCTTTCTCTGATTGGCTTATTTCACTCAGCATAATACTCTCCAGGTCCCTCCATGCTGTCACAAAGAGTAAAAGATTCTTCTTTCTGACAGCTGCATAGTATTCCATTGTGTAAATGTACCACAGCTTATTTATTTATTTATTTATTTATTTATTTATTTATTTATTTATTTTTTGGAGAGAAAAATAGAAACATCAATGTGAGAAACATCCATCGGCTGCCTCCTGCACACCCCCTACGGCATACCCCCTTCTGGGGATCCAGCCTGAAACCAGGGCATGTGCCCTGACCAGGAATCGACCCAGTGACCTCTTGGTGCATGGGATGGTGCTTAATCACTGAGCCACATCAGCCCAGCTATTTATTTATTTATTATTTCCTTCTTTCTTTTTTTAATGAATTTTTTATTTATTTTTTTGTTACAGATATTTTACCTTTTTACCCCATTGGCACCCCCCACCCCATCCCACCTCTGCCCCATCCCTGGCTTAGTTGTCCATGTCCATTGGTCATGCATACATGCATATAAGTTCTTACCACAGTTTTTTAATCTACTCATTTACTGATGGGCACTTGTGCTATTTCCAGATCTTAACTATTATAAATAGTGCTGCTATGAACATAAGGGTGCATATATTCTTTCTGATTGGTGTTTCAGGATTCTTAAAATATATTCCTAAAATGGGATTACTGGGTCAAATGGCAGTTTCATTTTTTAAATTTTTTGAGGAAACTCCACATTTTTTCCACATTGGCTGCACCAGTCTGCATTTCCACCAGCAGTGTACTATAGTTCTCTTTTCTCCACATCTTTGCCAGCACTTGTTGCTTGTTGATTTGTTGATGGCAGCCATTCTGGCAGGTGTGAGGTGATACTTCATTGTCATTTTAATCTGCATCTCTCTGATGATTTGTGTCTTTGAGCATTTTTTCATATGTCTCTTGTCTATCTTCATGTTCTCTTTGGAAAAGTGTCTATTTAGGTCCTTTGCCCATTTTTTAATTGGATTGCTTGTCTTCTTTTTGTTAATTTGTTTGATTTCTTTATATATTTTGGAAATTAACCCCTTATGTTTATTGTGTTCTTCCTTATACTCTTTTAATTTACCTTGTTTTTGTTGTTGTTGTTGTTTGTTTGTTTGTTTTTTACATTATTTTAGTTGGAAAATTAATTCTTTTGTGTTTTTTTAGTGCAGGTTTTGGGGGCTATGAGTTTTCCTCTGGCCACTGTTTTAAATGTACCCCATAGATTCTGATATGTAGTGTTTTTATTACCATTATTTTCCAGAAAATGTATAATTTCTGATTCTTTCCCCTATCAACTGAGTTAATAGAGTTCTTTAAAAAATTTCCAGATGGAACTGTTTTATTGTTTCATTTTTAAATTCTAGTTTTATTCCATATAGAACCTTGCTTGATATTTTACACCATAGATTTTGTTTTGTTTTGTTTTTAACTTTATATAAATGGAATCCTGGTATTTCCCCTTTTGGAAATCTAAAGCATTTCTCTTTTCAGTAAAAAAAAAAAAAAAAGACAACATACTTTCAAAGTACCAGGCTCTTTTGACCTAGAATTGGAAATGCTTTTACCATAATTTCAGTAATTATTGTAGCTATTGAGGTTAAGCCAGTTAGAATGGACATATCATTATTGCAATTAGATTATGGGACACAAAACCCCAGCCAAAAAGCTGGGGAATTTTGAAAATGTGTCCCAATTATCTTCCCCAAACTACGTTTTCTATCATTAGCAAGCTGGAAAAAAACTAACAGAAAAATGAGAATGTAATGTTATTTTCTCCAGATGTTATATCAATGTATTTCACTTTCCAACTTCACAAAGAACGTATTCAAAGTATTTCAAATTAAATAATCTGGTTGCCTTCACACTGTGAACAAATCATTACCAGAATACTAGGTTTTTGTACCATCTAGTGGTGCATCCAAATATAGCTAACATATAAATGTGTTTTTTTGTTGTTGTTGTTAATCCTCACCCGAGGATATTTTTCCATTGATTTTTTTAAAAATAAAGTGGCACAGAGGGAGGGGTAAAGAGAGAGAGAGAGAGAGAGAGAGAGAGAGAGAGAGAGAAACATTGATATGAGAGGCACATTGATTGGTTGCCTCCCACACGACTGTGACCAGGGCTGGGGATTGAACCTGCAACCCAGGTATGTGCCCTTGACTGGGAATCAAACCTAAGACCCTTTAGCCAGGCACCTGATGCTCTAACCACTGAGTAAAACTGGCAAGAGTAAAATTTTTTTTAAGTGAATGTTTCTTTAAGGCCTCCAGTCATTGTGGATTGTTCCATATGTAGACTATAGGTGCAAGTAAATGTTAAGGTCCCTCACTCTGCTATTATTGTGAGCTCTGTGCCTTGATTTCTCACTTTGTCATGACTATGATAGATTCAGGTATGCAAGCTGAAGATTCTAGGTCTGTACTGATGATAAGGGTAAGGACAAACAACAAACTTACACTATTAGAGCAAAGAACATAACATGTTCATCACCTCTCTTCCATTCTCTCTTTTTTTTAAATTTCTTGGACATTGTTTAAAAGTTTCCAGAACTTTTTAAGAGTTGTTTTATTTATTTCAAATGTGGTAAAAAGCACATGATATGAAATTTACCATCTTAACCACTTTAAGTGTACAGTTCAGTAATGCTGAATACATTTACATTGTTGTGCAGATCTCTGGAGGACGGGTGGATAGGGAGATGGAGGAGGGTGTTTCTTTTTATTTTTTATCAATACAGAGGTCTTTTTTTTTTTTACTCTTATCATGCCATGAATTCATAGGGTATGGGTTCCAGCAGCTCAGGCAACTTTCTATTGGTTCTCACAAAGTATGCTTCTATGGGCAGAACAAGTTGATGCTTCAGTTGAACCCAGGTACCTTTCTCTTTGGCTTCCATCTTTTTATGATCATTTTCCTTCACGTATTTCAGGACTCTCTCAGCTCTTAGAGTGCTTAATATGCTCAATATTCACATTGATTCTCTTGGCAAGAATCTTGCTTAACTTGTTTGTTTACAACAATGCCCACTGCATGCTGGGTGACATTGTAGAGTCTTCCAGTGTTGCCATGGGAACATTTGTAGGCATTTCTATTAGAATAGTGTCCATTCCCTTGATGTCTACAATATCACTTTTCTCGTAGATTTGCATGGATTTGGCCAAAGGAACAACTCCATGTTTTCTAAAATGCCTCTCCTCTTTCCCTTTGTGTTAGTCATTTTGGAGAATTACTGGAAGATGGTGGTTCTAGCAAAAAATAGGGGGTGAAAGTGTTTCTTATCCTCAGAGACTCAGATTCAGTAAGTCTAAGGCAGAACTGAGGAGTATCCATTTTCACCAAATTCCTCAGGTGGTAATGATGCATCCACTGGGCCTTTTGGAAATCATTGATATAGACAGACCACATGGGCTACAGAAGTAACCATCTTCTGTTATGTAGACAGTCATTTCCTGACCTTGTAAGTGATTTAAAATATGGCTGGGACTGACCTGGGGCTCCAATCTGGCACCAACCTTAACTCTACCCTCCATGTGACAGTGACAATTAACCTCAATAATCTGACCCCCCCTAGTCTACCTTTCCAGCTTGGTTTTCAACTGCTCATCAACCTGAGTGTTCCACTGCAGCTGGAATTAACATCTATTCTAAGTATTAAGATTTCCTTCTGTGTCTGCTCTTAAAATACTGCTATATGTTCGTTAGCTGGAAGCAAGCACCGAGAGTAAGGGGTATGAGAACTTTATGGGGACTTGGTAGGTAATACCTATGAAAGATAAAATGGGGAGGAAGCAGAATTGAGCAAGGAAAAAACTCAGACCATGATGCATATTTTACTGTCTCAAATGATTCAACAGGAAATCTGGATCAAATATTGCCTGTTAGAGGAGTACCATGTTGGGCAGAAATGGCCAAGCTCTAGTACACTTTTAATGTTGAGTCACTGGATGAGGACTCTCCACAAAGAGCATGGCCTAAGTAGATCTTAAGGTAATATTAATAGATGAAGACACAACGCTAACTGCACTACTTGCAGCTGATTAGCAAATTCATGGCTGCCACAGTTTTTTCCTTCTGTTCTTCAGTTATCCAAACCCTGTCCTCTTCTTTTAACCTCAGTAGTCTTGTCATAACTACTATATTTATTTCAAAATACAGGCTATTAGATCTGGAAATGACCTTAGGGATCATCTCATATTACAGATAAAGAAATTGAGACCCAGGGTGTGTGTGTGTGTGTGTGTGTGTGTGTGTGTGTGTGTGTGATTCAAGATGACACAGCTAGCTAGTCAGAACCAGGACTGGAATCCAGGTGTCCCTTCAGTTCAATTTTGTAGTAGCATTAAGAAAATGCTGCTCATTTTTAAAGATTAGTGGAGGGTCAGTTTTCACTTAAAATGTAACTGCTGCAAATAGGCTCAACTTGCTTCCAAGCATGCAGAATCATTAAAATGAAGAAAAAAATAACCAAACTTCTTTTAGAGAAAATCTTTGAGGCTTAATTTAGTCTTAAATTTGTAAAGAAATAGTGATAAAACTACAATCCTTATAAAAATGCTATAGCCCAGTTCATTTCTATAATCACTACTAATCTAAAAAATTTGCTGAGATACTATTTTAAAATCTTACACATTAAAGGAATTAAAATGGACCGTTGCATTATTACTTTACATGTTGAAAATATGAATGGTTTACCAAATTATTTTCAATTATGTCGAGCTAAGGAAGCAATTGTGAAAAGGGCAAAGGTTATTGTTTATATGGCAGAAAGGTAACTGTTGTATTTTAGTTAGAATTTATTTGTGAAAGGGTGACTTTATTTTCAGTGTTATATGTGATACTGATTTTTAGAATGGAAATGCTGAAACACAGGTGTCAGTTAGATCTGCAAACATTCTTATTTGGAATTCTAAAAAGATAGTCTTTGCTACCAGAAAAAGGAAATTGTCACTTTTAATTTTTTTTTTTATTTTAGCTTTTTCAAGACAGGAATTCTTCAAGTATATGAGTTAACAGCCCATATAAAGCAATTCTCATTCTTCCATATTGTAAAGTTCAAAAATGTGTGTGTGGGAGGGGTTAGAGGGTGGGATGGGGAGCGGGAATGGGGGCAGGCAGATGATGACTCAGAGTCTATCAAGCCACTTGTCAATTTCTCATACCTGTAGAGAAAGATGTGAATGAGGTTTATGGGCTCTAGCCCTACTGGGCCCCAACTTTCCTATTTTAAACCTTGATAAATCTGTTAATTCCACATCCCACTTCAACTAGAATCTCACAAGATTATCAAGTAGGTGTGTAGATGAAACATGCAAACACACAGGGGCCAGCTACACCACCTTTGTGTGAGAAAGGTGGCACACATCTTGTATGCACTTTTAATTGCAAGAGGAAAATGCCAAAGTGAGTCAAAGAAATGCTTTGCAAGTTTGTTTTTTGGAAGTGAGATGGGAAAGGGGAAAAAAAAAAAAAGATGGCTATAGAAAGCCAGAAATCTGTCTTAGATTTTAAGTAGGAGTTGATCTGGGCAGGGATTTACTTATGTATGTCAGAGGAGCAGGGGTCCCTCAGAGACAGGAGGCCTTTTCTTCTCTCTTTATTAAAGTGGAAAAACTGATTACAGCTTTCAGCTTTATTCAGGAGCTTCCAGACCAAGGGATTTGCAGGAAAATGTTATAGGATTACCCAGCTACATAAGATATTGCTCCTTCTGGAATCACTTCTTTTCCCTAAATACTATATTAATAGCTCAATTCTAATGGTACACACTATCTCCTAACACAGATTAGTCTTTCTAGAGTGAGGCAAGATAAGCATATATTTGTATAAATTGTGTAACAAGTGCTAGAATCAGCCCTCATCCTGAATTTTTCCAGCCAGAACATGGCTTTTGAAGGTAAATAACTTTGAGAGAAAATATACTGGGTAAATTTTTCTTTTACCAATCTAGGAAACATATGTAACACATTGGAAAAACTGTTTTTCAGACAGGAGAATTACTGCATTACTGCCAAAGTCACCAATTCACTCACACAAGAACTGTGGTCTTTAGTTGCATAGAGGATGGGAGAAAAAATACCTAAGAGCCATCCTGGTGTTGATAAGTATTATGGTGGAGAGAAAAGAGCTCTGGGATCAGAGACATGGCTTTAGCACTGGCTCTGATCCTGGCTATGTGATCTTGGCAGGCCATTTACCAACTGAGTCTCAGTATCCATATGTACTATGTGAAGATAATAATGCCAATCCTAGGGTTATTGGAAACTGCATGAGATCATGGACATGAAAGAGTTTAGAATTAAGAATAATGTAATCCATAACAGTAAAGTTTTATTATTCACCCTCTGAGCTGTTACACAGGAACAAGTGTAATGTGAATGGGGAACACTGACAGCAGGGGCTTCCAGGATTGTAGTATGGCAAATACCAAGCTCATAGTCAACACAGGTTGTTTACTAGATTGGAGAGATAAATAAGTTTGGAGAAATTTGTCATTTTATCAGGAACAATCTGCAGGGAGGTCCTGCTGCTGTGTCTCAGACTAACCTTTGCCTTTCACCTCTAATTTATCTAAGATACTGTGGGTTATCTACATAGATGGCACCAACAGTTTTGTGCTGAGAAGAAAGTTAATTTTCCCACAAGTCACTAAAAGTAAAAGAGCTAAAGGAAAGTTTATGTTGTATATGGAAGCCAGGTTGGCCCCTGTGTATGGCTATAGGGTGTCACCAAGGTCCAAATGAATATCTGTGGCATGTCAGATGCCAGAGTCCACATCCTCAGAGTAAGGGTAGACAGGAACTCACAGAATTGCAGCTAAGAAATGCTCTGGATGCATAACTTACTCTAGGCCTAGCTTGGAATGAGTCAGTTTGCTAACTAATTACTTTCCAATAAGTTAGGCCTCAGATTTCTCAGCAACCCCAGTTGGAATCATGTTTTTAGAATTGAGAAATCAAATTTTCTAAGTGAAAGAATTTCATTCATTAGGGCCAGCCTGAGGCCTTTTCAGTTTCCATCTAGACTTTGAGGATGCAGGGAATACCAGCATCAAACCATTCTCAATGGATCTTGCCCACCCCATTTTCATTTTGATTTTGGTAAAGTCAAGAGTGAAACTGGTCACAGTCCGGTTAAGGTTAGAAAGCTTCAGGCTGGTCCTGGTATCTCTATTCAACTGGAAAAGTGGGTCAACCCCCAGTGATCCCACTTCTAGGAATATACCCTAAGAAGCCTGAAAACACCAATCAGAAAGAATATATGTACCCCCATGTTCATAGTAGCACTATTTACAATAGCTAAAATGTAGAAACAGCCCAAGTGTCCATCAGTAGATGAATGGATAAAAGAGCTGTGGTACATATATACAATGGAGTACTATTCAGCTGTAAGAAAAAAAACTCTCTTATCCTTTGAGACGACATGGATGGACCTGGGAAGTATTATCCTAAGCGAAACAAGCCAAACAGAGAAAGACAATCACATGATCTCACTTATTTGTGGAATATAATGAACATAACAGTCTGAGGAATGAGGTAGTCCCAGAGAGGTGGAAGTGGGGTACAGACTGACAATCCCCAGAAGAGGGGGTGGGGAAGAGATAAACCACAGAACTTATATGCATGTATGCATGAACAATGGACATGGACAACAAAGCTGGGGATGGGGGGATGGAGGGGGAGAGGGAAATCAGTGGCGAAAAAGGAGAAACATCTGTAACAAAAATAAATTAATTAATTAAATAAAAAAAATAAAAGTGGGTCAACCTTGTAGTATACTCCACAGTCAGTCTTGGTTTAAAAGACCCTACTAGCGGAGACCAGGGGAATATGATTTTTAAGCAGGAGATCAGTGGGTGCAATGGCAAGGTGGGATAAGTAAGCAGGTGGGCTTACATGCTCCCCATCCCTGAACAGATTTTCTAATGATTTTATATGCTGGAGATTCACTTAACAAGTTAGAAAACCCCTGACATAGGGCATAAGTGCCAAGAAAGGGAAGTGTACAATTTTAGGGAGAACAAAAACTTGCTCCAGACTCAGTGTCGTTAGTGGCAAAAAGAGAAAATGATGGTAATATCTTTTGACCTTTTGGATTTACAGTAGAAAATCATGAGCAAGTTTGGTAAAAGAAATTCTCTTCTTCAAACCCAAGTTCAGTAAAAGAACAAATCTTTTCTTCTCTCTGGAGACTGGCTTTCTGAAAAAGAAGATAAGCATGATGAGGAAGAAGCTGGCTCAGGGAGTTAAATGAGCTCAGGTTTAAACCTTGACCTCGCCACTGCAGAGCTGTGTAACTGTGGGCAAGTTACTTAGTCTATCTGAACTCCACTTTCCTCATCTATTAAATGGGGATAATAATGATACCTGCCTCTTAAGATTCTAGAAGGATTAAGTGACTTAAACAGAGATACGGCCCTTAGAACAGTGCCTGGCACATATATGCTCAGTAAATGTTAGCTATTATTTTGTTAAAGAGGCAGTGTGTTTATCTGTAGTAAAGTGGAGTTATTTGTGGTTACGCAGCAGTTTAAGCTTAGTAGATAAGACCAAGGCCTTTGAAGTTAAAAAAAGAAAAAAAAGCTGATTCTGGCACTTACTCACATTGACTTTGGGAAAGTTACTTAACCTACCCAGACCTCCATTTTCCCATCTCTAAACAGCATAATAATAGCACCTGCATTATAGGCAGATATTGGTTCTTATTTTGCTTCACGTCTGCGATTCTTGTCATTCTCCTCATCTCTAATGACCTTTTATTTCACTCTACTTCAGCTAGACATTCCCATAGTTACATGTTAGACTTTGTCATCACCTACAGAGGTGGCACTATTGATATCTCAATTTCAAACATTTACTCTCCAAAAACCACCTTCCATTTTTATACAAACTAATGTTCCATTTCATCAACCATCACTCTCCATCTGTCTGTATTTCCTTCTTTGTGCAGTTTAGATACCATGATCCCTTTTCATAATCACTCACCTGCAAATATCCTTAACTCTTTTTCCTCTTTCTCTATCCATCATGCTCACTTGCCAAAAACTCAATCTTAACTGAGCCTCACTATTTGCCATATCTGTGCATTACACTAACTTAACAACACTGGTAAAAATCATACAACCCAGCTGACTGTTTGAAACTCATGATCTCAGACTTGAGATCAGCACTGTTCATATTTGTCTGAGCGGGCTTGCTTTCCCAATGTCCAACATCGCACATTCTCATTCTCAGGTGGTGATCTTGCCCCATAGTTGATTGAGAAAATAGAAATCATTTGGTTAGTATGCTGTAGACTCCCCATAAACAAGCCTGAAAATCTATTTACACCTGTGTCCTTATTTTTATTTTGTACATTTTCAACAGTAGAATGTCCCCTCTTCCTAGCAATTGTCAATGCTTCTAGATGACTCTTCTATCTTCTTGATGACTTCACCCTTCTTCTCCTCCATCACTGAAGTCTTCATCTTTGTTTGGATCCTTCCCATTACCATACAAATATGTTCCAATATTTGCCTTTAAAAGGCCCTCCCTATCCTATTAGTCTCTTTTAGCTACTACTTCATTTCTATTTACCCCCTCAATGATAAACTCCTTTAAGAAGCTGCTGGTGCGTACTGTCTCCTCTTTTTCATCTTCCATTCACTCTTCAACCTACTCCAGTCTGGCTTCTATCCATATCACATAACAAAAATAGTCCTTAACAAGGTTGTCAACATTTCTGACACCACATTCAATGGACATTTCTCTGTTCTTCTCTTAATCTCTCAGAAGCCTTTGACACAGTTGATCAGTCTCTGTTTTGAAACATTCTCCTCTTTTAGTCTGTAACATCACACTCTCCTGGTTTTCCTTCTACGAGTGACTGCTCCTTGTTGTATTCCTTTTTAGTTCCTTAGGTCAACTTCCAAATATTGGCATATTCTAGGACTCTGTCCTCTGTCCTTTTTTTCTTCTTTATCTACACCCTCTGCAGAGGGAATCATTCAGTGGTTTTAAATTTCGTTTATATACCAATCAGTATCAACAATCTTTCACATTTTGATATTATTTGATACATTTTGTACCACTATTTACCCAGTTGCTCAAGCAGTAAAAGAAAGAGCTAACCTGCATTCTTCCCTTTTCTTCACCACTTCCATCCAGAGCATTAGCAAATCCTAAGTGCTAAACCTCCCAAATAGATCTCAAATACATATACTTCTATTGCCATCGCTGTGACCTAGCCCAGGTTATCATCTTTTCATGTTTCTTGTCTCCAAACTGGTTTCTCTGTTTTCATTCTTGCCTTTCTCGAGTCTATCCTCTCTACCACAGTTTATGTAACCTTATTAAATGCACATTGGATTTAATAAGGGCCTTCCAAGATTCACCAAGTCACTTAGAATATAAAATCTAAACTCTCAACATGAATCACAAGACCCTCTGTCACCTTGCACCTGTCTACCTCTCCAGCCTGGTCTTATGCTGCTCTCAGTTTCTCACTACACTCTGGCCACACTGACCTTTTTTCAATTGCTGACACACTTCTGGGCCTTTTCTGACTCCCTCCATCTCTACCCCAACTCTTCCCAAAGTTGGCTCTCTCACTTCTTTCAGATACCTGTTCACGTCACTTCCTCCAAGAAGCCTTCTTTGACCACCTTATCCAAAGTTGGCCTCCCATCTTTTCCTATTGCAACACCTTGCATGTTATCTTCACAGCTAATTTGCAATTATATTGTTTTTTCCCCTTTTGGGGGTATGTGGTTTTGCCTTCCCCAATAGATTATTAATTCTATGAAAAGAAGGATATATATATATAAATACACACATATATATATGCAATATTGATGCTATTATTATCTGTAGACATTGAAGCAAAATATACATTCAGTGACTCTTTCTTCAAATGAAAAAAAATCAAATTCACTAAAAATTTTGGCAACAAAGTTTTTGGGAATCACCTTGAGAAAATCTGTCTGACCACCCTTCTGGTTGATTGCTCTTCTGATCCAAATAGTCACTATATCAGAGGTACCTGACAGCCTACATGAGGGGACTAGGCCATATTAGAAGGGTAGGAGGATACTCTGTCTTCCTTGTTTTGATAACAATTTATTTGGGGCTTCACATAGGAAATCTTTCAGAACTACCAAAATTTCTATTGAAAGGTTCATTCAGTTCACCTTGAAATCAGGTTAATATAAAATATATAAAGAATCAAATATAGTGAGCTACAAAGATGGGGGTACATATATTCTTTCTGATTGGTGTTTTATGCTTCTTAGGGTATATTACTAGAAGTGGGATCACTGGGTCAAATGGAAGATCAATTTTTAATTTTTTGAGGTGACAGTTTGAGGAATGGAGTAGTCCCAGAGACGCAGAAGCGGGGTACAGACTGACAATCCCCAAAAAAGGGGGGGTGGGGGAGGGATGAACCACAGAACTTATATGCATGTGTGCATGAACAGTGGACATGGACAACAATCTGGGGAAGGGGCAGGGAGGGAGGGGGAGGGGGGAATCAGTGGGGGGGAAAGGAGAAACATCTGTAACAAAAATTAATCAATAAAAAAAATAAAAGAAAATAAAATAAAAGAATCAAATATATAGAGGCAAGTGAGTTCCATGTCAAATCTACCAAATCATAAAGTAAGGGTGCAGAGTCTGTGCATTTCACAAGCTCTCCCTGTGGTTTTCATCATCAGGCAAGACTGCAAAACTGACTTAAGAACATGCATGGGCTTTTCTGGGTTTCCTGATTCTTTTATCCACATCCCTCAGAACTTATCCCCGTCCTAGTCACCATGTTCTGCTGTCTCCCTTTGCCCAGAGCCAAATTGGCAAGATAGCCACTTCTCCTCAACTACTGCTCACAAGGAAAGCTCATTCCCTGCCCCTTTCCCAAAGTAATATTGCTCCTTTGCATGTTTTCCAAGCCTTCTGCATCCCCCCACCCCGACTTATTCTAGGATAGTGTCCTGATCACAGATAGACTGTGAACAGTAAAACAATCTTATCAGTTGATAATTTTCACTGCTGCACACTTGATTTAAGTTGGAATTATTTTTGATGATTTATGTTTATTGTAATTTATGATACTGACACTGTGACTCTGACACTGTGAGAGCAGAGAGATAATTCCTCTGCTGCTTGCTGTCATCTTAAGGCAAGTCTTTTCACCTGTTTGAAATAGTCTTTTCATCTATAAAATGGGAATATTTTATTTATTTGTTCAATTCCTATTTACCAAATACCTAATGTGTAAGGCACCTAAGATACACTCACACACATATCATGAGGTTATTGTGGGAACTGAGCAGGATGGAGCATCGGATATCTGATTCATAGTCACCACCCATACATGTTGCTATTATTTTTGCCCTGCAGCAATTTAAAGTTTCAAGTTTCCAGGAATTCTAAGGCTTACAATTTAATACAATTTGAAAAGGTATAAATTATTACAAGTACTTAGGAGTCCTGACTTTCTTTCATTAGAAGCCCAGTAGAGCTTACTCCCTCGGGCAGAGATTGATGCAAAGCCCAACTCAGCCTTGCCAAGGCTCTTGAACTAGCCCTAAATCTATCTCCTCATTTGTGCATGGCCAATTAATCATTCAGGTGGTTTGTAGCTTATTTATTTGTTAGTCTTAGACAAGGACTTCAAACAAAATAATTTGCACTACATTGGCAGATATATCTGTACCATTTCCTTAATCAGTGCTTTTATTGTTTTCAGCATTCACTCATTCATAAAATACATATTGACCACAGGTGCTGGAGATGTGGCAGCACACCCCTCAAAGTCTCAGCCCTCAAGAGGTTGACATTTTTGTGAGGTCTTTATAGTGCCCTCTCCCCCACTTCACATTAGACTGTAAAGTGCCTGAGATCAGGGGCCATGGTGGCAGCTGTTACATTTTTTCCTCTCAATCACACAGCATGGAGCACAGCTTGAGGTATATAGGATGTCCAGTGTGTGTGTGTGTGTTTGGTGGCTTACTTTTCATGGCTTACTGTGGCTAATTTACATTAGGATATAACTTAAAAGAATTTACATATATTATCACTTAATCCTCAAAGAAATCCATTGAGGTGGCACTATTTTAATCCTCATTTTACAAAGGAGGAACTCAGGTATAGAGAGGCTAAGAAATGGGACCAAGTTCCTGAAGTAATAAGTAATGAAGCGACATTTGAACCCCCAGGCTGTTAAGATCCTCATGTCATTCCACCCAGTTTGCCCTTATTTGTAAGTTCTTACTGAAATTAGTTTAAAATTGAGTGTGGAGCCCATAGTCCTGGCCTTTGGTGTCCAGTTTCATTTTTCCTGATTGCAGAGTCTTGGGGTGGCCCTACGTTCTGGGCTGAAAACTGCACATCTGGGACAAATCAAGCTAATCCTATTAACTTGTTCATTTTTCTGAGTCACTTCAGTAACTTCAGTTAAATCTAGCTCAGACTTTAAAAACCTCAATAAGGTTGCTTCTATGTCAAAATAAGAAAATGGTCAAGACTTTTATAAGATACAAGTGGATGCGCTCTGAGACTCAGATGAAACAAATTCTAAATATGAAAATACTAAATAATACAAATGAGGGTCTCTTCAGTTAAAGATCCTGGGTTTTATGCTACAAGCTTCTCCTCAGTTTGTTCTCAAGATACAGAGACATACTATCAAAAGCAGAACCATGTACTTATTTCCACTTGCAGTGCTAGCATTGCCAAGGCTGACACTGGCCAGTCCACGATCAGGAGGAAAATATTTCTTACCTAAAAACGAAGAAACATGATTGAAAATAAAAGTCTAGGGCTGGGTTAGAAAGTGCTCAGTTGTACCACAGGGCTCCCAAATCACCTGACCCTCGGTTTATGGACACCTGGCATATTTTCTCTTAGATGCTACTAAAACAGAGAAACTTCTGTGTTTGTTTTTTCTTTATTGATTTTAGAGAGGGAGGAAGGGAGACGGAGAGAGAGATAGTAGCATTGATGAAAGAGAACAATAATTGGCCAGCTACTGCATGCCCCTCACTGGGGATCGAGCCTACAACCTGGGCATGTGCCCTGACTGGGAATCGAACAGAGACTTCTTGGTGCATGGGCTGACACTCAACCACTGAGCCACACCAGCCAGGTGAGAAACTTCTGTTTTTAAGGTTCCCTGAGCCTTGTTCCCATCTTCTAGGTAGTGTTTCTTCTTCTCCTTTTTTTTTTCCAGAGCTTTCATATTTATTAAATGACATCAGAACTTTTGCATTTATTAAATGTGTTGCCCTTTCAAGAAGTTCCCTTGGGACACTGCACACTTATTCTGATGCTGCTGCCAGTGTGCTAGACATCTCAGGAGCTGCTCTTCACAAGTTATAGTATACCTGAGAAAATTGTCTTCGCCTTTTTTTTTTAATTGATTTATTTATTTTTGTCACAGATAGTTCTCCTTTTTCCCCCAGTGATTCCTCCCTCCCCCTCCCTCCTCAATCTGTCCCTAGCTTTGTTGTCCATGTCCATTGTTCATGCATACATGCATATAAGTTCTGTGGTTTATCTCTCCCTTACCACCCCCTCTTCTGGGGATTGTCAGTCTGTACCCCACCTCCACATCTCTGGGACTACCCCATTCCTCAGACTTTTATGTTCATTATATTCCACAAATAAGTGAGATCATATGATACTTGTCTTTCGCTATTTGGCTTGTCTCGCTTAAGATAATACTTTCCAGGTCCCTCCATGTCATCTCAAAGGATAAGAGATCTTTCTTTCTTACAGCTGCATAGTACTCCATTGTGTATATGTACACTGCTTTTTTATCCATTCGTCTACTGATGGACATTTGGGCTGTTTCCAGATCTTAGCTATTGTAAATAGTGCTACTATGAACATGGGGGTATATATATTCTTTCTGATTGGTGTTTCAGGCTTCTTAGTGTATATTCCTAGAAGTGGGATCACTGGGTCAAATGGAAGTTCAATTTTTAATTTTTAGAGGTAACACCATATTGTTTTCCATAGTGGCTGCACCAGTCTGCATTCCCACCAGCAGTGTATTAGAATCCCCTTTTCTCCACACGCTCACCAACACTAGTTGTTTGATGATCTGTTGATGGCGGCCATTCTGACAAGTGTGAGGTGATACCAATGACATACTTCACAGAACTAGAACAAATACTTCAAAAGTTCAAATGGAACCAAAAAGACCTCGAATAGCCACAGCAATCTTGAAAAAGAAGAACAAAGTAGGAGGGATCACATTACCCGATGTCAGGTGATATTACAAAGGCACTGTAATCAAAACAGCCTGGTACAGGCACAAGAACAGGCATATAGACCAGTGGAACAGAAAAGAGAACCCAGAAATGGACCCAGGGCAATATGCTCAATTACTATCTGACAAAGGGGACAAGAGCATACAGTACAGTAAAGACAGTCACTTTAATAAATGGTGTTGGGAAAATTGGACAGCTACATGGAAAAAAACTAGACCATCAACTTACACCATACACAAAAGTAAACTCAAAATGGATGAAAGACTTAAATGTCACTCATGAATTCATAAAAATCCTAGAAGAAAATGTAGGCAACAAAATTTCAGACATCATATACAACAGAATTTTCACTGACACATCACCTAAGGCAACAGAAACAAAGGAGAAAATGAACACATGGGACTACATCAAACTCAAAAGCTTCTGCACAGCCTTAAGATACAATCATCAAAATGGAAAGGCAACCCCTGTATGGGAGAGCATAATTGACAATGATACATCATATAAGGGGTTAATTTCCAATATATATAGAGTGCTCATACAATTCAACAAAAGGAAGACAAAGAACCCAATTAAAAAATGGGCAGAGGAACTAAATAGACACCTCTCTAAACAGGACATACAAATGGCTAAGGGACATATGAAGAAATGCTCAATATCACTAATCATCAGACAGTGTTTCTGATTAAGGGTTACTAACTTCCTCAACAGACCTGGAACCATCAGTTACCAATTAATACAACTAATATCAACATTAACAAAAAGTATGAAGAGTTTGCGGTAGTCAAGACGTTACTGACAAACATTTGACACTGTGCCTGCATTATAGTTTTGTCACAGTGTGTCTGGCATATAGTAGATGCTCACTAAGTATTTGCTGAATTGGATTTAATATAGTCATGCTTGGCAATAATTTGAGCCATCTGTGTTCTATGTTCTAACCAACTCTTGAAACAAGGCTCTTCTGTGTGTATGCACAGGCATATACACAAACACAGTTGGCCTGATCTTCCTTCTGGATACAGTAGAAACAGATTTTTGACAAAGAGTTCAGGGTGGGAATTTTCATAGGGTTCCCAAGCATAACATTTTTATAATTTATTCTTTTTTTTTGTCAGTCCTCAGCCCAGGATATTTTTCCACTGATTTATTTATTTATTTTTTAGATATAGTGGAAAGGAGGGGAGGGGGAGAGAGAGAGAGAGAGAGAAACATAGATGTGAGAGAGACACATTGATTGATTACCTCCTACATTACCCGATATCAGGGCCAGGATGGAACCTGCAACCCTGGTACATGCTCTTGACTGGGAATCAAACCTGAGACCCTTTGGTCCTCGGGCCTATGCTCTAATGGCTGAACCAAACTGGCCAAGGCTGTAATTCTTTTAAAGTACATACATTCATAATCAAACTCTGGAAATGATGAACTTGTATTTTAATAGGAAATTTTTTTTCAACTTTAGGATGGGACAGTGTCTGACATAGGGAGGCTATGCTGAACAGAACCTTTGTGTACTATACACACAGTTCAGAGAAAAGGTAGCTTATAGCAATTGTTTTCAGGCATGGGACACTAGAACAACAGATGTGGATAGACTTGGGAACTATAACAGGACATTTACTCAGAGTGCATAATGCCAGAAGATGCAAACTTGGCCCCATGAAACTATAAAATATATATATTATCAGTATTTCACATGAAAGGCAAATCTTGTAGCAGAGTGAGTTGCTCTTTTGGTGAAAATATACCTCAAGCCAATTCTTTCCCATCCTTTTACAAAGAAGGGAGTCTTGTTTTGGTTTTGTTAATCCTCACTTAAGAATATTTTTCCATTTATTTTTAGATAGAGTGAAAGGATGAGGGGAGGGGGACATTGATGCAAGAGAGACACATTAATTGGTTGCCTCCCACACAACCGTGACTGGGGCTAGGGATCAAACCTGCAATCCAGGTTGTACCCGTGACCAGGAATCGAATCTACAACCCTTTGGCCCATGAGCCAATGCTCTAACCTGTGAGCCAAACTGGCTAGGGCTTGTCTTTTTTTTTTTTTTTTTTAACGGGTATTTTATATCTAGTAAGCACTAATTAAATATTTGTTGACTCAGTAAATAAAGAAGTGTTTTAGTTCAGTGAAAGGGGTGATGATCAGGGAACGGGAATCCAAGGAAAACCGAGCAGGAGGAGCCCACCGCACAGGCATGACTCATATACATCCAGGCACTGAGATGGTCTCCAGGCAGCAATGGGGCTGCCTTTATAGTTGCTTTGAATTTTAATGTGTGAAGCAGATGACTGGTATAAATTGCCCTTGTTTTTGCTTGGCATCATTGCAAATTGCCAACCTGTTTGGAGAATCGAGCTTTAGCTTGTAGGTATGCCACAGAGATCTGTTTTACAAATAAATTATTTAGTGGCTCACAGTGAGTGAATGCAGACCCTACAATTTCAGGCAGCAACACATCATTTTCCTAGGATAAGTCCAAGTAAACAGACTGGGTGAATATTCCAGGCCAAGTTCATCTGCCTGGCTCTCTATGTACCCCTTTATTCATTAAACTGTGAATGTCAATGAAGCCTAGTGAAGATATATAGAACATTTAAGTAGAACATTCTGTTCCTCAAAATCCCCATGTCCAAAGTGGCAGCGATTAATATTGACACCCTACCTCATGCCAACTCACTCTCAACTCCAACCAATCAGAGACAAGCAAGTGTCTGGAGGCTTTTACTTATAGTGGGCTGAGCTGGAATACAGGTTGAAGGGCAATCCTGTGCTTTTGGTTGCTTAGGCAGGGTTGCAATTTTCCCACATGGCACATTGTTGATAATGTGCTACACATCTCTCTTGCTGGAGGAATTTTAGGAGGGACTCATATTTCCCATCAGGCTGGGTCTCTGGAACCAGGTGCCCAGTGGGGAAGGCATGAGGGTATTCAGGCTCTGGAGATTTGGGGCTGGTTGAGGAGGAGAAATGCCACAGCTTACCAGGCTGAACAGAGGGACTTCTAGTCAAGGGCAGTGGGTACTGATTCATAGCCATGGGACCAAACCCATTCATGATGCAGTTGGTGTCATCATTTGCAAAAAATACTTCAGGCTGTGGTTTTGTCCACTGAGAAGAGAAATGCCACTGATTTGGAGGCCTGTCAATATCTGGGAAGGAAAGTTTTAGAAGACATGTTAAGTATTTATGTATTGTTTTCAAAAGGGAAGTAACAATTTTTTCTGGTTAATATACATTTTTAATGTAAAGAAATTCAGAAAAAGGTTTAAAAAATCACTCATCATAATATCCAGAGACCACCATTGTCCACCTTTGGTTTATTTCTTACTGGGAATTGTTTCTATTCATTTATGCATAGTTTTATTTTTATTTATTTCTTGATTTGAGAGAGTAAGAAAGGGAGAAAAATAAAAAAAAGAAAAAGAAAAAAAGAAAGAGAGGAAAGGAGAAGAGAGAAACATCAATTTGTTGTCCCATTCATGTGTTTATTGGTTGATTCTTGTATGTGCCCTGACCAAGGACTGAACCCAAAACCTTGCTGTATTGGGACAACACTCTAACAAACTGAGCTACCTGGCCAGATCCACAATATTTTCACATAACATATTGTTTTTAAGGCTGCTTTTGCATCATTAATATCACAAATATCCCCCATAGCAATAAATAGAGCCAACAGCAGCTTTTTAAAATTTTTATTTTTTTATTTTTTTTACAGATGTTTCTCCTTCTACCCTCCAGACCCACACCTCCCCTTCCCACCCCACCCCCCCAGCATTGTTTTCTATGTCCATTGCTTATGCATACATACATATAAGTTCTGTGGTTCATCTCATCCATCCACCCTGCCACCCCCCCCATTCTGAGGTTTTTCAGTTTTAACCATACTCCATTCTATGTCTCTAAGTCTATTTTCTTCATCAGCCCACCTTGTACATTATATTCCACAAATAAATCAGATCATGTGATATTTGTCTTCCTCTGATTGACTTATTTCATTTAACATAATACTCTCGAGGTCCCCCCATGCTGTCTCAGAGGATAAGACATCTTTCTTTTTACAGCTGCATAGTACTCCATTGTGTATATGTACCACAGCTTTTTTATCCATTTGTCTACTGATGGACACTTGGACTGTTTACAGATCTTGGCAATTGTATATAGTGCTGCTATGAACACAGGGGTACATATATTCTTTCTGATTGGTATTTCAGGCATCTTAAAATATGTTCCTAAAAGTGGGATCACTGGGTCAAATGGCAATTCAATTTTTAATTTTTTGAGGAAACACCTTAGTGTTTTACATAGTGGCTGCACCAGTCTGCATTCCCACTAGCAGTGTACTAGAGTACCCTTTTTTCCACACCATCATCAGCACTTCTTGTTTGATGATTTGTTGAAGGCAGCCATTCTGGCTGGTGTGAGGTGATATCTCATTGTAGTTTTAATTTGCATCTCTTTGATAATTAGTGATGTTGAGCATTTTTTCATATGTCTCTTGGTCATTTGTATGTCCTATTTGGAGAGATGTCTATTTAAGTCCTCTGCCCATTTTTTAATTGGATTCTTTGTCTTCTTTTAGTTGAGTTGTATGAGCACTCTATATATATTGGAAATTAGCCCCTTACCTGATGTATCATTGGCAATTATACTCTCCATTACAGTGGGTTCCCTTCCAATTTTAATGGTTGTTTCTTTTGCTGTGCAGAAGCTTTTTGGTTTGATGTAGTCCCATGTATTCATTTTTTCTTTTGATTTTGTTGCCCTAAGTGATATATCATGGAAAATTCTGCTGCATATAATGTCTGAAATTTTGTTGCTTACATTTTCTTTTAGGATTTTTATGGATTCATGAGTCACGTTTAAGTATTTTATTCATTTTGAGTTTATTCTTGTGCATGGTATAAGTAGATGGTCTAGTTTCTTTTTTTTTTTTTTTGCATGTAGCTGTCCAATTTTCCCAACAACATTTAATAAAGAGGCTGTCTTTACTCCATGGTATGCTCTTGCCACCTTTGTCAAATATTAATTGTGCATAATGTTTTGGGTCAATTTATGGGTTCTCTGTTCTACTCCATTGATTCATCTGCCTGTTCTTATGCCAGTACCAGACTATTTTGATTACAATAGCTTTGTAGTATAACCTGATATCCGGTATTGTGATCCCACCTACTTTGTCCTTTTTCAAGATTGCTGTGGCTATTTGAGGTCTTTTTTGGTTTCATATGAACATTTGAAGTATTTTTTTTTAGTTCTGTGGAATATGTCATTGGTATTTTGATGGAGATTACATTGAATTTCTAGATTGCTTTAAGTAGTATGGACATTTTATTTACTTATTCATTTATTTTTCTTTTCTTTTTTTTATCCTCACCAGAGGACATTTTTCCTTTTTTTTTTTTTCAGATAGAGTGGAAGGGAGAGAGAGAGATAGAGAGACAGAGAGAGAGAGAGAGAGAGAAACACTGATGTAAATGGGACACATCGAGTGGCTGCCACCCGCACAACCCAACCAGGGCCTGGGACAAACTGCCACCGATGTACATGCCCTTAGCGGGAACTAAACCCGGGTCTCTCTAGACCCCAGGCTGACGCTCTAATCACTGAGCCAAACTGGCCAAGGCAGTATGGACATTTTAATGATGTTAATTTTTCCAATCCATGAATAAGGTATGTGCTTCCACTTTTTTTTATCTTCCTCTATTTTTTTTTTCAGTGTCCTGTAGTTTTCTGCAAAGAGGTCCTTTTCTTCTTTGGTTAAGTTTATTCCTAGGTATCCTAATTTTTTTGCCGCTATGGTAAATGGGATTGTTTTCTTAATTTCTCTTTCTGTGAGTTCATCATTGGTGTATAAAAATGCCATCCATTTTTTGACATTAATTTTGTATCCTGCTAATTGCCCAAATTCATTTATTAAGTCTAGTAGGTTTTCATGGCATCTTCAGGGTTTTCAATGTACAATATCATGTCATCTGCGAATAATGACAGTTTACCTTCCTCCTTTCAATTTGGATTCTTTTCATTTTTTCTTCATATTTGATTGCTGTGGCTAAGGCTTCCAGTACTAAGATAAATAAGAGTGGCAAAACTGGCGTCCCGGTCTTGTTCCTATTTTTAAGGGAAATGCTTTTAGTTTTTGCCCATTGAGTATGACGTTGGCTGTAGGTCTTTCAAATATGGCCTTTATTATGTCAAGATATGATCCCTCAATTCACACATTGTTGAGCGTTTTTATCAAAAATGGGTGCTGAATTTTGTCGAATGCCTTTTTAGCATCTATTGATATGATCATATGGTTTTTAACTTTCATTTTGTTTATGTGGTGTATCACATTTATTGATTTGTGATTATTGTACCAGCCTTGAATCCCTGGGATGAATCCCACTTGGTCATGGTGAACAATTTTTTTGATGTATTGCTGGGTCAGATTTGTTGTATTTTGTTAAGGATTTTGGCATCTATGTCCATCAGGGATATTGGCCTGTAGTTTTCTATCATTGTAGTGTCTTTTTCTGGTTTTGGAATTTGAATTATGCTGGCCTCATAAAATGAGTTTGGAAGTCTTGCTTCTTGAATTTTTTGGAATTGTTTGAATTGGTTAGTTCTTCTTTGAATGTTTGGTAAAACTCCCCCATGAAGCTGCCCAGGCCTGAGCTTTTGTTTGCTGGGGGAGTCTTGATAACCTCTTCAATTTCTCTAGTTGTTATTGGTCTGTTCAAGTTTTCTATCTCTTCCCGGTCCAGTTTTGGGAGAATATGTATTTCTGGAAATTTGTTCATTTCGCTTAGATTGTCGAATTTGTTGCCGTATAATTGTTCATTGTATTTGTTAATGATCCTTTGCATTTCTTTTTGGTTTCAGTTGTTACTTCTCTCATTTCTGATTTTGTGTATTTGGGTTCTCTCTTTTTGGTCTTGGTGAGACTAGCTAAGGGTCCATCAACCTTGTTAATTTTTTTCGAAAAACCAGCTCTTTGTTTCATTGATCCTTTGAATTGTTCTTTTGGTCTCTATGTTCTTTATGTCTGCTCTGATCATTACTATTTCCTTCCTTCTACTTGCTCTGGTTTTTTTTTTTTTTTTTTTTTTTTTTTTTTTTTTTTTTTTTGCTTTCTGGTTCGTTAAGTTGTAAGGTTTGATAGCCAATTAAACATTTTTCTTGTTTCTTGAGGTAGCCCTGTAGTGCTATGACCTTCACTCTCAGAACTGCTTTCGTTGCATCCCATAGATTTTGTGTTGTTGTGTGTTCATTTTCATTGGTTTCCAGGAAGTTTTTAATTCCTTCCTTGATCTCCATAGTAACCCATTCCTTGTTCAATAACATGCTATTTATCTCCATGTTTTCAAATGTCTTTGCATGTTCTTGCTGCAATTGATTTCTAGTTTTATGCCCTTGTCATCTGAGAAGATGCTTGATATGATTTCAATCTTCTTGAACTTGTAGAGACTTAGTTTGTGCTCTAACATGTGGTCTCTCTTTGAGAATGTCCCATGTGCACTTGAGAAGAATGTGAATTCTGCAGTTTTGTGGTGTAATTCTCTGTAGATATTTATTAAATCCATTTGATTGAGTGCTTCATTTAACGTCTCTGTTTCCGTGTTAATTTTTTGTCTAGAAGATCTATCCGGTGATGTCAGTGGGGTGTTGAAGTTCCCTGCTATGATTATATTGCTGTCAATTTCTTCTTTGAAGACCTCCAGAAGATTTTTAATATATTTTGGTGCACCTATAATGGGTGCATATATGTTTACAAGGTTGTAGCTTCCTGATGGATAAATCCTTTCAATATTTTATACTGGCCTTCTTTTTCTCTAGTTATGGCCTTCATTTTGAAATCTATTTTATCAGATATGAGTATTGCTACCCCAGCTTATTTTTCCTTTCCATTTGCTCGTAAGATTTTTTTCCATTCCTTCACTTTCAACCTATGTGAGTCTTTTGTTGTGAGGTGGGTCTCTTGTAAACAACACATATATCACCCAATCAGATATATATATGAGTCATGCTTTCTTATCTAATCAGCTACCCTGCGTCTTTTGATTGGAGCTCTCAATTCATTTACATTTAAGGTGATTATTGATATGTACTTAGTTATTGCCATTTTTGTTTAGTGTGGTTATATTTTTCTTCATATTTCTTGTACTATTTACAGCAGTCCTTTTATCATATCTTGCAGTGCTGGTTTGGTGTTAGTATATTCCCTTAGCCTTTTTTTTTTTTTTTTTTTTTGTCTTGGACGTTCTTTATTTGACCTTCTATTTTGAATGACAGCCTTGCTGGGTAGAGTAGTCTTGGATATAGATCCTTCTTTTTCATGACTTTGATTACTTCATGCCATTGCCTTCTGGCCTGCAGTGTTTCTTGTGAGAAGTCAGCTGAGAGCCTTATGGGGTTTCCTTTTTATGTAACCTGTTGCTTATCTCTTGCTGCCTGTAAGATTCTCTCTTTGTCTTTAATTTTTGGAATTTTAATTACTGTGTCTTGGTGTGGGCCTGTTTGCATTCTTCTTACTTGGGGCTCTCTGTGCTTCTTGAATTTGAATGCCTTCTTCCTTGACCAAATTAGGGAAGTTTTCTCTCACTATTTCTTCAAATATATTCTCTAACCCTTGTTCCTTTTCTTCTTCTTTGGCGACTCCTATGATGCAAATGTTGTAACATTTTCAGTTGTTCCACAGTTCTCTTAAGCTGTCTTCCTGTTTGTTTTTTAATTGTTTTTTTTTTTTTCTTTTGGTTTTCTGATTGGGTGATTTTTTTCTACCCTCTTCTAATTCACTGATCTGGTTCTAAGTTCTGTCTACTCTGCTGGTTATTTCTTCCAAAGTGTTTTTTATTTCTATGTCATTCTTCATTTTCACTTGGTTTGTTTTCAATGTTTCTATATCTTTACACATGGTGCTGATGTGCTTACTCATGCTGTTGAGCTTCCTCAAGATCATGGCTCTAAAGTCTACCTCTGATAACTTGCTTAACTGCATTTCATTTATCTCATCTTCAGTAGAGTTCTCCTGTTTTTTCACTTGGAATTTGTTTTTTTTGTTTCACCATTTTGACTATCTCAGTGAGTTTTGAAGCCTGCAAGTTTTTCCTGTGGGTGTTGGTGTTCTGCTGTTTGTGGCTCCCTCCACTCAGTTTGGATAAGTGTGGGAGGACCCTTGTTGAACACCAATGTCAAGTCTTACTTTCCTGGGTAGATTTGCAAGCTCAGAAAAGGTTCAGTTATCCTGCAGATTTTTGCCTGGAGGCTATTCTTCTCAGTTGCTTGATGAGCCTTGGGCTGTAGCCCTCAGCTGAATGAAAAATTCCATCAGGTGTTCAGCATAAGAGGATTTCCAGAGGGTGGTGCTGTTGCTGGTTGATAATGAACCTCCAATTGCATTTCTTTGGCCCAGCTATATTGGTTTTAATTCCCGAGGGAGGAGCTGCTGCTTCTCCCCAAGCTCTAGGAAGTAGGAAGATGGCCACCATCCTGCACATTCAGGAAAAACTGGCCACTTAGCAAAAACTCTAAGCACCTTCCAAATCCCACGTGTCCCCACATAGTTCTAGTCCAGTCTGTCCTCCCTCTGCCCAAGCCAAAGGTGAGTGCCTGTAGCTAATTTAGTGCTCTGTCCTGGCCCTCTGTGCTTTGGAGATGGCTTGAGATTTTAACCCTGAGGGAGCTACTCACAGCTAAAATCACTGCTGCCCATGGTCTTCTGCCTGCCCTGTCATGCCTCTGCAGACCTATTAGGCTCCATTCAATGTTTCTGGTTATATGGTCCTCTCCAGCTGCTTTCTGTTGCTTTTTCCTGACTATTTGTCTTTATTTTAGTTGCAATTCCAGTTTGGTCCTGGGAGAACGTCTGTGTAGCTTCCATTCACTCTGGAATCCTCCAGCACCAGCTTTTTAAATGGCTGCACAGTATTCTATTATTAGGCAGTAATGTGACTAACAAATATTACATTTGTGATCAACTCCATTATTTGCATTTTTCTATTATATTAACAACATTGTGATGAACACCTTTGTCTATGTATGTTTGCATCCTTGTCAAACTAGACCCTCAAGGAAACTTTTCTAGAAGAATTGCTTGATTAAAGGTGATTTGTGTTTGGTTGTTGCTGTTGATTGACTTTATTTTATAGCTGATGTTTTGAGTACACAGACTAGGAAGATGCCACAGAACTTTATAAGAGGTGTAACACTTACTTGTGTCAGTCACTCACACAAGCCTAGGGGTCAAAATCCCATTTTCAAGAGGGATCTGGGACATGGGAATGTTAGGAGACTGGACCAAATTAGCAAAGCAGACTAGCCAAGTAGGAATCTAAGCTGAAATGATAAGTGATGCAAAAGAGAAGTGGTTGTTTGGATCTCTTCCTGCAAAAGCAAAGTGTTCAAGTTCAAGGACTAACTCAGTTTCTTTTTGCAAAGTTTTTGTGGACTGGCTAATGGGGATGGAAGCTCTTTTGGTTTCAGAAACACTAATTCTAATTGTGCCTATAGTAGCAGCTGAATCTGAGTTCTCAAGAACTCTAAGATAGTTCATGATATGGATGTTTCATGATGGATGTTTTCTTCATTCTCAACATCCACTCAAGCAAAAGGGGAAGAGGGAAAGAGTTTTGGCATATACTTAAAGCTTGGAGCTTCTTAACTATCCAAGATAATGAAGGGGGGCATGGGTATAGAGATGAAGGAAGACTGGAAGGCTGGAAGGGCTGTTTGATCTATTTTTCCTCCACATGTGCCTCTTCCTGCTCTCCTGAATATTCAATTTGCCTGGATTTTGTACAAGATAAAAATGCCTGAGAGATTTTCCCAGTAATACTGGAGTGCCCCCACCCACCACCATAGCTTTTAATGTCATACAGCTGATAAGAGCAAAAAAAGCCCTAACCTATCTGGCACTGATATTCTGCCCAACATTTCACATCTTGTACATTGTTTGGCCACTTTCAATGAAAGGGCAAGAAAACATATATTAAGATTTGTTCCTGGGGATGAATGCTACCTTTGAAAACTGATATCTGCAGGCTAGTAGCAATTCAGGGCACTGTATAGGAAAAATACAGTGATTAAGCTGACTAAGTATAATCATTGTCCATGCTTCCTATTCAGTGAGGGTAGGAAATATCTTAAGCACAAATTTAAAACAATGTGTAGCCACTGACAACCGGGCAGTTTCCATCTGAACTGGCCTTACTGATTTCACACATATGACCTAGGCACTGAATGCAAGGTCCCAGCATGCTTGGAATATTTCTTTTAACTGCTTTCCTTCCAGAAATGTGTGTGGTTTTTATTTTGTTGTTGTTGTTGAATGACTAGGAAGGATTCTTCTTTCTGTGACAAAGAGGGTTACCTGCCCATGTCAGTTGTTGTTTTCTTAATCTTTATTGTTGAAAGTATTATAGATGTTCCCCTTTTTTTTTCTCCTTTGCCCCTCTTGACCCAGTTCCTACCCTGCCCCAGGCCTTCACCACCGTATTGTTTGTATTCAAGGGGAGTACGTGGTGTGCTGATGTCCAAAGTCCCATTTGTTCACTAAGTACACCAGAGCAATTTGGATGGGAGCCTGAGGGGAGGTCCCAATCCCAAATTCACAGCAACCCAATAGTGGGCCTTGGTTGTCCTGGCAAAAGCCAACTTTCCAGACCAGGCTTGGGTGTTGATGTTCTGTGGAGTCAAGACCCTGAATTTTGGGGGCCATGGTTTCTCAAGCGTCTGAGCCAAATGCTCTATCAACCACACGCATCCATCCTATGAGCTAGTGAAGGTATCCTAAACCACAGTCTACACTGTTTCAAGGTTGCTGCTACTGCTGCTAGAAGTAGCACTGATGACAATTTCTTATCCAACTTTCCCCTCTTAGTGACCTCTGGAGATGAGAGAGGGAGCCCCAGGGATGACTCTGCTGCCTTTTCAAATCTTAAACTATATTAATGAATAGAGAACAGGTAAGGAACATTTTTGTTCTGGGATACTTGGGACAGGCTGATTTTTCTTTCAGTAGAAATACAAAATTACATTCCATATGCTCCAACTCTGAGCATCTAGACCCTGCCTCTCAGTCTTATCCATGCCTCTATAATTCCTGAGGCCTCTGGTTTTAAGACCAGGTCCTATTAGAGAGTGCTAGTTTCCACTTCCCACTCTCTCCCTTTAGAGTGAAACTGGGAAGCCATTCCCCTGCCTCCTAAGCAAACACAGAGACACACCCCACCTACCCATATATACTTCTGAAATTTCCAGAACCCTCTAGAAAGCATCTGTAGGCACTGAGGAGTTTGAGTCAACCCCAGAGGACTCTCCTTCCATTCTCTTCTTGCATGGTGGCCCTGTCTTCCTATTCCAGACTAGTTTCTGTACATACAAACTTAAGTGTCACTCCCTCAGAAAGGATCTCCCTGACCCTACAATCTAAAGTTTGTTATCCTGCTGCTGTCTGTGACTATGCTCAATTCCCTTCATAGCAGTAATTCTAACCTGTAATTTTTTCATTTATTTATTCACTCATTCATTCACTGTTGCTCTTCCTCACGAGCCAGTAAACTTTGAGAGAACTGAGATCATTTCCTTTTGTTCACCACCATATTCTCAGGAACTTACATAGTGCCTGGCACATAGTAGGCCTTGACTAAATATTATTCCCATGAATGCACACATGCATGCATGTACTCACCTGTGCATATATGTGCTTACACATATATGTACACATGCACATACAAACATGTACCCACTCTCAAACATATGCATACACACACGCACAAATTCCACACTAAAACTTTATACACTGAGGAGAGCAGCATGCAAAGTGGTTAAGAGTATAGACTTTGATGTCAAAGAGGCTAAGAGTCTAATCCCAGCTCTGCCCCTTCCTAGCAGTGTGACACTGAGTATGTCCCCTCCCACCTCTGGGCCTCTCGGGACTATTGTAAAATTATATGAGACAATCCAAGTGAAAGACTTGGCACAGTTCCTGGTACATAATAGGCCCTCAATCAGTGATAGCTGTTGCTATTACAACTATTAATCATTGTTTTGGTTTATAAACCAAGTTTAGGCTCACATTTATAGGTTTCCTTCCTAGTTTTCAACACTCCATGTAATCAACCCAGGAAAAAGCAAAATGGTAATATTTGAGGTATAAGGGTCCTCCATGCCCTCAGTCACATAGTGCCAAGAAGGGAGGAGAGGAAAGGACTAACAAAAAAGTCCAGAAAAGAATATGTCTGAGATGGGTAGGAAGAATTGTAAATCTAGAACACCATTTCTTTTATTTTTTAATTATTATATATTTTTTTATTAATTAATTTATTTATTTTGGTTACAGATGTTTCTCCTTTTTCCCCCACTGATTCTATCCTCCCCCACCCTCCCCACCCTATCCACAGCTTTGTTGTCCATGTCTACTCTTCATGCATACATGCATATAAGTTCTGTGGTTTATTTCTCTCCCACCAACCCCTCTTCTGAGGATTGTCACTCTGTACCCCACTTCCAAGTTTCTGGGACTACCCCATTCCTCAGACTGTTATGTTCATTATATTCCACAACTAAGTGAGATCATATGATACTTGTCTTTCTCTGTTTGACTTGTTTTGCTTAGGATGATACTTTCCAGGTCCCTCCATGTTGTCTCCAAGGATAAGAGATCTTTCTTTCTTACAGCTGCATAGTACTCCACTGTGTATATGTGCCACTGCTTCTTTATCCATTCATCTACTGATGGACATTTGGGCTGTTTCCAGATCTTAGCTATTGTAAATAGTGCTGCTATGAACATGGGGGTACATACATTCTTTCTGATTGGTGTTTCAAGCTTTTTAGGGTATGTTCCTAGAAGTGGGATCACTGGGTCAAATGGCAATATAATTTTTAATTTATTGAGGTAACACCATAGTGTTTTCCACAGTGGCAGCACCAGTCTGGATTCCCACCAGAAGTATACTAGAGTCCCCTTTTCTTCACACCCTCGCCAACACTTGTTTGATGATTTGTTGATGGTGGCCATTCTGACAGGTGTGAGGTGATACCTCAGTGTTGTTTTAATTTACATCTCTCTGATGATTAGTGATGTTGAGCATTTCTTCATATGTCTCTTAGCCATTTGTATGTCTTGTTTGGAAAGGTGTCTATTTAGTTCCTCTGCCCATTTTTTAATTTGATTCTTTGTCTTCCATTTGTTGAGTTGTATGAGCACTCTATATATACTGCAAATTACCTCCTTATCTGATATATCATTGGCAATTATGCTCTCCCATACAGTGGGTTGCCTTTCCATTTTGATGATTGTATCTTAAGGCTGTGCAGAAGCTTTTGAGTTTGATGTAGTCCCATGTGTTCATTTTCTCCTTTGTTTCTGTTGCCTTAGGTTATCTATCAGTGAAAATTCTGCTGTATATGATGTCTGAAATTTTGTTGCCTACATTTTCTTCTAGGATTGTTATGGATTCATGAGTCACATTTAAGTCTTTTATCCATTTTGTGTTTATTCTTGTGTAGGGTGTAAGTTGATGGTTTAGTTTCTTTTTTTTTTTTTTTTTTTCATGTAGCTGTCCAATTTTCCCAACACCATCTATTAAAGAGGCTGTCTTTACTCCACTGTATGCTCTTGCCACCTTTGTCAAATATTAATTGAGCATATTGCCTTGGGTCCATTTCTGGGTTCTCTGTTCTGTTCCACTGGTCTATGTGCCTGTTCTTGTGCCAGTACCAGGCTCTTTTGATTACAGTGGCTTTGTAGTATAACCTGAAATCTGGTCATGTGATTCCTCCAACAGCACAGGAACTTTCTGCTCCATGGCTCTGGACTGCTCTTGTTTGGTTGCCCACATTCACATTCACTCACACTCTCTCACACACTAGCTCACTCTCTCACACACTCACCCTCCCTCTGGTCCTGTCTGCCTCCATCTTAGAAGAACGCCTTTTCTTTATTGAGCATTTACTATGAAGCAGACACTTTGCTTAACACTCTGCATACATGGTCTTATGTGATCCTCATAGCTACCCAGATGGGAAAATAGAGACTCAGAGAGATTAAAGTAATTTGCCTAAGGCAATACAGTTAGAAAGTGGTAAAGCTGTCTGATTCCAAACCTCATGCTCTTACTGGCTATGCCACCCCAATACGGCAAAGAGTACAATGAGTTAAAAACTTTTCCACACTACTGGGGTTGGAGGGTTTGCAGATGGGCATAACATTTCTGGGGAACAATTTGTCTGTACATTTCAAAACCCTAAATTTGTGTGTACCCGTTGGCCTGTCATTGCAACGATAGCAATTTATTTTAAGGATATAACCAATGATTCATGACAAAATTTATCTACAAAAATCCGAAGTGACATTTGTAATACAATGAGTGTTTGGCAAAAACTTTAATGTCTGAAAATTTTAATAGATTTGGTATATCAATAATAAAGATACTCTTGAGCTATGAAAATGTTGTCATAGAACATGTAATAGCATGGAGAGATATATACGACTATTTTTTATTTAAAAAGTGTTACAACCCAAAGATTTAGGATAGAGGAATATGGCGGCAGGCAGGACCGAAAAGAGGATGAGTGTGTGAGAGAGTGAGCTAGTGTGTGAGAGAGTGTGAGTGGACGTAAAGGTGGACGTCCAAACCCAAAGAGGGCACAGCCATGGAGCAGAAAGTTCCTGTGCTGTAGACGGGAGCAACCGGGTACCATGGTAAGCAGCTTTTCAGGGTGCTTCTCCCTGCGCCTCAGGGAGGTCCCACCATTTTGGAAGATCCTGGGTCTTCCTTGGGAGGAGGCAGTGGGAGCGGCTAGGGCCCAGCAACCTGAGCCCACCAGTGTACCTGACACCATCGGACCAGGTGGACACTCTGTGTCAACGCAGAACAGTGCACAGTCATGGAGCTCCAAAGGTGCTGGTCATGGAAGTCATGAAGAGCCGGGAGCCCAGCACCATCCTCTATAGTAGCATCTCTATCAGAGTTCATATATACCACCAGAAACAGAAGCTGGGCAGCAGACATCCTTCCCCCGGCAACAGAAGCACAGACCAGCAGCTGAGACCCATCCCCAAAAACTATAGCAAAAGCTGAGCAGAAATTGAGCCACACGAGGCAGCAGCACTCCCCAGCCACCAGCTGCGGGACCTGGGGCTCCAGAGAGGCCTGTGCAGCCCAGAAGCTCACAAAAGCAGTGGGAAGCCGGAGCCCCACAGGGACTGGTTCCACCCAGCTGCCCCCGCCCCCGTGAGACCTGCAGGGTGTGGGGGTACCAGAGAGGCCTGTGCGACACAGCAGGGACTTTGCAATCCAGTTACCCACAGAACCTGCAGGCTGCTGAAATACCCGAGAGGCCTGTGTGACCCAGCAGCCCATAACATAGGCATAGAGCCTGGTCCCCAAAGGGACTGTGCAATCCAGTTAACCACAGGACCTGCATGGTGACTGCACACCAGAGAGGTCTGTGCAACCCAGCTGTGCACAAGATAGGCATAGAGGATGTGAAAATGAAGTCAGAGTGAATGGAAGCTACACAGACAATCATCCAGGACCAAACAAGAATTACAACTAAAATGAAGACAAATCCTTGGAAAAAAAGCAACAGAAAAGCAGCATGACAGGGACACTGGTAGGATCTGCAGAGGCATGAGGTGGTGGGCTGGAATCCAAGAGACAGCAGCAGTCTTAGCTGTGAGCAGCACCCTTGGAGAATAAAGACCAAGCCAGCTCCACAGGGCAGAGAGCCAGGACACAGCACTAAAATAGCCACAGCCACTCACCTGGGGGCTACAGAAGAGAGACGACAGACTGGGCTGGAACTCTGTGGGGACAACCGGGATTTGGAGGGCACTCAGAGTTCTTTCTGAGTTGCCACCACAAAGGATGGTGGGCAGTGTGCTCCTTCACAGAGCTGTGGGGAAAAGAAGCAGCCCCCTTCCCTATAGGAGAGTCATCCTTTCCCAAGTGAGGCAAAGAAATGCAAAGTGAGACTCATTAACAAGCAGCATCTATCCCACAGTCTGGAAATCCTCTTATGCTGAACACCAGGGCTACATTCCAAGGCACTGAGGAACTGAGACTACTAGCCTCCAGGAAAAAGCTAGAGAATAACTGAACCTTTCTGGGGCTTGCAAATGTACCCAGAAAAGTAAAACTTGACAGTGGTGTTCAAGGTGGGCCTGCAAGGCCCATCCAAACCTAGTAGAGTGAGGCACAAAGAGCAGAATACCAACACCCACAGGGAAAATCCGGCAGCTCCAAAACCCACCGAGATTGCCAAAATGGTGAAACAAAGAAAAAATCCCAAATGAAAAAAACAAGAGACCTCTACCAAATACGAGATAAATGAAATGTAGTTAAGCAAGTTAACAGCTAGAATTCAGAGCCATGATCTTAAGGAAGCATGAGTAGGGACATCAGCATCATGAGTAAAGATATAGAAACACCGAAAGCCAACCAAGTGGAAATGAAGAATGACATAGCAGAAATTAAGGACACATTTGAAGGACTAACAAGCAGAGTAGAGGAAGCGGAGGACCGGATCAGTGAATTAGAAGACAGGGTAGAAAAAAATCAACCAATCAGAAAACCAACAGGAAAAAAACAATAAAAAAACAGGAAGGTACTTAAGAGAACTGTGGGACAACTGGAAATGTAGTAACATCCACATCATAGTAGTCCCCGAAAGGGAGAAAATGGGCAAGGGTTAGAGAATATATTGCAAGAAAGAGTGACAGAAAACTTTCCTATCTTGGTGAAGAAAGAAGGCATTAAAGTTCAAGAAGCACAGAGAGCCCCAAGCAAGAAAAATCCAAACAGGCCCACTCCAAGACACATAATAATTGAAATGCCAAAAATTAAAGACAAAGAGAGAATCCTAAAGGCAGCAAGAGATAAGCAACAGGTTACCTACAAAGGAAACCCGATAAGGCTCTCAGGTGACTTCTCACCAGAAACATTATAGAACAGAAGGTAGTAGCATGAAGTAATCAAGTCATGAAAAACAAGGATCTGAATCCAAGACTACTCTATCCAGAAAGGCTATCATTCAAAATAGAAGGTCAAATAAAGAGTTTTTCACACAAAAATAAATAAATAAATAAATAAATAAATAAAGGCTAAGGGAATATATTAGCACCAAACCAGCACTGAAAGATATGAGATAAGCACTGCTGTAATTAGTAGAAGAAATAGAAAACAAAAACAGAACTACAATAAACAAAAATGGCAATAAATAAGTACATATCGATTATGACCTTAAATGTGAATGGTTTGCATGTTCCAATAAAAAGACACAGAGTAGCTGATTGGAATAGAAAGCATGACTCACATAGATGTTGTTTACAAGAAACCCTCCTTCACAACAAAAGACTCACATAGGTTGAAAGTGAAAGGATGCAAAAAAACCTTTTAAGCAAACGGAAAGCAAAAAAGAGCTGGAGTAGCAATACTCATATTTCGTAAAGTAGATTTTGAAATGAAGACCATAAATAGAGACAAAGAAGGCCACTACATAATATTGAAAAAATCTATCCAACAGGAAGAAATAACCTTGGTAAACATATAGGCACCCAAGTTAGGAGCACCAACATATATTAAAAATCTTTTGGAGGACTTGAAAGGTGAAATCAACAGCAATACAATCGTAGCAGGAAATTTCAATACCCGCTGACATCACTGGATAGATCTTCTAGACAAAAAATTAACATTAACAAGGAAACAGACCCTAAAAGAAGCACTAGATCAAATGGATTGCATAGATATCTACAGAGAATTACCCTCCAAAACTACAGAATTGACATTCTTCTCAAGTGCACATGGAAAATTCTCAAAGAAAGACCACATGTTAGAGCACAAACTAAGTCTCTACAAGTTCAAGAAGATTGAAATATTAAGCACATCAGATCATCTCAGCTCACAATGGCATGCAACAACAAATCAATTGCAACAAGAACATGCAAAGACATTTGAAAACATGGAGGGTAAATAGCATGTTATTGAACAATGAATGGGTTACCATGGAGATCAAGGAAGAAATTAAAAACTTCCTGGAAACCAATGAAAATGAACACACAACAACACAAAATCTATGGGATGCTGCGAAGCAGTTCTGAGAGTGAAGTTCGTAGCACTACAGGCCTACCTCAAGAAACAAGAAAAATTTCTAATAGACTATCTAACCTCACAACTTAAAGAACTAGAAAGCAAACAAAAAGACCCTCAGAGCAAGTAGAAGAAAATAGTAAAGATCAGAGCAGAAATAAATGACATGGAGACCAAAAAATCAATTCAAAGGATCAATGAAACAAAGAGCTGGTTCTTTGAAAAGATGAGAATGATTGATGAACCCTTACTAGTCTCACCAAGAAACAAAGAGAGAGAACCCAAATACACAAAATCAGAAAGGAAAGAGAAGAAATAATAACTGACACCACAGAAATACAAAGGATTGTTAAAAATTATGAACAATTATATGTCAATGAATTTGACAATCTAAGCTAAATGTACAAATTTCTAGAAACACATAATCTCCCAAACTAAACTGGGAAGAGATAGAAAACTTGAACAAACAAAGAACAACATAAGAAATTGAAGATGTAATCAAGATTCTCCCAGCAAACAAAAGCCCAGGCCCAGATGGCTTCACCGGTGAAATTTACCGAACATTCAAAGATCTAATACCAATTCTCCTCAAACTATCCCAAAAAATTCAAGAAGGAAGACATCTAAACTCGTTTTATGAGGCCAGCATAATTTTAATTCCAAACCAGAAAAAGACATTACAAAGAAAGAAAACTACAGGCCAATATCTCTGATGAATATAAACATCAAAATCCTGAACAAAATACTAGCAAATTGGATCCAGCAACACATCAAAAAAATTATTCACCGTGACCAAGTGAGATTCATTCCAGGGATGCAAGGCTGGTACAATATTTGCAAATCAATAAATGTGATACACCAAATAAAAAAAAAATGAAGAATAAAACCACATGATCATATCAATAGATGCCAAAAACGCCTTTGACAAAATCCAGCATCCATTTCTCATAAAAACGCTCAGTAATGTGGTAATAGAGGGATCATATCTCAACATAATAAAGGCCATATATGAAAGACCTAGGCCAACATCATACTCAATGGGCAAAAATTAAAAGTGTTTCCCTTAAGAACAGGAACAACGCAAGGATGCCCACTTTTGCCACTCTTATTTAACATAGTACTGGAAGTCTTAGCGACAGCAATCAGACAGGAAGAAAAAATAAAAGGGATCCAAATTGGAAAGGAGGAAGTGAAACTGTCAATATACACAGATGACATAATACTATATGTAGAAAACCCCAAAGACTCCATCAAAAATTTACTAAACTTAAAAAATGAATGTGGCAAAGTAGCAGGATACAAAATTAACATTAAGAAATTGACGGCATTCTTATACACCAATGATGAACTCAGTGACAGAGAAACTAAAAAAACAATCCCATTTACCATTAGTTCTTCTTTGAATGTTTCATAAAATCCCCCCCACGCCCCCCCGAGGAATTCTAGGACTGGGCTTTTGTTTGCTGGGAGAGTCTTAATTATTTTTCACTTTTGTCTGCTGTTATTGGTCTGTTCAAGTTTTCTATTTTTTTCTGGTTCAGTTTTGGGAGACTATGTGTTTCTAGAAATTTATCCATTTCACTTAGATTGTCGAATTTGTTACTGTAAATTGTTCATAGTATTTGTTAATAATCCTTTGTATTTCTGTGGTGTCAGCAATTATGTCTCTTCTTTTTTTTTTTCTGGTTTTGTGTATTTGGGTTCTCTCTCTGTTTCTTGGAGAGTCTAGCTAAGGGTCCATCAATCTTGTTTATGTTTTCAAAGAACCAGCAGTTTATTTCATTGGTCCTTTGAATTGTTATTTTGGTGTCCATGTTACTTTATTTCTGCTCTTATATTTACTATTTTCTTTCTTCTACTTGCTCTGGGGTTTTATTTTTGTTTGCTTTCTAGTTCTTTTTTTTAATTAATCAATTTATTTTTGTTACAGATGTTTCTCCTTCCCCCCCCCCCACTGATTCACCCTCCCTCTCCCATCCTGCCCTGTCCCCAGCTTTGTTGTCCATGTCCATTGCTGCTGCATACATGCACATAAGTTCTGTGGTTTATTTCTCTCCCACCACCCCCTCTTCTGGGGATTGTCAGTCTGTACCCCATTCCTCAGACTGTTATGTTCATTATATTCCACAAAAAAGTGAGATCATATGATACTTGTCTTTCCCTGTTTGGCTTGTTTCGCTTAGGATCATGCTTTCCAGGTCCCTCCATGTAGTCACAATAGATAAGAGATCTTTCTTTTTTACAGCTGCATAGTACTCCATTGTGTATATGTACCACGGCTTTTTATCCATTCGTCTACTGATGGACACTTGGGCTGTTTCCAGATCTTAGCTATTCTAAATAGTGCTGCTACAAACATGGGGGTACATATTTAAGAATCCAATTAAAATATGGGCAGAGGAACTAAATAGACATCTCTCCAAACAGGATATCCAAATGGCTAAGAAACATATGAAGAAATGCTCAACATCACTAATCATCAGAGAAATGCAAATTAAAACAACAATGAGGTATCATCTCACACCTGTCAGAATGGCCGCCATCAACAAATTATCAAACAACAAGTGTTGGCAAGGGTGTGGAGAAAAGGGGACTCTAGTACACTGCCAGTGAAAATGCAGACTGGTGCAGTCACTATGGAAAACACTATGGTGTTACCTCAAAATATTAAAAATTGAACTTCCATTTGACCCAGTGATCCCACTTCCAGGAATATATCCTAAGAAGCCTGGAATACCAATCAGAAAGAATATATGTATCCCATGTTTAAATGTCCATAGCAGATGAATGGATAAAAAAGCAGTGGTATATATACACAATGGAGTACTATGCAGCTGTAAGAAAGGAAGATCTCTTATCTTTTGAATCAACATGGAGGGACCTGGAAAGTGTCATCCTAAGCAAAACAGGCCAAACAGAGAAAGACAAGTATCATATGATCTCACTTATTTGTGGAATATAATGAACATAACTGTCTGAGGAATGGGGTAACCCCGGAGATGTGGAAGTGGGGTACAGACTGACAATCCACAGAAGAGGGGGTGTTGGGGGAGAGATAAACCACAGAACTTATATGCATGTATGCATGAAGAATGGACATGGACAACAAAGCTGGGCACAGCCGGGGAGAGAGTGGTAGTGGGGAATTAGTGGGGGAAAATGGAGAAACATCTGTAACAAAATAAATCGATTAATTAAAAAAAAAAAAACAGAGAGATACTTGGTGTCTGTAATTTATTGTGGAGGTGGGAAAAGTGTCCTTTAACATAAATTGAATGGTTCCCTGGCTTTTCCCTCCGTTAGCTGTTTACCATTTGTCCATTTGGTTTCCGTTTTTTAGATTTTGTCAATGTTTTTTTTTTCTTTTTAATCTTTGTAAGTTTAGGTTTTTCCTTGTGAAAATAAATTTTCTAGGATTTTAGGTGGGTTTCATGAGTGAGGAGAGCTAAATACATGTATCTATCCACCATCTTTAACTGTAAGTTGATAATTGTTTGAGTTAGATAATATATTGGGTTTTATCCATAGCCAAAAAGGAGTCTTGGATCTTTCATAGGTATAACCTCTTCCACTTCATTTGTTCTGCACTTCCTATACACACATTTCATCCTATCCAGCCCTCATCTTGATCTTGTCGTGGACCCTACAATGACCTGTAGTTTTCTGTGAACAGGTCCTTTATTTCTATGGTTAAGTTTATTCCTAGGTATCTTAATGTTTTTGCCGCAATGGTAAATGGGATTGTTTTCTTAGTTTCCTTTTTCTGCGAGTTTATCATTGGTGTATAAGAATGCCATCGATTTCTTGACGTTAATATTGTATCCTGATATGTTGTCAAATTCATTTGCTAAGTGCAGTAAATTTTTGATGGAGTCTTTGGGGTTTTCTACGTATAATATCATGTCATCTGCGAATACTGACATTTTCACTTCCTCCTTTCCAATTTGGATCCCTTTTATTTTTTCTTCCTGTGTGATTGCTGTGGCTAAGACTTCCAGTACTATGTTAAATAAGAGTGGTGAAACGGCATCCTTGTTTTGTTCCTATTCTTAAGGGAAATGCTTTTAGTTTTTGCCCATTGAGTATGATGTTGGCTGTAGTTCTTCCACATATGGCCTTTATTATGTCAAGATATGATCCCTCTATTCCCACATGGCTGAGCGTTTTTATCAGAAATGGATGCTGGATTTTGTCGAAGGCATATTTGGCATTTATTGATATGATCATGTGATTTTTATTCTTCATTTTATTTATGTAGTGTATCACATTTATTGATATTTTAATAGTGTACCAGCCTTGCATCCCTGGGATGAATCCCCCTTGGTCACGGTGAATGATTTTTCTGATGTATTGCTGGATCCTATTTGCTAGTATTTTGTTCAGGATTTTGGTGTCTATGTTCGTCAGGGATATTGGCCTGTAGTTTTCTTTCTTTGTAATGTCTTTCTCTGGTTTTGGAATTAGAATTATGCTGGCCTCCTAATACCAGTTTGGAAGTCTTGAATTTTTTGAAATAGTTTGAGGATAATGGGTGTTAGTTTTTTTTTTGAATGTTTGATAAAACTCCCCCGTGAAGCCATCCGGGTCTGGGCTTTTGTTTGCTGGGAGAGTCTTGACTACCTCTTCAATTTCCTTAGTTGTTATTGGTCTGTTCAAGTTTTCTATCTCTTCCCGGTCCAGTTTTGGGACAGTACATGTTTCCAGAAATTTGTCTATTTCACTTAGATTGTCGAATTTGTTGCCATATAATTGTTCATAGTAGTTGTTAGTGAGCTTTTGTTATTCTGTGGTGTCAGCTGTAACTTCTCCTCTTTCATTTTTGATTTTGTGTATTTGGGTTCTCTCTCTTTGTTTCTTGGTGAGACTAACTAAGGGTCCATCAATTTTGTTTATCTTTTCGAAAAACCAGCTCTTTATTTCATTGATCCTTTGAATGTTTGTTTTTTTTTTTTTTTTGGACTGTATGTCATTTATTTCTGCTCTGATTTTTACTATTTCCTTCCTTCTACTTGCTCTGGGTTTTGTTTGTTTGTTTGTTTGTTTGTTTGTTTGCTCTCTAGTTCTTTATGTTGTGAGGTGACAGAGTTTATTAGAGATTTTTCTTGCTTCTTGAGGTAGGCCTGTAGTGCAATGAACTTTCCTCTCAGAACTGCTTTCACGGCATCACATTGGTTTTGTGTTGTTTTCATTGGTTTCCAGGAAGATTTTAATTTCTTCCTTGATCTCCATGGTAACACATTCATTGTTCAATAACATGCAATTTAGCCTCCATTTGTTCAAATGTCTTTGCATGTTCTTGTTGCAATTGATTTCTAGTTGCATGCCATTGTGATCTGAGAAGATGCTTGATACAATTTCAATCTTCTTGAACTTGTAGAGACTCAGTTTGTGTCCTAACATGTGGTCTATCTTTGAGAATGCCCCATGTGCACTTGAGAAGAATGTGAATTCTGTAGTTTTGGTTTGTAATTCTCTGTAGATATGTATTAAATCCATTTGGTCTAGTGCTTCATTTAGAGTCTGTGTTTCTTTGCAAATTTTTTGTCTACAGGATCTATCCAGTGATGTCAGTGGGGTGTTGAAGTCCCCTCCTATGACTGTATTGCTATTGATTTCTCCTTTGAAGCCTTACAGAAGATTGGTAATACATTTTGTTCCTCCTATATTGGGTGCATATATGTTTATCAAGGTTATATCTTCCTATTGGATAGATCCTTTCAATATTATGTAGTGGCCTTCTTTGTCTCTAGTTATTGCCTTCATTTTGAAATCTATTATAACAGATATGAGTCTTCCTACCCCAGCTATTTTTTTCCTTTATGTTTGCTTGGAAGATTTTTTTCATCCCTTCACTTTCTACCTATGTGAGTCTTTTGTTGTGAGGTGGGTCTCTTGTAAACAAGATATAGATGAGTCATGCCTTCGTATCCAATCAGCTACTCTGTGTCTTTTTATGTGAGCATTCAATCAATTTACATTTAAGGTGATTATTGATATGTATTTATTTATTGCCATTTGTTTAGTGTGGTTATATTTTTCTTCCTATTTCTCCTGCCAATTACTGCAGTCCTTTTAACATTTCTTGCAGTGCTGGTTTGGTGCTAAGGTATTCCCTTAGCCTATTTTTGTCTGGGAAGCTCTTTATTTGACCTTCTATTTTAAAAGATAGCCTTGCTGGGTAGAGTAGTCTTGGATTCAGATCCTTGTTTTTCATGACCTTGATTACCTCATGCCATTCCCTTCTGCCCTGTAGTGTTTCTTGTGAGAAGTCAGCTGAGAACCTTATGGGGGTTCCTTTGTAGGTAACCTGTTGCTTATCTCTTGCTGCTTTCAAGATTCTCTCTTTGTCTTTAATTTTTGGCATTTTGATTTCTATGTGTCTTGGTGTGGGGGTCTGTTTGGGTTCTTCTTACTTGGGGTTCTCTGTGCTTCTTGAATTTGAATGCCTTCTTCCTTCACCAATTTAGGGAAGTTATCTGTCAATATTTCTTCAAATATATTCTCGAACCCTTGCTCTTTTTCTTCTTCTTCAGGGACTCCTATCATGCGAAAACTATTACATTTCCAGTTGTCCCACAGTTCTCTTAATCTCTCTTTCTGTTTTTTAATTGTTTTTTCCTTTTGGTTTTCTGATTGGTTGTTTTTTTTTCTACCCTATCTATTTATTCACTGACCTGGTCCTCAGCTTCCTTTACTCTGCTATTTAGACCTTCCAATGTGTTCTTTATTTCTGATATGTCATTCTTCATTTCTTCTTGGTGGTTTTTAATTTCCAACTGGTTGATTTTCAACATTTCTATGTCTTTACTCATGGTGCTCATGTCCTTACACATGCTGTTGTGCTTTCTCAAGATCATGGCTCTAAATTCTAGTTCTGTTAACTTGCTTATCTGCACCTCATTTATCTCATCTTCAGTAGAGGTCTCTTCTTCTTTCATTTGGCTTTTGTATCTGTGTTTCACCATTTTGGCTATCACAGTGGGCTTTGGAGCCTGCCAAATTTTCCCTGTGGGTGTTGGTGTTCTGTTGTTTTTGGCTCCCTCTCCAGGGTATGGATGAGCCAGGGAGGACCCATGTTAAACACCACTGTCATGTCTTACTTTCCTGGTTAGAGTTGCTAGCCCAGTAGTGGTACAGTTATCCTCTGAATTTTTGCCTGGAGGCTATCAGTTGTGATTACCTGAAGAGCCTTGGCTTCTCAGTTGAATGAAAGACTCCCTCAGGTGTTCAGTATAAGAGGATTTTCTGAGTGTGGGACAGATGCTGGTTGTCAATGGACCTCAATTTCCATTTCAATGGCCAGCGGGTGGAGCTGAATCTCTGAGGGAGGGGCCGCTCCCTCTCCCCAGAGCCCTGGGAAGGAGTAAGATGATCACTGTCCTGAGTGGCTGCAACTCATCAAATCCTATGAGTGCCTTCCAAATCCCGAGTGTCCCCACACAGTTCCAGTCCAGTCTGCCTTCCCTCTGCCAGAGCCCAACATGAGTGGCTGTGGCTATTTTAGCCTCTGTCCTCACTCTGCGCTGTGCGGCCGCTTGGGAGTTTAACCCGAGGTTGCTGCTCACAGCTAAGGCTGCTGCTCACAGCTAAGGCCACTGCTGACCTTGGCCCCCAGCCCTCCTCTCGCATCTCCGCAAGCCTACTGGGATTGAGTCAGTGTCCCTGGTTATGTGGTCCTCCAAGCTGCTTTTCTGTTGTTGTTTTTCTGCCGATTTATCTTTATTTTCATTTTAATTCCAGTTTGTTCCTGGGAGATGGTCTGTGTGGCTTCCATTGATTCTACCACCATTTTGGAATCTCCCCCTGTATATCTTAAACTGGGGTGTAAAGGCAGGGTTAGAAAAAAGATGGTAGTGCCCTGGCCAGTTTGGCTCAGCGGTTAGAGTGTCGACCTGCGGTCCGGAGAGACCCAGGTTCGGTTCCAGCTAAGGGCACGTACTTCGGTTGCAGTTTATCCCCGGCCCTGGTTGGTCGTGCGGGTGGCAGCCACTCGATGTGTCCCTTCACGTCGATGTTCCTCACTCTCTCTCCCTTCCTCTCTCTCCCTCCCACTCTATCTGTACAAAAAATGGAAAAATATCCTCGGGTGAGGATAAAAAAAAGAAAAAAGAAAAAAAGAAAAAAGATGGTAGTTAAAAGACTGTTTAAGAGTAGATACTAACAAAAGTTGATGAGGGTATGGAATAACAGCACCCTCATACACTGCTGAGAGGAATGTAAAATGGTGCAGCAACTTTGGAAAACAATCCAACAGTTCTTCCAAAAGTTAGAGTTACCATATGACCAAGCAATGTTACACCCAGGTATATGGCCGAGAGAGATGAAAATATATGTCTACACAAAAACTTGTACACAAGAGGTGGAAACAACCCAAATATACATCAACTGATGAATGAGTAAATAAAATGTGCAGTATCCATAAAATGGAATATTATTTGGCCATAAAATATAATAAAGTACTGATATGTGCTACAATGTGGATGAGCCTGAAAAACATTATGCTGAGTGAACAAAGTCAAAAACAACAGACCACATATTTCACCACTCCATTTATATGAAATGTGCAGAATAGGCAAATCTATAGAAAGCAGATTAGTGACTGCAGAGGGCTGTGGGAATTGGAGGAAAATGTGAAGTAACTGCTAAAAAGGTATGGGTATTTTTTGTGGACTGTTAAAAATGTTCTTAAATTGATTGTGGTGATGGTTACACAATGTTGTGCATATAGTAAAACTATTGAACTGTGCATTTTTAAAAGGGCAGTTTTATGGTATTTTAATTCCATCTCAAAGAAGCTATTATCCCCCAAAATTAAATGAGCATAAAAACCTAAAAAACAAAAATAAACAGCAGCAGTAATAAGAATCTCAGATAGCCATGCCACTAGGCATACCTAGGTGGCTGCCTCTCACTCCACATAGCAGAAAAATAGGTGTTTGTTTGAAAAGAATAAAAACAGAAGGCCTTTGAACTAGGTAATACCAGGTCCAGTTAAGGGCAGAGTACCATACAAAGAGTAAAGAGGCCCTGGCCGGTATAGCTCAGCGATAAGAGCATAGCTCTTGGACCAAAGAGTCCTCGGTTTGATTCCTGCCAAGGGCACGTACTAGGTTACAGTTTGTCCCCTGCCCCGGTTGGGGTTGTGTGGGTGGGAACCAATCGATGTGTCTCTCTCGCATTGATGTTTCTCTCTCACTCTCACTCTCTCTCCCTCCCTCTCTCCCTCCAGCTCTATCTGAAGATAAATTTAAAAATGTCCTCAGGTGAGGATTAAAAAAGAAAAAAACAAAGAGACTACTTGAAATATTAATGTACCAAATTAGAGGCTCCCAGCCTCCCCCCAACACACACCCCCGTTGGTTACCAGAACACTGGCAGCCAGATCCTTATTCACCAGGTAGCAGACTGGGCAATCTGACAAGCCTGAGAGAAAAGACCTAAAGTTATAGGTATTGGTGATTCCTCTTAGGAAACAGCTTGAGACAAATCAGCCAACAGTGAGAACCATGTTCAAGAAACCTAAATACGCATAGGAAACTTCCAACGAATTTTTTAGTGTTTTATTAAGTGGAAAAACAAGTATCGCCAGACTTTGAGGAAAGTATCTAATATGGGTAATAGGAACAAATGAAGAAAAAGAAAAGCAATCTGAAGACAACAGAAACTACGCAGAGTGGAGAAAACTATTTTAAAGAGAAAAATCCATTATTATTATCCTCATATAGATATGTGACAAAACAAAAACCAAACATGAAACAGGCCCAACCAGTGTGGCTCAGTGGATTGAGCATCATCCAGGAACTGAGAGGTCCCAGTTCGATTCCCAGTCAGGGCACATGCTCAGGTTGCAGGCTCAATCCCCAGTAGGGGGCATGCAGGAGGCAGCTAATTGATGTTTCTCACATGGATGTTTCTATCTCTCTCTCTCTCTAAAAAAATCAGTAAAACATATTTAAAAACAAAACATGAAATAGAAACCAGGTTATACTGAAACATTAAGAGAACAAAAAAGGGTAAAGGCTCTTCAAAATTAAAAACAATGGCAGACAAGTGTCCATCAGTAGGTGAATGGATAAAAAAGCTGTGGTACATATACACAATGGAGTACTATGCAGCTGTAAGAAAGAAAGATCTCTTATCGTTTGAGATAACATGGAGGGACCTGGAGAGTATTATCCTAGGCGAAACAAGCCAAGCAGTGAAAGACAAATATCACATGATATCACTTATTTGTGAACTATAATGAACATAACAGTCTGAGGAATAGGGTAGACCCAAATACGTGGAAGTAGGGTACAGACTGACAATCCTCAGAATGGGGGGAGGGAAGAGATAAACCACAGAACTTAAATGCATGTAGGCATAATCGATGGACAACAAAGCTGGAGATGGGGTAGGGGGAATGGGGAGGAGGGTGTCAATGAGGAAAAAAGGAGAAATACTTGTAACAAAAATGAATAAATAAAATAAATAAAAATAAAAACAATGGCAGAAACATTTAGCATGTTTTCATTTAGAATATTTTCAAGGTTTATGCATGTTGTAGCATGTAATAATACTTCAGTTCTCTTTATTACCCAGTATTAATCCATTGTACAAACATACTACATAATATTAACTCACTTATCAGTTAATGAACTTTTGAGTACTGTTTCACTTTTTAGATATTATAAATAATGCTGCTATGTACATTCAAGTACACATTTTTATGTCAATTTTGATTTTTTTAAATGAAAGAAATTAGTCACACAAGACCACATATTGTGTGATTCCACTTATGTAAGATATCTAGAATAGGCAAATTTATAGAAACAGAAGTAGATTACTGGTACCTAGAACTTAGGGTGAATTGGGGAGGAAGAATAGGGGCAGGTGACTGCTAATTCATGTTGGGATTCTTTTGCTGGAGACAAAAATATTCTCAAATTAGATAGTAGTGATGATTTTGCAACTATGTGAATTTACAAAAAAAAAATACATTGTACATTGTACACTTTATTTTTTATTATTATTTTTGTTTTTAATCCTCCTCCAAGGATATTTTTCCATTTATTTTTACACAGATTGGAAGGGAAGGAGAGAGAGAGAGGGAGAGAGAGAAAGAAAAAAATATTGATGTGAGAAAGACACATCAACTGGTTGCCACCCACACGACTCTGAACAGGGCTGGGAATTGAACCCACAACCCAGGTACGTGCCCTTGACCTGGAATCGAACCCACAACCACAGGTTGACATTCTAATCACTGAGCCAAACCAGCCAGGGCAAATTGTACACTTTAAATAAATAAATTGCATGCTTTATAAATGATATCTCAATAAACCTATTTAAATTTTATTTTAAAGCCCAGCTGGCGTGGCTCAGTGGGTGAGCATCGACCCATGCACCAAGCTGTCACTGGTTTGATTCCCAGTCAGGACACATGCTCAGGTTGTGGGCCAAATCCCCAATGGTGGCCAACTGATGTTCTCTCTCATCAATGTTTCTGTCTCTCTCTCCTTCTCCCTTCCTATCTCTCTAAAAATCAATGAATAAAAAAAAAAAAAAAAAAACATAATGACAGAATCAAAACCCTCAATAGAAAGACTAGAAGATAAATTCTAGAAATTAGAGTAAGAAGACAAAGAGACAAAAATTGCAAAAAAAAAAAAGATAATTAGAGGACTAATCAGGATATCCAACGTCTGTACAACAGAAATTGCAGAAATAGAGAACTGAGAAAATTGTGTGGAGAGAATCAAAGAAAAAATATCCAAGTAGACTTGGATAAGAGGTTCTAAATTCAAAGGGATTACTACAAGACCAGCATAATGGAAGAAAACAGTGCTAACATCACGACATAGCACTGTAAAACTTCAGAAGCCTGAGAATAAAATAAGTTCCCACAAGCTTTTAAAGAGAGAACAAAAATTAAGTCAAATGCAAAGAAATAAAAATCACAATGGCATCAAATTTTGAAACAGCAACACTGGAGAATATTATGCTAAGTGAAATAAGCCGGTCGGAAAGACAAATACCATAGGATCTAACTTATATGTGGAATCTAATTAACAAAATAAACTGACGCACAAAACAGAAACAGAGGCATGGATATATGGAATAGACAAACAGAGTCAAGGGGGAGGAGGCTTGAGGAGTGGATGAAAGAAGGCGAAGAGATTAAGGAAAAAAATAACATACACATACACACAGACAACAGTGTGGTGTTAGCCAGCGGGAAAGGGGGAGGGGTGTGGGTGGAGGTGGGTAAAGGGTGGGTAATGGAGACTATGCTTTGGGTGGTGGGCACATGATGCAGGTGATGTGTTGTTGAGTTGCACACTTGAAACCTGTATGGTTTGTTGAACCAATGTCACCCCAATAAATTCAATATAAAAAATAAAAAAGCAGCAACACTGGAAGCTAGAAGACAATGGGGCATTTGCCTTTAAAATTCTGAGGAAAATTATTTCTATATAGAATGCTATACCCAGCCAATCTAGCAATGAAGTATTAGAGTATAACAAAGACATATGTAAATGTACAAGCTCTTAAAAATTGTACCTGCCACGCACACTTTCTCAGTTAAACTACTGAAGGATGTGTTCCACCAATCAAGTGAGTAATACAAGAAAGACAAAGACATGGCACCTAGGAAAAAGGAGACCCTATGCAAGAGGCAAGTGAACAGAATCCTCAAAATGATCTTCACCATCTCATGACAGGTCTAGTGAGTCTAGATGAGCAGTCTAGACTCCAAAAGAGATTTATTTAAGATGAAATTCAGTTTAAGTGTACTGATAAACTATTTATGTAACTCCCACACTGAGAGTGTGGGGCAGAATAAGGATAAATACCCAGAAAATTGAGTACAAATAACCACTGAAAAAAAAAAAAAAAAAAAGGAAGGAAAAACAACCATCTTATACCACATAATTGATGTAAGTATATAACTCACATGGTCTTAATAACTTAGCACCATATACCAATCTAACCAACATTATAATATAACTATATTGGATGATTTGGAGGAAAATGGGTGGTGGGGTGGAGTAGTGAATGAGAGCTAACTCTTCATCTTCCATGTTGGGAAGCAGCAATATAAGCATGATATTGATAAGCATGAAATGGAGATAAATACCAAAAGAAGTAGCTAAAAGGGCTAAAAATGGTTGCTTCTGGGGAACAGCATGAATGTGTGCATGTATATGTGTGTGCATGTCAGTGTGTTTTGGGGAGGGTAAAACAGTTCTTTAATCACTATATGTATATAGATACTTAAAGTACTTTAAGATTTTTTCCTTTATTGATTTTAGAAAGAGAGGAAGTGAGAGAGAAAGATAGATAGAAACATTATGAGAGAGAACATAGCTTGGCTGCCTCCTGCATACCCCCCACTGAGGATTGGGCCCACAACCTGGGCATGGGTCCTGACCGGGAATTGAACCGGCGACCTCCTGTGCATGGGTTGAACCTCAACTACTGAGCCACACCGGCCAGACTAAAGTAGTCTAATTTACTTAAAGTAGAAAATGATTTTATAAATAAGAAATATTCCAGTATCTTTCAGAAAGAACATATCCAAACCTTAATAATTACTATACCTGGAAAAAGGCACATTCTGAATACTTCTTCCAAATTGCCTCTGATCTGGGCTTATTCAGACAATACTTTTCATACATCTGAAAATCAGCTTTCTGTGATAAAAGCAAGTTCAAACATATTACCAATCTGTGAACATGTACTTTTTTTTATCAAGAAAGGCTGAGCAACAGTGAGTGTGGCTAAGCATTATAGGGAATATGACCTAAAGGGCTGCTGGTCAGGAATCCTCTTTGTAGTCCAAGAACAGCATGCCCATCAGACCAGGTACAGGGACACATAATTATCCAAATAATTTCATAGCTTCCACTTACCAAGTTTGAGAGTAGAGGGAGAAAAGCCTTCTCTGAATGATTTATAAATGCAGACTCATATTTTCACAACTGTGAGCTTATAGGGTACCAAGAAATACACTTTTTCTATGCTGTTAGTTACTCAGTTCCCTGGTGAGTGAACTGGTAGCTAACTTCCAAGGTCCTTGGTTTATCATCAGGACATCATCCTTGTGTCATAACCCACTAGACATCTGTTCCTTGCTATTCTCTTTCCCTGGAATCATCTTTACTTGACTCTTATCTAATGGGATGCTTCCTATTCACTCTTTAACATTCGTCTCACGAGTCATCCTTTCTATAAAGCCATCATTTATACCTCCGGTCTATGTAAGATACACCTCTTCTTGGCCTCTATAGGATCCTTTGTATATTTCTAACATAGCACAACTCACACTGTACACAATGGATTCTCTGTTTCTCTCTGTGAATAGTCTTGGGATTGTACCCACATAGCCTAGCACAGTGCTTGGAACATAGTAGGTTCTCAGTAAATGACTGTTGAATGAATGAACATATCAAAAGGCATTTATTAAACTACTACTTGTTGTGAAGGACTCTGCTATCATTATGAAGGTACAAAGATATATAGGAATTGGACCCTGTCTCAAAGAGTGAGAGTTACAAAGATATATAGAATATGGATCCTACCTCAAAGAGTTTTCCATGGAGCTAAATAAAGAACTCATGAATATATGTAAAGATGCATAGTAAATGTAAAATCCCCAGTGAGTAGCACAGCCTTTAAAGAGAGACTGCTGTTACTTAGGGAAGAATTTGGATACAGTTTAAACATGTTTCAAGTTAGGATATATTAAGAATGGTAATAACACAAATTTCTTTCTTAACATTATTGTTTTCCCCATCCATAAAAACTGTCTGAGATATCTAGTAGGAAGCTGTCAATAATCACTTTTATTCAATTGGCTCTCAAATTAAGAGAGAAGTGATATTTCAGGAAAAGGAAGAAGTAGATAAGCAGAGAATATTCTGAGAGGAAACTCTGATGGAGGAGAGTATGATTACAAATTTTGGAAAGTTAGCTGTACTAAGTACACTCTTGGGACATGGAGAAATGAGCCTTCCTGAATGAGCTCATAGAATAAAAAGAACATACAGCTCTCTGCTTTGCAAAGTTCCTATGATGCCCTGGGTCTGAAAGCTAGACTAAATTTTATTTTACTAAGACTTCACATGTATTAGAGGGGAATACCAAGGCATCTTTTAGGCTAAAAATTAACCAAGCCAAGAATGGTTGTACTAAAATGATTACCAACTCTCACATACATCTTCATAGCTTGGATGGTCCTTGAACTCCTGGGATCACCCAGGGGTCAGTGGTCACAAGCTGAACCACTGAAGCATTTGCTAGCACAGAACACAATAACCATTAGCATGCTCTCAATACCCTGTTGTACCAGTTTCTGTAACAAAACCTGATTTAGCATTAAATACTTGCTGGAGTGATGTGTCTCCTTTAAAATCATAAAGACATAAGAAAAAAAAAAATGGTGGTGGAGTGAATGGAAGCTACACAGACCATCTCCCAGGACCAAACTGGGATTACAACGAAAATAAAGACAAATCGTCAGGAAGGGGCAACCAAAAGGCAGCTTGGAGGACCACATAACCATAGACACTGACTCCATGCTGGTAGGCTTGCGAGGACGCGAGAGGGAGCCAGGAGCCCATGGTCTGCAGTGGCCTGGGCTGGGAACAGCGCCCTCGGCTGGAAGCTGCTGCCACCTCGGCTGGGTGCTATGCCCTTGGCTAGGTCCAGCGGCCTCGGCTGGAAGCTGCGGGTGCCTCGGGTGGGTGCTACGACCTCCTCTAGTGCCGCAGCCTTGGCCGCCCTTAGCTGGGAGCAGTGCCCTCGGGTTAAAGTGCCAGGCGGCTCCATGACGCAGAGCCTGGACAGAGGCTAAATTGGCAGCAGCCACACACCTTGGGCTCTGGCAAAGGGAGGACAGACTGGACTGGAACTGTGTATGGACACTTGGGATTTGGAGGGTGCTCAGAGCTTTTGCTGAGTGCAGCCACGGAGGACTGTGGTCATATTACTCCTTCCCAGGGCCCTGGGGAGAGGCAGCGTCCCCTCCCTCAGAGATGCAGCCCCACCTGCTGGACATGGAAATGCTAATTGAGGTCCATTAACAATCAGCATCTGCCCCACCCTCTGGAAATCCTCTTACACTAAGCACCTGAGGGAGTTTTTCAGTCAACTCAGAAACCAAGATTCCTCAGGTTACTGCTACTAATAGCCTCCAGGCAAAAAAGGTAGAGGATAACTACCATTTCCTGGGCTAGCAACTTTAACCAGAAAAGCTAAGACTTGACAGTGGTATTTAAAGCAGGTCCTCCCTGCCTCATCCAAACCCAGGAGAGGGAGCCACAAACAGCAGAACACCAACACCCACAGGAAATATTTGGCAGGCTCCAAAGCCCACCGTGATAGCCAAAATGGTGAAAAACAGAAAGAAAAGCCAAATGAAAGAACAAGGGACCTCTACCAAAGATGAGATAAATGAGGTGTAGATAAGCAAGTTAACAGAACTAGAATTTAGAGCCATGATCTTGAGGAAGCTCAACAGGATGTGTAAGGACATGCGCACCATGAGTAAAGACATAGAAATGTTGAAAATCAACATTGGAAATTAAAAAACCAACAAGAAGAAATGAAGGATGACATATCAGAAATGAAAAACACATTGGAAGTTCTAAAAAGCAGAGTAGAAGAAGATGAGGACAGGATCCGAGAATTAGAAGACAGGATAGAAAAAATCAACCAATCAGAAAACCAAAAGGAAAAAACAATTAAAAAACAGGAAGACAGCTTAAGAGAACTGTGGGACAACTGGAAATGTAATAATATTCGCATCATGTGAGTCCCCAAAGAACAAGAAAATGAGCAAGGGTTCGAGAATATATTCAAAGAAATAGAGACAGAAAATTTCCCTAATTTGGTGAAGGAAGAAGGCATTCAAGTTCAAGAAGCACAGAGAGCCCAAAGTCCGAAGAACCCAAACAGGCCCACACCAAGACACATAGTAATCAAACTGCCAAAAATTAAAGACAAAGACAGAATCCTAAAAGCAGCAAGAGATAAGCAACAGGTTACCTACAAAGAAAACCTCATAAGGCTCTCAGCTGACTTCTCACAAAAAGCACTACAGGCCAGAAGGGAATGGCATGAAGTAATCAAGGTCATGAAAAACAAGGATCTGAATCCAAAATTACTCTACCCGGCAAGGCTATCATTCAAACTAGAAGGTCAAATAAAGACCTTCCCACAGGACCTGGAAAGTATCATCCTAAGTGAAACAAGCCAAACAGAGAAAGACAAGTTTCATATGATCTCACTTATTTGTAGAATATAATGAACATAACAGTCTGAGGAAGGGGGTAGTCCCAGAGATGCGGAAGTGGGATACAGACTGACAATCCCCTAAATAGGGGGGTGGTGGGGAAGAGATAAACCAAAGAACTTATATGCATGTATGCATGAACAGTGGACATGGACAACAAACTGGGGAAGTGGCAGGGAGGGAGGGAGAGGGAGAAATCAGTGGGGGGAAAAGGAGAAACATCTGTAACAAAAATTAATTAATAAAAAAAAGAGCTTCCCAGACTAAAAAAAGGCTAAAAGAATACATTACCACCAAACCAGCACTGCAAGAAATATTAAAAGGACTGCTGTAATTAGCAGTAGAAATAAGAATAAAAAAAGAACCACACTAAACAAAAATGGCAATAAATAAGTACATATCAATAATCACCTTAAATGTAAATGGATTGAATGCTCCCATAAAAAGACACAGAGTAGCTGATTGGATACGAAGGCTTGACTCATCTATCTGTTGTTTACAAAAGACCCATATCCCAACAAAAGACTCACATAGATTGAAAGTGAAGGGATGGAAAAAAATCTTGCAAGCAAACAAAAAGGGGAAAAAAAGCGGGGGTAGGAAGACTCATATCTGTTACAATAGATTTCAAAATGAAGGCCATAACTAGAGACAAAGAAGGCCACTACATAATAATGAAAGGATCTATCCAACAGGAAGATATAACCTTGATAAACATATATGCACCCAACATAGGAGCACCAAAATATATTAAAAATATTCTGGAGGACTTCAAAGGAGAAATCGATAGCAATACAATATAGCAGGGGACTTCAACACCCCGCTGACATCACTGGATAGATCCTCTAGACAAAAAATTAGCAAGGAAACAGAGACTCTAAATGAAGCACTAGACCAAATGGATTTAATAGATATCTACAGAGAACTACACCCCAAAACTACAGAATTCACATTCTTCTCAAGTGGACATGGGAAATTCTCAAACACAGACCACATGTTAGGGCATAAACTAAGTCTCTACAAGTTCAAAAAGACTGAAATTATATCAAGCATCTTCTCAGATCACAATGGCATGAAACTAGAAATCAATTGCAAGAAGAACATACAAAGACATTTGAAGACATGGAAGCTAAATAGCATGTTATTAAACAATGACTGGGTTATGGAGGAAATCAAGGAAGAAACTAAAAACTTCCTGGAAACCAATGAAAATGAAGACACATCAACACAAAATCTATGGCATGCAGCGAAAGCAGTTCTGAGTGGGAAGTTCATAGTACTATGGGCCTACCTCAAAAAACAAGAAAAATCTCTACTAGACTATCTAACCTCACAACTTACAGAACTAGAGAGCAAACAAAAAGAAAACCCCAGAGCACGTAGTAGGAAGGAAATAATAAAGATCAGAGCAGAAATAAACAACATAGAGTCGAAAAAAAATTCAAAGGATCAATGAAACAAAGAGCTGGTGTTTAAAAAAGATAAACAAGATTGATGGACCCTTAGCTAGACTCACCAGGAAACAAAGAGAGAGAACCCAAATACACAAAATCAGAAATGAAAGAGGAGAAGTAACAACCGACACCACAGAAATACAAAGGATCGTTAATAGCTACTATGAACAACTATATAGCAACAAATTCGACATTCTAAGTGAAATGGACAAATTTCTAGAAACACACAGTCACCAAAAACTGGACCAGGAAGAGATAAAAAACTTGTATAGACCAATAACAACAAAAGAAATTGAAGATGTAATCAAGACTCTCCCAGCAAACAAAAGCCCAGGCCCGGAGGGCTTCACGGTGGAGTTTTACCAAACATTCAAAGAAGAACTAATACCCATTCTCCGCAAACTATTTCAAAAATTCAAGAAGAAGGAAGACTTCAAACTCGTTTTATAAAGCCAGCATAATTCTAATTCCAAAACTAGAAAAAGACACTACGAAGAAAGAAAACTACAGGCCAATATCCATGATGAACATAGCGCCAAAATCCTGAACAAAATACTAGCAAATCGGATCCAGCAATACACCATAAAAATTATCCACCATGATCAAGTGGGATTCATCCCAGGGATGCAAGGCTGGTACAATATTCACAAATCAATATATGTGATACACCACATAAATAAAATAAAGAATAAAAACCACAAGATCATATCAATAGATGCCGGAAAAGCCTTCAACAAAATCCAGGATACATTTCTGATAAAAACACTCAGCAATGTGGAAATAGACGGATTATATCGCGACATAATAAAAGCCATATATGAAAGACCTACAGGTAACATCATACTCAATGGGCAAAAACTAAAAGCATTTTCCTTAAAAAACAGGAACAATGCAAGGATGCCCACTTTCGCCACTCTTACTGGAAGTCTTAGCCTCAGGAATCAGACAGGAAGAAAAAATAAAAGGAATCCAAATTGGAAAGGAGGAAGTGAAACTGTCATTATTTGCAGATGACATGATACTATACGTAGAAAACCCCAAGACTCCATCAAAAATTGACTAGACTTAATAAATGAATTTGGCAAAGTAGCAGGATACAAAATTAACGTCAAGAAATCGATGGCATTCTTATACACCAATGATGAACTCACAGAAAGAGAAACTAAGAAAACAATCCCATTTACCATTGCAGCAAAAAAATTAAGATATCTAGGAATAATCTTAACCAAAGAAATACAGGACCTATTCGCAGAAAACTACAGGTCATTGAAAAAAGAAATAGAGGAAGATATAAAAAAGTGGAAGCACATACCTTGTTCATGGACTGGAAGAATTAACATCATTAAAATGTCCATATCATCCAATGAAATCTATAGATTCATTGCAATTCCCATCAAAATACCAATGGCATACTTCACAGAATTAGAACAAGTACTTCAAACGTTCACATGGAGCCAAAAATGACCTCAAATAGCCACAGCAATCTTGAAAAAAAAAGAACAAAGTTGGAGGGATCACATTACCAGATTTCAGGTTATACTACAAAGCCACAGTAATCAAAACAGCCTGGTATTGGCACAAGAACAGGCATATAGACCAGTGGAACAGAGCAGAGAACCCAGAAATAAACCCAAGGCAATATGTTCAATTAATATTTGACAAAGGTGGCAAGAGCATACAGTGGAGTAAGGACAGCCTCTTTAATAAATGGTGCTGGAAAATTGGACAGGTACATGCAGAAAAATGAAACTAGACCATCAAGTTATACCCTACACAAGACTTAACTCAAAATGGATAAAAGACTTAAATGTGACTCATGAATCCATAAAAATCCTAGAAGAAAATGTAGGCAACAAAATTTCAAACATCATACGCTGCAGAATTTTCACTGATACATCACCTAAGGCAATAGAAATAAAGGAGAAAATGAACACATGGGACTACATCAAACTCAAAAACTTCTGCACAGCAAAAGATACAATCATCAAAACGGAAAGGCTATCCACTGTATGGGACAGCATCATTGCCAATGATGTATCAGATAAGGGGTCAATTTCCAATATATATAGAGTGCTCATACAACTCAACAAAAGGAAGACAAAGAATCCAATTAAAAAATGGGCAGAGGAACTAAATAGACATCTCTCCAAACAGGACACACAAATGGCTAAGAGACATATGAAGCAATGCTCAACATCACTAATCATCAGAGAGATGCAAATTAAAACAACAATGAGGTATCACCTCACACCTGTCAGAATGACCGCCATCAACAAATCATCAAACAATAAGTGTTGGCGAGGGTGTGGAGAAAAGGGGACTCTAGTACACGGCTGGTGGGAATGCAGACTGGTGCAGCCACTATGAAAAGCAATATGGTGTTACCTCAAAAAATTAAAAATTGAAAGAAGGAAAAATGGCGGCGGAGTGAACGGAGCTACACAGACCGTCTCCCAGAACCAAACTGGAATTACAACTATAACACAGACAAATCGACGGGAAAAACCAACAGAAAAGCAGCTTGCGAGGACCATACAACGAGGGACACCGACTCCATCCCGGTAGGCTTGCGAAGGCGCGAGACGGGGCTGGGAGCCCACGGTCGGCAGCTCGGCAGCGGCCTCAGCTGTAAGCGGCGCCCGCGGGTTACACTCCCAGGCGGCCCCACAGCGCAGCCGGGACAGAGGCTGAAACAGCCACAGCCACTCACCTTGGGCTCCGGCGGAGGGAGGGCAGACTGGACTGGAACTGTGTCGGGACACTCGGGGTTTGGAGGGCGCTCAGAGCTTTGGCTGAGTGCAGCCACTCAGGACGGTAGCCACATTGCTCCTTCCCAGGGCTCTGGGGAGAGGCAGCAGCCCCTCCCTCGGAGATCCAACCCCACCCTGTGGGCCATTGAAGTGTTAATTGAGGCTCACTAACGACCAGCATCTGCCCCACCCTCGTGAAAGCCCCTTGGCTGAGCACCAGAGGGAGTTTTTCAATCAACTGACAACCCAAAACTCATCAATTAACCTAGATTGCTAGCCTCCAGGCAAAAAGCTAGAGGATAACAGTACATTTCCTGGGCTGGCAACTTTAACCAGGAAAGTAAGACTTGACAGTGGTGTTCAACGCGGGTCCTCCCTTGCTCATCTAAACACAGGAGAGGGAGCCACAAACAGCAGGACACCAACACCCACCGGGAAAACTTGACAGGCTCAAAAGCCCACAGCGATAGCCAAAATGGTGAAACACAGAAACAGAAGCCAAATGAAAGAGCAAGACACCTCCACCGAAGATGAGATCAATGTGGAGCAATTAGGCATGTTAACAGAGCTAGAATTCAGAGCCATGATCTTGAGGAAGCTGAACAGCATGAGTAAGGACATAGAGACACTGAAAATAAGCCAAATGGAAATTAAAAACCAACAAGAAGAGATAAAAAATGACATATCCGAAATGAAAAACACATTGGAAGGTTTAAAAAGTAGAGTAGGGGATTCACCGGATCAGTGAATTAGAAGACAGGGTAGAAAAAATCAACCAATCAGAAAAACAAAAGGAAAAACCTATTAAAAAACAGGAAGACAGCTTAAGAGAACTATGGGACAACTGGAAACGTAATAATATTCGCATCATAGGAGTCCCCGAAGAAGAAGAAAAGGAGCAAGGGATAGAGAATATATTCAAAAAAATAGTGAGAGAAAACTTCCCTAATTTGGTGAAGGAAGAAGGCATTCAAGTTCAAGAAGCACAGAGAGTCCCAAGTAAGAAGAACCCAAACAGGCCCACACCAAGACACATAGTAATTAAAATGCCACAAATTAAAGACAAAGAGAGAATCCTAAAAGCAGCAAGAGATAAGCAACAGGTTACCTACAAAGGGAACCCCATAAGGCTTTCAGCTGACTTCTCACAAGAAACACTACAGGCCAGAAGAGAATGGCATGAAGTAATCAAAGTCATGAAAAACAAGAATCTGAATCCAAGACTACTCTACCCAGCAAGGCTATCATTCAAAATAGAAGATCAAATAAAGAGCTTCCCAGACAAAAAAAAGCTAAGGGAATACATTAGCACCAAACCAGCACTGCAAGAAATGCTAAAAGGACTGCTGTAAATAGCAGTAGAAATGGGAAGAAAAATAGAACCACACTAAACAAAAATGGCAATAAATAAGTACATATCAATAATCACCTTAAACGTAAATGGATTGAATGCTCCCATAAAGAGACACAGAGTAGCTGATTGGATAAGAAAGCATGACTCATCTATATGTTGTTTACAAGAGACCCACCTCTCAACAAAAGACTCACATAGGTTGAAAGTGAAGGGATGGAAAAAAATTTTCCAAGCAAATGGAAAGCAAAAAAAAGCTGGGGTAGCAATTCTCATATCTGATAAAATAGATTTCAAAATGAAGACCATAACTAGAGACAAAGACGGCCACTACATAATATTGAAAGGATCTATCCAACAGGAAGATATAACCTTGATAAACATATATGCACCCAATATAGGAGCACCAAAATATATTAAAAATCTTCTGGAGGACTTCCAAGGAGAAATCGACAACAATACAATCATAGCAGGGGACTTCAACACCCCGTTGACAGCACTGGATAGATCCTCTAGGCAAAAAATTAGCAAGGAAACAGAGACTCTAAATGAAGCACTAGACCAAATGGATTTAATAGATATCTACAGAGAATTACACCCCAAAACTACAGAATACACATTCTTCTCAAGTGCACATGGGACATTCTCAAAGATAGACCACATGATAGGACACAAACTAAATCTCTACAAGTTCAAGAAGATTGAAATCATATCAAGCATCTTCTCAGATCACAATGGCATGAAACTAGAAATCAATTGCACAAAGAACATGCAAAGACATTTCAACACATGGAGGCTAAATAGCATGTTATTAAACAATGAATGGGTCACCGAGGAGATCAAGGAAGAAATTAAAAACTTCCTGGAAACCAATGAAAATGAACACACAACAACACAAAATCTATGGGATGCAGCGAAAGCAGTTCTGAGAGGGAAGTTCATAGCACTACAGGCCTACCTCAAAAAACAAGAAAAATTTCTAATTGACTGTCTAACCTCACAACTTAAAGAATTAGAAAGCAAACAAAAAGATAACACCAGAGCAAGTAGAAGGAAGGAAATAGTAAAGATCAGAGCAGAAATAAATGACATAGAGACCAAAAAAACAATTCAAAGGATCAATGAAACAAAGAGCTGGTTTTTCGAAAAGATAAACAAGATAGATGGACCCTTAGCTAGACTCACCAAGAAACAAAGAGAGAGAACCCAAATACACAAAATCAGAAATGAAAGAGGAGAAGTAACAACCAACACCACGGAAATACAAAAGATCGTTAACAACTACTATGAACAACTATATGGCAACAAATTCGACAATCTCAGCGAAATGGACAAATTTCTAGAAACACACAGTCTCCCAAAACTATTCCCGGAAGAGATAGAAAACTTGAACAGACCAATAACAACTAAGGAAATTGAAGAGGTAATCAAGACTCTCCCAGCAAACAAAAGCCCAGGCCCAGATGGTTTCACGGGGGAGTTTTACCGAACATTCAAAAAAGAACTAACACCCATTCTCCTCAAACTATTTCAAAAAATTCAAGAAGAAGGAAGACTTCCAAACACGTTCTATGAGGCCAGCATAATTCTAATTCCAAAACCAGAAAAAGACACTACGAAGAAAGAAAACTACAGGCCAATATCCCTGATGAACATAGACGCCAAAATCCTGAACAAAATACTAGCAAATCGGATCCAGAAATACATCAAAAAAATTATTCACCATGACCAAGTGGGATTCATTCCAGGGATGCAAGGCTGGTACAATATTCGCAAATCAATAAACGTGATACACCACATAAACAAAATGAAGAATAAAAACCACATGATCATATCAATAGATGCTGAAAAAGCATTCGACAAAATCCAGCATCCATTTCTGATAAAAACGATCAGCAATGTAGGAATAGAGGGATCATATCTCAACATAATAAAGGCCATATATGAAAGACCTACAGCCAACATCATACTCAATGGACAGAAACTAAAGACATTTCCATTAAGAACAGGAACAAGACAGGGATGTCCACTTTCGCCACTCTTATTTAACATTGTACTGGAAGTCTTAGCCACAGCAATCAGACATGAAGAAAAAATAAAAGGGATCCAAATTGGAAAGGAGGAAGTGAAACTGTCATTATTTGCAGATGACATGATATTGTACATAGAAAACCCTAAAGACTCCATCAAAAATCTATTAGACTTAATAATTGAATTTGGCAAAGTAGCAGGATACAAAATTAACGTCAAGAAATCGACGGCATTCTTGTACATCAATGATGAACTCACAGAAAGAGAAACTGAAAAAACAATCCCATTTACCATCGCTCCAAAAAAATTACGATACCTAGGAATAAACTTAACCAAAGAAGTAAAAGACCTATTTGCAGAAAACTACAGGTCATTGAAAAAAGAAATAGAGGAAGATATAAAAAAGTGGAAGCACATACCCTGTTCATGGATTGGAAGAATTAACATAATTAAAATGTCCATACTACCCAAAGCAATCTATAGATTCAATGCAATCCCCATCAAAATACCAACGACATATTTCATAGAACTAGAACAAATACTTCAAAAGTTCATATGGAACCAAAAAAGACCCCGAATAGCCACAGCAATCTTGAAAAAGAAGAACAAAGTTGGAGGAATCACAATACCAGATATCAGGTTATACTACAAAGCGACTGTAACCAAAACAGCCTGGTACTGGCACAAGAACAGGCATATAGACCAGTGGAACAGAACTGAAAACCCAGAAATGGACCCAAGGCAATACGCTCAATTAATATTTGACAAAGGTGGCAAGAGCATACAGTGGAGTAAAGACAGCGTCTTTAATAAATGGTGTTGGGAAAACTGGACAGCTACATGCAAAAAATGAAACTAGACCATCAACTTACACCATACACAAAAATAAACTCGAAATGGATAAAAGACTTAAATGTGACCCGTGAATCCATAAAAATTCTAGAAGAAACTGTAGGCAACAAAATTTCGGACATCATACGGAGCAGAATTTTCACTGATACATCACCTAAGGCAACAGAAATAAAGGAGAAAATGAACACATGGGACTACATCAAACTAAAAAGCTTCTGCACAGCAAAAGAAACAATCATCAAAATGGAAAGGCAACCCACTGTATGGGAGAACATCATTGCCAATGATGTATCAGATAAGGGGTTAATTTCCAGTATATACAGAGTGCTCATACAACTCCACAAAAGGAAGACAAAGAACCCAATTAAAAAATGGGCAGAGGAGCTGAATAGACACCTCTCCAAACAGGACATACAAATGGCCAAGAGACACATGAAGAAATGCTCAACATCACTAATCATCAGAGAGATGCAAATTAAAACAACTATGAGGTATCACCTCACACCTGTCAGAATGGCCGCCATCAACAAATCATCAAACAACAAGTGTTGGCGAGGATGTGGAGAAAAGGGGACTCTAATACACTGCTGGTGGGAATGCAGACTGGTGCAGCCGCTATGGAAAACAATATGGTGCTACCTCAAAAAATTAAAAATTGAACTTCCATTCGACCCAGTGATCCCACTGCTGGGAATATACCCTAAGAAGCCTGAAACACCAATCAGGAAGAATATATGTACCCCCATGTTCATAGCAGCACTATTTACAATAGCTAAGATCTGGAAACAGCCCAAGTGTCCACCAGTAGACGAATGGATCAAAAAGCTGTGGTACATATACACAATGGAATACTATGCAGCGGTAAGAAAGAAAGATCTCTTATCCTTTGAGACGACATGGAGGGACCTGGAAAGTATTATCCTAAGTGAAAGAAGCCAAGCAGAAAAAGACAAATACCACATGATCTCACTTATATACGGAATATAATGAACATAACAGTCTGAGGAATACAGTAGACCCAGACACATGGAAGTAGGGCACAGACTGACATCCCTCAGAAGAGGGGATGGGGGGTGGGGGGTGGGAAGAGATAAACCACAGAACTTATATGCATGTATGCATGACCAATGGACATGGACAACTAAGCCGGGGACAGGGTGGAGGGGGGGTGGGGTGGGGGGTGCCAATGGGGTAAAAAGGTAAAATATCTGTAACAAAAAAATAAATAAATAAATAAAATTTAAAAAAAAAAAAAAAAAATTAAAAATTGAACTTCCATTTGACCCAGTGATCCCACTTCTAGAATATACCATAAGAAGCCTAAAATACCAATCAGAAAGAATATATGTACCCCCATGTTTTTAGCAGCACTATTTACAATAGCTAAGATCTGAAAACAGCCCAAGCGTCCATCAGTAGACGAATGGATAAAAAAGCAGTGGTGCATATACACAATGGAGTACTACGCAGCTGTAAGAAAGAAAGATCTCTTATCTATTGTGACTACATGGAGGGACCTGGAAAGTATCATCCTAAGCGAAACAAGCCAAACAGAGAAAGACAAGTATCATATGATCTCATTTATTTGTGGAATATAATGAACATAACAGTCTGAGTAATGGGGTAGTCTCAGAGACATGGAAGTAGGGTACAGACTGACAATCCCCAGAAGAGGGGGTGGTGGGGGAGAAATAAAGCACAGAACTTATATACATGTATGCATGAACAATGGACATGGACAACAAAGCTGAAGACAGAGCAGGGAGGGAGAGGAAGGGTGGAATCAGCGGGGGGGGGGGGCGAAACATCTGTAACAAAAATTAATTAATAAAAAAATAAATAAACAAGTAAATAAATAAAATCATAAAGACATAAAAAAACAAAACCTACCTGGCCTCTAAATCTGTTCATATAAAATAAGCTGTTATTTTGGTGGTCCATATTTATATATTTTTAAATAATAATTAAACTAATCCTTTCCAGGAAACAAAGTCCCACTCTTTCTGGAGCATCAATGCAATTATCCAGACTTACTTTGAAAAGGCTATGAAAATTTCAGAGAGTCCTGGCCAGTTGGCTCAGTGGTTAGAGCATCGGCCTGTGGTCCAGAGAGACCTGGGTTCTGTTCTCGCTAAGGGCCCGTACCTCGGTTTCAGTATTTCCATGGCCCTGGTTGGGTCGTGCTGGTGGCAACCACTCGATGTCTCCCTTTCACATCGATGCTTCTCTCTCTCTCTCTCTCTCTCTCCCTCCTACTCTATCTGAACAAAAAATGGAAAAATGTCCTCGGGTGAGGATAAAAAAAAAATTTTCAGAGAAAAAATAATATATTTTTATGTGAAAGAAATTGATCAATAATATTTTTTAATTTAATTAATTAATTTAATTTTGTTGCAGATGTTTCTCCTTTTCCCCCACTAGCTCCCCCCTCCCCTCCCTCCCCACCCTGTCCCCAACTTTGCTGTCCATGTCCATTGTTCATACATCCATGCATACACGTTCGGTGAAATTATATATGTACCCCCATGTTTGTAGCAGCACTATTTACAATAGCTAAGATCTGGAAACAGCCCAAATGTCCATCAGTAGATGAATTGATAAAAAAAAGCTGTGGTACATATACACAATGGAGTACTATGCAGATGTAAGAAAGAAAGATCTCTTATCCTTTGAGATGACATGGAGGGACCTGGCAAGTGTCATCCTAAGTGAAAAAAGCCAAACAGAGAAAGACAAGTATCAAATAATATTTTAAATAATATAATAAAAAAATTAAATCCAGTAATTACATACTTGCTATAGAATTCATATATTTCTGCCATATTTTCAAAGAGAACATCCTTTTTATTTCTCAGGAGAGGTGGCATAAGATCAAACATTTCTGGATTATCCATCTCCGCTCTATAGCCCTACTCAAAATAAATACATTCATTCATTTAAACAATATTCACATTAATACTTGATTGGGCCACCAAAGGTGTAGGTACAACTAAGTGTATAGGGGATCAGTGGGTGAAGCTGTTTGTAATTTTAACATTCAAATCTTCTACTTCCCAATATTATCCTTTATCATTATTATTATTATTTTAAAAGTAGGAGAAGGAAGTGAAGGTTTTCCACTCAAAAGGTAGAATAAAGTGATAGCTCTTTGGCCTTCAGGGTGGTTTATAGTGTAGGAAACAAAATAGAAACCAAATATGAGGAATTATATTACAGGTCATTAACTTCTACTTCAGCTAGCAATAAGTGCTTAGGTTACTTCAGATTAAATTCATACTCTGACATTTGTATGAAATCAATGTTTTTCTCCCATTTTTAGTTCTTTACATCACAATCTCTAGCACCATGGGAATAAATAGAACAATCTGCTGTATCCCTAAGAGAACAGATTCTCTCCTCTATAGTAAATTCTAAATCCACAATTCTCACTCCTGAGGGAGAACCTGAATACACACATCTGACAAACACACAGCCTCAAACTGTACAGAAATACCCACTGCTGCCATGCGACTATCAAGGAAACATACAGGAAGAGAAGACTGCTCTAATCACTTCCTTACAGGTGTAGCAGGGAAGCATTCGGGGAAAAGATGGGAAAATACAATTTGAGTCCCTTACCAACAAAACAGTAAATAGTTCGCGAACGTAAACCTTCTCAGTCTGTATCAGCTCATTTAGAACATGGCTAAAGTGAAAAGACCATATTTATTAATTATTTTATTGCTTTAGAATTATATAGTAATATTTCAGTTATTATCATTATAAATTGTCTAATGTAATAATTGTTAATGCATAAGAACCACCAATAGTTTTGGTTTTATTATAAAAATATAAAATTAATTACATGATCTAGAATAAGTACCAACAACAAGATTCTAAAATATATTTAAAAGAAAAGGGAGTGGGGCTCGGGAGTTATTTTTAAATGATGAAATAAATTTCTAACTTATTAAGTTTAAGAATAAATTTACTAAACCCTCACAAACTCTATTTCCAAAAATCTGGGAAAGACTTTTGGGGGGACAACACAGTTTCTGAGCTATAGTTCCCTCTCTCTACCTTTCTCTCTCTAAAAAAGAAATATTAGCATTTTAGTCATAATTTTTCCCTTTTCCTAGAAATATTCTATACTTTTCCAAGACATTAAGTGTATTTATTATACTGATTTTCCCAAGTATAAATCATACTTAAGTTTCTGTAGTAATTTTGATCAGTGTCTCTCTAAAATAAAATATATTTTCCATTCAATGTGATTTCCAATTCACATCATATTTAAAATTTATTTCTTTATTCCCTACTATAATTAACTCTTTTAATTTAACTTCTGGGTTTAGCCTCTTTTTTCATTTTTATTAAGCATTAACCTTTAACAATCTTTAAAATATATATCCACAGGGTGGGACAAAGGTAGGTTTATAGCTGTTTGTATGGAAAATAATACAATTTATAAAAAAAAAAAAAAAAAAAAAAAAACAAGAATAAACTCTTTGAGTACTCACAACTATCGACCTACTTTTGCCCCACCTTGTATATGTCTACATACATCTTGCACTAAAATACTGGTTACTTACAACTCTATGATATAAAATTTAAAAGGTGAATATACTTATCTTTGGATTATTAACATAATACTATTAAAGTGAATGAAACAGTGATTATTAACATCTATAAAATAACATTGTATATATACATAATCCTTTGTAGTTTTTGGAACACTGTCCCATTCATTCTGACCTCTTACAAAACAGGAGATTAAGATTCTGAAAAAGTTTAGTTAATTTTCAAGTCACATAAACAGAGCATAGGTTGGCCAGGTCTAAATCCAAGACTTCTGACATTTCTAGTGTTTTCATCACACCCCATATAACTCCATACTGTGTACTCAAAATCCCAAGCATGTTCGCCTTGGACACTGAATCAGTGACTCCTATTACTAGATGTGTATATGAGTGTCTGTTAATAAATTAAAAATACTTCTTTAAAATATCCAAGCTATTGTTACTGTCCAAACTGGAGGATTGATCAGAACTTCTCTTCTCTAGACAGTCATGTACCACTTCAATCTGAAATGATGAAAATAAGTTAAATTAGCATCTAAGTAGGTATGGTTCTTCTTCAAGAAAATCTAGCTCAAAATAAGTTTTCTCTAGGTCCTAACTATGTATATAAATTGAAAAATAACACTATAATTATTATTCTTTCAGATATAATTATGATACATAGTAGTAAAAAAATATTTGAGTTGCCTAAGAGGATAGATTTAAGATACTAATTAGAATTTATTTTATATATTAATTAATGTCTCATTTATTTGGCACTTTGGGGAAATGAGGTTAATTCAGAAAAAGCTTATTGTGCAAATAACTGAAGTTTATTCTCTGAAGAACCAAAATGGTTTTTCTACTGTAATGCTTTTTTAAAATAATTTTTACTAATTTTTTTTTTTTTTTTTAGAAAGGAAAGAAGGGAGAGGGAGAGAGAGAAACATCAATGTGAGAACCAGCAATCCTCCACTGCATGAGACAATGACCAAATAACTGAGCCACACTGGTCAGCGTTCAACCTTAATGAATTTTGATGGAAATGTTTCTAGGAAATATTACATAAATACTTGAATGATCTAATCAAGGATGCAGAACATCATTGATCCTTTTCCTAATCATTCAGTGGCATCAATCATGAACGTGGATGATATGATAAAATCTAATGATGCACTCCAGGGCTAGTAAGATGTGCAGAAATGTCTTGTGTTTCTTAAAATGTCTGTAACCTATTCATCTGTCTCTGTTCTCTGTCACATGTCAGTTGTTGCTACAAGTGACCTCCCTGATCCTAAACTGCTACCTTATTTGCAGACTCTATGGGACTTGGACTGACTTAACGAGTCAAATCCATGAGATTCATCACAAAATGAGGTTATTTGCTCTTCAGAAGCATCTGAAGTATATTCCAGGGATCCTGGCTGTATTGGACAGCTGAGATGAGCCTTTGAAGAGCCTGTTTTCCACTTAACTGTAGCATTACTTTGTAACAACCAGAACCCGAAATCAAGTACAGGATCTATCAGTTAAGTAGCATTTCCACAGAACATGACCTACTTATTACAAATACAGGTGGAAATGAACAAACATTTATTGACTGTTTTATATATATTGCACAGGCACACTTCTAAGTCCATAATATACATCATTATATCAAATCCTTAAAACAATTTACCATGCTATGGCATAATTATATCCCCATTTTACAGATGGGAAAAGTGACGCTCAGAGAAGGTTTAGCCACAGGGTCAAGGTTCATACCTCATAAGTAATAAAGCAGAGTCAAGCCCATGATTTGTCACCGTTATCATACTCCCTCTTTAAGAGTGTGCTTTGATTTATGTCTGCTCAATGTACCAACTGTTGCCATTTTAATACTATAATTAAAACTGATAATACTGCATACTCCACTTATTAGATAGATATGTATCATTTACTTCTAAAGCTTTTCTGAAATACAAGTTTGGAAAGTTCTGAAACATAAATATATACTTTTAAATACATAAAGACTGTGCAAATTAACTTGAATTGAAAGAATGTATGCATTTTGGAACCAAGTTCACCAGCTATGAATACCACCAAGAGCCCAGCTCATATGGCTCAGTGAATTGAGCATCGTTCCGTGGACAGAGAGATCACTGGTTCGATTCCCAGACAGGGCACAGGCCCAGATTGTAGGCTCGATCCCCAGTAGGGGGCATGCAGAGGCAGCTGATGGATGTTTCTCTTCCACATTGATGTTTCTCTCTCTTTTCCTCTCCCTTCCTCTCCCTCTTTAGTATGTTTTTTGTTTTGTTTTTTCATTCCTCATCTGAGGATACATTTTAAAATTTATCATCAGATAGAGTAGGAGGGAGGGGGAGAGAGAGAGAGAGAGAGAGAGAGAGAGAGAGAGAGAGAGAGAGAGAGAGAGAGAGAGAGATGTAATAAAGCCACGTTACTGGTTGCCTCCCGCACAATCCTGACCAGGGCTGGGGACAAAACACAACTGAAGTACACGCCCTTGACTGGAATCAAATCCGTGGCTCATCGGTCCATGGGCCGACTCTCTAACTGCTGAGCCAAACTGTCCAGGATTCCCTTTAATATGTTTTTTAAAAACATATTTTTAAAAATGTCACTGAGAAAATATACAGAGCTAGAGCCTACCATTTTTTCCCCTGGAGATATGCAAATGAATAAATACAAATAGTGGAATGTTAAGGTAGTCCTGAGTTAAACCTAGAACAGAAAGACATGTAAGACAATGGAATTTGGCATTCAACATGTTTCCTTCTTGAAACAAGAAGTTATGGTTGTATAACATGATAACCAGACATGGTATGTCAGTATAGAACATTCATTAGCCTGCTAAAATTTCTATAAAACCCTAGAACACTATCACATGCCACATATTATTTAAAGTACTTCACAAATATTAGATTATTTTATCTTTATATTAACTCCATGATGAGGGAGTTCTATTATTATCCCCATTTTGTAGATAAGGGTGAATTGCAGAGAACTTACCTGAGGTTATATAGTCAGGAAGTGACGGAGCTGGGATTAAAAACCAGGCAGTCTCACTCTACAGTCTGTATCACTATGCCAAACTGCCTCTTGGAGATATGTCATTGTCTTTATTTACCATCAGGAACACACAAAGAAAATGTACGGTGTAGCAATTATGATGAGGTTACTCTCTGCAGATACCAGAATATCATAGATAACTAAGAAGGAATTGTATGTTTATCAAGAAACGAATAGATGCATTTTTTCAGCCCAAAGTATTGTCCATTAGAACCTGTCCTTTGTCCATGCTTCATATTTGCAGGACTGTAATTACTTATGAAAGAAACTCCCTTCTCTAAAAATATGGAACACTTACTTATGTTTATTTAGGTGGGGTTGGGGGAAAGAGATGCTGGAACTTACATGACATATTATACAGAAATTATTCTGAATACAGAGCCCTGTCCTGACTTGAAAAATTACTTATGCATCTGGGGTATTCCAGGACTATAGTTTGACACAAGGCAGCAGCAGCTTTTTCTTTTAGATTAAATAGGTTTTCAAATGCACAATAATGGTTGAGTAAATTTAAAATATGGTTTAAGCCCAGCCGGTGTGGCTCAGTGGTTGAGCATTAACCCATGTACCAAGAGGTCACTGGTTCAATTCCGTCAGGGCATATGTCCAGGTTGTGGGTCCAGTCCCCAGTGGGAGGTATGCAGGAGGCGGCCAATCAATATTCTCGCTCATTAATGTTTCTGTGTGTGTGTGTGTGTGTGTGTGTGTGTGTGTGTGTGTGTGGAAGACACTGGTTTGTGACTATTTTTTCTTAAATTTTTAAAATTAATTTATTTTTGTTACAGATGTTTCTCCTTCCCGTCCCCCCCCCCAAGACATTCTCCTCCGGATCCCACCTCCCACCCCACAGCATTGTTGTCTATGTCCATTGGTCATGCATATATGCATATATGTCCTTTGGTTTATCTCATCCTCCCCCCACCACCCTCCTCTTCTGAGGTTTGTCAGTCTGAACCATACTGCTTTCTATGTCTCTGGGTCTGTTTTGTTCATCAGCTTATTTTGTTCACTATTTCCACAAATAAGTGAGATAATGTGGTATTTGTCTTTTTGTGATAGGCTTATTTTGCTTAGCATAATACTTTCCAGGTCCCTCCATGTCGTCTCAAAGGATAAGAGATCTTTCTTTCTTACAGCTGCATAGTGTTCCATTGTGTATATGTACCACACACAGCTATTCTATCCACTCATCTATTGATGGACACTTGGGCTGTTTCCAGATTTTACCAATTATAAATAGTGCTGCTATGAACATAGGGGTACGTATACTCTTTCTGATTGGTGTTTCAGGCTTCTTAGAATATGTTCTGAGAAGTGTGATCACTGGGTCAAATGGCAGTTCAATTTTTAATTTTTTGAGGTCACACCATATTGTTTTCCATAGTGGCTGCACCAGTCTGCATTCCCACCAGCAGTGTACTAGACTCCCCTTTTCTCCACACACTCGCCAGCACTTGTTGTTTGTCTTCGATGTTTCTATCTTTCCCCCTCTCCCTTCCTCTCTCTCTAAAAATCAATTAAACAAAATTTAAATATGGTTTAAGCCCCTATTCCAATTCTGCAACTACAGTAATAAAGCCAACTTTGAATTAATTAATGATAGTTACTTTTAAGTTGCTCTGATTTTGTTTCCAAATCTTCTTCTCTGGGAGAAATGTGAAAGAATTATTTCAAACCAGAATGAAAATTAACACTTTTAATAAAAATACAAGCATATTTATTAAATAGAGAGACAATAATATTATAATGTATTTATGTCAGTATTTTTAAGTCATAATATGCAAAAATTGAATGGTTAAATTTAGCTATATGATCTTAACTTCTAATTGAGTATAATTTTTCCATGTATTAACCCATTTTTTTTTTTTTATCACACATTCACTTTATTGCCAAGCACGCGTGAAACTAGGTGTTAGTACTCATAATTTATTTGCAGATTTAGCGTTCATTTTGACACATAAACGTTTAATCAAATTGCAGCTCACTGATTAGCTGGGTCAAAAAGTCTTGAAAAAATCTAAATTTAATTAATAATTATAGCATTTGTTTATCACTTATTACATGCCAGCACTCTTCTAAGCCCTACACATGCATTTTCTTTTTTAATCCTCAAATCATCTTAAAGATAAGTACTACTTATATCCCCATTTTAAAGATAAGTAAGGTTAATATCTTGTCCAAAAAGTAGAGGTGGTTTTCAAATCTGAATCATGTACTGTCAAAAACCGTGTTTCTAACCACTATATGAAAAAAACATTTCTGAAGCATGTTAAAATGCTAAAACAAAACAGAAAACGTCACCAAAATTCCAAACTTTAATCTTCCAGTTTAATCTTTCTTTTTCTTTCTGTTTAATCTTTCTCTTCTGTTTATAAAAGGGTGAGCCCCTATATTGTTAAGAAATGAGTCAGATGTTCCTACAAAGCCCAGGGTATGTTCCATTCAAAGACAAGGTCATTCAAGCTCCTAATTCTCAGGGGGTTTGAAAAGGCTGCCACCCATACAGGCTGTGTGGATCTCTCCTCTCCAGGGAAGGTACATACTTTTTGTCTTTTCCTCCTCAGCAGGAGCCATTACAAGGCACACTCAGGGAAAGTTATGTACTCTAAATTTTATACTTCACTTTCATTTATTTAAAAATCTATTGTAGCCCTGGCCAGTATGGCTCAGCGGTTAGAGCGTCGGCCTGCGGTTCAGAGAGACCCAGGTTTGGTTCCTGCTAAGAGCACGTACCTCGGTTGCAGTTTTTCCCTGGCCCTGGTTGGTTGTGCAGGTAACAACCACTCAATGTGTCCCTTCCACGTTGATGTATCTCTCTCTCTCCGGCTCTATCTGAACAAAAAATGGAAAAATGTCCTTGGGTGAGGATAAAAAAAATTAAATATGTATTGTATATATAATGTTTATATAGTCATACACACACAGACTCTGGACTTATTGGCGATTACCACATAAAAGCAATTTCTCAGTAAATACTGATATCCACCACTTTAAAGACATATGATATAGAGATATGAACTTATTTGTAGAGGTAATTTAGGGAGCTTCACTAATTAGATATACTAATTAATTCTTTGCAAACATATTAAGAGATGAAAAAGGAATATTTACAAAAGGAACGCACCATTTTCTGAAAAGCAAGGTAGGTGTATTCATTCTTTTAACAATGTAAATATGTATATAAAATTATTGAGCGCCTATACTATAGGCTAAGCTCCATATTTGGTGCTAGGGATACAAACATGAATTGCACACAGATCCTGCCCTTACAGATCTTACAGTCTATCAAGAGAAACACAAAAGAGGAAATAACACTAAAGTTCAAAAAAAAAAAATGAAGGGGGCCTTGTTATCACATAGCTTGATTATCTAAGGAAAAGCTTACCTAAAGGAAGCCACTAGAAGCCTAGTGGCCTAGACATAGGAAAATTGACGGAGGAGTAGGACCTAGCACAGGAAAAGGGAGAAGAAAGGAAACAGTGTTCCTGAAAAACAAACAAACAAAAAAACCCAGTATGTGTGAAGTACAAAGGCAAGATAACTAAGAGCACTTGAGAAGAAATGGGGGAACAGGGAGACTGCTTTAGTTGCAAGGGAACAGATGCTATTAACTTGGACTAGGGAAGTGGCAGTCAGTGATAGCCATGAATGGGAATGAAAAAAAGTAGAGTTTTTTTGTTTTTTTTCATTGATTTCTTTATTCTTTATTTTTTTAATTAATTTGTTTTTGTTACAGATGTTTCTCCTTTTTCCCCCACTAATTCCCCACTCCCACTCCCTCCCACCCTGTCCCCAGCTTTGTTGTCCATGTCCATTGCTGCTGCATACATGCATACAAGTTCTGTGGTTTATTCCCCCCCGCCCCCCGCCAAGCCCTCCTCCGGGGATTGTCAGTCTGTACCCCACCTCCACTTCTCTGGGACTACCCCATTCCTCAGACTGTTATGTTCATTATATTCCACAAATAAGTGAGATCATATGATATTTGTCTTTCTCTGCTTGGCTTGTTTCGCTTAGGATAATACTCTCCAGGTCCATCCATGTCATCTCAAAGGATGAGATCTCTCTTTCATACAGCTGCATAGTACTCCATTGTGTATAGGTACAACTGCTTTTTTATCCATTCATCTACTGATGGACATTTGGACTGTTTCCAGATCTTAGCTATTGTAAATAGTGCTGCTACGAACATGGGGTAACATATATTCTTTCTGATTGGTATTTCAGGCTTCTTAGGGTATATTCCTAGAAGTGGGATCACTGGGTCAAATGGAAGATCAATTTTTAATTTTTTGAGGTAACCCCACATTGTTTTGTACAGTAGCTGCACGAGTCTGCATTCCCATCAGCAGTGTACTAGAGTCCCCTTTTCTCCTCAGCCTCACCAACACTTGTTTGATGATTTGTTGATGGCGGCCAGTCTGACAGGTGTGAGGTGATACCTCATTGTTATTTTAAATTGCATCTCTCTGATGATTAGTGATATTGAGCATTTCTTCATATGTCTCTTAGCCATTTGTATGTCCTGTTTGGAGAGGTGTCTATTTAGTTACTCTGCCCATTTTTTAATTGGGTTCTTTGTCTTCTTTTTGTAGAGTTGTATGAGCACTCCATATATATTGAAAATTAACCCGTTATCTGATATATCATTGGCAATCATGCTCTCCCGTACAGTGGGTTGGCTTCCCATTTTGATGATTGAATCTTTTCTGTGCACATGATTTTGAGTTTGATGTAGTCCCATGTGTTCATTTTTTCCTTTGTTTCTGTTGCCTTAGTGATGTATCAGTAAAAATTTTGCTGCATATGATGTCTGAAATTTTATTGCCTACATTTTCTTCTAGGATTTTTATGGATTCATGAGTCACATTTAAGTCTTTTATCCATTTTGAGTTAAGTCTTGAGAATGGTGTAAGTTGATGGTCTAGTTTCATTTTTTTGCATGTAGCTGTCCAATTTTCCCAACACCATTTATTAAAGAGGCTGTCTTTACTCCACTGTATGCCCTTGCCACCTTTGTCAAATATTAATTAAGCATATTGCCTTGGGTCCATTTCAGGATTCTCTGTTCTGTTCTGTTGATCTATATGTCTGTTCTTGTGCCAGTACCAGGCTGTTTTGATTACAGTGGCTTTGTAGTATAACCTGAAATCTAGTAATGTGATCCCTCCTACTTTGTTCTTCTTTTTCAAGATTGCTGTGGCTATTCAAGGTTTTTTTGGTTCCATATGAACTTTTGAAGTATTTGTTCTAGTTCTGTGAAGCATGTCGTTGGTATTTTGATGAGGATTGCATTGAATCTATAGATTGCTTTGGGTAATATGGACATTTTAATGATGTTGGTTCTTCCAATCCATGAACCAGGTATATGCTTCCACTTTTTTATCTTCCTCTGTTTCTTTTTTGAATGACCTGTAGTTTTCTGCGAATAGGTCCTTTATTTCTTTGGTTAAGTTTATTCCTAGGTATCTAAATTTTTTTGCTGTGATCATAAATGGGATTGTTTTTTCAGTTTCTCTTTCTGTGAGTTCATCATTGGTGTATAGGATTGCCATCGATTTCTTGACATTAATTTTGTATCCTGCTACTTGGCCAAGTTCATTTATTAAGTCTAGTAAATTCTTGATGGAGTCTTTGGGGTTTTCTACATATAATATCATGTCATCTGCAAATAATGACAGTTTCACTACCTCCTTTCCCATTTGGATCCCTTTTATTTTTTCCTCTTGTCTGATTGCTGTCGCTAAGACTTCCAGTACTATGTAAATAAGAGTAGCGAAAGTAGGCATTTTTGCCTTGTTCCTGTTCTTAAGGGAAATGCTTTTAATTTTTGCCCATTGAGTATGATGTTGGCTGTAGGTCTTTCATATATGGCCTTTATTATGTTGAGATATGATCCGTCTATTCCCAGATTGCTGAGCATTTTTATCAGAAATGGGTGCTGGATTTTGTTGAATGCTTTTTCAGTGTCTATTGTTATGATAATATGATTTTTATCTTTCATTTTGTTTATGTAGTGTATCACATTTATTGATATGCGAATACTGTACCAGCCTTGCATCCCTGGGATGAATCCCACTTGGTCATGGTGAATACTTTTTTTGATGTATTGCTGGATTCAATTTGCTAGAATTTTGTTCAGGATTTTGGCATCAAGGATATTGGCCTGTAGTTTTCTTTCTTTGTAGTGTCTTTTTCTGGTTTTGGAATTAGCATTATGCTGGCCTCATAAAACAAATTTGGAAGTCTTCCTTCTTGAATTTTTTGAAATAGTTTGAGGAGAATGGGTATTAGTTCTTCTTTGAATGTTCGTTAAAATTCCCCCGTGAAGCCGTCCGGGCCTGGGCTTTTGTTTGCTGGGAGAGTCTTGATCACATCTTCAATTTCTTCTGTTGTTATTGGTCTGTTCAAGTTTTCTATCTCTTTCCAGTTCAGTTTTGGGAGACTATGTGTTTCTAGAAATTGGTCCATTTTACTTAGATTGTCAAATTTGTTCCCTTTTGATTGTATATAATATTTGTTAACAATCCGTTGTATTTCTGTGGTGTCAGTTATTATTTCTTTCCTTTCCTTTCTTATTTTGTGTATTTGGTTCTCTCTCTTTGTTTCTTGATGAGTCTAGCTAAGGGTCCATCAATCTTGTTTATCTTTTCAAAGAAACAGCTCTTTGTTTCATTGATCCTTTGAATCGTTTTTTTGGTCTCCATGTCATTTTTTTCTGCTCTGATCTTTACTATTTCCTTCCTTCTACTTGCTCTGGGATTTTCTTTTTGTTTGCTTTCTAGTTCTTTAAGTTGTGATATACATATATTTATAAATTCTAAAGAACGCAGGAGGAGTGGATGGGATCATCGTCCATGTGAAAGGAATGGCTTTTTTTTTTTAATTAAAAATTTTTTTCTTTATTGATTTTTAGAGAGAGAGGAAAGGAGAGGAAGAAAGAGACAGGAACCTCAATGAGCAAGAACATCAACAGGCTACCTCCTGCATTCTCCCCACTGGGTATTAGGCCCCCAACCTGGGCATGTGCCCTGACCAGGAATCGAACCAGCGACCTCTTAGTGCATGGATCAACACTCAACCACTGAGCCTCACGGCAGGGCAGGATTCATTTTAAATAGGAGGAAATGGGCACAAAGTAGGCCCAGACATATGAAATATACAACCTTGGAACCTATAGTAGATATTTATTTACTTATTTTTAGTTGTAGGAGAATTGGACTAGGGGTCAAGAGATCTTGATTTTTGCATAAGATCTTTTCCTAAAAAGATTTGCTATTTTATTGAAGTTATTTCTCATTTCTTTTCTCATTTTTTAAAGTGAAAGTGCTCTGTCCTATTAGATGATCTTTAAGGTTTCTCATAGTTGTGCTATTCTAAACAAACTAAGAAAATGTTAAATTCAAAATGGTAGAAAATTAACAACCCAGAATGTCAATTTTTATTATGTTCAAATGTAAGTGCTCACCTTCAGTTCAAGGTGATGAACTGAGCCAATGTATTTAATCTCATCTCCCTTCCAAAATCCCACTAAAATGCCAGAAGAAATATAAAAATAATTTTTTTAAAAATCCAAAGCAGTGCTACAAAGCCTGAAAAGATATCACTAGCAGACCAGAGAAACACAATAGCTGATAGTTATTCAGTGCTTTCAATGGGCCAGCTACTGCACTAAACAGTTTATATGTATTAAACCACTTATATAATCCTACAAAATAGGTACTATTATTATCAAAGTTTAAAAATTAGTAAACAGAGGTACAGTGAGTTTGTCCAAGACAGGCAGTCTGACTCTGGAGTCTATATAATAAACTACTGTTATGTAATCTTTCAGCAACATTAAGAAATTTATGCAAGTTATAATGTGGAACTCACACTCTCTTAACACAGGAATGAGAGGATACTGGAGAAATGATCATAAATCTTACAAATAGAGCCCCAGAAATAATTCAGAATTAGTGGGGGCTAGTAGCTAGAGTGAGTCATGGAGCAGAAAGCAGAGAAGTTAGTCAAAGATCTGCCAAAGTAATTGAGCCACTCTCCAACTCTGTACACAGTGAGAACCTGTTTCTCAATAAATTACTTCTTGTGCACAGAGACAGAGCCCGATGCAGACTTTGTCATTGGAGAGATAATTTGAGAGTGCCCAGGTAATTTGGGGATCACCATAAGGATATGGAGACAAAAGGCATCTTGGCACAGCAGTTCAGTCCTCTAAAGCACTATATATCTAATAAGACACTTTCCCAACCTCTGACTGCAACCTGTTCCCTATCCATGCTTCATAAACATGAATCCTCCTGTTGGCATACCCCCTGCCATTCACCTGCTCAGCTCTGTCACATTCTGAGAGAAAGCCTGTCAGGTGAATAGTGACATTCACAATGGTTGAAGACTCCAAACCAGTTACCAAAATGTAGCAATCTAATGCTTGATATGAATGGGCAATCACCAGACATTTAAGAAAAACCAAGAGCATAAAAGAGAAACACTAGGATGAACAAGCAAAACAACTGACCTCTAAGGAAAAAGTTAATGTGAAAAATGTTTTACATTTCTGATTAGTATCTTGAGAGATGTCCAAGAGAATATTGCATCCATAGAACAAAATTAGTCTGCCATGAAAAAGAAGTAATCAGAGAATAAGACAGAGTTCTCACAAATTGAGAACAATTGTTGAAATTAATAAAGATAAATAGCAATGGACATAACTTGAAAACTGTCCTGGTACCTTTGAAGCCCAAGTCATGGAATATTAGTGGGACAGACTATAGAGCACAAATAGAAATTTCATATTTTTAAATATTTCAAATTGGTAAGGAACAGATGAATTAATCAACTGATGGATTTGAGATAATTGGCTATTTGGAAACAAATCAAGTTAGAGGCCTATCTTAACTCTCAGATATCCCATTTCTTTCCCACTTCAATTTCTCCATCTCTACTGAATCATTTCTATCATCATTCAAATATACCCATGTATCTCTAATCTTTAACAACTTAATCACCTTTGTTTCCTTTTTTCTGTTCTCCTTCACAGCAACACTTTTTGAACTTGTTGTCCATGGTTGGTCACTAACTCTACTTCTCACCTTTCCTTATGATCCTAAGCCTACTTCAGTGGGAATTCCATTTTTACCATTCCAATATATTGATCTTGTCAAAATCACCAATTCCATCAATGTTTCTAAACCCAATGACATCTCTATGAGCTCATCCTACTCAACCTCTTAGAGGCATTTAGCAGGATATTCTTCGAACATTCTCATGGCTTCTTCCATGGCACCACTCTCTCCTGTTTTTGTTGTTGTTATTGTTGTTTTTCTGACTTCACTGGCTTCTTCTTTCTAATCTCCTTCACTCAATTTCAAAATGTTGGATTGCCTAGTGAGTGGCTAGTTCTGCGCTCTCTCCTTTAATTCTATAATCTCTCTTTTGATGACTCCAGCCCCAGAGGAATTTCACATATCTTCTATGTAACTATGACTAATAGATTTACATCTCTAGCCCAGACCTCTCCTCTAACAGGCATCTCAAATTTAATATGTCTAAAACTGAGCTCTTAACTCCCTCACCCCAATTTGTTCCTCATGTTTTATGAAAAGATAAGTACCATAATGGTTAAAAATATAAACATACAAATTAAAATTAAACCATAAAAAGAATATATAGAAACACATATATGGGAAATATAATAAGTATAATACTAAGTTGGAGAAGATCTTTCTAAGCATGACACCAAGCTCAGCAGTCATAATGCGAAATATTTACCAACTGACACATAGTAAACGTATGTATCTAAAACCAACAGTAAAGTTTCAAGGGAAAGGGCAGGCTGAAAGAAATGTCTTGCAGTACCTATAACAAATAGTTAATATTTATAATACAATAAGAACTTCTACAAATCATTAAGAAAAGGCAAACAAACCAATAAGAAACTTGACAAAGTCTATGAATAACCAAATGCAAGCAAAGAAATGCAAATAATAAACATTTGAACCACTACTTAACTTCTCCAGTTATTAAGAAAATATAAATTCAAATAAGATACCATTTTCAATGATCATATGGGCAAAAATTTAAGATCAATAACAGTATTAATAAAAAATATGTGGAAACTGAATGTTTTTACACACTTGTGAGTGATGGTGTAAGTTCAATATTTCTGAAGGGCAATTTGGCCTAATTGATCAAGACTTAAAATACAGGATTTATGATGCATCAACACTACTTTATAAAATAATTTTTAAAAAATACTAAAATATATTTTTAAATGAACTGCCATTTGACAAAAACACATTTCTGATTTATAGCAAGATAATTACAAGTCACCTGTGAAGTTTCAGCATAAACACAGGTTCATCTGTGCAAACTCCCAGAGAGAATGATAACACTGTTGGTATTTGCTTAATTTAAAAGCATGATACTGGAGGAAGATGGCGGAGGGCAGGACTGAAGGGAGGGTGAGTGTGTGAGAGAGTGAGCTAGTGTGAGAGAGAGTGTGAGTGGATATGAACGTGGATGACCAAACTACTGCAGTGCAGAGACACTGAGCAGAAGGTTCCTGTGCTGTGGACAGGAGAAGCCGGCTACCTCGGTAAGCTGCTCTTCAGGGCATTTCTCCCTGCACCACGGGGAGGTCCCACCATTTTGGAAGATCCGAGGTCTTCCCTGGGAGGAGGCAGTGGGAGCTGCTAGGGCCCAGCAACCTGAGCCACCAGCGCACCTGGCACCATCGGACCAGTGGACACTCTGTGTCAACACAGACCAGTGCCAGTAGTGGAGCTCCCAAGGTGCCAGTTGCAGAAGCCGAGGACAGCACGGAGCCCAGAATCATCCTCCATAGTAGCAGCCCAGAGTCAGAATATAACCCCAGCAACAGAGGCAGGGGAGCAGAAATCCACCCCTAGGCACCAAAAGCACAGACCAGCAGCTGAGACCCATCCCCAAAAACTACTGCAAAAGCTGAGCAGGAGTTGAGCCCTACAGGGCAGCAGCACTCCCCAGGGGCCAGTGGCGGGACCTGGGGCTCCACAGAGGCCTGTGCTGGCCAGCAGCTCACAAGAGCAGTGGGAAGCCTGGGCCCCAGAGAAACGGGATAGATCCAGCTGCCCGCCCAGGAACTGCAGGGTGCTGGGGCACCAGAGAGGCCTGTGCGACATAGCAGGGACTGTGAAATCCAGTTACTCTTGGGACCTATGGGGTGCTGAAGCACCAGAGAGGCCTGTGCGACCCAGCAGGGACTGTGTGATATAGTTACCCATGGGACATGCAGGGTGCCGAAGAACCAGAGAGGCCTATGCAACTCAGCAAGGACTGTGCAATATAGTTACCCTCTGGACCTGTGGTGTGCTGAAACACCAGAGAGTTCTGTGCAACCCCGCAGGGACTGCACGATCTAGTAACCAGCAGGACCTGCAGGGTGCTGAAACACCAGAGAGGCCAGTGCAACCAAGCAGCCCATCTCATAGGCATAGAGCCAGGTGCCCAAAGGGACTGTGTGATCCAGTTACCCACAGAACCTGCAGGGTTCAGGGGCACCAGAAAGGCCTAAGCAACCCAGCAGCACACAAGATAGGCATAGAGGATGTGAAAATGAAGGTGGAGTAAATGGAAGCTACACAGATGATCTTCCAGGAACAAACAGGAATTACAACTAAAATAAAGACAAATCCTCAAAAAAAAAAGCAACAGAAAATCAGCAGGACAGGACCATATAACCAGGGACACTGGTAGCATCTGCAGAGGTATGAGGGGGTGGCGGACTGGGAGCCGACGGACAGCAGCAGTCTTAGCTGTGACCAGCGCCCTTGGGGAATAAAGACCAAGCCTGACCCACAGCGCAGAGAGCCTGGACAAAGTGCTAAAATAGCCATAGCCACTCACATGGAGGCTACGGCAGAGGAAGGGCAGACTGGGCTGAAACTCTGTGGGGATACCTGGGATTTGGAGGGAACTCAGAGTTTTTGCTGAGTTGCGGCAACAAAGGACGGTGGCCAGTGTGCCCTTTCCCAGAGCTGTGGGGAAACGCAGCAGCCCACCCCCCTCGAATATTCCACCATTCCCAGATGAGACAAAGAAATTCAAATTAAGACTCATTAACAACTAGCATCCATCCCACCCTCTGGAAATCCTTTTATGCAGAACGCCAGGGCTGCATTCCAAGGCACTGAGTAACTGAGACTACTAGCCTCCAGCAAAAAGCTAGAGGATAACAGAACTTTTCCTAGACCTGAAAATCAACCCAGGAAAGTAAGACTTGACAGTGGTGTTTAATGTGGGCCCGCCCAGGTACATCCAAACCCAATAGAGGGAGCCATAAAAAGCAGAACACCAACACCCACAGGGAAAATTTGGCAGGCTCCAAAACCCACTGAGATAGCCCAAATGGTGAAACAGAAAAACAAATCCCAAGTGAAAGAACAAGAGAACTCTATTGAATATGAGATAAATGAAATGCAATTAAGCAAATTATCAGAGGTAGAGTTCAGAACCATGATCTTGAGGAAGCTCAACAGCATGAGTAAGGACATCAGCACCATGAATAAAGATATAGAAACAATGAAAACCAACCAAGTGGAAATAAAGAATGACATAGTAGGAATAAAGAACACACTGGAAGGACTAATCAGCAGAGTAGAGGAAGCTGAGCACCAGATCAGTGAATTAGAAGACAGGGCAGAAAAAAATCAACCAATCAGAAAAACAAAACAAAACAAAAAACCATTTAAAAAACAGGAAGATACCTTAACAGAACTGTGGGACAACTAGAAACGTAATAACATTCTCATATAGGAGTCCCCAAAGAGGAAGAAAATGGGCAAGGGTTAGAGAATATATTTGAAGAAATAGTGACAGAAAACTTTCCTAACTTAGTGAAAAAAGAAGGCATTCAAGTTCAAGTAGCACAGAGAGCCCCAAGTAAGAAGAACCCAAACAGGCCCACACCAAGACACACAGTAATTAAAATGCCAACAATTAAAGACAAAGAGAGAATCCTAAAGGCAGCAAGAGATAAGCAACAAGTTACATGCAAAGAAAACCCCATATGGCTCTCAGCTGATTTCTCAACAGAAACAATACATACCAGAAAGGAGTGGCATAAAGTAATCAAGGTCATGAAAGACAAGGATCTGATTCCAAGACTACTCTATCCAGCAAGGCTATCATTCAAAATAGAAGGTCAAATAAAGAGCTTCCCAGACTAAAAAAAACTAAGGGGATATATTAACACCAAACAGTACTGCAAGATATGCTAAAAGGACTGCTGTAATTAGTAGAAGAAATAGAAAGAAAAATATAACAACACTAAACAAAAGTGTCAATAAATAAGTACATATCAATTATCACCTTAAATGTAAAAGGTTGAGTGCTCCAATAAAGAGACAGAGTAGCTGACTGGGTAAGAAAGCATGACTCACATATATGTTGTTCACAAGAAACCCACCTCACAACAGAAAACTCACATAGGTTGAAAGTGAAGGGATGGAAAAAAATCTTTCAAGCAAACGGAAAAGAAAAAAAAGCTGGGGTAGCAATACTCATATCTGATAAAGGAGATTTCAATATGAAGACCATAACTAGGGGCAAAGAAGGTCATTACACAATATTGAAAGGATCTATCCAACAAGAAGATATAACCTTGGTAAACATATATGCATCCAATTTAGGAGCACCAACATATATTAAAAATCTTTTGGAGGACTTCAGAGGAGAAATCAACAGAAATGCAATCATAGCAGGGGACTTCAACACCCCGCTGAAATCACTAGATAGATCATCGAGACAAAAAACTAACAAGGAAACACAGACTCTTTTTTTTTTTTTTTTTTTTTTTGTGGTACGTGCCCCTAGCGGGAAATGAACCTGGACTCTCTGGTCCGCAGCTCGATGCTCACCCGCTGTGACAAACTGGCCAGGGTGAAACACAGACTCTAAATGAAGCGCTAGATCAAATGCACTTCATATATATCTACAGAGTATAACACCCCAAAACTGCAGGATTCACATTTTTCTCAAGTGCACATGGAAAATTCTCAAAGATAGACAACATGTTAGGGCGCAAACTAAGTCTCTACAAGATCAAGAAGACAGTAATCATATCAAGCATCTTTCAGATCACAATGGCATGAAACGAGAAATCAATTGCAACAAGGACATGCAAAAACATTTGAAAACACGGAGGATAAATTGCATGTTATTGAAAAATGAATGACTTACCATGGATATCAAGGAAGATATTAAAAACTTCCTAGAAACAATGAAAATGAACACACAACACAAAATCTATAGGATGCAGCAAAAGCAGTTCTGAGAGGGAAGTTCATAGCACTACAGGCCTACCACAAGAAACAAGAAAAAATTCTAATAGACTATCTAACCTCACAACTTAAAGAACTAGAAAGCAAGGGGGTACATATATTCTTTCCGATTGGTGTTTCAGGCTTCTTAGGGTATATTCCTAGAAGTGGGATCACTGGGTCAAATGGAAGTTCAATTTTTAATTTTTTGAAGTAACACCATATTGTTTGCCATAGTGGCTGCACCAGTCTGAATTCCCACCAGCAGTGTACTACAGTCCTCTTTTCTCTACACACTCGCCAACACTTGTTGTTTGATGATTTGTTGATGGCGGCCATTCTGACAGGTTACAAATGTAATTAATTTATTTTGTTACAGATGTTTCTCCTTTTTCCCGCACTAATTCCCCACTACCACTCTCTCCCCGCCCTGTCCCCAGCTTTGTTGTCCATGTCCATTGCTCATGGATACATGCATATAAGTTCTGTGGTTTATCTCTCCCCCAACACCCCCTCTTCTGGGGATTGTCAGTCTGTATCACACTTCCACATCTCTGGGGTTACCCCATTCCTCAGACAGTTATGTTCATTATATTCCACAAATAAGTGAGATCATATGATACTTGTCTTTCTCTGTTTGGCTTGTTTTGCTTAGGATGACACTTTCCAGGTCCCTCCATGTTGATTCAAAAGATAAGAGATCTTCCTTTCTTACAGCTGCATAGTACTCCATTGTGTATATGTACCACTGCTTTTTTATCCATTCATCTGCTATGGACATTTAAACATGGGGGTACATATATTCTTTCTGATTGGTATTTCAGGCTTCTTAGGTTATATTTCTAGAGGTGGGATCACTGGGTCAAATGGAAGTTCAATTTTTAATTTTTTGAGGTAACACCATAGTGTTTTCCATAGTGACTGCACCAGTCTGCATTCCCACTAGCAGTGTACTAGAGTCCCCTTTTATCCACACCCTTGCCAACACTTATTGTTTGATGATTTGTTGATGGCGGCCATTCTGACAGGTGTGAGGTGATACCTCATTGTTGTTTTAATTTGCATCTCTCTGATGATTAGTGATGTTGAGCATTTCTCCATATGTTTCTTAGCCATTTGGATGTCCTGTTTGGACAGGTGTCTATTTAGTTCCTCTGCCCATTTTTTAATTGGATTCTTAAATAAGTACCCCCATGTTTGTAGCAGCACTATTTAGAACAGCTAAGATCTGGAAACAACCCAAGTGTCCATCAGTAGACGAATGGATAAAAAAGCTGTGGTACATATACATAATGGAGTACTATGCAGCTGTAAGAAAGAAAGATCTCTTATCTATTGAGACTACATGGAGGGACCTGGAAAGTGTCATCCTAAGCGAAACAAGCCAAACAGGGAAAGACAAGTATCATATGATCTCCCTTATTTGTGGAATATAATGAACATAACAGTCTGAGGAAGGGGGTAGCCCCAAAGACGTGAAAGTGGGGTTCAGACTGACAATTGCCAGAAGAGGGGGTTGTGGGGGAGAACTAAACCACAGAACTTATATGCATGTATGCAACAAAATGGACATGGACAACAAAGCTGGGGACAGGGCAGGAAGGGAGAGGGAGGGGAAATCAGTGGGGGAAAAGGAGAAACATCTGTAACAAAAATAAATTAATTAACTAATAAAAAAAAGAACTAGAAAGCAAACAAAAATAAAACCCCAGAGCAAGTAGAAGAAAGAAAATAGTAAATATAAAAGCAGAAATAAAGTTACATGGACACCAAAATAACAATTCAAAGGAACAATGAAATAAACAGCTGGATCTTTGAAAACATAAACAAGATTGATGGACCCATATCTAGACTCTCCAAGAAACAGAGAGAGAACCCAAATACACAAAACCAGACAAAAAAAAGAAGAGAAATAATAACTGACACGACAGAAATTCAAAGGATTATTAACAAATATTATGAACAATTTACAGTAACAAATTCAACAATCTAAGTGAAATGGATAAATTTATAGAAACATATAGTCTCCCAAAACTGAACCAGGAAGAGAGAGAAAACTTGAACAGACCAATAACAACAAAAGGAATTGAAGATGTAATCAAGACTCTCCCAGCAAACAAAAGCCCAGGCCCGGAAGGCCTCACGGGGGAATTTTACCAAACATTCAAAGAAGAACTAATAGCCATTCTCCTCAAACCATTTCAAAAAATTCAAGAAGGAATACTTCCAAACTCGTTTTATGAGGCCAGCATAATTCTAATTTCAAAACCAGTAAAAGACACTACAAAGAAAGAAAACTATAGGCCAATATCCCTGATGAACCTAGATGCCAAAATCCTGAAAAAAATTCTAGCAAATGGAATCCAGCAATACATCAAAAGTAGGATTCACCATGACCAAGTGGGATTCATCCCAGGGATGCAAGGCTGGTACAATATTCATAAATCAATAAATGTGATACACTACATAAACAAAATGAAATATAAAAATCATATGATCATATCAATAGAGGCAAAAAAAATCATTCAACAAAATCCAGCACCCATTCCTCATAAAAATGCTCAGCAATTTGGGAATAAAGAGATCATATATCCTCATTATAGAGGGCATATAAGAAAGACCTACAGCCAGCATCATACTCAATGGGCAAATATTAAAAGCATTTACCTTAAGAACAGGAACAAGAAAAAGATGCCCATTTTCTCAACTCTTATTTAACATAGTACTGGAAGTCTTAGCTACAGCAATCAGACAGAAAGAAAAACTAAAAGGGATCCAAATTGGAAAGGAGAAAGTTAAACTGTCATTATTCGTAGATGACATCATACTATATGTAGAAAACACCAAAGGTGCAATCAAAAATTAACTAGATTTAATACATGAATTTGGCAAAGTAGCAGGATACAAAATTAATGTCAAGAAATTGATTGCATTGTTATAGACCAATGATGAACTCACAGAAAGAGAAACTAAAAAAACTGTCCCATTTACCATTGCAGCAAAAAATTAAGATACCTAGGAATAGACTTAAACAAGAAATAAAATACCTATTTGCAAAAAACTACAGGTCATTAAAAAAAAGAAATAGAAGAAGATATAAGAAAGTGGAAGCACATACCTTGTTCATGGATTGGAAGAATCAACATCATTAAAATGTCCACACTACACCAAGTAATTTATAGATTCAATGGAATCCCCATCAAAATACCAATGACATACTTCACAGAACTAGAACAAATACTTCAAAAGTTCATATGGAACCAAAAAAGACCTTGAATAGCCACAGCAATCTTGAAAAAGAAGAACAAAGTAGGAGGGATCACATTACCAGATTTCAGGTTATACTAAAAAGCCACTGTAATCAAAACAGCCTGGTACTGGCACAAGAACAGGCCTATAGACCAGTGGTACAGAACAGAGAACCCAGAAATGCACCCAAGGCAATATGCTCAATTACTATTTGACAAAGGTGGCAAGAGCATCCAGTGGGGTAAAGACAGCCTCTTTAATAGATGGTGTTGAGAAAATTGGACAGCTACATGCAAAAAAGAACCTAGATCATCAACTTACACCATACACAACAATAAACTCAAAATGGATAAAAGGATTAAATGTGACACATTAATCCATAAAAATTCTACAAGAAACTGTAGGCAATAAAATTTCAGACATCATACGCAGCAGAATTTTCACTGATACATCACTAAGGCAACAGAAACAAAGGAAAAATGAACACATGGGACTACATCAAACTCAAAAGCTTTTGCCCAGCTTAAGATACAATCATCAAAATGGAAAGGCTACCCACTGTATGGGAGAGCATAATTGCCAATGATATATCAGATAAGGGGTTAATTTCCAATATGTAGAGAGTGCTCATACAACTCAACAAAAGGAAGACAAAGAGCCCAATTTAAAAATGGGCAGAGGAACTAAACGAACACCTCTCCAAACAGGACATACCAATGGCTAAGAGACATAAGAAGAAATGCTCAACATCACTAATCATCAGAGAGATGCAAATTAAAACAACAATGAGGTATCACCTCACACCTGTCAGAATGGCCGCCATCAATAAATCATCAAACAACAAGTGTTGGTGAGGGTATGGAGAAAAGGGGACCTTAATACAATGCTGGTGGGAATGAAGACTGGTGTAGCCACTATGGAAAACAATATGGTGTTATTGCAAAAAATTAAAAATTGAATTTCCATTTGACCCAGTGATCCCACTTCTAGGAATATACCCTAAGAAGACTGAAACACCAATCAGAAAGAATATATGTACCCCCATGTTTGTAGCAGCACTATTTATAATAGCTACGTTCTGGAAACAACCCAAATGTCCATCTGTAGACGAATAGATAAAAAAGTATGGTACATGTACACAATGGAGTGCTATGCAGCTCTAAGAAAGAAAGATCTCTTATCTTTTGAGACGACATAGAAGGACCTGGAAAGTATTATCCTAAGAGAAGCCAAACAGAGAAAGACAAGTATTATATGATCTCACTTATTTGTGGAATATAATGAACATAACTGTCTGAGGAATGGTGTAGTCCCAGAGACATAGAGGTGGGGTACAGACTGACAATTCCCAGAAGAGGGAGAGGTGGGGGGAGAGATAAACCACGGTGCTCATATGCATGTATGTGTGAACAATGGACATGGACAAGAAAGCTGTGGAGAGGGAGAGGAGGGTGGGGGAAGGGGGAATGAGTGGAGGTGAAAGGAGATACATGTGTAACTAATATAAATAAATTAATTATCCCTGGCCAGTTTGGTTCAGCAGTTAGAGCGTCGGCCTGCAATCCTGAGAGTCCCGGGTTCGGTTCCCGCTAAGAGCACATACCTCGGTTGCAGTTTGTCCCCGGCCCTGGTTGGTTGTGTGGGTGGCAGCCACTCGATGTGTCCTTTCATGTCGATGTTTGTCTCTCTCTCTCTCTGTTCCTCGCTCTCGTTCCCATTCTACCTGAACAAAAAATGAAAAAATGTCCTTGAGTGAGGATAAAAAAATGAATGAATTAATTAATAGATTAACAAAAAAATTTAAAAAAAGAAAAGAAACTGAAAAAGAAAGGATAAAAGACTTAAATGTGTCTCATGAATCCATAGAAATCCTAGAACAAAATGTAGGCAACAAAATTTCAGACATCATACGCAGCAGAATTTTCACTGATACATCAACTAAGGCAACAGAACCAAAGGAGAAAATAAACACATGGGACTACATCAAACTCAAAAGCTTCTGCACAGCAAAAGAAACAACCACCAAAATGGAAAGGCAACCCACTCTATGGGAGAACATAATTGCCAATGATACATCAGATAACAGGTTAATTTCCAGTATCTAAAGAATGCTCATACAACTCAACAAAAGGAAGACAAAGACCCAATTAAAAAAATGGGCATAGGAACTAAATAGATACCTCTCTAAACAGGACAAACCAATGGCTAAGAGATGCTCAACATCACTAATCATCAGAGAGATGCAAACTAAAACAACAATGAGGTATCACCTCACACCTGTCAGAATGGCCTCCATCAACAAATCATCAAACAACAAGTGTTGACGAGGGTGTGGAGAAAAGGGGACTCTAGTACACTGCTGGTGGGAATGCAGACTGGTGCAGCAATATGGAAAACAACATGGTGTTACCTCAAAAAATTAAAAATTGAACTTCCATTTGACCCAGTGATCCCACTTCTAGTATTATACCCTAAGAAGACTATAATACCAATCAGAAAGAATATATGTACCTCCATGTTCATAGCAGCACTATTTACAATAGCTAAGATCTGGAAACAGCCCAAATGTTGATCAGTAGAAAAATGGATTAAAAAGCTGTGGTAGATATACACTATGGAGTACTATGCAGCTGTAAAAAAAGATCTCTTATCCTTTGAGATGACATGGAGATTATTATCCTAAGCTAAACAAGCCAAGCAGAGCAAGACAAATATCACATATCACTTATTTGTGGAATATAATGTATATAACAGTCTGAAGAATGGGGTCATCCCAGAGATGTGGAAGTGGGGTACAGACTGACAATCCCCAGAAGAGAGGGTGGTGGGGGAGAGATAAACCACAGAACTTATATGCATGTATGCGTGAACAATGGACATGGACAACAAAGCTGGGACAGGGCAAGGAGGGTGGGGGAAGAGGGTATCAGTGGGGGAAAAAGGAGAAACATCTGTAACGAAAATAATCAAATTAAAAAACAACAACAACAAAAAATACAGTAATACTGATGAAATAATATTAGACTCCTGGTAATCCTTAATTGTATCAACTAAGCTGCAAATAAACTTTGATATTTTAATTGATGGGATTTCAATGAAATGTATAGAAGTATTTTTAAATATTTTAAAATTAATTATTTTAAAAGTGCAAAAATATTTTGAGAGTGCATATTTGCAATGACATATCTGTGAAGAAGAGGTTTACTCAGAGTTGAATTCATATTAAATAATAGACCATGTTATAAATATTTAAATTGTACAAGTATTTCATAGAAGGTAAAACTTTGATGTCATTACTTTGATAAAATTAAAAGTAGTTATAATTAAACAAAAATAAAAACAAAACTAAACCAAACTGAGGAATGTCATTCTATAGAGAAGTAGAGTAAAATTATGTCTTTATTGGATGGGTAAAGCCTGTAGCAATTAAATAAAGAAAAGTTTTCCTGGGGAGGTGGATGGGGGAGAGAAGTTGCTGGATAAATGGAACTGATAGGCCTTCTGTAATGTGGTGGTGAGTTGGAATGGAGGAAGGCATTCAATAGTCCTGTGATTAGGTCTCACTCTTTCAGCAAGCCTGTGCCTCTGGAAAGTGTATTTCACCAGTATTTCTCAGGTGTTTTTTTTTTTTTTTTCCCCTCTCAGCTTAGGTGCTTAGGTGGTACAGGATAGCTAGAGGGGGCTGGATTTGGGTCTATCCCTTCCTCTAGGTAAGTTAGGCCCTGGTTAATAAGTATCTCTTGAGGGTAGGCCTTGTTAAAACAGAGCATGCTGTATATTTCAGAATGGTTCCTTTACCCCTGCCCTGCCAGAGTACAAGGGAATTTTTTTCAGATATTCATTGTGAATCTGATCAAGCTCCTGGAGATAAATTCACAAAACTGTGGGGACCCACAGATGACTGGGTTCCCCTGGAGTTTTTTCTCTCTAAGACTTGTCCTTAACAAGCTTCTAGCAATTAATCAATTACACTTCCTGTGCTCCTGCCCTGCCATTGCTTCCCTCAGAGGTATCTGCTCCAGTAGCTGTGATTCTCTGTATTTCTACGTCATTCTCTTCAATGCGGGGGTAGCAGTTTGCCCTGTGATGAGCCTTGCAAAAAATGTTAAAAGAAGATTTTTAGAAAGAAGGAAAATCATATTGGTCAGAAACTCGAATTGACAAAAACAAAGGAAGAGCATCGGAGAAGGAATAAGTGAAGGTTAATAAAAAAAAAAAAATCTTTCTGTTAATCTTACATTCTCCTCCCAAATTTGCCCCATTTTCTGCAAAAGTCCTAAAAATAATCACTTATAGTTGCTGTCTCCACATTCTTGCCTCCCATTGTCTTCTTGCCTTCTCCCCAATTTGAGCACTTTGCTGAAATGCTCTTATCAAAGATCACTGACCACCTACAATTTCCCAAATGCAGTAGTCACTTCTCTATCTGCATCTTTACCTCCCAGCAGCATCGGGCACAACTGATAACTTCTGCCTTCCTGAAATATTCTTTTCTTAGCCTCCAGAAACTCATAGCTCCCCTTTTCCCTCCCCTATCACTGATCACTTACTCTTAATCTCTTTTTTCTGGCCCCTCCTCCTCTGTCTCACCACCAAATGCTCACATGCTTAAGGGGTTGGTCTGGTCCTCTCCTTTCTCTATAGTCTCTCCTGGGGGCTACTCATCCTGTCCCCTGCTTTAAATATCATCTAGATGTTGATATCACCAAATTTAACTTTCCATCTCTGACTTCATCCTGAGTTTGAGTCATATATCAAATTGCCTGTCCCCATAGATGTCATATGGACACCTCAAACTTAATATGGCCCCAAGTAGAGATGAACTCCAGCCATGATCTCCGTGCTTTCAAAATTTTCTCATTGGTTTTGTCTCAGATAACTATTACTCCCCCTCCACTGCCATACTTGAAATTCTGCACATTCCTCTAATAATGTGGAGCTCCTCACAGAATACAACGTATTCATGATGATTATTCCCAACACTGAAAAAATATTTGGTAGTCTACTATGTGCCAGTCACTGTTCCAGTGATTGGGGAGACAGCAGAGAACAGGAGAAAGCCCTGGTTATTACAGAGCTTGCATGCTGCCAGGGTGGTGGAAGTAGGGGATTGGGGTACAAGCAAGCAAATAAACAAAATAATCTATTGCTCAAAAGGGTTAAACAGTAAGCATCAAGAGAGAGAGATGAGGTGGTCAAGATCCCCAAGTAAGGTGATACGTAAGCCGTCTGAAGGATGAGAGATCCAGCTTGGCTGGGGAAAGAGCATCCCAGGCTGAGTGAGGCATGTGCAAATGTCCTGAGGTAGGAATGTGAAACTGAGATAATGCCAGTGACTGAAGTGTGGTGCACTAGAGAGAGTTCTGCAATGAGTCTCGACAGACAAGTAGGGCAAGATCATTCAGAGCTTTGTGAATAGGCCATAATAAGAAGTTTGGAGTTTATTCTAAGTACTACAGGAGTGTTTTAATAGAAAGCCATCAGGGTGTTTTGGGCAGTGATTTTTTGTCACCTTGGCTGTCATGTAAGAAATTACTTGGAAGGGAGCAAGAGTACACATAGGAAGTCCAGCTTGGAAGCTCTTTGAGAGATGAGTGGCTACTGGTATTGTGGTGGGAGTGGACATGGGGAGAAGTATTCAAATGTTTGGTTTATTTGGAGTTAAATCCAACAGGGCTTGGGGGCGGGAAGTGAAGGAGAGAAATCAAAATGATTTCCAGATTTTTGGTTTGGAGAGTTGGGCTGCTGAGCTGGGAAGACTAGAGGAAGAACAGGATTATTTACTTTGATATTGAAATCATCAAGATTGGTGATGAGGAGGGAGTACCTATTTAGTTGCTAAATGGGATTCTGCCTCATTCATGAATTGATTAATAAAGTCAATTCATTGATTATTTGAATCAATTATTTGAATAAAGTCAATTATTTGAATCTTCAAATAAAATTTAAAAAGAATGGTGAGCAACAAAAACCAATGTATCTCTTTCTCCCTTTCTCTCTCTAAAATGAATCAATAAATAAAAAAATGAAAGCCCTGGCCAGGTGGCTCAGTTGATTGGAGCACTGTCCCATATACCAAAAAGTTGCAGGTTCTATCCCGGTCGGGGTGCATACGGGAGGCAACTAATCAATATTTCTCGCTCACTTCTCTCTCTCTCTCTCCTTCCTCTCTCTCTAAAATTGATAAACATATTCCTCAGGTGAGGTAAAAATAAATAAAAAAATAATTTTTTAAAGGAAAAACTCCCCATTCCAAAAAAAGGTAGTATAAAATACTTTAATAAAAAAAGAGGTCAAAATATCACACTTTTTCTTTTCTTTTTTTAAATGTATTGATTGGAGAGAGAGAGAGAGAGAGAGAGAGAGAGAGAGAGAGAGAGAGAATTTGTTGTTCCACTGATTTATGCATACATTGTTTCATTCTTTCATGTGCCCTGACTGGGGATTGAACCCGAAACCTTGGCATATGGGGACGGCACTCTAAGCACATGAGCAATGTGGCCAGGGCCTCTGTGACTGTTTTTATAATGGGCAATTTGTACTTCTTAATCCCTTTACCTTTTTCACCCAGTAACACTTTTTTTCTTACATCAGGTTAGTATTTTACATAGAGATGTGAACAAATCCGGTCATGTAAAGGAGGTGTAGTAAGAGGAAAAATAATTTGAGCAAATTGATTTTAAATGAAGTAACTGGGGAATAAAAAAGGCAAGCAGTTTATATCTGAAAGAGGCCCAATAAGGAAAAAACAATCTATGAACAGATATTCACAAAGGGCAAATTTATAAGCCTTCTACTATTCTCCAAGCCATTGCTTTTTTCAAACAATTTAAGAACACTTCTCAACATTACATTGAAATGTTGGTTTACTTTAAAAAGTAAGATTCGTGTTATTTGAGAAGGGCACATTCAGAAAATTAGCTAAATCCTTCCTTTTTTCCAAGCCTCAGAAACACCAGATAATTTACATCAGGAAAATAGATTCCACTCCAAAAATGAAGAGGTAGTGGCAACTCGAGGCTTCAGAAAGAGCCCAGAGCTATTACTTGAGAAGAAAAAGAGAGATCTTTGAAACAAATTAGTCCAATTAAAAAAAATTGTATTGATTTTTTTTAGAAACAGAGGAAGAGGAAGAGAGAGAAACATCGATGTGAGAGTAAATCATCAATTGGCTGCCTCCTGCATGACCTGTCAGGGATTGAGCCCACAACCTGGGCATGTGCCCTGACCAGAAATTGAACAGGCAATGCTTCAGTACATGGAGGGACACCCAACTGAGCCACACTGGCTGGGGCCAAATTAATCCAATTTTGCCATCGGGTTCTTTGGTGTAAAGCAGTTATGATTTCAAATATTTCATTAATATTGGCAACACCATAATATTTTGTATCTTCTAAAATAAAGTTTAAAGTTTGTTTCTGTCAAGGTACTTATAGCATTCAAGCCTTTGAAAGGCATCCCTTAAGAAACTTCTGGTTCATACATTCAGGGCTGAATACATTATTTGATATTTATATAAACTATGCTTTATATATACCCTTTTTTTAAATTGTTTTTTATTCTCACCCGAGGACATTTTTCCATTTGTTTGTTCAGACAGAGTGGGAGGGAGAGAGAGGAAGAGAGAGAGAGAGAAACATCGACATGAAAGGGACACATCGAGTGGCTGCCACCCACACAACCCAACCGGGGCCAGGGACAAACTGCAACTGAGGTACGTGCCCTTAGCAGGAACTGAACCCAGGTCTCTCTGGACCAAAGGCCGATGCTCTAACCACTAAGCCAAACCAGCCAGGGCACTTTATATATACTCTTAAAAAGCCTTACATTTAGAAAATGCCATGTAATTGTAAAGCATTGCTGTGCTTAAAATCCAACACATTTTTACTTTCTTTTGATAACAGGATGTATTGCCTCACAATAAACTTTTATTTTCAGAATAAAACATCATTACTTAGAAAACAGGTAACTCTGTGTTTGCTTCTTAACGCTTATCAATAGCACTTCACAAATTTACCAATTTAAACCTGTTTGCAACTTTCATTTCCAGTTGTTTATGTGAAAAGAGGAATATTTTGATATCAACAAAATTAATGAGCAAAGAATTCAGAATGAAAACAGCCTCTTTCTAATGGTCTTAGAGCTCTTTTACGAATTGTAGTTAGGTGTCCCAATCATTGTATATGGAAGATAAAGCTTCATTTTCCTTTCATTTAGAAAATCAACTTTCCAATAAACTTACTGTTTAGGTGCTTCTAGCTTATCTTTAAAGGGAACCCTATTTTGGTTTGAAAACTTTCAATTTAACTTTCTTTACCTTTTTTATTGATTTATCCCTGGTGAAAATCCTGCAGATTTTAAGAAATCCCAGACATCAATTTAAAACTTTTCAGAAAGCTAGCTTCAAGTACAAGAACTCTTTTTGGTCGAAAAAGGGTAATGATTACACTTACAGACAATATAATGAAAAAGCATCAATGCAGTTTATTTCAATGCTTCTAATTTATGAGAATAACTTCTTAATGCTACATCAGAAGCCGATTCAATACTTAATTTGAAAAGCATAAGCAAGAAAGACCCAACATTTTATTGGGACTACACAATTTAGCACAGTACTAGAACAAAAACAAAAACACAAAATTGAAGAATGAATGATAGACATTCTTAAACTCCGGGGATCAATGAACCTCCCAAAACTGTATACAAAAAGTTGTGTAGTGTGTGCCCTTTTCTGGGGAGAGGTCCCACAACTCCAATCAACTTCTGAAGGGGCCAAACAGTAAAGTAGAATTCTAATTTCCTTCCCTATATTTTCAGTAATAAAAGCTGTGGATGGACCTCAGGAAGTTCACTACTGCACATCTAATAGCCAATTTTTATGGAAAGAGGGTAGAAATAAAAACAAATAAAAGTAACTTGCAAGGACTGGGCAGGGAAAAACTCCAAAGTGCTGTTTACCTTATAAGTTTAGTAACATGTTCTGGTTTAGAGAAATAGGGATCAAAGTGGTAATATAAATTGGAAGCAAGGAGACTCCTATGGGATTTTTCAAATCCTTAAAAAACTAACCTTAAGTATGAATAAAGCAATAGCAAGAATTTAAAATGCAATTTAACTCAAGTCCAATGTTCAGTTTCTGCATATTAACAACTTATTATTATTATTTTTTTTATCCTCACCCGAGGACATTTTTGCACTTATCTTCAGATAGAGCGAAAGGGAGAGCAGGAGGAAGAAAGAAACATTGATATGAGAGAGACCCATCAAATGGCTGCCACACACACGACACCAACCAGGGCCAGGGACAAACGGTAACCGAGGTTCCTACCCTTAGCAGGAACTGAACCCAGGACTCTCCGGTCCACGGGGCAACACTCTAACTGCTAAGCCAAACCGGCCAGGGCTTATTTTTTATTTTTGAGTATCACAAACTTCAATCAGAATACTTTAAAAAAATATTCTGCATGCATTTAACAAATCTGACAAAGGACGAGTATCCAGTTTACTTGCATTATACTATAAAGTTTTAGCTGAATGGCCAATTAACATATATTTAAAGTCATTAAGTACAGGTAACAATGAAAAAGTCAATGCATTAATCTGATGGCATCCTATCACTATACAATGTTCATTAACACTACTAGTAATTACCCTGGGGCATAGGCTAAATGTAGATGGAGGAATTTCCCTCAAAAGCAAGTTTAAGGGATTAAATATCATCATCATCACTACTAAGGATAAAGCTGCTGCCCGTGGAAAGGGCCCCTTCTTCCTGAACATTCCCCAAAGCACCCACAGTCCCTTTCTCATCGGAATCATCAAACAACTTCTCACAGGAATCTTCTTCAAACAACTTCTCATTGGACTCGTCATCTTCGAACATGTTTTCATCTATACTTTCTTCATCCTCCTTTGCATCTACTTCATCATCTTTTTCATCTAAATATTCAAACATCTTTTCATCTGCATCATCTTCTTCCTCCTTTTCATCAGCATCTTCAAATCCTTTTTCATCTGCATCATCTTCTTCATCCTCTTTTTCATCAGATTCATCATCAAACACTTTTTCATATGTATCTTCTCCTTCCTTTTCATCTGATTCTTCATCAAACTCTCTCTCAGAGCCTTCATCATCAAACACCTTTTCAGAGCTGTCATCATCAAATTCTGATCTTTCAGAGTCATTTTCTTCTAATTCTTTTTCGAGAACATTTCCATTAAACTCCTTGTCAGAGCCATTCTCATCCAACTCTTTTTTTAGGCCATTTTCTTCAAATTCTTTTTCAGAGCCATCTTCAAAGAGCTTTTCAGAGCAGTCTTCTTCAGATTCTCTTTCCAACACATCTTCTTCAGACTCCTTTTGGGAACTGTTCTCTTCTTCAGACTCCTTGTTAGAGCCATCTTCTTCAGACTCTTTTTCAAGGCCATTCTCTTCAAAATCATTTCTGAACTGCTTGTTTTTGCATTCTCTTCTGGGTCCATTCACTTTAGACTCTTTTTTAGGACTACCCTCTTCAAACTCTTTTTTGAGGCAGCCTTCCTCAGACTTTCTTTCAAGGCAGCATTCTTCAAACTTTTTCTGGGGGTAGTTTTCTTCAGCCCCTTTTTTGAGAACACTTTCTTTAGCATCTTCTTCAAGTTCTCCCCCATCTTCTGTTTTTTCAAACTTCTTTTCATCTATAAGTTCTTCAAATTCCATTTGAGCTGCAGCTTCTTGAGCATTCATTTCAGATGTGCTAGGGTGCTCTGAAAAATGCCTTACTCTAGAAGGCCCTGCCCTTTCTGAAGCACAGATGGAATTTGAACGCCGAAGACCTTTATTGGCCTCAGGAGAATTGAGAAAAGCCTCCCATCCTTTTAGCCTTTCCTCCCTTTCTCTTGTGGTCTCCTCCACCTGTGCATAAATGGAAATTGCCATTAAAATAAGTTTTAGGCAAAAAGTAACAACATCTCTGAGCATTTCTAATATTGACAAAAAACTATCCTCATTTTATAAATCATTGCTTTTAAGTTAAGGAATTCAAAACAATTCCCTATCTTCAGTTTTCAAAACTTTACATCTTGATTTACTAGAGTTCACTTTAAGATCATTTAAATAAATGCTAAACACCACAGTACTGCAGAAATGTCTCGTCAATTAAAATGTTAATATTTGAAATCTGCCTGTACTTTACAACACAGAAAGGAAGAGAAGCATTTTGGTTAATGTGTTCTTTTCTTATCACTATTCTGAGCACGCCTCAAATTTCAGACTTGTAAACTGAAAGGCTGAACATTTTTCTTTCTATGCTCTGAATGCAACATATTATTTAAAAGTACTACTATTACATTACACACATTAAACCAAATCTAAAACTTATCTGAAGGACTGCTAGATTAGTGTTTGTTGGTAACAAATTATTTTCCCCTAATAGTTGCAGAATTTACCTGATAATCTGTAGTCCCATCCCACACTTGGGCAGTGATTTGACGGCCACCAAACCACCGTCCATCGAGGGTCTGAATACAATAATCAGCTTCCTCTGGATCCCTGAAGGACACAGAAGCCACCCCATCGGGGTGTCTCTAGAAATACAAGAAAGAAAAAGGAATAAATGAGAAACTTTAAAATAAAACATACACATTAGACAAGGTAGGTAAGTGGTAGTGTTCTTTCTAATAAATTGAGTAAAATATACCATGTACCTTTCTTCCCTTTTACCCCAGCCAGTAACACACAGCTAGATGCTTCTTTAGCTTAATCTTTTCTAGCAAGAACCAAGCATGATGTTCTTGAAAATGTTTCTGCTGATGACACTGTCTAGGACAGGCAAAACAGCATAGTTGTTAAATGTGGAATCTGAAGATGAATATCCCTGGGATTCAATCCTGGTTCTGCCACTTAGCAGCTGAATGACCTTGGCAATGTGCTCAATCTCTAAACTTTCAGCATCCTCATCTGTAAAATGGGTATAATAGCACCTACCTACCTCAAAGGATTGAGGATTAAATGAGACAGCATGTAAAGTAACTTGCAGTACGCAACAGTGACTCTTTTATTTACTATGTGTCAATTTTGGAAGTTAAAAAAAAGGGTGAGAAGGGGAAACATCTAAGATAATATTTTTCATGATTGTTATTCTCCAAATATAAAGAAGAATCATTTAAGAAGGGGAAATGTGGGCAAACAGGGAACCATACACTTTTCTTGTACTTTCTTTACCTGATCATTTACTCTAGAATGATGATAAAGAGAAATAATCACAGCACACCAAATCTATCAAAGACTTGACTTACAATACATGTCCATCTAATTATTGTTAACAGATGACATCCACTAGACAGAAGACCTACTATATAAAATTAATGTAAAATTTGGAATATACTAATATCCGGTAATAACTTTTAACTAGAAGAATGATTGCTTCAGAAATCATTTGTCCAAGCCAGGAACTTACATCAAACAGAAGGAGCTTCCTAATTTGTCCAAACTTTGAACACTCTACTCGAAGATCTTCTCTGATCTCATTCAGCACCAATGGATCATCCTGCAAAAATATATGATTTAAATGAGCTTGCTCCTTTCTTTAAATCCTGATAATCAAATTTCTTGTTTTGACATACCAACAAATAAAAAAGGTTTTGCTTTAAGTGGTTTGTCTGTAGTCTACAAAATTAAAAAAAAAAAAAAAAAAAAAAAAACCACCCCAGAAATCAAGTGAAGTCAAACTTCCATGGCTGCTACTACTACAGGTCTGCTGTGCTTTTAAGACAGAAAAAAATGAGCAACTACAGTTGGCAGCAGTAGGAGTGTACAGTGGCAGAGGAGGGGGAAGGAAAGTGGAACTGAAAATCCCAAACAATGGCAGCTGTAAAGGCAGGACAAGTATTGTGGCAAATATTAAATCTGAGACTTCTAATTACTATGTGCTGCATGGACATAATGAATGTGCCAAGGAACCCTTCGCTTTGTGTTTTGCAAAGATTCTTATGTACAAAAATGTTGTAATGGGGAGAGATATACCTCTTTCAATGACTGTTCTAAGATTGTTCTTTGTGATTTCAAGTTCTATATTAACTCATGGGGTAAAACTCCTTTACAAAGATTCCTGTTCATCTTGTCTCCTACACATTGCAACAGAACCACACAACTAAGGAGATGATATTAAGCAAACCATAAAAAATGTTCTTAGCTGTTGCTTGCTTGCAATTACAAGTCTATTAAGAACACCCAAGCACTACTGTTGAGTTCAGGTGGACTACCCCCAACCCCCCAATAAAAGGTTTTAAGATTTCCTATAGGAATTAACAAATCTTTCACCAAGTCCCAATGCATGAAAAAGGCTCATAAATGTATTATCAACTTGAATTGTAACTACACGTAAATATAAACAAGTATATCCTATGAGTTTCTTTTTTTAATTTTATTTATTGACTTTTAGAGAGGAAGGGAAGGAGAGGGCAGGAGGGAGAGGGAGGGAGAGAGAGAAACATCAATTTGTTGTTCCACTTATTTATGCACTCATTGTTTGATTCTTGTATATGCCATGACTGAGGATAAAACCCAGTCAGGGCCCTACATACAAATTTCTATTGAAGTACAAGACATACATTTAGAAAACATTTAAATTGATCTATTTCATAGGATTTTATTTTCCTCACCAACTAAAGAACTGCAGAAAAGTACAAAAATGGCTTTTCCCTCTTAAAGTGCTCTCAAAAAGCAAAAATAAACAACTGGTAGGCAGTTATTAAAATCAAATTTAAAATAAAAAATATCCTATAAATTTGTGGCCACTAAAACTACAGCTGGAAGGACTCTGGATTTCTCCCACTTATAAAATCTAATTTTAGAGAAGCCAATTTGTTTTATATATAATTATCAGACCTGAGAGGAATGGGGAATGGAACATAAAAGTCATTTGGTAAAGTCACGTGCTGGCTTTCCACGTGTGTGTGTGGTTAGCTCCGATCAGATTGTTTGCCTTCTCAAGGGCAGGAATTGTGTTTAAATGAGTTTTGTATGCCTCACAGAACATAGAACAATCTTTTACACATAATGAAAAGTCAATAAAAGTTTTCTCAGTTTCATAAATTATTCCTAGTACCTTTACTTTATTCACTAAGGGAAATTAGGATTATATTAAAAACAAACACTGTTTCAAAATACTTCCATTGTGGGAGGAGGAGAGCACCATCTTTATGTCTATATCAACATCTAATGCTTTCCTTATAAGGATATCAAATTTTAGCCAGTTTTCCCAGACTTCCATTTTTATTTATACTAGTTTAAAATAACTTATCTTTACTGGTTTATAGTATCCTGTAGCTTAAAGATAATAATCCCCTGCTCTAGGAAAACTCTTTAAACATGGAAATTTTCTAAAGACAACACTTTGCAAGCAACAGACCTAAGACTAACCATCAGACTGATAAATTGACACCTCTTACAGTCAATCCTCATAACTTTCCAGAGTGGTGTTTTGTTTTCCTAGGAAAAAAATAAACCATATATATATTTTTTAATTCTCACCTGAAGACATGTTTACTGAGAGAAAGAGAGAGAGGGGGGGAGAGAGAGAGAGAAAAAAAATCGTTGCCTCTAGCACATGGCCCAACTGGGTATCAAACCCACAACCAACCAGGAATCAAACCCGAGACCTTTCTGTGCATGGCATGATGCTCCAACCAACTGAGCCACACCTGCCAGGGATCAACCATATTTCTTAATCCTTTCTAATCTAAATGTATGGTATTCAAGACAGTGGACACTAATGGTATGTGGCTACTAAGCACTTGAAATGTTGCTAGTTCAAATTGAGGTATGTTGCAAGTGCAAAATGAACACTGCATTTGGAAGATTTAGTACCAAAGGAAAAAAACCAATATAGCTTGTTAATATCTTTAGTTATGTTGAAATTACATTATTTTAGATAGACTAGGTTAATTAAAATTCAGTATTAAAATTTATCCTCCTCTTTCATGTTACATTTTTATTGTGACTACCAAAAATTTTTAAATTACATATGGGGCTCACATAATATTTCCATTGGACAGTGCTAAGATACACAATGAGAAACCAACCTTTGCATCTGAGTTTAAATTCTTCATCTCTTGGTATTCAAATTTTCCAGGCATGCCTTTTTAAACAAGGCTTTGAAATAAATGCTGAAACCCCTCTGAAGTTACATTAAAAATAATAGCCTTAACATTGTTCACCCTGATACCAAAGAGTGTTTTTAGGTAGTTTGCTTCCAACACTGGTCACCTGTTTGAAATAAAAATATATTCCACCCCCCAAAATCTGATTTCTTTCTGACACCCCAGGTAACCTGAGAATTAAGATTAAATGTTCTTAAGATTAATATGAAATCTTCAGGAAGACGGCAGCAGGCAGAACAGGAGGGAGAGTGAGTGTGTGAGAGAGTGTGAGTGGACATGAAGGTGGACAACGAAACTCGTACAGTGCAGAGACACAGAGCACAAAGTTCCTGTGCTCTGGACAAGCAGCCAGCTACCATGGTAAGCGGCTGTTCGGGGCGCTTCTCAATGCACTGCGGGGAAGTCCGAACATTTTAGGAGATCCTGGGTATTCCCTGGGAGGAGGCAGTGGGAGCGGCTAGGGCCCAGCGACCTAAGCCCACCAGAGCACCTGGCACCATCGGACCAGTGGACACTCTGTGTCAATACAGACCAGTGCACAGTACTGGAGCTCCCAAGGCGCCGGTTGTGGAAGCCGCGGACAGCCGGGAGCCTAGCACCATCCCACACAGTAGCAGCCTGATCAGGGTCGAGACATACCCCCAGCAACAGAGGCTGGGGAGAAGACTTCCATCCCCACACAACAGAAGTAAAGGCCAGCAGCTGAGACTCATCCCCAAAAACTACCGCAAAAGCTGAGCAGGAGTTGAGCCCAACGGGGCAGCAGCACTCCCCAGCCGCCAGGGGCAGGACCTGGGGCTCCACAGAGGCCTGCGAGGTCAAGCAGCACACAAGAGAGGTGGGAAGCCAGAGCTCAAGAAGGACTGGTGCGATCCAGGTAACCACCCACGGGACTTGCAGGGTGCAGGGGCACCAGAGAGGCCTGTGCTACACAGCAGGGACTGCGATCCAGTTACCTACAGGACCTGAGGGGTGCTGAAGCACCAGAGAGGACTGTTCGACCCAGCAGGGACTGTGAGATCTGGTTACACGCAGGACCTGCGAGGTACTGAAGCACCAGAGAGGTCTTGAGACCCAGCAGGGACTGTGCCATCCAGTTACCTGCGGGACCTGCAGGGTGCTGAAGCATCAGAGAGGCCTGTGCGACCCAGCAGCCCATAACATAAGCATAGAGCTGAGTCCCCAAAGGGACTGTGCAATCCAGTTACCCACCGGACATGCAGGATGAGGGGGCAACAGAGAGGCCTGTGCAACATAGCTTGGCACAAGATAGGCGTGGAGGATGTGAAAATGTAGGCTGAGTGAATGGAAGCTACACAGACAATCTCCCAGGACAAAATGGAATTTAAAACTGAAATAAAGACAAATCCTCGGAAAAAAATCAACAGAAAAGCAACAGGAGAGGACCATATAACCAGGAATACTGGTAGGATCTGCGTAGGCACGAGAGGGTGGTGGGCTGGGTGCCCACGGACAGCAGCAGTCTTAGCTGTGAGCAGCACCCTTGGGGAATAAAGACCAGGCCCACTCTACAACACAGAGAGCCTGGACAGAACGCTAAAATAGCCACAGCCACTCACCTGAGGGCTATGGCAGAGGGAGGGCAGACTGGGCTGGAACTCTGTGGGGACAGCCGGATTTGGAGGGCACTCAAAGTTTTGCTGAGTTGTGGCAATAAAGAACAGTGGCCAGCGTGCTCCTTCCTGGAGCTGTGGAGAAAGGCAGCAGCCCCCACACCAGGAGATTCAGTTTTTCCCAGGTAAGGCAAAGAAATGCAAATCAAGGCTCATTAACAACCAGCATATATCCAACCCTCTGGAAATCTCCTTATGCAGAACACCAGGGCTACATTCCAAGGCACTGAGAAACTGAGACTACTAGCCACCAGGAAAAAGCTAGAGGTTACTGAACCATTCCTGGGCTTGCAAATCTACCCAGGAAAGTAAGACTTGACAGTGGTGTTTAATGTGGGCCCCCCAGGCGCATCCAAACACAGTAGAGGGAGACACAAACAGCAGAACAACAACACCCACAGGGAAAATTTGGCAGGCTTCAACACCCACTGAGATAGCCAAAACGGTGAAACAAAGAAACAAATCCCAAATGAAAGAACAAGAGAACTCTATCGAAGATGAGATCAATAAAATGCAGTTAAGCAAACTATCAGAGGTAGACCTCAGAGCCATGATCTTGAGAAAACTCAACAGCATGAGTAAGAACATAAGCACCATGAGTAAAGATATAGAAACAATGAAAACCAACCAAGTGGAAATGAAGAATGACATAGCAGAAATAAAGAACATATTGAAGGACTAACGAGCAGAGTAGAGGAAGCTGAGGACCGGATCAGTGAATTGGAAGATAGGGTAGGAAAAAATCAACCAATCAGAAAAACAAAACAAAACAAAAAACCAATTAAAAAACAGGAAGATAGCTTAACAGAACAGTGGGACAACTGGAAACGTAATAACATTTGCATCATAGGAGTCCCTGAAGAGGAAGAAAATGGTCATGGGTTAGAGAATATATTTGAAGAAATAATGACAGAAAACCTTACTAACTTAGTGAAGGAAGAAGGCATTCAAGTTCAAGAAGCACAGAGAGCCCCAAGTAAGAAGAACCCAAACAGGCCCACACCAAGACACATAGTAAGTAAAATGCCAACAATTAAAGACAAAGAGAGAATCCTAAAGGCAGCAAGAGATAAGCAACAGGTTACCTACAAAGGAAACCCCCTTAGGATCTCAACTGAGTTCTCAACAGAAACATTACCGGCCAGAAGGGAGTGGCATGAAGTAATCAAGATCATGAAAAACAAGGATCTGAGTCCAAGACTACCCTATCCAGCAAGGCTATCATTCAAAATACAAAGTTAAATAAAGAGCTTCCTGGAAAGAAAAAAGGCTAAGGGACTATATGAACATCAAACAAGCACTGGAAGACATGCTAAAAGGACTGCTGTAATTAGTAGAATAGGAAGAAAAATTTAACCACACTAAACAAAAATGGCACTAAATAAGTACATATCAATTATCACCTTAAATTTGAATGGTTTTAATGCTCAAAAAAAAAAAAAAAGATACACAGTAACTGACTGGATAAGAAAACATGACTCACATATATGTTGTTTACAAGAAATCCACCTCACAAGAAAAGACTCACATAGGTTGAAAGTGAAAGGATGGAAAAAAATATTTCAAGCAAACAGAAAGCAAAAAAAAGGTAGGGTAGCAGTACTCATATCTGATAAAGTAGATTTCAAAATGAAGGCCATAACTAGAGACAAAGAAGGCCACTATATAATACTGAAAGAATCTATTCATAACCTTGGTGAACATATATGCACCCAACTTAGGAGCACCAACATATACTAAAACTATTTTGGAGGAATTCAAAGGAGGAATCAACAGCAATATAATCATAGCAGGGGACTTCAATACCCTGCTGACATCACTTGATAGATCTTCTAGACAAAAAACTAACAAGGAAACACAGACTCTAAATGAAGCGCTAGAGCAAAAGGATTTAATAGATATCTACAAAGAATTACACCCTAAAACCGTAGATTCACCTTCTTCTCAAGTGCACATGAGACATTCTCAAAGATATACCACATACCACGTAGTTAGTGCAAACTAAGTCTCTACAAGTTCAAGAAGATGGAAATCATATCAAACAGCTTCTCAGATCACAATGGCATGCAACTAGAAATCAATTGCAATAAGAACATGCAAAGATATTTGAAAACATGGAGGGTAATTAGCATGCTTTGAACAATGCATGGGCTACCATGGAGATCAAGGAAGAAATTAAAAACTACCTGGAAACCAATGAAAATGAACATACAACAACACAAAAAACTAAGGGGTGCAGCAAAAGCTGTTCTGAGAGGGAAGTTCATAGTACTACAGGCCTACCTCAAGAAGCAAGAAAAATTTCTAACAGAATATCTAACCTCACCACTTAAAGAACTAGAGAGCAAACAGAAGGAAAACCCCAGAGCAAGTAGAAGGAAAGAAATAGTAAAGATCAGAGCAGAAATAAATGACATGAAGACCAAAAAAACAATTCAAAAGATCAATGAAACAAAGAGCTGGTTTTTCGAAAAGATAAACAAGATTGATGGACCCTTAGCTAGTCTCACTAAGAAACAAAGAGAGAAAACCCAAATACACAAAATCAGAAATGAAAGAGGAGAAATAATAACTGACACCACAGAAATACAAAGGATTGTTAACAGATATGAACAATTAAACAGCAACAAATTCAACAATCTAAGCTAAATTGACAAATTCCTAGAAACATGTAGTCTCCAAAAACTGAACCAGGAAGAGATAGAAAACTTGAACAGACCAATAACAACAAAAAAATTGAAGATGTAATCAAGACTCTCCTAGCAAACAAAAGCCCAGGCCCGGACGGCTTCACAGGGGAATTTCACCAAACATTCAAAGAAGAACTAATACCCATTCTCCTCAAACTATTTCGGAAAGTTCAAGGAAGACTTCTAAACTCGTTTTATGAGGCCAGCATAATGCTAAGTTCAAAACCAGAAAAAGACACTACAAAAAAAGAAAACTACAGACCAATATCCCTGATGAACATAGATGCCAAAATCCTGAACAAAATACTAGCAAATCGAATCCAGCAAAACATCAAAAAAAGTATTCCCCATGACCAAGTGGGATTCATCCAGGGATGCAAGGCTGGTACAATACTCACAAATCAATACATGTGATACACCACATAAACAAAATGAAAGATAAAAATCATATGATCATATCAATAGACACTGAAAAAGCATTCAACAAAATCCAGAACCAATTTCTGATAAAAATGCTCAGTAATGTGGGAATAGAGAGATCATATCTCAACATAATAAAAGCCGTATCTGAAAGACCTAGAGCCAACATCATACTCAATGGGCAAAAACTAAAAGCATTTCCCTTAAGAACAAGCCCTGGCCGGTTTGGCTCAGCGGTTAGAGTGTTGGCCTGCCGTCTGGAGAGACCCGGGCTCGGTTCCCTCTAAGGGTGCATGCCTCCGTTGCAGTTTGTCCCAGGCCCTGGTTGGATGGGTGGTGCGAGTGGCAGCCACTTGCTGTGTCCCTTTCATGTCGATATTTTTCTCTCTTTCTCTCTTCCTCTCTCTCCCTCCCACTCTATCTGAACAAAATATCTAGAAATGTCCTCGGGTGAGGATAGAACAGGAACAAAACAAGGATGCCCACTTTCGCCACTCTTATTTAACATAGCACTGGAAGATTTTTCCACAGCAATCAAACAGGAAGAAAAAAATAAAAGAGATCCTAATTAGAAAGGAGGAAATGAAACTGTCATTATTCGCAGATGACATGATACTATACGTAGAAAACCTCAAAACCATCAAAAATCTACTAAACTTAACAAATGAATTTGACAATGTAGCAGGATACAAAATTAACGTCAAGAAATCGACGGCATTCTTATACATCAATGATAAACTCACAGAAAGAGAAAATAAAAACACAATCCAATTTACCATCGCAGCAAAAAAATTAAGATACCTAGGAATAAACTTAACCGAAGGAATAAAGGACCTATTCACAGAAAACTACAGGTCATTGAAAAAAGAAATAGAGGAAGAGATAAAAAAGTGGAAGCACATATCTTGTTCAAAGATTGGAAGAATTAACATCATTTAAATGTCCATACTACCCAAAGCAATCTATAGATTCAACACAATGCTCATCAAAATACCAACGACATACTTCACAGAACTAGAACAAGTACTTCAAAAGTTCATATGGAACCAAAAAAGACCTCAAATAGCCACAGTAATCTTGGAAAAGAAGAACAAAGTTGAAGGGATCGCATTACCAGATTTCAGGTTATACTACAAAGCCACTGTAATCAAAAGAAACTTGTACTGGCACAAGAACAGGCAGATAGATCAATGGAAAAGAATAGAGAACCCAGAAATGGACCCAAGGCAATATGCTCAATTAATATTTGACAAAGTTGGCAAGAGAATACCGTGGAGTAAAGACAGCCTCTTTAATAGATGGTGTTTGGAAAATTGGACAGCTACATGCAAAAAAATGAAACTAGACCATCAACTTACACCATACACAAGAATAAACTCAAAATGGATAAAAGACTTAAATGTGACTCATGAATCCATAAAAATCCTAGAAGAAAATATAGGCAACAAAATTTCAGACATCATACGCAGCAGAATTTTCAATGACACGTCACCTAAGGCAACAGAGAAAGCGGAAAATGAATAGGACTACATCAAACTCAAAAGCTTCTGCACAGATACAATCATCAAAACGGAAAGGCAACCCACTGTATGGGAGAGCATAATTGCCAATGATATATCAGATAAGGGGTTAATTTCCAATATATATAGAGTGCTCATACAACTCAACAAAAGGAAGACAAAGAACCCAATTAAAAAATGGGCAAAGGACCTAAATAGACACCTCCCCAAACTGGACATACAAGTGGCTAAGAGACATGAAGAAATGCTCAACATCACTAATCATCAGAGAGATGCAAATTAAAACAACAATGAGGTATCACCTCACACCTATCAGAATGGCCGCCATCAACAAATCATCAAACAACAAGTGTTGGCAGGGGTTGCAAAAAGGGGATTCTAGTACACTGCTGGTGGGAATGCAGACTGGTGCAGCCACTATGGAAAACATTATGGTGTTACCTCAAAAACTTCAAAATTGAACTCTCAGTTGACCTAATGATCCCACTTCTAGGAATATACCCTAAAAGCCTGAAACACCAATCAGAAAGAATATATGTACCCATGTTCGTAGCAGCACTATTTACAATAGTGAAGATCTGGAAACAGCCCAAATGTCCATCAGTAGATGAATGGATAAAAAAGCTGTGGCACATATACACAATGGAGTACTATGCAGCTGTAAGAAAGATGTCTTATCCTTTTAAACGACATGGAGGGGCCTGGAAAGTATTATCCTAAGTGAAGGAAGCCAAACAGAGAAAGACAAGTATCATTTGATCTCACTTATTTGTGGAATATAATGAACATAATAGTCTGAGGAATGGGTAGTCCCCGAGACGTGGAAGTGGGGTACTGACTGACAATCCCCAGAAGAGAGGTATGGGGAAGAGATAAACCAGATTTATATGCATTTATGCATGAACAATGGATATGGACAACAAAGCTGGGGGCAGGGTGGGGGAGGGGTTATCTGTGGGGAAAATAGAAAAAACATCTGTAACAAAAATAAATAATTGAATAAAAAAAAATTAAATCTTCAGTCAAATCAAACATTCCCCAAAAACCTCTGAAACCAGGTTTTCCTGTTGAACACCTCTACTATGAATTGTATAATGTCTATGTCAGTATTCTCCGGTAGAACTTCCCTTGGTGATAGAAATGAATATCTGCATTATTCAAAATGCTGGCTGCTGACCACATGTTGCCAGCCAGTGCACGTGCCCAGTACAACTAAGGAATTAAATTTTAGTTTTATATCATTTAAATTAATTTAAAATTTAAAAACCACATGAACCTAGAGTCTACTATATAGGACAGGCCTACACTGATATACTTTGAGGTTCAGGCCCACAGAGACACTGAGCAAAAAACAAGATTGTCCATAGTCCCTCTGAATGACAGGTTCTCATCAAGCTCAGTACACCAAACCAAGGCAGGTGAGCAAAAAAGGACAGCACCGAGGGTTTCTCTACCAGTGAACTCTGAAGTCCATTATTGCCCTCCCAGCCTTGATTGCATAAGCACCTGAAAAGAAAACTTTCCTTCATTTGCAAAGATGCTAAAGAGAAAATGGTTTATCCATCCATGAATGAAGACTATGCCTTGTGGTTAATAGGGCTTTCATTCAATCATTCCTTCATTTTTTTCTTCACATAAATATCAAGGGCCTATAAATAAGCCCATATTAAGAGCCTACTATGTGTGAGGCACAATTCTAAACTCAGGGAATATTAACAGCAAACACACACTCTGGCTGTCATGGAGCTCATGTTCTAGTAGAGAAGATCCAACTATTTCAGATAGTAAGAAATGCTATGAAGGAAACAAAGCAGGGTAATATGAAGCTCTATAACTCTAAAGTACAATTTACACTAAACCAGTAAGAATTGTTGTTTTTTTAAACAATTTATAAGCATGAAACTTTTATCCTTAAAAATATCCACTGGAGGAAATTTCTAAGAGTCAGGGTAGAATAAATGTGGCTTTTGGAAGAAAGAGTATTTGTTATGGTAGGGAAAACAAAGCTAAGTCTGGCCAGGGTGATAGCTAGACTCAAATAAGGTGTCTCAATGAGCAAAGTAAGAGGCAGAAGCAGAAACAGAAACGATTATACAACATACTCCTACTTGCAGCGTTTCCAGATACTTTGAGTTAGGTTTCCCAATGAAGTGTTAGGAGTATGGAATGAGTGAATCAAGGACCTCAAATCATATATATTAATAGGTCTCCTAATAAAAAAATCAATTATTTACCATGGAGGTAAAATGTGAAGAATCATAGGCAGTTCTGGAGTTGTACCTAGTACACCAGATACCATGATCCATCTACGTGTTCCTTTTAAAGCCCCATCAGGCAAGGACTGCATTTCAAAAGGCATTTAGTGTGCATGTATACATGTGTATTTTTTAAACACACTTCATTATCACTGCAAGTCTAAAGCAGCTCTGCTATATTTCAAGATTCTTCAGGATTTCAGTCAGAAGAGACATCAAAAATATTAAATAGATCATGTGTATATCTCCCCAATGATCTCAAAAGATGTACAGATTTCACAGGTGCACAGTAAACGCTATCATATCACTATTCACCCAGATGGAGCTCAAAAGACCTTCTGGAGCCCTAGTATCTAAGGGGACTAACATGACATTGTCATTCTGACTCTGTTTAGATGCATAAAAGGAACAAGAGAGGGCTTTGGTTGCAACTAGATCATTCGTAAACCTGGAATTTTACACTTTAAACACTTTTTCCTGATGTGTAACTTATTATTAATTTCATAATGCAGGAAGACAGTAAGGACTTGTTCCTCCACAAATGACCCCATTGTTCTATGCCAAAAACAGAGATAAGAACAAGAGGCAGAATGCAACATGAAGTACCCTGGTGGCAACTAACATTTCTTAAACCTCTCTAGTAGCTTTTCTTTTATTTGCTATTTTTGGAATTTTACATGGACATTAATATTAGAAAGTCCTCCTAATAGCCACTAAAGACTTTTGTAAAAATTAGGTCCTAAAAAACAACCTCCAATATTTAAACATCAGGGGCTATATTTCATTAACCTAAAGAATTCTAAGACCAAACTTTTAGTACTAAAATGAAGTTTTCACTTCCCAAGTGTGAAACTGGTCCTCCCCACCAAAATCAACCCGTACTTGCAGTTCCCATAATCTTTTTAATGATTATATTTTTATAATTTCCCATACCAAACAGCTGCTGCCATTTAGGGCCACCGTATGGATAGTAAATAGTCTTCCTTGTGATACAATTAAAAGAACACTGAGGTAAACAAGAGAAAATCCAAAAAGTTTAACTGATTCTTGGCTATGTTTTCTTACCTTGAGGACTACATAAGTGTACAGGATGTGACATGAGAAAGATGGGGGCAGGCAAGCTTTGGGCTCCCTTGAAAGAAGGCATATCAATGTTGTAATCAGTAAGAATATTGTACCCTACCTCAAAATCCATAGGATGAAACATATTTTTGATGATGACAACTCGCTCGTGGCGCATTCTGGATGGCCCATCCCTTCTCTCAGGTCTCCAATCCAACTGCCTAATGCCATAAAGTAGAAATAATCTTTATTGAGTATTTAATGATAATTATTTGATTCCAAGACAACGTTGTCTATTTTAGTCATACTACCATTCAGAGAACTTACTGGAATAAAAATAATGGGCAGGTGAAAGGTGGACCCAGTATTTGAAATCCCCAGACTATTACAGGGTGAGGCAAAAGTAAGTTTACAGTAGTTCATAAGGAAAATAATACATTAATTAATAAATAATAATACAAAAATAAACTCTGTGTTTTGCACTCAAAACTGTAAACCTACTTTTGTCCCACCCTGTATATTTTTTCAGAACTGCTGTCTGGGTACAAATATTCCAATGATATTCCTGAAAAATTGCTAATTATTAAGTATGTACAATTATGTAAGAGCCCTGGTCAGTTTGGCTAGTGGTTAGAGTGTCAGCCCATGAAATTCTGAAGAGTCTTGGGTTCAATTCCAGTCAAGGGCACATACCTCAAATGCAGTTCAGTCCCAAGCTCTTGTTGGGGTCGTTCAGGAGGCGACCAATCGATGTGTCTCTCTCACATCAATGTTTCTCTCTCTCTCTCCCTCCCACTATATTTGAAGATAAATGGAAAAATATCCTCAGATGAGGATTAAAAAGAAAATTAAAAAAAAAGATTTACTCTGAGGCCGAAAATATGTTCAAATTGTATTGTTTTTTAGGCATTTTATGACTATGACAAACTGCATTGAAATACATAAAACTACTCATTCTTTGTTGTTACAATCTTAAATTTTACTGATACTGTTTATAAAATTTGCAGGTATCTGTTTTAACTATTCCCATAAAAACCACAGGACATGCCCGGTCAGTGTCGCTCAGTGGTTGAACGTTGACCCACGCACCAAGAGGTCACCAGTTCAATTCCTGGTCAGGGCAAATGCCGATTGTGGGCCCGATCCCCAGTGGGGGGTGTGCAGGAGGCGGCCAATCGATGTTCTCTCTCATCCATATTTCTACCTCTCTCTCCCTCTCTCTTCCTTTCTCTCTAAAGTAAATCAATAAAAAAAATATTAAAAAAAAACACAGGATATCACAACTAAATGGCTTTATGACCACTTTATCAATAGTTTAAGCAGTATTAGAAGTGTTATCAGAACTCATTGTGATAAAAGTACTTAGCATTTTAGCTAATTTCTTAAAACTAGCATATTTCAAAACACGTATTAAACAAATGGATTAACAAAAACTGATGGCATTATGTATATACTATATATAATATATATTAAGTACAGTGATAAAACCTATCAATTCAATTTTCTAATTCCTCCTACAAACCTATATGTAAAAATTCAGCTTCTGGTGTAACTGATTTCAATTCACATTGAAAATGAACTAATGGCTCTGGTATACAAGCCTAAACTATCTTACTGAATCTGATGTTCAACATCTTCTTAAGAGATAGCTCTATCTCATTTAAGTCCCCATTGTATTACAAATGAACACCCCAGAAAATGAAAAGCACCACTGCTGCCAAATCATCCTATGGTACAGATTATTGAAGGTTCCTGATGACCTAATGAAATTCTTTAAAAATAATTTGTAGCCTTGCTGGTGTGGCTCAGTGGTTGAGTGTCGACCCATGTGCCAAGAGGTCACTGGTTCAATTCCCAGTCACAACACATGCCCAGGTTGTGGGCCTGATCCACAGTGGGGGTCATGAAGGAGGCAGCCAATCGATGTTCTGTCTCATGGATGTTTCTATCTCTCTCCCTGTCTAAAATCAATAAAGAAAATATTTTTACAAAATAATAATTTGCAGTTATATTTGATGGAGCAAAACTAGGTGGCTATTACGAAAAGCATATTCTAAGATATTTATATGAAATCTTTAAAAAGAACACAAACTTTTGTTGCAGAGATAGCTTTTTCTTGTAGTCCTTGCACTTCTTTTTCTTCTTAGAGGCATCATATTCCCCCTTCAGTTGAAACTTTGCCACCTCAACATGTAATTTGTAGCCTCTAATTTCATCTTCATCCAAAATTTTTAATGCAAGCTCCACAGATTCCCTCTTTATAAAGGGAAAACAAGACACAGTCAGTAAGGTACATACTGAAATAAAACTTCAGTTTTTTTAAAATGAATGATGACTAATACATACACTAACATTTTAAACATAACTACCCACTTTGGGATAAAGAACTCTAGAATGCATCTCAGGAAACCTGCATTCAAGACATAGCTGCCCCCAATTAGCCATGTGAACTTGGGCAAATTATTCAAGTTCTCTGAACCCCAGGTTTTTTCATCTGTAAAATGGAAGTAGTAATGCTTTCATTACAGGTTCTTGACAAAATTAAATGTAACACACATAAAGAATAGTGACTGGCATATGGTAGTTGCTCAATAAATTCTATCATTACTAAAGTAGTTTTGCTTCTTGGAGTCTCAATTTCTTAAGTAGGGAATAAGGCAAATGAACTTGTGTGATTTCTAAGGTGCATTCCAGTTTTAAAATTCTAAAATATTCCTTCTTAAAAGACTAGATGACTCAAGTAACAGGGAATAGCACAGCCAGCCTTTAATTTTTTTGTTCACCAATTAAAATGTAGATCTGTAACATAATCCAATCAAGCCCCCTAAAAATCGGTTCAGACTTTTCATAATCCTTGAAAAACTTCTAATTTTCAAACTCCATGTGAAAATTATATAACTACCTTCCTATAATGGTCAAGCTTATATCCCATTCCCATCATGTTAAAAAAACATGTCAGAACCTATCTCCCAAAAAGCTGTCAGCTTAATCTTACCCCCTTCTGATTTCACTGAAATGCTCTACATTCACAACATATCCATGATATTGGTACTGTTGTTTAACTTTGATTTTAGTTTGTAATTATTTTCAGGCCCTATGATATACGTGTATGTCATCATCATGCCCATTTCTTTTATACTATACAATAATGGGTATCACCTACTCCTAGCATGATAGGTGTTCCAGAAATGATGAATGCCTTTAACACTGAGCTTTCCCTGTGCAGTTGATGACGCCATGAATCAAGTTCTGCCGTTTCTGTTAATACCATTCTCTCCCATTAAAAAGATATTTTGAAACAGTAAGTATAAGCTATTATCTCCTTTATGGTCTAACTCAGGAGTCAGAAAACTTCTTTTGTAAAGAGCCAGTTAGTAAATATTTTAGATTTTGTGGGCCACGAGGTTCGTGCTGCAACCACTCAACTCCACTTTTGAAATATGTAAGTAGCCACAGACAAATGCATAAATAAATACATGCAGCCGTGTTCTAAAAATTTTTAACAAAAACAGGCAGTGGGCTGGAGTTTGCCAATCCTTGGTCTAATTCATTCATATGAACAAATAAAATATTACTGGCTTTTTTTTTCCTTGTGGATTTTGAAATATGCATTCTAAATTGACTATATGCATATACTCTGAAAGAGATCTGTGCAGTGAGAATTCTTTTAAGACAAAAGCACTTTGGTTATATAACTTACATAATACTTTGACCTGATACTATAGTTTCTTAGATAAAAGAATAACTTTATCAATGTGATACACACGGCTCAATCTGAAATTTCAGTTTTCTTCACATCCTATTTTGAATAGTTCTCTGTCTTAGTAATCATCTATATAAAATTATGGCCCTGGTTCTTGACTTAAAAATGGAGATAAAAGAAACTTATCTCACCACATAACTAACCTTCAAATAACAGCAAAGCCCATCTCCTTTAAGATTTCCTTGATTATCTTTGTAAAGCTTGACCTTAAATTCTTCTGTTTGAGGATCTCTCATAATAATGCCAAACTTGGACATGAGCTGTATAAATTCATCCAGTGTAATGTCTGGAGGCAAACCTATTAACATTAGTAAAAACTGTTTTAATTTATAAAGGTATCTAAATAAAGGTGAGAGTTACTTAGCATTCTACCAATTAGTAAGCTACAACTTTAGATGAGCACAATTTTGATTTTCTAAATGTATGTAAAAATATCACATCTACAGAATTGAGGAAATTTCATGTTTTAATGAATTCCAACATATATTAAAACTATGTTTTGCCTAGGCCTTATATCAATGAATCTGAAGGGACAAACTGCCACAAGTAACCTAAAGCAGACAGAAAGGATGGCAATGCAAAGTTACATACACTTAATTTTCCTTAGTTTTGTAATAAACAACAAGCATATTTCTCACTACTGTAAAAAGTTGAACAAAAATATTACACAATAAGAAACAAACTTTAGAGAAACTAAAAACTAAAAATCACTTTGTGAAAAGTATCAAAATTAAGTATTTTCTATTCTAAATCTATTTAAAAAGGTATACATACCAGACACATATACATTTGTATTTCTGTCTTCTTCAACATGAAACCATCCTAAAAATCAAAATGAATAAATAAATAAAACACATGCAAGAAAAGGTAAAAGTCACATAAAATCTTAACAGGGTGATAGTTTCTCAAAACTTTCAGGAACTTAATTCTTACCCGTAGAAAAAATAGACTAATTCAAACTACTGTCCAGCTTTCAATATATTTGGCACTTTTGACAGATAATGTTTCTGAACCCTATCTAAAAAAAGAGAGCTAGTTTATCTTTTTAAAAATTTTTTACTAAATTTATTGGGGTGACATTGGTTAATCAAATTATATAGGTTTCAGGTGTATAAGTCTGTAATACATCATCCCACCATCCCAACTCAAGTCTCCTTCCATCACCATTTATCCCCCCTTTACCCTCTTCTACCTCCCCCCACCCCTCCTTTCTCTCTGGTAATCACCATACTGTTGTCTGTGTCTATGAGGTTTTTTCTTTTTAATTGATTTTACAGAGAGAGGGAGGGAGACAGAGAGAGAAAGAAGGAAACATCAATGTGAGAGAGAAACATCAATCAGTTGCCTCCTGTACACACCCCAACTGGGACCAAACCTGCAACCTGAGCAGGTGCCCCAACCTGAAATCAAACTGGTAACCTTCTGGTGCACAGGACAAAGTTCAACCAACTGAGCCATACTGGCCAGGGTGAGGATTGTTTGTTTTTCTGCTTAATCCCTTCACCTTTTTCACTCAGCCCCCCAACTCCCTCCCCTCTGACAGCTGTCAATCTGTTCTCTCTATCTGAGTCTGTTTCTATTTTGTTAGTTTATTTTGTTCATTAGATTCTGTATGTAATTGAAATCATATGGTATCTGCCTTTCTCTGGCTGGTTTATTTCACACAGCATAATACTCTCCAGGTCCATCCATACTATCGCAGAAGATAAGATTTCTCTTTTTTAACAGCTGAGTAATATTCCATTTCCTAAATGTTATCCACTCATTTACTGATAGGCAGTTGGGCTGCTCCCAAATCTTAGGCTATGATTCTGATACTTAAAAAAAAACAAAAAACAAAAAAACTCATCCTTGCACTGACTTTAGGCCTTCTAATTAAGTTGCTTCTGACTCCAATCCACTTACTATGTTAGACATGGCCAAGCTGAAGAAAAACTGACTTAAATTCAATTTAATTAAACTTAAAAAGTATAAAAAATAACCTTACAAATGTAACTTTTGATAATCCTAATAATAGCTCTATTTTGCAAAGGAAGCAACTGAGGCATAGCATTTAAACAGCCCACTCAACACCCACAACAAGTTAGTGCAAGAGCCAACACAGGAATCCAAATAATAATTTTTTTTTTAAATCCTCACCCGAGGACATTTTTCCATTTTTTTGTTCAGATAGAGTGGGAAGGAGAGAGAGGTAGAGACAGAGACAGAGACAGAGAGAGAGAGAGAGAGAGAGAGAGAGAGAGAGAGAGAGAAACATCAACGTGAAAGGGACACATCGAGTGGCTGCCACCCGCATGACCACCAGGGCCGGGGACAAACTGCAACAGAGGTACGTGCCCTTAGCGAGAACCGAACCCGGGTTTTCTCTGGAATGCAGGCTGATGCTCTAACCGCTGAGCCAAACTGGCCAGGGCCCAAATAATAATTTGTAAAAGCCCATCTCAATGATTCCTTCAAAGCCATTATAATTCTCCAAAAACAACTATATATACACACACTCACATTTTTAATTTTTACACTCATGTTTTGCAAGCTAAATCCACTTGCCTGATTCAGCCTTTCTCTTCTCTCCCCTCTTTTTGGGATCAGTGGGTTCAGGGGTTTTTCTTTGTGGAGGTTCCTCTGCAGGCCTAGCATTACCATCTCGGACATTTGCAGTAGAGCTAGATGCACCATCATTAGAAAAGCCATAATTGGCCTGATATGTAGCAATGAAATCTTCAGTGATCTGAACAAGAAATAAAACACACACATATAGAAAAATTAAAAAATTATTTTCTTCTATGAATAATTTACACTGTGTTCAATTACAGCATATTCAGTTATAGAAGTGTTTCTGTGGATAATTGTCGTAGTAATAAAGTGCAAATGCAAGAATACTCATCTTATAGGGTGGGGCAAAACTAGGTTCACAGTTGTTCACATAGAAAATAATACATTAATTAATAAATAATAATCCAAGAATAAACTCTGTTTTTCATGCTCACAACTGTAAACCAACTTTTGCCCCACCCTGTATATAGAAAACAGCATAAAATGATTAAAAAAAATAAGACATGGGTACTTGGATTTTCAACACAAAAGTCTGAGATACTACTAAGTTATTTTAAATGATGTTGGCACCTTTCCAGTTGTTTCATTTATAAATTACTACGTCGCTACAGTCTACTTGGGTAAGGCCACAAGAACATATAACAAAAGAAAGACCAGATAACAATAAAACAGAATAAAAACCAAAAGCCAACTAGCAATCTAACAACAGAATAATTTTTCTTTAACTATACAGATGTACAAAAGTATACATATACTAAATATTTTTTAATATTTAAAATTTTTATTTTATTTTTTCCATCACCATCTATAACCTCTATGCCCTCTTCTGCCTCCATACACTAAATATTCATGAATCTGTATGCAAAAAGAACAGAATGGAATTTTGATTTGGTGTATAAAGAATGGGGCTAACAACAGTAAATGCTTATTTTAACTTTATCAATAATTAAATCATATTATCATTTATAGTCATAAAAGTTAACAACAAATCCAATCTATCTTCTTGGCTTTCAGGGAAAAAAGCACTACTGCACAATACAAGAAATGTAGTTATATATATATGCAGGACTGGTGTGGCTCAGTGGTTAAGTGTCGACCCATGCATCAAGAGGTCGCTGGTTCGATTTTCAGTCAGGGCACACGCCCAGATTATGGGCCAAATCCCCAGTGGGGGGCATGCAGGAGGCAGCCAATAGATGTTCCCTCTCATAGATGTTTCTATCTCTTTCTCCCTCCCTCTTCTTCTCTCTCTAAAAATCAATAAAGAAAAAAAAGACTTAAAAAAAGAAGAAATGTAGTTGTATCTTCATACCAATCGATGTTAGGCACACACAGGAATGGGAACATTTTTAAACTCAAAGTTTGAAGAGATATGGGCTTACATAGCATAAAAAGATACTTACGAGGTAATTTAATTATCAGACTATTGTTAAAAGAACTCAGAGGCTGAAATAAACAAATCTGCACTCGAGCTAGCACTACAGTACAGGAGTAAAGTACAGTTGATCCTAGAACAACACAGGGGTTAGGGATGTCAACACCTCACTCAGTCAAAAATTTGCGTATAACCTTTAATTCCCCCAAAACTTTACTACTGTAGCTGTTGACCATAAGCCTTACTGATAGCATAAAGTCAATTAATAAATATTTTGTGTTATATATATTGTATACTGTATTCTTCTTTTTTATCCTCACCCGAGGACATTTTTGCATTTGTCTTCAGATACAGTGGGAGGGAGAGAAAGAGAGGAAGAGAGAGAGAGAAACATCGATGTGAGAGAGATACATCAACTAGTTGCCACTCACATAACCCCAACAGGGGCCAGGGACAAACTGCAACGGAGGTATGTGCCCTTAGCAGGAACCAAACCCAGGACTCTCTAGTGTGCAGGCTGACGCTCTAACTGCTGAGCCAAACCGGCCAGGGCCTGTATTCCTTTTTTAAAGATTTTTTAAACTGATTTTTAGAGAGAGAGGAAGGGAGAAAAGAGAGAAACATCAATGTGAGAGCAAGACATTGATCTGCCTCCCGCATGCCCCCCACCGGCAACTGAGGCAGAAATCTAGGCATGTGCCCTGACCTGGAATGGAACTGGCAACCCTTCGGTGCATGGAACAACACCCAACCAACTGAACCACACTGGCCAGGGTGTATAGTGTATTCTTAAAGCTACAGGATTATTAAGAAAATCATAAGAGAAAACACATTTACAATACTGTATTACATTTACTGATACCATAATTTTATGTGATCTGTATACAAGATAAAAAAGTTTGCATATAAGAGGACCCAGTTCGAACCCCAGTCATTCAAGAATCAACTAGTATATTTAACAATTTGAAGGGATTGGAATGTATACAGAAACACAAAATGGGAAAGAAAGAAGTTGAATAATTTTTTAAAGTTATACAACGGAGACAAGTTTCGTTATTACAGGCTTGCAAGTCAATTAGTGCGCTATTTGGTATCCTTTTCCCCACCCATATGAGAATCTGATTAACAGGATACTTGAACCGAGTCTAACTCTAGTTCTTTAATTGAAATTAAGCTGAAATAAAATGCTTAATAATTTCCAAATATTCTACATAAACATACACGGAACTTGTCAACCCATATTCTGTGCATCTCTGGTCATATTTCTGTGGTTACATGGTTCATGCATGTGTCTAGGGCCAAAATTTAATAGAAAATAGATGTGCAGACAAAGTTCAATCAGTAATTCCATATAAATTGCTAGTTAAAAAAAAAAATCAAGAAGCTGCATTTAACACATAGTAAATAAGCCAAACATCTGAATTCCCAGGATAAGTGAGGTTGGCTCCCTGAGAATAACAGCCACCAAGTTTGTTCTTGGTGTTTTTCCTTCTTGCAATAAAAAGCAGTCAACAATGTAATAACCAACTGTGACCTTCACAGATAAAGTTAATAAAGCGTAGAAAAAAATTTGTCATTAAATTACATTTAAGACATCTCCCTAAAGATTTTCGTACCTTTACACATTGGTTCTGCAACAACAGAACAAAAAGAACGGCCACTACCCATGGGGGCTCTAACCCCAAGACCTCGAAAAGAAAACAAGGCTGGCCCAGCGGCCTGCTCTACAGAGGCACCAGTGACAAACACTTACCTTGGGGAACCAAGCTTTCTTGTCCAGGTCCCACTCGTAGGGGGTGTCATCTGGCTGCTGTCCCAAAGAACTGGTTTCTCCACCAGGATCTTTCTGGGTGTCTCCGTCCTTGGTGTCTCCGTACAATTTTTGCATTCGCAACTGCTCATCAAAGTCGTCTCTCCCATCCAAGCTGTTAGCGCTCATGTTGCCGACTTAGCCCAGGAGCACAGTCCAGTCAGGTGAGAGACCGAGATGAGGCTAGAGTAGAAAAGAGAAAATGAGATACTGCCATACTCGCCCCCCCCACGAGCCTCCCCGCAGAGCCCCAGCAGCCACCGGGAGGTCGACCCACCCAGCGGAACCGCCGCTTCCGCCGCCCACCCGCCCGCCGCGCGCGCCCCCATGCTCCCCGCTTGGTTGAGCCACCGCCCACCTGGCTCACTCCGCCCGACCTCACAGCAGCCACTAGATCCAGGGTGCGGCGAGAGCGCGCACACGCGCCTCCGCCACCGCCTACCGGGTCTCAGAGGACTGCAGCTCCGAGGCAACGTCAGAAAACGACTTGAGAATGGAGGCCCGCTCAGATTGACGCAGTCGCCATTGTCGGCGCGTCAAGACGTCTAGGGTCGCGCCGACACGCCCATGTTGGCGTCAACCCGCGCAGACGCAGGACTGGGCGCGGGATCCAAGGGGCGGAGCGCTAGGGCGCGCGCGGCTGCCACGCGCACCGCCTTGAGCCGGCGTGGGACACGGGGTGCTAGGGCCCACAGCCGGCATGGTTGGGCCGGGCTCCGGCAGCCCGAAAGCGTGGGAAAATTCATACCTGGAGGACGGATGTCGGGGCGCCGCCATCTTGAGGGGGGTGCATGGGGCGAACGTAACTGGATGGTCTTGCTGAGAGAAAGCCGCGCCTCCTTGGCCCAAAGGCCCCTCCTGCGCATGGGAAACGTTTTTTTGTTTTTACCTGTTTCTCCCTGATTCCCTAAGATAGGCATGGGTTCCAGTGCATCTTGGTAGCCTAAGCTCCTAGCATGGAGTCTGATATCTAACACGTGGTGGATGAGTGAGTGAAGGAAGGAGCTATGGGTGGAAGGGCCAGACTTTTCCAAGCCCCAGCCCCTGCTTTCTCTGGTACCTTCCTCAGGCCTAGGATGGACTCTGTGGAAAGGGAGGGAGTGCAGCAGTTAGTTGCTTGCTTCTTGTACTGCATGATTCGGAGGTGCTCAAGCTCCAAACCTGACACATCCAAGTGTAAACACCAGCTTTACTCACTAACTTCATTGTTTTTTCTTTCTTCGAGAAAGACAGAATGTTTCTCAAAACAACTTGCTTTTCCCAGAAATGACACATATAGCTGAAAATGAAGGAGTGTATAATTTTTCAAAATATATTTTTATTGATTTTAGATATAGAGGAAAGGAGAGGGAGAGAGATTGAATGAAGCATTGATGAGAGAGAAACAAGGATGAGGGATGGAGCCTAAAACCCAGGCCGAGGGGGAATCAAACCAGTGACCTCTTGAGGTGCATGGGAGGAGGCCCAACCAACTGAGCTGCACCAGCCTGGCAAGGAGTGTATAATTGTTATTTTTATTTTTAACTTATCTTTATTGTTGAATGTATTATAGATGTCCCCCTTTTTTCCCCTATTGACCCCCTCCTCCCTAATCCCATCCCCCTCCTGCTTTCCCCACACTATTGTCTTTGTCCATTAGTTGTGCATATAAGCATAGAAGTTCTCTGGCTTATCTCATCCCACCCTCCCTATCCCCTTCCCTTTGAGGTTCATCAGTCCAACAACCAACTTAATCCCTTGATCTTTTTCACCCATCCCCCTAAAACCCTCCAATCTGGCAACCAACAAAAAGTTCTCTGTATCTATGAGTTGGTTTCTATTCTGCTTGCTAATTTGTTTGTAGTTTCAATTGTTGATAGATATGTATTTATTGCCATTTTATTGTTTATATTTTTGTTCTTCAAGAAGACCCTTCAACATTTCATATAATACTGGTTTGGTGGTGATGAACTCCTTTAGCTTTTTCTTGTCTGGGAAACTCTTGATATGTCCATCGATTCCAAATGATAGTTTTGATAGCTTTGCAGGATAGAGTAATCTTGATTGTAGGTCGTAGCTTTGCGTCACTTTGAATATCTCTTACCACTCCTTTCCAGCCTGAAAAGTTTCTTTTGAGAAATCAGCTAACAGTCTTATGGGATCCCCTTTGTAGGTAACTATCTGCTTTTCTCTTGCTGCTTTTAAGATTCTCTCTTTGTCTTTAAGCTTTGGCATTGTGATGATGATGTGTCTAGCTGTGGACATCTTTGGGTTCATTTTGTCTGAGACTCTCTGCTTCCTGGACTTGTATGTCTGTTTCCTTCACCAAGTTAGGGAAGTTTTCTATCATTATTTTTTCAAATAGGTTGTCAATGTCTTGCTCTCTCTCTTCTCCTTCTGGCACCCCCATGATGCGAATGTTGGTATGCTTGACGTTGTCCCAGAAGCTCCTTATACTCATTTTATTTTTTCATTCTTTTTCCTTTTTGCTGTTCTGATTGGATGTTTTTTGCTACCTTATACTCCAATTCAATGGTTTGCTTCTTGACTTCATGTACTCTACTATTGATTTCCTGTAAATTATTCTTTATTTCAGTTAGTGGATCCTTCATTTCTGACTGGTCCTTTTGTATGTTGTTGATGTTCTCACTGAGTTTCTTGGAGTTCTCCTTAAGTTCCTTGAAGGTCTCATTAAGTTCCTTGAGCATCCTTATAACCAGTGTTTTGAATTCTGCATCTGATTGATTGCTTATCTCCATTTTGTTTAGTTCTTTCCCTAGAATTTTGTTCTGTTCTTTCTCTTGGGACATGTTTCTTTGTCTCCTCATTTTGGCTGCTTCCCTGTGTTTGTTTGTATGTATTAGGTAGAGTTGCTATGCATCCTAGGCTTCATAGGGTGGCCTATTTGTTGTAGGTGCTCTGTAAGGTCCAGTGGCACAGCCTCCCTGATCACCCCAGCTGGGCCCTTGAGTGCACCCCTAGTGTGGACTGTACACCCTTCTGTTGTAATTGAGGTTTGATTGCTGTTGGCACATCAATGAGAGGGATTTACTCAGGCTGATCAGCTGCAAGGACTGGCTGTGCCCACTGACCACTGGTCTCTGACTACCTTGGAGGATCAGTGGTGTAAGAGCCCAACACACAGAGCAAGAGTACTTCAGCAGGGCTCTGGTACCCACTGAGTCCACTTCTTGAGTGTGTCACTTGTGGTGGTGCTTCGATGTGGTCTGAAGATGTCCACTGGGTGTCCTGGCTCTGGGGCAATATCAGCTTCTTTCTACCCAGGGCCACCTAGCATAAGCTGCAAAGTGATCTGCAGATGGCTCCTTCTAGTAATGGGTTTGGAGGTGCCCAGGAAAAAACAAGCTGTGAACCAAGGCTGGCTGCTTCTAGTGTCAGGCCTGGGGCCACTTAACGAGAGGTATGGAGCTCGCTGAGTCCAGGTGCTGCTTGTTTCAGAGATTTTAGGAACATCTGAAGCAAGATCCAAGACAGTCCAATACTATGGTAAAGCCATTGGAAATAGCTTGGGTGGGCCTGAAGGTTGGGTGGGGCAGGGCCACAGGGAATCACCAGGGTGGGGCTAACAGTGTGGGCCAGGTTGCTGGAGTCCCAGATACGGCTGCCATCTGCTGCCCCAGGGAAGGGCTCATCAAAGGAACAACTGCCTCCACGAGCAAGTCTGTCCAGGAGAAATCTGCCCCTCCCAATGCTGAACAATTCAGTTCTTCGCTGGAACCTAGGAGTGAGTCCCAGTCAGTCGGTGGAGGGCCCTTTAAGAGGAACTGTCTGGCGCTCCAGCAGCCTCATTCTCCCTCAGCCTCAGTTCCCACTGGTTTTTACAGCCAGAAGGTATGGGGGCTTCTCTTCCTGGCACTGGAACCCTGAGCTTGGAGCCTGGTGTGGGACATGGACCCCCACTCCTCAGGGATGACCTTCACAGCCAAGGTATCCCTCCTGATTTTTATCCACCACATGTGTGTGTGTGGGACCAGCCTGTCCGAGCCTCCCCACCTTCTACCAGTCTCGATGTGGCTTCTTCTTTAATTTTGTAGTTGTAGGACTTCCATTTCAGCTCAATGTCAGGCAGTTCTGAATGGTGGTTGTTTTGTAGTTTAGTTGTCATATGTGTATAATTTTTAATTGGGTGGATACTTATTGAGTTCCTGCTTAGTACCAGGCACTGTACTAGGTTTTGGTGACTCAACTGTCAAAAACACAGGTACAGCTCAGGGGAGACACACCTGGTGGTTGACAAATGATAGGATGGAAGTGCTGGATACTGGCAAATAGCAGTTCTCAAACTTTTTGGTCTCAGTACCACTTTATATGCAAAAATTACTGAGGACCTCAAAGATCTTTTGCTTATGTGCATTATACTTATCAACATTTGTCACACTAAAATTAAAATTTCTAATATTTAGTTTTTTCTAAACATTCTAACTCCCCAATATCCAACTCTGTGCATATGGTTTCCAGAATAACAATGATTTTTAAATAGTATCTTGGGTTTCAGGTGTGTTTTTTCAATTACATTTATGTTTTATGAAGTTCTTATATTGGGAACTATTGGAGAACTGTCTGGACTTTTAGAGTACATAAAACTTGAGTTATATTAGGCTCATTTAAGGATCATAAAATATTTCTACCTGGAGGCAAAAAATAGTATACAGCTGTTTTCAGCAAGATGTCATGGACTACCATTTCATTCTTGAGTGAGTTAATAGCATAGGTGATAATATGCTACACAGCCCTACTGCACATGACACTCTAGGGCCTGGTATATCCATAGGCTCCTCTGAGTAGGTGGTAAAAATGTTTTTGTGTTTTATTTATTAATTAATTTTTGTTACAGATGTTTCTCCTTTTCCCCCCACTGATTCCCACCTCCCCATCCCTCCCTGTCCAGTCTCCAGCTTTGTTGTCCATGTCCATTGTTCATGCATACATGCATATAAGTTCTGTGGTTTATCTCTCCCCCACCACTCCCTCTTCTGGGGATTGTCCGTCTGTACTCCACTTCCACGTCTCTGGGACTACCGCATTCCTCAGACTGTTATGTTCATTATATTCCACAAATAAGTGAGATCATATGATACCTGTCTTTCTCTGTTTGGCTACTTCACTTAGGATAATACTTTCCAGGTCCCTCCATGTAGTCTCAAAGGATAAGAGATCTTTCTTTCTTACAGCTGTGTAGTACTCCATTGTGTACATGTACCACAGCTTTTTTATCTATTCATCTACTGATGGACACTTGGGCTGTTTCCAGACCTTAGCTATTGTAAATAATGCTGCTACAAACATGGGGGTACATATATTCTTTCTGATTGGTGTTTCAGGCTTCTTAGGATATATTCCTAGAAGTAGGATCACTGGGTCAAATGGAAGTTCAATTTTTAATTTTTTGAGGTAACACCATAATGTTTTCCATAGTGGCTGCACCAGTCTGCATTCCCACCAGCCGTGTACTAGAGTCCCCTTTTCTCCACACCCTCTCCAACACTTGTTGTTTGATGATTTGTTGATGGCGGCCATTCTGACAAGTGTGAGGTGATACCTCATTGTTGTTTTAATTTGCATCTCTCTGATGATTTGTGATGTTGAGCATTTCTTCATATGTCTCTTAGCCATTTGTATGTCCTGTTTGAAGAGGTGTCTTTTTAGTTCCTCTGCCCATTTTTTAATTGGGTTCTTTGTCTTCCTTTTGTGGAGGTGTATGAGCACTCTATATATATTGGAAATTGACCCCTTATCTGATATATCATTGGCAATCATGCTCTCCCATACAGTGGGTAGCCTTTCCATTTTGATGATTGTATCTTTCGCTGTGCAGAAGCTTTTGAGTTTGATGTAGTCCCATGTGTTCATTTTCTCCTTGGTTTCTATTACCCTAGGTGAAGTGTCAGTGAAAATTCTGCTGCGTATGATGTCTGTAATTTTGTTGCCTACAGTTTCTTCTAGGATTTTTACGGATTCATGAGTCACATTTAAGTCTTTTATCCATTTTGTGTTTATTCTTGTGTAAGATTAAAGTTGATGGTCTAGTTTCATGTTTTTTTGCATGTAGCTGTCCAATTTTCCCAACATCATTTATTAAAGAGGCTGTCTTTACTCCATTGTATGCTCTTGCCACCTTTGTCAAATATTAATGGAGCATAATGTTTTGGGTCCATTTCTGGGTTCTCTATTCCTTTCCATTGATCTATCTGCCTGTTCTTGTGCCAGTACGAGGCTGTTTTGATTACAGTGGCTTTGAAGTATAACCTGATATCTGGTATTGTGATCCAACCTACTTTGTTCTTCTTTTTCAAGATTGCTGTGGCTATTCAGGGTCTTTTTTGGTTTCATATGAACTTTTGAAGCAGTTGTTCTAGTTCTGTGAAATATGTCATTGGTATTTTGATGGAGATTGCATTGAATCTATAGATTGCTTTGGGTAGTATGGACATTATAATGATGTTAATTCTTCAAATCCATAAGCAAGGTATGTGCTTCCACTTTTTTATATCTTCCTCTATTTCTTTTTTTTCAATGCCCTATAGTTTTCTGCAAATAGGTCCTTTATATCTTTGGTTAAGTTTATTTCTAGGTATCTTAATTTTTTTTTTTTTTTTGCCGCGATGGTAAATGGGATTGCTTTTTTAGTTTCTCCTTCTGTGAGTTCATTATTGGTGTATAAGAATGCCATCAATTTCTTGGTGTTAATTTTGTATTCTGATACTTTGCCAAATTTATTTATTAAATTTAGTACACTTTTTATGGAGTCTTCAGAGTTTTCTATGTACAATATCATGTCATCTGCAAATAATGACAGTTTCACTTCCTCCTTTCCAATTTGGATCCCTGTTATTTTTTCTTCATGTGTAATTGCTGTGGCTAAGACTTCCAGTACTATGTCAAATAAGAGTGGTGAAACTGGGTTTCCCTGTTTGTTCCTCTACTTAAGGGAAATGCTTTTAGGTTTTTCCCACTGAGTATGATGCTGGCTGTATGTTTTTTATATATGACCTTTATTATGTTGAGATATGATCCCTTTATTCCCACATTGCTGAGCGTTGTTATCAGAAGTGGGTGCTGGATTTTGTTGAATGCTTTTTCATCAGTTGGTACGATCATATGTTTTTTATCTTTCATTTTCTTTATGTAAGATTTATTGATTTGCAGAAATTGTACCAGCCTTACATCCCGGGAATGAATCCCACTTGGTCATGCTGAATACTTTTTTTAATGTATTGCTGGATCTGATTTGCTAGTATTTTTTTCAGGATGTTGGCATCTATGTTCATCAGGGATATTGGCCTATAGTTTTCTTTCTTTGTATTGTCTTTTTCTGGTTTTGGAATTAGAAGTATGCTGGCCTCATAAAACGAGTTTGGAAGTCTTCCTTCTTGAATTTTTTGAAATAGTTTAAGGAGAATGGGTATTAGTTCTTTGAATGTTCGGTGAAACTCCCCCGTGAAGCCATCTGGGCCTGGAGTTTTGTTTGCTGGGAGAGTCTTAATTACATCTTCAATTTTCTTAGTTGTTTTTGGTCTGTTCAAGTTTTCTATCTCTTCCTGGTTCAGTTTTGGGAGACTGTGTTTCTAGAAATTAGTCCATTTCTTTTAGATTGTTGAATTTGTTGCCGTATAACTGTTCATAGCATTTGTTAATGATCCTTTGTATTTCTGTGGTGTTAGTTGTTACTTCTCTTTTCTTTCTGATTTTGTGTATTTTGTCTCTCTCTTTTTGTTTCTTGGTGCGTCTAGCGAAGGATCCATCAATATTGTTTAACGTTTTGAAAAACCAGCTCTTTAGTTCATTGATCCTTTGAAGTGCTTATTGGTCTCTATGTCATTTATTTCTGCTCTGATCTTTACTATTTTTTTTCTTCTACTTATTCTGTGGTTTTCCTTTTGTTTGCTTTCTAGTTATTTAAGTTGTGAGGTTAAATAGTCAATTACATATTTTTCTTGTTTCTTGAGGTAGGCTTGTAGTCCTATGAACTTCTCTCTAAGAACTACTTTCACTGCATCCCATAGATTTTGTGTTTTTGTGTGTTCATTTTCATTGGTTTCCAGGAAGTTTTCAATGTCTTCCTTGATCGCCTCGGTAACCCATTCATTGTTTAATAACACACTATTTAGCCTCCATGTTTTCAAATGTCTTTGCATGTTCTTGTTGCGATTGATTTTTAGTGTTATGCCATTGTGATCTGAGAAGATGCTTGATATGATTTCAGTCTTCTTGAACTTGTAGAGACTTAGTTTGTGTCTTAACATATGGTCTGTCTTTGAGAATATTTCATGTGCACTTGAGAAGAATGTGAATTCTTAAGTTTTGGGGTATAATTTTCTGTATATTTTTATTAAATCCATTTGATTTAGTTATTTAGAGTCTGTGTTTTCTTATTAAATTTGTCTAGAGGATCTACCCAGTGATGTCAGCAGGGTATTGAAGTTCTCTGCTATGATTGTATTGCTGTCGATTTCTCCTTTGAAGTCTTCCAGAAGATTTTTAATATATCTTGGTGCTCCTATATTGGGTGCATATATGTTTACCAAGGCTATATCTTTGTGTTGGAAAGATCCTTTCCATATTATGTAGTGTTCGTCTTTTTTTCTAGTTATGGACTACATTTTGAAATTTATTTTATCAGAGATGAGTATTGCTACCCCAGCTTTTTTTTCCTTTCCATTTGCTTGGACGTTTTTTTGTTTTTTTTTCCTATCCCTTCACTTTCAAACTACTTGAGTCTTTTGTTGTGAGATGGGTCTCTTGTAAACAACATATATATGAGTCATGTTTTCTTATCTAATCAGCTACTCTGGGTCTGTTGATTGGGGCATTCAGTACATATATATTAAAGGTTATCATTGATATGTACTTATTTATTGCCATTTTGATTTATTGTGGTTGTATTTTTTCTATTTCTATTAATTACAGCAGTCCTTTTAACATTTCCTGCAGTGCTGGTTTGGTGCTAATATATTCCCTTAGCGTTTTTGTTTGTTTGTTTTTTTGTCTGGGAAGCTCTTTATTTCCCCTTGTATTTTGAATGATAACCACGCTGGATAGAGTACCCTTGGATTCAGATACTTGTTTTTATGTTCTTGATTACTTCATACTATTCCCTTCTGGCCTATAATGTTTCTGTTGAGAAGTCAGCTGATAGCCTAATGGGGGTTTCTTTGTAGGTAACCTGTTGCTTATCTCTTGCTGCTTTTAAGATTCTCCCTTTGTCTTTAATTTTTGGCATTTAAATACTATGTGTCTTGGTGTAGGCCTGTTTGGGTTCTTCTTAGTTGGGGCTCTCTGTGCTTCTTGAACTTGAATGCCTTCTTTCTTCACCAAATTAGGGAAGTTTTCTGTCACTGTTTCTTCAGATATATTCTCTAACCCTTGCTCCTTTTCTTCCTTTTCCGTGACTCCTATAATGTGAATGTTGTTACATTTTTAGTTGTCCCACAGTTCTGTTAAGCTGTCTTCCTGTTTTTTAATTGTTCTATCCTTTTGGTTTTCTGATTGGTTGATTGTTTTCTATCCTGTTTTTGAATTCACAAATCTGGTCCTCAGCTTCGTCTACTCTGCTGGTTATCCTTCCAATGTGTTCTTTATTCTGCTATGTCGTTCTTCATTTCCACTTGGTTGGTTTTCAATGTTTCTTTATCTTTACTCATGATTTTGAGCTTTTTACTCATGCTGTTGAGCTTCCTCAAGATCATGGCTCTGAACTCTACCTCTGATAATTTGCTTAATTGCATTTCATTTATCTCATATTCGATAGAGTTCTCTTGTTCTTTCATTTGGGATTTGTTTTTCTGTTTCACCATTTGGGCTATCTCAGTGGGTTTTGGATCCTGCCTAATTTTCCCTGTCGGTGTTGGTGTTGTGCTCTTTGTGGCTCCCTCTACTGGATTTGGATGAGCCTGGGTGGGCCTATGTTCAACACCACTGTCAAGTCTGACTTTCCTGGGTAGATTTGCAAGCCCAAGAAAGGTTCAGTTATCCTCTAGCTTTTTGCCTGGGTGCTATTAGTCTCAGTTACCTGATGAACCTTCATTTGCAGCCCTCATTTGAATGGAAAAACTCCATCAGGTGTTCATAGTAAGAGGATTTCCAGAGATGGGGCAGATGCTGATTGTTAATGAGCCTCAATTTGCATTTCTCTGGCCTAGCTGGGTGGGGTTAAATCTCTGAGGGATGGCCTGCTGTTTCTCCCCAGAGCTCTGGGAAGGAGCAAGATGGCCATCGTCTTGTGTGGCTGTGACTTAGCAAAAACTCTGAGCACCCTCCAAATTCCTAGTGTCCCCACAGAGTTCCAGTCCAGTCCACCCTATCTCTGCTGGAGCTCAAGGTGAGAGGCTGTAGCTAATTTAGTGCTCTGTCCTGGCCCTCTGTGCTGTGGAGCTAGTTTAGGATTTTAACCCTGATGGAGCTGCTCACAGCTAAAACAGCTGCTGTCCATGGAATCCCAGCCTGCCCTTTCATGCCTTCATGGGCCTGCCAGGCTCTTTTTAGTGTTTTTTTCCCCCTTTCTTTGGTTATATGGTCCTCTCCATCTGCTTTTCTGTTGCTTTTTCCCAAATATTTGTCTTTATTTTAGTTGTAATTTTAGTTTGGTCCTGGGAGATGGTCTGTGTAGCTTCCATTCACTCTGCCGCCATTTTGGAAATCTCCTGACAATTATTTTTAATACAGTGCTATTGTCTTTATGAGGTTTGGCTCCTCTTTGTTTTTATTTCCCTATGTATTCATAGAATCAACTCTCTAGTAACTGAGTTAATCTGGAAGCATCTCTGTCTTTGTAAACTGTATTTTTCAAGATTTTTTGCAAGTCACAGAAATGCTCAATATAACAAACAAAAAGGGGGGACTCATTATTTGAAAGATAGGGGATAACTCCTGAAACTCCAGGACTGGAATATAGACGGGCCCTGTGAGGGGCTGCTGGACCCAGGATGCCAAACTGGTCTTTGAACCCAGATAGCTGGCTTATTGATGAATATCTTCTTCATTCTTCTCTCTTTGACCTCTGTAAGTAGTGATCTGTGCTGTACTCCTGGCCTGACAGGCCACAGCCTTCTTGGTGGATAAAAATACATTAACTTACAAAAACAGAAATTGCTTGGCCAGAGAAGCTAGCTACCTGGCCTAGGAACTTGATCTGGAAAATTACTGAGCTATACCAAATGAGGTTTTTTTTTAGTGGCCTATTCAGGCTAACTCTGGGAATTTTCCTGTCTCCACTTCTTGTAATCTCAATACTTGGTGGAAATAAAAGTAACTCCTTTTTACAAATGATTGATGGATTCCCTAACCTAACGTGGTTATAACTGTAGAAATTCTTAAACCTAAATGTGCTATTTCCAGTAGATAAGCTAGTGTTAAATGTTTTGTGGCACTTTCAGCCTTAATGACACACTTGCCCATTGGACGTTTTGGTTGTTCCTAAGTTTGTACCTTTGTTTTCCTGTGTTATAGCTCATTATTCTTAATCTTGAGTCAGGGAAGACCCTGAGCAAAATTGAGAGGTATATAAAGTTTGTTTTTCATGTGTCCCATCTCTCTCTCCCCACCTAGGACCCTCTCCAAAGAAATGAAATCTTCCATAATAACATTTCTGGCACCACAAGATGCAGTGTGAAAGAAAATGTAGATATTGGAGCTTACTTGTAAGGTTAGTCCTGACAAGGATAATCTGTTTAAAAGAAGACCACCTCCTCCAAAAATATCAAAACAAAGCCATGAATTTTAATCCCAACTCTTTAACTCTGGAAGGGAGACTGATGCCCTATAAAACTAATTTATAAAACTTATTTTGTATTAGATCCCTAAGTCATCTTGGGATTCATTAGAATGAAGAAAATGAAAGTTCTTTGAGCTCTAGTTATAAGAACTGCTAAAAGGCTCTCTTATCGGCTTTTGAAATCTGGTACTGATATCTAGTTATCTCTAAAATGTTATACCTAGGAGAGTAAAGATGTAATTGTTACCCAGAATGAGGAAGATAGTAAAATATTTGGGAGCTTTGTGACTTGAAAAAAAACTTAAATTTTGTTATTAAACTGGGTTCTCAGTTATATTCTGTCAGACGTATTGGTTTTAGAATATAAAGTTACACAAAGTTATTTGAAACTTTAATATTTGTTTTGCCCCACTTATTACAATGTGCAACTTAAAACAATACTAATACAATATTGGCACCCCCACTTAAGTAAACCAATTTTACAGAAATGTAAAGTCTAGTGTTAATCTATATTCCTTTTTTGAGCCACAATAGCAAAAGTTTACAAATACACAGTCATTTAAAGAAAAGTCAGAACTACCAGAAGCATACCCCAAAATCAAATTTTTGAAAATGCAAATTTAGCTATCTCTAGTGCCAAGTATATGCTTTAAACTACCCCAATAGAACATTTTCTGAAATCACAAATCTAAATCTGATGTCTAACAACAGTTGTTTGAAATAACAATTACTAACAAGTTTATAGATAGCAAACAGGAGCAGAAGATAGGAAACCAGAACCTTACATCTGATTTCTAAGGGCAGAAATTAAGTATATCATACTCTTACAGGACTTAAGCACCCCATCAGCTTTAATGAAATCAAGTAGGAAAATGATCTGATAACAACTGCATACCCAGGTGTTAAGGATTTCATGTGGTTCTGTAATTTTTTAGAATGAGGGCACTGCTTATCAGAAAGAAATTAATTTCCTTAAAAGAAGAATTTCAGATGCCAGCAGGTTTGCATATTTTTCAACAGGGGTTTGTCCTTCTCTGGGGCCCTCTAATGATACCATAAATGTAGTCACTTATTCTGCCTGTAAATAAGGCAAGTTCTTCAAAATATTTGTGAAAGAAAACATTGCCCTGAGAAGGCAAGGCAGATACCTCCCCCCCCCCCCCCTTGTGAAAAGGCAAGTCAGGTGCAGCCCATTACGCAGGGTAGCAACTCCATCCTTGGCTTTTGTATTGTAATTCCCATACATCTGCCAATGCCTAAACTACACTGGAACTAGAAGGCCCCCAAATGCCCAGAGGTTTATCATGTATAAAAAGTGACGGGAACCCGGGCTCGGGCTTGGGGCTCAGCCTTTGGAAGTGACTCTGCTGAGGCAGCACTGGTGTGCATTAAATAGTCCTTTTCTAATCTTCTGAGTGTGTTGCAGTCTGTCTCTTCCCACCAACCAAATCTCTGCCATAACAGCCCAATTATAAATCAGTGGTGGTTGTAAATAGAACTACATTAAGTCAGTAAGTGTTGACCCAGTAAGGCAAGCTCCTTGCCCCAGATCCTTACTCATTACATTATACTCACTAACCCCAAAACATTTTTATAGCAATTGCACAGCTTTAGTTATAATGGGATAGAGATGAATGGCAGAGGTCAGTTAAAAAATCTGTGAAGGTTTATTTTTTAGGACTTTGTTTTTTAAGAAAAGTGCAGAAGAGATATTTGTATCCTTTTTTTTTATATATGCAATGTATATATGTCTAAATTTACACATAATAAACACAATTTATGTGATAGAGGAAGTAAATTGCTATTTTAGAAAAAGCAAGCACCCAGGAGGTAACCAGACCCTTTTTCTTCCTGGAGATAACCAGACCTTTTCACTTCCTGCTTACTGCTCTCACATCTAAAGAATGTCCACCCAGCCTACTATAAAGCTAGGCGCGCCCTACAACTCAGGCCCAGAATTTGGAGACTGCCTCCTCTGGGTCCGCATGCATGAATAAAGAAACCTCTTTGCTTCCTTTGGTGTTCGGTCTGAGTCTTTTTCGTAACATATTGGTTCCCTGACCGGGAAACGACCCACATGAGCAGGTGATTGCCACCAGTGAGGTGGCCCCGCAGATTCTCCATGGAGCCCTGTGATGGAGGGAAGTGCACACCCTGGTCATTTCGGGTTCGGATTCCAGGCTTGGAGAGGTTCACACCCCACGTGGGCTTCCAGGGGAAATGAATGTGTCCAGCTTCAGGGACTGCACAGCTTCAGGACTAGTGAGTGCCCCAGGGACCAGGAGCCTGAATATAGGCCCACCCTTGAGGTGGAAGGAGAGACTGATCACCTCTCAGGCCTTCTGGCTGCCAGGTGGGGCAAGTGCTAATGGGAGGGAATGTTTAAACTAGTTTGAGTGTCAGTGAAAAAATGAGTGTGAACGTCTGGTGGCTCCACTGGTACCAACCTACAAAGTCTGAGTGGGCCCCAACCTGCAGTACCATGGTGACCTTATATGACTCAGGGCAGTATCAGGTTCTGGGGGACACAATTCCTCCTTACAAACGTGATCTGAGTCAGGGGTCTGTACTGACCTGCCAAAGCTAAGAGACACCTTAATTCCCACAAGAGGAGCAGCCAGGAGGGCAAACCGAAAAGCCTCACCCTTTGTCTGTGTCATTACGAGAGGAGAAACCAAGGGAGGGGGCCCATTAACAGTACTTGACTGCATGTTGCAGAACTTTGACCGGTTTTGGGGCCAGGATCCGAACATGACCCCAAGCCAATTAGAAACCTTCTGTTCAGCTGAATGGCCTACTTTTGGAGTAAGCTGACCCCCCGAGGGAACCCTCAATTTAGGAATTATATGGGCAGTATACCTGATAGTGACAGGGAGGCCAGAACACCAAGGCCAGTACATTTACATAGATAGATGGCAGAAACTAGCTCAGGACATGCCAAGTTGACTCCAATGCTGTGCAGGGCAGAAATCGAAGTTGGCAGGGGTAACTGGAACAAAGAGAAAGACCTCACCTCACCAAACATGGGCAGTCCCTGCTCACATCCTTGTGGCTCAATTTAAGGAAGTGTGCCAACCCCCCATTCTCAAAGGTGACCCGGAGGAAGAACCACCCATCCACTCACCCCCACCCCCACCCCTGCCCTATGCACCTGAGATGGTTCCCTGGGCCCCTGAAATTGAAACTCCACCACTGTCTGTCTTGCCAGCACCAGCTCCAGAAGTGCCCCTGGCCTCCCCGGTCTCAACAAGGTGCCAGCAGCAGCAGCCACTCCAGATGCCTCTCAGGGAGACCCAGGCCCCACCACAAATTGGGCCTGATGGTACTGAGCAGTCAGGGCGAACCATCATTTATTACCAACCATTCACCACCACTGACCTCTTAAACTGGAAGCAACATACTCCATCCTACTTGGGAAAACCCTAGGCCCTGATTGACCTTATGGAGTCCATCATGCAGATGCATCATTCCACCTGGTACGACTGCCAACAGCTACTCACGCTGTTCAACATGGAGGAATGAAGGTGCATTCTCCAGGAAGCCCACAGATATCTAGAGACCACAGCGCACGTGGGCACTTTAGACCCAGTCCATTGGGCAAGAGCAGCAGCACCTAAGGCCCAACCTGACTGAAACCACCACTCAGAAGAAGGAAGGGCTGCACTTCAGTGATACAGTGATGCCATTTTTTGCAGAATCCGGGCAGGGACCTGACAGCCTACTAACATGTTAAAGGTAGCTAATGTGACTCAGTGGCCTGATGAATGCCCTGGGGATTTTTATGAACATCTGTGTGAGGCTTATTGGGTATATACCCCGTTCGATCCTGAAGGGCCAGACAACCAGAGAATAGTCAACACGGCATTTGTCTTCCAATCAGCCTCGGACATCAGGAAGAAGCTTCAGAAACTTGAGGGCTTTGCCGGAATGAGCATAAGCCAACTAATAGAGATTGCCAACAAGGTGTACAATAATAGAGAGGAGGTGGCTGAGTGGGAGGCTCAAAAAAGAATGGAGAAAAAGGCAGCACTCCTAGCAGCCGCACTAGGAAAGCCCCTGCCACCCAGGAAAGGCCAGTGGCCAGAACGAAAAAACAAGCCTACACACTGGAGTGTGGAATCAGACCAATGTGCATATGAAAAGAAAGGGAACACTGGAAAAGAGAATGTCTCAACCAAAAGAAGAAAAGGCAAGCTCATAGGCAATCAGGACTTGAGACCCAGGCACCATTCTCAGTCTGGCAGGCCTAGACTCGGACTAGGGGACACTGGGCTCACTACACCTCGGCCCCCATGAGCTCATGGTCCGAATGACAGGAGGGGGCCAGACCCTCTCCTTTATGGTAGATACTGGGGCAGAACATTCAGTAGTAATGACCGGTTGCACCTCCCTCAGGGCATGAGATCTCTATCATTGGCGCCACCGAACAGCCTAGTGGCCCCAGTTTTTTCAAGCCTGAACTGTAGAACTCGGGGGCCACCAGGTAAAGCACAAATTCCTGTACATGCCAGAGTGCCCAATTCCACTCCTGGGATGTGACCTGCTTTCTAAGCTAGGAGCCCAGATCTTCTTTTGCCCATCAGGAGAGGCTCACTTGCAAGTTAGCACCCCACACCTCATAGCAGTCTTAGTTTCCCAGGAAGAAGAATATTGACTATATAAGGAAGTGGAGGAAGGCCAACAGGAGCCCACAGAGGGAAGGGAGATTGACCTTCGAAAGAGATACCCAAAGGTCTGGGCAGAAGACAACCTGTCAGGATTGGCAGGGAATTATCCACCTATAATTATAGAACTGAAGCTGGGAGCTGGACCAAAACAGATCCGCCAGTACCCCATCCCCAGGAAGGCCAGGCTAGGCATCACAGAGGTAATCCAGAAGCATCTGAGGAGAGGTATACTTGTCCCATGCCAGTCCCCCTGGAACACTCCCTTGCTGCTAGTGAAGAAGCCAGATGGAAGTGGATTCGGGCTGGTATAGGACCTGTAAGCAGTGAATGATACAACAATCACACTGCACCTTATAGTACCGAACCCATATACACTCCTTATCAAGCTTCCACTGGAGGCAGCCTGGTTTACCTGTTTGAACTTGAAGGAAAGCTTTTTCTGCCTCCAACTTGTGAAGGCGAGCCAACCACTTTTTGTTTTTGAATGGGGACACCCCCCACACTGCAGCAAAGACCCAATTGACCTGGACCAGATTACCACAAGGATTTAAGAATTCACCCACTCTCTTCAGAGAGGCCCTGGCCAGAGATTTAAAACTCTTTACTGATACAGAAATGAACCTGGTGCTGCTACAATATGTAGATGATCTCCTACTAGCTAACCCCATATTGGACGGGTGCTGGGAGGGTACCTGGTAGCTCCTTGAACTGCTAACAAAGGCAGGGTATTGGGCCTCATGGAAGAAAGCACAGATATGCCAGGCCCAGGTTAAATATCTGGAATTTCTCATTTCCAAAGGGAAATGGGTCCTGGGCCAGGAAAGGAAGCAGGTCATAATGGCCCTACCAACTTCAGCCACATGGAGGGAACTTTGAGAGTTCCTAGGGGCGGCCAGATTCTGCCGAATCTGAATACTGGGGTATGCAGCATTAGCCAAACCACTTTACCAAGTGCTAAAAGGCCCAGACACAGCACCCCTCTTATGGGAAGCTAAACAGGCCATAAAAGATCATCTTGGGAATGCACTGACCCTAGGGCTGCCAGACCCCAGTTGGCCTTTCAACCTCTACATGCACAAAAGGGAGAAAATAACATTAGGGGTCATTATGCACCAATGGGACCATGGCAAAGGCCAGTTGCATACCTGTCTAAGCAACTGGACAATGTAGCAGCAGGCTGGCCACTCTGCCTGAGGGCCATTGCTTCAGCTGTCACTCTCTTCCAGGCGGCAAACTAACACTTGGGCAAGAGATTATATTTGTTCCCCACGTGGTATCTAGCCTTCTGGCTGGAAGGGCACACACATGGCTTTCTAACCTGAGACTGACACAGTACCAGGGAATTCTCCATGAGAATCCCCAAGTAAAAGTCAGCACTGTCTGGTGAATAAACCCAGCTACGTTCTTCCCTGCTGAGCTGGGAGAACCAGACCACAACTGCCTCAAGATAACTGAAGAGGTGCATGCCAGCTGACCAGACCCGCAGGACCAGCCTCTAGACAAGCCAGACTTAACACTGTACACCAATGGGAGCAGTTACATGACTAAGAGGAAATGAATGGTGGGGTATGCTGTCATGGACAATGAGAAAATAATTGAAACAAAGCCCCTGCCAGCCAGCTGGTCTGCGCAAAGGCAGAACTCTGGGCATTAATTAGGGTGCTCAAAATAGCAGGAAAAAAAGTGTCAATATTTACACAGACTCTCGGTATGCCTTCACCACTATACATATCCATGGGGCAATCTACCTAGAGAGAGGACTCTTAACAGCCGAGGGGAAAGAAATTAAAAACAAGGCACAAATACTTTGACTGCTAGAAGCAGTCTGGGCTCCTTGGGGAGTAGCAGTAATGCATTGCAGGGGCCACCAGAAGGAAGAAACAGAAATAGCCCAAGGGAACAGAAGGGCAGATCAGGCAGCAAGTGCAGCAGCTACAAAAAGGGAGGCCCAACAAATACCTCAGCCATAATAGGTACCCTATTAGAACTGAATCTCAGTCAGCCAGACTACACCCTAGAGGAACAGAAATGGTCCATACAAGAAAACTGCCTCTGAATGCCCACTGGCATATGGAAACTGTTGGATGAATGGCTCTACATACCCTAAGGCCAGGCCAGCAGTCTCATCAGGCAATGCCATGCCCTCACACACCATCGCTAGAGGCCTTACTCGGGAGCCATTACTATTTTCCTAACATATCTGGACTATGTGCAGTGGCAGTGGCTCAATGCCTGGCCTGTGCCAGGAACAATGCAGCAGGTCACCTGCAAAAGCTTCCCGGAATACAACACGAGGCAACAGCCTTTTGAGGACCTACAGATTGATTTTACTGAGATCAGGCCAAGCCGGGGATACAGATACTTACTCGTATTAGTCTGTACTTTCTCTGGATGGGTAGAAGCATTCCCCACCAGGACAGATAAAAGTAGAGAGGTAGTCAAGACCCTCCTTAGGGAAATTGATCCCCGCTTTGGGTTACCTATGACCATTGGCAGCGACAACGAGCCAGTGTTTGTTGCAAAAGTGCTCCAGGAACTAGCAGCACAATTAAAAATTACTTGGAAGCTACACACTGCCTATCACCCTCAGAGCTTAGGAAAGGTAGAACACATGAACTGATCTCTAAAAGAAACCCTTGCAAAGTTCCATCAGGAGACTGACCTGCCCTGGCCAGACTTGTTACCTTTAGCATCATTCAGGGTACAAAATGCCCCTAATGCAACAGGGTATACACCATTCAAGTTACTTTATGGGAGGCCACCAGCCATACTACCCCTACCTAGAGGAGAGCTTCGGGTTATAGGGGAAGCATGGCAGACTAAGTATCTCCAGAAGTTAGGGGAAACGGCCAGATACATCAGACCAGATTAGGCCAAGGACCCTTACCATGAGGGGGCCAGCCCACTCACATAAACCAGGGGACTACGTATGAATTAAAGACTGGGAAAAGGAACCTCTGAAACCCACATGGACTAGGCCCCACCTTGTCATACCAACAACCCCTACCTCACTTAAGGTTGTAGGAATCACCCCCTGGATCCATCACAGCTGAGCCAAGAGAGCAACAGACCCAGCAGATTCCAGGAGGACAGATAGGGACCCAGAGGACCAAACACCATGGTCGCCGACCCTGAAGCTGAAAAGGAAACCAGGCCCTGACAGAGGCTCAGAGAAATGGACAATTGCCCAGGATGGTACCTGACCGCAGTGGGAAGTTTTGCTATAATCTTAGGAATTGGACTGATGACTGTAGCCCCAAGAGAATGGAATACCTGGGAGTGATTGGCTTTCAGGGGGACATATCTTGGGCTTGTCTGTGCTTTTGGATATTTAGTATGTTTTGCTTAGCAGACCCTGCCCCAATTCAAGCCCCTGTATGTAAATGTAGCATGCCTGCAGAAAGGATACGACTTGCAATAGGAGTAGCAAGCTATAAATTCTCTGCATCACCCTTCACACATAGCACTAATAAACCCCCAGAATGTGTACAGCTGCAGACATCCTACTGTGTCTGGGACAACAAATTATGCATGACAGGGGTAATGGCAGGGACTATTGGATACCGAAATTGCTATGGTTATGGACCTGCAGCCATACAGGTTTGTTGGACTACCCACCACCAGTTGAGTAATCTAAACCAGGAGGAATTTGAGGCAGTTAGGAAAGAAGCTGTAAAAGAGATTTCCAGATGACTAAAGAAACAGAAGGAAAAGATAATATATAAGGGTGCCAACCTTACTACTTTCTGGGAAACACTATGGAAAATCAGCCCCATAGTACAGTTTGGGGAACTAGTATGGACCATATACTCAATATACCAGAATACTAGCAACTCCACTTGGGAATGTTGGGTTTGCCTACCATTCCAGGAGAAAGGGTTTCTTGGAATTCCCATTCCACATACCTGGAATCACACTGGGATGCTTCCTGGTCCCAATCAGACCCTAACCCAGGGGCCCATAACAACCAATGTATTCCTAGACACTAGAGGATCAAATGTAACCTGCCTAGAGCCCAAAAAGGTCTCCCAAGAAAGAAACCCAGTAGGGTCTCTTAACCCAGAGCTTTGTACCAGTAGCCTCAGTATCCCCAATAACAGCAGTTTCTGTACTGAGCCAGGATTATTCCTCCTGTGTGGATGAGAGACCTATAGGTGCCTCCCCACCAATTGGACAGGTAGATATCTAGAGGTCTTTCTTACCCCTAGCCTCAGCATCCAAACCTCCCAGGAAATATCTACCCTACTCCTACTCCGACTGAGCCGGAAGGGACCTACCCAAACCAAAAGGAGGGTAGGCATAGCAGTTGCAGCTGGAATTGGCATTGCAGCTGGGGTAGGGACAGGAGTAGGGGACCTATGGTTCTCTGCCTCCACCTTCTATAGGTTGTCTGCCCAACTTAATGCAGACATGACTACAGTAGCAGACTCCTTTACCACCATCTAACAGATTAATTCACTGGCAGAAATAACCTTATAGAACTGCCGGGTTCTAGACCAGCTAACAGCAGAAAAAAAAGAGGAACTTGCATGTTCTTAGGGGAAGAATGCTGCTACTTTGTAAACCAGTCTGCAATCGTAACACAAAAGGTCAAAGAACTCAGAAAAAAACATAAAACGCAGAGCCAAAGAATTAGAAAATTGGAATTGGGGAATAGACTCACAGGGCTACCTCCAATGGCTACTTCCACTAATTGGACCATTACCCATCATCCTCCTAGGATTAAGCCTTGGACCATGCATAATATGAACCATAGTCCAAACTTTAGAGTCCACTGTAACCCAGGTGGGCCACAGCCAAAATATTGGTCCTCCAACAGTATCAGTACAGATATCAACTCCTACAAAAGTCTGAAGACCCAGATTATAGAGATCTGTATCACGATGCAATTGGCAGCAATAGCAGCTAATAGCATCAAGGGGGGGGGGGATGATAGAGAAAGTAAGTCTCCATTTTAGAAAAAGCAAGCACCCAGGAGATAACCAGACCCTTTTGCTTCCTAGAAAGAACCAGACCTTTTTGCTTCCTGCTTACTGGTCTCACATCTAAAGAATGTCCACCCAGCCTGCTATAAAGCTAGGCATGCCCTACAACTCAGGGCACAGAATTTGGAGACTGCCTCCTCTGGGTCCACGTGCATGAATAAAGGAACCTCTTTGCTTCCTCCGGTGTTTGGTCTGAGTCTTTTCCATAACATATGTAAATTATGAGAATATATGAGAAATTAGAAGCATTATAGATGTGATAGAAACAAATTTGATTTTTAAATGTTATCTTGTTCATTTTACCTTCCCTTCTATGCAACCTCCCTTAGGACTCACTGACATAGAAACATGTCTTTGTACACCTAGGGGGCTTCATTTTATTTAGAAAGCCCAATAACATTAATGTTTGTATGTTAAAGAAAATCATGGTTTGTGTTTTACTTATAAGGGTCCTTCCCTCCTAAGATTTCAACACAATTCACAAACAACAAAAATCCTAATACCATACACCTACACACAGCTCAAAATTGGATACACATGCTGGGAGGAAAAATACCAGTTTAATTTAAAAGCTGGACTCTAGCACCTTCCTTCTTCACACTACACCCAGTGAACAAGGTCACACTAATTTCAGACACCTATGTGCTCCCAGCACCTGGGACCCTTCCTATTACAGCCAGGTTGTCAAAAGGGGTATTCGCAGGAGGATGGTTAGGCAGTTCTGACTTGCAACAGAATAACTGAGCTTTAAAATGCTTCTGGAAGGTTTTGCTCAGCCAGTAAAGAGCAAGGGATTTACACAAGAATTGCTGAAAGCCAGAACCCAAGAGAAAATAGTGACTATAAAATGAATGGCAGAGCGGTCCATGTAGGTTTGATAAGTGAATGAGTGGTAGAGATACAAGATGTGATTTGGCAACTAGCAGAGAGCAAACAGAGCCAGCAGCACCAACATCATTTTGGCTATTCTATTCCAGGATTCAATCTATAAGAGGGAAGAAAAATGGCAAAAGGAAAAAAATTACTTAGCTGGCAGAGATTTTTACATAGAAATTTACAGTCAACAAGCTGGTGTCCCTTTGAAAATGTTTTTATGATGTATTGCAACAGTGAGCTGGACAGAGGACACCACAGGTTCAAATTAAGGATTCTTTATTACAAAAGCTGGGGACTGCGAGGGGGCATATGCTTTCCAAATCTCAAACCCCCGAGTTAGCTCAGGGGCAAATTTTAATGGCAAAAGCTACATCCTTCTTGGACCCTAAAGGAGGAACTATCCTGCGCAAGCACTTGTTACAGAAGCCAAGGTAAGCATAGTCACTGGGCTCATGATTTCAGTTCCTGTTACTCAGAAACCGTCAGGGTGAGTTTATGCAAGATACATCCTGTTATGTAGGTCAATCATAATCTTAGGCAAAGTTCCTTTACTTCTAGGAGTGAACTGGGCTATTCTAAAATGAAACTCCATTCTGATCAGTTATTCCTGCATGTAAACACCCGAGAAGTTTTCTAAAAAAAACCTGAGACTGATGCCCAGAGGAACCATAAAGATAAGGGGTTAAAGATAGCCTTGGGAAACTTGGAGGGACCATTAAAAAAAAAAGATTAATGATTGCCCTGACCCCTGTAACAAATTCCTTCTGCCTCTGGAGCAGCCTGTATCAGCCCCGACACCAATTAAGTGGAGCCAAGAAGAATGTAGGTTTTTTATAAATATAGTTTTTGTAATTTTTGTGGGTGCCTATATAAGCCAGAGAACAAAGAAGGCTGGCCGCTGTCAATTTGGGGAGAGCCACCCTTCAGTCTTCCAGTGTAATAAAGTGCTCCTTTACAATTTGGTTGTGCATCTCTGATTATCTCACTGACACGTTACAACATTTGGAGGCCCCAGCGAGATCTCTGGTGCTTTAGGACACCAGGGAATACATGCCTAGGATGAATGGCTTCTCCCAGTCCAGCCACTGAATATCTGTAGTTCTTTAGGGAGGGGTACCCCCTGAGATATTTCAGGGCCCCAAATATCTTACTTAGGTTTCCGAGGAGCAGCCAAGAGATGCCAAGACATCCCCAAAAGTTTTAAGGAAACCTGGTAAAAAGCCTCTGGAGGTTAGTTCTGGGTGACCAGTCAGTCTGGGTGAGAGTGAGAGGGCCAGATGCGGTGCAGCCTCTCCTCTTCAGGAATCCCCCTAAGATGTTAGGAGGGATTCAATTCTGGTAAATTCTGATTCTGGGCCATGGTGCTTTCTGGCCTGCCACTGGGACAGAAGGGGAGTCTAAACACCTCTGGCCATAGTTAAAGAGCCATGCCCTCCAGAGCAGGGCACAAATACTGGTAGTGGGACTCAATCTGGGCCCCAAGAGAAACCTTGGAAAAGGTAGGGAAGTGCCTGTGAGGCAGAGATACAGTGAAAGACCCGAACAAGGTTCCAGTGCAAACATACTCTTTGGGCCCTAATTAGAGATTGCCTTGATCCTGTGCAGGAGGCTAATAAGGTGGGGAAGCAAGGTGTAGTGAAAGACTTGATGGAAGCCAGAAAAGGCTATGAGTCTTTTAAGACTCCTCCACTGCCTTCCACTAAGGCTGTGAGAGAGGTTAACCCCCCTGCTGAGACCTTATTCCCAGAGTGTAAAAGAGAATTAGAAAGAGAGGTGGAGCAAAATTGGTGGCATCTCACGGAGGAAGATTCAGATGAGGGGTTTAATGTTACCAAAAGTTTTGTAAAAATAGCTCTTACCATCCCTAGGGGACACAGGGGCACAGCCCAAAGAGCCCTCTAGTGCCCCTGTGCTCTCTCCTTTACAGGTGGGTCTAAGAGAGGCAAGACATGCCAGAGAGAATATCACTGGGTTTTTATTATTTCCAGTGATAGAGGGGCCTGACTCGAACAATCCAGGTCAAATATTAAAATTGCATGAGCCCATCCCATTTAAGATGTTAAAAGATCTCAACTCTCCTTGTACTATGTATGGACCCACAGCTCTTTTGTGCTCAGTTTATCAGAATGTTGCTAGTGAAGCCTTAGTCCTGGGTGATTGGCAAACATTAGTGAAAGCTTGCCTTACCCCAGGGGACTATCTGATGTAGAAAAATAACTGGGTGGAGATTAGTAGTAAGCAGGTCACACAGAATCAACAGCATAGAGTACCCATTTCTTTGGAAACACTAACGGGTACAGGAAAATATCATGCTCTTCAAGATCAGCTAGGGTTTGCTCTCCAGGCATATCAGCAGATTAATATTTGTGCTTTGAAGGTCTGGAAATAGCTCCCAACAAAAGGGGAGAATTCACTAGATCTTATATTCATCAGACAAAGACCTGAAGAGTCATATCAAGATTTTGTAGCTCGGTTGCTACAGGCAGATGACAGAGTAATAAGTGATTCAGAGATCTGCATATCAATAGTTAAACAGCTTGCCTATGAGAAACAGTGGGTTTGATCTTGGGAAGGAGTAGTCTCACTATGAAAGTGTTCCAAGTGTTGCCTGGAGTTATTGATTCTGATTATTTGGGAGAAATAAAAGTTAGGGTCTGCCCTGGCTGGTTTGTCTCAGAGGTTAGAGTGTCAGCCTGCAGTCCAAAGAGACCTGGGTTCGGTTCCCACTAAGGGCATGTACCTTGGTTGCAGTTTGTCCCTAGCCCTGGTTGGGCAACCACTCGATGTGTCCCTTTCACGTCAATGTTTCTCTCTCTCCCTCCCACTTTATGTGACCACCACCACCAACAACAAAATATCCTCTGGTGAGGATAAAAAAAAAAAATAAGTTATGGCCCAAACCACTAATACTATTGTACAAGTTTTACCTGAAACTAGGATAGCACAAATTGTGATTTTGCCAAATCAGGCAGCTGGGAAAGTACTAAAGTGCTATCAAAGGAACCGCAGGGAGGGTAAGGGTTTGGCTCCACAGATGGAAACTATTGGGCAGAGTTAATCAGCCAAGATCTCCCCAGAATAGAGCTCGGTTTGAATAGAAGAAAATTTAAAGGCCTTTTAGATACAGGAGCAGATGTTTCAGGGATTGCCTCAAGACATTAGCCTGCTACATGGCCCCTGGATGTCTCTATGGCCAATTTACAAAGATAGGATAGGCTTCTAGGCCCCAACAAAGTGCACAATTTACCAAATGGAAAGATTCTGAGGGCAACACTGGGTTATATAAAATTCTATATTTTAGATCATTTGCCTATTAATCTATGGGGACTGGACCCTGTCCTCCATCTCCCCTCAGAGGAGGCAAACCTCCCCCGCACACTTGGGCCCCAATATAGAAGCAGCTGTAGCAGATTCACCAAGAAGGGGGAGCAACCAGAAAGGGGCCATCCCTGCTAGTGAGCCACCATGCACATCCTGCATGGTGTAGCATGCCCCATGGCACATTGGGACCTGGGTCTGGTGCAGAGAACTCCTCGTCCTAAAAAACAGAGATAGCAGGCCAGTGCACAGGTATTCACCAGGAGGCCACAGGGGCTGCAGGGTTCCCCAGGGAGGGCAGTCCAGCCACAGAAGGGGCATGCTTCTTTGGTGCCAGCCCAGGCTGCTCATCTGCAGCCCCAGATTTGGTGGCAGCAAGTTTACAACAGGCTTCTCTGAATTTGGGGGAATTGAAAATAGAGATCCCAGGCATGGGTGCAAAGTGCTCTTGGAAAGAGATGAAAAACACTCTGCCCTGCATAAACATGAGCACTAGGATGACACCTCCCTTTCCTGCATCCTTTTGAAAAACCTGGGGTCAGAGGAAATTTTTCCATTTCTCTGCCCACTGTGGGACCCAAATACTGCCAGGGGAGGGCTTCCTTGGACACTTTTTACTGTGTTCTCCTGTTAAGCCTAAAGGCCCAATTGGTTGAAATAGCTCAAAGTGACACCCTTGGGGGGAAACAAGACAAAAGAATAGCAAAGGTAATAATAGCAGCCTTAAGGGAAAGAGGGCCCACATAAAAGGATCACCCTTGGAAGGGAAACATGAGGAAGGGTCAGGATGGCAGGCCTAGGTCCCAGTTAGGAATAGAAAAGACAAGGGCAAAGTCAGGTGTAGAGGAACAGAATAAAAAGCCATCTTTAACTTAGAAAAATGACAGGGCCAGAGCTCCTTCCAACTGAACCCTCAGGAGCCAAGAATAACAAGACAATAGGGGACAAACTGGTTAGTTTTCTGATAGATACTGGTGCAGCAGACTCAGTCCTGACCAAGCCAATGGGGCCCTAACTTACCCCTGGACTTCAAAGGGGACTATAGACTTTGGGGAAAAAATTACTGTGACTCATTTGTTTTTAGTCATGCTGGAGTGCCCATACCCCCTACTTGGATGTGATCTTCTCCAGTGACTGTTCAATTGCTGGCCACTGCCTCTCCAAGCCAGCCCTATATCAAGTTCCACAAGATGCTGGCCATCAATTCTGCCAGCCTGCCTCCAGATGATGACCTGGAGAAACCTCTACCAGACTACCTGAATGTAATTGACATAGTGCAGATAACCCAGACCTCAAGGATGTCCCACTGCCATTATCAGATGAGGTATTGTTCATGGACAGGAGCAGCTATGTCCAAGAAGAAATCAGGTATGCCGGGGTAACAGTAGTAACTCTGGACTGTGTCATCTGGTCACAGTCCTTGAATAGGGGAACTTCAGCCCAACAGGCTGAACTCATAGTCCTAATCCAGGCTCTCTGAAGGGGCAAGGGAAATCTGCTGCAGATCAGAAAGCTTAGGAGGCAGACCTAAAATCAGTGGGTTCTCTCCAGATACACTAGGTCAGAAAATAACTTAGCCAAGCAAAAACAAGCCATAAAGGAAATCAATGGGTGATGGATACTACCTGATGGGAGGTTGTTGGTCCCAGAGGCTCTGGGTTAGACTTTAGTCAAACAGATGCACCAGACTACTCACTCAGGTTACACCAAGCTTGCTGAACTCCTGAGAGGCAGGTAATGTCCAGTTGGGTCACACGGAAAGAAAGAAAGCAGGGGGATAATCAGGAATGTGTGGGTCTAAGTAAGAAGGAGGAGAAGAAAAACTGGGAAATGCGCAGACAGCAGATAGAGCAAGCTTTCAGGTTAATGTCAGGGGAAGGACTAGGAAAGTCACAGAGGGTCTATGCAAGTTAAAGAAGGTTTGTGTAGAAGAAAGAAATAAAAAGAAAAGGATTATGCAGAGGAAGTAAAATTTAAAAAAAAAGAAAAAAGGACATATATATTACAGAAAGGCAGGACATTGAAAAAATACTCAAGGAGGAAAAAAAATAGGACACAGAGTGAAAAAAGGAGAGCCTGTCCCTGGAACTGAAATAACAATCTGGGATGTAATAAAGGGAGTGACAGGTTTAGGCTACTCCTGACCCTTGGATCAGACAATAGCCCTGCCTTTATAGCAAAGATAACACAGGATATCTCTAAGGGGTTACATATAAATTGGAGGCTCAATGGTGCTTACTGCCCACAGAGGTCCAGGCTGTAGAGCACATGAACAGGACCTTAACGAAAACCTTAACCAAATTTACTATAGAAACCAGTGAAAACTGGACCACTCTGCCCCCTCACACTCTTACAGTTATTTTTTTAAATAAATTATTTTTGTTACAGATGTTTCTCCTTTTCCCCCACTCTGATTCCCCCCTCCCTTCTTGCAGACCCTGCAGTCAGCCCAGAAAGCTGTCAATAAACATGTCTGCGATGCCCCGCCTGTGCCCACCTTGGATCCCCTGCACCCTTTCCAGCCCAGGAACTCGATGTGGATAAAGTTCACCACCCAGGGACTGACTCTGGCCTGAAAGGGACCATACACTGTCATCTTGCCTGCACCAGTGGCTGTCAAGGTCAACAGCATCCTGGTCTGGCTGCACCATTCCTGGCTGAAGGTGGAAAAAGCAGAATGGATGGCGCAGGTCTCTTCAGATCCCTTAAAATGAGATTCTTGCATTTATCAGGACTCTAATTTTTCTGATTATGACTGTACAGGGGAATCTTTATAGATCTCGGCCCCAGTATAACTGGGAATTTAAAAGTGGGATGTTGGGGGAGGTCTTAAGAAATGTCACCACAAAGGGGATAGAAAAACCTGTTTTCAGTCTCAACCTATGTGACCTCATGAGAGGAACCCTAGGCACAGATAGTATTACTGAAGATTGATGTCATATAGAAGGGTCCCTTCCCTGGGGTTATGGGACAGCTACAGGAGAGTGGGGACTACAAGGGGTAGGAATCTATATATGCCCAGGGAGCAGTTCAGTCATCACAAGTTGCTTGAATGTGAATGAATACTTTTGTCCATCTTGAGGTTGTGAAACCATATTTATTACTAAGGGCTATATAAGAAGCAGGCACCCTCTTACAGATTTTAGAAGATTAACTGAGCCCAAGAGTTTTCCTATAGGAAAGTCTAACCCTATTCAGATTAATGTCATTAGTAAGCTAGACCTTTATAGGGCCACAGGATAGGGGCTGACTGCTGGTTATGCCTAAATTTGAGGCCACCTTATTATACAAAGCTAGGCCTCTCTGAGCCAATTTCCCAGACCTCAAATGCTGACAACTGTACATGGGACTGCCCAAGTTAACTTTGGGGGATATCCAAGGGCAAGGGACTTGCACACTCTCGCCTAAGTATAACCTCCAGCAATACAAAACAGATGAGGTTTAGATCTCCTTTTTCTCAAGCAGAGAGGACTCTGTGTGGCACTGGGAAAAACCTGCTGTTTCTATGCTAACAACTATGGGATTGTACAAGAAAGTTTATCTTTAGTTAGAAAAAATATCGAGGAATAAAAAAAAAAGTAGAAGGGGATCTGAGAATTGGTTTCAACAAATGTTTAACTGGTCTTCATGGCTAACAACTTTATTATCAACCATTGCCAGTCCTCTGGCCATATTATGCTTAATTTTAACTTTGGGGCCATGCATAATGACCAACTTCATGAAAACTATACAGAGAAGAATAAATTCTGTAAAACTCCTTGTACTTAAGGGACAATATAGCCCTGTCCCAGAGAAGGAGAGGGAGTCAACAATTTGACTCATTTATATAAAACCAGTGGGAAATGAACTGGGCTATTTTAAAAAATCAAACTCTATTCTGATCAGTTATTCCTGCATGTAAACACTCCAGAAGTTTTCTAAAAACCTTTGATTGACACCCAGAGGAACCATAAAGATAAGGGGTTAATGATGGCCTTAGGAAACTTGGAGGGACCATAAAAAGAAAGAGATTAATGATTGCCCTGACCCCTGCAACAAATTCCCCCTGCTTCTGGAGCAGTCTGTATCAGCCCCAACACCAATTAAGTGGAGCCAAGAGGAATGTAGGTTTTTTTTAAATATAGTTTTGTAATTTTTGTGGGTGCCTATATAAGCCAGAGAACAAAGAAGGCTAGCCACTGTCAGTTTGGGGAGAGCCTCCCTTCAGCCCTCCGATGTAATAAAGTGCTTTTTTACAATTTGGCTGTGCATCTCTAGTTATCACGCTGACACATTACAACAGGGGTAATCAACCTATTATAGAAAAATACCAAGGAAGGTTTACTACCGATAAAAATGGAGTTGCTTAGTCACCTTTGCCAAGGGGCCTAGATAAAAATGGAGTCACTTAGTCACCTTAGATAAGGGGCCTAGCTCAATGAGAACTGCCTGGGATGTGTGGGAAAGCAGCCTCTGGATATATAATACAGCAAGTTAATTGGCATGGTAACCCATGATCTTGGTCTCATTAGCTCTAATTCAGAGACTACCACCCCTGGTTTATAGGTACACTAGGATGTCTCCAATGATCTCAAGAAGCATTGTGGAATTCTGGACATTTTAATTTAATTAAGTATAGAGGGAGATACTATACAAGACTGCTTTCACCATATCAGCAGAGTCTGACTAGGTTAGAATATTATTCTGGTGTTTGTGAAAGTTGCCAAGTTGGTACCAAAAATTGTTTTTAAGCTACAGGAATTCTAAATATATAGTCAAAGGAATAAAAACCAATGTGCCTCCTTCATATATGAAAATAATCCTACACCTATTTTTTTTAATTAATTGATTTTTAGAGAGAGAGAGAAACATCGATATGTTGTTCCACTTATTGATGCATTCATTGGTTGCTTATTGTATATACCCTGAGCAGGGATCAAACCCACAACCTTGGCATATGGGGATGACACTCTAAGCAACTAAGCCAGCCAGGGCCCATCCTACACCTATTAATAAGAAAAATGAACTAGATGAAATGAGAACATTGCCTGTGATCACAGATAGAGCAAAGATAACTGTTTACATGGGCATTAACTATGCAGCATTAGCCGTATGACCTCCACTATTTAACCAACTGAATGGATCAACTCCAAAAAAAATGTACTGGGCTCTCTATAAACTGGTCAGGAGGAAAATGGAGCCCCATCTGGTTTGGCTCAGTGGTTAGAATGTCTCAGCCCACAGACCAAAGAGTCAAAGGTTTGATTCCAGACAAGGGCATATAACTCGATTGTAGTTTGATCCTGGCCTGGGTTGGGGTCATGTAGGAGGCAGCCAGTTGATGTGTCTCTCCCACATTGATTTCTCTCTCTCTCTCTCTCTCACACCCACACACACACCCACACACACCCACACACACAAACACGGGAAAATATCCTTGGGTGAGGATTAAAAAAAAAAAAAAAGAGTAACATGGAATTGTCCCTCTCCTCCAAGAAATATAAAAGTCCTTGTTGTTTGATGACTTGTTGATGGTGGCCATTCTGACAGGTGTGAGGTGGTACCTCATTGTAGTTTTAATTTGCATCTCTCTGATGATTAGTAATGTTGAGCATTTCTTCATATGTCTCTTAGCCATTTGTATGTTCTGTTTGAAGAGGTGTCTATTCAGCTCCTCTGCCCATTTTTTAATTGGGCTCTTTGTCTTCCTTTTGTGGAGTTGTATGAGAACTCTATATGTATTTGAAATTAACTCCTTATCTGATATATCATTGGCAATTTTGCTCTCCCATACAGTGGGTAGCATTTCCGTTTTGATGATTGTATCTTTCGCTGTGCAGAAGCTTTTGAGTTTGATGTAGTCCCATGTGTTCATTTTCTCCTTTATTTCTTTACCCTTAGGTGATGTGTCAGTGAAAATTTTGCTGCGTATGATGTCTGAAATTTTGTTGCCTACACTTTCTTCTAGGATTTTTCTGGATTCATGAGTCACATTTAAGTCTTTTATCCATTTGGAGTTTATTCTTGAGTAGGATGGAAGTTGATGGTCTAGTTTCATTTTTCTGCAAGTAGCTGTCCAATTTTCCCAGCACCATTTATTAAAGAGGCTGTTCTTACTCCACTGTATGCTCTTGAAAACTTTGTCAAATATTAATTGAGAACATTGCCTTGGGTCCATTTCTGGGTTCTCTGTTCTGTTCCACCGGTCTATATGCCTGTTCTTGTGCCAGTTCCAGGCTGTTTTGATTACAGTGGCTTTGTAATATAACCTGAAATCTGGTATTGTGATCCCTCCAACTTTGTTCTTCCTTCTCAAGATTGCTGTGGCTATTCGAGGCCTTTTTTGGTTCCATATGAACTTTTGAAGTAATTGTTCTAATTCTGTGAAGTATGCCATTGGTATTTTGACGGGGTTTATGTTAAATCTATAGATTGCTTTGGGTAATATGGACATTTTAATGATGTTAATTTTCCCAATCCATGAACAGGGCATGTGCGTCCACTTTTTTATATCTTGCTCTATTTCTTTTTTTCAATGACCTGCAGTTTTCTGCGAGTAGGTCCTTTATTTCTTTGGTTAAGTTTATTCCTAGGTATCTTAATTTTTTTGCCGCAGTGGTAAATGGGATTGTTTTCTTAGTTTCTCTTTCTGTGAGTTCATCATTGGTGTATAAGAATACCATCGATTTCTTGACGTTAATTTTGTATCCTGCTACTTTGCCTAATTCATTTATTAAGTCTAGTCAATTTTTGATGGAGTCTTTGGGGTTTTCTACGTATAGTACCATGTCATCTGCAAATAATGACAGTTTCCCTTCCTCCTTTCCAATTTGGATGCCTTTTATTTATTTTTTTCCTGTCTGATTGCTGTGGCTAAGACTTCCAGTACTATGTTCAATAAGAGTGGCGAAAGTGGGCATTCGTGCCTTGTTCCCGTTCTAAGGGAAATGCTTTTAGTTCTTGCCTATTGAGTATGATGTTGGCTGTAGGTCTTTCATATATGGCCTTTATTATGTCTAGACATGATCCCTCTATTCCCACACTGCTGACCGTTTTTATCAGAAATGGATGCTGGATTTTGTCGAAGGCTTTTTTGGCATCTATTGATATGATCATGTGGTTTTTATTCTTCATTTTATTTATGTGGTGTATCACGTTTATTGATTTGTGAATATTGTACCAGCCTTGCATCCCTGGGATGAATCCCACTTGGTCATGGTGGATAATTTTTTTGGTGTATTGGTGGATCCGATTTGCTAGTATTTTGTTCAGGATTTTGGCATCTATGTTCATCAGGGATATTGGCCTGTAGTTTTCTTTCTTTGTTGTGTCTTTTTCTGGTTTTGGAATTAGAATTATGCTGGCTTCATAAAACAAGTTTGGAAGCTTTCCTTCTTCTTGAATTTTTGAAATAGTTTGATGAGAATGGGTATTAGTTCTTCTTTGAATGTTCGGTAAAACTCCCCCTGAAGCCATCTGGGCTTGGGCTTTTGTTTGCTGGGAGAGTCTTGATTACATCTTCAATTTCTTCTTTTGTTATTGGTCTGTTCAAGTTTTCTATCTCTTCCTGATCCAGCTTTGGGAGACTATGTGTTTCTAGAAATTTGTCCATTTTGCTTAGATTGTAGAATTTGTTGCCATATAATTGTTCATAGTAGTTGCTAATGATATTTTGTATTTCTCTGGTGACAGTTGTTACCTCTCCTTTTTCATTTCTGATTTTGTGTGTTGGGTCTCTCCCTTTGTTTCTTGGTGAGTCTAGCCACGGGTTCATCAATCTTGTTTATCTTTTGAAAAACCAGCTCTTTGTTGCATTGATTCTTTGAATTGTTTTTTTGGTCTCTATGTCATTTAGTTCTGCTCTGATCTTTACTATTTCCTTTCTTCTACTTGCTCTGGGGATTTCTTTTTGTTTTCTCTCTAGTTCTTTAAGTTGTGAGGTTAGATAATCTATTAGAGATTTTTATTTTCTTTTGAGGTAGGCCTGTAGCGATATGAACTTCCCTCTCAGAACTGCTTTCGCTGCATCCCATAGATGTGTTATTGTTGTGTCTTCATCTTCATTGGTTTCCAGAAGTTTTTCATTTCTTCCTTGATCTCCTCGGTGACCCATTCATTGTTTAATAACATGCTATTTAGCTTCCATGTGTTCAAATGTCTTTGTATGTTCTTCTTCTAATTGATTTCTAGTTTCATGCCATTGTGATCTGAGAAGGTGCTTGATATTATTTCAGTCTTCTTGAACTTGTAGAGACTTAGTTTGTGCCCTAACATGTGGTCTATCTTTGACAATGTCCCATGTGCACTTTAGAACAATGTGAATGTGAATTCTGTAGTTTTGGGGTGTAATTCTCTGTAGATATCTATTAAATTCATTTGGTCTAGTACTTCATTTAGAGTCTTTGTTTCGTTGGTAATTTTTTGTCTAGAGGATCTATCCGGTGATGTCAGCGGGGTGTTGAATCCCCTGCTATGATTGTATAGCTATCGATTTCTCCTTTGAAGTCCTCCAGATAATTTTTAATATATTTCAGTGCACCTATATTGGGTGCATATATGTTTATCAAGGTTATATCTTCCTGTTGAATAGATCCTTTCAATATTATGTAGTGGCCTTCTTTGTCTGTAGTTATGGTCTTCATTTTGAAATCTATTTTATCAGATATGACTATTGCTACACCAGCTTTCTTTTTACTTTCCTTCACTTTCAACCTATGTGAGTCTTTTGTTGTGAGGTGGGTCTCTTGTAAACAACATATAGATGAATCATGCTTTCTTATCCAATCAGCTACTCTTTGTCTTTTTATGGGAGCATTCAATCCATTTGCATTTAAGGTGATTATTGATATGTACTTACTTATTGCCATTTTTGTTTAATGTGGTTCTATTTTTCTTCTGATTTCTCCTGCTAATTACAGCAGTCCTTTTAACATTTCTTGCTGTGCTGGTTTGGTGCTAATGTATTCCCTTAGCCTTTTTTTTTTTTTTTTTTTTTTTTGTCTGAGAAGCTCTTTATTTGACCCTCTATTTTGAATGATAGCCTTGCTGGGTAGAGTAGTCTTGGATTCAGATCCTTGTTTTTCATGACCTTGATTACTTCATGCCATTCCCTTCTGGCCTGTAGTGTTTCTTGTGAGAAGTCAGCTGAGAGCCTAATGGGAGTTCCTTTGTTGATAATCTGTTACTTATCTCTTGCTGCTTTTAGGATTCTCTCTTTGTCTTTAATTTTTGTCATTTTGATTACTATGTGTCTTGGTGTGGGCCTGTTTGGGTTCTTTACATGGGGCTCTGTGTGGTTCTTGAACTTGAATGCCTTCTTCCTTCACCAAATTAGGGACGTTTTCTGTCACTATTTCTTTGAATATATTCTCGAACCCTTGCTCATTTTCTTCTTCTTCAGGGACACCTATGATGCGAATATTATTCCATTTCCAGTTGTGCCACAGTTCTCTTATGCTGTCTTCCTGTTTTTTAATTGTTTTTTTCTTTTGGTTTTCTGATTGTTTGATTTTTTTTACCCTGTCTTCTAATTCACTGATCCGGTCCTGAGCTTCCCCTACTCTGCTTTTTAGACCTTCCAATGTGTTTTTCATTTCTGATATGTCATTCTTCATTTCTTCTTGTTGGTTTTTAATTTCCAACTGGTTGATTTTCAACATTTTTCTGTCTTTACTCATGGTGCTTATGTACTTATACATGCTGTTGAGCTTCCTCAATATCATGGCTCTAAATTCTAGTTCTGTTAACTTGCTTAACTGCACCTCATTTATCTCATCTTCGGTACAGGTCTCTTGTTCTTTTATTTGGGTTTTGTTTCTGATTTTCACCATTTTGGCTATCACAGTGGGCTTTGGATTCTGCCAAATTTTCTCTGTGGGTGTTCGTGTTCTGCTGTTTTTGGCTCCCTCACCTGGGTTTGGATGAGCCAGGGAGGACCTACTTTAAACACCACCATCAAGTCTTAGCTTTTCTGGTTGGTGTTGCTAGCCCAGGGAATGGTAGTTATCCTGGAGCTTTTTTTGCCTGGAGGCTATTAGTAGAGGTCACCTGAAAAATCTTGGTCTGGTTGCCTGAAAAACTTCCTCAGGTACTCAGTGTAAGAGGATTTCCTGAGGGTGTGGCAGCTGCTGGTTGTTAATCGGCCTCAATTAGCATTTCAATGACCACCAGGTAAGGATGATTCTCTGAGGGAGGGGCCCTGGGTAGGAGTAAGATGACCACAGTCCTGCGTGGCTGCACTCAGCAAAAGCTCTGAGCACCCTCCAAAACCCAAGTGTCCCCACACAGTTCCAGTCCAGTCTGCCTTCCTTCTACCGGAGCCGAAGGTTAGTGGCTGCTACCAATTTAGCCTCTGTCTAGACTGCGTCATGGAGTCGCCTGGGACTTTTAACCTGAGGGCATTGCTTCCAGCCAAGGGCGGCCCCGGCTTTGGCACCAGCCGAGGGCATCACACTCAGCAGATGTCACAGGACTAAGCCACGGTGGACACTGCCATGGTGGCCGCAGCTTCCAGCAGAGTCCCCTGCTCCCAGCGAGTCCATGCGGCACCAGACGAGGGCTTAGCACACAGCAGAGTTCGCGGGACTCAGGCGGGGTTGCAGCCGAGGCGGCAACAGCAGCTTCCCGCTGAGTCCCCTGGTCCCAGCCCAGGCTGCTGTGGACCGTGGGCTCCCGGCCCCCTCTCGCATCCTCGCCAGCCTACCAGGAATGAGTTGGTGTCCCTGGTTATGTGGTCCTCCCAGGTGTCTTTCGGTTGCCCCTTCCTGATGATTTGTCTTTATTTTCGTTGTAAATCCAGTTTGTTCCTGGGAGATGGTCTGTGTAGCTCCATTCACTCTGCCGCCATTTTCGAGTCCTACTGTTTATTTTTTTTTACATTTTTATTTTTGCATGGATCTGTCTCAAGACTCCATTCTTTCTTTTTTTTAATTATTTTATTTTATTTTATTTTTGTTACGATGTTACTCCTTTTTTCCCATTGACACCCTCCTCCCCAACTCCCCACGCCCCCGTACCCAGCTTTGTTGTCCATGTCCATTGGTTATGCATACATGCATATAACTTCTGTGGTTTATCTCTTCCCTCCCCCACCACCCCTCTTCTAAGTGTTATCAGTCTGTACCCTACACCCACATCTGCTGCATATGATGTCTGAAATTATGTTGCCAACTTCTCCTTCTGGATTTTGATGGATTCACGAGTCACATTTAAGTCCCTTATCCATTTTGAGTTCATTCTTGTGTATAGTGTAAGTCGATGGTCTAGTTTCATTTTTTTGCATGTAGCTGTCCAATTTTTCCAACACCATTTATTAAATGCACACTCCACTGTATGCTCTTGCCACCTTTGTCAAATATTAATTGAGCATTTGGCCTTGGGTCCATTTCTGTGTTCCCTCCTACTTTGTTCTTCTTTGTCAAGATTGCTGTGGCTATTCAAGGTCTTTTTTGGTTCCATTGAACTTTTGAAGTATTTGTTCTAGTTCTGTGAAGTATGTCCTTGGTATTTTGATGGGTATTGCATTGAATCTACAGATTGCTTTGGGTAGTATGGATATTTTAATGATGTTAATTCTTCCAATCAATGAACAAGATATGTGCTTCCACTTTTTTATATCTTTCTCTATTTCTTTTTTAATGACCTGTAGTTTTCTGTGAATGAGTCCCTTAGTTCTTTGGTTAAGTTTATTTCTAGGTATCTTAATTTTTTTGCTGCAATGGTAAATGGGATTCTTTTTTAGTTTCTCTTCTGTGAGTTCATCTTTGGTGTATAAGAACGCCATCAATTTTTTGACATTAATTGTGTATCCTGCAAAATTCATTTATTAAGTGTAGTAATTTTTTATGGAGTTTTTGGGGTAATCTACGCATAGTATCATGTCATCTGAGAATAATGACAGTTTCCATTTATCCTTTCCAATTTGGATCCCTTTTATTTTTTCTTCTTGTCAGATTGCTGTGGCTAAGGCTTACAGTACTATGTTAAGTAAGAGTGGCGAAAGTGGGCATTCTTGCCTTGTTCATGTTCTTAATGAAAATGTTTTTAATTTTTGCCCATTGAGCTTGATGTTGGCTGTAGGTCTTTCAAATATGACCCTTATTATCTTGAGATATTAGTTCTCTATTCCCAGATTGCTGAGCGTTTTTATCAGAAATGGGTGCTGGATTCCTTCGAATGTTTTTCAGCGTCACTTGATATGATCATATGATTTTTATCTTTCATTTTGTTTATGTGGTGTATAATATTTATTGATTTGCTAAAAATGTACCAGCCTTGCATCCCTGGGATGAATTCCACTTGGTCATAGTGAGTAACTTTTTTGATGTATTGCTGGATTTGATTTGCTAGTATTTCATTCAGTTTTGGAATCTTTGTTCATCAGGGATATTGGCCTGTAGTTTTCTTTCTTTGTAGAGTCATTTTCTGGTTTTGGAATTAGAATTATGCTGGCCTCATAAAACAAGTTTGGAAGTCCTATCTCTCTTTGAATTTTTTGAAATAGTTTGAGGAAAATGGGTATTAGTTCTTCTTTGAATGTTTGGTAAAATTCCCCCATAAAGCCATCCAGGCCTAAGCTTTAGTTTGCTGGGAGAGTGTTGATTACATCTTCAATATTTGTTGTTATTATTGGTCTGTTCAAGTTTTCTATTTCTTCCCAGTTTAGTTTTGGGAGACTATGTGTTTCTAGAAATTTGTCCAGTTTGCTTAGATTGTCAAATTTGTTGCCATATAATTGTTCATATTATTTGTTAACAATCTTGTGTATTTCTGTGGTGTCAGTTATTATTTCTTCTCTTTTAATTCTGGTTATGTGTATTTGGGTTCTCTTTGTTTCTTGGTGTGTCTAGCTAACATTCCATCAATCTTGTCAAAGAACCAGCTCTTTCTTTCATTGATCTTTTGAATTGATTTTTGGTCTCCATGTCATTTTCTTCGGCTCTGTTCTTTACTATTTCTTTCCTTCTACTTGCTCTGGGGTTTTCTTTTTGTTTGCTTTTTAGTTCTTTAAGTTGTTGGGTTAGATATTCTATTAAAATTTCTTTCTTGCATCATGAGGTAGGCCTGTAATGCTATGAACCTCCCTCTTAGAACTCATTTCACTGCATCTCATAGATTTTGTGTTGTTGTGTGTTCATTTTTATTGGTTTCCAGGAATTTTTAAATTTCTTCCTTGATCTCTGTGGAAACCCATTCATTGTTCAATAACATGCTATTTATCCTCCATGTTTTTAAATATCTTTGCATGTTCTTGGTGCAATTGATTTCCATTTGCATGCCATTGTGATCTGAGAAGATGCTTCATATGATTTTAATCTTTTTGGACTTGTAGAGATGAAGTTTGTGCACTAACATATCTTTGAGGATGTTTGCCGTGCACTTGAGAACAATGTGAATTCTCTGGTTTGGGGGTGTAATTCTTTGTAGATATCTATTAAATCCTTTTGATCTAGCGCTTCATTTAGAGTCTGTGTTTCCTTGTAATTTTTTTGTCTAGAGGATCTATCCAGTGATGTCAGCGGAGTGTTGAATTCCCCTGCTATGATTGTATTGCTTTCCTTTTTTCCTTTATATATATATAAAATATATATATATATTTTATCCTCACCCGAGGACATTTTTTCATTTTTTTGTTCAGGTAGAGTGGGAGGGAGAGAGAGGAACCGAGAGAGAGAGAGAGAAACATTGATGTGAAAGGAACACATCGAGTGGCTGCCACCCACACAACCGACCAGGGCCGGGGACAAACTGCAACCGAGGTACATGCCCTTAGCGGGAACCGAACCTGGGTCTCTCAGGACCGCAGGCCGACGCTCTAACCGCTGAGCCAAACTGGCCAGGACCAAGATATTTTTAATATATGTTCATGCTCCTATATTTGGTGCATATATTTTTACCAAGGATACATCTTTCTGTTGCATAGATCCTTTCAATATTATGTAGTGGCCTACCCCAGCTTTTTTGTTTGTTTGTTTCCATTTGCTTGAAAGATTTTTTTTCATCCCTTCACTTTCAACCTATGTGAGTCTTTTGTTGTGAGGTGGGTTTCTTGTAAACAACATATAGATGAGTCATGGTTTCTTATCCAATCAGCTACCCTGTGTCTTTTTTTTTGGGGCGGGGGGAGCATTCAAACCATTCACATTTAAGGTGATAATTGATATGTACTTATTTATTGCCTTTTTTGTTTAGTGTGGTTCTATTTTTCTTCCTATTTCTTCTACTAATTACACCAGTTCTTTTAGCATATCTTGCAGTGCTGTTTGGTGATAATATATTCCCTTAGCCTTTATTTGTCTGGAACTATCTTTATTTGACCTTCTTTTTTTAATGATAACCTTACTGGATAGAGTAATCTCAAATTCAGATCCTTGTTTTTCATGACTTTGATTACTTCATGTCATTTTTTTCTGGCCTGTAGTGTTTCTGTTGAGGAGTAAGCTGAGAGCTTAGTAAGGTTTCTTTTGTAGGTAACCTGTTGCTTATCTCTTTCTGCTTTTAGGATTCTCTCTTTGTCTTGAATTTTTGGCATTTTAATTACTATGTGTCTTAGTGTGAGCCTGTTTGGATTTTTCTTACTTGGGGCTCTCTATGCTTCTTGGACTTGAATGCCTTCTTTTTACACTAAGTTAGGAAAATTTTCTCTCACAAGTTCTTCAACTATATTCTCTAACCCTTGCCCATTTTCTTCCTCTTCAGGGACTCCTATGATGTGAATGTTATTATGTTTCAAATTGTCCCACAGTCCTGTTAAGCTATCTTCCTGTTTTTTAATTGTTATTTCCTTTTGGTTTTCTGATTGGTTGATTTTTTTCTACCTTTCTTCTAATTCACTGATCTAGTCCTCAGCTTCCTCTATTCTGCTGGTTAGTCCTTCCAATGTGTTCTTTATTTCTCCTATGTCATTCTTCATTTCCATTTGGTTGATTTTCAATGTTTCTATGTCTTTACTCATGGTGCTGATGTCCTTACTCATGCTGTTGAGCTTCCTCAAGATCATGGCTCTGAACTCAACCTCTGATAATTTGCTTAATTGTTTTTTATGTATCTCATCTTCGATAGAGTTCTCTTGTTCTTTCATTTGGGATTTGTTTCTTTGTTTCACCATTTGGGCTATCTCATTGGGCTTTGGAGCCTGCCAAAATTTCCCTGTGGGTGTTGGTGTTCTGCTGTTTGTGATTCCATCTACTGGGTTTGGATGAACCTGGGTGGGACCACGTTAAACAGCACTGTCAATTCTTTCTTTCCTTGATTTGCAAGCCCAATAAAATTTCAGTTATCCTCCATTTTTTTCCTGGTTGCTAGTAGTCTCAGTTATTCAGTGCCTTGGAACTTATCCCTGGTATTCTGCATAAGGGGATTTCCCGAGTGCTGGATAGATGCTGGTTATTAATGAGCTTCAATTTGCATTTCTTTGCCTCATTTGGAAAAGACTGAATCTTTGAGGAAGTGCCGGCTGCTGTTTTCCCCACAGCTCTGATAAGGAACAAACTGGCCACTGTCATTTGTGGCTACAACTTAGGAAAACTCTGAGTGCCCTCCATATCCCAGGTGTCCCCACAGAGTTCCAGCCCAGTCTGCCCCCCCTCTGCCGTAGCCCCTAGATGAGTGGTTGTGGCTATTTTAGTGCTTTTTCCAGGCTCTCAGCACTGTGGAGCAGGATTGGTCTTTATTCACCAAGGGCACTGCTCACAGCTAAGACTGCTGCTGTTTTTGGGTACCCAGCCCGCCACCCTCTTGTACCTTCACTGATCCTACCCATGTCCCTGGTTATATGGTCATGTCCAGCAGCTTATCTGTTGCTTTTTTTTTTTTTTAAGGATTTGTCTTTATTTAATTGTAAATCCTGTTTGTTCCTGGGAGATTGTCTGTGTAGCTTCTATTCATTCTGTCTCCATTTTCACATCCTCTATGCCTATATTGTGTGCTGCTGGATGGCACATGCCTCTCTGGTGCCCCATGCACCCTGCAGGTCCTGTGGGTAACTGGATCACACAGTTTCTTTGGGGACCCAGCTCTATGCCTATGTTATGGACTGCTGGGTCGCACACGCCTCTCTGGTGCTTTAGCACAACACAGGTCTCGTGGGTAACTGGATGTCACAGTCCCTGCTGGGTCATGCAGGTTTCTCTGGTGCTTCAACACCCCACATGCCCTGTGGGTAACTAGATTTTGCAGTCCCTGCTGGGTCACATAGTCCTCTTCAGTGCCTTAGCAACCCACAGGTCCTGCAGGTTATTGGATGGCACAGTCCCTGCTGGGTTGCACAGGCATCACTTGTGTTTCAGCACCCCACATCCTCCCCTGGTAATTAGACCCCACAGTCCCTGCTGGATTGCACAGGCCTCTCTAGTGTTTCAGCACCATGCAGGTCCCGTGGGTTATAGATAGCACAGTCTCTGCTGGGTGGCACAGGCCTCTCTGTGCCCCTGCATTCTGCAGTTCCCAAAGGCAGGCAGCTGGATCATACCAGTCTCTCATGGGTTTTGGCTACCCACTGCTCTTGTGGGCTATTGGACTGCACAGGCCTCTGTGAAACCCCAGGTCCTTCTACTGGGGGTTGGGGTGTGCTGCTACCCCATGGGGCTCAACTCCTGCTCAGCTTTTGCTGTAGTTTTAGGAAATGGGTCTTAGCTGCTGGTCTGTGCTTCTATTGCCTGGGGATGGATGTCTGCTCCCAAGCCCCTGTTGCTGGAAGTATATCTGGACTCTGATCAGGCTGCTACTGTGGTGGATGGTTCTGGGCTCCAGGCTCTCTGTGGCTTCAGACACCAGTACTTTGCAGGCTCCACTACTGTGCACCAGTCTGCATTGACAGAGAGTGTCTACTGGTCTGATGGTGCCAGGTGTGCTTGTGGGCTGAGGTTGCTGGGCCCTAGCCGCTCCTACTGTCTCCTCCCAGGGAAGACCCCGGATCTTCCAAAATGGTGGGACCTCACCGAAGCATAGAAAGAAGTACCATGAAGGGCCGCTTACCACGGTAGACAGGTGTTCATCCACAGCACAGAAACCTTCTGCTCCATGTCTCTGCACTACTTGGGTTTGTCATCCACCTTCATGTCCACTCACATTCTCTCACACACTCGCTCACTCTCTCACACACTCACCCTCCCTCTGGTCCTGCTGGCGGCCATCTTTTTGCCATCAATTTCTTGACATTAATTTTGTATTTTGCTACTTTGCCAAATTCATTTATTAAATCTAGTAGATTTTTGATGGAGTCTTTAGGGTTCTCTATATATAATATCATGTCATCTGCAAATAATGACAGTTTCACTTCCTTCTATTTAACTTGGCTCCCTTTTATTTTTTCTTCATGTCTGATTGCTGTGGCTAAGACTTTCAGTACTACGTTAAATAAGAGTGACGAAAGCAGGCATCCCTGTCTTGTACCTGTTTTGAAGAAAAATGCTTTTAATTTTTGCCCATTGAGTATAATGTTGGCTGTAGGTTTTTCATATATAGACTTTATTATGTCAAGATATGATTCTTTTATTCCCACATTACTGAGGGTTTTTTCAGAAATGAATGCTGGTTTTTGTCTAATGCTTCTCCAGCATCTATTGATAAGATCATATGGTTTTTATTTTTCATTTTGTTTATGTGGTGAACCACATTTGTTGATTTGTGAATATTGTACCATCTTTGCATCCCTGGGATGAATCTCACTTGGTAATCATGAATAATTTTTTGATGTATTTCTGAATCCAATTTGCTAATATTTTAAGGATTTTGGCATCTGTGTTCATCAGGGATATTGTCTTGTAGTTTTCTTTCTTTGTAGTGCCTTTATTTGGTTTTGGAATCAGGATTATACTGGCCTCATAAAATGAGTTTGGAAGTCTTCTGTCTTCTTAAATTTTTTGGAATAGTTTAAAGAGAATGGGTGTTAGATCTTTTTTAAATGTTTTGTAAAACTCCCCCATGACCCCCTCCGAACTTGGGCTTTTGTTTGCTGGGAGTTTCTTCATTATATTTTCAATTTTCTTAGTTCCATTGGTTTGTTCAAGTTATCTATTTCTTCTCCTTTTTTTTTTTTTTTTTTTTATCCTCACCCGAGGACACTTTTCCATTTTCTGTACAGATAGAGTGGGAGGGAGAGGAAGAGAGAGAGAGAGAAACATCGATGTGAAAGGGACACATCGAGTGGCTGCCACCCGCACGACCAACCAGGGCCTTGGTCCGGGGACAAACTGCAACCGAGGTACCGAACCCGGGTCTCTCCGGACCGCAGGCTGATGCTCTAACCGCTGAGCCAAACCGGCCAGGGCTTCTATTTCTTCTCAGTTCAGTTATGAGAGACTGTGTTTTTCTAAAAATTTATCTATTTTGCCTAAAATGTTCATTTTGTTGGCCTATAATTGTTCATAATATGTTTTGAAGATCCTTAGTATTTCAGTGGTGTCAGTTGTTACTTCTTCTCTTTCATTTCTGATTTTGTTTATTTGGTTTCTTTCTTTTTGTTTATTGGTGAGTCTATCTAAAGGTTAATCTTGTTTAATTTTTAAAGAACTAGCTCTTTCTTTCATTGATCTTTTAAATTGTTCTTTTAGTGTCTATGTTGTTTATTTCTGCTCTGATATTTACTATATTTTCCCTTCTACTTGCTCTGGGTTTTTCTCTTTCTTTATTTTCTAATTTTTTTGAATTGTGGAATAAAAAGTCAACTAGAAATTTTTCTTGATTTTTGAGGTAGGGCTGTAGTGCTATGAAATTTTTTTTTCAGGACTGCTTTTGCTGCATCCTATAAATTTTGTGTTGTTGTGTGTTTTTATTATTTTCCAGGAAGTTTTTAACTTATTCATTGATCTCCTTGGTAACCTATACATTGTTTAATAACATGCTATTTAGCCTTCATGTATTTGAATGTTTTTAGGCGTATTCATTGTAATCGAGTTCTAGTTTTATGCCATTGTGATCTGAAAAGATGCTTGATAAAATTTTAATCTTCTTGAATTTGTAGAGACTTCCTTTGTGTCCTAACATGTAGTCTATCTTGGAGAATGTCTCATGTGCACTTGAGAAAAAATGTATATTCTGCAGTGTTGGGGTGAGATGTTCTGTAAATATCAATGGAGTTGAACTGATCTAGTTCATTATGTAAAAACTCTGTCTCCTTGTTAATTTTTTGTCTAGAATATCTTTCCAGTGGTATCAGTGGGGTGTTAAAGTCATACACCATGATTGTGCTGCTATTGACTTCTCCATTAAAGTCTTCCAGAAGTTCTAAAATACATTTTGGTGTTCCCATATTTGGGGTGTATATGTTTACCAGGGTTATATTCTCGTGTTGAATTGTTTTTTTTTTTTAATATTGTGCAGTGACCTTATCTAAGTCCATGTTTATTGCTCATACATACATGCATATAAGTTCTGTGGTTTATCTTTCCACCCCACCTTCTCTTCTGGGGATTGTCAGTCTGTACTACACTTTCATGTCTCTGGGACTACCCTGTTTTTCAGACTGTTATGTTCATTATATTCCACAAATAAGTGAGATCATGTGATATTTGTCTTTCTCTGCTTGGCTTATTTCGCTTAGGATAATACTTTCTAGTTCCCTCCATGTTGTCTTAAAAGATAAGAGATCTATCTTTCTTACAGCTGTGTAATACTCCATTATGTATATGTACGATAGCTTTTTTATCCATTTGTCTACTGATGGGCATTTGGGCTGTTTCCAAATAATAACTATTGTAAATAGTGCTGCCACAAACATGGGGATACATATATGCTTTCTAATTGGTGTTTCGGGCTTCTTAGAGTATATTCCTAGCAGTGGGATCAGTGGGTCAAATGAAAGTTCAATTTTTAATTTTTTGAGGTAACACCATATTGTTTTCCATAGTGGCTGCACCAGTCTGCATTCCCACCAGCAGTGTACTAGAGTCCCCTTTTCTCCAAACCCTCACCAACACTTGTTGTTTGACGATTTGTTGATGGCGGCCATTCTGACAAGTGTGAGGTGATACCTCATTGTTGTTTTAATTTGCATCTCTCTGATGATTAGTGATGTTGAGCATTTCTTCATATGTAATTTAGCCATTTGTATGTCCTGTTTGGAGAGATGTCTATTTAGATCCCCTATCCATTTTTGTTTGTTTTTTGCTTTGTTTTGTTTTGTTTTGGAATGTGCCGTTAGTGCAAAGTGAACCTGAGACCTTCTGGTCTGCAAGCCAATGTTCCAACTGCTGAGCCAAATCAGCCAGGGCCCTCTGTTTATTTTTTGATTGGAATCTTTGTCTTTCTTTTGTTGAGCTGTGTCAGCACTCTGTATATTTAGAAAATTAACCCCTTATCAATGTATCATTGGCAATTATGCTCTCCCATACAGTGGGTTGCCTTTCCATTTTGATGATTGTATCTTTTGCTGTGCAGAAGGTTTGAGTTTGATGTAGTCCCATGTGTTCATTTTCTTCTTTGTTTCTGTTGCCTTAGGTAAAGTATTAATGAAAATGCTGCGTATGATGTCTGAAATTTTGTTACCTACATTTTCTTCTAGTATTTTTATGAATTCAAGTCACATTCAAATATTTTATCCAATTTGAGTTTATTCTTGTGTATGGTGTAAGTTGATAGTCTAGTTTCATTTTTTTGCATGTAGCTGCCCAATATTCCCAACACCATTTATTAAACAGGTTGTTACTCCACTGTATTCTCTTGCCACCTTTGTCAAATATTAATTGAGCATATTGTCTTGGGTCCATTTCTGGGTTCTCTGTTCTGTTCCATTGATCTATCCATGTGTTCTTCTGCCAGTACCAGGGTGTTTTGATTACAGTGGCTTTGTATTATAACCTGAAATCTGGTAATGTGATCCCTCCAACTTTGTTATTCTTTTTCAAGATTGCTGTGGGTATTCAAGGTCCTTTTTGGTTCCATACAAACTTTTGAAGTATTTGTTCTAGTTTTGTGAAATATGATGTTGGTATTTTGATGGGGATTGCATTGAATCTATTGATTGCTTTGGGTAATATGGACATTTTAATGATGTTGATTCTTTCAATCCATGAACAGGATATGTGCTTCCACTTTTTTATATCTTCCTCTATTTCTTTTTTCAATGACCTGTATTTTCCTGTGAATAGGTCCTTTATTTCTTTGGTTAGGTTAATTCTAGTTATCTTAATTTTTTTTGTTGTGATGGTAAATAGAATTTTTTTTAGTTTTTCTTGCTCTGAGTTCATTATTGGTGTATAAGAATGCTGTCGATTTCTTGATGTTAATTTTGTATCCTGCTAATTTGCCAAATTTATATATTAAGTCTAGTAAATTTTTGAGGTAGTCTTTGGGGTTTTCTACATATAGTATCATGTCATCTGCGAATAATGACAGTTTTATTTTCTCCTTTCCAAATTGGATCCCTTTTATTTTTTCTTTCTGTCTGAATGCTGTGGCTAAGACTTCTAGTACTATGTTAAATAAGAGTGGCAAAAGTGGGCATCCTTGTCTTGCTTCTGTTCTTAAGGAAAATGCTTTAATTTTTGCCCATTGAGTATGATGTTTGCTGTAGGTCTTTCATATATAGCCTTTATTATGTCGAGATATGATCCCTGTATTCCCAGATTGCTGAGCGTTTTTATCAGAAATGGATGCTGGATTTTGTCGAATGCTTTTTCATTGTCTATTGATATAATCATATAATTTTTATCTTTCATTTTGTTTATGTGGTATATCACATTTATTAATTTTTGAATATTGTACTAGCCTGCATCTGTGAGATAAATCCCACTTTGTTATTGTGAATAATTTTTTGATGTATTGCTGGATTCGATTTGCTAGTATTTTTTTTTAGGATTTTGGTATCTATGTTCATCAGGGATATTGGCCAGTAGTTTTCCTTCTTTGTAGTGTTTTTCTGGTTTTGAAATTAGAATTATGCTGGCCTTATTAAGCAAGTTTGAAAATCTTTCTTCTTCTTGAGTTATTTGAAATAGTTTGACGAGAATGAGGTTTAGTTTTTTTGTTGTTGTTGTTTGTTTTTTTGTTTTTTTAATGTTTGGTAATATTTCCCATCATGCTGTCTGGGCCAGGGCTTTTGTTTGCTGTGAGAGTCTTCATTACATCATCATTTTTTGTTGTTGTTGTTGTTCTTGGTCTGTTCATGTTTTCTATCTCTTCCCAGTGCAATTTTGGGAGACTATGTGTTTCTAGAAATTTATCCATTTCTCTTAAATTGACGAATTTTTGCCATACAATTGTTCATAGTATTGGTTAACAATCCTTTGTATTTTTGTGGGGTCAGTTGTTATTATTTCTCTTTCATTTCTTATTTTGTATATTTGGGTTCTCTCTCTTTGTTTCTTGGTGTGTCTAGCTAACAGTCCATCAATCTTGTTTATCTTTTCAAAGAACCAGCTCTTTGTTTCATTGATCCTTTGAATTGTTTTCTTGGTCTCCATGTCATTTATTTCTGCTCTGATCTTTACTATTTCCTTCCTCTACTTGCTCTGGGCTTTTCTTTTGTTTGCTTTCTAGTTCTTTAAGTAGTGAGGTTTCATAGTCTATTAGAAATATATCCTATTTCTTGACATAGGCCTGTAATGCCATAAACTTTTCTCTCAGAACTGCTTTTCCTGCATCCCATAAATTTTGTGTTGTTGTGTGCTCATTTTCATTGTTTTCCAGGAAGTTTTTAATTGATTCCTTGATCTCCATGGAAACCCATTTATTGTTCAATAACATGTTATTTAGCTTCAATGTTTTCAAATGTCTTTGCATGTTCTTGTTGCAATTGATTTTTAGTTTCATGATTTTTTGATCTGAGAAGATGCTTGATATGATATCCATCTTCTTGAACTTGTGGAGACTTAGTTTGTGCCCTAACATGTGGTCAATCTTTGAGAATGTTCCATGTGCATTTGAGAAGAATGTAAATTCTGCAGTGTTTAGGTGTAATTTTTTGTAGATATCTATGAAATCTATTTGATCTAGTGCTTCATTTAGAGTCTGTGTTTCCTTGTTATGTTTTTGTCTTGATCATCTATCCAGTGATGTGAGTGGGGTTTGAAGTCCCCTGCTATGATTGTATTACTATTGATTTCTCCTTTGAAGTCCTCCAGAAGATTTATAATATATTTTGGTGCTCCTATATTAAATGCATATATGTTTACCAAGGTTATATCTTCCTGTTGAATAAATTGTTTCAATATTATGAGGTGGCCTTCTTTGTTTCTAGTTATGGTCTTTATTTTTAAATCTACTTTATCAGATATGAGTATTACTACCCCAGATTTTTTTTTTTCCTTTTTATTTGCTTGAAAGATTTTTTTCCATCTCTTTACTTTCAACCTATGTGAGTCTTTTGTTGTGAGGTGGGTCCCTTGTAAGCAACATATACGTGAGTCATGCTTTCTTATCCAGTCATCTACTCTCTGTCTTTTTATCAGAGCATTCAAACCATTCACATTTTAGGTGATAATTGATATGTACTTATTTATTGCAATTTTTGTTTAGTTTGCTTATATTTATATTTCTATTTTTACTACTTATTATAGCAGTTCTTTTAGCATATCTTGCAGTGCTAGTTTGGTGCTAATATATTTCCTTAGCCTTTTTTTTTCGTCTGGGAAGCTCTTTATTTGACCTTTTATCTTGAATGATAACCTTGCTGGATAGAGTAGTCTTGGATTCAGATACTTGTTTTTCTTGACCTTGATTACTTCATGCCATTTTCTTCTGGCCTTTAGTGTTTCTGTTGAGAAGTCAGCTGAGAGCCTTAGGGGGTTTCCTTTGTAGGTAACCTGTTGCTTATCTTCTGCTACATTTAGGATTCTCTCTTTGTCTTTAATTTTTGACATTTTAATTACTATGTGTCTTGGTGTGGGCCCATTTGGGTTCTTCTTACTTGGGGCTTTCTGTGCTTCTTGAACTTGAATGCCTTCTTTCTTCACCAAATTAGGAAAGTTTTCTGTCACTATTTCTTCAAATATATTCTCTAACCCTTGCCCATTTTCTTTCTTTTTGAGGACTCCTATGATGCGAATGTTATCACGTTTCCCATTATTCCACAGTTCTCTTAAGCTATCTTTCTGATTTTTAATTGTTATTTTATTTTGAATTTTTGATTGGTTGATTTTTTTCTAATCTGTCTTCTAATTTACTGATCTGGTCCTCATTTTTCTCTACTCTGCTCGTTAGTCCTTTCAATTTGTTCTTTATTTTTGCTATGTCATTCTTTATTTCCACCTGATTGGTTTTTATTGTTTCAATATATTTACTCATGGTGTGATGTCTTTACTCATGTGTTGAACTTCCTCAAGATCATGTCTCTGAACTCTACCTCTCATAATTTGCTTAGCTGCATTTCAGTTATCTCATCTTTGATAGAGTTTTCTTGTTCTTTCATTTGGGACTTTTTTTTGTTTCACCATTTGACTCTCTCAGTGGGTTTTGGAGCCTACCAATGTTTTCCTGTTGGTATTGGTGTTCTGCTGTTTATGGCTCCCTCTACTGGTTTTCGATGGGCCTAATTGGGTCCATGTTAAACACCACTGTCGAGTCTTACTTTCCTGGGTAGATTTGCAAGCCCAGGAATGGTTCAGCAACCTCTAGGTTTTTCCTGTAAGCTAGTAGTCTTAGTTACTTGAGGCCTTGTAATGTAGCCCCGGCATTCTACATAAGTGGATTTCCAGAGGGTGGGATAAATGCTGGTTGTTATTAAGCCTCAATTTGCATTTCTTTACCTCATCTGGAAAAGTTTGAATATTTGAGAGGGGTGGCTGCTGCTTTTCCCCACAGCTCAGTGAAGGAGCACCCTGGCCACCATCCTTTGTAGCCACAACTCAGCAAAAACTCTGAGTGCCCTCCAAATCCCAAGTGTTTCCACAGAGTTCCAGCCCAGTCTGCCCTCCCTCTGCCATAGCCCCTTGTTTGTTTGTGGCTGTTACTATTTTAGTTCTCGGTCCTGGCTCTCCGTGTCCTGGAGCAGGCATGGTCTTTATTCCCCAAGGGTTTTGGTCACTGTTAAGACTGATGCCTTCCATTGGATCCCAGCCCACCACCCTCTTACACCTCCGCAGATCCTACCAGTGTTCCTGGTTATATGGTGGTGTCCTGCTGCTTTTCTTTTGCTTTTTTCTAAATATTTGTCTTTATTTTAGTTGTAATTCCCCTTTGGGCCTGGAAGATCATCTGTGTAGCTTCCATTCACTCTGCTGACTTTTTCACTTCCTCTATGCCTATCTTGTGCACAGCTGGGTCACACAGGCTTCTCTTGTATCCCTGCACCCTGTAGGTCCCGCGGGTAACTGGATCACATGGTCACTTTGGAGACCCAGCTCTATGCCTATTTTATGGGCTGCTGGGTCACACAGGCTTTTCTGGTGCTCCTGCACCCTGCAGGTCCCAAGGGTAACTGGATCTCACAGTCCCTGATGGGTCACACAGGCCTTCTTGTGCCCCTGCTCCCTGCAGGTCTGATGAGGAGGCAGCTGGATTGCACCCGTCCCTCTTGTGCTTTGGCTTACCACCACTCTTTTTAGCTGCTTGGTCACATAGGCCTTCTGGTGCCTCATCACCTTGCAGGTCCTGCGGGCAGGCAGCTGGATGCACCATTCTATCTAGGGCTCCAGCTTCCCACCACTCTTATGGGCTGCTGGGTTGCACAGGTCCCTAATGACCTAGTACCTTGCTGTTCCCATAGGCAGCTGGTTCGCAGCAGTTCATTTTGGGCTCCTGCTTCCCACCACTCTTGTGGGCTGCTGGTTCGCACAGGTCTCTGTGGAGCCCCAGGTCTCACCGCTGTTTTCCTGGGAAGTACTGCTGCCTCATGGGGCTGAACTTCTGCTCAGGTTTTGCTATAGTTTTGGGGGATGGGTCTCAGCTATTGGTTTGTGCTTCTGTTGCCTGGGGATGGATGTCTGCTCCCCAGCCTATATTATTGGGGGTATATCTTGACTCTGATTGGGCTGCTACTGTGAGGGATGGTGCTGGGCTCCTGGCTGTGCCCAGCTTCCACGGCCAGCATTTTGGCAGCTCCACTACTGTGCACTGGTCTGTGTTGATACAGAGTATCCACTGGTCCTATGGTGCCAGGTGCATTGGTGGGCTCAAGTTCCTGGGCCCTAGTCACTCCCACTGCCTCCTCCCAGGGAAGACCCAGGATCTTCCAAAATGGTGGGACCTTCCCATGGCACAGGGAGAAGTGCCCTGAAGGGCCGCTTACCATGGTAATCAGCTTCTCCTGTCCACAGCACAGGAACCTTCCGCTCCAACGTCTCTGCACTGCACAAGTTTGGTCGTCCACCTTCACGTCCATTCACACTCTATCATACACCATCTCACTCTCTCACACACTCACCCTCCCTCTGGTCTTGTCTTTCACCATCTTTTGCTATTTCTACCCTTTGTCTTTTGATGGAAGCATTTAAGCCATTTACATTTAAGATTATTTTTCATAGATACATATTAGTTGCCATTTTTTATTTTATCGCTGGGTTCCTCTTTTCTCTCTCTGTTTCTTCATCTTCCAGCAACATTCCTGTCAGCATTTCTTGCAGTGCTGGTTTCCTGGTGGTAAACTCCTTTACCTTTTTTGTCTAGGTAGCTCTTTATTTCTCCTTCAATTTTTAATGATGGCCTTGCTAGGTTGGGTAGTCTTGGATTTAGACCCTTGACTTTCATTACTTTGTATACTTTATGCCATTCTCTTCTGGCCTTCAGTTTTTCTACTGAGAAATCAGCTGATAGTCTAATGGGAGCTTCCTTGTAGGTAACTTTCTTTCTCTCACTTCCTTTAAGATTCTTTCTTTGTCTTTAATGTTTGCCATTTTTATTGTGATGTGTCTGGCTGTGGGTCTTATTGCATTCATCTTGCTTGGGACTCTTTGTGTTTTCTGGACTTGTCAGATTTTTTCCTTCACCATATTAAGGAAGTTTTCTGTTATGATTTCTTAAAATAGGTTCTCTTTTCTTTTTTCTGATTCTTCTCCTTCTGTTACCCCTATAATATGAATGTTGTTACATTTTGTATTGTCCCAAATCTCCCTTAAATTCTCCTGCTTTTTAATTTTTTTTTCTCATTTGCTGTTCTATATAGGTGTTTTTTTTTTCTACCTTGTCTTCTAAGTCACTGATTTGGTCTTCAGCTTCTAATCTATTACAACTATTGAATCCTTGTAAGGTAGTTTTCATAACAACTATGTCATTCTTTATTTCCTCTTGATTTTTATTCATAGCTTCTACCTCTTTAATGTCTTCTATCTGTAGTTCCCCCTGAGCTCTTTATAATTCTTATTAAGTTGCTCATAGTTCTCACTAAATTGTTTGAGCACTCTTAAATTCATTGCTTTGAAGTCTTTTTCTGACAAATTGCTGCTTTCTTCCATTTCCTGTAGTTCCTTTTCTGCTGATTCCTTCTTTTATTTTATTTGGATGTTTTTTCTTTATCTCACCATTTTAGCAATCTTGTAGTTCTAGGCCCAGGGAGGGATCTTGGAATGTGTAGGCAGGTTGTTGTGTATCAAATGAGGCTGCTGTTCCTCCCAAACTGTTTTGGTTTATGGAGCCTCTTGCCTGTTGTGAGCCCTGGAGGGTTGAAAACTGGCAGCTGGTATTGTTCTGTCATGCAGTTCTCAGCTCCCTGAGTCTTGCTGCTGCTTAGGCTGGGGCACCACTCCTGATCAGCCTCTGCTGATGCTGCTGGGGATGGGTCTCACCTGCCAATCTGTGCTGCTGCTGCCTGGGGTGCGTCGGTCCAGATGGTGCACTGCTGGGGTGTATGGGTCCCAGTGGTATGCTTCTGGGGTTTGTGGGCCCCACTGGTATGCTGCTGGGGTATGTGGGTCCAGCTGGTTTTCCACTGGGGATCATGGGTCCCGCTGGTGTGCTTCTGGGGTACCCTGCTGCCTGATGGGTCTCAGCTCCTGATCAGTCACTGCTGGGAGCAAGTGTCAGCTCTTAGTTTGCACTGCTACTGCTGCTGCTGTTGCCAGGGGGTGGTCTCAGCTCTCAATCCTCTGCTGCTGTTGGGAGCTGAGAATGCTCTGCTCCTTGGACCTTGCTACTGCCAGGGAAGGGTGTCCACTCCAAATCTGCTGCTGCAGTTTTCAGAGGGAGGTCTCAGCTGCCTGAGTCATGCTGCAGCTTGGGCTGAGGCACTGCTCCTGATCACTATCTGCTGATGCTGCTGGGATGGGTCTCAGCTGCAAATCTGTGCTGCTGCTACCTGGAGATGGATGTCTACTCCCAATCCTCTGCTGCTGGGGTGTGTCTTGGCCCCCAAGCCTCAGGTGCTATTGGGCATAGGCCTCCACTCTTGCGCAGTCATTGCTGCTGTGGGGGAAGGTGCTGGGCTTCAATCAGGTGTTTGCTGTGGAGGATGGTGCTCGGCTCCTGGCCAGTTTTGGCTACTGCAGCAGGCACCTTGATATTGTCACTACTGTGCACTGGTCTGCATTGACTCAGTGGGGTCCATTGGGCCTTTTGTGAAAGGTGCTCTGGTAGACTCAGGTTGCTCAGCCCAACCCACTCCCCACTTCCTCCTCTCAGAGAAGCCTATGTATCTTCCAAAATGGTGGGGCTTCCAGGCCATGCAGGAAGAAGCTGCAGACGAGCTGCTTACCATGGTAGCTGGCTGCTTTCTGTCCAGGGCACAGAACCCTCTGCCCTATGTTTCTGCACTGCTCAAGGTCGATTGTCCACACTCATGTCCACTCACACTCTCTCCCACACCTGCTCACACTCTCACACATTTACTCTAGCTCTTGTCCTGCCCACTGCCATCTTCCAGATATATCTGTAATACTTTCAACAACAAAGATAAATTTAACAAAAGTTGCAGGGCACTTAGCCTACACAAAATGATGAAATAGTTTTGTTTGTGCATAATTGGTCAACATTATCATCCAAAGTTTTCAAAACCACCTACTTGGCTATAGATTAAGTAGCTGTAATATAATTTTTTTAATTAATTTATTTTTGTCATAGATGTTTCTCCTTTATTCCCCCATTGACACCCTCCTCCCAATCCTGCCCCACCCCCAGCATTATTGTCTATGTCCTTGTTTATGCATGAATGCATGTAAGTTCTGTGGTTTATCTTTTCTCTCCCCTGATGTCCAGCTCCTTTGAGGTTCGTCAGTCTGCACACCATATCCATGTCTCTGGGTCTCTTTTGTTTGTCAGGTTGTTTTTTTTTTCATTATATTCCACAAATAAGTGATATCATGTCATATTTGTCTTTCTCTAATTGGCTTGTTTCACTTATAGTAATAACTCTCCAGGTCCCTCCTTGTCATATCAAAGGATAAGACAGCTTTCTTTTTTACAGGTGCATAGTATTCCATTGTGTATATGTATCACAGCTTTGTTATCTACTCATATATTCATGGACACATGGGCTGTTTCCAGATTTAAGCCATTGTAAAAAGTGCTGTTATGAACATAGGGGTAGATATATTCTTTCTGATTGTTGTTCCAGGCTTTTTAGGATATACAGTCATCTCTCACTACTTTGCACCTCAACTTTCACAGCTTCACTCTTTCGCAGTTTTCTCAAATATATTCATTAAAACGTTGATCAAGAAAGTGAAAATGATACAGTGCACACTCGGTTGTCTAAGTCAATTATACACCACTGTATTATGATTAAAATTAAAATTACTCTATGTATGGACTGTAGGCCTATGTATTCAAGCACCCCAGGAATTCTTCAATGCCAAGTGCAACTACTAGAGTCTGAAATGGATTAACCACAATAAACAGAGAACGACTGTATTACTAGAAGCGGGATCACTGGATCAAATGGCAGTTCAATTTTTAAATTTTGGGGAAACACCTCATTATTTTCCATAATGGCTGCACCAATCTGCATTCCCATCAGCACTGTACTAGAGACCCCTATTCTCCACACCCTCGCCAGCACTTGTTTGATGATTTTGTTGATGGCAGCCATTCTAGCAGGTGTGAAGTGATACTTCATAATTATTTTAATTTGTATCTCTCTGATGATTAGTGACTTTGAGCATTTTTTTAGATGTCTCCTGGCCATTTGTATGCCCTGTTTGGAGAGCTGTCTCTTTAGGTTCTCTTCCCAATTTTAAAAATTGTGTTATTTATCTTCCTTTTGTTGAGTTGTATGAGTACTCTATCTATTTTGGAAATTAGCCCCTTATCTGATGTACTGTTGGCAAATGTGTCCTCCCATATAGTGGGTTCTCTTTCCATTTTGATGCATGTTTATTTTGCTGTGCAGAAGCTTTTTACTTTGATGCAGTCCAATGTGCTCATTTATTTTATTTTATTTTTTTGTTTCTATTGCCTTAGGCATTGCATCAGTAAAAATTCTGCTGCGTGTGATGACTGAAATTTTGTTGCCTACATTTTCTTCTAGGATTTTTATGAATTCATGGGTCACATTTATGCCTTTTATCCATTTTGAGTTTATCCTTGTGTATGGTGTAAGTTGGTGGTTTAGTTCTATTATTTTTTGCATGTAGCTGCCCAGTTTTCTCAACACCATTTATTGCAGAAGCTATCTTGACTCCACTGTATGCTCAAGCTACCTTGTCAAATATTAATTGAGCATAATGACTTGGGTCAATTTCTGGATTGTCTGTTCTCTTTAATTCATCTATATGCCTGTTCTTGTGCCAGTATCAGGCTGTTCTGATAACTATGGCGTTGTAGTATAACCTGATATCTGGTACTGTGATCCCTTCTATTTTGTATTTTTTAAGATTGCTGTAGTAATTTGGGGTCTTTTTTTGTTTCATATAAACTTTCGGAGTATTTTTTCTGGTCCCGTGTGTGTCTTTTGTTGTGAGGTGGTTTTTTTGTAGACAGCATATACATGGGTCATGTTTTCTTATCCAATCAGCTACCCTATGTCTTTTGATTGGGGCATTTAAGCCATTTAAATTTTAGGTTATTAGTGATAGATACTTATTAGCTGCCATTTTTATTTTATGCCTGTGTTTCTCTTTTTATAGATATGTCTTTTTCTTCTTACAGCCGACCCTTTAGCACTTCTTGCAGTGCTGGTTTGGTGGTGATAAATTCCTTTATTTTTAATTTTAATTTTTTTTGATGCTCTTTATTTCACCTTCAATTTTGAATGAAAGCCTTGATGAATAGAGTACTCTTGGATTCAGACCCTTGCCTTTCATTACTTTGTATACTCCACTCCCTTCTGGCCTGCAGTGTTTCTATTGAGAAATCAGCCAACAGTCTAACAAAAGCTCCCTTGTACCTAACGTTTTGTCTCTCTCCTGCTTTCTTTAAGATTCTTTCTTTGTCTTTAATGTTTGCCATTTTAATTATAATGTCTCTAGTTGGTCTTTTTGGGTTCATCTTGGTTGGGACTCTGTGTTTCCGGGATTTATGTGACTTTTTCCTTCTAATTATGAAAGTTTTCTGTCATTATTTCTTCAAATAAATTCTTTATTTCTTTTTTTTTTATTCTTCTACTTCTGGTACCCCTATGATGTGAATGTTGTTATGCTTTGAGTTTTTCAAAAGCTCACTTAAACTCTCTTCCTGTACATTTTTTTATTTTTATTATTTTTTTGTTAGATATTTCTATTTTTTACCTCGAGACCCTCCTCCCTGTTATGCTCCTCCACCTCCCCCCAGCATTGTTGTTTATGTCCATTTTTAACACTTATATGCATATAAGTTCTTTGGTTTACCTTATCTATCCCTCCTGCACCCCTTCTCCAAGGTCTGTCAATCTGAACTGTACTCCTTACTATGTCTATGGGTCTATTTAATTCATCAGCTTATTTTGTTAATCATATTCCACAAATAAGTGAGATAATGTGGTATTTTTCTTTCTCTGTCTTTTTTTGCTTAGCATAATGCTCTTCAGATCATTTCATGTTGTATCAAATGATAAGAGATCTTTCTTTCTTACAGGTGCATAGTACTCTATTGTGTATATGTACCACAGATTTTTAATCCATTTGTCTACTGATAGACACTTGGGCTGTTTCTAGATCTTAGCAATTGTAAATAGTGCTGCTATAAACACAGGAGTACATATATTCTTTCCGATTGGTGTCTCAAGCTTCTTAGGATATAGTCATAGAAGTGGGATCACTGGCTAAAGTTGCAGATCAATTTTAAATTTTTTGAGGAAACACCATATTGTTTTAGATAGTGGATGCACCATTCTGCATTCCCACCAGCAGTGTACTAGAGTCCCCTTTTCTCCACACCTTCACCAGCAATTTTTGTTTGATGATTTGCTGATGGCAGCCATTCTGGAAGGTGTGAGGTGATACCTCATAGTTGTTTTAATTTGTATCTCTCTGATGATTATTGACATTGAGCATTTTTTCATATGTCTCTTGGCCATTTTTATGTTCCTTTTGGAGAGGTGTCTATTTAGGTCATCTGCCCATTTTTTAATTGGGTTATTTGTCTTTATTTTGTTGAGTTGTATGAGCACAAATTAACCCCTTATCTGATTTGTCGTTGGCAATATAGCTCTCGCATATAGTGGGTTCCCTTTCCATTTTGATGTTTGTTTTTTTTTCCTTGTGCTGTGCAGAAGCATTTTAATTTGATGTAGTTCCATGTGTTCATTTTTTCCCTTGTTTCTCTTCCTTAGGCATTGTATCAGTGAAAATACTGCTGTGTATGATGTCTGAAATTTTGTTGCCTGCATTTTTTTTCTAGGATTTTTATGGATTCATGGCTCACATTTAAGGCTTTTATCCATTTTTAGTTTATTTTTATGAATGGTGTAAATTGGTGGTCTATCTCTATTATTTTGCATGTAGCTGTCCAATTTTCCCAGCAACATTTATTGAAGAGGCTGTCTTTATTCCACTGTATGTTCTTGCCACCTTTGTCAAATATTAATTGAGTGTAATGACTTGGGTCAATTTCTGGGTTCTCTGTTCTGTTTCACTGATCTATATGCCTGGTCTTGTGCCCATATGAGGTTGTTTTGATTACTATGGCTTTGTAGTATAACCTGATATTTGGTATTGTTATCCCTTCTACATTGTTCTCTTTCTGTGCCAATTCAAGGTCTTTTTTGGTTCCATATAACTTTTAGAGTATTTGTTCTAGTTCTGTGAAATATATCTTTGGTATTTTGATAAGGATTGCATTGAATCAATCGATTACTTTGGGTAATATGGACATTTTAATGATGGTAAATTTTTTGATCCACGAACAACGTATATTCTTCCACTTTTTTATATTTTCCTCTCTTTCTTTTTTCAGTGTCTTGTATTTTTTTGCAAATAAGTCCTTTACTTCTTTGGTTAAGTTTATTCTTAGGTATCTTAATTTATTTTGCCACAATGGTAAATGTGGTTGCTTTTTTAGTTTCTCTTTCATTGAGTTTGTTGTCAGTGTACAAGAATACCGTCATGATGTTAAGTTTTTATCCTGCTACTTTGCAAAATTTATTTATTAAGTGTAGTAGATTTTTTATGGAGTCTTTAAGGTATTCTATGTACAGTATCATGTCACTTGCAAATAATGAGAGTTTCACTTACTGCTCTCCAATTTGGATTCCTTTTATGTTTTCTTCTTGTCTAGTAGCTGTGGCTAAGACCTCCAGTACTGTGTTAAATAAGAGTGGTGAGAGTGGACATCTCTGTCTTATTCCTGTTCTTAGGGAAAATGCTTGTAATTTTTGCCCTTTGAGTATGATGTTCGCTGTAGGTTTTTCATACATTGCCTTTACTATGTCAAGATATTATCTCTCTATTTCCACATTGCTGAGCATTTTTATCAGAAATGGGTGCTGGATTTTGTCAAATGCCTTTTCAGCATCTATTTATATGATCCTATGGTTTTCATCTTTTATTTTGTTTATGTGGTGTATCATAATTATTGATTTGTGAATATTGTACCATCCTTGCATCCCTGGGATGAATCCCACTTGGTCATGATGAATAACTATCTTTCTGTATTGCTGAATCCGGTTTGCTATTATTTTGTTAAGAATTTTAGCATGTGTGTTTATCAGGGATATTGGCCTGTAGTTTTCTTTGATTGTAGTGTCTTTATCTAGTTTTGGAATTAGAATTATGTTGACCTCATATAACAAGCTTGGAAGTCTTCCTTCTTCTTGAATTTTTCAAAACAGTTTGAGGAGAATGGGTGTTAGTACTTCTTTGAATGTTCGGTAAAACTCCCCCATAAAGCCATCCGGGCCTGGGCTTTTATTTGCTGGGAGAGTCTTGATTACATCTTCAATTTCCTTAGTTGTTATTGGTCTGTTCAAGTTTTCTATCTCTTCCTGGTCAAGTTTTGGAGATTATGTGTTTCTAGAAATTTGTACATTTCGCCTACATTGTTGAATTTGTTGCCGTATAATTGTTCATAGTATTTGTTAATAGTCTTTTGTATTTCTGTGGTATCAGTTGTTACTTCTCCTATTTCAGTTCTTATTTTTTGTATTTGGGTTCTCTCTCTTTGTTTCTTGGTGAGTCTAGCTATGGGTCCATCAATCTTGTTTGTCTTTTTGAAGAACCAGGTCTTTGTTTCATTGGTCTTTTGAATTGTGTTTTTTTTTGTTGTTGTTTTTGGTTCCTATGTTGTTTATTTCTGCTCTGAGCTTTACTATTTCTTTTTTTCTACTTGCTCTGGTGTTTTATTTTTGTTTGCTTTCTGGTTCTTTAAGTTGTGATGTTCAATAGTAAATTAGAAATTTTTCTTGTTTTTTGGGGTAGGCTTGTAGTGCTATGAACTTCTCTATCAGAACTGCTTTCGCTGCATCCCATAAATTTTGTGATGTTGTGTGTTCATTTTCATTGGTTTCCAGAAAGTTTTCAATTTCTTTCTTGATCTCCTTAGTAACCCATTTGTTGTTTACTAATGTGTTGTTTTACCTCCATGTGTTTGAATGTTTTTGCATTTTTGTAGTTATTGATTTCTAGTTTCATGTCATTGTGGTCTGAGAAGATGCTTGATATGATTTCAATCTTTTTGAATTTGTAGAGATTTACTTTGTGTCCTAACATGTGGTCTGTCTTTGAGAATGTCTCGTGTGCACTTGAGAAAAATTTATATTCTTCACCTTATGGTGAAATGTGTAAGTATCCATTAAGTTCAGCTTATCTAGTTTGTCATTTTAGGACTCGGTGTCCTTGTTAATTTTTTGTCCTGAAAATATATCCAGTGGTGTCAGTGGGGTGTTAAAGTCATCCACTATGATTTTATTTCTATTGTTCTCTCCCTTGAAGGCCTCCAGAAGTTTTTAAATATATTTTGGTGCTCCCCTGTTTGGTGCTTATATGTTTATTAGGGTTATATCCTCTTATTGAATTGTTTCCTTTAATATTACATAGTGATCTTCTTTGTTTCTTATATGGCCCTTATTTTGAAGTCTATCTTATCAAATATGAGTATTGTTACACCAGCTTTTATTTATTTATTTATTTATTTATTTATTTATTTATTTATTTATTTATATTGGCCTGGAATTTTTTTTCCATCTCTTCACTTTCATCCTGTGTGAGTCTTTTGTTATGAGGTGGGTCTCTTGTAGACAGCATATCTGGATCATCTTTTCTTGTCTGATTTGTTACCCTATGTCTTTTGATTGGAGCATTTAAGCCAATTAAGTTCCAGGTGATTATTGATAGATACTTGTTTGTTGCCATTGTTATTTTATACCTGTGTTTCTCTCTCTCTCTCTCTCTCTCTCTCTCTCTCTCTCTCTCTCTCTCATTTCATTTTCTTCTTAAAGTAGTCCCTTCAGCATTTTTTGCCCTGCTAGTTTGTTGGTGGTAAATCCCTTAACTTTTTTTGTCTGTGAAGCTCTTTGTTTTATCATCAATTTTGAATAATAGTCTTGCTGGATAGCGTAGTCTTGGATTCTAACCCTTGTCTTTCATTACTTTGTACACTTAATGCCACTCCCTCTGGTCTGCAGTGTTTCTATTGAGAAATCAGCTGACAGTCTAATGGAAGCTCCCTTGTAGTTAACTTACTGTCTCTTTCTTGCTTCCTTTAAGATTCTTTCTTTGTCTTTAATGTTTTCTATTTTAATTATGATGTGTCTAGCTATGGGTCTTACTGGGTTCATCTTGCTTGGGACTCTGTATTTCCTGGACTAGTGTGACTTTTTTCTTCACCAAATTGGGGAAGTTTTCTGTCATTATTTCTTCAAACACAATCTCTATTTATTTCTCTGAGTCTTCTCCTTCTGGTACCTCTGTGATGGGAATGTTGCTACCCTTTGTGTTGTCCCAAATCTTTCTAAACTCTCCTCCTGTTTTTTCATTTTCTTTCCCATTTGCTGTTCTATATGGGTGTTTTTATCTACCTTGTCTTCTAACTCACTGATTCGGTCTTCAGCTTCTTCTAATCAACTATTGACTCCTTGTACAATATTTTTTATATCAGCTATGTGGTTCATTTTCTTTTGATTTTTATTTATACCTTCTATCTCTTTTTTTAAGCTGATGTAGTTCCCACTGAGCTCTTTATAATTATCATTAAGTTGCTTATAGTTCTCACTGAATTGTTTGAGCCTCCTTAAAATCATTGCTTTGATTTTTTTTTTAGACAAATTGCTTTTTTCCACTTTATGTAGTTTCTTTTCTAGTGATTTCTCCTTTTCTTTCATTTGGATGTTGTTTCTTTGTCTCCCCATTTTAGCCATCTGGTAGTTCTAGACCCATTGAGGGATGTTGGGATGTGTAGGCATGTCAGTGTGTATAAAATAATGTTGTTGTGCCTCCCTGACTGTTCTGGTTTATGGCACCTCTTGCCTCCTGTGGGTCCTGGAGAACTATTGGCGGCTGTTATTGGTCTGTTCTTATAGGTGCTGTTGCTGGAGCTGTGGGCCCTGCCAGTGCTGCAGGCTGCTGGATTACATGGGCCCCACAGGAACTATAGGCCCTGCTCATGCCACAGGCATCTGTATTACGTGGGCCCCACTGCAGTCATGGGTCCCACTGCTAGCAGCTAGGGAATGCTGCTACTTGATGGGGTTGAGCTCCTGCTCAGCTTCTGCTGATGCTGGTGTGGATGAGTCTCAGTTGCTGTTCTGAGCTGCTGCTGCCTGGGAATGAATGTCTGTTCTTGCACCTCTGTTGCTGGGGTTGTGTCTAGACTCTGATCAGGCTGCTGCTGGTGAGGATGGTGCTCGGTTCCCAGTCATTTGCAACTTCCACAGAAGGCACCTTTACAGCACCTCTACTGTGCACTGGTCTGTATTGACACAGAGGGGTTCACTGGTCTAATGGTGTGAGGTACACTGGTGGGCTCAGGTCACTGGGTTCTAGCTGCTCCCACTGGTTCTTTCAGAAAAGACCAGAAATTTTCCAAAATGACATAGCCTCTTAGCCACACAGGGAGAAGCACCCTGAAGAACCACTTACTGCAGTTGCTGGCTGTTCCCAAACCGCAACACAGGACCCTTCTGCCCCATGTTTCTGCACTGCTTGAGGTTGCTCATCTACACTCATGTCCACTCACACTTTCTCACACTCTCACACACTCACCCTTGCTCTGGTCCTTCCCACCACCGTCATCTTGTCAGATGTTTTATATATCTGGCCCTCAGCAACCTGTTTGAGGCTACCAGCAATCCACAGCCTGTGGCTGCCTTTACTAGGCTTGGCTGCACACAAGAAGGTCCAAGCTGTGCTCCAAGGCCAGTACTGGGCCCAGTGGCAGGTCAGCAAATATTTCAAGGCACCCCAGGATCTGTCCCTGTCTGACTACCTGCTAGCTAACTGTTAGGCTTAATTATTGAAAGGGCTTAATCTCTAAAAGCTCCTCTGGCAAGACTTGGAGGATGGGGCTATTGGATCTCCCATGACTGGGAGATGCTGTTCAGACTTCAGGAAATATGGTGGGTGTAATCTTCCACCCCAGATCTATACGTTTAAGTGTATCTCAGATTTTTCCTTAACTTCAGCAGGGTAGAGCCTTTAGTAGCCTGGCAAGTGGTCCCTCCAGAGCCTGGAGGTTAAGTCTGTCAGAAGCCAGGTGGATGGTCCTATTGGGTCTCCTATGAGGGGGAAGCACCAGTCTGGTTCATGAGAAAATGAAGGAAATGACCCAGCCCAAAAGCTAGTCACTAACACCTGCTGAGTCTACCCAGGCTTTTCCCCATTCCCAGCCTGTGTTGCTGACTCCTCAACAGGGCTTAAGATGCAGGGTGGAGTGAGCAGGATTCCTCAGGGTGGGGTAATAGGTTTTCCCCAGGCTTCTGCTGCTTGTTGGGGGGGGGGGGCCGCGGGTTGCTCCACCCAGAAAAAAATGACTTCTATGATATTTATTAGAAGGTGACCCAGCTCAGGAATTTTGGCAGCTGATCCCCCATGTCTCCCCCAAACCACGCACCACACTCTCCTCAGGAGACTTCAGTCTACACCTTCACTCCATCAAAACCCAGGGCAAGTAGCCTTTATCTCTAGTGGACTCTGCCTCTCCTTGGCATACAGAAACCCCAAGTCAAATGCTATGTGAGCACCCTCCCCCAGATATGGTGTTCCAGTCTGAGGAGCCCAGCCTGGGATTTAGGCTTCATGCTTCTCAGGGAGAACCTTCCACAACTGAACTATCTCTCCACAACCTTGGTCATCACCCACTGAAGCAGGAGCAGCACCCTTTGCATCTCCCCCTTCCTACCAGTCTCCTGGTGGTTTCTTCTGCTAGTTGTTAGTTATAAGTCTCCTCCTCAGGTAGCTTTTAGTTGGTGATTCAGGGTGATTGTTCCCCACTTTAGTTATATTTTCAGTTTGGTTTTGGAAGAAAGTGCAAGAAAGATCCACCTATTCCACTGCCATCATCTTGAAACTTCATTCTTATTTCTTGATGATGGATATTTCAAGATTTGTTTTCATTTAATTCCTCATACCTATGCTATAGATTTATATGTATTTAGTAGTTAATGAAATCTATTAAAATAAAAGTCTATTTTGAAAGGTAAGGATTTGTTAATTTAAGAAAGACTATTGGTCATAAATGTTAGCACATAAAAATTGTGTCTGTGTAGGGGTGGGGATTTGGTGAAAGAACAAAATGTAACCTTGAGGTATGCATTCTCACGGCCTGGCCAGCCAAAGATCAAAGTATGCATGTGAATAGATAAGGTTTGCATGATAAAGGGTTAGAATACCACACTGAGTATAAAGTGCATGTGTGAATAGATAAGGAATGCGTGAATTGGGTTTAGAAAACTACCCTGAGAGCGCCAATGAGAGATATGCCCAAGGGTGAATGTATTTGTTATGTATCTCCTATGTATCTCTGCTGAAAACAGTAAGAGACAGGAAATATGCTGGGCTTGCTGGAAGGTCAGCAGAGACACAATCTCAAGGACTTAATTACTTAAAACACTATGTAACCTAGGGAACCACTTTGCAAATAAATTGGGCTGCATCCAGAGATCTGGAATATTTGTTCTCTTTTGATACTTTCCCACTCCAAGTAGTGTCTGCTTGTAGTTCTTCACATAACAATGACCCCAGGCAGGCCGAGAGAGTTGGCAAGTGGTAACCCCAACATGATTCGAATACGCAGCGATGTGATTCAATGTGGCCAGCAACATAATGGTATGCAAAAGGGAATTAGTGATCTAGATCAAAAATAAAATTATGCTTGTGTTATCTCGAGTCAGCTGTGCCCGGTTTGGAACAGCTGCCTCCATACATAGTGTCATGAGGGGTTTTCCAGTAAGACAGCCTGGAGTTGGAATTTTCTAAAGATCAGAGACTTATTCACAAGTCTTACAACGACTGCTGAAAGGAGCTCAATTCTCCATATTGGAACAGAAGTTCTTGCAGCTTCTGAGGGACATGTGGGAGTACTGCCCATGGTTCCTTAAGGAGGGCACATTTGATTCTGATGTGTGGTTTAAAGTAGGGAAAACTTTTAGGGTGCACAAAAATTTGGGGTGTAATCTTTTCACCTTGACCCTTCTTCTATGGTGACTGGTATTTACAGCATTACAGCTGCTAACTAAGGAAATCATTTCCTAGCAGTGTGGCGGCTCTAATCTCCTCTATGGAGGAGACTCCAAAACTAATCCCCCCCCCCTGTGGTCATCAAAAGAGGAGAATTCTCCCCCCCCTCCACCTTTTGTGGAGGATTCGTCAGCCTCTCCACACCCAGCTATGGAGGGCTGTCTTAGAAAAGCTAGGAAAGCTGGAGATTTTGGATCTTTCCCAGCTATTATTCAGCCAGGTTAACAACCTGTGCTTGAATGTTCACCCTATCAAGTTTTTAAAGAATTCAGGTGAAACATAATAGAAAATGGTTTACAAAGTTCCTTTACTATAGGAATATTAGAGGGAATAGCCAGTAGTTATCAGATGACTCCCTGGGTTTGGACAGTACCCATAAAAACAGTGCTGACACCTGCCCAATTTGCCATGTGGAAAATAGAATATCAAGAAGGAGCCACAAAACAGGCATTAGAGAATCTAGGAGCAGGGATTCCTATTGAGCAAGACATATTACTAGGGCAAAGAACCTTTTTAGATTCCCAAGTACAGGTAAGGCAAAATGCTAGATTGTTTGGTCTGGCCTCAGATTTAGCTACCAAAGCTTGGCAAAGGGTTCCAGAGTCTGAAGAAAAGACAGGCTTTTTTTGCTACAGTTAGGCAAGAAGCACAGGAATCTAATGTGTCATTTATTAATCAGTTGCAAGCAGCAGCAAGTAGACAGCTTGATAATACAGAAGCAACATATACATTGTTATTACAACTAGCCTATGAAAATACTAATGCAGAGTGTCAGGCTGTACTTTTGAAGGGAAAAACCTCAAAGGAAGTGGATATATAAAGTATGTCAGAATGTAGGGACAGAAACACATTGGTCAGAGCATTAGCTGCTGCTCCTGGAACGTTGCAAATTGGAGGATTCAAAAAAGGGCAATGAGAATCTGAATTATGTTTCAATTGTGGCAAGCCAGGACATTTTCAGAAGAAATGTAGAAAAAGAAAGGTTGGAACCAGTGGCATTCCTACTAAGTCTTGTCCTCGATATGGCAAAGGGCTACATCATCCAATCAATGTAAATCTAATTTTGACAAAATTAAAAATCCCTTGTTGGGAAATGGGAGGAGGGGCATGAGACCCAGTGCCCTGACAGCTCCCGTGGGTCCCTCAGCCTCAGGATTTTTTCATTCAATCAAGCGGAGGGTTGGAGACCTTCAAGCATCAACAGCATAAAGTACTGGCCTGGACCTTATTACTACCACAAAATTAACCCTCAAGGAATCTAATGTTACTTATCTAGCTCCTACTGGAGTTTGTGGCTCTTTGCTGGAGAGAAAGATGGGTCTAGTGATTGGAAGATCTAGTTTAACAATAAAAGAAATACAAATGATGTCAAGGGTAGTTGACTCAGATTTTGAAGGAGAAATTAAAGTAATGCTTACGGTGGTGGGCTTCATGTATTAACATTGGGAAACCAAATACCTCAATTCTTTTTGTTACCATTGTGGGTCCCAGAGCCACCTCCACATTAAGAGGAAATACAGGGTTTGGAAGCACTGGTCAGTGTGATGTTTTCTGAACAGCTGCTATTAACACCACAAAGCCCTTGCTCTCCATTAATATACAAGGGCAACTATTTTCAAGATTAGTGAATACAGGGACAGACATTTCTATTATAACAGCTAGAGAATGGCCTAAGAAATAGCCAAAAGCCCCAGTACCCCTGTTAGTAACAAGAGTGGGAGGAACTCAAGCTCCTCAACAAAATACTCACTCTCTTTCCTGTATAGGTCCAGATGGACAAAAAGGATGGATTCAAACTTATATTATGGAGTTTCCCCTAAATTTGTGGGGAAGGGATCTTCTCTCTCAATGGAGAATGATTATTAAAACTCAGCCTTTTGGCTGGGGATCACTGGTACAATTTCCCTCCCTTCAATGGCCTGGTAAATGACAGAGCCTGTATGGGTTAATCAGTAGTCCTTAAAAGAGGAAAATTTTTATAAGCAAACAAGTTATTAAAAGGACAATTGGAAGCAGGTCATATATAAACTTTCATCAGTCCCTGGATAACTCCCATTTTTGTTATTCCTAAAAAAGGTGGTAAATGGAGATTTCTAGATAATTTGAGGGAAATAAATGCTCTTATAGAACCCATGGGAGCACTACAACCTGGGCTCCCCAATCCTACAATGATTCCTGAAAAATGACCTGCAATTGTTATAGATATTAAGGATTGTTTTTACACTATCCCTTTAGTCATTACAGATCAAAAGAAATTAGCTTTTTCTGTGCCCTCCATTAACAATAGTGAACTAATGTAATGGTTTCAATGGAAGGTACTACTCCAAAGAACAATGAATAGTCCAACAATTTGTCAATACTATGTCCATCGTGCTATTGATCCAGTATGGAAATTATTTTCAACCATTTACCTATACCAGTATATGGATGATATTTTGTTAGCTGCCTCAAAAGAATTAAACCAGGCCTATGTAATGCTTTAGGAGACTTTGAAAGAGGCAAGATTACAAATTGTTCCAGACAAGGTACAGCAATTAGAACCTTGGCAGTACTTAGGGTGGATATTAAGAACAAGAACTATTCACCCCCAGAAACTTATCATTCCAGTAAAAGTGACAACTTTAAATGAATTACAAAAATTATTGGGGGCCATCAGTTGGCTTTGACTTATGCTTGGTTTCACTACTCAGCAGTTAACTCATTTATATAACACTCTTAAGGGTGATCCACACTAGATTCACCTAGAACTTTATCTATAGAGGCACAGAAAGAACTTAGAGAAATAACTACTCAAATACAAACCCAACAAGCTCATCATCAGTCATTTAAGGATCATATTCAGCTATTTGTATATCCAACTTCACCATACCCTACAGCATTAATAGGACAATTAACTCTTGAAGTAAAATATCTCGAATGGATCTTTCTCCCAGCTACCCTGTCTAAAACAATAACTCTATTTATCAAACAATTAGCAAATCTAATAGCCAAGGGTAGAAAAAGAACACAAGAACTGTCAGTGTATGACCCTCAGATTCTAAATTTGCCTCTTACTCAGGAACAATTTACCATTTTGATTTCCCAGGCAATAGACTCAGATAGCTCTAGCAGATTTCATTGGACAAATTACAAAATATTCCTCAATTATATGTTAATATAGTACAAAAAATTAGTTAATACCCCATTACCTAGGCTAAAACCGTGTTCATTGATAGATTAGGTAAATCTCACAAAGCAGGTGTAACCTAGAAAGAAGATGAGGAATGGAGAAACATTAGCAGCCTTGAGCCTGGGTCAACTCAGTGTGCTGAATTATGGGCTGAAATATTAGCTCTTCAGCAATGTACAGAAAAGCCCTTAAATATACTTAGTGATTCACTTTATGTAGTTAAAGTGTTACTGAGAAAGCAAGCCAGGTGCAGCCCCTTAGGCAGTGCAGAGACTCCGCCCCCGGCTTTTATAATCCCTTTACATCCACCAACCACCTAAATTACAGCAGAATTAGGAAGCTCCCAAATACCTGGAAGCTTATTGTGTATAAAAAGCAGCTGAAACCTGGGATCGGGGTTCAGCCTTTGGAGGTGACTCCACTGGGCCCACACTAGTGCATATTAAACAGTCATTTTCTGATCCTCCGAGTGCATGCAATCTGTGTTCTCCCATGACCAAATTTCTGCCACAACATTTTGGGGTGTTGGACAGCTTCCTGCAGCTACCATTGTGGGAAGCCAAGAGAAAGGAGACATTAATTTTGAGCCCTCATGACTAGAAGGAAGGCACACCACCAGTAATTTCACTTGACCCTGACCCTCGCCAGGCCCATCTATAGTTGGCCACCACTATGCTCAAATTGACTCTGGGGAGGATAGAAAAGCCTTCCAGGATATCAGATCAGTAAGTGTCCCCGGGGACTCAAGACTGAGTTCAAGCCCGCCTCTAAGGTGGAAGGAAAGCTTGTTCACCTCCCAGGTGGCATAGATGCCACATAGGATAGGGTATTCCTGGGTGGAAAGATTAAATTCTGTGTGATTGTGTGTATGAATGACCTTGCTCCACAGCACCTATTATGGAGCCTGCATGAGTCCCAACCTGAGCATCCGTGGTGACCTCATATGGCTAAGGGCAGTATTAGGTTCTTGGGGACCTTGTCTCCACCAGCAAACCCTATCCAAGTCAGGGGCTTATACTAACCTGCCAATGCCAAAAGGCGCCTAAGTCCCAAGGAGGGGAGCGGCCAGGAGGATGAAACGAGAGTTCTTCCCATTTGTCCCATGACACTGTTCACTGGGAGGTTTGCTTAACCATCTTAGATATCATTATGGAGAGAAATTCCTCTAAACCCATTGTTCTAGAGTGTATAATAAAGAATTTTATAAAGTGGTTCTCAGGAGATTATGGGGTCAAATCCACCCCCAGAAAATTGCACACCCTCTGTGAATTAGAATGGCCCGATTTTGGTGTGGAATGGCCCTCTGAAGGCACCCTTGATGTCCCTACAGTCCAGTCCGGGTATAGGGTAGTCACCAGAGACTTGGTCCTCCAGATCAACTTCTCTACATAGACCAGTGGTTGGAAATAGAGCAAATCAGCCTCCTTGGGTCTGATTCTGTATTACTAGTCAAGGACAGTGTAAGGTTCTCATGGCACAAGGTGAAAGGAAGACTTCACAGTGAATTAAGCAGCCTCCTATATTACAAGGGGATTCAGAAGAGGCCCTTCCACTGCTACTGCCATACACCCCACTACCTAAAAATGGGAAACTTCACCTGCCCGACAGTCCACCTCATCCATCTCACCCCAATAACCCGCCGATGCACCGCCGAAGCCAGGGTTGCTAGAGCCAGAGTTGCCAGAGCCAGTAGGAAGATGTCTCAGGTCAGCAACCCAGAGACCAAAACCCCCAGTGGCAATGCAGTTACCACTGCAGGAGACAAGGGGTTCACAGAGAATGGGTCTTGATGGGACCCTACAAAAAGGAGGGTCAGTTTTCTAGACTCATTGCCTCACCAGGGTCGACTGTGAGGGTCATTCTCACTCTATTCGAGATAGAAGAATGCCAGTGGATTGTCATAGAAGCCAGACAGTGGCTCCAGACCCAGGTGCCAGCTGGACATCTAGACATAGAAGCCTGGGCATGAGAGGCCTTACCTGATGAGGAACCCTCAGGCAGACCCACAGACACAGAGACATGGGAGAGGGCAGGAGAGAGACAGACAAAGGCACAGAGGGAAGCCAGAGTTTGGGGTAGATAGAGAGAGGTCAGAGAATCTGTGGGAGACAGAAGCAGGGAGAGACAAAGAGGCAGGAGAGAATTGTTTGCAGGAGCCAGGCCACTAGGCACCTCTCCCAAGCCAAGGGGCAAGTTTTCTCCATCTTGCCTGAAGGTCCCCAGCCTGTGAAACTGTCTCTGACCCTGGCACTAGTCTGAGCCCCAGGCTGCAGAGAAAAGCTTTCCACAAAGCCAGGGTGTAAGGAATGCTGTGCCCAGATGGCCTTAGTTCCTCCTAGCTTCAACTCCCTGCCATGTTCCAGCCAGACCAACATCCCAGGAGGGGCTGGAGGGGCAGCTGGCTGTGGGGAGCCCAACCCCATCTGCTGATCCCCATTGTGACCTTCCCTGTGGCTGTTCCTGCTGCTGCTGGCCTCCCTCCTGCCCTCAGCCCACTGGCCAGCCCCTCCCCTGGGAAGAGGAGATTGTGTTTCCTGAGAAACTCAGGGCAGCATCCTGCCTGGTTTGGGTATCTCTGCCAGGCTCTGGTATAGTTTGCCTGCTTTTGAGCAGACACTGCTGCTAGAGTTGGAGCAAGACCCAGGAGTGCAGGTTGAGGGGCTGACAGTGCATAACCTGGGCCATGTGTCTGAACTGCTGGGTGGGGCAGAGCTAGGCACCTACCTCACTGGCATCATCAATGGAGATCCAGAGTCGGTGGCATCTCTGCACTGGAGCGAGGAAGCCCTGTTAGGGGTACTGCAACATCATGGGATCAAACTCCACATCCAGGCCCTGGGAGGTACTCCTAACTCTGCAAGGGGCCTGGGACTCATATCCTATGCTGGAAGAGTCCCACCAGCAGCCAGGGCTCCATGTGCAGTGTCAAGACTCTTCCTGGGAACCCCAGGCCCAGCCCTCAAAGAGCCAAGTGCTCTGCTTTCCTGAGTAGATTTGTGGAGACCTTGATGGTGGCAGATTACAAGATGGCAGCAGTTTATGGCACAGGGATAAAGCGCTACCTGCCCCCAGTCATGGTGGCTGCAGCCAAGGCCTTCAAGCATCCAAGCATCTGCAACACTGTCATCTTGGTAGTGGTTCTAGGGCCAGGAGAAGAAGGGCCCCAGGTGGGACCCAGCACCTCCCAGATACTGCACAACTTTTGTGCCTGGCAGCAAGGACTCAACACTTCTGAGGACTCGGACCCAGATCACTTTGCTGTTTACTCATCAGGGCCTGTGTGGGGTCTCTAACTGTGACACCCTGGGCATGGCTGACATGGGCACTGTGTGTGACCTGGCTCAGAGCTGTGCTATTGTATAGGATGATGGGCTCCAATTGGCCTTCACTGCTGTTTATGAACTGGACCACATCTTCAACATGCTCCATGACAACTCACAGCCTATGTCAGTCTGAACAATCCTGGGAGTGCCTCTCGTCATGTCATGGCTTCTGTGATGACTCATGTGGATCCCAGGGAGCCCTGGTCCCACTGTAGTGCCTGCTTTATTATGGACTTCCTGGACAATGACCATGGACACTGTTTCTTAGACAAGCCAGAGGTTCCCCTGCACCTGCTGGTGACTTTCTCTGGCAAAGACTATGACACAGACCGCCAATATCAGCTGACCTTTGGGCCTGACTCACACCACTGTCCATAGCTGCTGCTGCCCTATGCTCCCCTCTGTTACTCTGGGCATCTCAGTGGTCATTCCATGTCAGACCTGCATGGGTGGCCACTGCTTCCATGTGGACCAGCTCCAGGACTTTAAGATCCCACAGGCTGGTGGATGGGGTCTCTGGAGATCCTGGGGTGACTGCTCTAGGAGCTGTGGGGGTGTTGTTCAATTCTCCTACCAGGACTGCACATGGCCCAGGAAGAAGAATGGGCACAACAGGAGGGAGGAAATATAACAAAGGAAAAATGGTGGATACTCACAGACCACAGAATTTACATGCCTGAACAATTAACCCATTGCTTAGTCCTCCAATAATATGAACTCACCTATCTGTGAAAAACCACCCTAGAAGCCTTATTAAGCCAGTACTACCTGATTGCTTGACTTCCATCCCTCTGTGCCTTTTTTCTCCCAATGTTGTCTCCTCTGCTCAAAACAATGCCAGACAAGGCCCCACCCAGCCCACTGGGATCCAGCACTGCAGTCAAGCATCCATTGAAGATCTAGAGGTAGACTTCTCAAAAATAGAACCAAGTAGAGAAAATAATTATCTCCTGGTTTTCATCTGTACTTTCTCAGGCTGGGTTGAAGATTGCCCCACACATATGGAAAAGGCAAGAGAAGTAACCAAAGCTCTACCGAGGGACATCATTCTGAGATATGGAATGCCATTGACTATAGGATCAGACAATGGCCCTGTCTTTATAGCAGAAATAGTACAACAGGTAGCTAAAACTCTAGGCATCCAGTGGAATTTTTCACATGGCCTACTGGTGCCAGAGCTCAGGGAAAGTAGAATGCATGAATCAGGCCCTTAAGCAGACCATGGCCAAACTATGTCAAGAAACCAACCTGCCCTGGACTGATATACTTCCCCTAGCTCTCCCACAAGTATGTTGTCCCCCCTCCCCCACCCCTGGGCAAAGATAAGCTTCTCCTCCTTTGAAATCTTATATGGGAGACCTCCCCCAATGATAAAATTCAAAGGAGATATAAAAAACTGAAAAATTTGGAAATCTAGAAACAACAGCAAAGACTAGAAAAAAATTCTTGAGGTACATAAGTGGGTAACCAATAGAATACCCATTTCCCTGGGAATAACTGTACATCCCCACAGACAAGGGGACCAAGTCTGTATAAAAGGCTGGAAAAGAAAACCCCTCAAACCAACTTGGAAAGGGCCCTATTTAGTTATACTAATCACTCCCACAGCTCTTAAGATTGCAGGTGTGAATACCTGGATCCACCATTTACAGGTAAAGGCAGCTCACCTCCCAAATGACAACCAACCTGCCTGGAGAGTGACCACCAGTGTGAACAATCCTCTGCAGATCACCCTTAAGAGGACAGAAAAACATGCTGATCAATCTATGGCAAATGCCCGAGGACTCCACCAGTAGAATTGATGGTCATTACCTGCTAGACTGATCCCAGCAATGGACTCTGTATCCTTAGTAGCCTTACAGGATCAAGTAGACTCCTTAGCAGCAGTCGTATTACAAAATAGAAGGGGGGTAGACCTACTGATTGCTGAAAGGAGAGGAATATGCTTCTTCTTAAATGAGGAATGTTGCTTTTATGTTAATCAGGAATAGTTAGAGACATGACCCAGCACTTTAAGCTACAAATTACAGAAGACAGAAATGATCAGAATCTTGGAGTTCCTGGAATAACATATGGAACTGGGCATCTTGGGTACTCCCATTAGCTGGCCCTCTCTTAATGCTTTTTATAGCATTCCTGTTTGGCCGTTGTAGTCTCAACATGCTAACCCATTTCATTTCCTCTCACTTAGAAAGAATAAAGCTCAAAATGATACTTCAAATGAGAAGTCCCAACTACTCTCCTCTGGATGGTGAAGAACTCTAGTTGCTGCATCCCTCCCCTTCAACACCTCTATCCAGCAGGAAGCAGTCAGAGAGATCATCACCCCTCATCCTTAGGAGGCACTAAGGGAACTCCCTGTCTAAGATCTTTTCTAAGTCTTCTAGGAGCAGCTTAAAAATCAAGAGGGGAAATGAGAAGGAAAGCCAGGTGCAGCCCCTTAGGCAGTGCAGAGACTCTGCCCCTGGCTTTTGTAATCCCCTTACATCCACCAACCACCTAAACTACAATAGAACTAGAGAGCCCCCAAATACCCAGAAGCTTATTGTGTATAAAAGTGCCTGGAACCCAGGTTTGGGGCTCAGCTTTTGGAGGTGACTCAGCACCAGAGCACATTAAACAGTACTTTTCTAATCCTCTGAGTGCATGTAGTCTGTCTCTTCCCACAGACCAAATTTCGACCACAACATTACAAAGAATAGAGCAAGCCTTTGTTAAGCCTTTAGCTTATCAGTGTATATTAACCTTATTCTTGTCTCCCCAAACTTTAGTAGACCAACAAAATCATTCTATTTTTATAACCCACATTTGATCTCATTCCATGCCCCTCACACCTTTAACACGAGAAAATCAGTAGGTAGATGCCATTATAGCAACAACTCTTGCATTTCAGCAAGTGCAAAGTTTACATGCCTTTTTTCACCAAAATGCTAGAACACCCATGAAAACCTTTCATTTGACCCTTTTGGAAGCTCAAGATACTATTAAGGCTTGCCAAGATTGCCAACTTTTGGGAGGATTTGCAACATCAGCAGGAGTCAATCCTGGGGGCTTAACCCCCAATGCCTTATGGAAAACAGATGTAACACATATACCATCATTTGGTTGATTTCAGTGGGTACATGCTACTGTTAATACCCATTCCAATTTTCTGCATGCAACTGCTGCTACCAGAGAAAAAGCCAAGGATACTAGCATCAATGGCTGTCCTGTTTTGCACACATGGGGGTGCTACTAAAAGCAGCCCACAGATCTCAAAGCATTAAATTATTTCTCCAACCGTGGAGCATTAGGCATAAAACTGGCATACCCTATAACGCTACAGGGCAAGATGTTGTTAAAAGTGCTCATGCTACCTTAAAATTATAATTACAAAACAAAAAGAGAAGGAATATTGGTGAACTCCTTGTGAATCAACTATCTCTAACAATCTATACTTTAATTTTTATTTTTATTAATTTTTATTTTTTTGCATTTTATATATATATATTTTTTAATTATTTATTTATTTTTGTAACAGATGTTTCTCTTTTTCTCCAACAGCTTTCCCCCTCCCTCACCCTCCCCGCCCAGTTTGCAGCTTTGATGTCTGTCTTATGTTCATGCATACATGTATATAAGTTCTGTGGTTTATCTCTTTCACCCACCTCCTCTTTTGGAGATTGTCAGTCTGTACCTCACTTTCATGTCTCTGGGAAACCCATTCCTCAGACTGTTATGTTAATTATATTCCACAAATAAGTGAGATCATATGATACTTGTCTTTCTCTGTTTGGCTTGTTCTGCTTAGGATGATACTTTCCAGGTCCCTCCATGTAGTCTCAAAGGATAAGAGATCTTTCTTTCTTACAGCTGCATAGGACTCCATTGTGTATATGTACCACAGATTTTTTATCCATTTGTCAACTGATGGACATTTGGGCTGTTTCCAGATCTTAGCTCTTGTAAATAGTGCTGCTATGAATATGGGGGTACATATATTCTGTGTGATTGGTGTTTCAGGCTTCGTAGGGTGTATTCCTAGAAGTGGGAACACTGGTCAAATGGCATTTCAATTTTTAATTTTTGGAGGTAACACCATATTGTTTTCCATAGTGGCTGCACCAGTCTGCATTCCCACCAGCAGTGTACTAGAGTCCCCTTTTCTCCATACCATCGCCAACACTTGTAGTGTGATGATTTGTTGATGGCGGCCATTCTGACAGGTGTGAGGTGTTAGCTTATTGTTGTTTTAATTTGCATCTCTCTGATGATTAGTGATGTTGAGCATTTCTTCATATGTCCCTTGGTCATTTGTATGTCCTGTTTGGAGAGGTGTCTATTTAGTTCCTCTGCCCACTGTTGTTGAGTTGTATGAGCACTCTATATATATTAAAAATTAACCCCTTATCTAATGTATCATTGGCAATGATGCTCTCCCATACAGTGGGTTGCCTTTCCATTTTGATGATTGTATCTTAAGCTGGGCAGAAGCTTTTGAGATTGATGTAGTCCCATGTGTTCATTTTCTCCTTTGTTTCTGTTGCTTTAGGTGATGTATCAGTGAAAATTCTGCTGCGTATGATGTCTCAAATTTTGTTGCCTACATTTTCTTCTAGCATTCTTATGGATTCATGAGTCACATTTAAGTTATTTATCCATTTTGAGCTTATTCTTGTATATGGTGTAAGTCAATGGTCTAGTTTCATTTTTTTGCATGTGGCTGTCTAATTTTCCCTACACCATTTATTAAAGAGGCAGTCTTTACTTCACTGTATGCTCTTGCCAACTTTGTCCAATATTAATTGAACATGCTGTCTTGAGTCCATTTCTGGGTTCTGTATTCTTTTCCATTGATCTATCTGCCTGTTCTTATGCCAGTACCAAGCTGTATTGATTACACTGGCTTTGTAGTATAACCTGAAATCTGGTAATATAATCCCTCCAACATTGTTCTTCTGTTTCACAATTGCTGTGGCTATTTGAGGTTTTTTTGGTTGCATATGAACTTTTGAAGTATTTGTTCTACTTCTGTGAAGTATGTCATTGGTATTTTGATGGGGATTGCATTGAATCTATAGATTGCTTTGGGTAATATAGTCATTTAAATGATGTTAATTCTTCCAATCCATGAACAAGGTATGTGCTTCTGCTTTTCTATATCTTCCTCTATTTCTTTTTAAATGACCTGTAGTTTTCTGCAAATAGGTCCTTTATTTCTTTGGTTAAGTTTATTCCTAGGCATCTTATTTTTTTTTTTTTTTTTTTTGCTGTGATGGTAAATGGGATTTTTTGTTTCTCTTTCTGTGAGTTCATCGTTGGTGTATAAGAAACTGTTGATTTCTTTATGTAAATTTTGTATCCTGCTACTTTTCCAAATTCATTTATTAAGTCTAGTAAATTTTTGATGGAGTCTTTGGAGTTTTCTACGTATAGTATCATGTTATCTGTGAATAATCACAGTTTCATTTCCTCCTTTTTAATTTAGATTTCTTTTATTTTTTCTTCCTGTCTGATTGCTGTGGCTAACACTTTCAGTACTATGTTAAATAAGAGTGGTGAAAGTGGGCATCCTTGTCTTGTTCCTGTTCTTAAGGTAAATGCTTTTAGTTTTTGCCCATTGAGTATGATGTTGGCTGTAGGAGTTTCATATATGTCCTTTATTATGTTGCGATATGATCCCTCTATTCCCAGATTGCTGAGCATTTATATCAGAAATGGGTGCTGGATTTTGTTGAATGCTTTTTCAGCATCTATTGATATGATCATATAATTTTTATCTTTCATTTTGTTTATGTGGTGTATCACATTTATTGATTTGTAAATATTGTACAAGCCTTGCATCCCTGGGGTGAATCCCACTTGGTCATGGTAAATAATTTTTTTGATGTATTGCTGGATTTGATTTGCTAGTATTTTGTTCAGGATTTTGGCATCTATGTTCATCAGAATTATTGGCCTTTAGTTTTTTTTATTTGTAGTGTCTTTTTCTGGTTTTGGAATTAGAATTATGCTGGCCTCATAAAACGAGTTTGAAAGTCTTCCTTCTTCTTGTTTTTCTTTTTTAATAATAGTTTTAGTAGAATGGGTATTAGTTCTTCTTTGAATGTCCAGTAAAGTTCCCTCGTGAAGCCATCCGAACCTGTGCTTTTGTTTGCAGGGAGAGTCTTGATTACATCTTCATTTTCCTCTATTGTTATTGGTCTGTTCAAGTTTTCTGCCTCTTTCTAGATCAGTTTTGGGAGACTATGTGTTTCTAGAAATTTGTCCATTTTGCTTAGATTGTTGAATTTTTGCTGTATAATTGTTCATAATATTTGTTAAAAATTCTTTGTATTTGGTGGTGTCAGTTATTATTTCTCCTCTTTTATTTCTGATTTTGTGTATTTGGGTTCTCTCTCTTTGTTTCTGGTAGAGTCCAGCTAAGGGTCCATCAATCTTGTTTATCTTTTCTAAGAACCAGCTCTTTGTTTCATTGATCCTTTGAATTGTTTTTTATGGTCTCCATGTCATTTATTTTTGCTCTGATCTTTACTATTTCCTTCCTTCTACTTGCTCTAGTTTGCTTTCTAGTTCTTTAAGTTGTGAGGTAAGATAGTCTTAGAAAAATTTCTTGTTTCTTGAGGTAGGCCTGTAGTGCTATGAACTTCTCTCTCAGAACTGCTTTCGCTGCATCCCATTGATTTTGTGTTGTTGTGTGTTCGTTTTCATTGGTTTCCAGGAAGTTTTTAATTTCTTAATAATGTCCATGGTACCCCATTCATTGTTCAATATCATGCTATTTAGCCTCCATGTTTTCAAATGTCTTTGCATGTTCTTGTTGCAATTGATTTGTACTTGCATGCCTTTGTGATTGGAGATTATGCTTGATATGATTTTCATCATCTTGAACTTGTAGAGACTTAGTTTGTGCCCTAACATGTGGTCTATCTTTGAGAATGTCCCATGTGCACTTGAGAAGAATGTGAATTCTGCAGTTTTGGGGTGTAAATCTCTGTAGATATCTATTAAATCCATTTGATCTTGTGCTTCATTTAGAGTCTGTTTTCTTGTTAAGTGTTTTTGTCTAGAGGATCTATCCATTGATGTCAGCGGGGTGTTGAAGTCCCCTGCTATGATTGTTTTGCTGTTGCTTTCTCCTTTGAAGTCCTCCAGAAGATTTTTAATATATGTTGGTGCTCCTGTATTGGATGCATATATGTTTACCAAGGTTATATCTTTCTGTTGGATAAATCCTTTCAATATTACATAGTAGCCTTCTTTTTCTCTAGTTATGGCCTTCATTTTTTTTTTTTTTCCTCACCCGAGGATATTTTTCCATTTTTTGTACAGATAGAGTGGGAGGGAGAGAGAGGAAGGGAGAGAGAGTGAGAAACATTGACGTGAAGGGACACATCGAGTGGCTGCCACCTGCACGACCAACCAGGGCCGGGGACAAACTGCAACCGAAGTACGTGCCCTTAGCGGGAACCGAACCCGGGTCTCTCCGGACCGCAGGCCAACGCTCTAACCGCTGAGCCAAACTGGCCAGGGCATGGCCTTCATTTTTAAATCTACTTTATCAGATATGAGTATTTCTACCCCAGCTTTTTTTTCTTTCCATTTGCTTGAACAGTTATTTTTCATCCCTTCACTTTCAACTTATGTGAGTCTTTTGTTGAGAGGTGGGTCTCTTGTAAACAACATATATGTGAGTCACGCTTTCTTATTCAGTCAGCTATTCTTTGTCTTTTGTTTTGTTTTGTTTTGTTTTTATCCTCACTTGAGGGCATTTTTTGTTCTAATATAGTGGAAGGTAGCGAGAGTGAGAATCATTGACATGAATGGTACACATTGAGTGGCTGCCACCTGCATGGCCCAACCAGGTCCAGGGACAAACTGTAACCAATATATGTGCCTTTAGTGGGAACCAAACCCAGGTGTCTCTGGACTATAGGCTGATGCTCTAACCGCTGAGTCAAACCGGCCATGATAACTACTTTGTGTTTTTTTTTATCGGAGCTTTCAAACCATTCACATTTAAGGTGATAATTGATATGTACTTATTTAATGCCTTTTTTGTTTAGTGTGATTATATTTTTCTTTGTATTTCTTCTACTAATTATAGCAGTCCTTTTAGGATATCTTTCAGTGCTGGTTTGGTGTTAATATATTCTCTTAGCCTTTTTTTTGTGTGTGTGTGTGTGTGTCGAAAGCTCTTTATTTTACCTTCTATTTCGAATGATAGCCTTGCTGGATAGAGTAGTCTTGGATTCAGATCCTTGTTTTTATTGACCTTGATTACTTCATGCCACTTCTTTCTGGCCTGTAAGTGTTTCTGTTGAGAAGTCAGCTGAGAGCCTTACGGGGTTTCCTTTGTAGGTAACCTCTTGTTTATCTCTTGCTGCCTTTAGGATTCTCTCTTTGTCTTTAATTTTTTGCACTTTAATTACTATGTGTCTTGGGTTCTTCTTACTTGGGGCTCTCTGTGCTTCTTGAACTTGAATGTCTTCTTCCTTCACCAAGTTAGTAAAGTTTTCTGTCACTATTTCTTCAAATATATTTTCTAACCCTTGCCCATTTTCTTCCTCTTTGGAGACTCCTATGATGTGAATGTTATTACGTTTCCAGTTTTCCCACAGTCCTCTTAAGCTGTGTTTTTTTTTTTTTCCTCTCTTTTGGTTTTCTGATTGGTTGATTTTTTCTACCCTGTCTTCTCATTCACTGATCCAGTCCTCAGTTTCCTCTACTGTGCTGTTTAGTCCTTTCAATATGTTCTTAATTTCTGCTATGTCATTCTTTATTTCCACTTGGTTGGTTTTCAATATTTCTATATCTTTACTCATGGTGCTGATGTCCTTTCCCATGCTTCCTCAAGATCATGGCTCTGAACTCTACCTCTGATCATTTGCTTAGCTGCATTTCGTTGACCTCATCTTCGATAGAGTTCTCTCATTTGAGATTTGTTTCACCATTTTGACTATCTCAGTGGGTTTTGGAGCCTGCCAAATTTTTCTTTTCATTGTTGGTGTTCTGCTGTTTGAGGTTCCATCTACTGCATATGGATGGGCCTGGGTGGACCCACATTTAACACCACTATCAAGTCTTGCTTTCCTGGGTAGATTTGCAAGCCTACGAATGATTCTGTTTTCCCCTATGTTTTTCCTGGAGGCTAGTAGTCTCATTTACTCAGCACTTTGAAATGTAGCCCTGGTGTTCTGCATAAAAGGATTTCCAGAGGGTGGGATAGATGCTGGTTGTCAATGAGCCTCAATTTTCAATTCTTTGCCTCACCTGGGAAAGGCTGACTCTCTGAGGTGGAGGCTGCTGCTTTTCCCCACAGTTCTTGGAAGGAGCACACTGGCCACAATTTTTTTTTTTTTTTTTTTTTTGTGGCAGCAACTCTGCAAAAAAACTGAGTGCCCTCCAAATTTTGTGTGTCCCTACAGAGTTCCAGCCCAGTCTGCCCTTTCTCTGCTTTAGCCCATAGGTGAGTGGCTGTGGCTATTTTAGTGCTCTGTCCTGGCTCTCTGTGCTGTAGAGTGGGCTTGTTCTTTATTCCCCAAGGGTGCTGCTCACAGGTAAAACTGCTGCTGTCCATGGGCTCCCAGCCCGCCACCCTCTTACGCCCCCACAGATCCTACCAGTGTCCCTGGTTATATGGTCCTGTCCTGCTGCTTTTCTGTTGCTTTCTTCTGAGGATTTGTTTTTTGTTGTTGTTTTTGTAATTCCCATTTGGTCCTGGGAGATCTTCTGTGTAGCTTCCATTTACTCCACTGCCATTTTCATATTCTCTATGTCTATCTTGTGCACAGCTGTGTTGCACAGTCCTCTCTGGTGCCCCCACACCCTGAAGGTCCTGCGGGTGACTGGATCACAGTCCCTTTGGGAACCCGGTTCTTTGCCTCTCTTATGAGCTTCTGGGTTGCCCAGGCCTCTCTGGTGCTTTCACACCCCACAGGTCCCATGAGTAACTGGATTGTGCAGTCCCTGCTGGGTTGCATAGGCCTCTCTGGTGCTTCAACACCCTGCAGGTCCTGTGGGTAACTAGATCACACTGTTCCTTCTGGGTCACACATGCCTCTCTGGTGCCCCTGCACTCTGCAGTTTCTGTGGGCAGGCCACTGGATCACACCAGTTCTCTCAGGCTTGGGCTTCCCACTGCTCTTGTTGGCTACTGGTGCAGAGGCCTCTCTGGTGTCCCTGCACCCTGCACATCCCAGAGGAGGGCAGCTGGATTGTACCAGTCCCCCTCAGGCTCCAGCTTCCCACCACTCTTGTGAGCTTCTGGACCACACAGGCCTCTGTGGAGCCCCAGGTCCTACCTCTGGTGGCTGGGGGGGTGCTTCTGCCCTGTAGGGCTCAACTCCTGTTCAGTTTTTGCTGTAGTTTATGAGGATGGGTCTCAGCTGCTGGTCTGTGCCTCTGTTGCCTGGGGATGAATGTCTGCTCCCCAGCCTGTGTTGCTAGGGTTATATCTCGACTCTGATCAGGCTGCTCCTGTGGGGGATGGTGCTGGGCTTTCAGCTGTCCATGGCTTTTGCGACTGGCACCTCAAGAGCTCTGCTACTGTGCACTGGTCTGTGTTGACACAGAGCATCCACTGGTCCAATGGTGCCAGGTGTGGGGGTGGGCTCAAGTTGCTGGGACTTAGTCCCTCCCACTACCTCTTCCCAGGGAAGACTGGGGATCTTCCAAAATGGTGGTACCTCCTGGTGGTGCAGGGAGAAGTGCTCTGAAGAACTGTTTACTGTGGTAGCCACCTGCTCCTGTCCACAGCACAGGAACTTTCTGCTCCAGGTCTCTGCACTGCAGGAGTTTGGTCGTCCACTTTCACATCCACTCACACTCTCTCCCACACTAGCTCACTCTCTCACACACTCACCCTTCCTCTGGTCCTGCCTGACACCATCTTCCAGTAATGCATACCTTTAATTTTAAAATCAAGATCACTTCAATGCCACAGCTGCAGAGATACATTTTCAACTAAAAGCTTCCACCACAACCTTTGGCAATCCAAAGAGATCTACAGCAGGGGCCTGAATGGCAAGGTCCTGCAGATTTACTGCTGTGGGAGTGAAGGTATGTTTGTGTTTTGTCTCCACGTGGTAGGTGGCTTGGTGGATAAGACCTTCCCATGAGCAGAAAGGACCTGCCCTTCAACCCAACACCTCAGATGGCACAGTTGACCTTGGACACTAATTGTAAAACTCATGCTTGGTCTCAGGGCCCCTCTTGAACCTTTCCTGTGGTTACCTGGGGAAGCCTTCAGCAGCTGCAACAACGATCTGAGGAAGTACTAGCTAGAGTGCGGGTTTCTCCTACCCCGGAATATACTTTTTTGGCTTACTCATTTGTAGTCTCCACAAAGTCTGAGGGAGGTATTTTATGCTGCTTATTTATATTATTGAGCCATATAGCAACAGAAAAACACTTATATTGTGCTCATATTATAGACCTCTCTTTATTCTTCCCTGTCATGGTGGAATTCAGAAGTCCCATGTTGAAAGCCTTGCCGCTTGAGAGAAGGACAGTCCACAGCTGGCCATAATTTGAGCCTTATTATTGAGGACTGGGATCCTCAAAGACATTTGACCAGTAATCATCATGAGTTAAACTTTTTCTCACCCTCCATTGCCTCTATTTCATGGACCAATGGAGGTCTTTCAGGACCTGTTCTCAGGGCTATCTATAAAAATCATGCTGGCACCTGGCACACAGGAATATGAAGACTGGGTTTGCCTTTCCCTACGAGGTATATATCTCATGGAAATTGTACGCACAGTAGCAATTCCACTATGACATTGACTACTAATCATACTGATTCTGTAATGATTTGCCCCTCTCACCCATATATGTTATTGGCTGCCTCTTCTTTAACAACCTCTAAAAGTAATAATAGATTTAACATTTCTGTTAATCAACCTTACTATCTAAACTGCATTACTCATGAAAATATTACAATGCTTAATATTACTAGCATTATTCCCATGCACTGTAGAGCAGAAGTATGGATACCAGTAAATATTACACAACCATGGGAAGGTGAATCCTGCCTAGCACAATTAGCTAAAGCATTTGGACTTTCTTGTAAAATGAGGTGCATTGGGTGGCTTATAACAGTCATAATTTCACCTATAGTCATTGCTGTTACTGCTGCTGCTTCATTCCAAATGGCACATACAGTAGCTGAAGTAATTACCAATGTTACTAAAGATATGGCTTCCCAGTCAGAAATTGCTCAACAAATTCTAGCTCAATTAGATGCATTAGACATAGTTGTATTATGGCTAGGAGAGCATAAAAAGGCCTTAGCCATTTGCTCTATGTTACACTGTGAATGGGAATTTAGTCATAGTATGTGTGTAACTGCATTACCTTGGAATGCCACCTCTCACAACTGGACAGCAGTCAAGCAACACTTACAAGGGGTATTTATTGGCAATCTTGGAGGGCAAGTAGCTAATCTAAAATAGGCTCTGGAAACACAATTAGCAGCTATACAACAACTTGCTCAACAGAATGTTTTAAAGGCAATATCAGGTAATGTCCAATGGCTCAATCCAAAGCATTGGTTTGATGGTTTCAATAATAGAATCTGTATTTTTACTGCTACTGGTTGTTTTCTTGTTTGTGTTTGCCTCAAAGTACTCTGAGGACTCTGGAAAATGATGTCCTCTTTGCAGAAGACTGAATATTGAGTGATAACACTCCTGACCACTGCATCCATGGTCGTTCCTCTGTTTCGAGAAAACAAAAAGGGGGAGATGAAGGATTAGGGGGTTGGTGGATGAACAAAATATAACCTTGAGGTATGCATTGTCACAGCCTGGCCAGCCAAGGATCAAAGTATGCATGTGAATAGATAAGGTATGCATAAAAGGGTTGGAACACCACCATGAGTGTAAAGTATATGTATAAATAGATAAGGTATGTATGAATTGTGTTTGGAAAGCCACCCTGAGAGTGCCAGTGGGTGATATGTCCAAGCATGAATGTATTGGTTATGTATTTCCTATGTATCTTGGCTGAAAACAGTGAGAGACAGGAAGTACGCTGGGCTTGGCTGGAAGGTCAGCAGAGACGTGATCTCAAGGACTTAATTGCCTAAAACACCCTAGGAAACCACTTTGCAAATAAATTGGGCTGCATCCAGAGATCTAGGGCATTTGCTCCCTTGAGATGCTCCCCCTCACTCCAAGCAGTGTCTGCTTATAATTCATTGCATTGTGATGAACCCTGGCAGGCCGAGAGTCAGCAGTCTGAGTCTGACCAGTGTGGCTCAGTGGTGGAGAGTTGACCCATGCACCAAGAGGTCATCAGTTCAATTCCTAGTCAGGACACATGCCCAGGTTGTGGTCCCAATCCCCAGTGGGGGGCATGCAGGAGGGGGCCAATTGATGTTCTCTTTTATTGATGTTTCTGTCTTTCTCTCCCTCTCCCTTCCTTTCTCTCTAAAATCAATAAAGGAAAAAAAAATTGTGTCTGGGGTTTTGCAATGAAAATCAAGGTTTCTAGAAATGCAGTATCTTGGCTGAAAACAGTGAGAGACAGGAAGTATATTTAAATTAAAATATATTTTAATTTAGTCACTGCCACTAATGGTAGTGAATATAGATAAAACCTCTTGTGAATCATTAATTTTGACAATGAAAGTATAAATAGAATCCTAAATATAATTTCTAATTATTTTTCTATGCCAAATATATCAGATAATGTTTAATCATGACTCATATTTATAATGGGTGGTATTTTTCCCTTATTTTCTGCACCCTGTTCTGTGCAGCCTAGTACTGATCATAAGAGAATTAAAAACTCTGCCTTTTCCCTGGTCTGTTGTACTTGGTTATCCTTTAAGACAAATGTAAAACTAATTGAGATCATTAATGGATATTTCATATGCTAACCTAATTTTTTATTTTCTGAGTGTATTGTTTCTAAGGATGAGATTTGGTTTAAAGCACATCTATATGAGGAAAAAAATGGCGGCAGAGTGAATTGAAGCTACACAGACAATCTCCCAGGACCAAACTGAAATTACAATAAAAATAAAGACAAATCATCAGAAAGGGGCAACTGAAAGGCAGCCTGGAGGACCACATAACCAGGCACACTGACTCAATCTTGGTAGGCTTGCGAGGATGCGAGAGGGAGCTGGGAGCCCACGGTCTTCAGCAGCCTGGGCTGGGACCTGCTGCAGCCTCGGCTGGGACCAGCGGCTGCCTCGGCTGGGACCTGTGGCCACCTCGGCTGTGTACTGCAACCTTGGCTGAGTGCTATGCCCTTGGCTGGGACCAGCGGCCTGGGCTGAAAGCTTTGCCCTCAGCTGGGTCCCATGGCCTCACCTGGGACCAGCAGCCACATCAGCTGGGTCCTACAAACTCTGCTGGGTGCTACACCCTCGGCTGGGAGCTGCCGCAGCCTTGGCCACACTTAGCTAGGAGCAGCGCCCTCGGGTTAAAGTCCAAGGTGGCTCCACGGTGCAGAGCCCGGAAAGAGGCTAAATTGGCAGCAACCACTCACCTTGGGCTCCGGCAGAGGAAGGGCAGACTGGACGGGAACTGTGTGGGGAAACGTGGAATTTGGAGAGTGCTCAAAGCTTTTGCTGAGTGTAGCCACGCAGGACTGTGGTCATCTTACTTCTTCCCAAGGCCCAGGGAGAAGTGGTGGCCCCTCCCTCAGAGATTCAACCCCACCCAGTGGCCATTGAAATGCTAATTGAGGTCCATTAACAACCAGCATCTGCCCCACCCTCTGGAAATCCTCTTACACAGAGCACCTGAAGGAATTTTTCAGTAAACTAAGAAACCAAGGTTCTTCAGGTGTCCACTATTAATAGCATACAGGCAAAAAATCTAGAGGACAATTACCATTCCCTGGGCTAACAACTCTAACCAGAAAAGTTAAGACTTGATAGTGGTGTTTAAAGTGGGTCCTCCCTGCCTCATCCAAACCCAGGAGAAGGAGCCACAAAGAGCAGAACACCAACACCCACAGGGAAAATTTGGCAGACTCCAAAGCCCACTGTGATAGCCAAAATGGTGAAACACAGAAACAAAAGCCAAATGAAAGAACAAGAGACATCTACAAAAGATGAGATAAATGAGGTGCAGTTAAGCAAGTTAACAGAACTATAATTTAGAGCCATGATGTTGAGGAAGCTCAGCAGCATGTGTAAGGATATGAGCACCATGAGTAAAGACATAGAAATGTTGAAAATCAACCAGTTGGAAATTAAAAAACACCAACAAGAAATGAAGAATGACATATCAGTAATTAAAATCAAATTGGAAAGTCTAAATAGCAGAGTACAGGAAGCTGAGGACTGGATGAGTGAATTAGAAGATAGGGTAGAAAAAATTAACGAATCCGAAAACTAAAATGAAAAAATATTTAAAAACAGGAAAACAGCTTAAGAGAATTGTGGGACAACTGGAAAAGTAATAACATTCGCATCATAGGAGTCCCTGAGAAGAAGAAAAAGAGCAAGGCTTAGAGAATATATTTGAAGAAATAGTGACAGAAAACTTCCCTAATTTGGTGAAGGAAGAAGGTATGCAAGTTCAAGAAGCACAGAGAGCGGCAAGTACAAAGAACCCAAAGAAGCCCACACCAAGACACATAGTAATCAAAGTGCCAAAAATTCAAGACAAAGAGAGAATCCTAGAAACAGCAAGAGAGAAACAACAGGTTACCTACAAAGGAAACCCCATAAGGCTCTCAGCTGACTTCTCAACAGAAACACTACAGGCCAGAAGGAAATGGCACGAGGTAATCAAGGTCATGAAAAACAAGAATCTGAATCCAAGACTACTCTACCCAGCAAGGCTATCATTCAAAATAGAAGGTCAAATAAAGAACTTCTCAGACAAAAAAAAAAAAAAAAGAAAGAAAAAGGCTAAGGGAATACATTAGCACCAAACCAAAACTGCAAGAAAAGTTAAAAGGACTGCAATAATTAGCTGGAGAAATAGGAAGAAAAATATAACCACACTAAACAAAAATGGCAATAAATAAGTACATATCAATAATCACCTTAAATGTAAATGGATTGAATGCCCCCGTAAAAAGACACAGAGTAGCTGACTGGATAAGAAAGCATGACTCATCTATATGGTGTTTACAAGAGACCCACCTCACAACAAAAGACTCATATAGGTTGAAAGTGAAGGGATGGAAAAAAATCTTCCAAGCAAACGGAAAGGAAAAAATGCTGGGGTAGCAATACTCATATCTATTTAAATAGATTTCAAAATGAAGGCCATAACTAGAGACAAAGAAGGCCACTACATAATATTGAAAGGATCTATCCAACAGGAAGATATAACCTTGATAAACATATATGCATCCAAAATATCAGCACCAAAATATATTAAAAATCTTCTGGAGGACTTCAAAGAAGAAATCTATAGCAATACAATCATAGCAGGGGACTTCAACACCCTGCTGACATCACTGGACAGATCCTCTAGACAAAAAAATTGTCAAGGAAACAGAGACTCTAAATGAAACACTAGACCAAATGGATTAAATAAATATCTCCAGAGAATTACACCCCAAAACTACAGAATTCACATTCTTCTCAAGTGCACATGGGACATTCTCAAAGATAGACCACATGTTAGGGCACAAACCAAGTCTCCACATGTTCAAGAAGACTGAAATCATATCAAGCATCTTCTCAGATCACAATGGCATGAAACTAGAAATCAATTGCAAGAAGAACATACAAAGACATTTGAACACATGGAAGTTAAATAGCATGTTAGTAAACAATGAATGGGTTATTGAGGAGATCAAGGAAGAAATTAAAAACTTCCTAGAAACCAATGAAAATGAAGACACAACAACACAAAATCTATGGATGCAGCAAAAGCCGTTCTGAGAGGGAAATTCATAGTACTACAGGCCAACCTTAAGAAACAAGAAAAATCTGTATGGACTATCTAACATCACAACTTACAGACCTAGAGAGCAAACAAAAAGAAAACCACAGAGCAAGCAGAGGAAAAAAAAAATAGTAAAGATCAGAGAAGAAATAAATGACATAGAGTCAAAAAAAAAAAATTCAAAGGATCAATGAAACAAAGAGCTGGTTTTTCGAAAAGATAATCAGGATTGATGGACCCTTGGCTAGACTCACCAGGAAACAAAGAGAGAGAACCCAAATACACAAAATCAGAAATGAAAGAGGAGAAGTAACAACTGACACCACAGAAATACAAAAGATCATTAACAACTACTATGAACAGTTATATGGCAACAGATTCGATAATCAAAGCAAAATGGACAAATTTCTAGAAACACATAGTCTCCCAAAACTGAACTAGAAAGAAATAAAAGTCTTGAACAGAACAATAATAACAGAAGAAATAGAAGATGTTATCAAGACTCTCCCAGCAAACGAAATCCCAGGCCCGGATGCCTTCTTGGAGGAGTTTTTCAAAACATTCAGGGAAGAACTAACACCCATTCTCCTCAAACTATTTCAAAAAATTCAAGAAGAAGGAAGACTTCCAAACTCGTTTAATAAAGCTTGGATAATTCTTATTCCAAAACCAGAAAAAGACACTACAAAGAAAGAAAACTACAGGCCAATATCCCTAATGAACATACATGCCAAAATCCTGAACAAAATATTAGCAAATTGGATCCTGCAATACACCAAAAAAATTATCCACCAAATGGGATTCATTCCAGGAATGCATGGCTGGTACAATATTTGCAAAACAATAAGCGTGATACACCACATAAATAAAATGAAGAATAAAAACCACAGGATCATATAAATAGATGCCAAAAACGCCTTTGACAAAATCCAGCATCCATTTCTGATAAAAACGCTCAGCAATGTGGAAATAGAGGGATCATATCTAGACATAATAAAAGCCATATAGGAAAGACCTACAGCCAACATCATACTCAATAGGCAAAAACTAAAAGCAAGGATGCCCACTATAACCACTCTTATTTAACATAGTACTGGAAGTCTTAGCCACAGCAATCAGACAGGACGAAAAAATAAAAGGGATCCAAATTGGAAAGGAGGAAGTGAAACTGTCACTATTTGCAGATGACACGATACTATACGAAGAAAACACCAAAGACTCCACCATCAAAAGTTTACTAGACTTAATAAATGAATTTGGAAAAGTAGCGGGATACCAAATTAATGTCAAGAAATTGATGGCATTCCTATACACCAATGATGAACTCACAAAAAGAGAAACTAAGAAAACAATCCCATTTACTATTGCCGCAAAAAATTTAAGATACCTAAAATAAACTTAACCAAAGAAATAAAGGACCTATTCTCAGAAAACTACAGGTCATTGAAAAAAGAAACAGAGGAAGATAAGAAAAAGTGGAAGCACATACCCTGTTCATGGATTGGAATAATTGACATCATTAAAATGTCCATACTACTCAAAGCAATCTATAGATTCAAGGCAATCCCCATCAAAATACCAACAAAATACTTCACAGAATTATAACAAGTACTTCAAAAGTTCATATGGAACCAAAAAAGACCTCAAATAGCCACAGCAATCTTGAAAAAGAAGAACAAAGTAGGAGGGATTACATGACCAGATTTCAGGTTATACTACAAAGCCACTCTAATCAAAACAGCCTGTTACTGGCATAAGAACAGGCATATAGACCAGTGGAACAGAACAGAGAACCCGGAAATGGACCCAAGGCAATATTCTCAATTAATATTTGACAAAGATGGCAAGAGCATACAGTGGATTAAGGCCAGCCTCTTTAATAAATGGTGTTGAGAAAATTGAACAGCTACATGCAGAAAAATGAAACTAGACCATCAACTTACACCCTACACAAGAATAAACTCAGAATGGATAAAAGACTTAAATATGACTCATGAATCCATAAAAATCCTACAAGAAACTGTAGGCAACAAAATTTCAGACATTATACGCAGCAGAATTTTTACTGATACATCACCTAAGGCAATAGAAACAAAGCAGAAAATGAACACGTGGGACTACATCAAACTCAAAAGCTCTGCGCAGAGCAAGATACACTCATCAAAATGAAAAAACTACCCACTGTATGGGAGAGCATAATTGCCAATGATATATCAGATACAGGGTTAATTTCCAATATATACACAGTGCTCATAGAACTCAACAAAAGTAAGACAAAGAACCCAATTAAAAAATGGGCAAGGGAACTAAATAGACACCTCTCCAAACAGGACATACAAGTGGCTAAGAGACATATGAATAAATGCTCAACATCACTAATCATCAGAGAGATGCAAATTAAAACAACAATGAGGTAGCACCTCACACCTGTCAGAATGGCCACCATCAACAAATCATCAAACAACAAGTGTTGGCAAGGGTGTGCAGAAATGAGACTCTAGCACACTGCTGGTGGGAATGCAGACTGGTGCAGCCAGTATGGAAAACAATAGGGTGTTACCTCAAAAAATTAAAAATTGAACTTCCATTTGACCAAGTGATCCCACTTCTAGGAATATACCCTAAGAAGATTAAAACACCAATCAGAAAGAATATATGTACCCCCATGTTTGTAGCAGCACTATTTACAATAGCTAAGATCTGGAAACAGCCCAAGTGTCCATCAGTAGACGAATGGATAAAAAGCTGTGGTACATATACACAATGGAGTACTACACAGCTGTAAGAAAGAAAGATCTCTTATCCTTTGAGACGACATGAAGGGACCTGGAAAGTATTATCCTAATCAAAACAAGCCAAACAGAGAAAGACAAGTATCATATGATCTCACTTATTTGTGGAATATAATGAACATAACAGTCTGAGGAATGGGGTAGTCCCCGATACGTGGAAGTGTGGTACAGACTGACAATCCCCAGAAGTGGGGGGTGATGGGGGAGAGATAAACCACAGAACTTATATGCATGTATGCATGAACAGTGGACATGGACAACAAAGCTGGGGACGGGGCAGGGAGGAAGGGGGAGGGTGGAATCAGTGGGGGGAAAAGGAGAAACATCTGTAACAAAAATTAATTAATAAAAAATGAATAAATTTTTAAAAATTACAAATCAAACTGCCATTTGACCCAGTGATCCCACTTCTAGGAATATACCCTAAGAAGATTAAAACACCAATCACAAAGAATATATGTACCCCCATGTTTGTAGCAGCACTATTTACAATTGGTAAGATCTGGAAACAGCCCAAATGTCCATCAGTTCACTAATGGATAAAAAAGCCATGGTACATATACACAATGGAGTACTATGCAGTGGTAAGAAAGAAAGATCTCTTATCCTTTGAGACGACATGAAGGGACCTGGAAAGTATTATCCTAAGCAAAACAAGCTAAACAAGAAAGACAAGTATCATATGATCTCACTTATTTGCGGAATATAATGAACATAACAGTCTGAGGAATGGTGTAGTCCCATAGACGTGGAAGTGGGCTACAGACTAATAATTCCCTGAGGAAGGGGTTGTGGGGGAGAGATAAACCACAGAACTTATGTGCATTTGTGCATGAACAAAGGACATGGACAAAAAAGCTGGTGATAGGGCAGAGAGGCTGGGGGAAGGGGGAATCAGTGGGGGGAAAAGGAGAAACATGTGTAACAAAAGTAAACAAATTAATTAAAAGATAAAAAAAGCAGGAGAGTAGCCACTTTATTTTCTAGGTTAGGGCAGAAATAGTATGACGAAGGCAAGCAGGATAACCCAGTAGTACCTTATTTTCCCCATGTGCCACTGACCAACAACACCTTAAGTCATATGGTCAGCAACTACTAGCATTAAAAAAAAAAAAAAAAAAAAAGTATAAGAATCCAAAAGAAGAAATAACTACTAAGTTTGAACCACTGCACTTTTGGCCTCCACACTAATTTGTGCCTTGTTAACTTTGTTTTGTTCTTTGCTGCTTGATTCATTTAGTAACATGGATAAGACATATCCAGACAGGATCCAACACAAAAGCTTAGAATTCAGATGAATTTGTTTATGACTTAAACCTCTAGCTAGTTTAATAATAAATACTTAAAATTCATTTGCATAAATTTCCCAACTAGAGTTATTACTTTTATTAATTTTTGTCTCTAAGCCTCTTGCCACTCTATAAACCAGGAGTTGGCAAACTATGACCCATGCATGGACTGTAAATAAGGTTTTATAGGAACACAGACCCACCCATTTGTTTATGTTTATGGTTGCTTTCACATCTGAGTTGAGCAGCTATGACAGAAATTGTGTGGCCCACAGACCTAAAATATTTACTATCTGGCCCTTTCCAGAAAAATTTATTTGACTCCTACTATTTCTGCATGATCATACGACAAAGGATCTAAAAGAGGGCATGTTGACTTAACAACAACAAAACTAGTGTTTAACTAAACTCAAATATATGCCAGAGAATAGGAATTAAAAGGTGATGAAGACCCTGAAGAGTACTTGTACAAGACATATTTTCAGCACCAAAAAAAGTACATATTCTTATTCTAGATGACAAGGTAAACAATGCTACATTTGAAATCTAAATGTTACAGTGAAAACTCACCAGACACAAGATGAGATCTCAAGCAGACTAATCTGTTCTGCCTTTCATAGAAGCCATGATATACTTTCTAGAAACCTAGATAATTTCATTCATTCCCGCTGAGAAATATCTAAACCAACCAATGTAGTGGGAAGTACCTTGGACTGAAAGTAGGAAAACTCCTACCACTAAAACTAATAATAATAGCTACTATACACAGCATTTATTATATGCCAGGCACATATATTAACTTGTCTAATGCTCATAAAAACTCTGAACTAGAGGCTATAATTCCTTATCCCCACTTTACACATGAGGAAACTGAAATACAGAGAGGCGAAGTAACTTGCCCAAATCATACAGCTAGTGCATAGGAATAGGGATTTGCACCTATGTAGTTTGGCTTTGGAGTCTGGGTTTTTAACCACCGATACTGCATTTACTGAATCTATAACTTTGGACAACTCAATTTCCCTCATCTGTAAAATAAAAGTGTTTGCCTTGACCTCTCAGGTTCTATAGCTATAATATTCCAGGATTCTGGTTTTAATAGATGTTTACATATACCTAATACTGTGAGAACTACAAAAAAATATATATAAAACACATTATTAATTTATTCAAAAAATAATTAATTAGTATCTATTATACATATCAGGCACTGGAGATACAGCAGTGAACAAAACAGATAAAAATCCCTGCTCTCATAGTGCTTGCATTCTATTGGAGTGTAGTAACAATAAAGACAAACATTTGTAGAGCAATTATGTCTTACACTGTGCTATGCAATTGAAGTAGATTGTCTCTTTTAATCTTCACAGCAGTCACGAGACCTATTGTACAGTGAGAAACTGAGACTTAGAGAGGTTAGGTACTTAACCAAAGGTCACAGCTAGTAAGAACAAAGCCTGTATTTGTCTACTTACAGAGTTCATTTGCTAACTCGTAATACACTACTTTCCTTATAAGGACTTTATAACTGGTTAACCAGTTAACATACAGTTATATGAACCAGCTTACAAAGAAGCTCTTGGTATTTTGATAGTTTTATTTTTTTAAGTGAAGCAAGAGTAATGGTAGAAACCTAATCTCTAAACTCGCATAAGAGATTCTGAGCTGACATAAGGCCAGAACATAAGGATTCCTATCTACAAGATGACCTTTGGTCCTCTTGACAGAATCACAAAAGGCATTTAGAGATCAACAGCCTCCCATGTTTGGATTAAAAATCAGGAATAAAGTAGGAAGGCAGAGAGTGACCTAACCTTTGGCTGGGGAGTGGGTACATTCCCCAGAATGACAGAGGACTCACGCAAAGAAAAATAAAGCAAAGAGAAAGAAAGAAATAGGAAGGAAGGAAAAATGAAGGAAATTTGTGTTTTGGGACTTGAGTTCAAAGTGATCAAAAATATATTTGTGTCCCAGAAGGGTCTCTAGCCCAGATCCTGGAAGAATTTGTTCCTCCACAGAGGGTACTGAAAAGCAGAGAACTGGGAGTCTTGCACTTCCAGTAGCAAAACTGAGCAAGGATTCAGAGCTAAATATTGTTAATGTCCTAAAGTTTGGTGGGACATAAGATAAATAGAAAAATGTTATGGCTTTGTCACACTCCAGAGATATGCTCACTAAATGTTTATTGAATAAATAAATAGTTATTGAATGATTAGCTAATGAATGAATGATGGAGACAACCATGGTATATAAAACACTGAAACAACAGACAAGGCAAAACAAAAAACCTGTCTTATTTGCATATCATCTTTTTTCAAAAAGGATTTGATATGACTTGAAAGTTACATATATTTAGATTAGGTCAAATATAAAATTAGGACATTGCTGAAGAGTATAGCAAGGGAGTGATTTTGTTGTAACAACTAATCTCTTGATTGAAAGCAGTAAGAAATAAAAATACATCTTCAAACTCCTATTTTTCTGCCTTTACACTCTTGGCAGAAGCACACAACTCTCAGAAAAACAAAAATGCTCTTGAAAGAGCTTGAATACACAGGATACTAACACACATGTTGTCCTTTTCCATTATTATTATTATTTTTTTTTGTTATTCTTTTCTCAGATCTAACTGGTAAGGTACATAGTATATCCCTTTGTCTATTTGGAGTATACTGTTAAATGAGACAGCTGTCCCAAAATCTAATAGTCACCAAGTTCTAAAGATTTAAGGGGGCCAAGAGGAGGAGAGAGAGACTTAGATCTGTTAAAGAAAACATAAGAGAAAAGTCAGCAACTCTATCAGGAAAGAAGGAGAAATAGGGATAAAGTAGGAACTGAAGATGCAGAAGTTACAGCAACTAAATGCTGAAATTGTTCTAGCCTTTCTGGAAATCGAGAAAATAATTCATGAGCAGCTACAAATCTCTTTGTCTAAAGAAAATACGGCATTGAGAGTAAGTCATCAACTCTGAACTCCTTCTCCAGGAGTGAAGATGGTTCCGTTTCATCTGCCACAACCCTCTGGCCATTGTCCTTTGTGAGCTGGCAGACTCAGCTATAACCTTGAAATACAGAGCAGCTGAGAGGCCTACAAGGGACTCAACATGTGGAATTGTTAGCTTTGTGTTCCTACTCACTGAGATGCCCAGCCATGGACTTTGAAAAATGATAGATAAATGTTCCTCCCAAAAAAGCATATTTTTATTTTATTTTTTTATATTTTAAAATTATTTTTATTAATTTATTTTTGTTACAAATGTTTTTCCTTTTCTCCCCCATTTTTCCCCCATTGACACTCTCCTCCCCACCCCCAGCCCCGCCTCATCCCCAGCGTTGTTGTCTATGTCCATTGGTTACACGTGCATTAAAGTTCTATTATTTATCTCTTCCCTCCTCTCTATCCCCTCTTCTGAGGTTTGTCAGTCTGTACCCTACTTCTATGTCTCTTGATCTATTTTGTTCATTATATTTCACAAATAAGTGAGATCATGTGATATTTGTCTTTCTCTGCTTGACTTGTTTCACTTAAGATAATACTCTCGAGGTCGTTCCATGTCATCTCAAAAGATAGATCTTTCTTTCTTACAGCTGCATAGTATTCCATTGTGTAAATGTACCACAGCTTTTTATCCACTCATCTACTGATGGACACTTGGGCTGTTTCCAGATCTTAGCTATTGTAAATAGTGCTGCTATGAACATAGGGATATATATATATATATATATATATATATATATATATATATATATTCTTTCTGATCAGTGTTTCAGGCTTCTTAGGGTATATTTCTAGAAATGGGATGACAGGGTCAAATGGCAGTTCAATTTTTAATTTTTTGAGGTAACACCATATTGTTTTCCACAGTGGCTGCATCAGTCTGCATTCTCACCAGCAGTGTACCAGGGTCCCCTCTTCTTCACACCCTTGCCAGCACTTGTTTGATGATTTGTTGATGGTGGCCATTTTGACAGGTGTGCAAAGAAGCATATTTTTAAAGTAAGGATTAACACTTAAAATAATTTAGATTATTTGCCTTGATTCCCTTTTTAAAAGAAAACCCTTGAAAGTTAGAGCAATGGTTTGTTTAACTTTTTAATTTAGAAAACTTTTTCAGAGTACAGGGAAGTAATAACTAAAATTTTCCATCTGTTAACTAACTTTTCCCATTGCTAACAGCTTAAACCCTCCTCCCAAGAAAGACAAGTTACAGCTAACACTTAAATATTCATCTCCTTTTAATTTCTGTGTAGGAGTAATTCTGTAATTCTGGAAGAAAACTTCAGTGAATAAATGAACTACTGTCTCATTTGCTTTTTGGAAGTTATAAAAATTACAAGACATCATTCCATTATATTCTTTCACTTCCTTGTCATTGGAAAAGGTTTTACTTTTTATCATATTAAAAATCAATTATTAAAATATTTTATTCCATAATAAGTTTGACTACTAGAGAGAACGTATTCAGAAATTCAAAATAAGGGGGTTCTTTTTAGCATATAAACAGGTGAGTTGCCCTGGCCAGTTTGCCTCAGTGGTTAGAACGTCAGCCCGCAGACCAGCAAGTCCCAGGTTTGGTTTCCGCTAAGGGCATGTACCTTGGTTTCAGTTCATCCCCGGCCTCAGTTGGAGTCGAGTGGGTGGCAACGAGTTGATGTGTCTCTCTCACGTGGATGTTTCTCTCTCTCTCTTCCTCCCTTCCTCCCTCCCACTCTGTCTGAAGATAAATGCAAAAGTGTCCTCGGGTGAGGATAAAAAATAACAAGAACAGGTGTCAACCCTCTACATATGAAAGAAGTTCTCAGTGAAATATTACCCTTGAAACCATCTATTCAGAAGTTGGTGTCTTTACTTTGATATTTCTCTACTGCATAGTTCCCATTAAACCATTGTGATTGTATTGTAGATGTTATCTTCTTACTGAGTCTGCAAGCTGATTAAGTTGGGTTACATTTCCTTCCAAAGTTGGTACATAGTGCTATTCATCAAGGGAAGCTGGGGCTTTGTTAGAAAGAATTTGGACAGTGCTCTTTCCTGCAGTCCATCAACCCTTAGTAGGCTCTTAAGCCACTACATGCGGGACACTGTTTCCCAAGCTGGGGAGAATTACAAAGGGATTTAAATGCCACCTAACCCCATCACAATAATTTCAACATTTGTATAGAACTTTATAATTTAGAAAAGCCTTTTCTCTAGGTTATTACTTTTGATCCTCACAATAACCTCGAGGAGCCAGCCCAGCAGGTCTTACTAATCCTCATTTGATAAATGAGGAAACCAAGTCTCAGAGGGTTTATGTACCTTTCCTGACATCTTGAAGTGAGTGATAAAGGAGCCAGGGCTGGAGCCCTGTGATGAAGAGGACAGTGCTCTTTTATGTCCTGTTGCTTCTTACATATCAACAAATGCAGGGGCACAAAAAAAAGTGACAGAGAAATATCAAATTGTATACAGGATCATCAACCTGAGTGATCAGTCACAAAAGAGCAAATGATACAGGAGTGGGTTGAGCTGGGGTGTCCCTTGTGGCACACCATATGGGACCTTTTTATGAATCAGAAAAAAAGGTGCTGGCTTCTTTTGGGTGCAGCTGTGGGGGTACGTATAGCTTACAGAGCCTGTATGAGAAGTAGAATAAAGAGAAAAAGTGTCTCTTCCTCCAAGCAAATGTGACCAGTACCATACCAGGGTGCAGGGCTTGGTAAACATGGTTTAGAATTCAACCCCATCATCCTTCTCAGATGGGTGCCTTGATACACAACCATCAATGATGGTCCTGACTTAATTGAGACTAGGAAAAATTAGCTAGAGTCTTAGCTACTCCAAGTGTGGTTCTTGGACCAGCAGCATGGGCGTCACCTGAGAGCTTGTTAGATATGCAGAATCTCTGGTGCCACATCCAGACCTACTGACTGAGAATCTGCATTGTAATAAGATTCGCAACTGATCTGTGTGCACATCAAGTTTGAGCAGCAATGGGTTACAATAGGAGGTAGTCCAGGAATAGAATTTCTGGGAGTTGGAGACAAGCAAATCAATGATTATTTATGGAGTGGCAAGAAGGTTTGTATAGCTGCAGAAGAGGTACTCAGAGTAAAGAAGCCCCTTCCCTCCAACAAATGGTACTCTTTTTGGAACTCAATTTAGCATTAACTTTTACTCTTCTTGTATTACTTAATTAGATGTGGTGTGAGCCATCTCTGATGCACTAAGCCCTGCACATCCAAAACTCATAGTCCCTGTTATCCAGGATGTCACTATTTCCAGAGTAGAGAGAATAATCAATCCAATGCATCAGATAGCCTAATGAAGATGTAAACAGAGCATTGTGGGAGCACAGAGGAGCAGCAACACCTTTGCTTGTGATATTTGGGTTAGGTGTTGAATCATGAAAATTTGTTCATACAGAGAAGAGAAGGGTGTTTCTCCAGGCAGAGATGTCTATCTTCCCATTAAACTGTTGACATTTAGTAGGGGTCTGGTTTAATTTATATCTCCCTTTCCTTTCCCTATTTCAGGACCTAGCACAATGGCCAATGCACAACTGTTAACACTTACTAACTGGCTAACAACTAATAGGGTGACTGAATAAGTGAATGGCTTTGCAAAGAGGAGTCTTGCAGACTAACATGGGAGATGAAGGGACCTTATAATTGCCCAGGAATGATGTGATTAAGATCTACATTTGGGCTATAGCTGGAAAAATGAGGGAAAGATCTAAGAAATATTATACCATGCTAGGACTTCTTGTCTGAAATAAAAATGTAACAGTGAGACAGACACATTTTTAAAATATAGTATTTGTTAAATCTGAATACTCTTTAACAATGAGCTGAACGAACTGCAGTCAGATCCATTCTCTCCAAATAGGTTGAGTGAAGGGCACTGGGAAAGGCTGCTGCCAGGAATTAGGGCTGCTTTTTTCCAACTCTCCATGGGGTTCCATTTTGCTGTGGGTGAGAGAATGGACATATTCCTTTTATAGATCCCTATTGCACAGAACAAGGCAGGAGTCCCCTGAATAAAATCCAGTCATTAGTCTATCTTTTATAATCTGCATAATACTTCCAGAGAGAGTCAAAAGGAGAGGGTCACAGGGTGGTGAACTAGGGACCCAAAAGGGCTCATCTGGGCCCTGTTAATGCAAGAGAATATACTGTACCCCATCAGCCCCAGAACTTCCTTGCACTGAATATTCAGTTATGTAGCATAATTGGTTTAAAGCTTGCATATATTGTAGGTTGAACACAGATGGCATTTCCTGCAACATCAGAAATACATTTAAAAACTGTAAGTAATTTAGACTGTGTTCCTTAGTGTAAAAGATTATCATACATTCAGGAAAGAGTATGGTTGAAGTCAGTAGAACTGGTGGGGGCCAGGAGGGGGAAGAGAGACTTCATGTAAAAGATGCAGAGACCCTGAATCAAGTCTGAGGTATCTGGCAAAGAAGAAAAGAGTAAGGGTTCTAGAGTCATTTCAGGACTGGGAAACAAATTAAATGTGGGTGACCAGACATTGGGGAGAATTGAGAATGACTACTAGATTTGTAATTTAGGCTGGGGCAGAGAGGTTAAAGATAATGAGTATGGATGTGAAGACATGTTTGAGTTTGAGTCATTTAGGTGCAAATGTCTAAACAGAGTTGGAAATACAGGACTGGAGTTTAGTAGAGAGGTTTGGGCTGGAGATACAGATATGAAAATTATGAGCATATTATTGGTAACAAAAGCCATGGAAGTGAATTATCTCTCTTAGGGAGAATACACAAAACAAGAAGAAAAGGCTGAGGGGAAAACCCTGGGAATAGCCAATAAGAGTCAAGACTGAATGGTGTCAAGGAAGCTGAGGGAGGACAATGTTTCAACATGGAAGAATTGTCAATAGATTGGAATGCTACAAGAAGTTGAAGAGGATAAGATAATGAGATGAAATTATCATATTGGTCCTTGGTGATTTTTGTCATAGAAGTTTCAGTGGTATAACATAGGAAAGAGCTAGTTTTCAGGGGAAGGAAGAACGATAGTAAAATGAAAAACTGAGGACTAAGAGGGGTTTGGTGTTGGATGAAAGAAGAATGAAGTAGTAGCTTGAGGAGAAGAAAGGTTATGGGGAAGAATTTTAGTATGCCAGAGGTTTGAACATTGTGAGTAGAGAGACAGATTTGGGAAATGGGAAAAAGGAAATTGATGTAAGTAAGTCCTTGAAGGGGTGATGGAAGGATGTGTCTTAGAAAGGAAGAAGACTATTCCTTTGAAACATGAAAGAATTAACAAATAAACAAACACAACAGAATCTGGTGTTTTAGAAAGCATCATTAATAGAATCATGAGTGCTTAGAAAATTAACAAAGAAGAAAGATACAATCAGGCTTGGCTGTGTAAAAGAATAACTAATTTGAATCACTCATATCAACTGCTCACCACATATGCCTAATTATGATATAGCACTGTAACCATTATGTATGTCAATATATACTTGTCAGGTTAACTTCACTTTAACTTTTATTTTATTTTAAAACTAAACTCTCTTCAGGTGTGCTCACTCTTTAACTTGTAGCTTATGTAATACTGTTTGTTCAACATCTTTAAAAGATTTTAGAAGGAGCATTGGCTTGAACAGGAGAAATTTTTTAGATGTCGGTATACTTCTGTGACATTTAACTGGTAGTCATGGGATAAGATAATAAGAAATAATGTATATACAGGAAAAAAAGGAGGGCAACTTTATAGCCTTGTCACACTCAAGAGCATGTTCACTAATGGAGAAGTCTGTCCCATTTAGAAAGAAGATTGTGTTTTTGAAAGATTTTCCTACATCCTAGGGAACACAAATGCAACGAAAACTCAGCAGATGTGTTCTTTGGAGGTCATCTTGCAAAATGTGGTTTGATATGCACTACAGCAAAACTTATTCTGAGACTTTTTTGTTCCCTCACACAATGCCTCACAAAATCTGTATTATTAAAAAATATATCAGACTATGCTTTTAATTCTGGTGTTCACAGTATAAAAATAATAACTACCATTTACTGAGTGTCTACTATGTGACAGACATGTTACATGCACTATCTCAGTACTCAAAGTTATTTACTGAATCTCTTTAAATTTTTCAATAACCCTGAGAGATCTCTGTTTACAGAGGTGAGAGCTAAGGCTTCATCTGCCAGCTATCACCATTTCTTTGTTCCCATTTACAGCAAACATTATTAAATGATTGTCTCTACTCCCTGTCTCCAATATATTTCTTAAAATTACTTCAATCAGGTTCTTGCTCCATCATTCCATAAAACCTGTTCCAGTTAAGTCACTGATAACCTCCATATTTCTAATGCATGGGTCATTTCTTTTTTTTTTTCTTCAAATCTTTATTTTTGGATGTAAAATGTATTACAGATGTTCCACATTTTTCCCCCATTGACCCCCTCCTCCCCACTCCCGCCCCCCTTCCACCTTTTGCCACACTATTGTCTGTGTCCATTGGTTATGCATATAAGTTCTTTGGTTTATTTCTTCCCACCCCCCAACCCCTTTCCCTTTGAGGTTTGTCAGTCTAGCAATGAATCTGTGCTTCTTAATCCCTTCACCTTTTTCACCCATTCCCCCAACCCCCTTCCCAACTGGCAACCAACAAAATGTTCTCTGTATCTATGAGAATGTTTCTGTTCTTCCTGTTCATTTTGTTTGTAGATTCCATTGTTGATAGATATGTATTCATTGCCATTTTGTTTGTTCATACATTTTATCTTTTTCTTCAAAAAGACCTTCATCATTTCATATAATAACGGTTTGGTAGTGATGAACTCCTTTAACTTTTTCTTGTCTGGGAAAGTTTTTATACGTCCATCGATTCTAAATGACAGCTTTGCAGGATAGAGTAATTTGGTTGTAGGTTCTTGGTTTTCATCACTCTGAATATTTCTTGCCACTCCCTTCTGGCCTGCAAAGTTTCTTTTGAGAAATCAGCTGACAGCCTAATGGGTACTCCCTTGTAGGTAACTAGCTGCCTTTCTCTTGCTGCTTTTAATATTCTCTCTTTGTCTTGAACCTTTTGCATTTTGATGATGATGTGTCTTGGTGTGTGCCTCTTGGGGTTCATCTTGTTTGGGACTCTCTGTGCTTCCTGGACTTGTATGTCTGTTTCCTTCACCAAGTTAGGAAAGTTTTCTGCCATTATTGTTTCAAACAGGTTTTCGATTTCTTGTTCTCTCTCTTCTCCTTCGGGCACCCCCAAGATGCGAATGTTGGCACGCTTGAAGTTGTCCCAGAGGCTCCTTACACTATCCTCATTTTTTTGGATTCTTTTTTTCTTTTTGCTGTTCTGATTGGGGATTTTTTGCTTCCTTATATTCCAAATTGATGGTTTGCTCCTTGGATTTACATACTCTATTATTGAAGCTGTGTAAATTATTCTTTATTTCAGTTAATGCCTCCTTTAATTCTAACTGTGTATCCATGATTTCTAACTGGTCCTTTTTTATGCTCTTGAGGCCCTCCCTAAGTTCACTGAGGTTCTCACTAAGTTCATTGAGCATCCTTATAAGCAGTATTTTGAACTCAGTATCTGTTAGGTTGCTTATCTCCCTTTCGCTTAGTTCTTTTATTGGGGTTTTGTTCTGCTCTTTCATTTGGGACCTCTTTCTTTGTCTCCTCATTTTGGCTGCCTCCCTGTGTTTGTTTCAGTGTATTACTTAATGAGAGGTATGGGGCTCGCTGAGACCAGATGCTGCTCGTTTGAAAGAATTTAGGAAAAACCTGAAGCAGGATCCAAGACCAGCCAATCCTATGGTTAAGCAAGTGGCAACAGCTTGGGTGGGCTTGAAAGTTGTGTGGGGCGGGGCCTCAGGGAGTCAGCAGGGCGGGGCTACCAGTGTGAGCCAGGTTGCTGGAGTCCCAGATATGGCTTCTGTCTGCCGCCCCCGGGAAGGGCTCACCAAAGGAAGAAAGGCCTCCTACAGCACGTTTGTCCCCGAGGAAGCCCCCTCTCCAGCCTTCGCTCCAGTGCCAAACAGCTCAGTTCTTCCCTATATGTCTCTGGTGCCCCTTGAGCTGCCTCACCTCCGAGCTTAGAGGGAGAGAGTCCGATAAGTCCGTGCGTGGGCCCTTTAGGGAGCTGCCTGGGGCTCCAGCCGCTTCAGCTTCCCTGACCCTCAGTTTCCGCTGGTTTTTCCAGCCAGAAGTTATGGGGACTTCTCTTCCTGGCACTGGAACCCTGAACGGGGCACCTGGTGTGGGATGGGGACCCCTCAGTCCTCAGGAAGGACCATCCCAGCCGCGGGAGCCTCCTGATTTTTATCCACCACGCTTGGGTGTGGGACCAGCCCGTCTTGCCGCCGCGCGCCGCTGCTGCGCCACTGCCACCCCTCTCGCCGCAGCGCCGCCCGTCCTACCGGTCTGGATGTAGCTGCTTTTTTTTTTTTTTTTTAATTCTGTAGTTGTACGACTTCCATTCAGCTTGATTTCAGGCGGTTTTGAATGATGGTTGTTCTGTAGTTTAGTTGTAACTTTGATGTGGTTGTGGGAGGACGCAATACCGCGTTTACCTACACCGCCATCTTGACCGGAAGTCCATGGTTCATTTCTTAATCATAATTTTTCTTGACCCATCACCAACATTTAAGTGGATTGGACCCTTTCCCTTGAGGCACTTTCTTCCCTTAGCTTTCAGGACACATTGTCTTGATTTTCTTCCAACTTCACTAATCACTATTTGGTCTCCTTTTCTGCTTGTGCCCCTTCTCTGACTTTTTAGTGTTGTGGGGCACTCAGGATTCAGTCCTTGGATCTCTTCTCTATTTCTGAGCACTACTCAGGTTATCTCATCTAGTCTCATGGTCATCCTATACTTATGACTGACATATTTATACCTACAACCCAGACTTCTTTGTTGCATTTCAGATTTATGTATCTAACTTCCAACTAAACATCATCTCTACTAGGATGTCTTTTTAAAAATGTTTCTTATTTTTCTATTACAGTTGAAATTCAATATTAATATCTACTAGGATTTCTAATAGATGTCTCAGTATGTCCAAAACACTGATTCTGATATTTCCCTACATAATCTACACAATGGTCATTCCTAGAGTACCCAGCTCAGAAGGTCAAGGAGACTACTCCAATGTGTTTCACAAGAAGGCCACTCCACCAAATCCAGGAGGAATAGCAGTTGTATTTGATACACACAGACCTGCCTGCGTGGCCCAGTGTGCCTCTCCTGCCCCCAAACTACCAGACTGCTAAAATGGTGAGACAAAGAAACAACCCACAAATGAAAGAAATAGAGAAATGACCAGAAAAGGAGCTATATAAAATGGAGGCAAGCAGTTTGTCAAATAAAGAATCCAAAGTACTGGTATCAAAGTTGTTCAAACAACTTAGTAAGAATTGCAAGGAACTTAATGAGAATTATAAAGAACTCAGTAAGAAACACATTAGCATGAAAAAAGAGGTAGAAGCTATAAATAAAATTAAGTGGATATGAAGAATGAAATAGCTGAAATAAAAAATACCCTGGAAGGATTCAATAGTATATTAGAAGAAACTGAAGACCAAATCAGCAAAGTATAATATAAGATAGAAAAACACACACACACACACAATTAGAGCAGCAAATAGAAAACAATTTAAAAAAAAAAAGGTGAAGAGTTTAAAGGAGCTTTGGGACAATATAAAACATAACAACATTCACACAAAGCAATAGAAAACTTGATTTAAGAAATAATGACTAAAAACTTCCCTAACCTGGTGAAGGAAAAAGTAGCACAAGTTCAGGAAACACAGAGTCCCAATCAAGATGAACCTAGAAAGACCCAAACCAAGACATATTATAATTAAAATGGGAAAGATTAAAGACAATGAAATAATCTTAAAGGCAGCAAGAGAGAAACAGAAAGTTAGTAAATAGGGAGTTCCCATTAGACTGTCAGCTGGTTTCTCAGGAGAAAAATTTCAGGCCAGAAGGGAGTGGCATGAAGTATACAAAGTAATAAAAAGCAAGGGACTGAATCCAAGACTACTCTATCCAGCAAGGCTATCATTCAAAACAGAAGTTAAAGAGTTTTCCAGACAAGAAAAATGCTAATGGAGTTTACTTCCACCAAATCAGTACTGCAAGAAATGCTAATGACGCTGTTGTAAAAAAATAAGAAAGGAGAGAAAGAGAGAGTAAGAGAGGGAGAGAGAGAAAGAGAGAAACACAGGCATAAATAATAAAAATGGCAATAAATAAGTACGTATCATTAATAACCTTAAATGAAATGGCTTTAATGCTCCAATCAAAAGACATAAGGTAGCTGAATGGATAATAAAACATGATCTATATATATGCAGTCTGTGGAAGACCAACCACAGAACAAAAGACTCACATAGGATAAAAGTGAAAGAATGAAAAATTTCTTTCTATAAATATGGAAAGTAAAAATTCAGGGGTAGCAATACTCATATCTGATAATGTAGACTTCAAAATTAAGGCCATAATAAGAGGTGAAGAAGGTCACTATATAATATTAAAGACATTAATCCAACAAGAGGAAATAACCCTGGGAAACACATATGCACCCAATATAGGAGCAACAAAATATATTTTATTTTTATTTTTTTGTAATTAGTTAATTTATTTTTGTTACACGTGTTTCTCCTCCCCCCCCCCACTGATTTCCCCCTCCCCCTCCCTCCCTGCCCTGTTCCCAGCTTTGTTGTCCATGTCCATTGTTCATTCATACATACATATAAGTTCTGTGCTTTATCTCTCCCCCACCACACCCTCCTTCGGGGATTGTCAGTCTGTACGCCACTTCCACCTCTCTGGGTCTACCCCATTCCTCAGACTGTTATGTTTATTATATTCCACAAATAAGTGAGATCATATGATACTTGTCTTTCTCTGTTTGGCTTGTTTTGCTTAGAATAATACTTTACAGGTCCCTCCATGTCGTCTCAAAGGATAAGAGATCTTTCTTTCTTAGAGCTGCATAGGACTCCATTGTGTATATGTACCACAGCTTTTTTATCCATTCGTCTACCAATGGACATTTGGGCTGTTTCCAGATCTTAACTATTGTAAATAGTGCTGTTACGAACATGGGGGATATATTCTTTCTGATTGGTGTTTTAGTCTTCTTAGGGTATATCCCTAGGAGTGGGATCACTCGGTCAAATGGAAGTTCAATTTTTAATTTTTTGAGGTAACACCATATTGTTTTCCATACTGGCTGCACCAGTCTGCTTTCCCACCAGCAGTGTACTAGAGTCCCCTTTTCTCCACAACCTCGCCAACACTTGTTGTTTGATGATTTGTTGATGGTGGCCATTCTGACAGGTGTGAGGTGATACCTCATTGTTGTTTTAATTTGCATCTCTTTGCTGATTAGTGATGTTGAGCATTTCTTCATATGTCTCTTGGCCATTTGTATGTCCTGTTTGGAGAGTTGTCTATTTAGTTCCTCTCCCCATTTTTTAATTGGGTTCTTTGTCTTCCTATTGTTGAGTTGTATGAATACTCTACATATATTGGAAATTAACTCTTTATCTGATATATCATTGGAAATTATGCTCTCCCATAGAGTAGGTCGCCTTTCCATTTCAGTGGTTGTTTTGCTGTGCAGAAGCTTTTGAGTTTGATGTAGTCTCATGTGTTCATTTTTTCCTTTGTTTCTGTTGCCTTAGTTGATGTATCAGTGAAAATTCTACTGTATATGATGTCTGAAATTTCGTTTCCTACATTTTCTTCTAGGATTTTTATGGATTCATGAGTCACATTTAAGTCTTTCATCTGCTTTGAGTTTATTCTTTTGTATGGTAAAAGTTGATGGTCTAGTTTCTTTCTTTTTTTTTTGCATGTAGCTGTCCAATTTTCCCCAACACCATTTATTAAAGAGACTGTCTTTACTCCATTGTATTCTCTTGTCATCTTTGTCAAACATTAATTTAACATGATGTTTTGGGTCAATTTCTGGGTTCTCTGTTCTATTCCATTGATCTATCTGCCTGTTCTTGTGCCAGTACCAGGCTGTTTGGATTATAGTAGCTTTGTAGTATAACGTGAAATCTGGTAATGTGATCCCAACTACTTTGTCCTTCTTTTTCAAGATTTCTGTGGCTATTTGGGGTCTTTTTTGGTTCCATATGAACTTTTGAAATATTTGTTCTAGTTCTGTGAAATATGTCATTGGTATTTTGATGGGGATTTCATTGAATCTATGTTAATAGACAGAAGCAATTGCTCTGATAAACTGAAACAAATAATAATCAAAGATTCTTCCTCTATATTAGTCACCTGTCTTCCTACAGTCTCTCTCCCTCTACCCCCCAGCCCATCAAACAATTTGTTATAAATTAAGGAAAATGTTTCCCCGAGGTAATCTCTCCCCAAAAGGCAAATAGACTACCAAGTTGGTGGATCAATTCCCTGAGGTCAGGTCCTATTACTAGAACACCTCTGCTTTCATTTACAATAAGGTCTGTGGTGGCAAGGTGGGAATACTTTCCTAGAGATTTAAATTCACCAGGTTGTACACATGTACCTTCTGTTCCCTGGTATTAGCAGATCTGGGAGACAAAGCTCTCAGAGAGGAGGTGGTACAGGGTAGTGATTAAAGGCTAAGATATTCAAGGTGAGTTGTGGGACTCTAAATAAATTGATCTCTGAGCCTCAGCCTACTCATCTGTAAAATGAAGATCATAATAATTATTACCTCATTGAGCTTTTGTCAGATGTAAATCACATAATAGATGCAAAGCCCCTGACTCAATGGATGCACTTGGTGATGTCAGCCATTTAAAAATTATTATTATTATTATTACTAAAATTGTTGACTGTGCGAAGAATCATTACAAAAGTAAGTGGATCACTTCAACTAGGGACAACTGGTTTGTTGCAAAAAATTTATTATATCAGTAAAAGCATTTGATTATTTACTTTTAAATATATTTTTATTGATTTTTTAGAGAGAAAGGGAGAGAGAATCGAAACATCGATGTGAGAGAGAAACAGCTACCTCCTGCATTCCCCACACTGGAGATCGAGCCCACAACCCAGGCATGTGCCCAGACCTGGAATCGAACCAGGACCTCTCAGTCCATGGGATGAAGCTTAATCCACTGAGCCACACTGGCTAGGTGAGCGTTTAATTTTAAACAATACATTCTAGCAGATGCAAGTTATGCTGCAATAACCTTTGCTTTAATTCTCACTTCTAATAGTCTTTTCTGCTGGCAGAGGAAAAAGTAAAATTGCACCTGGTGCATCAGGAACCTTGGACTCTCCCCCAATGGTGGGAATGTCTTTCTTTATCCCAGCACAGAGAGCCTTCTAGTGCTTAAAGCTCTTCACAGCATCGGTTTCTCCAGGTTTCCAGCCAGACCAGCCATTCCTCCCCACTGGAAATACTAAAACTTCCTTTAAATATGAAATACCTAATTTTGCTCCAAGCCCAGAAGCTCTATTCACCTCTGAAGATTATTTTGCAAATATATAATTTATGCATTCTGGATAGATGATATCAGACCGGCTTTCAGAGTTTTGAGACTGGTCTATTGTCATCCCTGCCTATGTGAACTACCTTTGTGGCCTTGGCCAAACACTTTACCTCTGTACTATGAGATGGGTTGCCCTAGAAATTCTCTGAGAATGGTTCCTTCCTGCTCAGAGCTTCTAATGGTTCTGCAAGAGGGGCACAGACCATGGGAAAGGACACAGTATATATACATTTGGAGGAGGCCAAAGATGGGTCATGTCTACTTAATATCACCCAGAGAAGCTCTTCTCCAAACATCATTTTAATCAAAGGGAACAAGATTTACTTTCAAAAATACTATAAGGTTTAACATATCTGTAAAATTCCATAAATTATCTATCTAGTCAAGTGGATGATTTCTGGTAGTTTCTGCCTTGGCTGCCACAGAAGAACCAGAAGCCATATTCCTTTTCCTCACTAGGTGGCAGCAAAGTGTCCTTTCTACTGTCATTTCTGTGATCATTTCTATCATCTATAGGTTTGATATTTTTTATTTCTATTTTTCTGAACAACTGACCAGGTTTCATTCCAAGTAATCACAAATAATGGGACAAATTTCAGGAAAGGGCATGGAATATAATACCAGAAAAGAACTAAAGCAATAACTGAGTACAATCTTACAATTTGTAGAGAATTAAACAAAACTGAAAGTTGCCCAAGGTCATGCACATAGCTAGTGACAGAATGGGAAGTAGACTCAAGGTTTCTTAATTCTCAATCCCAATCATTTCCCCTTGCCTTCTGTTGGGAGGTGAACATGCTCAATAGTTTCATGTAGTAATTGTGTACTGTGGGGCAGATTAGTTAACCTCTCTGGGCCTTGAGTTCATTATCTATAATATGGACACAATAATAGTATCTACATCATAGGGTTTTAGTAGAATTAGAGACCATGCAGTAAGGGAGGCATATCACTCTCAGGGAGGCATGTCACAGACAGGCAGGTACATCACACACAGGTATGTCTGAAGCTATTTTGTTCCACAATTTTCCATTGCAGAATGTGACACAACATACTACAAACACGATTTTCCTTCTTTTTTCCCCATACAGGAGAGTGCATGCATTAAAAAAAACACACAATAAAGCTGTATTCAGGAAATAAAAATTGGGAAGGATCAGTGTCTAATGAGAAGACATCTAAGGTCTCTTTCAATGCTGACAGTCTCCTAACACATTCTGATTTGTATATTGAAGTAAACTGTGTCTAACTCCAGGTTTCTCTCTTATGAGAGGAAGTGAGAGACAGTGGCTCCTTCAGTTATTATCCCTAGTTCGTCATGTACCTACAACAATAAGACTTGAGGTAGAAGAGTTGGGCTTGCCCCAAAAAGATATCTTCTGAGTACCAACCCAAATCTAGCTCATCTGACTCCTTTTGAAACACGTGTAAGACTACCAGAAACACCAACGTCAACAAAGGTGAGTCTCATCTTCCTCATCACAGCTCTATTTTGAGGGAGCACTGTGTTTGTAAATATCATAGCATAACTATAATTGGGGACTCACTTCTCAGAAATTGTTTTAGGATAGTTACTACTGAGTTCCTCCAGAAAGCTTAGGCCTAGGCCACATTTTGCAATTTTTATCTGATTTGAGCCTCTATACAACTCTAGCAGATAAGTCACCATCTTATAAATGAGAGTAAGGAAGGCAGGACAGTTCAAGCACAAAAGCCTTTGAATCAAACAAACCTGATTTCATATCATAGCTCTGGCACTACATAGCTGTGTGGATCTGGGAAAGTTAAATAATCTTTTTAAGTCTCTGTAAAATGGGGATTATAATAGTGTTCATTCCAAGGGTTGCAGAGAGGATTACATAAGATGAGGCATTGGAAACAAAGGGTCTTAATGTGAGGTGGGTACTAGACTTATCGAGGAGGATAATTGTAAATTATATAAATGTCTAACCACTACGCTGTATACCTAAAACTAATATAAAATCATATTTAATTTCAACTGCAATTGAAATAAAATAAAACAAAGGGCCTTAACATTTTAAAATATGACTTATTATTATTAAATTATTGACATTTTGTAAGTGGCAGAAGTCAGAACAAGGATCCCAAGTCCAGTGGGCCAAATGTTCAAATTCAAGCACGTGGATATATAGATCCACAATTAGACTTTTCTTCCTGAAATGGCTGGCTTTTCTTATCAGTTGACCTTTGAAACCAAAATCACCTTCAGTTTATGATGGAAACTCACAAGTAAATCTCCAACATTGTATTTGATGAAGCACTTGGGATAGTCGCACTCCCATGTGTTGCTTTGCTTAGATTTTGCCTCATATTGAAACAGAAACTGTTCATCCTGTTCTGTATTAGCACAGTCACTTCTGCTCCAAGACTCTGAGCAGAAGGAGGAAGTTTGAAAAAGGTCAGGAAAGCACTAACACCGCTGAGACTAGAGGGGTGGGGTGAGGAAGGAAGTCTCAGCCAAGAACCGCCCAGTTCCTTTCCTATGCCTAGAGAGGAGAATTAACCTCCCTCCCATCACTAGTGACACACAAACACAGTAAACTGGTGGCATTTTTCTGGAGAGCAATCTGGTTTGAAAGTTATTTCTATGCCTCATTCTACTTTGAGAACATATTCCATTGAAACACCTCCCAAAAGAACACAGCAGGTGAGTGGGTAATAAACTATGTAAGGTTGTTCCAAGCCCCGCTATTTATAATGGTGAAAAACTGAAACAAACCGAATGGTCAATAATGGTAGGGTCTAAAAAAGTAGAGCCTAAAAAAGTAGAACCTAACAACCAGATAAAATATTTATTTAGGCATGAAAATGGTAAGTAAGCAGGCTGTGCTAAGTGAAAAAAGGAGATCATAATGTGGTATAGACACAAACATTACAATTCTGTAAACTTCAAATATATGTGAATGTGAATATAAAGATAAAAATGTGTAGTGGATAGAACAATTTAATTTAGTTCTGTTTAGCTACTGTGCATACCACTTTACAGATGTTATCTCATTTAATCTTCATGACAACTAATCATCTTGTCAATTTCTACACACAAAAATGCCCCTCTGAGATTATAATTTGGTTGTGTATAACAGCATTTTGAAAATGAGACTTTAAAATAAATGGTTCTGCCATTAACTAGCTGTGTGACCTTAGACAAGTCATTCCCTCTAAGTTGCTTCCTTTGTGAATTGAAGACGAAGCTGACTAAATTTTAAATCTCCAGCTCTCAAAATTGAGTGTGGTTGAGTTACCAAATAAGTCATAATTTGAGTTTTCTATATCTGGTGCTTCTGGGAACCCCTGCTCCCAATGCCTACCCTGAAGTGTCCTGTAAGAACATGTTGTTTTGAAAAGTATGGTGCAAAAAACCACTGGGGGAAAATATAACTAACTTTCCTATTTTAAAACAATGCACAATTCAAAATATTATGTTACTGTCATTCATATTTCCATGAATTTTGGAAACCAGACTGAAAGTATTTCCTTTCTACCACACCCAGATCTTTGGAAGAGATGGAGGGAGGGGGAAACATACTCAGAAATAATTTGGAACTATGTACAGATGGTGTTAAATGAACAAATGCTGACATTTGTGCTTTGGCATCCCAGAGGCCAAAGAAAAACTGGAATTCAGTTTGCAGTAAAATAACATTGTCATTGTCTTGGAGGAGGCATTATTTTCCCCAAATGCAGCTATCCTTTTGAGGTGAGTGGAGCAATGTGTTTGGCCAGGTGACCCGGGTTAATCCCTTTCTAGACCTGGTGTTCTTCAAGGCCCTTGTGTTTCCCTCTTTGTCCTCAAGTGCTGAGGCTATGGTCTTCTGGTTCAGAATTGATGCGGCTTTAGCTTTGGCCTTACTCTTCAGAGATATGGCCTCTTGTTACAAGATCTATCTTCCTTCCAATAAGGCCATTTCTATTTGTAATAATTTGTGATAAATGAGGAAGAGCGCAAGCAGCTTAGTGGCTGCATCTATCTGTTTGACTATCTGCGCCTGCCTTATGGCTTCTCCACAGGAGATGTGCCTGGTGTGGAGAGTGGGTGGGTCTGTGCCTGCAGAACATGCTTTGCCGCCACTCAAGGGAATAGACCCTACCTTGTCCCTTCTGAAACAGGCCTTCTCTGCAGCAGCTGAGAGAAGCAGAGGAGGAAGGGGAGAGCAGAAACACAAAGAGCATTGACACTTTGTGAAGTTCCAGTATTCTGCTTTTAAAAGATTTTCATATGTAAATGACTCCTGTGTTGTACCTCCCCCTCCCCAAACAAGCCTCTTTGTTAGATAGTCACACACTATTATTATTCTTTGCATGAAAATTTGTTCTCTTATCTCTCACTACAAACCTTTCTTTCATCATTTGGATCGCAAATGCTTGTTTTCTTGACCTCCTATCTTTATTCTCCTTTTACCTGGTGAAACACCTTCCAGTCTTTTGGCCACCCAAACTCAGTAGGGTAAGGTATGGAGTAAAATTAGGAAGAAAAGGCAGGCTTAGAAAGCCAGGAGTTATCTATTTCAATATGAGCTGTTGGCATCATTATTAATAGTATTAGGCATTTTAGGGGATAATTCTACTGACCTCATAGCATATTATCAGGACTGAGTGAGACAATGTGACAAAAGTGCATAAGTCAGTGTCTGGCAAATAGTCAGGTCCTCTAAAATATTTGGTATTGTTATTACTACTATTTTTTATTGCTCTCATACTCTATATTGAGCACTATACCCAATCCTTTATATCAACTAATTTGAAGGTCAATAAAACAGTTTAAGCTACAGTTATTATCCTCATTCTACAGACGAGAAAAGTGAGGCTTGATGATTAAATAGTCTTTAAGTGTCAGGAGTGGGATCCAGGCCCAGATGTATTGAGCTCCAAAGCCCGAGCTGTTTTTATCACACTTCAGTGGCTAAAGAGCACATTGGGGACTTCACAAATTAGCCAATCTATTACTCTCGGAGGCAGTCAGTTACTAACTTCCAAATGCTTATATAATGACAGCATTTATTCCTGAACCAATTTTCTTCAAATGTCATTTCCTCCTCCTATAAACAGACCTAACACATCCCCGAGTGACATTTGAACAAGTCATTTCACATTTTGAACTTTCTTTCCCCTGCAGTCACTCAATGACAATTTCATAGACCCAGGGCCAGATTATAGTTCAGTAGAGGATATGTGAATACCATAGGCTAAGAAAATAGCATGAGACCAACTTATAGTAGTCCCCAAATTACTATTTTACAGGGCTATTTCCAAGCAGGCTGTGGATTAAGATATAAATGAAACATATGGAGATGGGGAAAAGCATATGTCAGGCCTGCTGTGGCCCATGTTCCTGTGAAGCGAATGTACTGGGTCATTTTTAATCATGAAAACATCACCAAGCAGGCTTCCCAAATATGTCAACAAAACTAAAATTGAAATCAGTGCTTTATTTCTCACACCTTCCTTCCGAAGTCAGCCTTGTTATCCAGGGTTTCTCAGTGTACACACATCCAGAAGGTACCAGAATTTGGCACACATGCTCCTCCTCCCAGAAGAAAAGATATGGTTAGTTCCAGAAGACTGAACAGTACTCTCTGGGTATGTTTCAGTTGAATGGATTATTACAAGGCATAATAATAAATACCAACAGCAACAACAAGAACGTATTGATAATAAACCTACAGACCACTGTGCAGAGTTCTGCGGGTAACACATAAGAATTTATCATCCTAAAAATTAAAAGCCTACTTTTAGGAGCCATGTCTTCTATGAAGCTTCTCAGCCTTGGCCATCTCCCCTATTCCCACCCCCACTCCATGATTTAAATAGCAATTTGATGTTGCCCCTCTTATCTTGTGGCATAGGCTGCCAGGCACTGTTTTTAGCAGTGCTCTCTGTCTGGCTCCTCATGCCTCTGGAAAGTTCGAGAAATCTGGAGTCAGGTTCTTCTGAATTTGAATTATGCCTCTGTGAGGTGGGGAAAGAGTAAAGATCAAGAGGCATTTGTGATCCAAGATGTTTGCCTGTTTTACTGATGAAGAAAAGGGTTCCTCCGAAGAAGTAAAGTGAAATGGGGCTGGAGCAGCAGGTAGTGGCCGACTCATTGCACCCTTCACTAAAGTAACTGTTGTTAAACATTCTTTAAGTACCTTTCCCAACTTAATGGTATCTCCATCTATTTGCCTTCTATCTGTTTCAGTTTCATCGGAAGGATATGGGTCAAATTCCAGCTGGATTACATGATGGTTCCTAGCATTGGATCAGCAATTCTTCCTTTTTTTTTTTTTCTTCCTCCAAAACATTATTTGGACAGCCTTTCACATGTGTGTAGAGGAAAGAGTATTCAATGGGGTGTCAGGAGACCTAGGTTCCAGCTGTGCAGACATGAGACAACACCTCTCTCTGAGCCTCGGGGAAATGAGAGGACTAAACTTAGTGGCCTTGAAGATTCTAGGCTCTCACATTCTGTGATCTGTCCTCAGAAAAGAAAAGTCAAGGATATGTGTCTCTCATAGAATAGAGAAATATGGTCTGTTTACCCACTGGCCACAGGGATATCCTGCCCTTTTTCTCTTCTCCTCTCCATACACCCCAAGAGTCTTCTCTGAAAACTCTCCTTGGGGGCCTGGAGGTGCTGGCTGTGTGGCTAACCTGGCACTGAGAAGTATAGATGGTGTTGCTGACTCCGTCACCCAGATGCATGCAGACATGGTGAGAACCTATAGGTGAAAACTTCTTTGGCTTTTGGCTGCTCATGTGTAAATTCTGACAGACTCACATGCTCCGAGGAGTATGCACACAGATCCCTCTGTTCACTTGAGCCTTTTTTTCACTCAAAATACACATTCTCTAAATATATCTGTGAACTTGCGATGAGGAAACAATAAATTTTACAGTGCACTTTTCTGATTACACAACTGTATCATCCATTGACAAACAACTGAGTTTGGCAGAGAAATTCTCAAGAGCCCAAGTAAGGACACATTTTTTAAAATTAATTAATTTATTTTTGTTACATGTGTTTCTCCTTTTTCTCCCACTGATTTCCCCCTCCCATAGCCTGCCCGCCCTGTCCCCAGCCTTGTTATCCCTGTCCATTGCTCATGCACAGATGCATATAAGGTGTGTGGTTTATCTCCCCTCCACCACCGCCTCTTCTGGGAATTGTCAGTCCGTACCCCACTTCCACATGAATGGGACTATACCATTCCTCAGACTGTTATGCTCATTATACTCCACAAATAAGTGAGATTATGTGATACTTGGCTTTCTCTGTTTGGCTTGTTTCGGTTGAGATGATACTTTCCAGGTCCCTCCATGTCGTCTCAAGGATAAGAGATCTTTCTTTCTTACAGCTGCATAGGACTCCATTGTGTATGTGTACCACAGCTTTTTTATCCATTCATCTACTGATGGACATTTGGGCTGTTTCCAGATCTTAACTATTGTAAATAGTGCTGCTACAAACATGGGGGTACATATATTTTTCTGACTCGTCTTTCAGGATTCTTGGTGTATATTCGTAGAAGTGGAATCACTGGGTCAAATGGCAGTTCGATTTGTAGTTTTTTGAGGTAACATCATATTGTTTTCCATAGTGGCTGCACCAGTCTGCATTCCCACCAGCAGTGTACTAGAGTCCCCTTTTCTCCACACCGTCTCCAATAGATGTTGTTTGATGATTTGTTGATGGCGGCCATTCTGACAGGTGTGAGGTGATACCTCATTGTTGTTTTAATTTGCATCTCTCTGATGATTAGTGATGTTGAGCATTTCTTCATATGTCTCTTAGCCATTTGTATGTCCTGTTTGGAGAGGTGTCTAATTAGTTCCTCTGCCCATTTTTTAATTGGGTTCTTTGTCTTACTTTTGTTGAGTTGGATGAGCACTCTATATACATATATTGGAAATTAACTCCTTATCTGATATATCATTGGCAGTTATGCTCTCCCAAACAGTGGCTTGCCTTTCCATTTTGATGATTGTATCTTTTGCTGTGCAGAAGCTTTTGAGTTTGATGTAGTCTCATGTGTTCATTTTCTCTTTTGTTTCTGTTGCCTTAAGTGATGTATCAGTGAAAATTCTGCTTCGTATGATGTCTGCAATTTTGTTGCCTACAGTCATCTCTAGGATTATTATGGATTCATGAGTCACATTTAAGTCTTTTATCCATTTTTAGTTGATTCTTGTGTAGGGTGTAAGATGATGGTCTAGTTTAATTTTGTTTTGCATGTAGCTGTCCAATTTTCCCAAGACCATTTATTAAAGAGGCTGTCTTTACCCCACTGTATGCTATTGCCACGTTTGTAAATATTAATTGAGCGTATTGCATTGGGTCCTGTTATCTGTTCTGTTCCACTGGTCTATATGCCTGTTCTTGTGCCAGTACCGGGCTGTTTTGATTACAGTGGCTTTGTAGTATAACCTGAAATCTGGTAATTTGATCACTCCTACTTTGTTCTTCTTTTTCAAGATTGCTGTGGCTATTTGAGGTCTCTTTTGGTTCCATATAAACTTTTGAAGTATTGGTTTTAATTCTGTGATATATGTAGTTGGTACTTTGATGGGGATTGCATTGAATCTATAGATTGCTTTGGGTAGCATTGGACATTTTAATGATATTAATTCTTCCAATCCATGAACAAGGTATGTGCTTCCACTTTTTTATATCTTCCTCTATTTCTTTTTTTCAATGTCCTGTTCTTTTCTGGGAATAGGTCCTTTATTTCGTTGGTTAAATTTATTCCTAGGTATCTTAGTTTTTTTGCCACAATGGTAAATGGAATTGTTTTCCTAGTTTCTCTTTCTGCGAGTTCATCATTGGTGTATAAGACTGCCATCAATTTCTTGATGATAATTTTGTACCCTGCTACTTTGCCAAATTCATTTATTAAGTCTAGTAAAATTTTTTATGGAAGCTTTGGGGTTTTCCATGTATAGTATCATGTCATCTGCGAATAATGACATTTTCACTTCCTCCTTACCAATTTGGATCCCCTTTATGTTTTCTTCCTGTCTGATTGCTGTGGCTAAGATTTCCAGTACTATGTTAAATAACAGTGTCAAAAGTGGGCATCCTTGTCTTTTTCCTGTTCTTAAAGGAAATGCTTTTAGTTCTTGCCCATTGAGTATGATGTTGCTGTAGTTCTTTCATGTATGGCCCTTATTATGTCGAGATATGATCCCTCTATTCGCAGACTGCTGAGGGTTTTTATCAGAAATGGTTGCTGGATTTTGTCGAAGGCTTTTTCGGCATCTATTGATATGTTCATTGGTTATTATTCTTCATTTTATTTATGTGGTGTATAACACTTATTGATTTGTGAATATTGTAACAGCCTTGCATCCCTGGGATGAATCCCACTTGGTCATGGTGAATAATTTTTTTGATGTATTGCTAGATTATATTTGCTAGTATTTTGTTCAGGATTTTGGCGTCTATGCTCATCAGGGATATTGGCCTTTCGTTTTCTTTCTTTGTAGTGTCTTTTTCTGCTTTTGGAATTAGAATTATACTGTCCTCATGAAACAAGTTTGGAAGGCTTCCTTCTTCTTGAATTTTTTGAAATAGTTTGAGGAGAATGGGTGTTAGTTCTTTTTTCAATGTCTGGTAAAACTCCCCCGTGAAGCCATCCGGGCCTGGGCTTTTGTTTGCTGGGAGAGTCTTGATTACATCTACAGTAGTTATTGATCTGTCAAGTTTTCTATCTCTTCCAGTCCAGTTTTGGGAGACTACATGTTTCTAGAAATTTGTCCATTTTCCTTAGACTTTTGAATTTGTTGCCATATAATTGTTCATAGTAGTTGTTAATGATATTTTGTGTTTCTCTGGTGACAGTTGTTACCTCTCCTCTTTCATTTCTGATTTTGTGTATTTGGGTTCTCTCTCTTTGTTTTTTTTGTTTTTTTTTTTGGTGAGTCTAGCTCAGGGTCTATCAATCTTGTTTATCTTTTCAAAGAACCAGCTCTTTGTCTCATTGATGCTTTAAATTGTTTTTTGTTTTTTTTTTTGCCTCTAAGTCATTTATTTCTGCTTTGATCTTTACTTTTTTTCTTTCTTCTACTTGTTCTGTGGTTTTCTTTTTGTTTGCTCTCTAGTTCTGTAAGTTGTGAGGTCTATTACAGATTTTTCTTGTTTCTTGAAGTTGGCCTGTAGTACTATGAATTTCCCTCTCAGAACTGCTTTCGCTGCATCCATAGATTTTGTGGTGTTGTGTGTTCATTTTCATTGGTTTCTAGGAAGTTTTTAATTTCTTCCTTGATCCCCTCGGTAACCAATTCATTGTTTAATAACATGCTATTTAGCCTCCAGGTGTTCAAATGTATTTGCAGTTTTCTTCTTGCAATTAATTTCTAGTTTCATGCCATTTTATTCTGAGAAGATGGTTGATATGATTTCAATCTTCTTGAACTTGTAGAGTCTTAGTGTTTGTCCTAAAATGTGGTCTATCTTTAAGAATATCCCATGTGCACTTGAGAAGAATGTGAATTCTGTAGTTTTGGAGTGTAAGTCTCTGTAGATATCTATTAAATCCATTTGGTCTAGTTCTTCATTAAGAGTCTCTGTTTCCTAATTTTTTGTCTAGAGGATCTATCCAGTGATGTCAGTGGGGTGTTGAAGTCCCCTGCTATGATTGTGTTGCTATCGATTTCTCCTTTGAAGTCTTTCAGAAGATTTTTAATATATTTTGGTGCTCCTATTTTGGGTGCATATATGTTTATCAAGGTTATATATTCCTGTTGAATAGATCCTGTCAATATTATGTAGTGGCCTTCTTTGTCTCTAGTTATGGCCTTCATTTTGAAATCAATTTTATCAGATATGAGTATTGCTACCCCAACTTTTTTTCCCTTGCTGTTTGCTTGAAAGATTTCTTTCCATCCCTTCATTTTCAACCTATGTGAGTTTTTGTTGTGAGGTGGGTCTCTTGTAAACAACATATATATGACTCATGCTTTCTTATCCAATCAGCTACTCTGTGTCTCTTTATTGGAGCATTCAATTCATTTACATTTAAGGTGATTATTGATATGTACTTATTTATTGCCATTTTTGTTTAGTGTGGTTATATTTTTCTTCTTATTTCTCCTGCTAATTATAGCAGTCCTATTAACATTTCTTCTTGCAGTGCTGGTTTGGTGCTAAGGTATTCCCTTAGCTTTTTTATTTGTCTGGGAAGCTTTTTATTTGACCTTCTATTTTGAACGATAGCCTTTCTGGGTAGAGTAGTCTTGGATTCAGATCCTTGTTTTTCATTACTTTGATTACTTCATGCCATTCCCTTCTGGCCTGTAGTGTTTCTTGTGAGAAGTCATCTGAGAGCCTTATGGGGGTTCCTTTGTAGGTAACCTGTTGCTTATCTCTTGCTGCTTTTAGGATTATCTCTTGTCTTTAATTTTTGGCATTTTGATTACTCTGTGTCTTGGTGTGGACCTGTTTGGGTTCTTCTTACTTTGGGCTCTCTGTGGTTCTTAAACTTTAATGCCTTCTTCCTTCACCAAATTAGGAAGTTTTCTGTCACTATTTCTTTGAATATATTCTCTAACCCTTGCTCCCTTTCTTCTTCTTTTGGTACTCCTATGATGCAAATATTATTACAATTCCAGTTGTCATTTCTTCTTGGTGGTTTTTAATTTCCAACGGTTGATTTTCGACATTTCTATGTCTTCACTCATGGTGCTCATGTCCGTATGCATGCTGTTGAGCTGTCTCAATATCATGGCTCTGAAATCTAGTTCTGTTAACTTGCTTAACTGCATCTCATTTATCTCGTCTTCGGTAGAGGTCTCTTGTTCTTTCATTTGGCTTTTGTTTCTGTGTTTCACCATTTGGGCTATCACAGTGGGCTTTTGAGCCTACCAAACATTCTCTGTACATGTTGGTGTTCTGCTCTTTGTGGGTCCCTCTCCTGGGTTTGGATGAGTGAGGGAGGACCCACATTAAACACCACTGTCAAGTCTTATTATCCTGGTTAGAGTTGCTAGTCCAGGAATGGTACAATTGTCCTCTAGCTTTTTGCCTGGAGGCTATTCAGTAGTGATTACTTGAAGAGCCTTGGCTTCTCAGTTGAATGAAAAATCCCGTCAGGTGTTCAGCATATGGGGATTTCCTGAGGGTGGGGCAGATGCTCTTGTTAATGGGCCTTAATTTCCCTTTTAATGGCCAACCCAGGTGGGGTTGAATCGCTGAGGTAGGGTCACTGCCTCTCCCCAGAGCCCTGGGAAGGAGTAAGATGGCCAGTGTTTTGTGTGGGTGCAACTAAGCAAAAGCTCTCAGTGCCCTCCAAATCCTGAGTTTCCCCACCCAGTTCCAGTCCAACCTGCCTTTCCTCTGCCAGAGCCCAAGGTGAGTGGCTGTGGTTATTTTAGCATCTGTCCTGGTTCTGCACTGTGGAGCCACTTGGGAGTTTAACCAAGGGCACTGCTCACTGCTAAAGCTGCTGCCAACCATGGGCTCACAGTCCCCCTCTTGCGCCACCGCAGTCCTACCTGGATTGAGTCAGAGTCCCTGGTTATATGGTCCTACACGTTGCTTTTTTGTTGCATTTTCCTGATGATTTTTCCTTACTTTCATTGTAATTCCAGTTTGGTCTTGCGAGATGGCCTGTGTAGCTTCCATTCACTCCACCACCATTTTGGAATCCTCACACATTTTTTTTTTAATCCTCACCTGAGGATATGTGTTTTGTTTTGTTTTGTTTTTTTTAATTGATTTTAGAGAGAGATGAGGGGAGAAAAAGAGAGAGAGAGAAACATTCATTTGAGATAAAACATCAATTAGTTGCCTCCCATGCATGCCCGAACATGGGATTTAACCCACAACCTGGGCATCTGCTCTGACCTGGAATGGAACCCACACTTTTTGGTGCACAGGATGACACTCCAACCAACTGAGCCACACTGGCCAAGGCAAGGACAACTTTTTTGTTGTTGTTGTTGTTGTTAATCCTCACCTCAGGGTATTTTTTTCCATTGATTTTTAGATAGAGTGTAAGGGAGGGAGGAAAGGAGGGAGAAAGATAGAGAGACACTGATGTGAGAAATACACATCGATTGACTGCCTCCCACATGCATTCTGACCAGGGCCAAAGGCCAAGCCTCAACCCAGTTATGTGCCCTTGACTGGAAGTCAAACCTGCAGTCCCTTGGTCCGAAGTGGATGCTCTAACCACTGAGAAACCAGTTGTGGCAAGGACAGCATTTTTTAACCACTAAGAATAGTTTCAGCTTGAATCTCAAGGTCTTAAAGACTTAAGACTTTTAGAACACCATGTTGTCCCAGATAGAACTTGAAGTGCAGCATATAAATATAGATGAAATTCCTTCCATCCACACAACTTTCAAACATCTAGATCAATACCCAAAGAAACAAACTAATACCTCTGCTGCAGAGGCATATGAGTTTACAGCATGATAAACTAGGGGCTGAGTATAGTGGGTGAAGGAGCATTAATCTGCCCTAAATCTGACAAGAGTTCCCAGGGAAACAGCTCTCTTGGGGCAGGAGGAGAGGGGTTTCTTCTGCATTTCACTTCTTGTTTGTGATCTAGATGTCTCTATTTTACCCTTGTTCATCTAACTAGCTCCTTTAAAAATGTAGGTGTAGCCCTGGCTGGTTTGGCTAAGTGGTTAAAGCCTTGACCTGTGGACCAGAGAGATCTGGGTTCGGTTCCCACTAAGGGTACATACCTTGGTTGCAGTTTTTCCCCGGCCCTAGTTGGGGTCGTGTGGGTGCAACCAGTTGATATGTCTTTCTCACATTGATGTTTCTTTCTCTTCCTCCCTCTCTCACTCCTGCTGTATCTGAAAATAAATGCAAAAATGTCCTCAGGTGAGGATAAAAAAAATGCAGGTGTGCCTGAGCATGCACTGACCTCTGTGTGTGTGGAGAAGGCAAACCGTGTTTGTAGTGTGTTGCATCAGACTCTGTTGCAGGAAATTGTTGTGCAAAACTCCCTCAGTACCCCCCCTGTATGTGATGCTCCTCCCTCCATTTTTATGGCCCTCCTCTTATGTGATGTTCACCAGTAATGCCTAGGCAACACCTTAAGGCAGTGGTTCTCAACCTGTGGGTTGCAATCCCTTTGGGGATCAAATGACCCTTTCACAGGAGTAGCCTAAGACCATCGAAAAACACATATTTCCGATGGCGATTCATAACAGTAGCAAAATTACAGTTATGAAGTAGCAAAGAAAATAATTTTATGGTCGGGGAGTCACCACAACATGAAGAACTGTATTAAAGGGTCACGACATTAGGAAGGTGAGAACCACTGCCTTAGGGCAAAGCATCTGCCTGCTCTTAATTAAAAAAAAATGTTAAGTATCAGGATATACAGGGCACTCCATATGTATTAGAACTTTTAATATTTATCATTAGCAAAATGAGATGATATTAAATACTCAGCTGTAGTTGATGTCACAATAGACTTTATTCAGTACATTTCCTTAGAGGTATATGTTATACAACTAATACCTCCTAGAGAATTGGAAACTCTGGGAATGGGGCTTAGCAATCTGGGTTTTAACAAACCATCCCTATGCTTATTCTCTTTTCTCCCATCTGGATTTTACCCATTAGAAATTCCAAAGTGTCTTTAAAAGGCATCCCTTAGTATTTTATGCTTTTTTGCACCCTCTGAAACTTCTTGTATATTACGGGCCTGTATTTAGAATGAGAATGCACAGCCCATGTTTGCCCTACTTTATTTGAAATCAAGGAGGAAAAATAAGGACATTTTCTTGCCCTATTAATAATTCTAAGTCTAGAACTTTTAAATACCCCGGTAGCCATTCAAAATATTTTCATTTCTTCTACCTTCAGTTATTTGGAAGCTTTTCCTATTCTCTTTCATTCATGCAATAAACATTCACCACAGAATGAACAGTGCAATAGCTGTGGCATATTTTTCTTTACACATGCATTTTGAAGGCAGTCCCAAGAACTCAGCACTTATTGACTCTGCTGAGCCTTTCTAGCAGGAAGGCTGCTTAAGAGAAGCCACATTTATCTCCACTGCAAGATATATATTAAACACCCATTTCAATGGTTTCTTATTGAATAGTTTGAGTCAATTCTATTAAAGGCTGAAGAGACAGCTATACTGATCCTTGGGTTAGGAGATGTAGCTGTAGGAAGACCTTATCAATTATAGAAAATACAAATTTGAAAAGGCTCAGTAGCCTTAGTGTAGAGACTGGATCAATTAAGAAGAGGAAAACATGGTTTAGGAATTAAGAGTGTAGTATGACTCAGCACCTGGTAAATCCGGGGACACAGTGGAAAGAGTACTAGGTATGAATGGGCTTGAATCCTGGCTCTGCCACTTACTAGCTGTGCTAAACTAAGGCAGGTTAGTTTACCTCCATGTGCCTGTTTCCACATCTTTAAAATGAGATGATAATAAATGTGATGAGGATTATGTGAAATGATCCATTAGCATGGTGCCTGCCATTGAGTAGGCACTGGGCAAATGACAGCTCTTACTATCTACTCATAAGTATCCAAGAGTCACGCACTGCTCTAAGCAGATCACCATGGCTGCCATCACCCCCTTCCCCTCTAAAGTTTGTCTGAATTTACAGTTTGGAGAGAAATGACCTCCAACCTGGAGGTGATGGTCTCTTCTTCCACTCAGAAGCTCACTGCCTCCACCCTGGTGAGCTCAGGCCATGAATATCACCCCCTCATCACACCCAGGAAAGAACAGGGGCTCTCTGAAAGGATAGGGTACATAAATCAAGGTCATCCTGGTCCTTCATGCAAATAGAAGGGGAAAAACTGGACAGTGAGGGGAAGACAGGAGTACTGAAGGGTCATTGGTGGTAGTAAGGGGTGGGGGTGGTGGAGTGCATAATGCTGCAGTGGGAATTCTGGACATCAACTAAATGAGAAATGGTAAGTCTCAGGGAAGTCTGTAACTTAGGAGAGAATGAAATTGCGGATCTGGGAAAAGAAAGGAGAATATGATTAGATTTGGCAAGAGATAAGTCCAGAATGAAACATCACTCTTTCTCCTGCATCACAGCCATGCTGCAACAGATAAAAGGCAAAAGTCAAAAATGAGAGAAGGAATGAAAAGCAAGAGCCCTGTCTTCACTGTGTGATTGATGGATGAATCTGACAGGTAGTTCAGAATGGAGAGGAAGAACCAGCTCAGTGATGCTTAAAAATCACAGTAACCCGCCCTGGCCGGTTTGGCTCAGCAGTTGGAGTGTCGGCCTTCTGACCAGAGAGTCCTGGATTCAGTTCCCACGAGGGGCATGTACCAAAAAAAAATTTTTTTTAAATCATAGTACCTTTGAGACAGCATGGAGGAACCTGAAGAGTATTATGCCAAGTAAAATAAGCCAGTCAGAGAAAGACAAGTGCCACAAGATCTTACTTATATATAGAATCTAATGAACAAGTTAAACAGACGAACAAAATAGATCCAGAGACATGGAAGCATGGAACAGACTGATGGATCTCAGAGGGAAGGGGGTACGGGGGGTTGGAAGAGAATAGCTAAGGAATTTATATGCCTATAGGGATAGCCCATGGACACAGACAATAAATAGTGTGATGAAGGCCTGGAGTGGGGTGGGAACTGGGTGGATGGGGGCAATAGGGGAAAAATGGAGAACACCTGTAATACTCTCAACAATAAAGATAAATTAAAAAAAAAAACTCATAGTACAGTACTATGGTGGCAGTTTAAATAGAAATTTGATAGACTTGGTAAGTCCACAAAGAGTTTATTACATAAGAATTCAATTTATAAAAACTTTTTTTAATTTTATTTTTGTTACAAATGTTACTCTTTTTTTACCCCATTGACACCCTCCACCCCATACCCCCACGCCGTCCCCAGCTTTGTTGTCAATATCCATTGGTTATGCGTACATACATATAAGTTCTGTGGTTTATCTCTTCTCTCCCCCAACCAACCCCTCTTCTGAGGGTTGTCAGTCTGTACCCTACTTCCATATTTCTGGGTCTACCCCATTCTTCAGACTGTTATGTTCATTATATTCCACAAATAAGTGAGATTATGTGGTACTTGTCTTTTTCTGCTTGGCTTTTTTCGCTTCGGATAATACTTTCCAGGTCCCTCCATGTTGTCTCAAAGGATAAGAGATCTTTCTTACAGCTGCATAGTACTCCATTGTGTATATGTACCACTGCTTTTTTTATCCATTCATCTACTGATGGACATTTGGGCTGTTTCCAGATCTTAGCTATTGTAAATAGTGCTGCTACGAATGTGGGTGGACATATATTCTTCTGATTGGTGTTTCAGGCTTCTTAGGGTATATTCCTTAAGGCGGGATCACTGGGTTAAATGGAAGTTCAATTTTTAATTTTTTGAAGTAACACCATATTGTTTTCCATAGTGGCTGCACCAGTCTGAATTCTCACCAGCAGTATACTAGAGTCCCTTTTCTCCACACCCTTACCAACACTTGTCATTTGATGATTTGTTGATGGCGGCCATTCCAACAGGTGTGAGGTGATACCTCATTGTTGTTTTAATTTGCATCTCTCTGATGATTAGTGATGTTGAGCATTTCTTCATATGTCTCTTGGCCATTTGTATGTCCTGTTTGGATAGGTGTCTTCAGCTCTTCTGCCCATTTTTTAATTGGGTACTTTGTCTTCCTTTTGATTAGTTGTATGAGTACTCTATATATATTGGAAATTAAGCCCTTATCTGATGCATTATTGGCAATGATGTTCTTCCATACAATGGATTGCCCTTCCATTTTGATGGTTATTTCTCTTGCTGTGAAGAAGCTTTTGAGTTTGATGTAGTCCCATGTGTTCATTTTTTCCTTTGTTTCTGTTGCCTTAGGTGATGTATCGGTGAAAATTCTGCTGCGTGTGATGTCCGATATTTTGTTGCCTACAGTTTCTTCTAGAATTTTTATGGATCCATTTTGAGTTTATTTTGTATATGGTGTAAGTTGATGGTCTAGTTTCATTTTTCTGCATGTAGCTGTCCAATTTTTCCAAAACCATTTATTGAAGAGGCTGTCATTACTCCATTGTATGCTCTTCCCTCTTTTGTCAAATATTAATTGAACGTAGAGTCTTGGGTACATTTCTGGGTTCTCTGTTCTATTCCAGTGGCCTATATTCCTGTTCTTGTGCCAGTACCAGGCTGTTTTGATTACAGTGACTTCGTAGTGTAACCCGATATCTGATATTGTGATTCCTCCTACTTGTCCTTCTTTTTCAAGACTGCTGGGGTGATTTGGAGTCCTTTTTTGGGTTCATATGAACTTTTAAAATATTTTTTTCTAGTTCTGTGAAGTATGTCGTTGGTATTTTGATAGGGATTGCATTGAATCTATAGATTGCTTTGGGTAGTATGGACATTTTAATGATGTTAATTCTTCCAATCCATGAACAAGGCATGTGCTTCCACTTTTTTATATCTTTCTCTATTTTTTTTTTCAAAGTCCTGTAGTTTTCTGAAAATAGGGCCTTTACTTCTTTGGTTAAGTTTATTCCTAGATATATAATTTTTTTTTTTTTTGCTGCGATGATAAATGGGATTGTTTTCTTTTCTTTTTTCCTTTTTTTTATCCTCACCCGAGGATATTTTTCCATTTTTTGTACAGATAGAGCGGGAGGGAGAGAGAGGAAGGGAGAGAGAGAGAGAGAAACATTGACGTGAAGGGACACATCGAGTGGCTGCCACCCGCACCACCAACCAGGGCCGGGGACAAACTGCAACCAAAGTACGTGCCCTTAGCGGGAACCGAACCCGGGTCTCTCCGGACAGCAGGCCAATGCTCTAACCGCTGAGCCAAACTGGCCAGGGCTGGGATTGTTTTCTTAGGTTCTCTTTCTGTAGTTAGTTCATCATTGGTGTATAAGAATGCTATCGATTCCTTGACATTAATTTTGTATCCTGCTGCTTTGCCAAATTCATTTATTAAGTCTACTAGATTTTTCATGAAGTCTTTAGGGTTTTCTATATCCAATATCATGTCATCTGAAAATAATGACAGTTTCACTTTCTCCTTTCCAATTTGGATCCCGTTTATTTTTTCTTCCTGTCTGATTGTGGTAGCTAAGACTTCCAGTTCTATGTTAAATAAGAGTGGCAAAAGTGGCATCCCTGTCTTGTTCCTGTTCTTAAGGGAAATGTGTTTAGTTTCTGCCCATTGAGTATGATGTTGGCTGTAGGTCTTTCATATATGGCCTTTATTATGTCAAGATACAATCCCTCTATTCTCACATTGCTTGGTGCTTTTATCAGAAATGGATGCTGGAGTTTGGCATATGCTATTTCAGCATCTATTGATATGATCCAGTGGTTTTTATTCTTCATTTTGTGTATGTGGTGTATCACATTCATTGATTTTCAAATATTGTATCAGCCTTGCATCCCTGGGATGAATCACACTTGGTCATCGTGAATAATTTTTTTGATGTACTGCTGGATCCAATTTGCTAGTGTTTTGTTCAGGATTTTGGCGTCTATGTTCATCAGGGATATTGGCATGTAGTTTTCTTTCTTTGTAGTGTCTTTTTCTGGATTTGGAATTAGAATTATGCTGGCCTCATGAAATGACTTTGGAAGTCGTCCTTCTTCTTGAATTTTTTGAAATAGTTTGAGGAGAATGGCTGTTAGTTCTTTTTTGTATGTTCAGTAAAACTCCCCCATGGATCCATCTGGGCTGGGCTTTTGTTTGCTGGGAGAGTCTTGATTACATCTTTAATTTCCTTAGTTGTTATTGGTCTGTTCAAGTTTTCTCTCTTCTCAGTCAAGTTTTGGAAGACTGGGTGTTTCTAGAAATTTGTCCATTTCACTTAGATTGTCGAATTTGTTGCCATATAATTGTTCATAGTAGTTGTTAATGATCTTTTGTATTTCTGTGGTGTCAGTTGTTACCTCTCCTCTTTCATTTCTGATTTTGTGTATTTGGGTTCTCTCTTTGTTTCGTGGTGAGTCAAGCTAAGGGTCCATCAATCTTGTTTATCTTTTCGAAGAACTAGCTCTTTGTTTTATTGACCCTTTGAATTGTTTTTTGGACTCTATGTCATTTATTTCTGCTCTGATCTTTACTATTTTCTTTCGTCTACTTTCTCTGTGGTTTTCTTTTGGTTTGCTTTTTAGTTCTTTAAGTTGTGAGGTTAGTCAGTCAACTAAAAAATTTTCTTGTTTCTTGAGGTAGGCCTGTTTTGCCATGAACTCCCCTCTCAGAACTGCTTTTGCTGCATCCCATAGTTTTTTTGTTGTTGTTTGTTCATTTTCATTGGTTTCCCGGAAGTTTTTAATTTCTTCCTTGATCTCCATGGTAACCCATTCATTGTTCAATAACATGCTATTATTTAGCTTCCATGTGTTGAAATGTCTTTGCATGTCTTTGTTACAATTGATTTCTAGATTCATGCCACTGTGATCTGAGAAAATGCTTGATATGATTTCAATCTTCTTGAACTTGTAGAGATTTAGTTTGTGTTCTAACATGTGGTCTATCTTTGAGAATTTCCCATGTGCACTTGAGAATAATTTGAATTTTGCAGTTTTGGCGTTTAATTCTCTGTAGATATCTATTAAATCTATAGGTCTAGTGCTTCATTTAGATTTTCTGTTTCCTTGGTAATTTTTTCCAGAGGATCTATCCAGTGGTGTCAGCAGGGTGTAGAAGTGTTCTGCTATGATTGCATTGCTGTTGATTTCTCCTTGAAGTCCTCCAGAATATTTTTAATATATTTTGGTCCTCCTATATTGGGTTCATATATGTTTATCAAGGTTATATCTTCCTGTTGGATAGATCCTTTCACTATTATGTAGTGGCCTTCTTTGTCTTTAGATATAGCCTTCATTTTGAAATCTATTTTATCAAATATGAGTATTGCTACCACAGCTTTTTTTCCTTTCCGTTTGCTTGGAAGATTTTTTCTATTCCTTCACTTTCAACCTGTGTGATTCTTTTGTTGTGAGGTGGGTGTCTTGTAAGTAACATATAGATGAATCATGCTTTCTTATCCAATCAGCTACTCTGTGTCTTTTTATGGGAGCATTCAATCCATTTACATTTAAGGTGATTATTGATATGTACTTATTTACTGCCATTTTTGTTTAATGTGTTATGTTTTTATTCCTATTTCTTCTACTAATTACAGCAGTCCTTTTAACATTTGTTGCAGTGCTGGTTTGTTGCTTATGTACTCCCTTAGCCTTTTTTTTTTTTTTTTTTCCTTTTTGTCTGGGAAGCTCTTTATCTGACCTTCTATTTTGAATGACAGCCTTTCTGGGTACAGTAGTCTTGTATTCAGATCCTTGTTTTTCATGACCTTGATTACTTCATGCCATTCCCTTCTTTCCTGTAGTCTTTCTTTTGAGAAGTCAGCTGATAGCCCTATGGGGGTTTATTTGTAAGTCACCTGTTGCTTATCTCTTGCTGCTTTTAGGATTCTCTCTTTGTCTTTAATTTTTGGCATTTTAATGACTTTGTGTTTTGGTGTGGGCCTATTTGGGTTCTTCTTACTTAGGGCTTTCTGTGCTTCTTGATCTTGAACGCCTTCTTCCTTCACCAAATTAGGGAAATTTTCTGTCACTATTTCTTCAGATATATTCTCTAACCCTTGCTCATTTTCTTCTTGTTCAGGCACTCCTATGATGCAAACATTATTACATGTCCAGTTGTCCTACAGTTCTCTTAAGCTGTCTTCCTGTTTTTTAATTGTTTTTTCCTTTTGGTTTTCTGATTGGTTGATTTTTTTTTTACCCTGTATTCTAATTCACTGATCCAGACCACAGCTTACTCTACTCTGCTGTTTAGACCTTCCAATATGTTCTCTATTTTGATATGTCATTTTCGATTTCCTCTTGGTGGATTTTGTTTTCCAATTGGTTGATTTTCAACATCTCTATGTCCTTCCTCATGCTGTTGAGCTTCCTCAAGATCATGGCTCTGAATTCTAGCTCTGTTAACTTGTTTAACTGCTCCACATTTATCTCATCTTTGGTAGAGGTCTCTTGTTCTTTCATTTGGCTTTTGTTTTTGTGTTTCACCATTTGGGCTATTACAGTGGGCTTTGGTGCCTGCCAAATTTTCCCTGTGGGTGTTGGTGTTCTGCTGATTGTGGCTCCCTCTCCTGGGTTTGGATGAGCAAGGGGGGACCCACATTAAACACCACTGTCAAGTCTTGCTTTCCTGGTTAGATTTGCTAGCCCAGGAATGGTATAGTTATCCTTTATCTTTTTGCCTGTAGGTTATCAGTAGTGGTTACTTGAAGAGTCTTGGCGCCTCAGTTGAATGAAAAACTCTCTCAGGTGCTTAGCATAAAGGTATTTCCCAAGGGTGTGACAGATGCTGGTTGTTAACGACCTTCAGTTAGCACTTCAATGGCCCCCAGGGTGGGGTTGGATCTCTGAGGGAGGGGCTGCTGCCTCTCCCCTGAGCCCTGGGAAGGAGTAAGATGGCCAGTGTCCTGCGTGGCTGCAACTCAGCAAAAGCTCTGAGCGCCCTCCTAATCTCGAGTGTCCCCATACAGTTCCAGTCCAGTCCGCCCTCCCTCTGCCAGAGCCCAAGGTGAGTGGCTTTGGCTATTTTAGTGTCTGTCCCAGCTCTACGCTCTGGAGCCGCTTGGGAGTTTAATACAAGGGTGCTGCTCACAGCTAAGGCCGCTGCTGTCTGTGGGCTCCCAGCCTTCCTCTCATGTCTCTGCAATCCTACCAGGATTGAGTCAGTGTTCCTGGTTATATGATCCTTGAAAGCTGCTTTTCTGTTGCTTTTTCTTGTCAATTTGTCATTATTTTAGTTGTAATTCTAGTTTGTTCCTGGGAAATGGTCTGTGTAGCTTCCATTCACTCTGCTGCCACTTTGGAATCCTCCTAACAACTTTCAATAGGAAAAAAACCCTGAAAGTTTCTAGACCTATTGTGACCGTGATTTCTGAATATTTTTCCTGCTGGCATCAGGTTTAAGGAAGAAAAAAATACAAGTAGGAAAAGAAAAAGGTAAAGATTCTAGTTCTTTTTTGCTCAATGGGGAACATAGACTCTCCAAATGAGGGAGGAGAGGGGAGGAGCTGCCTGGGTTCTTTCCCAGGTCTGAGTCTCAGTTGGTTCCAGTATAGTTTCACTGGCAGTCTTCAGTTCCAGTATTTTTCTGATAAATGTACAGATAGTCTCATGTTGGCTCCTTAAAGAGCTGCTCTAATCCCAAGGAAACATCTACCTAAGGGGGCCCTGACATGTAATCATTAACTTAGAATCAATGGAGGGCAGGGCTCCTTCCCAGTCACAGAATGGGTGGTCAGTAAGAGTTACATTGAATGACTTACAAACTGAATGAATGCATGAGTGTTAAACTTCACAGTGGTCTATCAGAGATGTTAGAGAGAAAGCAGGGTTTATCTTGTAGATTAAAAGATACATAGCATACCAATTAATGTCATATGGGTACCTTATTTGGATTTTTATTCAAACACACACACACATACAAAACTAGACAACTGGGAAAACTGAACACTGATTAGATTTTTTTTTTTTTTATCATTTTTATTTGCCCTGCATTGTGTTTTTGCAAAACCTTTAATGTTGTCATCATTTTAAAAATAAGAGATCTTGCCTGGTCGGTGTGGCTCAGGTGGTTGAGTGTCAACCCAAGCACCAAGAGGTCGCTGGTTCGATTCCTGGTCAAGGCACATGCCCATCTTGTGGGCTTGACCCCCAATGGGGGCATGCAGGAGGTAGCCAATCGATGTTCTCTCTCATCGATGTTTCTATCTCTCTTCTCCCTTCCTCTCTTTCTAAAATCAATACAGAAAAAAATGTAAAAATAAATAAATTTTCCCTGGCCGGTTTGGCTCAACCATTAAACTCTAATGATTTGATTAGAGCATAGTAGGCCTGCAGACCAAAATGTCACGGGTTCAATTCCAGTCAAGGGCATATACCACGGCTGCAGTTCAGTCCCTGGCCCTGGTCATGGTCGTGTGGTGGCAACCAGTCGATGTGTCCTCTCACATTTCTCTCTCTCTCTCTCTCTCTCTCTCTCTCTCTCTCTCTCTCCCTCCCTCCATCCCACTCTATCTGAAGATAAATGGAAAAAACATATCCTCAGGTGAAGATTAAAAGAAAATAATAATAATAGTAAATAAAAATAAGAGATTTTACACTAAAACTCAGATTTTCAGCTTATTTTGAAAAATGCAAAGATCTGGCCACTGATGGACCCATTTCTTCGCTTGGTTACCATAGGCTGAAATTAAGGAGAGAATGCTTTCTTTTGGACTTCAAGTTCACAGTAAGTGCCATTTCTTCCATAAAGTCTTCTCTGCTCATCCCAACCAGGAATGATTTCTCATCCTTCTGAGCTCTTGGAACCACATTTTAATTTCTCACCCAGCTCCCAACATATGCTGCCTGCATTTGTTTTGTTTGTTTGTTTGTTCATTTGTTTGTTTGTTTTGTAGACCTCCTATTGCCCTTGCTCCCCTACACCTGGGCAGAATTAAGGCCTTTAGAGGCGTTCAATAATTAGAACAATATGGAGGGTGGCTCCCCATATGTAATTCCAAATCAAATTTCATTTTTTAAAGTGGTGGTATGTACAAGTAAGCTGAAGACAAAATTTCTAAATTTAAATAAAACTTCAGCTTCTTATTTTGAAAAATTTCAAACCCACAGACGAGTTGAAAAAATAGTAAAATTAACATCTCTGAAACCATTTAGAGTCACCAATTTTTTATAAATTTATTTTTGTTACAGATGTTTCTCTTTTTTCCCCCCTGCAAACATCCTCCTCCCTATCCTGCCCCCCAGCAAGCATTGTTGTCTATGTCCATTGGTTACGCACACATGCATATAAATTTTTTGGTTTATCTCATCCCCCCCACCCCCGTCCCTCTCCTCTGAGTTTTGTCTGTCTGAACCATACTCTTTTCTATCTGTCTGGGTCTGTTTTGTTCATCAGCTTTTTTTGTTCATTATATTCCACAAATAAGTGAGATCATGTGGTATTTGTCTTTCTCTGATTGGTTTATTTCACCTAGCATATACACAATGGAACATTATGCTGCTGTAACAAAGAAATATCTCGTATCCTTTGAGACGACATGGAGGGACCTGGAGAGTATTAGATTCACCAATTTTTAACATTTTGTGATATTTGCTCTGTTTTTTCCTCTGAACTACTTGACAGTGTTTCAGACACTGTGAAGTTCTACCCCTAAATTCTTCAGCATTTATTTCTTAAAATGACATTTTCCTAGATAACCACAATATCATTTTCACACTCAAGAAATTTGACCTTGACCCAATAAGATCATATAATATACAGTTTATATTCAAATTTTCCCAATTTTTTAAATAGTAAGTGCCACTAATTTTGTTTTAATCTAGGTTCTAACCATGGATCATATACTATATTATACTTGATCTCTTCTTCCTATAACCTGGACAACTTCCCTAATGTCTGTTTTTAAACTTTCATGACATTAACATTTTGGGTTTTTTTTTTTGTTTTTTTGGAAATACTTTTTTTTTTTGTTACAGATATTTCACCTTTTTTACCCCATTGGCACCCCCCTCCCCACCCCACCCCCGCCCCATCCCTGGCTTAGTTGTCCATGTCCATTGGTCATGCATACATGCATATAAGTTCTGTAGTTTATCTCTTCCCACCCCCCCCAACCCCCTCTCTGAGGGATGTCAGTCTGTGCCCTACTTCCATGTTTCTGGGTCTACCGTATTCCTCAGACTGTTATGTTCATTATATTCCGTATATAATTGAGATCATGTGGTATTTGTCTTTTTCTGCTTGGCTTATTTCACTTAGGATAATACTTTCCAGGTCCCTCCATGTCGTCTCAAAGGATAAGAGATCTTTCTTTCTTACCGCTGCATAGTACTCCATTGTGTATATGTACCACAGCTTTTTTATCCCTTCGTCTACTGATGGACACTTGGGCTGTTTCCAGATCTTAGCTATTGTAAATAGTGCTGCTATGAACATGGGGGTACATATATTTTTCCTGATTGGTGTTTCAGGCTTCTTAGGGTATATTCCTAGAAGTGGGATTACTGGGTCAAATGGAAGTTCAATTTTTAATTTTTTGAGGTAACACCATATTGTTTTCCACAGCGGCTGCACCAGTCTGCATTCCCACCAGCAGTGTGTCTACAAATGGCCAAGAGACATATGAAGAAATGCTCAACATCACTAATCATTAGAGAGATGCAAATTAAAACAACAATGAGGTATCACCTCACACCTGTCAGAATGGCCGCCATCAACAAATCATCAAACAACAAGTGTTAGCAAGGGTGTGGAGGAAAGGGGATTCTAAGACATTAACATTTTGAATCACCCAGGCAAAGTGTAGAAAATTCCACAGTCTGCATTTCTCTGAATGTTGCCTCATGAATGGATGAACATCTAACAACGGGTTTGAGATTTTCAACATTTTTGCAGAAACTCCAAAGGCGATGTTGCATTTTTCTAGATTTTCTGTTTGTAAAATTCCAGATAAATTCATCAAGGCTGAATGTGTGTGTGTGTGTACAGTACATATGCTTTGCTGGCACCCTAATCACATATGTGTCATATTAATAAACATGGCTACCATAATTGTAGATCAGGCAAAGCATCGGTCTCTGCATATACATAGCAGCAGGGTTTTGGTTGCTATAATGCCAAACTCCCCCACCTCCCATTAGTATTAACCGACAGCCTCACTGACATGTATTTATTTTCTGCTCTTTAATTTTTGCGAAATCTGTAGGTTTAACAAGATACCTTGTGGTTTTCCTTTGTATTCTCTGACTGTTAAAGAGCATTTTATGTCAATTGACCATTTTGTATTTTCTATCCTACAAAAAGGCCTGTTTATGTTTTATGGTCACTTTTTGGAGGTTGTCTTTTACTTATGTGTTTTTAGATCTTTATGCATTCTAGATACTAATAATTTATGAATTATATACTATATATCTCAAATATCATAAAAACAGTATGGCCTAAAGCTCAGCATATGGATACTGTGGTCAGACATTTTGAGTTCAAATTCCAGTTCCATTACTTATAATTCTGTGACTCTAGAGAAATTATTTAATCCGTCTTTGTTTTGGTTTTCTTATCCAGAAAATGGGGTGATAATGGTACCTACTAGTAAAATAGTAGGGGGATTAAATGAGTTAATAAATGTAATGCAGTCAGAACAGTACCTAGCACATAGTAGGAGTCAATAAGTGTTTGCTGTTAGATTTTCCCATTTTACAGCTCCCATGTAATTTTGAGACATTCTGAACTCATCCAAATGTTTACCCCACAATGGTCTCCTGACTCATTTGGGGATCTGTCCCATATATATGGCCTCTTCAATAAACTGTTCCCTAAAACTGTGTGCCACATCACACTAATAAAGGGGGTGACTCCTGTTTGCACAGGCAAGCACCCATGAAAGTGATGACTTCTCCTCAAAGGTGCATCCAGCCAATGAAATTTTTCCTTGTGAGTGGGAAAAACATTCGGCAAACTCCAAGGGCCTCCTCCAGTATCTGGAGAGATTAGTGCCAGTATGTCCTCTAGTTCACCTTATAGCCAGTGGTTCTCAACCTTCCTAATGCAGCGACCCTTTAATACAGTTCCTCATGTTATATGTGGGTGTATCTGCATGTGGGCAGACCTCCTGGAGACCGATAGAGGAGTGGTGTCTCAGTTCCTAAAACCATAGGAAATATGTGTTTTCTGATGGTCTTAGGCGACCCCTGTGAAAGGGTCTTTTGACCCACAAAGGAGTCGTGACCCACAGGTTGAGAACCGCTGTTATAGACCCACAATCACCCTAAAAGATAATTCTCAAAACTCTGAGACCTAACAGTGTCATCATTTATTCTGCAACAATTTAAGAAAGTCTCTCATGAAAGGAGATCTCTAGCACCTCATAGGAGCCTCTCTCTCTCTCTCTCTCTCTCTCCCAACCTCTCCCTGGGCCTCTTTCCCCAAATTGGCCTTTCCTTGTGTAGTATTTCAAAGACTAGCAAACTCATGATACAAGTGCAGCCAGGAGGCACTCAGTACAAGTTTCCTAAATGAATGCATGAAAGAGGGAAAGAAGGAATATTACCTCGTTGGCCAAGTAGAAGTAACAAAAAAAGGAAAGTAAATGTTGGGTGGCCAAGCTGAATGATGATTGGCTGGCCCCCTCAATGGAGTGGGGCAGAGCACTGAATGTACCAGAGGGTTTCTTTAGACTAGGTGGTCCCTGCCTAGCAGATGGCGACATGTTGGGTGGAGAGCAGCTCTGCCCACTGTGCTGATCCCAGGCAGGTGGGACAAGGGCAGAGCTCTGGTCCAGCTGGAGCTTGCGCACTTGTGGCCACAGGGTCAGTAGTGGCTCAGGACTTGACTACTCAGAAGACGGTGGAGCGCTCTGCCAAGGGTGGCAGCACATCCTTGAGGGGGATGGAAACACATGGGTGAGCAGGTGCGGCAATTCCAGGAGAGGAGGGTGCAAGGGCTGGGGCTGCACCCGAGATGGAGTTCCTGCAACCCGGGAGACCATTGGGGCGGGCACAGTAGGAGCCAGAAAACTTGACTTCAGAGTCCCCTCGCACCCTCCAATTCTCCCCTCACCTGTACTGGAGCACCCTGGGACGGGACGGAAAGTTGTGATGAGACAGGGACGCTTGGGGAAACTGATGGCCAGCACCGTTAATGGCTGAACTCCACGAATGGGGTGTGACAAAACTAACAGGCGCTGCAGGGCAGGGGCTGACTACATAACTTGGGTTCAGAGGACCTTTCCGAGCCCCGCCTGTTGTGCGTGTGGGGGGGGGTGTAGGGGGCGGCATCGGCAAGCACCCCCGCAGCGACTGGAATGGACGCTTGGCTGCTGGGCATGTGCGGGTACCTGTTAAGAGGTGTGCTGAGATGGGCTCCGTGGCTGGGACTGCCCTTCCTGGCATTGGTGGTTGGAGTTTTCCTTCTGCCCAGGGCACTCATGATCTGATTCTCCACACGGTAGCAATCCCTGTTTCTCATAAACTTACCTCTACCACCCTCCTGGTCAAGGTCTGGTGGAGCCTAAGTTGGGATGAAATTTGGCTCTCTGTGCCTCCTGATTTACTTGACTCCTCCAGGATGTCACCCTTACTGGGACATTTTGCAGACCTTAAGCTGAACTGATTCAGAGTGCTTCTCCTAAACTGATCTCTTCGCCAAAAAGAGTTTTCACCCCAAATCATTGATTTTGTAAAATTTGGCACCATATTTCTTAGGCCAGGAGACTGTTCCACTACCTGAGTGAAATGGTATTTCTTGCTTGTAGGAGGTTGCTCTTCAGCAGTTCTCAGTCTGGTTTCCTCCTGTATGAGACTGAATAAAGCTATCTTACTGATTTTACTGAAATCTTTAGGGAGCTTTTACATTTGCAATTGAAAAATTAATTTAGATTGGCTTTGATTGGAAGGCTTCATGTTACTACAGAACACTTTGAATCAACTCCCCAGAGAATGTGTCAGAAGCAAATACACTTTCATCATTCCATCAGGAGAAAACTCTTTTCTGTCTCTAGAGAGACAGTTTGCAGTAAATTCAGATTTATTTCATTTTATTGCTTATGGACACCTAAAGCTCCCTGACATTGGTTTAAATCATTGATGTAAGTTAAACAGCATTCCAAATAATCCCCCCAAACATTTGTATATTAAATGTTGAAAAGTATTTGAAAATCTTGTATAGGACAGTTGTTTGAATTAGTAGTATTTCAAACCAAAAACTTAAAAAGCCATGCAGAAAAGGCTTAACATAGAACCCTAGTTGACATCCTTGCTGCTCACTTTATGTTACAACTGAAAAACATCACAAGCTAGACCAGAAATGCCCTCCTGGTCTCAACATTTCCTGAAGGGACAAAGAGTCAGTGAAATGTTTTGCCACTTTGTGGCAGTTGCTTCTTTTTATTCTGTGGTCCAAATAACAGTGAGTAGCACTAAATTTATGAATCTGTACCATTTAGTTTCATGGTATGGTTCTTTGCCACAACCATTGCTCTCTTATAACAACAACAACAAAATTTGTTCAGTCATTTATTGCAATCTATGCCCTTTCCTCCCTAATAAAAATACTAGTTTATGTGATCTAATGTTCCTGATGAGTACAGAAGAAAGAATCATGGGGAAGGAAGGTCATGAGCAGTTAGAGCTACAGATTTTATGTTGAATTCTGAGAGGGATTCAAGAGCAACATTTGTGGCAGATGATATAGAATTGGTGAATAAGTATGGGGGTGACTATTTACCAGTGACATCTCATGAAATTAAGCATTTGGGGTTGATTGTGCTTGTGTGCAGCCTTAGGAAGATTATTACCATTCGTAACTAGGTGTCATGTTGTGTTCTTCCTTTCTGGCATTTAGTTTGCCGTAGAGGAGCAGAACTCTAGTGACACAGATTATGTGTGTGTGTATGTGATTGTATGTATGTATGTGTGTTGAGGAAGGTGAGCCCAGAGAGATGCAGAAATTTTCTACCACATTGAAGTCAGTAATAACCTAAAATTTTTATGTCCAAAGTGGGCTTCAAAATCTCAATGACAGCTTCTAAAAACCTATTAAGTGTAAGCATTCTCTAACTTCAGCATCCTGATAGTACCTTATTTTGGTTCATTTCATTCTGAAGCTTATATTGAGCTAGATAGCAGGATTGATTATAAGTTTTCCCAATAAGATAATGGTTTTCTTCTTGTAATGGTTTTATACTTTTTCTTTAAATATAGTCCTGTTTTAGCCACAGCATAATAGTGCTTTCTTTTCATTTTTTAAAATATGTTTTTATTAATTTTTTTAGAGACAGAGGAAGGGAAATTGATATATATATATATCAATGAGAAACATTGATTGGTTGCCTCCTCGTGCACACCCCCTACTAGGGGTCCAGCCTGCAAACCTGGCATCTTTCAGTGTACAGAAAGACACCCAGCCAACTGAGCCACACCAGCCAGGCAATAGTGTTTTCTTTATTTCTTTTTTTCTAAAAAGTTAAATTCTTTATTTTAAAATCTTTCCATTACCATATTTTTCAAAGTATACTTTAAGCCCAAACCCATATATTTCATTTAATTCTCATTGAATCAACTTTATACATTTAGATCTTAATTCCTTTTGTATGATGTTTTGAAAAGAAGTATCCCTAGCAGTAGCTGGGGTGGGAATAATGAACTAAGTCATATAGAGATTAATGTGGTTTTGGATAATCTGGCCCTTGATAATCATGTAATATTCCAAAGTAAACTTGCTTCTTAATCTAAAATTGAATCAAGTTCTGGCCTCTTCATTAGTACCTGTGTGATCTGGGAAAGTTATATTTAGCTTCAGTTTTCTCATCTGTAAGAGAAAATGGGAAAAACAATAATATCCACTTTATAGGATTGGTAATGAGGTTATACAAATGAAAAGAACTTCATACATGGCGAAGTAGTGATGTACATTATTTGCTATGGCAGTCTTTAAGAAAGTACCATAAATATATTAAAATTCATAATTCAGTTTTAGTAATAAACTCTACACATTTTCTTATTTAATCTCCAGACAAAGGTAACTTAACCTTAATTTGGGATTTAGAATTAGTATAAGAATTATATACTGTAGACTATTTCCTCTACTAAGTGTTACTTTCAAATGAATGGTAAATAAACTTCTGGCCAATGAGAGTAAAGAGAAGACCACTGGGAGCCTCTCAGGCAGCATTTCAGAAAGTGAAAAATGGCAGCAGAGTGAATGGAAGCTACACAGACTGTCTCCAGGACCAAACTGGAATTACAACTAAGCTAAAGACAAATCACCAGGAAAAACCAACTGAAAAGCAACTGGAAAGAACCCATAAAACCAGGGACAGAAAGAGAATGCCAAGTTAAGCCTGGTTGGAATTACAGAGAAACATGACGGCAGGCTGGGAGCCCATGGACAGAAGCAGAGAGCTGTACAGTTGGCCTTTGTTTATCACAGTTAATCAGTTCTAGAATCTACCGTGATAAATGAATTTCCGCAAAGTAGGATTCTTTACTTATACACAGTCATCCCTCACCACTTCGCGCTTTGACTTTCGCAGCTTCACTCTATCCCGGATTTTTCAAACACTATATGATATTTACTTTTTTATTAATTCATTTATTTTTATTACAGATGTTTCTCCTTTCCCCTCCATTGATTCCCCCCTCCCACTCCCTCCCTGCCCTGTCCACAGCTTTGTTGTCCATGTCCATTGTTCATGCATACATGCACATAAGTTCTGTGGTTTATCCCTCCCCCACCACACCCTCCTTCGGGGACTGTCAGTCTGTAGCCCACTTCCACGTCTCTGGGAATACTCCATTCTTCAGACTGTTATGTTCATTATATTCCACAAATAAGTGAGATCATATGATACTTGTCTTTCTCTGTTTGGCTTATTTTGCATACAATAATACTTCCAAGGTCCCTCCATGTTGTCTCAAAGGATAAGAGATCTTTCTTTCTTAGAGCTGCATCGTACTCCATTGTGTATATGTACCACAGCTTTTTATCCATTCGTCTACTGATGGACATTTGGGCTGTGTCCAGGTCTTAGCGATTGTAAATAGTGCTGCTACAAACATGGGGGTACATATATTCTTTCTGATTGGTGTTTCAGGCTTCTTAGGGTATATTCCTAGAAGTGGGAATACTGGGTCAAATGGCAACTCAATTTTTAATTTTTTGAGGTAATATCATATTGTTTTCCATAGTGGCTGCACCACTCTGCATTCCCTCCAGTAGTGTACTAGAGTCCCCTTTTCTCCACACCCTCTCCAACAGATGTTGTTTGATGATTTGTTGATGCTGGCCATTCTGACAGGTGTGAGGTGATACCTCATTGTTGTTTTAATTTGCATCTCTCTGATGATTAGTGATGTTGAGCATTTCTTCATATGTCTCTTGGCCATTTGTATGTCCTGTTTGCAGAGGTGTCTATTTAGTTCCTTTCCCCATTTTTCAATTGGTTTCTTTGTCTTCCTTTGTTGAGTTGTATGAGCACTCTCTATATATTAGAAATTAACCCCTTCTCTGATATATCATTGGCAATTATGCTATCCTATACAGTGGGTAGCCTTTCCATTTTGATGATTGTATATTTTGTTCTGTAGAAGCTTTTGAGTTTAATGTAGCACCATGTGTTCATTTCTCCTTTGTTTCTATTGCCTTAGGTGATGTGTCAGTGAAAATTCTGCTGCGTATGATGTCTGCAATTTTGTTGCCTACAGTTTCTTCTAGGATTTTTATGGATTCATGAGTCACATTTAAGTCTTTTATCCATTTTGAGTTTATTCTTGTGTAGGGTGTAAGTTGATGGTCTAGTTTCAATTTTCTGCGTGTAGCTGTCCAATTTTCCCAGCACCATTTATTAAAGAGGCTGTCCTTACTCCACTGTATGTTCTTGCCACCTTTGTCAAATATTAATTGAGTGTATTGCCTTGGGTCCATTTCTGGGTTCTCTGTTCTGTTCCACTGGTCTATATGCTTGTTCTTGTGCCAGTACCAGGCTGTTTTCATTACAGTGGCTTTGTAGTATAACCTGAAATCTGGCAATGTGATCCCTCCAACTTTGTTCTTCTTTCTCAAGATTGCTGTGGCTATTTGAAGTGTTTTTTGGTTCCATATGAACTTTTGAAGTATTTGTTTTAATTCTGTGAAGTATGCCATTGGTATTTTGATGGGGATTGCATTGAATCTATAGATTGCTTTGGGTAGTGTGGACGTTTTAATGATGTTAATTATTCCATGAACAGGGTATGTGCTTCCACTTTTTTATATCTTCCTCTATTTCCTTTTTCAATGACCTGTAGTTTTCTGCAAATAGGCCGTTTACTTCTTTGGTAAAGTTTATTCCTAGGTATCTTAATTTTTTTTCCACAATGGTAAATTGGATTGTTTACTTAGTTTCTGTTTCTGTGAGTTCATCATTGTTGTATAAGAATGCCATCGATTTCTTGACTTTCTTAATTTTGAATCCTGCTACTTTGCCAAATTCATTTATTAAGTCTAGTAAATTTGTGTTGGAGTCTTTGGAGTTTTCTACGTATAGTATCATGTCATCTGTGAATAATGACAGTTTCCCTTCCTCCTTTCCAATTTGGATCCCTTTTATTTTTTCTTCCTGTCTGATTTCTGTGGCTAAGACTTCCAGTACTATGTTAAATAAGAGTGGCGAAAGTTGGCATCCGTTCCTTGCTCCTGTTCTTAGGGGAAATGATTTTAGTTTATGCCCATTGTGTATGATTTTGGCTGTTGGTCTTTCATATATGGCCTTTATTATGTCAAGATATGATCCCTCTATTCCCACATTGCTGAGTGTTTTTATCAGAAATGGATGCTGGATTTTGTTGAAGGCTTTTTTGGCATCTATTGATATGATCATATGGTTTTTATTCTTCATTTTATTTATGTGGTGTATCTCGTTTATTGATTTGTGAATATTGTACCAACCTCGCATGCTTGGAAGGAATCCCACTTGGTCATGGTAAATAATTTTTTTGGTGTATTGCTGGATCCTATTTGCTAGTATTTTGTTCAGGATTTTGGTGTCTATGTTCATCAGGGATATTGTCCTGTACTTTTCTTTCTTTGTAGTGTCTTTTCCTGGTTTTGGAATTAGAATTATGCTGCCTTCATAAAACAAGTTTGGAAGTCTTCTTTCTTCTTGAATTTTTTGAAATAGTTTGAGGAGAATGGGTGTTTGTTCTTCTTTGTATGTTTGGTAAAACTCCCCCTTGAAGCCATGTGGGCCTGGGCTTTTGTATGCTGGGAGAGTCTTGATTACATCTTCAATTTCTTCTGTTATAATTGGTCTGTTCAAGTTTTCTATGTTTTCCTGGTCCAGGTTTGGGAAACTATGTTTTTTGTAGAAATTTGTCCATTTCACTTAGATTGTCGAATTTATTGCCATATAATTGTTCATAGTAGTTGTTAATGATCTTTTGTATTTCTGTGGTGTCAGTTGTTATTTCTCCTCTTTCATTTCTGATTTTGTCTATTTGGGTTCACTCTCTTTGTTTCTTGGTGAGTCTAGCTAAGGGTCCATCAATCTTGTTTATCTTTTCAAAAACCAGCTCTGTGTTTCATTGATCCTTTGAATTGTTTTTTTGGGACTCTATGTCATTTATTTCTGCTCTGATCTTTTCTATTTCCTTATTTCTACTTTCTCTGGGATTTTCTTTTTGTTTCTTCTCTAGTTCTTTAAGTTGTGAGGTTAAATAGTCTACTAGAGATTGTTCTTGCTTTTTGAGGTAGGCCTGTAGAGCTATGAACTTCCCTCTCAGAACTGCTTTCGCTGCATCCCATAGATTTTGTGTTGTTGTATCTTCATGTTCATTGATTTCCAGGAACTTTTTAATTTCTTCCTTGATCTCCTCAGTAACCCATTCATTGTTTAATAACATGTTATTTAGCTTCCATGTGGTCAAATGTCTTTGCATGTTCTCATTGCAATTGATTTCTTGTTTCATGCCATTGTGATCTGAGAAGATGCTTGATATGATTTCAGTATTCTTGAACTTGTAGAGACTTAGTTTGTGCCTTAGCATGTGGTCTATCTATGAGAATGTCGCCTGTGCACTTGAGAAGAATGTGAATTCTGTAGTTTTGGGGTGTAATTCTCTGTAGATATGAATCCATTCGGTCTGGTGCTGTCTTTAAAGTCTCTGTTTCCTTGCTAATGTTTTGTCTAGAGAATCTATCTAGTGATATCAGCGGGGTGTTGAAGTCCCCTACTATGATTGTATTGCCATCGATGTCTCCTTTGAAGTCCTCCAGAAGATTTTAAATATATTTTGGTGATCTTTATTGGGTGCATATATGTTTATCAAGGTTATATCTTCCTGTTGGATAGATCCTTTCAATATTATGTAGTGGCCTTCTTTGTCTTTAGTTATGCCCTTCATTTTGAAATCTATTTTATCAAATATGAGTATTGCTACCCCAGATTTTCATTTCTTTTCGTTTGCTTGAAAGATTTTTTTCCCATTCCTTCACTTTCAACCTATTTGAGTCTTTTGTTGTGAGGTGGCTCTCTTGTAAACCAAATATAGATGAGTCATGCTTTCTTATCCAATCAGCTACTCTGTGTCTTTTTATGGGAGCATTCAATCCATTTACATTTAAGGTAATTATTGATATGTACTTATTTAATGTCATTTTTGTTTAGTGTGGTTATATTTTTCTTCCTATTTCTCTTGGTAATTACAGCAGTCCTTTTAACATTTCTTGCAGTACTGGTTTGGTGCTAATGAATTACCTTAGCCTTTTTTTTTTTTTTTTTGTCTGGGAAGCTCTTTATTTGACCTTCTATTTTGAATCATATCCTTGCTGGGTAGAGTAGTTTTTGATTTGGATCCTTGTTTTTCATGACTTTGATTACCTCATGCCATTCACTTCTGGCCTGTAGTGTTTCTGTTGAGAAGTCAGCTGAGAGCCTTATGGGGTTTTCTTTGTAGGTAACATGTTGCTTCTCTCTTGCTGCTTCTAGGATTCTCTCTCTTTTTTTAAATTTTTGGCATTTTGATTACTATGTGTCTTGGTGTGGGCCTGTTTTGGTTCTTCTTACTTGGGGCTCTCTGTCCTTCTTGAACTTGAATATCTTCTTCCTTCACCAAATTAGGAAAGTTTTCTGTCACTATTTCTTCAAATATATCCTCTAACCATTGCTCATATTCTTCTTCTTCGGGAACTCCTATGATGCAAATGTTATTATGTTTCCAGTTGTCCCACAGTTCTCTTATGCTGTTTTCCTGTTTTTTAATTATTTTTTCCTTTTGGTTTTCTGATTGGTTGATTTTTTCTACCCTGTCTTCTAATTCACTGATCCGGTCCTCAGCTTCTTTTACTCTGCTATTTAGAATTTCCAATGTTTATTTTTTATTTTTGATATGTCATTTTTTCATTTATTCTTGGAGGTTTTTAATTTACAACTGGTTGATTTTCAACATTTCTATGTCTTTACTCATGGTGCTCATGTCCTTACACATGCTGTTGAGCTTCCTCAACATCATGGCTCTGGATTCTAGTTCTGTTAACTTGCTTAACTGCAACTCATTTATCTCATCTTCGGTAGAGTTCTCTTGTTCTTTTATTTGGCTTTTGTTTCTGTGTTTCACCATTTTGGCTATCACATTTGGCTTTGGAGCCTGCCAAATTTTCCCTGTGGCTGTTGTGTTCTGATGTTTGTGGCTCCCTCTCCTGGGTTTGGATGAGGCCGTGAGGACCCACATTAAACACCACTGTCTTACTTTACTGTTTAGAGTTGCTAGCCCAGGGGAATGGTAATTATCCTTTAGCTTTTTTGCCTGGAGGTTTAGTAGTGGTCACCTGAAGAACCTTGGTTTCTGAGTTGCCTGAAAAACTCCCTCAGGTGCTCAGTGTAAGAGGATTTCCTGCAGATGGGGCAGATGCTAGTTGTTAATGGGTCTCAATTAGCATTTCAATGGCCTCTGGGTATTGTTGAATCTTTGCCAGAGGATCTGCCACCTCTTCACAGGGACCTGGGAAGGAATTTGATGACCACAGTCCTGTGTGGCTGCAACTCTGCAAAAGCTCTGAGCACCCTCCCAATCCCGAGTGTCCCCACACAGTTTCAGTCCAGTCTGCCCTCCCTCTGCTGGAACCCAAGGTGAATGGCTGCTGCTAATTTAGCATCTTTCCTGGCTCTGCGCTGTGGAGCCGCTTGGGATTTTATCTCGTGGGCATTGCTCCCAGCTCAGGCCAAGGCTGCAGCAGCTCCCACCTGAAGGGTAGCACCTAGCCAAGGGCGCAGCTCCCAGCCGAGGCCGCAGGTCACTGCCGAGGCCACAGGTCCCAGCTGAGGGCACAGCTCCCACCCGACGCCACAAGTCCCAGCCAAGGGTGCAGGTCCCAGCCGAGGTCACCGCCGGTCCATGCCGAGGCTGCCACAGGTCCCAGCCCAGGCCGCTATGGTCCGTGGGCTCCCAGTCCCCTCTCATGTCTTCACAAGCCTACCAGGATTGAGTCAGTATCCCTGGTTATGTGGTCCTCCAAGCTGCTCTTTGGTTGCCTTTTCCTGACATTTTGTTTTTATTTTCGTTGTAATTCCAGTTCAGTCTGGGGAGACGGTCTGTGTAGCTTCCATTCATTCCACCGCCATTTTCCTCACCCCAAACACTATATGATATTTAGAGGAAGCCGCGAAAGTTGAAGCACAAAGTGCCGAGGGATGACTGTATTAGCTGAGTGCACTTCCCACTGAGAAAGTGAGGGTTTTAAAAAGCACCAAATCATCTAAGCCACTCACCCTATGCACCAGCAGAGGGACAGTTCAGAGTAATAATAATGAAGCTCAACAGCATGTGTGAAGATATAGAAGCATTGAAAACCAACCAATTGGGAATGAAGAATGATATGGCAGAAATAAAGAAAACATTGAAAGGAATAACCAGCAGAGTGGAGGAAGCTGAAGAACAGATCAATGCATTAGAAAACAGGGTAGAAAAAAAATTACCCAATCAGAGAACCTAAAAGAACACACAATTTGAAAACAGGAACACAGCCTAAGAGAACTGTGGGGCAATAGGAAACATAATATTTGCATCACAGGAGTACCAGAGAAGAAGAAAATTAGCAAGTGCTAGAGAATATATTTGAAGAAATAGTGACAGAAACCTTGCCTAGCTTGGTGAAAGAAAAAGGCATAGTAGTTCAAGAAGCACAGAGAGCCCCAAGTAAGAAGAACCTAAAGAGAACCACACCAAGACACATTATAATTAAAATGCCAAAAAATAAAGATAGAGCATCCTAAAGGCAGCAAGAGATAAGCAACAGGTTACCTACAAAGGAACCCCCTTAGAGCTATCAGCTGACTTCTCAACAGAAACACTACAGGCCAGAAGGAAATGACAGGAAGTAATCAAGGTAAAGAAAAACAAGGACCTGAATCTAAGACTACTTTATTCAGCAAGGCTATCATTCAGAATAGAAGGTGAAATAAAGAGCTTCCCAGACAAAGAAAGGCTAAGGGAATATATTAGCACCAAATGAGCACTGCAGGAAATGTTAAAAGGACCGCTATAATAAACAGAAGAAATAGGAAGAGAAACATAACGATAATGAACAAAAATGGCAATAAATAAGTACATATCAATAATAACATTAAATTTAAATGGATTAAATGCTCAGATAAAAAGACACAGAGGAGCTGAATGGATAAGAAAGCATGACTCACATGTATGCTTTTTACAAGATACCCACCTCACCAAAAAGACTCACATAGGTTGAAAGTGAAAGGATGAAATATTTATCCAAGCAAACGGAAGGGAAAAAGAAAAGCTGGGGTAAAAAATATTATATCTGATAAAATAGACTTCAAACTGAAGGCCATATCTAGAAACAAAGAAGGTTACTACATAATATTGAAAGGATATATCCAACAGGACAACAGAACCTTGGTAAACATATATGCACCCAACATAGGAGCACCAAAATACAGTAAAAAATATTTGGAGGACTTCAACGGAGAAATCAACAGCAATACAATCATAGCAGGGATCTCCAAGACATCACTGGATAGATCCTCTAGACAAAAAATTAACAAGGAATCAGAGACTCTAAATGATGCATAAGATCAAATGGATTTAATAGATATCTACAGAGAATTACAATCCAAAACTGTGGAATTCACATTCTTCTCCAGTGCACATGGAACATTCTCAAAGAAAGACCACATGTTAGGGCACAAACTAAGTCTCTATAAGTTCCAGAAGATTGAAATGATATCAAGCATCTTCTCAGATCACAATGGCACGAAACTAGAAATCAATTACAGCAAAAACATTCAAATACATGGATGCTAAATAGCATGTTTTTAAACAATGAATGGGTTACAAAGGAGATCAAGGAAGAAAATAAAAACTTCCTGGAAACCAATGAAATGAATACACATAATGAATGGGATGCAGCAAAAGCAGCTCTGGGAGGGATGTTCATAGCAATATAGGCCTACCTGAAGAAACAAAAAACATTTCTAGTTGAATTTCTAATCGTACAACTTAAAGAACTAGAAAGTAAGCAAAAGGAAAAACCGAGAGCAAATAGAAGGAAAGAAAGATTAAAGGTCAGAGCAGAAATAAACAAAATAGAAACTAAAAAGACAATTCAAAATATCAATGAAACAAAGATCTGATACTTTGAAAAAATAAACAAGATTGATGGACTCTTAGCCAGACACAAGAAACAAAAAGATAGGACCCAAATAAACAAAATCAGAAATAAAAGAGGAGAAATAACAATTGACACCACAGAAATACTAAGGATAATTAAAAACATTATGAAAAATTATACACTAAGAAATTGGACAATCTAGGCAAAATGAACAAATTTCTAGAGTCACACAGTCTGCCAAAACTGAATCAGGAAGAGATAGAAAACTGGAACAGACAAGTAACAACTAAGGAAATCGAAGATGTAATCAGGAAACTCCCAGCAAAAAAAGGCCCGGGCCCAAAGGGCTTCATGGGGTGATACTGAACATTCAAAGAGATATAACACCCATTCTTCATTCTCCTCAAACTGTACTAAAAAAAAAATCCAAGAAGAAGAAAGACTTCTAAAATTGTTTTCTGAGGACAGCATAATTCTAATTCCAAAACCAGGTAAAGACACTACAACAAAGGAAAACTGCAGGCTAATATCTCTCTTGAACATAGATGCCAAAATCCTTAACAAAATATTAGCAAATCGGATCCAGCAATACATCAAAAAAATTATTCATCATGACAAAGTGGGATTCATCCCAAGGATGCAAAGCTGGTACAATATTCACAAATCAATAAATGTGATACACCACATAAACAAAATGAAAGATAAAAACCATATGATTATATCAATAGGCATGGAAAAAGCATTCGACAAAACCGAGCACCCATTTCTGATAAAAACGCTCAGCAATGTGGGAATATAGGGATCATATATCCTCATTATAAAGGCCATATATGACATACCTACAGCCAACATCATACTCAATGGGAAGAAACTAAAAGCATTTTCTTAAGAACAGGAACAAGACAGGGATGCTCATTTTCACCACTCTTATTTTATATAGTACTGGAAGTCTTAGCCACAGCAATGAGACATGTAAAAAAAATAAAATAAAAGAGATCTAAATTGGAAAGGAGGAAGTGAAACTGTCATTATTTGCAGATGACATGATATTATACATAGAAAACCCTAAAGACGCCATCAAAAATTTACTAGGGCTAATAAATGAATTTGGCAAAGTAGCAGGATACAAAATTAACATAAAGAAATCAATGGCATTCTTATACACCAATAATGAACTCACAGAAAGAGAAACTGAAAAAACAATCCCATTTACTATTGCCGCAGAAAAAAACTAAAATACCTAGGAATAAACTTAACCAAAAAAGTAAAGGACCTATTTGCAGAAAACTACATGACATTGGAAAAATAAACAGAGGAAGATATAAAAATGTGGAAGCTTATACCTGGTTCATGGATTGAAAGAATTAACATCGTTAAAATGTCCATACTACAAAAGCAATCTATGGGTTCAATGCTGTCCCCATTAAAATACCAATGCCATATTTCACAGAACTAGAATAAATACACCAAAAGTTTATATGAAACCAAAAAAGACCCTGAATTGCCACAGCAATCTGGATAATGAAGAACAATGTAGGAGGCAATCACAGTACTGGCTATCAGGTTATACTACAAAGCCATTGTAATCAAAACAGCCTGGTACTGCCACAACAACAGGCATTTAGATGAATGAAACAGAACAGAGAACCCAGAAATTGACCCCAGACATTATGCTCAATTAATATTTGACAGATGTGACAAGAGTATACAATGGAGTAAAGATAGCCTCTTTAATAAATGGTTTTGGAAAAATTGGACAGCCACATGCAAAAAAGTGAAGCTATACCACCAACTTACACCATACACAAGAATAAACTCAAAATGGATAAAATACTTAAATGTGACTCATGAATCCATGAAAAGCCTAGAAGAAAATGTAGGAAACAAAAATTCAGACATCACATGCAACAAAATTTTCACTTATACAATGCCTAAGGCTAGAGAAACAAAAGAAAAAAATGAATAAATCTATCTACATCAATCTAGAAAGCTTCTGAACAGCAAAAGAAATAAACATCAGAATCAAAAGGGAACCCACTATATTGGAGAGCCTAATTTCCAATGATACATCATATAAAGGGTTAAATTCCAACGTATATAGAGTACTCATACACTCAACAAAAGGAAGAAAAGAATCCAATGAAAAAATGGGCAGAGGACCTAAATAGACACCTCTGCAAACAGGACATACAAATGGTCAAAAAACATGAAAAAATGCTCAATGTCACTAATCATCAGAGAGATGCAAATTAAAGTGACTATGAGGTATTACCTCACATCTGCCAGAATGGCTGCCATCAACAAATCATCAAACAATTGCTGGTGAGGGTGTGGAGAAAAGAGGACTCTAGTACACTGCTGGTGGGAATGCAGACTGGTGTAGCCACTATGAAAAACAATATGGTGTTTCCTCAAAAAATTAAAAATGGAACTGCTATTTGACCCAGTGATCCCACTTCTAGGAATATATTCTAAGAAGCCTGAAACACCAATCAGAAAGAATATATGTCCCCTTATGTTCATAGCAACACTATTTACAGTTATTAAGATCTGGAAACAACCCAGTGTCATTCAATAGATGAGTGGATAAAAAGCTGTGATACATATACACAATGGAGAACTGTAAGAAAGCTGTAAGAAAGAAAGATCTTTATCCTTTGAGACAATATGGAGGGAATTGGAGAGTATCACCCTAAACAAAATAATCCAATTAGAGAGAGGCAAATATCACATGATCTCAGTTATTTGTGGAATATAATGAACTAAATAGAAGCAGAGTCATACTAGCAGGGTACAGACTGACCAACCTCAGAAGAGGGGGCGGTGGGGGAGGGAAGCTATAAACCAAAGAACTTATATGCATGTATGCATAACCGATGGACATAGACAGCAGTGCTGGGGAAGGGCAGGATTGGAAGGAGCATGCCAGTGGGGGAGAAAGGAGAAACATCTGTAAAAAAATAAATTAATAAAAAATATATGTATAAAAATAATAATAAAGTAAATAAATAAGTATAAAATGAGTGGTAAATAAATCCCCTTATTCCATGAATTGAATAAAGTATTCACTCTTTTAAGACATAAAGGCTTCCTCCAATTGCCTGGACATTTTATTATTTTTTATTTATTCATTTATTTTTTTATTCTCACCCATGGACATTTTTCCATTTATTGTTCAGATAGTGTGGGAGGGAGAGAGAGAGAGAGAGAGAGAGAGAAACACCGACGTGAAAGGGACACATCGAGTGACTGCCTCCCACACCACCCAACCAGGGTCAGGGACAAACTGCAACTCAGGTATGTGCCCTTAGCAGGCACCCAACCTGGGTGTCCCTGGACCGCAGGCCAACACTTTAACTGCTGAGCCAAACCGACCAGGGCTGCCTAGACATTTTAAATAATTTTTAGAGCCTGCCCTTTTGGTGAATATATTTCTTGCCAGTAGGAATTTGGATATACAGATCTGAAAATCAGATTTGATGTTATATTACCACATTTGCCTTTATATGATTTGGTTCATTATTCCAACTACAGCTAATTCTAAGTTTACTTATGTTTAATAAGTTCTTTGGTCAGCTAAATTTTGCCAAAATATGGACTTTCCTTAGGACTTTTAAGAAAATCAAATGTGCAAAAACAACTTGTTTTCTCTGTGCTCATATAGAAATGTGAGTTGGAGGGGGTGTGTAGGAGGGGTTAATTTATAGACTATATTTAAGAATTTTTCTTAATACACTAGTACTCAAAATTTAAAAGGTAATTGTGCTGAACAAAATGCCTATAGTTGAATTATGAAGGAAGGTGAAGTGAAGAGAGTCTCCCTTCATATTTACCTGGCTCATTATCTGAGCTGTTAGGTATGTGGAGTAAAAAAAAAAATCTTTTTTTCCTTTTGAAATGATGATCCCTATGGCAGCCATTGTGATGTTATTTTTTAAGATTACTCTGTAAAATGACTCACAGATACCTTTCCTCAGTGGCAACTAACATCTCAGAGTCCATTCATTCTATGAGTACAAGGACAGTACCTCTATTCTCTTAATTATTTTCACTGCTCATCTTCATCTGTTATATTTTCCTTGATATGTAGAAACCAGAAGTGTATGCAGTATCATGAGGCCATATTTCTTGTGCTTTTATTTAAAGGTAGAAAAGACTTTTCATTGTTATTCTCCAGATTCTTCCTGAAGATGCCCAGTATTGTGGGGCATTTTAAAAGCAGCCATACATGGAATTTAAGGTTTCAAGGAATCCTTTATAATAACTTGTATGTGCCTCACCCTAGAATTTTAGTTTTTCTTACATTTCCTCAAATTGTTCCCCCATTATATTTTACCCCTATTGAAATTTTTGTGTGTGTGTTTTTTAAATAGTTGGTGTCAATGTTAGAAACATTCAAACCTGTGAAGAATTTCTGTGAGTTTATTTGAGCCAAACTGATGACAGTTGCCAGGAAGCAAAATCTCAGTGAACTGTGATAATGTTCCAGAGAATGGCAGTTTTGCATCTTATTTTATACATTACAATCAAAAGAGAAGATGCAAGTGAAGTCTGTTGATGATATATTAGTGAGGTGGGAAAAAGCAAAGTGGGGAAACTTCTGGGATTGAATAAAAAGTAAAATGATAGACACATACATCTTTTACATAGGTGAGTACTGGATAGTTAACAGTCAACAATTAACTCAATGACAATAAGGAGGTTTGTAATCTCAGCAAAGTGGTGCCTGTGCTTTGAGGAGTCTGGAAGAAGGAATATTACTTTTAACATTCCAAAAAATATGTTATTGTAGATGCAAAAAGAAAATAGACAGGCTCAGTTAAGGTAAAGATTGACTTTTGTCAGGGAAGATGCCAGCCTAGGACGTGACTACCTGTCATAAACTGCTTTTAGTTAAAAAGTTTTAATTTCAGACCATCCTTTGTTGTTACTTTAGGTCTTGAGTTCGCAAGGCTGCCTCATAGGCCTTCCCTGAGCTTGTCAGGTTAACATGTGGCCACTTTTTGTCCACATTGGTATACAATATATTAATTTCAGGTGTAAAATATAGTGATTTGACATTTATATACCTTTACAATTTGATCATCAGACTAAATCTAGTAATCATGTGTCACCATGCAAACCCATCACACTATTATTGACTGTATTCCTCTTCACCTTTTCCACCCATCCCGCTTATTGAGGTTTATATATAGCTTTTCTATCAATTTACACAAGACATATGTAAATTTGTATTGTATAGTTTACATTTGTTTGCTTGACATTTTCCTACCTAGAATACCATCTCATTGGAAATTTCTCGAGTGGTTCTCCATCTTCATCTGTGCATCAGAATAGATCTTTTTGCAACTGCAGAGGCCTGGGTCCCAACCCCAGAGAGTGGGAGCTTGGAGGGGCAGGCATTGCTAATTGTTTTATAAATCAACTTAGGTAACTGCAGCCAGTGTAGAAATCCCCTGATCTAGGTCACTTATAAATGTGTTCCTTAATATTGGTACCAATCTCTGGGGATATTACTGTTGATACTTCTGCTTCCAAATTAAGATCCAAAATCTCCAAATGTTTTCTAAATTCCCAGTTATGGCAAAACACTTTTTCCAATTCTTTGCTAGCTCAGTTTTTCTAGTACTTGGCTGATGCATTTTTGAAAGTTATTAATCATTAGCTCCTACTCATCCACAACCTTGTCCTGATACTGAAACCAAGTGGCGGTGATCGGATCTAGGTTAATTGTCTCACAAAATCAAAGAATGAGTTCACAAACAAAGGGGCAAGGGAAAGCAAAATTTATTTGAAAAATAGACAGATGCCCCACAGTGGGGATGGAACACAAGTAGGTTGCCTGTAAGGTTCCTTTGTCTAGGGGTAGATATATGCCTTGCTAACCTCCAGTTGGTCCTTTCAAGGAATTGTGCCTTAGCAACATTTATACATTTTAAAGCTTGTGTTTCCTGCCTAACTAGGTTCAGCCTTAGGTCATCTAGCTCTAAATTGATATTACCCTTCTGGTAAAAGCATATGTGGACATCACTAATTTAAAAAGGGCTCACCCTGTCAGGTGAACTAGGACAGATTTGATAAGCAAAGATATATATTGTTCCTAATATTCCCTAGTTGGAAGTGGATAGGTTCTGATTTTAAAACAAATATTGATTAGCTATCTCTGACATTTGTACAGAAGTTTTACTCCCATGGAGGAGATAACTTAGCTGGGTGTGGTTAAGAACAAATGAAGTAACTCCAGGTATCTATAGGGGTATTAGTGGCTTTCTGTTTTAAGATAATTTCAGGTTTTTTGAAACTAGCAGTGGAGGGAATGGAAGCTACACAGACCATGACCCAGGACCAAACTGGAATTACAATGAAAATAAAGACAAATTGTCAGGAAAAAGCAGCAGAAAAGTAGCTTGGAGGACCACATAACCAGGGACACTGACTCAATCCTGGTAGGATTGTGGAGGCGCAAGGGGGAGCTGTAAGCACACAGACAGCAGCTGCCTTAGCTGAGAGCAGCACCCTCAGGGTTACACTCCCAGGTTTCTCCACAGTGCAGAGCCAGGACAGATGCCACAGCCACTCACCTTGGGCTCCTACAGAGGGAGGGTGGACTGGACTGGAACTGTGTGGGGACACTCGGGATTTGAAGGGCGCTAGGAGCTTTCGCTGAGTTGTGGCCATGCAGAACAGTGGTCATCTTACTCCTACTCAGGGCTCTGGGGAGAGGCTGCGGCCCCTCCCCCAAAGATTTAACCACACCCTATGGCCATTGAAATTCAAATTGGGGCTCATTAACAACCAGCATCTGCCCCACCCTCGAGAAATTCCCTTACACTGAGCACCTGAGGGAATTTTACATTCAACTGAGAAGCCAAGGGTCTTCAAGTAACTGTGATTAATAGCCTACAGGCAAAAAGCTAGAGAAAACTAAACCATTTCTGAACTTGCAACTCTGCCCAGGAAGGTAAGACATGACAGCGATGTCATGGTGAAACAAAAAACAAATGCCAAATGAAAGAACAAGAAACCTCTACCGAACATGAGATAAATGAGGTGCAGTTAAGCAAGTTAACAGAGCTAGAATTCAGAGCCATAATCTTGAGGAAGTTCAACAGCATGTGTTAGGACATGAGCACCATGAGTACAGACATAGAAATGTTGAAAATCAGCCAGTTGGAAAGTAAAAACCACCAAGAAAAAATAAAGAATGACATATCAGAAGTAAAAAACACATTGGAAGGTCTAAACAGCAGAGCAAAGGAAGCTGAAGACCAGATCAGTGAATTAGAAAACAGGGTAGAAAAAGTCAACCAATCAGAAGAAAAAAAAATTAAAAACAGGAAGACAGCTTAAGAGAACTGTGAGACAACTGGAAAAGTAATAATATTCGCATTATATGAGTCCCTGAAGAAGAAAAAAATGAGCAAGGGTTAGAGGATATATTTAAAGAAATAGTGACAGAAAACTTTCCTAATTTGGTGAAAGAAGAAGGCATTCATGTTCAAGAACCACAGAGAGCCCAAAGAAAGAAACCCAAACAGGCCCACACCAAGACACATAGTAATCAAAATGCCAAAAAATTAAAGACAAAGAGAGAATCCTAAAAGCAGCAAGAGGTAAGCAACAGGTTACCTACAAAGGAACCCCCATAAGGCCCTCAACTGACATCTCAACATAAAATCTACAGGCCAGAAGGGGATGGCATGAGGAAATCAAGGTCATGAAAAACAAGAATCTGCATTCAAGACTACTCAACTCAGCAAGGCTATCATTCAAAATAGAAGGTCAAATAAAGAACTTCCCAGAAACCGAAAAATTGCGGCGGAGTGAACGGAGCTACACAGACTGTCTCCCAGAACCAAACTGGAATTACAACTATAACACAGACAAATCGACGGGAAAAACCAACAGAAAAGCAGCTTGGAGGACCATACAACGAGGGACACTGACTCCATCCTGGTAGGCTTGCGAAGGCGCGAGATGGGACTGGGAGCCCACGGTCGGCAGCTCGGCAGCGGCTTAGCTGGGAGCAGCGCCCTCGGGTTACACTCCCAGGTGGCTACACAACGCAGCCGGGACAGAGGCTGAAACAGCCACAGCCACTCACCTTGTGCTCTGGCAGAGGGAGGGCAGACTGCACTGGAGCTGTGACGGGACACTCGGGGTTTGGAGGGCGCTCAGAGCTTTGGCTGAGTGCAGCCACTCAGGACGGTGGCCACATTGCTCCTTCCCAGGGCTCTGAGTGAGGCAGCAGCCCCTCCCTCGGAGATCCAACCCCACCCTGTGGGCCATTGAAGTGTTAATTGAGGCTCACTAACAACCAGCATCTGCCCCACCATCCTGAAAGCCCCTTGGCTGAGCACAAGAGGGAGTTGAGTTTTTCAATCAACTGACAACCCAAAACTCATCAATTTACCTAGACTGCTAGCCTCCAGGCAAAAAGCTAGAGGATAACAGTACCTTTCCTGGGCTGGCAACTTTAACCAGGAAAGTAAGACTTGACAGTGGTGTTCAACGTGGGTCCTCCCTCGCTCATCTAAACACAGGAGAGGGAGCCACAAACAGCAGAACACCAACACCCACAGGGAGAACTTGACAGGCTCCAAAGCCCACAGTGATAGCCAAAATGGTGAAACACAGAAACAGAAGCCAAATGAAAGAGCAAGACACCTCCACCGAAGATGAGATCAATGTGGAGAAATTAGGCATGTTAACAGAGCTAGAATTCAGAGCCATGATCTTGAGGAAGCTGAACAGCATGAGTAAGGACATAGAGACACTGAAAATAAGCCAATTGGAAATTAAAAACCAACAAGAAGAGATAAAAAATGACATATCAGAAATGAAAAACACATTGGAAGGTTTAAAGAGCAGAGTAGGGGAAGCTGAGGACCGGATCAGTGAATTAGAAGACAGGATAGAAAAAATCAACCAATCAGAAAAACAAAAGGAAAAAACTATTAAAAAACAGGAAGACAGCTTAAGAGAACTATGGGACAACTGGAAACGTAATAATATTCGCATCATAGGAGTCCCGGAAGAAGAAGAACATGAGCAAGGGATAGAGAATATATTCAAAAAAATAGTGAGAGAAAACTTCCCTAATTTGGTGAAGGAAGAAGGCATTCAAGTTCAAGAAGCACACAGAGTCCCAAGTAAGAAGAACCCAAACAGGCCCACACCAAGACACATAGTAATTAAAATGCCACAAATTAAAGACAAAGAGAGAATCCTAAAAGCAGCAAGAGATAAGCAACAGATTACCTACAAAGGGAACCCCATAAGGCTCTCAGCTGACTTCTCACAAGAGAATGGCATGAAGTAATCAAAGTCATGAAAAACAAGAATCTGAATCCAAGACTACTCTACCCAGCAAGGCTATCATTCAAAATAGAAGATCAAATAAAGAGCTTCCCAGACAAAATAGGCTAAGGGAATATATTAGCTCCAATCCAGCACTGCAAGAAATGTTAAAAGGACTGCTGTAATTAGCAGTAGAAATGGGAAGAAAAATAGAACCACACTAAACAAAAATGGCAATAAATAAGTACATATCAATAATCACCTTAAACGTAAATGGATTGAATGCTCCCATGAAGAGACACAGAGTAGCTGATTGGATAAGAAAGCATGACTCATCTATATGTTGTTTACAAGAGACCCACCTCTCAACAAAAAACTCACATAGGTTGAAAGTGAAGGGATGGAAAAAAATTTTCCAAGCAAATGGAAAGCAAAAAAAAGCTGGGGTAGCAATACTCATATCTGATAAAATAGATTTCAAAATGAAGACCATAACTAGAGACAAAGATGGCCACTACATAATATTGAAAGGATCTATCCAACAGGAAGTTATAACCTTGATAAACATATATGCACCCAATATAGGAGCACCAAAATATATTAAAAATCTTCTGGAGGACTTCCAAGGAGAAATCGACAACAATACAATCATAGCAGGGGACTTCAACACCCCGTTGACAGCACTGGATAGATCCTCTAGGCAAAAAATTAGCAAGGAAACAGAGACTCTAAATGAAGGACTAGACCAAATGGATTTAATAGATATCTACAGAGAATTACACCCCAAAACTACAAAATACACATTCTTCTCAAGTGCACATGCGACATTCTGAAAGATAGACCACATGATAGGACACAAACTAAATCTCTACAAGTTCAAGAAGATTGAAATCATATCAAGCATCTCCTCAGATCACAATGGCATGAAACTAGAAATCAATTGCAACAAGAACATGCAAAGACATTTCAACACATGGAGGCTAAATAGCATGTTATTAAACAATGAATGGGTCACCGAGGAGATCAAGGAAGAAATTAAAAACTTCCTGGAAACCAATGAAAATGAACACACAACAACACAAAATCTATGGGATGCAGCGAAAGCAGTTCTGAGAGGGAAGTTCATAGCACTACAGGCCTACCTCAAAAAACAAGAAAAATTTCTAATTGACTGTCTAACCTCACAACTTAAAGAATTAGAAAGCAAACAAAAAGAAAACCCCAGAGCAAGTAGAAGGAAGGAAATAGTAAAGATCAGAGCAGAAATAAATGACATACAGACCAAAAAAAACAATTCAAAGGATCAATGAAACAAAGAGCTGGTTTTTCGAAAAGATAAACAAGATTGATGGACCCTCAGCTAGACTCACCAAGAAACAAAGAGAGAGAACCCAAATACCCAAAATCAGAAATGAAAGAGGAGAAGTAACAACCAACACCACGGAAATACAAAAGATCGTTAACAACTACTATGAACAACTATATGGCAACAAATTCGACAATCTAAGCGAAATGGACAAATTTCGAGAAACACAGTCTCCCAAAACTATTCCCGGAAGAGATAGAAAACTTGAACAGACCAATAACAACTAAGGAAATTGAAGAGGTAATCAAGACTCTCCCAGCAAACAAAAGCCCAGGCCCAGATGGTTTCACGGGGGAGTTTTACCGAACATTCAAAAAAGGACTAACACCCATTCTCCTCAAACTATTTCAAAAAATTCAAGAAGAAGGAAGACTTCCAAACACGTTCTATAAGGCCAGCATAATTCTAATTCCAAAACCAGAAAAAGACACAACAAAGAAAGAAAACTACGGGCCAATATCCCTGATGAACATAGACGCCAAAATCCTGAACAAAATATTAGCAAATCGGATACAGAAATACATCAAAAAAATTATTCACCATGACCAAGTGGGATTCATTCCAGGGATGCAAGGCTGGTACAATATTCGCACATCAATAAACGTGATACACCACATAAACAAAATGAAGAATAAAAACCACATGATCATATCAATAGATGCTGAAAAAGCATTCGACAAAATCCAGCATCCATTTCTGATAAAAACGCTCAGCAATGTAGGAATAGAGGGATCATACCTCGACATAATGAAGGCCATATATGAAAGACCTACAGCCAACATCATACTCAATGAACAGAAACTAAAAACATTTCCATTAAGAACAGAAACAAGACAGGGATGTCCACTTTCGCCACTCTTATTTAACATTGTACTGGAAGTTTTAGCCACAGCAATCAGACATGAAGAAAAAATAAAAGGGATCCAAATTGGAAAGGAGGAAGTGAAACTGTCATTATTTGCAGATGACATGATATTGTACATAGAAAACCCTAAAGACTCCATCAAAAATCTATAAGACTTAATAAATGAATTTGGCAAAGTAGGAGGATACAAAATTAACGTCAAGAAATCGATGGCATTCTTTTACATCAGTGATGAACTCACAGAAAGAGAAACTGAAAAAACAATCCCATTTACCATCACGCCAAAAGAATTATGATACCTAGGAATAAACTTAACCAAAGAAGTAAAGGACCTATTTGCAGAAAACTACAGGTCATTGAAAAAAAGAAATAGAGGAAGATATTAAAAAAGTGGAAGCACATACCTTGTTCATGGATTGGAAGAATTAACATCATTAAAATGTCCATACTACCCAAAGCAATCTATAGATTCAATGCACTCCCCATCAAAATACCAACGACATATTTCATAGAACTAGGACAAATACTTCAAAAGTTCATATGGAACCAAAAAAGACCCCGAATAGCCACAGCAATCTTGAAAAAGAAGAACAAAGTAGGTGGGATCACAATACCAGATATCAGGTTATACTACAAAGCGACTGTAACCAAAACAGCCTGGTACTGGCACAAGAACAGGCATATAGACCAGTGGAACAGAACAGAAAACCCAGAAATGGACCCAAGGCAATATGCTCAATTACTATTGGACAAAGTTGGCAAGAACATACAGTGAAGTGAAGGCAGCCTCTTTAATAAATGGTGTTAGGAAAATTGGACAGCTACATGCAAAAAAATGAAACTAGACCATCAACTTATACCATACACAAGAATAAACTCAAAATGGATAAAAGAGTTAAACGTGACTCATGAATCCATAAAAATCCTAGAAGAAACTGTAGGCAACAAAATTGCAGACATCATACGCAGCAGAATTTTCACTGATACATCGCCTAAGGCAAAAGAAATAAAAGAAAAAAATGAGCACATGGAACTACATCAAACTCAAAAGTTTCTGCACAGCAAAATATATAACTATCAAAATAGAAAGGCTACCCATTGTATGGGAGAGCATAATTGCCAATGATATATCAGATAAGTGGTTAATTTCCAATATATATAGAGTGCTCATACAACTCAACAAAAGGACGACAAAGAACCCAATTAAAAAATGGGCAGAGGAACTAAATAGACAGACACCTCTCCAAACAGGATATACAAATGGCTAAAAGACATATGAAGAAATGCTCAACATCACTAATTATCAGAGAAATACAAATTAAAATGATGAAGTATCACCTCACACCTATCAGAATGGCCAGCATCAACAAATCATCAAACGACAAGTGTTGGCAAGGGTGTGGAGAAAAGCGGACTCTAGTACACTGCTGGTGGGAATCCAGAGTGGTGCAGCCACTATGGAAAACAATGTGGTATTACTTTAAAAAATTAAAAATTGAACTTCCATTTGACCCAGTGATCCCACTTCTAGGAATATACACTAAGAAGCCTGAAATGCCAATTAGAAAAACATATATGCACCCTCATATTTGTAGCAGCACTATTTATAGTCGCTAAGACCTGGAAACAGCCCAAATGTCTATCAGTAGATGAATGAATAAAAAAGCTGTGGCACATATACACTATGGAATACTATGCAGCTCTAAGAAAGAAAGATCTCTTATCCTTGGGGATGACATGGCGGGACCTGGAAAGTATCATGTTAAGCACAACAACCAAAGAGAGAAAGACAAGTATCATATGATCTCACTTATTTGTGGAATATAATGAACATAACAGTCTGAGGTATGGGGTAGTCTGAGAGACGTGGAAGTGGGGTACAGACTGACAATTCCTGGAAGAGGGGGTGGTTGGGAAGAGATAAACTACAGAACTTATATGCATATGTGCCTGAACAATGGTCATGGACAACAAAGCTGGGGACAGGGTGGGGAGGGAGCATGTTGGGGGAATCAGTGGTGGAAAACGGAGAGACATGTGTAAGAAAAATAAATCAATTAATTAATTAATTATATAAATAAAATGAAAAAAAAGATAATTTCAACTTCTCATAGACTATTAGTGAGGAGGAGGGGAAACGCCCTTGGAGTAACCTTATGCTTGCTTCTGGTTTCTTTTCTAAATCCAATTTTGTTTTCCTGTAATCCTTTTAAGGTAACCTGGCTTTCTGCAATAGAAACACACTATAATTTTATAGCAGAACTTATTCAGCAGTCCTGTTGTCTTGCTTCCAGAAACAAATAGGTATATTAATTGAAATGGGTCAGAATCACCAGCACTATATTCCTTAAGTGTAAATAAAATGCATTTGCAAACCCATCAGGGTCCCGAAGAAAGGAACTATATAATCACTGTTACCCTCTAGCCTGAGATGAGTATTTCTGTTTTACTGTGGTTGTTTTTGTTGTTATGTAATTCACCTTTACTCCTTCCAGGAACTTCTAATTTGCAATCAAAATAAGCTTTTCATTTCTATAAGTCAGGAGTGTTAATGTGGTCTGGGAGTTCTGGCCTTGGAGGCACAATTTCCCATGTTGATTTTAGTTTTATTTTCAGATATGTAGATTTTGAATAAACCTCCAGACATACTGTGCACTGGGTTAAAGTGCACTGCCTGTGTGCCAAGCTCCAAGTTCTTGAAAAATCTCTCATGTTTCAGCCTTTCCTTCCCATGGTTCTGTCTCCTATTGCCTAACCTGCCTCTATCTCCTCACTACTCACACTAACAACTCTCTTTATGTCCACAGATATGCTGTCACATCCACAGCACATACTTTTAATTTTTTGTGAAATTATTGTTAGACATCATTAACTCAGTATATCTTTGTTGTTGACTCAGATTAACCCATCATGACTTTGCCTTGTGCAAGATATACTGTTCTTTATCATCAAAGACACACTTGGCTGTGTTTTGCAGCCCCCTGTCTTAACTGTTTATATTCTTAATATTTAATTCCTTTTCTTGATCTTCTTGTATTTTAGTTGCTGCCTCTCATGCCATCGCTCAAGAAAGACACCATCAGAGTGGGTTAATTCTCTTCAATCCCAATCCTCAAATACAAGATCAGCAGTTAAACCAGGTATAATTTCTAGAATGCTTTGATAGATGTCAAACTGTCATATTAAAATTTGATATCCTATTAATGTCTAACTATATTGGTTTTTTTAGTAATAGATGGATCTGTGCTTTAAAATGATATAAAACAAAAGTTAGCAAAGGAGTGCAGAGAAGAGAAGAGAATATAGCAAGATGGTATATTTTAGACTTTAAAAAAAATAAAAATAAATGAATTTTATATTAAGATTATATATTTCCAAATTGGTTTTTACTTACTTCCCCTAATCTGTTTATATGATAGATTACACTATTTATAGTATACATTTTATTGCATTAAATGCTTTTACTAAATCAGAAAAAGAAGGCCCATGGGAAAAAAATGACCAGTTGTTTAAGATTTGAAGTAGTAATTTCTGCTAGCTTTAATTTTCTGAAAACTGGGGTATGATTATCTCTTCAACATTTGTAGAAACAAGCAGAATGGAATTTCAGTAAAATAACACTAAACATGAAAATGAAGTTGCTAATAATCCTAATATAGAAATGGTTGGTATCTTTCACTGATTGCTATGCTTCCTCAAGTTAACTTTGGATAGGTTGGGATCTAAAAGAATAATCTTTTTACACCTTCCATCTTTTTCAACTGTATTTTTCTCCTCTGGTCTTGTAAATCCACTGACAATATTAGTGTTCAACTTCATTCAAATGGAATATCAATTACCGTTGTTTTGGTGAGTATCTGTTACTTTCTAGCTCTAAACTAGAGACTATTTTACAACTGCATAGATGCTCTCTAGCCTTAAACTAGAAGAAATTTGAATATAGGAAAACATCAAAATGTGGTATGTGACTAAGCCTGTGAACTGGCATGCTTAATATGGTCTGTATAAATGAGGTCTTTGAAAGAAGTTTCCTAGTAGAAGGAAAAGAACATTCTGTTTGGTTGTCTGGTTAGTGATGCACATGCTCTTCAGGCTCCTGTTGAGGGAAAGAGAAAGACTGAATCAAGAGGAAAAACAACTATGACTTCTAAACATATTTTAATGTAAAAGTTTCATTTGAAAGGAGAAACTGGGCCCTATTTACTGCATTTAACCCCATTTGGTGCTATTGAGTTTGTTGTTCTTTATTCATTTATCCCAATGAAAACAGATGATCTTGCTCTAGGAAAAAAATTAGACTCTTGAATCAGAAAAGGAAATTTAAGCATTCCCTATGGAACCTTAGAGGCATAGAATTGCTGCTACTGTTCCTTCCAATTTAGCTGCCCCTCGAATTAAAGTGAATATTCTCCTTTTACTCTTCTCCAGAAATAAAGCAGGTGACAGGGTTTTCAGAATCTTAAAACACATACACACACATTCTGGCCATGTGGTTGCTTTTGTTTTTGTTTTAATTCTCATTTTAATGTTTTAATATTTGACTTTAGCTCAAATCAGCATAAATGTCAAATGTACAAAATTATTTCTTCTTATTTTGGAATTTGGGTTCAGACAGGATGAGAGTCATCTAAGCTAATTTACTTCTCTGGAGTTTCTGTTTGGTGACCATCTCTTTTCACTTATATAATAAATGTTTAGTTATTAACACAGGTTGTTATTTTTAAGAAAGAGAATGAGATATATTAACTTTCTCCTTTGTGTGTAATGTTGAAAACTTAAATATTTTCTGGATCTTATACATTGTGTTTGGAATATTTCAGCTACTAAAGAAATACAACTACTGGAAAAAGAAAATAACTCCAAGATCCAGTATGCAAATCAGATGGAAGGAAAACAACAAAAGTTTCAAGAACAAAAACAGAAGGATGAGCAGCAAAGAATATCCACAGAAGAAAAAAGAAAACAAAAATTACGGGAAGAAAGGGTACATATTTTTCTAGCCTGTTACTCAGATCATATGCTGTGTTGTCGGGGTCTGGAATACTTTTTTTTTTTTTTAAGTTTGTCTCTGCCTTTACTGGTCCAGCCTACAGAAAGGGAACCAATCCCATTTTTCCTTTCTTCTCTTCAATATTAGAAGCCCATGCCCCTGCCTCAATCGGATCCCAGGAGTTGAGACCCACTGGCCTTGAAGATCCAGGGACTAGAGCCCTGTCCACCTTCAGAACATGGCACATGGGGTGCTTGCCACCTGGGTTTGCTCTAAGCAACTCTCCTACCAAAAAGCTTTTAGTGTTGAGCTAGTTCCTAATAGGCACAGACTCACTGTCTGGCCCTCCCTGACAGAGCCCCATCTGACAGGCTTACTTCTTACAACTGCAACTCTAATTGCATGACTGGGTCCCAGTCAATTCCAAGCACTGCTCCCTTATGAATTCCCCTGATTCCCTCTTGTGTGCACACACTCTGTCTCCCTTTCCCTCTCCTCTCATTCCTCACACTCCCTTCTTTCTTTGTGTTGTTTTGTGGCCCACTGCTCTCTTTTTCTTTCTGGACTCTTTGTTAGTGTCTTTGGCACACTCTTGGTATGAGTCACTGCCTTTGTAATGCCCTTTCTTTTTTTTCCCTTTTGTCCCTCTTTACTCAGTTCGTCTTTTACTATTTATACATGGACATCTGGCTCCGTTTCATTCTGTGCGATTTTCTCTGACATCAAATTTTTCCCCTGTAGATTATTCCACTACTTTACTCTGAGTAAATTGACTTTTTCTTCTGAATCTGGCAAATTCTCTGTGATACCATTCTCTTTCTTGCTGGCATTCTCTTTTCTTTATTTGGCAATTCTCAAGTGTTCCTAATTAGTCTGTCTTCTGGTTCTGTGTCTGAGGTGCCTCACTTTTCTTTCTGCTTTCTTTATTTTAGATTCTCTTTTTTTTCTCTCTTTATCTTTGTACTTTCTGCCTGTTGTTCTCTCAGTATGTGTGTTTTTATTGTTTTTATCTTCCTCTCTTTTTCTGTTGCTCTAATTTTTACATTGATTTTTCTTTCTTTTCTCTTTGGCTTCATTTCTCCCCCATGAGCCTTCTTCTCTGTGTCTTTCTCTGCCATGCTCATGTTTTCTCTTTCCTTGAGTATACAGTTGCTCTTGCATATGCCCTACCCCAAACCCCTACCTCCATCTGTGGATCCTTCTTATTCTGGGACTGTCTTTGTGTCATTTCTTCCTTATCCATGATCCACTACCACTTTCTCTGTCTTTATTGAGCCTTTTTCTGTGGTTGCTTGTGCTCTTTTTTCACATTCCAGTATTTGATGGACTCTCATTCAGAATTTCTGTCACTTTATTTTCCTCTGTGAAATATCACCTTAATTTACTTATCTATGTTAAAGATAAAAGAAAGAAGAGAGAGAAAGGAGAGAGAGAGAGAGAGAATGAGAATGCATGAATATGAACTAAGTAAAGATGGAACCAAAGAAAATAAAACAGAAAACTGTATGTGCAGAGTTGGGGAGGGTCCCTGGAGAAGAGAGACAATCTCAGGGACTGAGAAAAAAATTCCATCTTAGAGAAAGAGGAATCTCAGGGAACGAAGACAGGAGACAGTACAGCAAAATAAAACTGCAGAAAGAAAGGGAGCCAGAGACATGGCGGGAGAAGAGACAGAAAGACAAGGAGGCAGGGCCAAAAAGAATCAATCCCAGAGAGCTAATGTGGGGGATCAGAGCAGAGACCATGGGACACTATAAATAGGCAGGTAGATCAGGGAAAAAAAAAACCTAAACTCAGTGGTGCTGAGGAGGGGCGATGGGAGATATATCTGAGCCACAGATGCAAGAAGAAACCTGAGGGCACAGTTTATTCAGAAATCAGTGCATTTGGAAACAGTGGGATAGAATTCTTAGGTATCAATAATGTTCAACTAATACAAGATTAATCTCTGCTTTTCGTCTTTATTATACTTTCTGGGTTTCTAAGTAATTTAGAACAACTTTCTATTAGAAAATATAATTTTTAAATACTTCCCTTGGATACTTTTATTTTTAATAAATTTTATTTTAAGAATTCCAATTGCTACTCTCAGGGGCCATGGACAATTCTCCATTTTCCTATTATGTTTACCCTCTTAGACCTCAGAGAAACAGGGGGCGCATTTTAGGGATGCTGTTGCTATGAGATGGTGGTTGTCAGGGAAATATAGAAAACCTGGCTCTGACGTTGATTTGCTCACCTGAGTATAGCCCATGGTATGTTATAGCACAGGGATGAAAAATATCTGAGTAAGGAAAACCATCTCATTTCTGGCAGCCAGTTGTTTTGACACTGTGTGACATGGACATTTATGTAGCAGTTATTCTGAGAAGTTTAAATTGAAGTTGAGGTCAAGACAAACACATTGATTATCTTTTTAAAACCTGGATTAGTTAACACCAGAATTTAAGATGTTATAAATGGATATATTTTTATTTAATTCATTTATTTGTTTATTTATTTATTCATTTATTTATCCTCACCAAGGATATTTCCCCATTGCTCTTTAGATAGAGTAGAAGGGAGAGAGGGAAAGAGAGAGAGAAACATTGATGTGAGAGAAACACATCGATTGGTTGCCTCCTGCACAATCCCCACTGGGGCCAGGGATCAAACCTGCAACCCAGGCATGTGCTCTTGACCCTGAATTGAACGAACCCAAGACCTTTGGTCCGTGGGTTGATGATCTAACTGCTGAGCCAAACTGGCCAGGACAATAAATGGGTATATATTTTAAAAACATGCTACAACCAGGTCATGAATTCTTGAGGGAGTCAAGCAGAGGGGAAAATAAAAGTAGGAAAAAATAAAATATAAGGTATGATTATCAAACACAAAATTGGACCCCTCAGTCTTTGTGTAGTTGGTAGAAATAGGCTACAAATTTTGGTTCTAAATTCCTAATGATATAAGCAGAGGGAAGCACAGTCAGTTCTTTGATTTAGATTCATAGGATTAAAATCTAGTTATTTAATAGAAGCTCTGATATTGATTGATACCTGAGACATGTCTCTATCTTTAACTTTTACCTGATTAAAAATTTTTTGCCTGATAGAAAAATTTGGTGATAATGTTATTTTATAACACACAGATCAAAACTATACTAACCACTGAAAGGAATGTGTAAAAATTGTTGGCATTTAATTAATTAATTAATTGGAATTTTTTAAGGTTTTAATTTATTAAATTTATTGGGGTGACATTGCTAATTTATTAAATTTATTGGGGTGACACTGCTAATGTAGGTTTCAAGTGTACATTTCTATAATACATGATCTGTATTTTTCATTGTATGCCACCATTTAAAGTCAAATCTTCCACCACCATATTTTTGGCCCCCTTTACCCTTTACTACCCTCCACCCTCGCTTCCCTCTGGTAACAACCATACTCTTGCATTTATTTTAAATAGGAGAAATTCAAAGCTGTTGTCTCTCATACATTAGAGCGGAGTAACCGTATTGACCAATGTCAAAAAGATGGTCATGGGAAGGCTCTATGACAGTGAAATCTGAAAGTAAAATGGGTAATTAATACCACAATTAAACTTTACGTTTATCCATGCAGATATTTAAATGTTGGCTATTAGTATAAGGTTTCAAGGTTTTGAGTTTTGTATCTTAAATGAAAATGCTGCCATGTACTCTTTGGCGTACACAGTATTTCACCTATGTCATAAGATTGCAAAAGAAACAGGTGAAAATTTTATAACTATTTTATCCAGTATCTCCAAAATCTTACCAGTTAAATTTGTAATTGCTATAAAATGATTAATAATAAATGAGCTTGACATACTTTTTCCAATGCATAGTTTTAAAATAAATTAATCCTGCCCTGTTTACTATTGATGTACTGTAAATATTTCTACATGTAGATATAATTTTATAAAACAAGTTATATTTATATAGTTTTTAAGGAATGACTGCCAAAGGACATTGTGTACCTAATTAATGCATAGTTAGATTACATAGAACTACATAATGAACTCATTTTGTTTTAGCTTGGGATGTTTTCCTAAAATATGAGTACAGTAAAAATTATATATCTTCTCAGTCAAGAAACAGTCTGTGTCTTTTGAAAAACTCGAACAGGAGACTTCTGGATCAACAAACAAATGACTGTGTCATCTTCTGTTCTTCAGAATTCTGTTGCCAAGAGTAAGTAGTTATTTCATGAATTCCACTGAATTTTAAATCAATTAAATCAATTCTTTAGATTGTGCCACTTCTTCAGATTGTGCCACATTTAGATTTATTAATAGAAAAGTACCACATTGTTTTATAGTAGAGGTGGTCATTTCTATATTGTATTTTCCTTAATATACCAATATAAATATCAATATATATATTTAAAATCAATATATCAATATGAATATAAGTATAAATCCTCATTTTGTGATTTGTATATTAATTATATTAGATGGGTTTATTGGGCTCAGGTAGCCCAAAGTGAAACATATTTTGACCAAAAGTTGTTGCTATTTAGTGGCACAATAAATTAACAATTTATTTTAAAATTAATTCATATTCTTCCTAATCTATAAATGACATAGTTCTTTTCTAGGGACTAGTTAAACTACTCATTCAATTTTCATTAAGTTTCATGAATATTATCTCATTTAAGGATTTAATAGCATATACATATAGCAAATAGACAGACCAGTTTTCTTTCCATATATTTGCTATTCACAAGAGTCTTGTAAAGTTGACAAGCAAGTAAAATCACCTTCCTGGCTTTATAGTTAAGACCCCAATAAAATTACTTACTATGGATATCTTAAATACCTTTTGCTCCTGGTGTTTGCCATTTTAATCAGTATTCCTTATTTCAAAAATCATTATCTGCATAGAGACTAAAAAAAAATTTTTTTCAAAAGATCAATGAAACAAAGAGATGTTTCTTTGAAAAGATAAATAAGATGAATGGACCAAGAGACAAAGAGAGAGGACCCAAATAAACAAAATCAGAAATGAAAGAGGAGAAGTAACAACTGACACCACAGAAATACAAAGGATTGGTAACAAATTCCATGAACACTTTTATGCCAACAAATTACACAGTCTAGGCAAAATGGACAAGTATCTAGAAACACATAGTCTCCCAAAACTGAACCGGGAAGAGACAGGAAACTTGAACAGACCAATAACAAATAAAGAAATTGAAGATGTAATCAAGAATCTCCCAGCAAACAAAAGCTCGGGCCTGGACAGCTTCACAGGGGAGTTTTACTGAATATTCAAAGAAGATCTAACACCAATTCTCCTCAAACTATTCCAAAAAATTCAAGGAGAAGGAAGACTTCCAAACTTGTTTTGAGGCCAGCATAATTCTAATTCCAAAACCAAATAAAGATACTACAAAGAAAGAAAACTACAGGCCAATATCCTTGATAAACATGGATGCCAAAATCTTTAACAAAATGTTAGCAAATAAGAACCAGCAATATATTTTAAAAAATTAGTCACCATAACCAAGTGGGATTCATCAGCAGGATGCAAGACTGGTACAATATTTGCAAATCAATAAATGTGATACATCACATAAACAAAGTGAAAGATAAAAACCGTATGATTATATCAATAGACACTGAAAAAGTATTTGACAAAACAGAGCACCCATTTCTGATAAAAAATGTTCAGCAATGTGGGAATAGAAGGATCATATCTCAACATAATAAAGGCCATATATGAAAAATCGACAGCCCACATCATACTCAATGGGCAAAAAATAAAAGCATTTCCCTTAAGAACAGGAACAAGACAGGGATGCCTACTTTCACCACTCTTATTTAATGTAGTACTGTAAGTCTTAGCCACAGCAATTAGACATGAAGAAAAAATAAAAAGATGCAAATTAAAAAGGAGAAAGTGAAACTTTCATTATTTTAGATGACATTATAATATACATAGAAAACCCTAAAGACTCCATCAAAAATCTCCTAGATTTAATAAATGAATTTGGCAAAGTAGCAGGATACAAAATTAACATCAAGAAATTTATGACATTTATATACACCACTAATGAACTCACAGAAAGAGAAACTGAATAAACAATCCCATTTACCATTGCAGCAAAAAAAGTAAGATACTTAGGAATAAACTTAACCAAAGAAGTAAAGGACCTATTTGCAGAAAACTACAGGACATTGAAAAAAGAAATAGAGGAAGATATAAAAAAGTAGAAGCATATACCTGGTTTATGGATTGGAAGAATTAACATAATTAAAATGTCCATACTACACAAAGCAATCTATAGATTCAATGTAATCCCCATTAAAATTCCAATGACATATTTCACAGAACTAGAACAAATGCCTAAAATAGTTATGTGGAACCAAAAAAGACCCTGAATTGCCACAGCAATCTTGAAAAAGAAGAACAAAATAGGAGGGATCACAATACCACATATCAGGTTATACTACAAATCCATTGTAATCAGAACAGCCTGGTACTGCCACAAGAACAGGCATATACGTCAATGGAACAGAACAGAGAACCCAGAAATTGACCCAAGATGTTATGCTCAATTAGTATTTGACAAAGGTGGCACGAGCATACAATGGAGTCAAGACAGCCTCTTTAATAAATGGTGTTGGCCTGTCAGAATGGCTGCATCAACAAATCATCAAACATCAAGTGTTGGCGAGGGTGTGGAGAAAAGGGGACTCTAGTGCACTGCTGGTGGGAATGCAGACTGGTGCAGCCACTATGGAAAACAATATGGTGTTACCTCAGAAAATTAAAAATTGAACTTCCATTTGACCCAGTGATCCCACTTCTAGGAATAATCCCTAAGAAGACTAAAACACCAATCAGAAAGAATATATATACCCCCATGTTCATAGCAGCACTATTTACAATAGCTAAGATCTGGAAACAGCCCTAATGTTCATCAGTAGACAAATGGATAAAAAAGCTGTGGTACATATACACAATGGAGTACTATGCAGCTCTAAGAAAGAAAGATCTCTTATCCTTTGAGACAACATAGAGGGATCTGGAAAGTATTATTCTAAGTGAAACAAGACAAACAGAGAAAGACAGGTAGCATATGATCTCCCTTATTTGTGGAATATAATGAACATAACAATCTGAGGAATGAAGTAGTCCCAGAGATGTAGAGGTGGGGTACAGACTGACAATCCCCAGAAGAGTGGGTGGTGGGGGAGAGATAAACCACAGAACTTATATGTATGTGTTCATTAACAATGGACATGGATGACAAAACTGGGGACAGGGCAGGGAGGGAGTGGGAGGGGGGAATCGGTGGGGAAAAAAGGAGAAACATCTGTAACAAAAATAAATAAATTAATTAAAAATAAGTAAATAAATTGTGTTGGGAAAACCGGACAGCTACTTGCAAAGAAATGAAACTAGACCACCAACTTACAACCATACACAAGAATAAACTCAAAATGAATAAAATACTTAAATGTGACTCATGAATCCCTAAAAATCCTAGAAGAAAATGTAGGCAACAAAATTTCAGACATCACACACAGCAGAATTTTCACTGATACAATACCTAAGGCAAAAGAAATAAAAGAAAAAAATGAACACATGGAACTACATCAAACTGAAAAGCTTCTGCACAGCGAAAGGAACAAGCATAAAAATGGAAAGGGAACCCACTATATGGGAGAACCTAATTTCCAATGATACATCAGATAAAGGGTTAATTTTCAAAGTGTATATAGCACTCATACAACTCTTAAAAAGGAAGACAAAGAACCCAATTAAAAATGAGAAGAGGGCCCTGGCCGGTTTGGCTCAGCGGTTGGAGCACCGGCCTGCGGTACAGAGAGACCCGGGTTCGGTTCCCGCTAAGGGCATGTACCTCGGTTGCAGTTTGTCCCCGGCCCTGGTTGGTCGTGCGGGTGGCAGCCACTCGATGTGTCCCTTTCACATCGATGTTTCTCTTTCTCTCTCTCTCTCTCTTCCTCTCTCTCCCTCCCGCTCTATCTGAACAAAAAAAAAAAAAAAATGAGAAGAGGACCTAATAGACACCTCTTCAAACATGACATACAAATCGCCCAAAGACATATGAAAAAATGCTGAAAGTCACTTCTCATCACAGAGATGCAAAGTAAAACAACTAAGAAGTATCACCTCATACCTGTCAGAATGGCTGCCATCAACAAATCATCAAACAAGTGCTGGCGAGGGTGTGGAGAAAGATTCTGGATCTGATTTAATGTATAATTAATTGTAGCAGTGGTTAACTTAGTCAGAAATGTTTCCATTTTGTCTAAATATTATAGCTTTAATATGTTGAAAATGATGTTTGTTTTTTTCATGCTTACATTATGTTATTTATACTTTTAAGACTCGTAGTTTCCAATGATTGCTTATGAGGTCTTTTGTTTGTCAATTTGGGTGCATCAAATTTTCTCTTGTATTGGTTTAAGTTCATCCACTTATCACTGTTACCCAAAAGATTTCTTTCCCAAAAGATTTCTATGTATAGCTTAATTCCATTTATAAATTAATGTGGGAAGATTTTTTGTAGCACCTTGCTTGTCATATAATAAAATTAATTTATTTTTCACTAGCTCAGTCTTTTTGAAAAATTAGATAGCATTCATTGTAATGTCATGTTTATATACTTTCATTCAATTTTTTATTATTTTATTTTTGTTACAGATGTTTCCCTTTTTTCCAGTAGATACCTTCCTTCCCTCCCCCCACAGGATTGTTGTCTATGTCCATTGGTTATGCATACATGCATATAAGTTCTTTGGTTTATCTTATCCCTCCCCCCCTTCCCTCTTTCATTTTAATGTATCTTGTTTCAAAACATTGACTATGTTTTACTGTCTAATTGCCTTTAAGGAATTAGCAAAAATTTCCTCCAGAGACATTTATTGCATTTTTAGTATATTGAGCAAATACTAACTAATATGCTTTTATTAATATGTCTACTTACCATATTAATGAGACATATAAAGAGAAGGGACAGTTCATGACTTTGAAGGTAATAATTAGTTAAATTTCACGGAAGGAGCAATTGCAAGTAAATTTTTAAATAATTTCTTTATTAGTTTTTAATATAAGAAGGTATGTGTAGAAGATACTTTGTGAAATAACTTGCTTAAAGTTATAGTATATTACACACCCTGAAATGATGAATGTTGTAATTAATGATTCCAGGAAAAATAAAATTAATATCGGCAGTGGCTTATCTTTGTAAACTCCCTCCAAATTGAAATGTAACCTATTCAATCTGGAGAGATGAACATTTTATTTTATTTTTTTTATTTTTATTTTTTTTATTTTTTTTTTTAAATTATTTTTTTGTTACAGATATTTTACCTTTTTACCCCATTGACACCCCCCACCCCACCTCCGCCCCATCCCCGGCTTAGTTGTCCATGTCTATTGGTCATGCATACATGCATATAAGTTCTGTGGTTTAGAGAGATGAACATTTTAAACTCAAATGAAGTTCATAATCTAATCTATAATATTTTAAATAGCCCTGTTTTAAATCTTGGCTGATTCAAATAGTCTATTTTTCTTCTGCTCATTGCTGCCTCATAATAATAATTTATATAATTTTGTCATTTTTTACAGTATGATAATAAAGGATATGTGATTTAATTACCTGAATGAATCAATTATGCCTCTGTGGTTCATGATGCTCAATTATACTTTCAATTCAAGAATTTTCTAATGATGCTATATTGTCAATATGTACTTTTAAAATTAATTAATTAATTAATTTTTGTTACAGATGTTTCTCCTTTTTCCCCCATTGACACCCTCCTGACAATATATACTTTAATAGGCAGGTCCCCCAAAGAGAAATTATTCTTTAATTTTTTTTAATCTTCACCTGAGGATATTTTTTTCCATTTATCTTCAGATAGAGTGGGAATGGGGGAGGGAGGAGAGAGAGAGAGAGAAAGAAAGAGAGAGAGAGACATCAACTTCAGAGAGACACATCAATTGGTTGTCTCCCACAGGACCCCAACCAGGTTCCTGGGATGAACCACAACCAAGGTAAGTGCCCTTGACCGGGATCAAACCTTTGGTCCACCAGACGACACACTAACCACTGAGCAAGACCGGCCAGGGCACAGAGAAGTTATTCTTTAAACAGACATTCCACAATATTCTGAGCCAAAATATTTCAAGTGGAATGGAAAAAAGTCTACACAAAACAGATTATTTTTCACTATGAATAGTTTAGGTTGCTAAAGTTGTACATCTATACCACATGTTAATGATCATTTTTGTTTAAAAAATACTAGTTATAACTAAAGTATAAGTTACTTTAGTAATAGATGTCATGGATTATGTCCAAAATCAAAGGTTGTGTATTCCTAATTTGGAAACTTTGATGTTGTCAGGTAGTATCACATATTTACCCTCTTAATTTTTACCATTTTCTAAATAATTTTATTTCATTTTATATAACTTACTTTAAAGAGTAAACTACTTTTAAGTTTGGGGATGTAGAATCTCTACATAATATTAGAAATTTAAGTAAATTCTTAAAAGCAAGTACAGAGAAGACAGAAAATGTTTGAAAAAAGAAGTGGCTCACAACCAAATTAATGTATGTAAACAGTTTGTAAAAATAATATTTATTTGCCCTTCCTTGATCTCCAGAAAGAAAAAGAATAAACACAGAAGAAAGGATGTTTATCTTTGAATTAAAAAATATAGCAAATTATATTAACTACAGAAGCTGAACAAGTAGAAGGAAAATCTGGTGATTAGTTATTTCTCAGTACCAATGTTAAATAGTGGTTTCAAAGAGATATATTTATGTCAACATTCAGTTGCTTGAAAAGTCATTCCTAAAAGTGGAAGTCAAAATATCCCTTCTTTAACTACAATATGTACTTCGGTGCCATGCTTAAATAGCTGAAGCCAGAAGAACCTGTCTCTGAATGAAATACATAATTCTGCAATCATCTGAGCAATGGGATTTTAATAAAACTGACAAGCTAGATGACAGATGTTGGAAGAGATAGTTTTGTATTGGAGGACTTGATTCCCTTCAAATATTTCATCAGTTTGCTTTCAGAAATTCTAAATTACCAGTCATATTTTGAACCTCAAAGCTTTGCTGTTACCTCACATCCATCCTTTGTGCATGTTTCCCTAATGATTATTACACACAAAATATCACAATTATTACTGAAGTATTTTTTTATTTAAAGTCATTTCTTTCTTATACCTTTCCCCCTAACTTTTCCCTGTCCAACATAATTGTTGCCTTTTGTTTCATACTAAACCATTTACTTACTGAAGAATCTTCACTACATTGATTCAGGTCAAATGCCACTGTCACAGGGATCTTTATGAGAATAAAAATTTATTAGAGTGAGGTAGTTACAACAATATTAAATTTTAGCAAAAGAATTCTGTCAGTTCCTTGGAGCTTTTGGCAATGGACTTGACTAGTATAACTGTTAGCAAAGTTGTTTTGTCATGTACAGCTCTTTTCTTCATATGTTTCTCCATAGAGACTTCATCACCCCAACAAAAGCAGCAGTAGCCAGGAGCAAAAGTGCTTCTTCATCATCAATCCCTGGAAAAGATATTCTAGGTAACAGGCATTGGGTAGAAACCTGAAAAGTGTTAGTATTTGTACTTAAAGAGTTGGTTGTATCACTTAATATGTTGCAATAAGGCATGAAAATAATTTGAATCAATAGTTTCCAAGTGAGTGATTTTACCCAACATTTTATGTTGCATGTTTATTTTATGACTTCTAGCATTGTAGAGTAGTTATTTGGGTGATAGGTCATTTATAGGATGAGATAGGTAACTTTGGTGGTGGGTGTTAAATTACAAAGCTCTGTGGTTTTCTTGACCTGTGCTTATGTGTCACAGTACTGTAAAAAGTACTGGATTTTAAAAGTATAGAAAAACTTAATATCAAAGGAGTAAGTTTTGTACTACATATCCCTTTTTCCCCTAAAATACAGAAAAATAACACTGAGATGCTCTTTGGCTTGTAATTAAGAACACAAAGGTTGTTAGTAAAATAAAATAAAATTTCAGGGTTATGTAGATTTCCTCATTTATAAGTCACATATAGTGTTAGACACGCCTGTGGGTAGTTATACCTCCTCAGTAATGGAGAGATCTAACACATTGTTCCCATCATTTGTTTTCTCCTTTTTTCTCCATTTTTTTTTTTACAGTTCATAATTCCATTTATTGTAGATGATCTTGAAATGAAAACAAAGTAACATATTTTTAAATGCCAGAACAATTTTGTTTTGCTATATATGTTGAAAATATTTTTTCAGTAATACATATGCATTACAATATTTTGGTGTATTTTTTATGTTTTTATTTATTTATTTTTGTTTGTTTTTTTATGAATTTTTATTTATTTTTTTTGTTACAGATATTTTACCTTTTTACCCCATTGGCACCCCCCACCCCACCCCACCTCTGCCCCATCCCAAGCTTAGTTGTCCATGTCCATTGGTCATGCATACATGCATATAAGTTCTGTGGTTTATCTCTTCCCACCCCCCCAACCCCCATCCCCTCTTCTGAGGGATGTCAGTCTGTGCCCTACTTCCATGTGTCTGGGTCTACAGTATTCCTCAGACTGTTATGTTCATTATATTCCGTATATAAGTGAGATCATGTGGTATTTGTCTTTTTCTGCTTGGCTTCTTTCACTTAGGATAATACTTTCCAGGTCCCTCCATGTCGTCTCAAAGGATAAGAGATCTTTCTTTCTTCCCACTGCATAGTACTCCATTGTGTATATGTACCACAGCTTTTTTATCCATTCGTCTACTGGTGGACACTTGGGCTGTTTCCAGATCTTAGCTATTGTAAATAGTGCTGCTATGAACATGGGGGTACATATATTCTTCCTGATTGGTGTTTCAGGCTTCTTAGGGTATATTCCCAGCAGTGGGATCACTGGGTCAAATGGAAGTTCAATTTTTAATTTTTTGAGGTAGCACCATATTGTTTTCCATAGCGGCTGCAACAGTCTGCATTCCCACCAGCAGTGTATTAGAGTCCCCTTTTCTCCACACCCTCGCCAACACTTGTTGTTTGATGATTTGTTGATGGCGGCCATTCTGACAGGTGTGAGGTGATACCTCATTGTTGTTTTAATTTGCATCTCTCTGATGATTAGTGATGTTGAGCATTTCTTCATATATCTCTTGGCCATTTGTATGTCCTGTTTGGAGAGGTGTCTATTCAGCTCCTCTGCCCATTTTTTAATTGGGTTCTTTGTCTTCCTTTTGTGGAGTTGTATGAGCACTCTATATATATTGGAAATTAACCCCTTATCTGATACATCATTGGCAATGATGTTCTCCCATACAGTGGGTTGCCTTTCCATTTTGATGATTGTGTCTTTTGCTGTGCAGAAGCTTTTGAGTTTGATGTAGTCCCATGTGTTCATTTTCTCCTTTATTTCTGTTGCCTTAGGTGATGTATCAATGAAAATTCTGCTCCGTATGATGTCCGAAATTTTGTTGCCTACATTTTCTTCTAGAATTTTTATGGATTCACGGGTCACATTTAAGTCTTTTATCCATTTTGAGTTTATTTTGGTATATGGTGTAAGTTGATGGTCTAGTTTCATTTTTTTGCATGTAGCTGTCCAATTTTCCCAACATTATTTATTAAAGAGGCTGTCTTTACTCCACTGTATGCTCTTGCCACCTTTGTCAAATATTAATTGAGCGTATTGCCTTAGGTCCATTTCTGGGTTTTCAGTTCTGTTCCACTGGTCTATATGCCTGTTCTTGTGCCAGTACCAGGCTGTTTTGGTTACAGTCGCTTTGTAGTATAACCTGATATCTGGTATTGTAATCCCACCTACTTTGTTCTTCTTTTTCAAGATTGCTGTGGCTATTCGGGGTCTTTTTTGGTTCCATATGAACTTTTGAAGTATTTGTTCTAGTTCTATGAAATATGTCGTTGGTATTTTGATTGGGATTGCATTGAATCTATAGATTGCTTTGGGTCGTATGGACATTTTAATGATGTTAATTCTTCCAATCCATGAACAGGGTATGTGCTTCCACTTTTTTATATCTTCCTCTATTTCTTTTTTCAATGACCTGTAGTTTTCTGCAAATAGGTCCTTTACTTCTTTGGTTAAGTTTATTCCTAGGTATCGTAATTTTTTTGGAGCGATGGTAAATGGGATTTTTTTTTAGTTTTTCTTTCTCTGAGTTAATCATTGATGTACAAGAATGCCGTCGATTTCTTGACGTTAATTTTGTATCCTGCTACTTTGCCAAATTCATTTATTAAGTCTAATAGATTTTTGATGGAGTCTTTAGGGTTTTCTATGTACAATATCATGTCATCTGCAAATAATGACAGTTTCACTTCCTCCTTTCCAATTTGGATCCCTTTTATTTTTTCTTCATGTCTGATTGCTGTGGCTAAAACTTCCAGTACAATGTTAAATAAGAGTGGCGAAAGTGGACATCCCTCTCTTGTTCCTGTTCTTAATGGAAATGTTTTTAGTTTCTGTCCATTGAGTATGATGTTGGCTGTAGGTCTTTCATATATGGCCTTTATTATGTCGAGATATGATCCCTCTATTCCTACATTGCTGAGCGTTTTTATCAGAAATGGATGCTGGATTTTGTTGAATGCTTTTTCAGCATCTATTGATATGATCATGTGGTTTTTATTCTTCATTTTGTTTATGTGGTGTATCACGTTTATTGATTTGCGAATATTGTACCAGCCTTGCATCCCTGGAATGAATCCCACTTGGTCATGGTGAATAATTTCTGGATCCTATTTGCTAATATTTTGTTCAGGATTTTGGCGTCTATGTTCATCAGGGATATTGGCCTGTAGTTTTCTTTCTTCGTAGTGTCTTTTTCTGGTTTTGGAATTAGAATTATGCTGGCCTCATAGAACGTGTTTGGAAGTCTTCCTTCTTCTTGAATTTTTTGAAATAGTTTGAGGAGAATGGGTGTTAGTTCTTTTTTGAATGTTCGGTAAAACTCCCCCGTGAAACCATCTGGGCCTGGGCTTTTGTTTGCTGGGAGAGTCTTGATTACCTCTTCAATTTCCTTAGTTGTTATTGGTCTGTTCAAGTTTTCTATCTCTTCCGGGAATAGTTTTGGGAGACTGTGTGTTTCTAGAAATTTGTTCATTTCACTTAGATTGTCGAATTTGTTGCCATATAGTTGTTCATAGTAGTTGTTAACGATCTTTTGTATTTCCGTAGTGTTGGTTGTTACTTCTCCTCTTTCATTTCTGATTTTGTGTGTTTGGGTTCTCTCTCTTTGTTTCTTGGTGAGTCTAGCTAAGGGTCCATCCATCTTGTTTATCTTTTCGAAAAACCAGCTCTTTGTTTCATTGATCCTTTGAATTGTTTTTTTGCTCTCTATGTCGTTTATTTCTGCTCTGATCTTTACTATTTCCTTCCTTCTACTTGCTCTGGGGTTTTCTTTTTGTTTGCTTTCTAATTCTTTAAGTTGTGAGGTTAGACAGTCAATTAGAAATTTTTCTTGTTTTTTGAGGTAGGCCTGTAGTGCTATGAACTTCCCTCTCAGAACTGCTTTCGCTGCATCCCATAGATTTTGTGTTGTTGTGTGTTCATTTTCATTGGTTTCCAGGAAGTTTTTAATTTCTTCCTTGATCTCCTCGGTGACCCATTCATTGTTTAATAACATGCTATTTAGCCTCCATGTGTTGAAATGTCTTTGCATGTTCTTGTTGCAATTGATTTCTAGTTTCATGCCATTGTGATCTGAGAAGATGCTTGATATGATTTCAATCTTCTTGAACTTGTAGAGATTTAGTTTGTGTCCTATCATGTGGTCTATCTTTGAGAATGTCGCATGTGCACTTGAGAAGAATGTGTATTCTGTAGTTTTGGGGTGTAATTCTCTGTAGATATCTATTAAATCCATTTGGTCTAGTCCTTCATTTAGAGTCTCTGTTTCCTTGCTAATTTTTTGCCTAGAGGATCTATCCAGTGCTGTCAACGGGGTGTTGAAGTCCCCTGCTATGATTGTATTGTTGTCGATTTCTCCTTGGAAGTCCTCCAGAAGATTTTTAATATATTTTGGTGCTCCTATATTGGGTGCATATATGTTTATCAAGGTTATATCTTCCTGTTAGATAGATCCTTTCAATATTATGTAGTGGCCGTCTTTGTCTCTAGTTATGGTGTTCATTTTGAAATCTATTTTATCAGATATGAGAATTGCTACCCCAGCTTTTTTTTGCTTTCCATTTGCTTGAAAAATTTTTTCCATCCCTTCACTTTCAACCTATGTGAGTCTTTTGTTGAGAGGTGGGTCTCTTGTAAACAACATATAGATGAGTCATGCTTTCTTATCCAATCAGCTACTCTGTGTCTCTTTATGGGAGCATTCAATCCATTTACGTTTAAGGTGATTATTGATATGTATTTATTTATTGCCATTTTTGTTTAGTGTGGTTCTATTTTTCTTCCCATTTCTACTGCTAATTACAGCAGTCCTTTTAACATTTCTTGCAGTGCTGGTTTGGTGCTGATGTATTCCCTTAGCCTTTTTTTTGTCTGGGAAGCTCTTTATTTGATCTTCTATTTTGAATGATAGCCTTGCTGGGTAGAGTAGTCTTGGATTCAGATTCTTGTTTTTCATGACTTTGATTACTTCATGCCATTCCCTTCTGGCCTGTAGTGTTTCTTGTGAGAAGTCAGCTGAGAGCCTTATGGGGTTCCCTTTGTAGGTAATCTGTTGCTTATCTCTTGCTGCTTTTAGGATTCTCTCTTTGTCTTTAATTTGTGGCATTTTAATTACTATGTGTCTTGGTGTGGGCCTGTTTGGGTTCTTCTTACTTGGGACTCTGTGTGCTTCTTGAACTTGAATGCCTTCTTCCTTCACCAAATTAGGGAAGTTTTCTCTCACTATTTTTTTGAATATATTCTCTATCCCTTGCTCATGTTCTTCTTCTTCCGGGACTCCTATGTTGCGAATATTATTACGTTTCCAGTTGTCCCATAGTCTCTTAAGCTGTCTTCCTGTTTTTTAATAGTTTTTTCCTTTTGTTTTTCTGATTGGTTGATTTTTTCTACCCTGTCTTCTAATTCACTGATCCGGTCCTCAGCTTCCCCTACTCTGCTCTTTAAACCTTCCAATGTGTTTTTCATTTCTGATATGTCATTTTTTATCTCTTCTTGTTGGTTTTTAATTTCCATTTGGCTTCTTTTCAGTGTCTCTATGTCCTTACTCATGCTGTTCAGCTTCCTCAAGATCATGGGTCTGAATTCTAGCTCTGTTAACATACCTTATTGCTCCACATTGATCTCATCTTCGGTGGAAGTGTCTTGCTCTTTCATTTGGCTTCTGTTTCTGTGTTTCACCATTTTGGCTATCACTGTGGGCTTTGGAGCCTGTCAAGTTATCCCTGTGGGTGTTGGTGTTCTGCTGTTTGTGGCTCCCTCTCCTGTGTTTAGATGAGCGAGGGAGGACCCACGTTGAACACCACTGTCAAGTCTTACTTTCCTGGTTAAAGTTGCCAGCCCAGGAAATGTACTGTTATCCTCTAGCTTTTTGCCTGGAAGCTAGCAGTCTAGGTTAATTGATGAGTTTTGGGTTGTCAGTTGATTGAAAAACTGTCTCTGGTGCTCAGCCAAGGGGCTTTCAGGAGGGTGGGGCAGATGCTGGTTGTTAGTGAGCCTCAATTAGCACTTCAATGGCCCACAGGGTGGGGTTGGATCTCCGAGGGAGGGGCTGCTGCCTCTCCTCAGAGCTCTGGGAAGGAGCAATGTGGCCACCGTCCTGAGTGGCTGCACTCAGCCAAAGCTCTGAGCGCCCTCCAAACCCCGAGTGTCCCGACACAATTCCCGTCCAGTCTGCCCTCCCTCTGCCAGAGCCCAAGGTGAGTGGCTGTGGCTGTTTCAGCCTCTGTCCCGGCTCTGCGCTGTGGAGCCGCCTGGGAGTGTAACCCGCGGGCGCTGCTCCCAGCTGAGGCTGCTGCCGAGCTGCCTACCGTGGGCTCCCAGCCCCGTCTCGCGCCTTCGCAAGCCTTCCGCGATAGAGTCAGTGTCCCTCGTTGTATGGTCCTAGCAAGCTGCTTTTCTGTTGGTTTTTCCCGTCGATTTGTCTTTGTTATAGTTGTAATTCCTGTTTGGTTCTGGGAGACGGTCTGTGTAGCTCCGTTCACTCCGCCGCAGGTTCCCCAGATTTTTCTTTAAGAAGGAATTCCACACCCTCTCCAGCACTTGTTTGATGATTTGTTGATAGCAGCCATTCTGGCAGGTGTGAGGTATACCTCATCATTATTTTAATTTTCATTTCTCTGGTGATTAGTGATGGTGAGCATTTCTTTATATGTCTCTTGGCCATTTGTATGTCCTTTTTGGAGAGGTGTCTATTTAGGTCCTCTGCCCCCACTTTTTTTCAATCCTCACCTGAGGACATTCCTGCATTTATCTTCAGATAAAGTAGGAGGAAGAGAGGGGGGAACAGAGAAAGAGAAAGAGAGAGACATCGATATGAGAGAGTCACATTAACTGGTTGCCACCCACATGGCCACAACCAAGGTACATGCCCTTAGCAGGAACCAAACACAAAACTCTCTGTTCTACAGGCCCATGCTCTAACCACTGAGCAAAACAGGCCAGGGCCATTTTTTAATTGGGTTCTTTTGCGGAGTTGTATGAGCACTCTATATGTTTTGGAAATTAACCCTTTATCTGATGTATCATTGGCAATTATGGTCTCCCATATAGTGGGTTCCCTTTCCATTTTGGTGGTTGTTTCTTTTGCTGTGCAGAAGCTTTTTAGTTTGATGTAGTCCCATGCGTTCATTTTTTCCTTTGTTTCTCTCTTGCCTTAAGTGATGTATCAGTGAAAATTCTCTGCGTATGATGTCTGAAATTTTGTTGCCTACAGTTTCTTCTAGGGTTTTTATGGATTCATGAGTTACATTTAAGTCTTTTATCCATTTTTACTATATTCTTGTGTATGGTGTAAGTTGATGGTCTTGTTTCATTTTTTTGCATGTAGCTGTCCAATTTTCCCAACACCATTTATTAAAGAGGCTGTCTTTACTCCACTGTATGCTCTTGCCACCTTTGTCAAATATTAATGGAACATATTGCCTTGGGTCCATTTCTGGGTTTTCAGTTCTGTTCCACTGGTCTATATGCCTGTTCTTGTGCCAGTACCAGGCTGTTTTGGTTACAGTCGCTTTGTAGTATAACCTGATATCTCGTATTGTGATCCCACCTACTTTGTTCTTCTTTTTCAAGATTGCTGTGGCTATTTGGGGTCTTTTTTGGTTCCATATGAACTTTTGAAGTATTTGTTCTAGTTTTGTGAAATATGTCATTGGTATTTTGATGGGGATGGCATTGAATCTATAGATTGCTTTGTGTAGTATGGACTCTAGTACACTGCAGGTGGGAATACAGACTGGTGCAGCCACTATGGAAAACAGTATGGTGTTTCCTCAAAAAATTAAAAATTGAATTGTCATTTGACCCAGTGATCCCACTTCTAGAAATATATTTTAAGAATCCTGAAATACCAATCAGAAAGAATATATGTACCTCTATGTTCATAGCAGCACTATTTATAATCACTAAGATCTGGAAACAGCCCAAGTGTCCATCAATAGATGAGTGGATAAAAAAGCTGTGGTAGCCCTGGCTGGTTTGGCTCAGCGTTAGAGCGTCCGCCTGCGGTCCAGAGAGACCCGGGTTCGGTTCCCGCTAAGGGCATGTACCTCGGTTGCAGTTTGTCCCCGGCCCTGGTTGGTCATGCGGGTGGCAGCCACTCGATGTGTCCCTTTCGCATCGATGTTTCTCTCTCTCTCTTCCTCTCCCTCCCACTCTATCTGTACAAAAAATGGAAAAATGTCCTCGGGTGAGGATTAAAAAAAAAAAAAAAAAAAAGCTGTGGTACATATATACAATGGAATACTATGTAGCTGTAAGAAAGAAAGATCTCTTATCCTTTGAGACAACATGGAGGGACCTCGAGAGTATTATGCTAAGCTAAATAAGCCAATCAGAGAAAGACAAATACCACATGATCTCAGTTATTTGTGGAATATAATGAACAAGGTGGGCTGATGAACAAAATAGACTCAGAAACATTGAAAGAAATATGGTTCAGACTGACAAACCTCAGAAGAGCGGAGCAAGGGGAGGAGATGAATCAAAGAACTTATATGCATGTATGCATAACCAATGGACATTGACAACAATGCTAGGGGAGGGGGGGGCGGGATGGTCTAGGGGGGAAAAAGGAGAAACATCTGTAACAAAAATAAATTAATAAAAATTGGAGAAAAATAAACAAACAAATAAATAAATAATAAAATATTATAACTGGGAGTGGGGGGTGGGGAGGGATTTCACAGCAAATTCTTTATAACAGGAAAAATATTTTTCTTATAAAGTATTCATTCTTGATGTCTTATGACCCTCACTTTGATATATGGTTTATTTAAAATAAAGAAATTACTGCCTGGTTGGTGTGACTCACTGGTTGAGCATCGACCCATGCACTAAGAGGTCACTGGTTTGATTTCTGGTCAGGGCACATGTCTGGGTTGTGGGCCTGATCCCCAGTGGGGGTGTGTGTGCAGGAGACAGCCAGTCAATGTTCTCTCTTATCGATGTTCTCTCTTATCGATGTTTTTATCTCTCTCTCCTTCTCCCTTCCTTTCTCTCTAAAATCAATACAGAAAAATATTTTTAAAATGTTAAAAATAAAATAAAGAAATTAGCCCTGGCCAGTTTGGCTCAGCAGTTAGAGTGTCAGCCCACAGACCAAAGAGTCTTGGGTTCTATTCCAATCAAGGGCACATGGCTCAGTTGTGGTTCGGTCCCTGGCCCTGGTTGAGGTCATGTGGGAGGTAGCCAATCAATGTGTCTCTCTCACATCGATATTTCTGTCTCTTTCTCTTTCTCTTTTTCCCTCCGGCCCTTTCTTCTACTCTGTCTAAAAAATAAATAAGTAAAAAATAAATAAGCCTAAGTGGTATGGCTCAGTTGGTTAAGCATCATCCTGTGCACTGAAAGATCAAAGGTTCAATTCCTGGTCAGGGCGCATACCCAGATTTCGGGTCTATTCCCTCGTTGGGGAGCATGCAGGGACAGCAGCTGATTGATGTTTCTCACTCACATCGACGTTTCTCTCTTTCTCCCTCTATCTTCCTCTTTCTTTAAAATCAACAAACGCATATTTAAAAAATAAAATAATGAAATTAGTCACATGGACTAAAGTATTATCATATGCCTTCATGCGTTTACCTTATGTTACTGATAGTCTTGGATTCTTTCGTTATCTACAGTTAGCCAGATTATGATCAGCCAAATATTGTAATATACTATTATCAATGGTTAGCTAAATAGTAATAATTTAATAAAAATTAACAAATTTAAAAATGTATGCTAGATATATTTTTGTTTAATTAAGTATTTAAGATTTCTACACTTCATTTAGATTGAATATAAACTTGTTTTCCTCTATATTCAGATATAAGTATTTTTTCCCACATAGGGTCAACTTAGTAAGTTATCTCAAAATAGCTAAACTAAAGTAGGAGTGTGGAGTACATTATTTCATTTTGGAATAAGTAGTTGTTAAAAAGAAATATTACTTCTGTTGTGGTGGGGATTTGGGGTTTTGAACAAAATCTGTTATATAGTCACTGTTAGATTGCTTTTCATAAATTTTAGACCATAAATATATATATGGTTTGTTTTTATATGATTGATTGTCTTACACCTCTTTGTTGGACGGAGAGGCAGTAAGTTCCCTAAACTAACTGTTTCACATGTTAATTTAAACTAGAGTCTGGTAATAAAAGCACACAAGAGATTATGAATGCTGAGGGAGCAACAACAATTTTGGCAGCAAAACACCTTGCTCGTAAACATTTAAAAAAAAAAGAAAAACTACAAAAAAAAAATGGAGCAAAGGTCAGTACAATATCATCCTTTCTATGCTATAAATCTTGGCTGGGCCTAAAATTTGAAAGTCAAAATTTACCCTCAAGTTAGATGTATTATAAATTCTCAAAGAGTGATTGACTTTTTCTTTAGCATGAATCAGAAATGAGTGTGGGAAACATGTCAAGCAGAGAGAGGACACTGATGTGTAGATGAATGGCATAGGCCTCTTTCACCTTTATGCATCATGTCCCTTGAAGGTATGATATAGAGATGCATAAAGAGATCAAAACTTCTGTCAGGATTCTGGATCTCAGCAATGGAACCTGAGTAATCACATAAGACCTTTTCTGTTGGCATTCACTGGTGTCAGCCCTGTCTTTTTCAAAGGCCTTTTGTAACTTTAGAATTTATAAACCTGGGAAGTATACTTTCTTGTGTTTTACTAATGGTGCTTTCCAATGACCTTTGGGACACCTGAATTTCATTAGTCATTGCTGGAAAGATTTTCTGCGGACATCAGATTTCATGTACAGCTGCATGCATTGTAAGTCAATCAAAAGGTTCCTTGATTCACCATCTTGAGGCCTGTTCAAGTTGGGGCCCTGAATTGTAAACCACTGTCTATTACCTGACTTTTTTTTTTAAGTATTAAGTGTTTTGTTTTGTTTTGTTTTTAATAATATAATCACATGCTTTCCATATCCTTTACATGGCTTTGGGAGAAAGGACACAGGGATATTGTGAATATCTAAAAACTATAATTTGAAGACTATTACTCATTGTCTCATGTAAACAGAGCTGATTTAGCTTGTTTTTTATTTTTATTTTTTCAGAGAGACAGAGGAAGGGAGGGGGAGAGAGAAACACTAATATGAGTGGGAAACATTGATCACCTGCCTCCTGCATGCCCCCTACTGGGGATTGAGCCCACAGCTCGGGCATGTGTCCTGACTGGGAATCGAACAGGCAACCTTTGGGTGCACAGGAGAATGCCCAACCAACTGAGCCACACTGGCCAGAGCTGATTTAGCATTTTAAAAGCCCTCAATACTGGTATTTGTGGATTGGGCTTTTTTCCTCTGGGTACTACCAGACCCTCCTCTAAATTACCCCTATTACACCCCCATGTGATATTGGGTGTGAGCATATGTAAGTGGAGAGTTCCATGTGTCTAAAACAGTTAAGAAAGAGTTATAGTCTTCCCCTGACACCCCTCAGTGTTTTAAGATGCAAAGTAGCTCACCACTTGATAGAAATATTTTTCTACTTCCAAGGGCTAGTTTTCCCCATTTAAAAAAGGTGAAATTATGCAAATCTTGTGAAGTAACAACACAGAAAATGTAATGAATCTGGTATAAATACAAATTGTACTTACTGCAAGCCATATATGGTAGAGACCAAGACAAATACTAAGAGTTGTTTAAATATTTATGTCATTAGAAAAGAGAAAGATATGGCAAAGAAAGCAGTTTGCCAAAGTACGTAAGTGAAACTACGTACTTTGAAACTATTAATGGTCTGTTAACCGCTATTAATGATAACCCTGGGGTCCTGGAAGGGACTAACACATGCCTTCCAAATCCTCAAAATAATAGCCTAGTTTTGTACATTTTAACTAACGCTTTAAAAACTGCTAATCCATATATGTTATAGATACTCTCAATCAAAAGGTTATGTTCTTTTAGCTGGATAACATTTTACTTTTTAATTTTTTAAACCTGTGTTGTCTGCTATCATTCTGATATATTGAGGTACAACATTTTTATATAAATTTCCTAGAAAGGGGACACCAAATTAAAAGCTCAAGAGGAGGTCAACAAACTCAAGAAGGAGCAGGAAAAAATTATGTTACAGAATTCACAAGAAAGATTAGAAGGAAAAAAAGGTAATCTCTCTCTCTTGCTCTCGCTTTCACTCTCACTCTTTGTTTGGGGAGTTTCATTCTTTGTTTAAAACAATGTTAGGCACATAATATCAGCACATGTTTTTGATGATCACAAATAAGTGACATGCCAGCCCTTGGTTGTTTTCCCACTCTACTCTTTTCTTCCTTATCTAAGGATATGATCTTTCCTGCCTAGAAGGGTCTCCTTTTATTGACCATATCTATCCCTCATGGAACAGTGATGACCATTACAGTGATGCCTCGATATAGCAAACTTATGGAAACAAAGCTCCTTTGAACAGAATTACTCAGGTCATGGTAGGGGTTGGTGGCAATTAGGTTTTCTTCTAACCTGGACCAGAAAGTGCAGGTCTCTCTGAGAGACCAAAGTGCAGGCTTTTTGTATAGCAGAACCTCACTTTGTGTAACTTACATGCCTCATGTGGAAGCAAGGAAGGCCTCGTTCCTGGTGGAGGTGCTACAAGGCCTCTGTCAGATCCATCACCCTGAGGAAGGCAGAGAGTTGCAGCTCTCCTTATTTACAGGAAAAGAAGTGTACACTGGGAAAATAATTCTTAGCCCTCCTATGTGTGTGCTCTTTCTAGTAACAAAATCTCTGACAGTGTAGCATCATTGGGGTGCATTCTTTTCATTAACATCAGCCTCAGGCATGGTCTGTTTAGACTAAAACTATATTTAAAAGTTCTGGTTGGTTTGCAATAGTATATGCTTAGGCTAAGTAATGCATTTCAAAGTCTTCAAAATTAGGAGTGAGGAATCATTCGGATTTTTGTATTACCATAGCAAAAACAGTTATCACCACTCAAAGCATTTTCTAGATGACTGAATTTCAACTGCTGGCCAAGTCTGTGTCAGTTAAGTGTGTGGATTTGGAATAGTCATTGATATTATCCACTTCTGGAAAATGGAAATAACCAACTTCTTCAGGACCAATGTTTTGTACAATTCATTTTCATGTTTGAAATTTTATTTTCCTTTAAATAGAGACTTGAGGAAATGATGAAGCAGACAAAGAAGAAAGATTCAAATGTCTCAAAAGTAGTCTCCATGATCCTACCAGCAGTATATAAACATCCCTGCTGCTTCACATTCTTTTTAAGTTTTGGCAGTCTAGTGGTAATGAAATAAAGTATCACATTGCATTTTACTGATATTAAAAGGGTTGAGCATGTTTTTCAGATCTTTAGTTATCTTTCATGGTTTTTATTTTCCTTTTTAAAATATATTTTTGTTGAATTTTTAGAGAGAGATAGAAACATCAGTGTGAGAAGGAAACGTCAATCAGCTGCCCCCTGCATGCCCTCTACCTGGGGATCGAGCCCACAACCCAGGAATGTGCCCCTGATCGGTAATCAAACCAGGACCTCCCAGTTCATGGGGCGATGCTAAATCCACTGAGCCATAGCAGCAGACTCTTTCATGTTTTTATCTTGTGTGAAATGCTTATTAAGGCCTTTTGCCCAGAATTTTTGGGCTGATTTGTCTTTTTCTTACTAATTTGTAGTTCTGTAAATGTTCTATATTCTACTTCTTTCTTGGAAATAATTTTAAAAAATGAGGATTGTGGGACAATTTCAAGCCTGCCAACATTCGCATCATAGACGTGCCAGAAGGAGAAGAGAGAGAACAAGAAATTGAAAACCTATTTGAAATACTAATGACAGAAAACTTCCCTAACTTGGTGGAGGAAGCAGACATACAAGTCCAGGAAGCACAGAGTTCCAAACAAGATGAACCCAAAGAGGTTCACACCAAGACACTCCATCATCAAATTGACAAAGGTTAAATACAAAGAGAGAATCTTAAAAGTAGCAAGAGAAAAGCAGTTTATTACCTACAAAGGAGATCCCATAAGACTGTCAGCTGATTTCTCAAAAGAAACTTTGCAGGCCAGAAAGGAGTGGCAGGAGATATTCAAGGTGATGTAAAGCAACGACCTACAACCAAGACTACTATATCCTGCAAAGCTATCACTTAGAATTGATGGACATATCAAGAATTTCCCAGATAAGAAAAAGCTAAAGGAGTTCATCACCACAAAACCAGTATTATATGAAATGTTGAAGGGTCTTTTTGAAGGAGAAGAAGAATAAAAATATGAACAGTAAAATGGCAATTAATACATATCTAGCAACAATTGAATCTACAAACAAAATAAGCAAGCAGAACAGAAACAGACTCATAGATACAGAGAACTTTTTGTTGCTTGCCAGATGGGCATGGACTGGGGGGAATGGGTGAATTAAGAAGTACAAATTGGTTGATAGACTGATGAACCTCAAAGCGAAGGGGGGAGGGAGGGCGGGATGAGATAAACCAAAGAACTATGCATATATGCATAACCAATGGTACCGGCAATAGTGTGGGGAAGGCAGGAAGGTGGCAAGATTGGGGAGGAGGGGGTCAATGGGGAAAAAAGGAGGTACATCTGTAATACATTTAACAATAAAGATGAGTTTTTAAAAAAAGGAATACTCTATGGGTGATTACTTGAAAGACATTAACCTACAAGACCCGTGGAAACACTCTACTAAGAGGCACAGTGATGATGAGGAAAGAGCACTGGAGCTAGAAAATCCACATTAGTCCTCACTCCACCTTACTGGCCATGTCCCAGGTCAGCTTGAAGAAGGGTCAGGGTTCCTGCAGCCTTCACACTTAACTGCTCATAGTGCTTCGACATGTCCATGGATCCTAGGACTTTGTAGGACACACTTTGAAAACCAGCATGTTCTGTGATCTCCAGACCCGCTTCCAGCCCTCCCATTTTATCATTCTGAAAGTTCATTTATTTCCAAAGCATTTCTTAAAAATTAAAGTATAAAAGTATAAAACTTCTTTCAGGACAAAACCTTGGTTTGGGGATAATCAGGATTATCCACCGGCTGCACCCAGATTATCATTCAGGGCAGAGGTCTGTGCAATTCACTTCTCAACCTGTGTTTCCAAAACCAAAAGGCCTTTGTTTTTCTTTCCTTGAGAAGCTCTCTTTGACATTGAGAGGCAGCATAGGCTGGTTTAAAGATTGGGGATATGGAGAACATTTATAAGAGCACCAGGTATGTGAGCAACTACAGGGTGGCAGCTGGGGGTCCTGGTCCCATTTTGAAGGAAAGATAGCCAGGGCCCAGTTGCTAGGAGAGTAGCATCTTCTCTACTGATCTTTTCTTTCTGGTCACATATGTAATCCTCATGCAGCCTGGAAGAGAATTTATCCTCCATTCTGGGTTTCAACTTCCAGGCCCATCTCCCAAAATTCCTCTGCCTCCGACTTGAACCAGACATAGAAAATAACTATCCAAAAAAAGAAATCATCAAAAAGGAATTTTAGCAGATCTCAGAAGATGCTCACTCATGTCATCTTGACACTGGCCTACAAAGAAGGGTTCTGAGTAAAGAGTTGTTTTGATTTCCTGTAAAAATCTTCATTGTTGTCGTATTTTCCTGTCAACAAGTGTTTGAGTGTGCATCAAGGGTGTGTTTATAAAATAGCAATTCTTAAATTTCTAAAAGAATCTCTACTGAAAGAATAATTTTCTCTCAGTACATATTTGAAACCTTAAAATAAAATAATGTTTATTCTATTTAACAATTACATTAATTTAGCAATTAAAAACTCCTGTTTGATTTTACAGAGAACATAGTAGGTTATTCAAGGGACTCAAGATTGCTCACAAGGGCTTTGTTGGATTGTTTCTAATATGCCGATACCAAAGTTTGCAAAATAGAATAAAGCATATTTTACCATTATGTATGTCTTTTTTAAAGTGTGCCAGCTGAGTACACAAGCAGTGATGCCTCCAAATGCTGGGAGTCCTAGAAAGCATGATCTTGCAAGTATTTCCTTTTGGAGTACATATTGGGATTTATCTACAAAAATATGTATTATTCTTATTGTGTACATAAGGCAGTATTTGGCTGTTGTCTGGTAGGGTATGTTTAATTACTCCAAATGTTTACTGTGTACAATATTTTTTTGTTTGTGCCCTGCAGTCCTGCTCTTCAGTATACACCCATGCTTGAGATACGGAACCAAAATTTGCTTGCCTTTCTCTAGCCACTGGCTGCAAGTGAGTATAGAACCAGTGTTATTCTTCAGTCCTTGTGATAGATAGGCACACAGACATACACATGTACATGCATGCACACACACACACACACACAAGCTATATATATTTACTGAAATGCAATGAATCCTGATTGAAGCTATTGATTAAAACTTTAATGCAAATTAGTTGTACGAATGCTAGTGAGTTTTCTGGTGAATCACAAATACTTCAAAGCAGGCCCTTGTTCCTTTCTAGTCACCAGTCTTGGATTAGTGAGTGGAAATAATTATTCTTTATTGTTCCTTAGTTCTTTGCTATTCAGAGTACTATGCCTTTGTTATATATTAAATTTTGGGGCCTTAGATTTTTTTAAATTTTATTATTCTTACAAATGTGTCTCCTTTTTTTTCCCCTTTAAAACCCTCCTCCCCATCTCCCCCACCCTGTCCCCGGCTTTGTTGTCCATATTCATTGGTTATTCATACATGCATATAAGTTCCGTGGTTTATTTCTTCCCTCACACCACCACCCCCTCTTCTGAGGGTGGTCAGTCTGAACTCCACTTCCACATCTCTGGGTCTACCCTATTTCTCAGACTGTTATGTTCATTATATTCCACAAATAAGTGAGATCATGTGGTATTTGTCTTTTTCAGCTTGGCTTGTTTGGCTTAGGATGATACTTTCAAAGTCCCTCCATGTCATCTCAAAGGATAAGAGATCTGTCTTTCTTACAGTTGCATAGTATTCCATTGTGTATATGTACCATGGTTTTTTTATCCATTCATCTACTGATGGACACTTGGGCTGTTTCCAAATCTTAGCTATTGTAAATAGTACTGCTATGAAAATAGGGGTACATATACTTTCGGATTGGTGTTTCAGTCTTCTTAGGGTATGTTCCTAGAAGTGGGATCACTGGGTCAAATGGAATTTCAATTTTTAATTTTTTGAGGTAACACCATAGTGTTTTCCATAGTGGCTGCACCAGTCTGCATTCCCACCAGCAGTGTACTAGAGTCCCCTTTTCTCCACACCCTCGCCAACACTTGTTGTTTATGATTTGTTGATGGTGGTCATTCTGACAGGTGTGAGATGATACCTCATTGTGGTTTTAATTTGAATGTCTCTGATGATTATTGATGTTGAGTATTTCTTCATATGTCACTTGGCCATTTTTATGTCCAGTTTGGAGAGTTGTCTATTTACCTCCTCTGCCCATTTTTTAATTGGGTTCTTTGTCTTCCTTTTGCTGAGTTATATGAATACTCTATGTATTTTGGAAGTTAACCCATTATCTGATGTATCATTGGCAATGATGGTCTCCCATACCTTTCCATTTTGATGATTGTATCTTTTGCTGTGCAGAAGCTTTTGAGTTTGATGTAGTCCCATTTGTTCATTTTTTCCTTTGTTCCTGTTGCCTTAGGTGATGTATCAGTAAAATTCTGTTGCGAATGATGTCTGAAATTTTGTTGCCTACATTTTCTTCTAGGATTTTTATGGATTCATGGGTCACATTTAAGTATTTTATCCATTTTGAAAGTATTCTTGTGTATGGTGTAAGTTGATGGTCTAGTTTCATTTTTTTTTTGCATGTAGCTGTTTAATTTACCCAACACCATTTATTAAAGAGGCTATCTTTACTCCACTGTATACTGTTGTCACCTTTGTCAAATATTAATTGAGCATAATATCCTGGGTCAATTTCTGGGTTCTCTGTTCTGTTCCACTGGTCTGTATGCCTGTTCTTGTGCCAGTATCAGGCTGTTTTGACTACAGTGGCTTTGTAGTATAACCTGAAATCTTGTAATGTGATCCCTCTAACTTTGTTCTTCTTTTACAAGATTGCTGTGGCTACTCGAGGTCTTTTTTGGTTCCATATGAACTTTTGAAGTATTTGTTCTAGTTCTATGAAGTATGTCATTGGCATTTTGATAGGGATTGCATTGAATTTACAGATTGCTTTGGATAATATGGACATTTTAATGATATTAATTCTTCCAATCCATGAACAAGGTATGTGCTTCCACTTTTTCATATCTTCCTCTATTTCTGTTTTCAGTGTCCTGTAGTTTTCTGCAAATAGGTCCTTACTTCCTTGGTTAAATTTATTCCTAGGTATCTCAATTTTTTGCCATGATGGTAAGTGGGATTGCTTTTTCAGTTTCTCTTTCTGTGAGTTCATCATTGGTGTAAAAGAATGCCATCAGTTTCTTGATGTTAATTTTGTATCCTGCTACTTTGCCAAATTTATTTATTAAGTCTAGTAGATTTTTGATGGAATATTTAGGGTTTTCCATGTCATCCTCAAATAATGAAAGTTTCACTTCCCTTTTATAATTTGGATCCCTTTATTTTTACTTCATTTCTGATTGCTGTGGCTAACACTTCCAGTACTATGTTAAATAAGAGTGGCAAAAGTGGGCATCCCTGTCTTTTTCCTGTTCTTAAGAGAAATGCTTTTAGTTTATACCCATTGAGTATGATGTTGGCTGTAGGTCTTTCATATATGGCCTTTATTATGTCAAGGTATGATCACTCTATTCACATATTTCTGAGCGTTTTTGCCAGAAATAGATGCTGCATTTTGTCGAATGCTTTTTTCAGCATCTATTGATATGATCATGTGGTTTTCATTCTTCATTTTATTTATGTGGTGTATCACATTTGTTGATTTGTGTATATTGTACCAGCCTTGCATCCCTGGGATGAATCCCACTTGGTCATGGCAAATAATTTTTTTGATATATTGCTGGATCTGATTTGCTTGTATTTTACTCAGGATTTTTACGTCTATGTTCATCAGGGATATTGGCCTGTAGTTTTCTTTCTTTGTAGTGTCTTTTTCTGGTTTTGGAATTAGAATTATGCTGGCCTCATAAAATGAGTTTGGAAGTCTTTCTTCCTCTTGAATTTTTTGAAATAGTTTGAGGAGAATGGGTGTTAGTTCTTCTTTGAAAGTTTGGTAAAACTCCCCCATGAAGCCATCCGGGCCTGGGCTTTTGTTTGTTGGGAGTGTCTAGATTACCTCTTCAATTGTTTTAGTTATTATTTGTCTGTTCAAGTTTTCTATCTCTTCCTGGTTCAGTTTTGGGAGACCATGTGTTTCTAGAAATTTGTCCATTTCGCTTAGATTGTTGAATTTGTTGCTATATAATTGTTCATGGTAGTTGTTAACGATCTTTTGTATTTCTGTGGTGTCGGTTGTTAATTCTCATCTTTCATTTCTGATTTTGTGTATTTTTTCTACCCTGTCTTCTAATTCACTGATCTGGTCCTCAGCTTCCTCTACTCTGCTGTTTAGACCTTCCAATGTGTTCTTTATTTCTGATATATCAGTCTTTATTTCTTCTTGGTGGTTTTTAATTTCCAGATGGTTGATTTTCAACATTTCTATGTCTTTACTCATGGTGTTGATGTCCGTACTCATGCTGTTGAGCTTCCTCAAGATCATGGCTCTGAACTCTACCTCTGATAATTTGCTTAGCTGCATTTCATTTATCTCATTTTCGATAGCGTTCTCTTGTTCTTTCATTTGGGATTTGTTTCTTTGTTTCACCAGTTTCACTATCTCAGTGAGCTTTGGAGCCTGCCAAATTTTTCTGTTGGTGTTGGTGTTCTGCTGTTTGTGGCTCCCTCTACTGGGTTTGGATGAGCATGGGAAGACCCACATTAAACTCCACTGTCAAGTCTTACTTTCCTGGGTAGAGTTGCAAGCCTAGGAATTGTTTAGTTGTTCTCTCGCTTTTTGACTGGAGGCTATTAGTCATAGTTACTTGAAGATCCTGGGGTTCTCAGTTGAATGAAAAACTCCATCTAGTGTTCAGTGTAAGGGGATTTCCTGAGGGTGAGGCAGATGCTGGTTGTTAATGAGCCTCAATTTGAATTTCAATGACCCACCTGGGTGGGGTTGAATCTCTGAGGGAGGGGCTGCCCCCTCTCCCCAGAGCCCTGGGAAGGAGTAAGATGGCCACTGTCCTGAATCTTGCATGATCACAACTGAGAAAAAGCTCTGAGAGCCCTCCAAGTCCCCAGTGTCCTCACACATTTCCAATCCAGTCTGCCCTCCCTCTGCCAGAGTCCAAGGTTAGTGGCTGTTGCTATTTTAGCATTCTGTTCCTGCTCTTTGCGCTGTGGAGCCGCTTGCTAGTTTAACCTCGAAGGCGCTGCTTGCAGCTAAGATCACTCCTGTCTATGGGTTCTGAGCCTGTCCTCATACCTCCGCAATCCTACCAGGATTGATTCAGTGTCCCTGGTTATATGATCCTTGCAAGCTGCTTCTCTGTTGCTTTTTCCTTATGACTTGTCTTTATTTTAGTTGTAACTCCAGCTTAGTCCTGGAAGATTTTCTGTGTAGCTTCCATTCACTCTGCCAATATTAGATTTTAAAACGATTTTTAAACACTACTTCTTTTATATAGAATGGAGACAGTCATCTCCATTCTATATAAGAGTATTTCTGATATTTTTCTGCATAAATATCACATGCTGAATCACTCCATTATACCTCCACATAAATCTGTGCTCTGTGAAATAAACTTTGCAGGTAAAGCCAAGTTTTCTTTTCATTATAATAACACAAAATGAACTGGTGGCAGTATAAAGGTGACACCAATTATTAACCAATCAATGAACATAGGCAATTGGCAACTTCAATAAGTAATTGAATCTGCCCAGCCAGTGTGGCTCAGTCCATGAGAAGTGCCCCATGGACTGAGAGGACCCAATCCTTTCCTGGTCAGGGCACATGCCTGTGTTGCTGGCTTGGTCCCCAGTAGGGGGTGTGCAGGAGGCAGCCGATGCATATTTCTTTCTCACACTGATATTTCTATCTCTTGTTCCCTTCCTCTCTCTCTAAAAAATCAATAAAAACATATTTAAAATATAAATAAGTAATCAAATCCTGTGATGCTCCTCATTAGCTAGTCGGTAATTTGGAAGAGTTCCACTTGTGCAACATTAAGATGTGATTTTCAAAACTCTGATATTCCTGCACCTGTTTCAATGCCTATTACTCTTCCCCATCATGGGTCTGACTTATACTTGAGGCCAGTTTTTAAAGTACCTTTTTTTTCCCACTGTGGTGAAATTCACATAAGTCACCACTCAGTAGCATTTAGTACTTTCACAGTTTTGTGCAGCCATCACCACAATCTAGTTCCAGAATATTTTCATCACCATGCAAAGAAACCCTGGACCTTTACACACTCATTCCCCACTCCTCCTCCCATAGCCCTTCTAAACCTCACCTTTGGTGCTTGCCATGGATCAGGAAAATACATTTGCTTTTTGAAGTCTGAGTGTGTGCTCAGGCAGTGATTATACTGTTATATACCCATCTCTTCATGATGTCACTCACTAAGTGCATGACAGAACCAGTGTTCTGATGTGCCTATAAAGGTCTATTTCCAATCTTGAAACATGTTCTACTCCACTAGTTATTGTTTTTGATAAGGCAAGGTTCAATCTTCGAGGTCTGGAGCTTATAGCCGTTCCCCACTTAGCATTCCATTCTGTTGGTTCTTCTGTTGGAGCTGTTGAAACAGATATCCCCTGGCATGCACAGAACTTGAAATGCTGTGTAAGCACCCTATTTACAGCTGCAAAGTAATTGACGCTGATCTAGATTCCCCCTCTTGCTCTGGGCTGGTGCCCTTGAATCTGTTAGGGGACATGTTGATTGCCTCCAGTTTCCTTTCTTCTCTGGATAACCTCTTGGTGTCCTCTCCCTTGAGGAACAGGTTCCTGGACTCACCAGTAGATTCTGAGGATGAGCACTTTTCTTCCACCTATTTTATGAACATCAGAATAAAGCCTTTTAAACACTCCAATCCCGGACAACCACAAAAGTGCAGTATGGAATAATGTAAGGGACACTAGAATGATATCTGAAGACCTGAATCTTAGCCAAGGTGGCTGTGCATGTGTGCACATTATGGCCATGTAATTGTGCACGTTATGGCCCCTCTGAGCCCTCTTATCTGCTGAGTGAGGGGGTTTGCAGTACAATCTCTGAGGACCCTTTCATTCTTATTCTGAGGAGTCACTAACTCATGGTGGAAAGAGCTGGAGGACTGGGACTAATAAAACAGTAGCTAGTGTCTATAAGCAAAAGCCTGGAGGCATACTGGCTTATTCTATCTGGGGTCAATTCCCTGTGTCAGTTTCAGCGCCCCCACCCCAGACCTGGTTTATTGAAGCAGGACCCAGAAAGGCCACCTTGTCTTTAGTCTCCCCACCAGTCCAGTTCCAGTGTTTCCATAAGGGTGTATCTAACTTACTCCAACTATATTACAATAACTGTAGTTAACTTTGCACATACTATATTCCAGGAACTTTATAGGCATCACTTTAAACCTTCACAATAATCCTATGAGGTGTGGGTATTCATTTTACACAGAGATTTGTGGAGATTGGCATTTGTTCAAGGTCACACAATTAGAAACAGGTAGAGCTGACTCAAACCCAAGTTTTTCTGATTCTACATTTATTAATTTTTTTTTTTTTAGAGAAAGAGAGGAAGGTAGAGGGAGAGACAGAAACATTGATGAGAGAGGAAATCAATTGGCTGCCTCCTGTACACCCTGCACTGGGGATTTGGCCCACAACCTGGGCATGTGCCCCAACCAGGAATCAAACCGGCGACCTCTTGGTGTGTGGGTCAATGCTCAACCACCGTGCCACATTAGCCGGGTAAGTTTGTCTGATTCCAGAGCCAGCACCCCAAACTGCTTGGGGAGTGGGAACAGTGTCCTGTGGTTTGCATGGTAGTTAATATACAGTCTTTGGTGATGGAGATAAAATAATTGCAAAAGTCTATTGAGTGCTTTTATTGGTTGTCAGTCGCTCTGCTGAGCACTTATATTGTCTTCAAATCTACATGTGGTTCTCCAAGGTAGGAATTCTAAGTTGCATTTTATAGTCAAGGAAAAAAGCTCAGGTACATTAAGTAACTGGCTCAAGGGCTCATAATTAGAAAATGACAGGACAGCCAGGGTGGCCAGGATTTGAACACCAGTAGATGGGCTCCAGAACCAACTTTGATAACCACAAGTAGATATGAGTTTGTTTGTTTGTTTGTTTTACATTTCTTATTTTTTATTTCAACATTTAAAATATTCACAGACATCTTCATGGAAGAAGTACCAAATAGTATACAGGTATTACACAGTTACAGAATTACATATTTATGACTATGTAAATGTTTACCCCTAGAATTTATCTGGAAAATCACCAGTTTAAAAAAAAAAACTTTTGGGTGTTTTATTGGATTAATTTCCATAAAAAGTGAATGGCAAAGAATATCAGGAGAGATACCTAAATATTAGCCAGCACTTTTTTTATATTTCAAAATTTTATAGTACTCTTCTAACATAACCATGATAGGAATACTTAATACTCTAATCTTCTTTCCCTGTCAATAGCCAAGGCCCAAGATGTACATACTTTTTATTTTCATAAGTCTTTTTTTTAACATTATGTGGCCTGGCCAGTGTGGCTCAGTGGTTGAGCATCAACCCATGCACCAAGAGATTGCCAGTTTGATTTCTGGTCAGGGCACATGCCCAGGTTGTGGGCCAGATCCCTGGTGAGGGGCATGCAGGAGGTGGCCAATTGATATTCTCTTTCATTGATGTTTCTATCTCTCTCTCCCTCTCCCTTCTTCTCTATCTAAAATCAATAAAGAAAGAAAAAAAAAAAAACAGCCCTGGCCGGTTTGGCTCAGTGGTTAGAACATCGGCCCACAGACCGGAGAGTCCTGGGTTCAGTTCCAGCTAAGGGCATGCACCTCTGTTGCAGTTTGTCCCTGGCCCCTGTTGGGGTCATATGCAACCAATCCATGTGGCTCTCTCACGTCGATGTTTCTCTCTCTCTTTCTCCCTCCCACTCTATCAGACAATAAATTTAAAAAATATATATGCGTGGAATAGGTTAATCATCACAGGATTTTGACTAGCTAATGAAGTAGGAACAGTCTTCAAAAGAAGTTCTTAACCAGTTATGAAACAAAACGGGAATAATCAAATTATATACAGTATTTCTTTTTTAGTCGTTCTTTTAATAAAAAATCAAGAGTGTTGGAAATTGGTCAAATGCTGCTTGTAGTTTAAAAGATAAAGAGTAACACCTCATTAGAAAAGCCTTGCTGCTGAGTACATTCAATGGCTGGTATTAATTAAATTAATTTTGACATTACACAGTAAGAAACATCTGTCCAAAAGTGCCAAGCTAGCTTCCTGAAGAAATCTTACCAAAAAGATAAAAGTTTAAACAGAAAACAAAAGTACCGTTTCAGTATAAGTTAATTTGGCTCTTATTTTAACCAAGTTATTACCCTTTCCTACACACACAAAATAATAATTTCTATATACTGCATATCAAGTAACATTATAATTTTTTAATTTCTTAATTTATTTTTTTGTTACATGTTTCTCATTTTTCAACCCATTGGCACCACGCTCCCCACCCCACCCCCGCCCCATCCCCGGCTTTGTTGCCATGTCCATTGGACATGCATACATAAAATAAGTTCTGTGGTTTAGCTCCTCCCACCTCCCCACCCCCTCTTCTGAGGGATGTCAGTCTGTGCCCTACTTCCATGTTTCTGAGTCTACCGTGTTCCTCAGACTGTTATGTTCACTATATTCCGTATATAAGTGAGATCATGTGGTATTTGTCTTTTTCTGCTTGGCTTCTTTCACTTAGGATATTTTCCAGGTCCCTCCATGTCATCTCAAAGGATAAGAGATCTTTCTTTCTTACAGCTGCATAGTACTCCATTGTGTATATGTACCACTGCTTTCTCATCCATTCGTCTACTGATGGACACTTGGGCTGTTTCCAGATCTTAGCTATTGTAAATAGTGCTGCTATAAACATGGGGGTACATATATTCTTACTGATTGGTGTTTCAGGCTTCTTAGGGTACACTCCGGGAAGCGGGATCACTGGGTCAAATGGAAGTTCAATTTTTAATTTTTTGAGGTAACACCATATTGTTTTCTATAGTGGCTGCACCAGTCTTCATTCCCACCAGCAGTGTATTACAGTCCCCTTTTCTCCACACCCTTGCCAACACTTGCTGTTTGATGATTTGTTGATGGCGGCCATTCTGACAGGAGTGAGGTGATACCTCATTTTTGTTTTAATTTGCATCTCTCTGATGATTAGTGATGTTGAGCATTTCTTCATATGTCTCTTGGCCATTTGTATGTCCTGTTTGGAGAGGTGTCTATTCAGCTCCTCTGCCCATTTTTTAATTGGGTTCTTTGTCTTCCTTTTGTTGAGTTGTGTGAGCACTCTATATATATTGGAAATTAACCCCTTATCTGATATATCATTGGCAATGATGTTCTCCCATACAGTGGGTTGCCTTTCCATTTGGATGACTGTTTATTTTGCTGTGCAGTAGCTTTTTAATTTGATGTAGACCCATGTGTTCATTTTCTCCTTTATTTCTGTTGCCTTAGGTGATGTACCAGTGAAAATTCTGCTCTGTATGATGTCCGAAATTTTGTTGCCTACATTTTCTTCTAGAATTTTTATAGATTCATGGGTCACATTTAAGTCTTTTATCCATTTTGAGTTTATTTTTGTGTATGGGGTAAGTTGATGGTCTAGTTTCATTTTTTTGCATGTAGCTTTCCAATTTACCCAACACCGTTTATTAAAGAGACTGTCTTTACTCCACTGTATGCTCTTGCCACCTTTGTCAAATACTAATTGAGCATATTGCCTTGGGTCCATTTCTGGGTTTTCAATTCTGTTCCACTGGTCTATATGCCTGTTCTTGAGCCAGTACCAGGCTGTTTTGATTACAGTCGCTTTGTAGTATAACTTGATATCTGGTATTGTGATCCCACCTATTTTGTCCTTCTTTTTCAAAATTGCTTTGGCTATTCAGGGACTTTTTTGGTTCCATAAGAACTTTTGAAGTATTTGTTCCAGTTCTGTGAAATATGTCGTTGCTATTTTGATGGGGATTGCACTGAATTTATAGATTGCTTTGGGTCGTATGGACATTTTCATGATGTTAATTCTTCCTATCCATGAACAACGTATGTGCTTCCACTTTTTTTATATCTTCCTCTATTTCTTTTTTTTTTTCCTCACCCAAGGACATTTTTCCATTTTTTGTTCAGATAGAGTGGTAGGGAGGGAGAGGAAGAGAGAGAGAGAGAAAAAAACATCGACGTGAAAGGGACACATCGAGTGGCTGCCACCCGCACGACCAACCAGGGCTGGGGACAAACTGCAACCGAGGTACGTGCCCTTAGCGGGAACCGAACCTGGGTCTCTGGACCGCATGCAGATGCTCTAACCGCTGAACCAAACCGGCCTGGGCTCTATTTCTTTTTTTTCAATATCCTGTAGTTTTCTGCAAATAGGTCCTTTACTTCTTTGGTTAAGTTTATTCCTAGATATCTTAATTTTTTTGGCGTGATGGTAAATGGGATTGTTTTCTCAGTTTCTCTTTCTGTGAGTTCATCATTGGTGTACAAGAATGCCGCTGATTTCTTGACATTAATTTTGTATCCTGCGACTTTGCCAAATTCATTTATTAAGTCTAGTAGATTTTTGATGGAGTCTTTAATATCATGTCATCTGCAAATAATGACAGTTTCACTTCCTCCTTTCCAATTTGGATCCCTTTTATTTTTTCCTCATGTCTGATTGCTGTGGCTAAGACTTCCAGTACTATGTTAAATTAGGGTGGTGAAAGTGGAAATCCCTGTCTTGTTCCTGTTCTTAATGGAATTGTTTTTAGTTTCTGTCCATTGAGTATGATGTTGGCTGTAGGTCTTTCATATATGGCCTTTATTATGTCAAGATATGATCCCTCTATTCCCACATTGCTGAGCATTTTTATCAGAAATGGATGCTGGATTTTCAGCATCTGTTGATATGATCATGTGGTTTTTATTCTTCATTTTGTTTATGTGGTGTATCACGTTTATTGATTTGCGAATATTGTACCAGCCTTGCATCCCTGGAATGAATCCCACTTGGACATGGTGAATAATTTTTTTGATGTATTGCTGGATCCCATTTGCTAGTATTTTGTTCAGGATTTTGGCGTCTATCTTCATCAGGGATATTGGCATGTAGTTTTCTTTCTTTGTAGTGTCTTTTTCTGGTTTTGGAATTAGAATTATGCTGGCCTCATAGAACGTGTTTGGAAGTCTTCCTTCTTCTTGAATTTTTTGAAATAGTTTGTGGAGAATGGGTGTTAGTTCTTTTTTGAATGTTTGGTAAAACTCTCCCGTGAAGCCATCTGGGCCTGGGCTTTTGTTTGCTCAGAGAGTCTTGATTACCTCTTCCACTTCCTTAGTTGTTATTGGTCTGTTCAAGTTTTCTATCTCTTCCTGGCACAGTTTTGGGAGACTGTGTGTTTCTAGAAATTTGTCCATTTCGCTTAGATTGTCGAATTTGTTGTCATATAATTGTTCATAGTAGCTGTTAACGATCTTTTGTATTTCTGTGGTGTTGGTTGTTACTTCTCCTCTTTCATTTCTGATTTTGTGTATTTGGGTTCTCTCTCTTTGTTTCTTGGTGAGTCTAGCTAAGGGTCTATCAATCTTGTTTATCTTTTCGAAAAACCAGCTCTTTGTTTCATTGATTCTTTGAATTGTTTTCTTTTTTGTCTCTATGTCATTTATTTCTGCTGTGATCTTTACTATTTCCTTCCTTCTACTTGCTCTGGTGTTATCTTTTTGTTTGCTTTCTAATTCTTTAAGTTGTGAGGTTAGACAGTCAATTAGAAATTTTTCTTGTTTTTTGAGGTAGGCCTGTAGTGCTATGAACTTCCCTCTCAGAACTGCTTTCGCTGCATCCCATAGATTTTGTGTTGTTGTGTGTTCATTTTCATTGGTTTCCAGGAAGTTTTTAGTTTCTTCCTTGATCTCCTCGGTGACCCATTCATTGTTTAATAACATGCTATTTAGCCTCCATGTGTTGAAATGTCTTTGCATGTTCTTGTTGCAATTGATTTCTAGTTTCATGCCTTTGTGATCTGAGAAGATGCTTGATATGATTTCAATCTTCATGAACTTGTAGAGATTAAGTTTGTGTCCTATCATTTGGTCTATCTTTGAGAATGCCCCATGTGCACTTGAGAAGAATGTGTATTCTGTAGTTTTGGGGTGCAATTCTCTGTAGATATCTATTAAAACCATTTGGTCTAGTGCTTCATTTAGAGTCTCTGTTTCCTTGCTAATTTTTTGTCTAGAGGATCTATCCAGTGGTGTCAATGGGGTGTTGAAGTCCCCTGCTATGATTGTATTACTGTCGATTTCTCCTTGGAAGTCCTCCAGAAGATTTTTAATACATTTTGGTGCTCCTATATTGGGTGCATATATGTTTATCAAGGTTATATCTTCCTGTTGGATAGATCCTGTCAATATTATGTAGTGGCCTTCTTTGTCTCTAGTTATGGCCTTCATTTTGAAATCTATTTTATCAGATATGAGTATTGCTACCCCAGCTTTTTTCTCCTTTCCATTTGCTTGGAAGATTTTTTTCCATCTCTTCACTTTCAACCTATGTGAGTCTTTTGTTGTAAGGTTGTTCTCTTGCAAACAACATATAGATGAGTCATGCTACCTTATCCAATCAGCTACTCTGTGTTTTTTTTTGGGGGGAGCATTCAATTCATTTACATTTAAGGTGATTATTGATATGTACTTATTTATTGCCATTTTTGTTTAGTGTGGTTCTATTTTTCTTCCCATTTCTCCTGCTAATTACAGCAGTCCTTTTAATATTTCTTGCAGTGCTGGTTTGGTGCTAATATATTCCCTTAGCCTTTTTTTGTCTGGGAAGCTCTTTATTTGCCCTTCTATTTTGAATGATAGTCTTGCTGGGTAGAGTAGTCTTGGATTCAGATCCTTATTTTTCATTACCTAGATTACTTCATGCCATTCCCTTCTGGCCTGTAGTGTTTCTTGTGAGAAATCAGCTGAGAGCCTTATGGGGTTCCCTTTGTAGGTAACCTGTTGCTTATCTCATGCTGCTTTTAGGATTCTCTCTTTGTCTTTAATTTGTGGCATTTTAATTACTATGTGTCTTGGTGTGGGCCTGTTTGGGTTCTTCTTACTTGGGACTCTCTGTGCTTCTTGAACTTGAATGCCTTCTTCCTTCACCAAATTAGGGAAATTTTCTGTCACTATTTTTTTTAATATATTTTCTGTCCCATGCTCATTTTCTTCTTCTTCCGGGACTCCTATGATGCGAATATTATTACGTTTCCAGTTGTCCCATAGTTCTCTTAAGCTGTCTTCCTGTTTTTTAATCATTTTTTCCTTTTGGTTTTCTGATTGGTTGATTTTTTTTCTACCCTGTCTTCTAATTCACTGATCTGGTCCTCTGCTTCCCCTACTCTGCTTTTTAAACCTTCCAATGTGTTTTTCATTTCTGATATGTCATTTTTTATCTCTTCTTTTTAATTTCCAATTGGCTTATTTTCAGCATCTCTATGTTCTTAATCATGCTGTTGAGCTTCCTCAAGATCATGGCTCTGAATTCTAGCTCTGTTAACATGCCTAACTGCTCCACATTGATCTCATCTTTGGTGGAGGTCTGTTGCTCTTTCATTTGTCTTCTGTTTCTGTGTTTCACCATTTTGGCTATCCCAGTGGGCTTTGGAGCCTGTCAAGTATTCCCTGTGGGTGTTGGTGTTCTGCTGTTTGTGGCTCCCTCTCCTGGGTTTAGATGAGCGAGGGAGGACCTACGTTAAACACCAGTGTCAAGTCTTACTTTCCTGGTTAAAGTTGCTAGCCCAGGAAAGTACTGTTATCCTCTAGCTTTTTGCCTGGAGGCTAGCAGTTGAGGTTACTTGATGAGTTTTGGGTTTTCAGTTGATTGAAAAACTCCCTCAGGCGCTCAGCTTAAGGGGATTTCAGGAGGGTGGGGCATTGCTGGTTGTTAAGGACCTTCAATTAGCACTTCAATGGCCCACAGGGTGGGGTTGGATCTCTGAGGGAGGGGCTGCTGCCTCTCCCCAGAGCCCTGGGAAGGAGCTATATGGCCACTGTCCTGCGTGGCAGCAACTCAGCAAAATCTCTGAGTGCCCTCCAAATCCCGAGTGTCCCCATACAGTTCCAATCCAGTCTGCCTTCCCTCTGCTGGAGCCCAAGGTGAGTGGCTGTGGCTATTTTAGCCTCTGTCCCAGCTCCCCGCTGTGGAGCCACTTGGGAGTGTTACCCGAGGGTGCTGCTCCCAGCTAAGGCCGCTGCGGAGCTGCCAACCGTGGGCTCCCAGCCCCCTCTGGCGCCTTCGCAATCCTACCAGGATCGAGTCAGTGTCCCTGCTTATATGGTCATCGCAAGCTGCTTTTCTGTTGGTTTTTCCCATCGATTTGTCTGTGTTATAGTTGTAATTCCAGTTTGGTTCTGGGAGATGATCTGTGTAGCTTCCATTCACTCCCCCGCCATTTTGGAATCAGTCTCAAGTAACATTATTTAAATGAATTTAGCAGTCAACAAATTCTGCCAGAGAAACACTCCTTATATGAAGGTTTAACTTATGACAAGGTAAACGCCTAGAAAAGCCTAAGTAATAATAAATTTTAGCACCATCTCTCTATTACCAGGTTATTTCAAAATGCATACATTCCTTAAATTCATATAAACTAAGGAAATTGAACCATTATTCCCTCTCCATCTACCTTTTCTGTATATATAAGGAATACTTTACAAATGTACCCAATTAAGTTAATAGGACACATTCATGTTTCCAAAAAAGGGGAAGATTATCAATCATGATTTGTCTAAAACACATTATCCTACTTAGTAACATTTAAGTCCAGTACATTAAATTTGGTACATATTATTTTTTTTATTTATTTTTTTTTTCCAAATCTTTATTGTTGGATGTAAAATGTATTACAGATGTTCCACATTTTTCCCCCATTGACCCCCTCCTCCCCACTCCCGCCCCCCTCCCACCTTTTCCCACACTATTGTCTGTGTCCATTGGTAATGCATATAAGTTCTTTGGTTTATTTCTTCCCACCCCCCCAACCCCTTTCCCTTTGAGGTTTGTCAGTCTAGCAATGAGTTTGTGCTTCTTAATCCCTTCACCTTTTTCACCCATTCCCCCAACCCCCTTCCCAACTGGCAACCAATAAAATGTTCTCTGTATCTATGAGAATGTTTCTGTTCTTCCTGTTCATTTTGTTTGTAGATTCCATTGTTGATAGATATGTATTCATTGCCATTTTGTTTGTTCATACATTTTCTCTTTTTCTTCAAAAAGACCCTTCATCATTTTATATAATAATGGTTTGGTGGTGATGAACTCCTTTAACTTTTTCTTGTCTGGGAAAGTTTTTGTATGTCCATCGATTCTAAATGACAGCTTTGCAGGATACAGTAATTTTGGTTGTAGGTTCTTGGTTTTCATCACTCTGAATATTTCTTGCCACTCCCTTCTGGCCTGCAAAGTTTCTTTTGAGAAATCAGCTGACAGCCTAATGGGTACTCCCTTGTAGGTAACTAGCTGCCTTTCTCTTGCTGCTTTTAATATTCTCTCTTTGTCTTGAACCTTTTGCATTTTGATGATGATGTGTCTTGGTGTGGGCCTCTTGGGGTTCATCTTGTTTGGGACTCTCTGTGCTTCCTGGACTTGTATGTCTGTTTCCTTCACCAAGTTAGGAAAGTTTTCTGCCATTATTGTTTCAAACAGGTTTTCAATTTCTTGTTCTCTCTCTTCTCCTTCGGGCACCCCCAAGATGCGAATGTTGGCACGCTTGAAGTTATCCCAGAGGCTCCTTACTCTATCCTCATTTTTTTGGATTCTTTTTTCTTTTTGCTCTTCTGATTGGGGATTTTTTGCTTCCTTATATTCCAAATCGATGGTTTGCTCCTTGGATCTACATACTCTATTATTGAAGCTGTGTAAATTATTCTTTATTTCAGTTAATGCCTCCTTTAATTCTAACTGTGTATCCATGATTTCTAACTGGTCCTTTTTTATGCTCTTGATGCCCTCCCTAAGTTCACTGAGGTTCTCACTAAGTTCATTGAGCATCCTTATAAGCAGTATTTTGAACTCAGTATCTGTTAGGTTGCTTATCTCCCTTTCGCTTAGTTCTTTTATTGGGGTTTTGTTCTGTTCTTTCATTTGGGACCTGTTTCTTTGTATCCTCATTTTGGCTGCCTCCCTGTGTTTGTTTCTGTGTATTACTTAATGAGAGGTATGGGGCTCGCTGAGACCCGGTGCTGCTCGTTTGAAAGAATTTAGGAAAAACCTGAAGCAGGATCCAAGACTGGCCAATCCTATGGTTAAGCAAGTGGCAACAGCTTGTTGAAGTTGTGTGGGGCGGGGCGGGGCCTCAGGGAGTCAGCAGGGCGGGGCTACGAGTGTGAGCCAGGTTGCTGGAGTCCCAGATATGGCTTCTGTCTGCAGTCCCCGGGAAGGGCTCACCAAAGGAACAAAGGCCTCTGACAGCACGTTTGTCCCCGAGGCAGCCCCCTCTCCAGCTCTCGCTCCAGTGCCAAACAGCTCAGTTCTTCCCTGTGTGTCTCTGGTGCCCCTGGAGCTGCCTCCCCTCCGAGCTTAGAGGGAGAGAGTCCCATAAGTCCGTGCGCCGGCCCTTTAGGGAGCTGCCTGGGGCTCCAGCCGCTTCAGCTTCCCTGAGCCTCAGTTCCCGCTGGTTTTTCCAGCCAGAAGCTATGGGGACTTCTCTTCCTGGCACTGGAACCCTGAGCGGGGCACCTGGTGTGGGACGGGGACCCCTCAGTCCTCAGGAAGGACCTTCCCAGCTGCGGGATCCTCCTGATTTTTATCCACCATGCTTGGGTGTGGGACCAGCCTGTCTCGCCGCTGCGCGCTCCGCTGCCACCGCGCCACCGCCCCCCCCTCGCGCCGCCGCCCCTCCTACCGGTCTGGATGTAGCTGCTTTTTTTTTTTCCTTAGTTCCGTAGTTGTACGACTTCCATTCAGCTTGATTTCAGGCGGTTTTGAATGATGGTTGTCCTGTAGTTTAGTTGTAACTTTGATGTGGTTGTGGGAGGACGCGATACCGCGTTTACCTACGCCACCATCTTGACCGGAAGTCTGTACATATTATTTGATGAAGGCTAAAATACCTGAAGATAATTTATTTTTCCAATTATGTACTGATTAGGGATACTGCTACACACACACACACACACACACACACACACACACACACAAATATATATACGTAAAAAAAAAATAGAATAGCTGCCACATAAATTGGTAACTATATGTGACCTGCCAGATGGTTTGGAAATCAAGTCCTTGACAATTCTATAAACTGTTTTAGACATAGTTAGCCATCAAACTTGGCATAACAGTGAAACTCTCTGATAAGGCAGTAAACATTTTTAAATTTTATTTTAGCTACCAAATGTAGTTTGGCAATAAGATTTTTTCACCTCTTTCAAACTTTATTTATTTATTTTTTTGGTACGTGCCCCTAGTGGGAACCGAACCCAGGACTCTCTGGTCCACAGGCTGACACTCCAATGCTGAGCCAAACCTACCAGGGCCCTTTGAAACTTTTTTTAAAAATGTTTTTATCGTCCTGGCCGGTTTGGATCATAGATGCAGCGGTTCTCAACCTGTGGGTCACAACCCCTTTGGGGGTTGAATGACCCTTTCACAGGGGTCCCCTAAGACATAACAGTAGCAAAATTACAGTTATGAAGTAGCAATGAAAATAATTTTATGGTTGGGGGTCACCACAACATGAGGAACTGTATTAAAGGGTTGCAGCATTAGGAAGGTTGAGAACCACTGGGTTAGAGTGTCGACCCATGGACCAGGGAGTCCAGAGTTCGGTTCCCGCCAAGGGCTCGTACCTCGGTTGCAGTTCGTCCCCGGCCCCAGTTGGGGTCATATGGGGTGGCAACCACTCTCTGTGTTCATCTTACATTGATGTTTTTCTCTCTCTCTTCCTCCCTCTCTCCCTTACACCCTATCTGAAGATAAATGCAAAAATGTCCTTGGGTGAGGATAAAAAAAAGTTTTTATTTTATTGTTGTTTTTTTATTTGAGAGAGAAACATCAATAATTGAGAAGTTCGATTGGCTGCCTCTTCATGCCTCCCACTTGGGATCTTGCCCGCAACCCAGGCATGTGCCCTGACCAGGAATAGAATGATGCTCAATCCAGTGAGCCACACCAGATGAGCTCAACCTTTCTTTTTACTATTCTATTTAGAATTGTGTCCTATCAATGTGATCAAAATATCATTTAGTTTGAATAGAATTTGTTTGTCTTCACTGCCTTCTTTAACTTCAGTTGTAGTTCCCTTACATTTTTTTTCCTAAGGCATACTATGCCCTATTTATTGTTGCCAAGCCCCTGAAACCTGTGCCTCAATTTGAGTATGCTTTGTCACTAGATCAGTGAAAATCCTAACAGTGCCTGTTAAACCTTAGTAACTTTTAAGTCCAGTACATTAACTGCAGAAGAACCAAGTCTACTGAAGCAAAGGCCAAAAAACACAAGTTTATGCTCTTTCCCCTAAAAACTGACCACATTACCTACTATAATATTAAAGCTCAATGATATCTCTGGTTATATATAATCCATGCTCAATGTTATAAAATAAAATTTTAATCTTTTACAATTTTTATTAAATCTATTCTAATTTAACAGTGATTTTATAGACATCATCCTATGGTGAAGATGTTTAATAAGTGAAAGCAAATCAGACATTTAAGTCATTATTGTCTGCAGACTAAACAATAATATAACTACTACACAGAACACTACAGGTAATGACATATTTACTTGCTCATAGTTTTCATACAAGCCGTGTTATTTATCAAACTATATCTCCTACTACCATATATAATACAGTAGAATTAGTTATTGTAATTCTCATATAATATTTTAATTACAAGTACCTTATTGAGGTAACTAACATTTTGACTGTTTCACTGACTTTCCAGATTAGCATAATAAATTCAAGAAAAAGCAAAAAGTGAAATGAAAACTGAACATGACAAGTTATGAAAGAAAAATAAAGATAAAAAGGGGAAAGTGAAGTATCACTGGGGTGGAAAAACCAAAGCCTAGACATTTGTTCAGGAGAAAACAGATTGACTATGGATTTCACAAATCAAAAGTTTGTAAATTCAATACAATATAAATAATTTTGAATGTAAAAGCCAAGTTGAAATTAAAAGGTCTATAAACTTAACTTTTGACCTTAAACAATGCCAATTCTTATGATTAAAGAAGGCACAACAGTTAAGATTGTATTACTTGATTTTATTTTATACTATGTGGTGGACACAACGCAATGCCCCTTAATAAAGTTGACAATTAGCCTCACTCAGAACAGCTTAAAAAATTTACTTTTTTTTTTAAAAAAATTTTTTTAATTTATTTGTTACAGATGTTTCTCCTTTTTTACCCCATTGGCACCCCCCTCCTCACCCCAACCCCGCCCCATCCCTGGCTTTGTTGTCCATGTCTATTGGTTATGTATACATGCATATAAGTTCTGTGGTTTATCTCTTCCCACCACCCCCACCCCTTCTTCTGAGGGATGTCAGTCTGTGCACTACTTCCATGTTTCTGGGTCTACCGTATTCCTCAGACTGTTATGTTCATTATATTCCGTATATAAGTGAGATCATGTGGTATTTGTCTTTTTCTGCTTGGCTTTTTTCACTTAGGATAATACTTTCCAGGTCCCTCCATGTTGTCTCAAAGGATAAGAGATCTTTCTTTCTTACAGCTGCATAGTACTCCATTGTGTATATGTACCACTGCTTACTTATCCATTCATCTACTGATGGACACTTGGGCTGTTTCCAGATCTTAGCTATTGTAAATAGTGCTGCTATGAACATGGGGGTACATATATTCTTACTGATTGGTGTTTTAGGTTTCCTAGGGTATATTTTTAGAAGCGGGATCACTGGGTCAAATGGAAGTTCAATTTTTAATTTTTTGAGGTGACACCATATTGTTTTCCATAGTGGCTGCACCAGTCTGCATTCCCACCAGCAGTGCACTAGAGTCCCCTTTTCTCCACACCCTCGCCAACACTTGTTGTTTGATGATTTGTTGATGGCGGCCATTCTGACAGGTGTGAGCTGATATCTCATTTTTGTTTTAATTTGCATCTCTCTGATGATTAGTGATGTTGAGCATTTCTTCATATGTCTCTTGGCCATTTGTACGTCCTGTTTGGAGAGGTGTCTATTCAGCTCCTCTGCCCATTTTTCAATTGGGTTCTTTGTTTTCCTTTTTTTGAGTTGTATGAGCACTCTATATATATTGGAAGTTAACCCCTTATCTGATATATCATTGGCAGTGATGTTCGCCCATACAGTGGGTAGCCTTTCCATTTTGATAATGGTTTCTTTTGCTGTGCAGAAGCTTTTTAGATTGATGTAGCAAAGAAATTCACTTTAAAAAAAAATATGTTATTACAAAATATTCTACAATCCAAATATATGATAGCTTGGAAAACAACATTTGAAAACAAAAATCAATATAAAAAGACAATAAATCAACTAGAACAATACAAGTTTTATTTGGTTCTGATTTTACAGTTTTCTTACTGCATCATCAATGTCAGAAATCTGTTCCTTCAGCTGGCTCCATTGCTTGGTATTTAAAGAAACACCTCTTCTTCCTGGTTTCACTTCACCTTCTGAATCCATTCAATATTCTCTAATATCAATTAGGACTTTTCCTTTAAAGTCCTGAACACTGATGTACTTCGTTTTCCCAATCTGAAACATGTTGTCATCTCTGCTGCTGTTGCTCTGCTTACAAGATGACAAGGCTCTTGAAGTTTCTCCAGACTTTTGGTTCTGAAGTAACTTGCTTTTTCATCTTTAACTTTTTGTCAACTTTACTGTCAGAATCACTGCCAGAAGAGGGTAAAGAAACAAGTTCTTTTACGCATTTCTCTGTTCCTGCTGCGGCACAGCCCTGTGCTTGCTCACTTGCTGGAGACTCAGGTAGATAAGTTGTTGACATCCTGCTTCCTTTAATTATGAGGGAGAAAAGGTTTTCCTACTGAAAATTTGGTAACTAAAATTCCCCATCTTTCCTCCTGAGTCTTATGGTTGTCACTATGCATGACACTTTCCTTGTTGTGATGTGTAAGACACTGTCCCTGACCTAAGGGGTTTCACCATTTTTATGGCAGTGCAGTGTCATAATGGATAGGCTACAGGTGTGTCCAGGGTGGCAATTTGTGACTTACTATCTGCGACCTTAGGCAAACCAAATAACCTCTCTGAACTTCAGTTTGCTTAAGTGGAAGATAGGGGCAAGAGTGCCAGTGTTGGCTGTGAGGGTCTGATGTAATATGTATAAGATGCTTACAGTGGAACTCCTTTTCCTGAACTTGTTTCATTCTGGAAGGCTTTTCGAGAAGCAATTTGTTTGAAAACCAAATCAATTTTTCCCATTAGAAATAATGTAAATTGAATTAATACATTCCACACTCCCAAATGATTCCGTTTTAACCTTTCTTATATACAGTACATGTCTAGTGTACTGCTTAATCTATAAATAAACACTTTACAAGCAAAAATGACATGAAAGGTAAATGAAAATTTAACAAAAAGGAAATGAAATGTACAGTAAAAAATGAAAATTTATGTACACACTAGAACTTACCTTTAATATAGAGCAACAAAAGCAAAAAAAAAAAAAAAAACGAAAATATTCACAGCACATTTCCTGAAATGATAACAAAGTGAGGTTTAGCAGTAAACTAACTCATAGTCATGCACTCTCCTTTCTTTGTCACCTGAGAGACTCATGTCTGATCATGGAAGTGTTAGCATAAAAGGGTTGTTGGGTTGAGAACCAAAGTTTTGTTTGACATCTGAGACACTTTTCAAAAAAATCCCCACCTGAGGATATTTCTCCATTTATCTTCAGATAGAGTGGGAGGGAGGGAGGGAGGGAGGGAGGGAGGGAGGGAGGGAAAGAGAGAAACATCAATGTGAGAGAGACACATAGACTGGTTGCCTGCTGCACGAACTGCAACCGAGGTACATGCCCTAGACCGGAACTGAAACCGAGACTCTTTGTTCCACAGGTCAGCGGCTCTAACTGCTGAGCCAAACCTGCCAGGACAACTGAGACACTTTTTGTGAACAACTTGGTCAAGAACCAATTTGTTCCAGATGGGAGATGTTCGAGAACCAAGGTTTGACTGTATTTCTAAAGATATCGAGTGTTAAGAGCAGGCATCGGGTGGCAAGCAATAGCCAGAGGCTGACTCCCGTGGTTTTGTTTCCTGGTGGGAGAAGTCTGTTAGGAATATGGAGGAAGTGGTGGAGTGGTGATACAGGGCTGAGGGCCTGACAGAAGTTCATGCAATACTGGTAGCTGCAGTCTGTAATTGTGTGGCTTATCTCAGCAGAGCTCTTTGGGCGTGGTGTGGGCAGGGGGTTTGCAGGCCTAGTGGAAAAGGAAAGCAAAGGGGTAACAGAATTAAGGAGGGAATAAAAAACGATTGAAATTAGAGCACAGAATCTAGGGTAAATATGGAGGGAAGTAAAGGCCACTAGAGACTGAGAAAACCTGGAGCAGTCAGTGAACTAGAAGGCCAAGAATGAACTCAGTGAGAATAAGTAGGATCAGGAAGAAGGCATGGTTAGAGTACAGATGAGTCTGGATGCTGCAAAGTTCCAGGGTTTGCTGAAGTGGAGCAAGCAGAGGAGGAGGGTACTAGAGATGTGTCATGGCAAGTCTTGGGTGAATGGTGGGAATGTGCGTGTCCTATCTGGGCTCTATCCCTTGCCAGGGTCTCAGGAAGCAGAGAGGTGCCATCTAAATTCCCTACCCCACTCACTTACTTGGGACCCCAGATAACTAGATATACAGTCAGCACTCGTTTATCGCGGTTAATCAGTTCCAGACTCTACAGCAAAAAATGAATTTTGCTAGTAGGATTCTTTTTTATATGCAGCTGTCCCTCGCTACTTCGCGCTTACACTGCAGCTTCACTCTATCGCGGTTTTTTTCAAATATAGTATAGTATAGTATTTGAAAAAAAAAACATGATAGAGTGAAGCCGCGAAAGTCAAAGTGCAAAGTGGCGAGGGTCGATTATAGACTCTTCATTGTTTAAGGGTTTCTCATTTCTCCAGGAAAACACAAGGGGATGGTCCCCATTCATAAAAATGCTCATGGTTTCTTGCTGACAGGTTCTGATTCCCTTCTAACATAGTAAATATTAGAACTCAAGGGGTTCTGCCCTTTGCTTTTATTGCCCTGGGCTTTGCTCATCAAAGACTACCGTGCTCTCCCAACTCTTCCTTTAGCTGAAATGTAGTTTGACTAGGTGCCCTTATGGCCTGGTGACCCTTCCATCATGTGGGAGGAGAGTGCAGCAGACACCTATTTCACTGGACCTCCAGTGCTGCTCTGCAATGACCTTGGCAGGTGGGTAGGTTGAATGACTCAAGAACATGAGCCCCAGAGATGTGTAGCAATTATCTAGAAGCTGAAACCTCTGTCAACCCTATCCCCTACTGTATGAAGTTCATGGACCCAAATGAGCATCCTCCCAAATAAGCACTGTCTACAAGGGGGAATGAAGTTCTCCTGAAGGCCCAATGCTAGAGGGCAGCAGTTGAGGACATAGCAGTGCTCAACATTGGTCCAGAGCTCCAGAGGACACAGAGAAAGGGTAGCCAACAAAATAAGGATTGTTATAATTTCTCAATGACGTTTCAGCCACAGTTCCCTTCTCTCCCCCCCCATCCCGCACCCCATCTCTCTTGCCAAAGATATTTTGCCCCTTTTAAGGGAGGGCAACATCTGGGAAATGCTATTTGGGTCAGAATGGGTTTTTGTTGTTTTTAACTCAATCCAAGTGCTGTTATAGGTTTGCTTGGTCTTGTTTGTAATTCCTGAGTATGTCCTTGAAGAAAGGAAAGAAGTCATTCAGGTTTCTGGATCAGTAGCATTACCTTATAGCAATTCTACAGGGCAGAAGAAAAAGATAGGAGGCAAGTTATTTATATGCTGCTTTATTTCTGTAATGATACACTGAAATGTTAGATGATATTAACTAATGACAAAATATAGAAATGAGGCATCGACTTCTCTAATCATTACTACAAGAATGTTAATATGTATTGTCATTACATGTTCACTTTGATATTGTCTCATTCTACTATGTAATATAATAATGTAGACAGAATACAGTAAGTAGGTGATATTGCATCTCAGGTAAGCACTATATGGCTGCCTGTGAGGATGGAGACCTCCCCACTCCACCAGAGATATAGCTAAGTTCTTTAGGAACAGTCCTAAGTATTATAAGAGAAGGGACATTGGTGGGCCTCTTTAACACAGAGACAAAGAGCAGACAACTACTATGTTATAAGGGATTCAACTCGCCACTGGAATTGTCACATCAATGTCAATGACAGTCCTGGCACCTGCTCAACTACCCCTCTAGAGTTTTATGGTTACTTCTGTAGGATGATTTCAAAACTGCAGGAACGTTTGAGGAGGCTAAAATATTTCATGCAAGTCTCCAAACCGATAATCTATATTGCTATTAATTAAAACAAAATATTATTAATTTTAAAAAATGACAGCTGGGTTAGTTTTGTTAAAATTCCAGAAGAGAAGTATTCACTGTGACGATGTTCCTCTGAAACAGGCTCATTTTCTCAGATCTACCTACACTTTCCACATCACCTGCATGTTCCATGCTTGAAAGTAGGAACATTCAGAAAACACAGCACTCCGGAAACTCAAAGGTTAGTATGGGGAAAAGGTCAGTTTAGAATCACAGCTAAGTTCAAATGTTAATTTTCTAGAAATTCATATTAGTCCATCCAAAGCACAAAAGAACAGAGGAAGGTTTTGATGAGGAAGTTAAACCATGCATTTCGATAAGTTCTCTTTCTGCTCACAGAACACAGGATGAGCAGCGAGTTGGAGCAGCCGCTGCAACTCTTGTGTCCTGTGATGACATGGTGGTTCCCAGCTGAGTCACAAAGGGCATCTCAGTGGGAACTTTATGTCTTAGGCTTCTTGCTTACATCATTAAGCAGCTAAATGGTTAGTACTTTTCTGCTTTGTGATAAACTTGCAGAAGAGTCCATCTATCTAAGTGTTCGTTTTTTATATGCAGCTATCACAAAATTAACTTTGTTGCGGAGCTGGTTTTGCTAAATCTTAGAATGATCACTGTGTGCCCTTATTTGAGTAATACTGTAAAATGGGATAAAAGACAGAAAGAACAACTTTTTAGAGGTGGGAGACTGTTCTTCCCCTATGGATGGTATAGGGCAGAGGGTGAGGACACAAAGAACAAGACTCAATTCCATTTTACAGGACAGGAGCCCCTGTCAATTTACAGCTTTTTGGCACAGTCGGGACAATACACTTGCTCCTGATGGAAAACAAAGCGCTTGTTGGCCAGATTCATGGAGCATTTTTTGCAGTGGAAGCAGTAGTCGTGCCAGGATTGTCCTTCATAGGCCACCACACTGGAGCCTTTACCAAACCCTGTGGAAAACACAAAAGAGAACAAAAGAGACAGCTGAATTAATACAGGTGAGAGATGCAATGCTGCCTTGCCCATTCACAGAGCCAACAAGCATGGAAGGGCAGCATCTGCTGGCTCCCAGGCCACCCCTCTCCACCGTGATCTGTCCCCTATGCCATGCCACCGTGACCCTGCTACATCTCTCAAGAACCTGAGAAGATGCCAGAGCTCAGCCAAGGGCTTCCCTGATTTAAAGAACCCACATTCCCATGCCACCACAATCTCCCTGTGACACTTGCATGGACCTCCCAGCATAACCAGTTTCTTTGATTTAGGTCAGGGCCATGGCATCAAAGTGTCCACCAGGAGGCAAACTTGGGCTGTTTGTGGGGTGTGCACTTACCGGGCCTCGAGGAGCTGCTAAGCTTCGATTTTTTCTATAAAGAACCACCACCCACGAGGGACAACTCCTCTCTCCACCCGGATGCCTGCCCCGGAGGTTGGCGCTGGGAAACAGGGTGAGAGGCAAGCGTTTCCCGTGGCACACTGGGGGCTTCCTAGCTTTAGAGACTGGGTGGCTCACTCTTGACACAGTCCTTTTCCCTGAGGATGGCAAAAGTCTTCTCAAATGTACATTTCAAGGCTCCCCGGGGTGATGGGAATAGTGGAGGCAGGGAAAGGGCCCAGGGCACGTGGATCCCGGCGTGGCGCGAGATGAGGAATGAAGTTATTAGCTCGGCTTCTGATGGCAACACAGCTGCCCACAGGCACCTCTGACCTAGCCTTCAGCTATGGTGTGTTGTGATCCCACAGCCTATAGCCTCCCTCCCCTCCCCCTTGCCTCTCTCCCACCCCTACCCCATTCTCCCTCCCACCCTCCAAATCCTTCACGCAGTGCCTGCCCATGGCATGGGTCTCAGGCTCATAAACTCTGCAGCACAGTGTTGTCAGCAGCAGTCAGAAAGTGTTCTGTATTGCAAAGGCTAACCTGGCCTGGGGGAGAATTCAAAACTATTTGGGGGCTTTTGGGATCACAATGGCAAGGGGAGGGGGCATTCTTTGGGGCCTTTGTGAATGAAACCAACGTAGGAAAATGAGAGATGATTACCATGCGCAAAACCTAGCCTGGTCGACTTAGCAAGGACTCTTTAGCCTACCAGTGATGGGGTTCTTGCATCCAGCACACTTCTTGGCCACAAAGTTCTTGTAGCAATCCACGCAGTAATACTGGTCCTCCACAGCGGTGAAACGCTGCCCAGCCAGCTTCTTAGAGCAGGTAACACACACAAAGCACTCGGCATGCCAGGGCTGATCCTGGTAAGTGATTCCTCCAGATGTGATGGCCTAGACCAGGGAGTGTAGCACCAAATTCAGATTCAACAACCATTTTGTTGAACGCCTACTATGTGCCAGGCACTGTGCTGGGCGCTTTGGTCTACAATATCTCATTTAATCGCCACAACGGCCATGGGAGGAAGGTGCTATTATTATCCCCAAGTTACAGATGAAGATACCGAGGCTTAGAGAAGTCGAGCCCCTGTGTGAGGTTACTCAGCAACTAGGTGGTGGAGGTAGGCCTCTAGAACCAGGGCTGCCTGTGCCTCCAGGGTAAGTGCCTTTTGGACAGCCTGAGTTGGTCTGGGCACTGCTTTCTACTACCAGTCTCCTCATCTGTAAAATGAGCATAATAATTCCCACGTCACAGGGCCGTTGTGAGGATGGAATGGGATAGTGTGTGTGCAAGTGCTCTGCCAACTGTCAAACACTTCTAGAAACAACAGTCCATGCAGAACTCGCATGACAACATACCTTGTTGCACTTCACGCAATGCTTGGCAAATTTGGACTCATGGCAAGTCATGCAGTAGAAGTCCTCCCCTTTAGGGAAGAAGCTTCCAGACCCAATGACTTGCTTGCAGTTGCTGCAGGTGAAGCAGTCTTTGTGCCAGACGATCCCCTTGTACTCCACATTCTGATCTCCTATGGGAGGGGAGGAATTGATTGGATAGCCCCACTGATAGTGCTCTGCAGGGGACTGCATCCACTCAGCTCTCACCCTGGGCCCTCCAGAGATGAGGGAATGCAGGCCCTGCAGTTACTGGCCTCACGCTTCCAATGAACCTACCCGTGGGGGGTTTCTCAACGATGGCCTACTTGTAGGTGTGCCTACTCAGATCTGTTGAGGAGGGGACCCCAGCTGTAGTGTTTGAGGAGTAGATACCTGAGTCCCCACTCCCATGCCCTTTGTGGACTTCAGAGGTTCTGCAGGGGACTGGCTGACCCAGAGTTACACCCTAAGGAAGAAGCATGCTTCAATCACTTACTCTACCCAAATGAGAAAGTGCTACATACTTTTCACTTCCTTTTCTTGCCACAGACAGTTCTCTCCAGTGGTCTTTAGTTTCCGAATGTGTGCGTGTATGCGAGCATATATGTGTACGCATGTATACATGTATATATATATATGCGTGCATATATATGCTAAAAGCTAAGAGCAGCTCACAGCAGCATTAGCCCCATCCTCCCAAGCAGCCCCACTTTATCTATGCCCACAGGTCTTCTCCCTGGCTACCCGGGGAGTAAGTGTGGGCAGTACCTGCCACAATTGGCTTGAAGCAGCCCTTGCACTTGGGGGAGTCCTCCTTCGTGGTGCACTTATTGCACAGGATCTTGTTGTCCTTCGACATAAAAGTCTCGTTGGCCAAGGGGTGCAGGCACTTGGCACAGCGGAAGCAGGTGTCATGCCAATAGCGGTTCTTATAGTGCACCTCCTAGAAACCAAGCATAAAGGGTTGGGCTGCTGTGAGTAACCCAGGGGTACTAGGAGGGGAGTAGGGGCCGAATACTGAGATGACACCACCCCTTGTACCTGGGGATGCCCTTAGGAGAATGTTTTAGTGAGTTACATGAAGGACACTGAGGTGAGGATGGAAGACTCACAGTTCCTGAAACAAGAAAAAGAGTACAACCAACAGAACTGGCATGGGCCTTGGCACCAGCTGCTCTAAGTTCCACACAGACAGCTCAGGACACTGTCAAGGGAACAAGCATTAGAAGCAAGGGTGGTTGGCTCCTAGGCCAGGGCCTCTGTTTCCTTGTCTCTGTACCACTGCCTGTCCTGCCTTCCACATGGGTGGCTGCAGTAATGAGAATATGGGAGAGGGCAGACTTTTGTTGTCTCAGCCACAGGAAAATCACCTTATCCCATCCGCAGGTGAGGACAACTGTTACCTTGGAGTCTGCACCAATAGGCTTGCGGCATTCCACACAGGTATTGGCACAGAACTTGTCAAAGCACTTCAGGCAGCAGTGGTGGCCATCCTTCTCCACGTATTTCTTACCCTGCAGGGGGTCCCTGCAGTAGTGGCAGTCAAATTTCTCAGCCATGGTGCCCACCTTGTACCTGGAGGGACCTATGGGGGCAAGGAGGCAGAAGAAATGACCAATGGAAAGACTAGCATGCTGTATCACAGAGGCTTCTGGGGGAGAGCTACACAAGGTCACTCGGGGCCTGTAGGTGCCAAGGCAACAGATATTTCAGTAAGACTCCTGAGAAGAAAGAACCCGTGAGGGTAGCTCCCCAGGGGCCAGAAGGCCAATGGCTAGGGAAGTCTCTGGGGACTTGGGAGAAACCCTTGCTAGGATATCCCCCTGTGCTGCTTCACACGGAACACTGAGGGGGACAAGTGGATCAGAGCTTTTGTTGGCCTGACAGGGGCTCTGGGTGATGTGGTAGCTCTGAGCAGTGATTGAACTAGTGCAGGGGTATGATGGAGCAGGCAAGAGAGGAGTTGTTTTACACAAAGGGACACACAGCTTTGGGAACAGTGTGCATGAAGCAGGTGCTCTGGGGAGAGACGCTTGGCTGGGTTACAGGCTGGCTGGCTCAGCTGGTTGGTGGAGGAGGAAGATGCCCAGACCTCTGCTTTAAGGACTTTGTTCTAGACAGTGAGCCAGAACCCTTCCTGCCAGCTTACAGCTCCTCCTCCATAACTTCTTGGGGAGGGGAGAAATAGCATCCTCTGGAGGTCTTGGTTTCCTCTTTATTTTTTTATCCTCACCCGAGGACTTTTTTTTTTTGCATTTATCTTCAGATAGAGTGGGAGGGAGAAAGGGAGAGGGAGAGAGGGAGAGAGAGAGAGAGAAACATCAAGTGTTTGCCACCCACAAGATCCCAACCGGGGCCGAGCACAAACTGCAACCGAGGTACAAACCCTTATCAGGAACTGAACCCAGGACTCTCCGGTCTGTGGGCCAATGCTCTAACCACTGAGCAAAACTGGCCACGGCTTGGTTTCCTCTTGACCGGAAAATTCAATTCATCTGAACAAAGAGTCACTGCTGTCTGTAGACAATGCTAGGCACATAAGCAATCCTTATTAATTTGCTTAAAATGTCTGTATTTGCCCAGCCAGTGTGGCTCAGTGGATTAAGTGTTGTTCTGTGGAGTGGGAGGTCCTGGCTCAATTCCTGGTCAGGGCACATGCCTGGGTTGCAGGCTCGATCCCCAGTGGGGAGGAGAAGGGGCTGTAGGAGGCAGCTGATTGATGTTTTCTCTCTCATATCCAAGTTTCTCTCTTTCTCTCCCTCCCCCCTCTCTAAAAAAAATCAATAAAAACATTTAAATAAATAAATAAATGTCTATATTTACTTAAAATCTGGCAGAAAACTTTTATATCTCTGAATGGATCCCAAGGAGTTTTGCCCAACGTATGAACAAATCCCCTTGCCCCATCTTGACCTCCACCCACCTGCAATTACAAACATTGCTAAGGCACTCTTAATTCTGTCACCAAAAAGGTACCAAATGCGAGTATCTATAAGCTCTCAACTTCTTAAACATATGGTAACTTGTTCCACTCTCCCTGAAAAAGAAACTTACATTGGCAAATAAGTAGCAATTATTTAACTTGCTTCAGGAAACATGAGAATGGGGACTGGTTTTTTTTGTTTTTTTTTTCAACTACCCACAAACATGGTTATTGTGCTAGCAGACGCCTCCAGTGTAATTTAGAGAAAGAATGAGGGGAAAACAATGAGCAGCTGCCCAGTACTCCAGGCAGCTCTGCACTAACTAAACGGGTCCAAACTCCCTCTGGATCCCATTCCCAGTTTTTTTGTTTGTTTGTTTCTTTGTTTTGTTTATATATTTTTCTTTATTGAATTTTAGAGAGAGAATAAGGGAAAGGGAGAGAGAGATAGAAACATCAATGACAGAGAACAACAACTGGCTGCCTCCTGCATGCCCTCCACTGGGGATCGGGACAACCACCTGGGTATATACCCCGACCAGGAGTTGAACTGGTGACCTCTTAGTGCATGGGTCGATGCTCAACCACTGAGTCACACTGGCTGGACCCAGTTTTTTTTGTTTTTTTGTTTTGTTTTGTTTTTATACAAACACATGTCCAAGATGTTTGGATCTGGTTGCCATAGGCAACCAAATAGCAGAGTGTGAGCTAAGGAAACTCTACCGTGTGTTTCAGACCCTGCCTTGGTGAAGGCTAGTGAATTGTCACTCAGAACTGGGTCAGTTACGGAAGCCAGTCCCCCAAAAGAGGGAATCGGACCACTGATAAGCATCATGTTCTGAACCAGCCCCATTCCAGCTTATGGGGGCACACAGAACCCTCATCTCCATAGAACTGATGATTGAAGCAAGTAAGTATCATTCTTGGGCAAAGATAATTGTTCAAGGCAGCTGTATCACAGCAGAGATTTATTGAGACCAGAGAATGGTTCTTACTAGTACTTTCCCCCCAAAAGAAAAGCAGGATGTTCCCTTACATCATTGTGTTAGAAATAAAAAGCAGAGACATGATGAAGCCAGGGTCCATCCCCTTGAACTATGTAGCTTTGAAACTGCCTTTAGCTTCTGCATACAGAAAAAAGTACCTGTCACAGTGATAGCATGTTGAAAATCACTCTCCTAAATTCATTCTTTCTGGTCCTTTATATGTTACATAAAATCTTTGTCTTACTGGCTTTTCCATATTGAAATGGTGCATTCAACAAAGATTTACTTTCTTGTTAAGAGCTGAGTAGAGAAACCAAATAAATCTTCAGTAACAGTACATGCCAGGAAATTAAATTATCAGTGGCTCCTAAATGCCATTTGACAGGAAATTGGAATCTATAAGATTAGACAACACTGGTTAGTAATCTCAGCTGGTTTAGCCCATTAGAGACTATCATTTTGGACAATATTTGAAAATCCCTCCTCCCTTACCAAAGTCCCTGTTTATAGAATAAAGCGTTGAACACTACTCAGTTTAATATCACTCTCTTCTAGGCATCCAGAGGATGAAATAATGTATGGTTCACTAATGAACATGGAGGTACCAGAATGTGTTGAATATGGAGTCACATTCAATGAAGTTGCTTACCACTTTATCATTCTTATAGTACAGGGTCTTAAACCAAGCAAAAGGAAAATTAAATAAATCTGCAGTGAGAAAAATCCAGGGTCATTCTTTTTTTTTTTTTTTTTTATCTTTACCCAAAGACATTTTTGCAGTTATCTTCAGATGAAGTGGGAAGGAGGGAGGGAGGGAGAAAGAAAGAGAGAAATATTGACGTGAGAGAGACACATCGAGTGGTTGCCACCCACAAAACCCCAACCATGGCCAGGGACAAACTGCAACCGAGGTACGTGCCCTTAGCGGGAACCGAACCCGGGACTCTCTAGTCTGCAGGCTGACCCTGTAACCGCTGAGCCAAACCAGCCAGGGCCAGGGTCATTCTTTTAGAACTTATTTTCACATCGGACTCAAGCCTTTTTCTTTTTTAAAATCCTCACCTGAGGATATGTTTATCATTGATTCTAGAGGGACAGGAAGACAGAGAGGGAGGGAGGGAAGGAGGGAGAAAAAGGGAGAAGGATGGAGGGAGAGAGAGAGAGGAAGGGAGAAGGAAGGAGGGAAAGGGAGAGAAAGGGAGGGAGAGAGAGACTCATCGGTTGCTTCCCACAGGCACCCCAACTGGGGATCAAACCGAAATGGGGGTTATGTGCCCTGATCTGGAATCAAACCCATGACCCTTTGGTGCTTGGATGATGCTCTAGCTAGCTGAGCCACACAGGCCAAAGCAAGCCTTTTTCATGTGTGTGGAAACACTTATTTGTCAAGACAAAATAGGCAATTCTACGCATGCTGGCTTTATACTGTCTAATGAGTAAACAGGATGGAAATACTTAAAGCATGTTAACAATGTTGATGACAAATTCATGAACTTTAGTACTCTTTCGTAATAAATACAATTAAGAAGAACTTGGGTAACCTGAATTAACTTACTTTTTTTTTTTCTAACCTTATGATTATTTGGTCCCAAACTATTTCAAACAGTCCTGCAGTGTGCTTTAGGAGGAAGCTTGAGTAATACATTCCTGCTGATGAGATAGTTACCATGCCAAAACTTTGCATAGAATATGAAAGATGTGTATAAGAGCAAAATACTTTGTTACTACTTATGTTCAAAGACGTTAACAACTCTAAGATAAGAGCTTATAAATGACAACACCGAGAGCTTCCAAAAAGATAGCAAATATCCTGATTTGTGAGCTCCATGAAAATGAGACATAGTTAGGCACTGACTTCATGAAAAGAAAGCTTTGCACTTTCCTCTTTTCCTTTGTTGGAAATAAGAGAATAGAGAAAAATAATGGTGGCACTGATATTTTCTTTGGGGTTCTCTTTAATCTTAATTAATGACATATACTGAGGTATTTACCTCTTAGGGAATAATTTTTATCCCTTCAGCGAATTTCTAAGTACATGAAATCTGAAGTTTTTCAACCTTCCAAAACTTCCAGATCTGTTTGCCTTGACTTATTTCTGTTATCTGGAAAAGGGCATGTCATCAATCACTGAATGAAACTTAGATACATGTAACTACAGCACTGCTTCCCTTCCTGCCTAGTAGGTTAGAATCAGCTGGAAATGTGACTGGGTAATCAAGTTTTAGATATTTATTCCAAGGTGGTAGCCTGACTTTCATGCTATGCCTGTTTCAAAAGCCACATCATTCTTCACTTAATAAACAAGTTTCCTCTTTCAGAAAATTTCTGAACTACATCCAACATGCTATAAGGTGCCTACATAAACCTCAATATCTCAATAAAAAGTTTTGGCTTTTGATTTAATCATGCATATATATGAGTAATATAACATTTCAACTTTTTAAACTATAAATCTCTCAATATAGAAGATTGTATTTTTATTTAATAACCTTGCTTGTGTTTTTATGTGTATTTTCTCACATACTGTATGCTGATGTTCATTTTTCCCCTCATGCCTAAGTAGCTCAAAATAAGAATATTTAAGGAAAAAGTGATTATTATAACTAGGTAGCATTTTTCTAATTAAGCACTTTCCCTGAATTGTATAATGTACAATGTAAACAATGAAGAGCAACACAAATGAAAAACAAAAAAACAAAAAACATTCAGGTTATTTCTGCTCTGTTAATTGCTAAGTCCAACAAACCAGTATGTTAGTCACTCCATGTATAAATAGTGGCTTCTAAAGAAATGGTACTGTATATTATTTTCCTGAGAACATTCAACAAATGGAATGAAGCCTTGCCTGATGAATAGGACACTTGTGTAACAGAGAAGTGCTCACACTCATGCACTTGAAGGTGTCATCAGATATTTGGGAATAAATACCTAAGTAGCTGGAATGAAATGAAGTTCATGAGTTCGTGGCTGAAAAGTAGTCATTCATAGAATTTCATAGAAAACCAGAAAGTGTTTTTTCCCTTAAAAACAGAATGTGTGCAAAATGATTCAATGTTATTAGCAACCTCACTTGTACACTGCATTTAGAAAAAAGAACACATATAAATCTCTTTTTGGGTCACTGATAGACAGGTAACATAATTTAGAATATATCTGGTTATCAGGAGGGTTAGATAGAGATTATTAAATGAAAATTTATGTGTCACTAACTTTCCACTATGCCAGATTCTATTCTAGGGCTATTTTTTCCATAGTTCAAGCTTTTCTTAACATTTTTAAAATTGATTTTAGAGACAGGGAGGGAGGGAGGGAAAGGAAGGGAGGGAGAGAGAGAAAAGAGAGAAGAGAAACAACGATGAGAGAAACATTGAACAGTTGCCACTTGCACATGCCCTGACAGTGATCGAACTTGCATCCTGGGTATGTGTTCTGACCAGAAATCAAACCAGCAACCTTTTGGTATGTGGGATGATGCTCCAGCAAACTGATCTACCCAGCCAGGTCGAAGCTTTTCGTAATGTTGTACACATTATGTGCCGCATGTTTCATCTTCCCTATAGGACAAAAATACTTCCAAACCAACAGCATTAGAATATGTGTTTTCAGTTTCTCTAGCTGTGATGAAGTAGTAAGCAGTCATTTGTTGGTCATTAAAAATACAAAACATTCAGCTTCACCTTCAACTACCATTTTTCAGTTATTTAAAAAAGCCAATTCAGTTTGATTACTCCATCTCACCTCACTTTTCCATCCATGACCTGAGAATAGACTGCTGGGGCTGTGTAACCGAGTGAGCAGTAGCTGGTGAAAGAAATTAATGGCTGTACTATATGGCAAATTATCTTACTTCCTTTTCACCCATACCTACCTCTGTCCTCAGTGTGAAAGACCAAAGTGTAAAGGATTTCAACTTACATAATTTTGCAGACTGTAAGAGTTCAATAACAAAAGTATAAATTCTTGTTCTTGAAATGTCCTCTCAGTATGTGGATGGTCACTAAAAATGGATTCTGATCCAGTTTTGTCCACACAAAGCTCATTTCAAGGCAATGTGGACTTTTTCTTGTGAAGATTTCTCTTTTGTCTGATTTCATGGACTTATGAACCCGATGCAATACAAAATAACACTTCCTGATTTAAAAATTCATCTAAAAGTTGTCAATTAATTTGTCTAATTTAGTCATAGTTATAACCTCCATATTTATATAAGCAAGAATAAAGTAAGGATTGGGTGCAATTTAAAACCAAAGTTTGGGTGTGCTATAATTATGTCACCTTCTAAATACAGTATGTCCCTATTTTATCACTTAATTAGAAAATAAAATGGGAGTTACTCCACAAGTTAATATGCATTCAAGGTCCATTGGAACAACTGGTGCAGCTGAATAGTGTGCCTACACCCAGAGATTGTGTATGTTGGCCGATACCACAATCTCAGGCATGTAGTGCCATGCTTGTAAAATGGCTCCTGGGAGGGGGGAGGGGAACAAACAGCTCTTGAACTCTTGAACAAGGAAGATAATGCATATTAATTAATTAAAGCAGGGAATTCCATTGCAGCACATTTGTTTTAAAACACCAAAGGAGACATTTCTAAAATGTTCTTATTGTTTAAATATTGACAAGCAATCACAAGTTTATAAAAATAATTTTTCTAAAAGAATGCCACTGGGGAGGACGGTGTCAATGGGGGGAAACGGAGAAACATCTGTAACAAAAATAAATTAACTAATGTAAATAAATAAATAAATACCTAATCCTCAAAACAAACAAAAACTAAAAGAATGCCACTAATAATTGCTTTGTCCCTTAATCTCAAAATTGGGAGACAGGACAAAGTACTTGGTTTCTAAGAAAGGGAACCGTTACTAAGGCAGAGGGCAACAAAGCAACAGTGACATTTCTGGTTTAGGAGAAGAGACAGGCAGTAGGCTGACTAGAGAGAACCGGGCATTCTGAGGAGACTGCCTGTCCTTTGACGCCTTTTCTACAGTGTCTTGTCCGTGGCCGAAGGGCTTCCTTAACATCATGTTACAAAACAAGAGAAAGACTCTTATGGTAATAACAGTCTAGAGGTTCTGAAACTTTGCCCCCTTTCCATTAATAAGCTAAGTGTTATATCAAAAGGATCATAGCTCTTTCTTCAGGAAGACTAAAAACATTCACAAAAAGGGAAGATATTTGGTAAGTCATGAACTTTGTCAAGGTAAGGACTTTTATTTTATAAATAACCAAAATTTTCTAACCCAAAAACCCTTCTTTCCTCACACAATTTCTTACAGTTTCATAAGATGTCCTGAAAAAATGTACAATATAGTAAAAGGATTATGTTTTAAGAATAAGCCACTCAAACTGCTACTTTTACTTGAATAAGAATATATTTTGTCTTTGAAACAGCATTAGAAGGCAAGAACAGAACAGAGATGACCTATGTCTTATTTACTATTTAAACAATACGAAATTCATTTAATCAAAGAGTATCTTTTAAGGAATTGATGGATTTACTGCCCTGACAAACTTATGCTCAATAGAAGATCAAGAATATGAAACTTTTACCTGAGTGTCTATGGGAAGCCATGGCTCAGAGACCAAGTTCAGGAGCATAGACCAGTCCTCCCTGGAACCCAGCTGATAAGGCTGTGGCTCCTTTGTGAACATACATTTAAGGAGAAGCAGCTAACACAAAAATAACCAAGAGCAGATGGCCCACCCCTCCCCAGAGATCACAACCTTAATCCCACTAGAAAATTCTTAACCATTTTAGGTGATCCAAAGGAGAAGAATAGAACCCAGTAAAAATACCAAACACTACATATAAATACCTGTGGGGCTACTCAGCATCCAAATTAGCTCCAGAGCCAGAGAGGCCACATAGAAAGTCATCCCTGTACCGGAATAAAATTTGGACTCAGCTCTGACATAGCTTAACACTGAGCCATGCTTGTTAACCCACTTTATATGCCTAAAGAGCTTGTATTTGGCTCTACAAAAAAATTCCTTCTTGTGCCATTAATGATAAAAGTACCTATAAGAAATAGACTTATGTTATCAGTGTAATTAAAAGTAATTAAATACTATGAATATAGATATCAAGGGAATTATCAATGTCTTCCTTGGTATGTACCAGATTAGCAGAAGTACTGGAAAGAACAATTCTAGCCACACATCTTCTTAGTGTCAGAGAAGGATAGGACAGAGACATACACATTTTACCTGCTATCTACACAAGGAAGATAATTTGTCCCACAAAGAAAATCCCTTGCTTTTCACTGTAAGGACAATAAAAGTGAAAATATGGATGGAAATGAAGACAGCAACCTATCGTGTTGTAACAGCCCAACAGGCCATCCGATGGCTGGAGGCTGGTCATTAGGAACAAGCTCTAGGAAAAGTCAAGGTTGTGAGGATGGCCTGTAAATCCTCCATGACCCACTGCCCTGTTCCTTCTCTGGCCCTATCCCTGGCCCCCCTGCCCTCACTCCCTTCAACTGCAGCCTCAATGGCCTTGGAGCTATCCCCTGCACCCTCCAGACATGCCCTACATCAGGGTCCCAACACTAATTCCCTCAGCACCAAGCCTCCCAAGGTTGCTCCTCTGCTTCACTTCCTCAAGGCTTTACTCTAAATCACTTTTTCAGTGATGTCTTCTTTGACTACCCTATTTAAAATTGCAACCATGGCCTGACTGGTGTGGCTCCGTGGTGGAGCGTAGACCGGTGCACCAAGTGGTCACCAGTTTGATTCCCAATCAGGGCACATGCCCAGGTTTTGGGCCCAAACCTCAGTGAAGGGCATGCTAGAGGAGGCCAATCTATGTTTTTTCTCATCAATGTTTCTCTCTCCCTCTCCCTTCCTCTCTCTCTAAAAGTCAATAAAAAAATATTTTTTAATTGCAACCATGCTTCCTGCCCTGGTGTTTCCTACGCTCTTCCCTAGTTTATTCCCCCACAATAATTATTTGTTGAAAAATGAAATAAAGTCAGCAAAGACTGTTAATTAAGCCTTATATAATACCAAAACACAATCCCACCTGGAACACTAAAAGTGGCTTTGGCTACTGAAGTTCAAGGCAGGCAATCTTCACTCTGCAACAGGCATAGTACCTTATAGACACTGTCTTATTTAATGCATGTTAATGGTTTTTCCCTATTCGTGCATCTCCTCTACCAGGGTGAGGGCTGGGAATATGCTTTACTTGTCTTCCTAGTCTCAGCATCTAGCAGGTAGCAATACTTGCTTCATGGATAAAGGAATGAGTTTTGCAATTCTTATGCTCTTCAAACGTGGAGTGAAGAATTAATCTAAAAGACAGCTTGCTTAAAATTAGTCTAAAAGAAATTGTCAGTAACTCCTAGTTAGCTGGAAAATGTCATAACAATAAAAGCCAGGATATGTTAAAGGCAAATGACATGATAATGTAAGATACAGTCCTTCCTTCCAAGTGTACCAAGATCAATATACAAATTACTGTCAGGCAAGGCAGAGCAAGGTGAGTATTACAAGAGATATAAAGTGGTGTTGAAATTTATCACAGGCAGCAATCACATTAGGTTTGGGGGGATTAGACAATACTTGATGAATGTGATAATATTTGATCTGGTCCCTGAAGAACAGGTAACACTTTAGCACAAGGAGAAGAGGAAAGAGAATTCCAAGAAAAGGTACATTGTAAGCAAAGGTATGAGAAAAGCACAGGACCTTCTCCAGAAGCAGGATACAGCCCAGCACAGGAGCATAGGATATGGAAGTAGTGACACACAAAACTACAAAGGAAGGGGAAGCCAGAGCATGAAGGGCCTTTTTGCAATTGGTGCAAGGGAAGGGTGGGATCGGAATAATGCAAGAAGTAACAAGAAGTGTGGATCCTAGGGCAGAAAAGTCAGGAATCAGGAAGAATCTGGAAGGGTATTGTGGTTGTCCAGAGGAGATATAAGGGGGTACTGAATAAAAGAAAGCAATAATGGCAATGGGCCATGAAAAGAAAGAAGGGTTGTACAGGCCACTGTGCGGCAGGACTGAAAGTACAGGTTTGATGTATCAGAAGGAAAGGAGCTGGTGATTCGTCTGATTTGGTGATTCTTGGTGACTAGGAAAATAATGGGGAATTTGAGAGGCAGCACTGGTGGGGGAAAGAGTGGTAATTTATTTGGGTTCTTCTGAGATGTCAATAACTAAACCCCTTTAATGGAATCAACGTTGTCAAGTCAAGAGAGAAATAGGGCTACTGGTAAGGTTATGGTGGAGTCATGTTTGTGGGAATTCTTGCACTGCAATCTAATCCCAGACCTTTACCTAGCAAACACCACAGGGCGGATCAAACTTCCAAATTTCAAAGTGGTGCAACCTAAGAGTCAAACACAGCAAATTCAGTGACCTAGATGGCCCACACTTCAACATCATTCACACCTTGGCTCAAGGTCACGCTTCTCCCTTTACTATATATATATAGTTTACAAAAGAAATTTCCAAAGGATTTAAAACTTCTTCACACAACTACTGGCCATTAGTCATGGCAGAGACAAGAGGCTGTCAACAATCTGGAATGGAGTCTTGCCTGGCCAGTGTGGGTCAGTGGATTGAGCATTGTCCCATGGACTGAGAGGTCCCGGTTCAATTCCCAGTCAGGGCAAATGCCTGGGTTGCAGACTCGATCCCCAGTCAGGGGTGTGCAGGAGGCAGCTGATCAATGTTTCTCTCTCACATCAATGTTTCTATCTCTCTCCCTTCCTCTCTCTACATAAATTCATTTTTTAAAGGCTCAGTGGAATGGAGTCTTTGTGGGTTTATCAGTAGTTTGATCTTCATGTTTTTATATTATTCTTCTCCTCCTGCCTACTATTAATAAGTTAATATACTGTAAGTTTTCCTCAATATAATTTTGCCAGACTACTAGTTCCTTCACCAACAATTTTACTGAGTGACTCCAACTATGAGATTAGGCATCTAGTCATGTACTATGATATGATGTGATTTGATGCTGAGCTCTCCCAAATATTTCTTGTCCTATGTGTCCTTGCCATCTCATATACCTGTCAATCTTTACAAGGGGAAGAGTATTTTTCTTACTGAATAATCAAATTTTGCAGTCACTGCTTAAATGTTACACTGCAGGGCACGCCTGTCAAAGAATAAAATAAGGAAGCCCCACGAGAACCACCTAAGGGATGATTTCATCATGTAAGATCTAAATGAAAGCAAAGCTGAAATTCTTTATCCCCAAAGGATCTCTGAGTTTCAGAGAAAAGAAAAGGGCAGTTATGAAAGGGTAAGACCTGTCACAAATGAGGTTAGATATATGAAACACAGAACTTTGCAAATTGCAAAGCACCATGAAAATGTTCATTTATTCCAGTGAAGATCTGTTCATTTCACAATTAACCAGGGCTTAGAAGGTTTCCTTGTAATATTCACACAGAGATTAAGAATTTAGACACATACCAAGGCCTTTCCAACTTGATTTCTAGAAATGTCATCCCATGCTTCATAACAGTTTCAAATGTCTCCTGTCCTCAAAGTCGGCCCCTTCCTATATTGCTATGAAACTCTCACCAAGATGTATGAGCTATCCCATCCATATACTACAGATATGCTTATGGGCCCCTAATCAGAAATTATCATCAAACAACACTGAATAAACGACTTTCAAAGCAAACTACTATATGATCTCAGATTTTTTACAAAAATAAAGTGGCACTTAAAAAAAACACAGAGAAAAATGATAAAACAAAAGAATCAGAAAACAGAAATATTCAATGAGCAAAAACTAAAAGCATTTCCCTTAAGAACAGAAACAAGACAGGATACCCACTTTCACACACTTCTTTAACATAGCACTGGAAGTCTTAGCCTCGGCAACTAGACAAGAAGAGAAAATAAAAGGGATCTAAATTGGAAAGGAGAAAGTGAATGTGTCATTATTCACAGACAAGATACTATACATAGAAAACCCTAAGGACTCCATGAAAAATCTACTATATTTAATAAATAAATTTGGCAAACTAGCAGGATACTAAATTAACATACAGAAATTGATGGCATTTTTATATACCAATAATGAACACTCAGAAAGGGAAACAAACAACAACAAAATCCCATTTACCATTACAGCAATAAAAACTAAGATACCTAGGAATAAACTTAACCAAAGAAGTAAAGGACCTGTTCTCAGAAAACTACAGGTCATTGAAAAAAGAAATAGAGGAAGATATAAAAAAGTGGAAACATATACCATGTTCATGGATTAGAAGAATTAACATCATTAAAATGTCCATACTACCCAAAGCAATCTACAGATTCAATGCAATCCCTATTAAAGTACCAACGGCATATTTCACAGATCTAGAACAAATAATCCAAAAGTTTATATGGAACCATAAAAGACCTCGAATAACCACAGCAATTTTGAAAAGAAAAAAGAAAAGTAGGAGGGATCACAATACCAGATATCAAGTTATATTACAAAGCCATTGTAATCAAAACATCCAGGTAATGGCACAAGAACAGGCACATAGATCAATGGAACAGAATAGAGAACCCAGATATCGACCAAAGACAGTATGCACAATTAACATTTGACAAAGGAAGACAAGAGCATACAATGGAGAAAAGACAGTCTCTTTAATAAATGGTATTGGGAAAATTGAACAGCTATATGCAAAATCATAAAATTAGACCACCAACTTACACCATACACAAGAATAAACTAAAAATGGATAAAAGACTAATATGTAACCCATGAAACCATAAAAATCCTAGAAGAAAATGTAGGCAGAAAAATCTCACACATTATATGTAGAGGAATTTTTACTGATACATTGCCTAGGGAAAGAAAAACGAAGGAAAAAAAATCAGTAAATGAAACTACATCAAACTAAAAAGCTTCTGTAGAGCGAAAAAAGAAAAAAACAGCATCAAAATCAAAAGGGAACCCAGTCTCTGGGAGAACATATTTTCCAACAAAACATTGACTATGGGGTTAATTTCCAAAATATATAGAGTACTCATACAACTCAACATAAGAAAGACAAGCAATCCAATTAAAAAATGCGCAGAGGACCTGAATAGACACTTCTCCATACAGGACATACAAATGGTCAGGAGACATATGAAAAAATTCGCAACATCTCTTATCATCACAGAAATGCAAATTAAAACGACTGTGAGATATCACCTCACACCTGCCAGAATGGTGGCCATCAACAAATCCTCAAACAACAAATGCTGGTGAGGATGTGAAGAAAAGGAAACTCTAGTACACTGCTGGTGGGAATGCAGATTGGTGCAGCCACTGTGGAAAACAATACGGTGTTTCCTCAAAAAATTAAAAATGAAACTGCCATTTGGCCCAGTGATCCCACTCCTTGAAATGTATCCTAAGCAGCCTGAAACACCAATCAGGAAGAATATATGCACCTCTATGTTCATAGCAGCGCTATTTACAATAGCTAAGATCTAGAAACAGATCAAGTGCCTATCAGTAGATGAGTGGATAAAAAAGCTGTGATATATATATATATATATATATATATATATATATATACACACACACACACACACACACACACATATACACACACACAATGGAGTACTATGCAGCTGTAAGAAAGAGAGATCTCTTACCCTTGGAGATGACATGGAGGGACTTGGTGAGTATTATGCTAAGTAAAATAAGCCAGTCAGAGAAAAACAAGTACCACATGATCTCACTTATTTGTGGAACATAATGAACAAATAAGCTGTCGACCAAAAGAGATCCAGAATCATGGAAGTAGGGAATAGACTGAGAAAGCTCAGAGGGATGCGGGGCGGGAGGGGTGGAAAGAGATAGATCAAAGATAAATGCACAACCGATTGACAAGGACATTAGGCTGGGGAAGGCAGGAGGGTGGTGGGAGCAGGAAGAAGGGGGTCAACAGCGACAAAAGGGGGACATCTGTAATATTTTCAACAATAAAAAATTTTTTAAAAAACAGAAAATATTTTAGGAGGAAACATGAATACACACACAAGAATTTCAGGTGAATGTACCATAAAACTGAGAAGCTGGTAAGGATAAATCTGTCATATTTTAGGTGTTCAAATTCTCTTCCAGTCTATTTCTACCACCCGCTTGTGATATATCTGTTTTATTTCCATGTTGCCATGTGCCATGATTCAAAACACCCTTTCAATCATGCTAAGTCCTGGCACTCACCAAGCTCACCTGTTGTGGACATTTCAAGCCTCTGATAGATGGTTGAGAGCTAAATATGCATGACACTAGTCTATGATTTACCAAGTAGATTAATATCCATTAATAGGAAAAAACAGCAAATCAAATAAGCTTCAATCTCTTTATTCTTAAAGCTACTAATGGAGATTGACTGCTTGACCAGAGGTGTTGTCACAATACATCCTGAGCCCTGCACTTCCTAGTGTGAGGTCTCGACTAGCAACATAAAATCTGTTTTCATTTACCAAAGGTCTGTAATTAATGTTACCTTATTATGCATTGGTGTTTTCCATTCCCAAACAGGGGATAGCTCTGGAATTCTGAGTAAAGGTGCACAGAAACAGGAGTAAGAGCACAGGAAAAGGAAAGAGATCAAGCAGTGATCTGGCTGTCACTCAAAGTCTAGATTTTGTTAGGCAATAGGGTTGAGTAATAGCAGGGACAATCAGATTTATAGTGGATGAAAATTACTTAAGGTGAAAACCTCACTTGGTCCCCATTATCAAGTTTTTCCCAAGGGCCATTATTTATCTGCCTGAGCATTGTCTCAATCTAGATTTGAAGCAGACACTCAAGGAGGATCTAGGAGGGTTGTGGTGCTCAGTGATTCATAGCTGAGTAGACATGAGTAACTTTCTGTGGAAAGAGCTGTTCTGTTTGTGAGGACAGGTACTAGTATATGAAAACTCAGCAGTAGACCAGAGTAAAGGCCAATGTGATCTTGTGAGTAGCCTATTGTGAGGTCATGGCCTGAAAGGGTAGCCTGTTTCTTCGGTCAGTCTGTGCATAGTCAGTACAGAGCATAATAGGTAGGATTTGTGGATGTTTCCATCTCCATAATGACAAAGTTGGAAATTATCTTAAGATAGCATCTAGTCCAACCACCTCATTTTACAGATGTGGAAACTAAGATGCAGAGGTGGAAGAAAACTTGCTTCACTATGTTAACAACAGCTTCATGTCTATAACCCAAGTGTCCAGACTTCCAAGGCACTATTCCTTGCATAATATCAAGCTGTTTCCATCAAGGGCTCTTTACTCATGGCAATGTAAAACCTAGGAATGTGGTTTATGGTGAATGGGGTTCATGGTCCCTTCAGTTTTGACAATTATCAGCAGAAGCTAGGTGTCTGGGTCACAAATCTTAAGACTAAGGGACAGTTATATGATTTGTAGATGAACACTTTGCAGATTTTCTCATGCTACATCAAAAGTCGAAGCAGAGAGACCATTAAACTTCAGCTGAAATAACTGGGAAATGGCACTTGATACAGAGCCAAGAGAGACAAGGACCAGGTTGGTGGAGCAGCATAGGTTTTACCTAAACAAATGATACTTAAGGAGCATGAGTGAGTGATTTAAAAGCTCTTAAAGTCAGACAATAAGTTCACCACACCAGGCAGTGAGTACATGAACAGAACAACAGAACACAAAGTCTGCCAAACAGAGCATGGAAAGAAGTCTGCAGCTATAGAGGCAGAAGCTACCAAAGGTCATGAACTTGAAAAGATGATCACATTTACCTCAAATTTCAACCCTTCTTCTTCATTTTCTCTCTCCTTTTTTTTTTTTTTTTTTTTTATCCTCACCCAAGGACATTTTTTGCATTTATTTTCAGATAGAGTGGGCGGGAGAGACAGGTGAAGAGAGAGAGAGAAACAGCGATGTGAGAGAGACGCATGGACTGGTTGCCACCCACAAGACCCCAACCTGAGCCGGGGACAAACTGCAATCGAGGTAATTGCCCTTAGCGGGAACAGAACCCAGGTCTCTCTGGTCCACAAGCCGACACTCTAACCACTGAGCCAAATTGGCCAGAGCTTCTTCTTCATATTCAAGCAGTGTGATACTCAAAGAGAACAAATATGTGAATATGTATCTAGTGTAAATAAGATCCGATTTTCTAAGGTTTCGAAAACTAAACAAAGAGTGATGGTGATTATTACATCCAATGGAGTTCAGATAAAATGGTTTAGAATGGATCATAGCTATTTTTTAATATTTCCATGAAATAAATTAAGATCTTAATTTTATAATATTTTAACAACTAACATTATTCTAAGACAAATAATATGGATTTTTCACTGAGTTTAATATGGCTGTATCTTTTTTTTTTTTTTTTAGTTTCAAAGGAATACAATGTAGTGGCTAAGATTATGGACTCTAGAGCCAGAATGTCTAGAATCAAATCCTTCCTCCAAGTTTTACTTAACTTCTCTGTGATTCAATTTGCTCACCTGTACAATGGGGATAACAAAACCTACATTAATTGGGTTATTGGGAGAAATAAAGTAGTTAATATCTGCAACATTCAGAACAGTAGCTGGTACACAGTAAGCACAAAATAGTATTATTTATTCAATTACACTCTAAAAATATGGATGCCCAAGTAGCAGATTTCTGCAAAAGAAGAATTTATCTTCAAGTTTACCAGTTCACAAGGGATATGTGGAGAAGTGAGAAAAGCTCAGGATCGTGGCCAAGAGTCCAGCTGTAAGGCTTATGGGCCTGAGAATGCTTAGAGCAATTCTCAAAGTCCTAGTAACTCAGAGGAATCAGCCTCTGGCAGTGTGACAGCCCAGAGGAGAGAGCTGTATATCCCACACAGGTAAGGAGGGTTCAGGAACACATGATGGAGATCTAGGGAGAATAAAACTCTGCATTTTTGATACTCTACTGCAAATAAAAGACCTGCTAGATCTAGGTCACCTGCTCAGTCTTGGGGTCAGGAAGGCTCTTCCCTACGTCCCTCCTACCAAGTAAGGGCCCAGTGAACCCAAAGGATGATTAGACTTTCCAGCACAATGAACAAGAGCTTGCTGTGATGTTACTAATTAATGAGGCAGGCCACCTGTGGTTCAAATATCTGATATCAAGTTGGTCTGAAGATCAACAATAAAAAGAGGCTACCTATACCATCAGAATAGTAGCTCTAGCCAGAATGTGGGCTAGTTTTGTACTGAGTTAATTCTGAATGAATACCAAGGATGTAAATCTGAAAGACCCTCTCTTCTTAGGCCACTTCTAGGAAGGACTCAGCAGCTCAGATGAGGTAAGGTTGCTTGTGGGGAGACTTAGCTTCAGTGGGCACAGTAATAACTAAGGTTTCAGGGGTAGCAAACTAAAATATGCATTGTATATCCCACTCCTGACCAAAGATACAATGTGGTCATGCCTACTCCAAGATGAATTCAAGTTAAAGCACCTGGAGTTGGAAAGAATGACAGAAGACTGATATCTGACCAACCTGTAGACAGGCTGGGCCACAGTCCACCATGACCCAGAACTTATAAACTGTTGGTAACTAGGGGAAGAAAAGCTGTATTATCAGGTCCAATGATCTTCCTCAAAAGCCCTAAAGCTAATCCCCTATCAGGAAGGGCTCCTTAAACCCTGTGACTCAGTTTAACCCAGAAGAACACAAAGAAGGGAACAGGGACAAATCACTAGTCCAGGGAGGCAGGATAAGGGCAGAGGCAGCTCTGGGATCAGCTGTGGGGAGAGAAAAGACAAACTGGTCCAAAAGACTCTCTGAAGTTCTTTGAAATTTCCATAGCCTTCTCTCCTAGTGGCAGGGTTTGGCAAAGCCTTCAGCCACAATATCTCAATCCCATATAACTCAAACTTCTTTATTTGGTTATTTTGACTAAAATTCTATCAATCGGGGCTTCATTAGGATTAACAATAAAATAAAAAGATCACTGTTGAGTGTTAGTGAAAGGAACTAAAGGATATGAAGTCCTCTGGAGTTATCAGTATATTGATTATATTAGGGTGACACTGGTTATCAAAATTAAACAGTTTTCAGGTGCATAATTCCACAACATATCATCTGTGCACTGTATTGTATGTTTACCACTCCATGTGGATTTATTTCTTAAATGTTTTTTGAAAAGGTACAAAAGAGTATATAGTGAAGTCTTCATCCCCTACCTGTACCCAAATACCCACTTCCCCCTTCCATCAGTAATCAATGATACCAGTGTCTTCTTGTGTTTCCAGAAATACTGGGCATATGAGAAACACATAGCTATATACATTTTTTAAAAACATAATGGTGATATACTATCCATACTCTTCTACACCCTGCCTTTTCTACTTAATATATTTTAGAGAATTTCCCATGTTAGTACATAGAGACTTTCTGTTTTGTAACATGTACATAGTACTCAACTGTATAAATATATCACAATTTATTTAATCAATCCCTTATTTACAGACATTTACGTTGCTTATAGTCTGTTTTATCACAAACAATGCTGTAAGAAATATACAAAATTTAAAGTGATGGAATGGACCAACTTAAAAAAGTAGTAAGTTACTTTAATCATACTGTCTTCCTCTCACACCCAACAGGGTCAGCTGCACTAAAAGAGCAGAGTTGTGAAATTTATAAGGGAAGGGAGTGAGAAAAAGGAAAAGGATAAAAGGATCTCAGGTGGATCAGATAGCTCCCACCAAAGCTTACTGAAATGACAGATTATTTTTGTTTACACAGAGAAGACGCCATCTGGAAATCCTATACCAACTACACTAAGGTTACCCTCAGTTAATAAACCACCCAGACAGGAAGCAGCTTTTGATTCCAAGTCAAGTACTCTTTGCACCAAATCACAATGCCTTGGCCAACAAATTACAAAACAATAAACTCAGTAAAATTCTTATCCTGACAAAGTGTCCATATGGTCATACAGAGAGGGATCATGACAGATTAGTGGCAATGAAGGATTTACCCCTCAAACTTAGTGTTCATCAACTCTTTAGGCTGAAAAGCTATAAAGTACATGTGATAGTTGACTTTCAAATATTCAAGTTCTCTTTTTAACCTATTTTTTAAAATGAAAGGTGGCTTCTCAGCTTTAGATTATAATGGAGCCACCTGAGCTGGGCACAAGTCCTTTTGGACTATTAGACAAGCAACATGTCAATGATGCATTATCATCAACCAAGTGCATAGCCCTGACTCATAGGTTTGACCTTAACTGCCTGCTGGGAGAACAAAACCCCATATTCGTTTGTTAAAGAAACCTGTCAGGGGTTTTCCAACTCTATCTGTATCAGAGCTTTAAATTAACCTTGAAAGTGTTCCTTCTTTAAAGTAGAAGAGTAGCCTGAGGTCTGTAGTCTCAAAATTAGTGTTTCCTGAAATGGGCACTTGCTATATAAAGGTCACATAACTAACTGAAGCCAGGTGACTTGTGTTCTATTTGTCACTGATTTATCAACTTAGATTGTACCTCCCAATTTCTCTGAACAAACAAGAAAAAGAAATTTCATAGTACTCTCATTCTAATCTCAAAGCTAACATGCAAAAAATTAACTATTTACAGGTTGATGTTTGTAAATCAGCTTAGTATATGGAAATGATTTAAAAAATATACCTACTAGCTATTTTTGTTAGATGTTAAAACTGGTATCTGCAGTCACGGTGTAGTGGACCAGGACTATTATAAAAATCACAAAACTGAATTAATTTTCATTCACTTCAAATGGTCTACTCATTTAATATCACAAATCAATGCTAAAGTCTATATAAATGATCATATTGGACAAGGAAGCATACAGAGAAGAGACTAATTCTGGAGCTGTGAAACAGTATATTTAATTTGAAAACATTTTTAGCAGGTGCAAAACCAATTATAAGTTAACTCTGTAAAAATAAATTTAGACAACAGTATAAAAGTTAAATGAATTTTAAGCTTTCATTTAATGAAGAAAAAACAGTACATGTTTCATTGACTTTTCTCTTTTGTAACTCAAGAAATGTATAATAGATGTGGAATCAAAAATCCCAGATGGAAACCCTGACTATGGTGAGCTGCTCACTAGCAAAGTTAATTTTTCTTCCTGATAAAATGGGGACCTTAATACTGTCCTGCTTTCGCTACAGAATTGTTTTAGGAAGCAAATTAAATCATGTGTCAAAGCACTGTATGAACTGAAAAGTAATTTCAAAGTAATATATTAGTAAAAACCACCACCCAACACCTCCACAATTGACACACTCAAGGGGTGGACTGAGCAGGCACCAGAGCTCTGCTGAAGTAAGTCCTGCTCAATGGGGTTGGCACCTGCACAGCTGATCCTCTACAGTGGTTGGAGGTTGGTGGTAGGTGGTCACAGCCAGTCCTGGAAGCTAACTGACCTGGGCTCAACTACAACAGGAGAGTGTACACAGCCCACATAGGGGGCATACCTGGAATGCTCAGCTTGGGTGATCAGGGAGGCTGTGCCACTGGACGCTACAGAATACCTACTACATTAGACAACTCTACCAAGCCTGGGAGATGTAGCAGCTCTACCTAATACATAGAAACAAACACAGGGAGGCAGCCAAAATAAGAAGAAAAAATCCATGCCTCAAAGAACTAAATGAAATGGAGAAAAGCAATCTACTAGATGTAGACTTCAAAGCATTGGGTATAAGGATGCCTGATTAATTTAGGGAAAGAACAGATTAACTTAATGATAACTTCAAAAGAGACAGGAAACATAAAAAATGAGATTGAAAGCATAAGAAAAAGAACCAGTTTGAAATGAAGAATACGATAACTGAAATGAAGAATGTATTACAGGGAGTAAACAGTGGAGAAGATGAAGCAGAGGATCAAATCAGAGATTTTGGAGATAAAGAAGCAGAAAACACCCTATCAGAACAGCAAAAAGAATTAGGAGCCTCTGGGACAAATTTAAGTGTACCAACATTCACATCATGGAGATGTCAGAAGGAGAAGAGAGAGAGCAAGGAATTTAAAACCTATTTGAAAAATAATGACAAAAAACTTCCCTAACTTGGTGAAGGAAATAGACATACAAGTCCAGGAAGGGCAGAGAGTCTCAAACAAGATGAACCCAAAGAGGCCCATACCAAGACACATCATAATTAAAATTCAAAAGTTTAAGGACAAGGAAAGATTCTTTTTTTCTCCTTTATTGATTTTAGAGAGAGAGGAAGGGAGAGGGAGAGGGAGATAGAAACATCAATGAGAGAGAACATCAATTGGCTGCCTCCTGCATGCCCCCCTCTGGGGATCTGGCCCACAACCTGAGCGTGTGCCCTGACCAGGAATCGAACTGACAACCTCTTGGTGCATGGATCAACGCTCAACCACTGAGCCACACTGGCCAGGCCAAACAAAGATTCTCAAAAGCAGCAAAGAAAAGCACTTAGTTACCTACAAGGGGGCTTCCATAAGACTATCACATGACTTCTCAATAGAAACTTTATAGGCCAGAAGGGACTATAAAGTGATGAAAAGCAAGAACCTATAACCAAGATTATTCTACCCAGCAAGGCTATCATTTAGAATCAAAGGTCAGGTAAAGAGCTTCCCCGACACAAACAAAAACAAACAAACAAAAAACAAAGCTAAAGGAGTTCATCACCACCAAATCAGTATTATATGAAATGGTAAAAGGTCTTCTTTAAAAATAGTAAGGAAGCCCTGGCTCAGTTCACTGAGCATCAGACCATGCACCAAGGGTATTCGTTTTGATTTCGGGTTGGGGCACATGTCTGGGTTTTGGGCTTGACCCCCAGTGGGGGGCGTGCAGAAGGCAGCCAATCTCACATCAATGTCTCTCTCTCTCCCTCTAAAAAATCAATAAAAACATATTTTTTAAAAAAGAATAGTAGAGCAGCTGGCGTGGCTCAGTGGACTGAGCATTGTTCCGTGGACTGAGAGGTCCCGATTCGATTCCTAGTGAGGGCACATGCCCAGGGTTGTGGGCTTGATCCCCAGTGCAGGCGTGCCGATCAATGTTTCTCTCTGACATCGATGTTTCTATCTTTCTCACTCTTTCTCTCTAGAAAATCAATAAAAACATTAAAAAAAAAAAACAGAATAAAAAAAACAAGATAAAATATGAACAATAAAATTGACATAAATAAATATCAACAACTGAATCTAAAAAAAAAATAATAAGCTAGCAGAACAGAAACAGATTAATAGATACAGAGAACATTTTGATGGTTGCCAGATAGGAGGGGGTTTGGGGGGGGGGGTGAAAATGGATGAAAAAGGTGAAGTCATTAAGAAGTACAAATTGGGCCTGGCTGGTGTGGCTCAGTGGATTGAGCATTGACCCATGCACCAAGAGGTCACTGGTTCTATTACTGGTTGGGGCACATGCCCAGGTTGTGGGCCTGATCCCCAGTGAGGGGCATGCACAGGACAGTCAATCGATATTCTCTGTCATTGATGTCTCTATCTTTCCCCCTCTCCCTTTCTCTCTAAAATCAATAAAGAAAAATTATTTTTAAAAAATAAGTACAAATTGGTTGTTACAGAATAGTCATGGGTATGTAAAAGTACAGCACAGGAAATATAGTCACTAATACTGCAATAACTATGTATGGTGTCAGATGGGTGTAAGATTTATTGGGATGTTCACTTAGTAAGTCATGTAATGTCTAATCACTGAGGTGTATACCTGGAACTAATATAACAATGTATCTGAACTATAATTGAAAAATTTTTTAAAGTAGAAAAAGGTATATATATATATATATATATATATATATATATATATGTATATATATATATACACACACACACACACATGCATATATATATGCATAAATACATATACATATATACATATATACATATACAGTTGATCCTTAAACAATATGGGGGTTAGAGGAGCTAACCCCCACTGCCGAAAATCCACATATGACTTTCGACCACCTCAAGACATTACTACTAATAGCCTACTGTTGACCAGAAGCCTTACCAGTAACATAAGCCATGGATTAACACATATTTTGTAAGCTATATGTATTATGTACTGTATTCTTACAAGAGATTAAGCTAGAGAAAAGAAAATGTTATTAAAAATCATAAGAAAAAATACATTTACAATATTTATTGAAGAAAAAATCTGCTTATTAATGGACCCATGCTGTACAAACCCGTGTTGTTTGAGGATCAAGTATACATAAATTAGGCTTTGTAACTAAGTAGGTAGTGTCTTCTAATTTTTCAGGTGGATTTAATTTTTATAATGATTCACACAATTTTCACAATAAACACACACATTTATCATGCACCATAAAATTCTAGTAGCAGATCATTGAGAAAATTATGATAATCTCCATGATAGGGAATTCTCTCTCTCTCTGTTTCTGTCTCTCTCTCTCTCAATTTAGCCCAAGCTTTGAAGGATAAAGAATTGACAAAAATAGTCACATGGGCATTTTAGTTTTATTTAGGGTATAGCTATTTAATCCTCTTGATATTTAGTTAATATTTAATTCTTTGTAAAGGCACAAGTAAGTATCTGGGAACAAATGTACAATAAGTAAACTCCACATAAATCTTAGATCTTTGCTTTGATCTAAAAATCAAAAGCATACTCCTCTACATATTTGTAATTGGTAACTTTAATTGCTTTAAGTAACTGACACGGTTTATACTTTATTCTTTACAAAGATAATAATTTGGAAAGCTCTCAACAAAACAAAACAAAAAATTAAGTTAAGACAGAAGACTTTTATTCCTGAAAAATTAAATAAAACAAGGAACACTATTTCTGTTGTTGAAAGGGCTGGAGATTTAGTAACAACTTGAAGAAGTGAATTAATCCCTTTGTAACACAGCCAAGACAGGGTTTGTTTTCCTACTGTTATGATGGTAACTTAGAACACACAGGACAACAATATCAAATATCAATTCCCTCCAGAGTTGTAACTTTCTAAATGTAGTAATTACTAATTTGTCAAGATTATCATTCAATCTGCAAATAATTTCAGCAAAATAATGTGAACCTCCATGCTACTATCTACATCAAGTCCTCAAATGCTATCAAATAATAACCATGTACTGTTTTCATGAAATAAGACTACAGGTGTTACAGGTAGATAAACTGAGACATTAAAACATTAAGTGTCTCATCTTAAAAGAGGGGGCAAGGTCAAGCTAAGAATAGAAGCTCAAGTACTGTCACCTGTCCTAATCATAAATCTAAGACACTTCCTACCTTCCTGCTAGCAATAAGTACAAAGTCTAATCAATTTCTATGTGTTTTAAACATGTTTTGCAGTAAAATGAATCATCTAAACTGATTTGTCAAAATATTTAATAAAGGTGGCTCTGTGTACTATGGAATATAAAGTATTCAGACACAAAACAACTTTTTTTCAAATAATATTACATCTAAAAATTTATAAAATAATTCCAAAAGCTTTAGGCCTAACAGAAACTAGATATAGCCTTAAATTCCTCTAATATACTATATGTAGTAAACCAGCTTTATTATTAGTGCTTATAAAAGCATCACAGAATAAGTCAGTCACTTTCTGAGATCAAAGAGCAAGTCAGTGGTAGAGGAATCAAATCTTTGCAACCTAATAGTCTCTTCCAAGAGTTATTTTCCCTCCCCCACCATTTATCTTTTCTCTGAGGTTTGTCAGTCTATTCCCTACTTCCATGTTTCTGGATCTATTTTGTTCATCAGCTTATTTTGTTCATTATATTTCACAAATAAGTGAGATCATGTGATGCTTGTCTTTTTTTCTGACTGGCTTATTTCGCTTAGGATAATACTCTCCAGGTCCCTCCATGTGGTCTCAAAGGGTAAGAGATCTCTCTTTCTTACGGCTGCATAGTACTCCATTGTGTATATGTACCACATCTTTTTTATCCATTTGTCTACTGGTAGACACTTGGGCTGTTTCCAGATCTTAGCTACTGTAAATAGTGCTGCTACAAACATGGGGGTATATATTCTTTCTGATTGGTGTTTTTAAATTCATGATCTCCTGGCATATTTAAAATATGTCTAATCATCAAGTTCCCTACCCATATTCCCCACTTAACCCCTGCCCTCAAAAATTCTGTTCTAACTTTTTGTGGTTAAACATCAAATTTTCTTGGAAGGTCCAGAGATTGGGAAGACAGCAGGGATCTGTTTCTACACAAGCAACAGCAGCTGAAACTGAAGTGGAAATTAGCCCCTATAAGGGAGTAGTAAAAACAGTTTTGAAATACTTTTAAGGGATATCCTGCAAGCTAACTCAAGAGTGCAAGTGAAGACTTCCAGAAGAAAATATACCCAGTCAACCCCCCAGGCCAAGGAAGAGTGTTTGGATATGACTCTGGGGACTAAGAACAAAGGGTACAACATAGCAGTTTTGCAAGAATGCAGGGAGTGCTTTCTGCATAAATAGGGGCAAAAGCCATACTCCAGTATCTTTCCTCTCCGTCCCAGTCTTACTGTTCCAATGGTAAGAAGAGGTTTTTTTTGTTTGTTTGTTTGTTTGTTTTTTTAAATAATTTGCACTTAACACCAGGGTTTAGAATCAGATCCAGAACAAACCAACTTACCACTCAGTTAACTTACTCTTCTGCTTTCCAAATCCAAAAGAGTTTGCTGCATTGACTAACACTTGATGTTTATTAACACTTTTTTTTATTAATTTATTCATTTTTGTTACAGATGTTTCTCCTTTTTCCCCCATTGATTCCCCCCTCACCCTCCTCCCCACCCTGTCCCCAGCTTTGTTGTCCATGTCCACTGTTCATGCACAGATGCATATAACTTCTGTGGTTTATCTCTCCCCGACTACCCTGTTCTGGGAATTGTCAATCTGTACCCCACTTCCACATCTCTGGGAATACCCCATTCCTCAGACTGTTACCTTCATTATATTCCACAAATAAGTGAGATCATATACTTGTCTTTCTCTGTTTGGCTTATTTCACTTAGGATAATACTTTCCAGGTCCCTCCATGTCATTTCAAAGGATAAGAGATCTTTCTTTCTTACAGCTGTATAGTACTCCATTGTGTATATGTACCACAGCTTTTTTATCCATTCATCTACTGATGGACACTTGGGCTGTTTCCAGATCTTAGCTATTTTAAATAGTGCTACGAACATGGGGGTACATATATTCTTTCTGATTGGTGTTTCAGGCTTCTTAGATATTCCTAGAAGTGGGATCACTGGGTCAAATGGAAGTTCAATTTTTAATTTTTTGAGGTAACACCATATTGTTTTCCATAGTGGCTGTACCAGTCTGCATTCCCACCAGCAGTGTACTAGAGTCCCCTTTTCTCCACACCCTCGCCAACACTTGTTTGATGATTTGTTGATGGCGGCCATTCTGACAGGTGTGAGGTGATACCTCATAGTTGTTTTAACTTGCATCTTTCTGATGCTTAGCACTTTTAAAGATGATCCTGTCTCTCTGTAAGAAATGGAAGTTATTTGGCTTGTGTCTCAAAGATGAAAACAAAATTTACAAGTATACTCCCCCTCTTTATTAGGGGTCAGCAATGTCTGAGTCATGATAAAGTTCAGATTTAAAAATAAGTCAGTATTCTTCTCCAACTCTATGCCAAAACTCCAGAAAAATATGTTTCTTTTAAAATAAGGCTCCTGAATTTTTCCCAGTAAAACTAAAAGGACCATTTATTTTATATCTTTTACAGGATCTAGTGACAATTTACACAATCTGTGTAATGTTTGAAATGCCAGACTCCAAGTTTAGACAATATATAAAGTTAACTAAAATCTACATTTACTTTGTAATGCATCTGAAAATAATATCGGTAGATGGATAGACAGACAGATGGATAGATATGTGATAAAACAAGCATAGTGAAATGTTTTTAATGGTAGACTTAATGATGTGTACATAGGTGTTCACTGCAAAATCATTTCAACTTTGAAAATCTTCATAATAAAATGTTAGGGGAAAAATAAAATATAGATAAAAAAACATTTTAAAAATTGACTGCAGCTACACACAAGCAGGTATTGGCTTCTGAAGGCATTTTAGTCCACAGGTACAGAATGTGCTACAATCTGAATGAAGGGACCAACGTGAGTACCACAGCCTCCAAGTGAAAGCAATCTGCCAAAGCTGTTGTAAGGCTTTTCAGGAATAATCAAAGAAGCTACAAAAATCTCATAATATTTTTTTTTCTTTATTGATTTCAGAGAAAGAGGAAGGGAGAGGGAGAGAGGGATAGAAACATCAATGAGCAAGAATATCGATTGGCTGCCTCCTACATGCCCCACATTGGGGATCAGGCCCAACACCTGGGCATGTGCCCTGACAGGGAGTCAAACCAGCAACCTCTTGGTGCATGAGTAGATAGATACTCAACAACTGAGCCACACTGGCCAGGCGGAAAATATCCTAATAAACTACAATACTGCACATATACATATTCAGACCTTTGCTGAGCAATCTGAGCTACAAGCCAAGAGAGAGACCTCTTTGAAGGTTCCCTAATCCATTCACACAGCCCCGTCTGAGGAATGACACTGGAGCCAGCCTCCAGCCTCTTAACTACCTTTCCCCTTTTATGGTCATTTCAAGTTGAAAGCATATACTCATCTGTTTCCAAATTTCTGAAGGTACTAGAAAAAAATCTAAATATAACAGATGGATAAGTGCTCATGGTAACTGGAAACCAAAATGTAACTTCAGCTTCCGCAGGCTAGTTCTTAACACCATGGCTTTAGTGTAATGGTCTTGCTGAAGACCTTTTGTCTTTATTTCCACAACAGAAATATTACCCTGGCTTTGATAGATGGCAGACTAAGTATTATTCAAAATCATGTTTTAAGTTGATATTAATAACTTTTACTTATTTTAAAGTCAATCACTAAGTGTTCTCCAGTATGCTAACATTTACTACAAAAGACAGTTGAAGCATGTGTGTTATTTTTTTAATTAGTTCTTTAAAATAGTTCAACACACTTTTAAAAATCTAATTCAAATGGTGGTAAAACCTCTGAAACATTTCTCAGAATTCTAGGGTTCCAAGGACTATAACGTGAAAACCACTAGACCCTCTATTTGTACTGTTAGTGCTTATTAAATCTATGACCCTTAGGTAATATAAACAGCCACTAAACCCTCTCTAGACTTATACATATGTATAAGTAAGTGGTATCCTGCGGGTAACTTCCTGATTCTGAATCTCTTCCCCCACCCCCTTACAGTAGCTAACTAATGTTCTGTCCCATTATCCTCAACCCCAAATCTCCTTTTTTAAAAAAATATGTTTTTATTGATTTTTTTTAATAAAGAGAGAGAGAAAGGGAGAGATGGAAACACATCAGACACATTGATCACCTGCCTCCTACACACCCCCTATTGGGGATCAAGCCTAAAACCCAAGCAGGTTCCCTGACCAGGAATCGAACTGCCTCTCAGTCCATGGGAAGATGCTTACTCCACAGAGCCACACTGGCTGGGCTCTGTATTTAATCACATAAACAAGACCCTCTGTTTCCTAGTCTGGCCTTCCAAGTTTCAACAATACAAACAATGTGACCATGTAATGGGGGGGGGGGTTAAATGTGAAAGGGGCAGAGTTATGTATGTGCTTGTATACTTGGTAGTAGTTAAAAGCAAACATAAACTCCGAGTCTGAAAAGAGAGATTATTTCACATTCAATTTACCATCTCTTCTTAGCCACCACCAAAACCAATCTGAGAATCATAGCAAATCTAATAGCAGCTCTAAGTATGTAAAATTGAAACAACATTATCATATGCACACTAAAATGTTTAGAGGTGAAGTGTACAGATGCCTGCAGTTTACTTTGAAATGCATCCAAAAATTTAAGATGGATGGATATGTGATAAAGCAAATATAGTAATTTTTTTTAAATTTTAGAATCTGGGTGGTAGGTATATGAGTGTTCACTGTATATCTTCAAATTTTCTCTTTGTAAAACTTCAAAATAAAATGTTTGAAAAAATGATGCCATGTGGTAGGAGGGACCATTCCATTCAAGAATATGCTCCAATAATGTCAGAATACTGATATTAGTGGAACAGGGAGTCAAAGTTCCTGAGATTGTTCTGTGTAATACCACACTAGTGCTGTGGTTTGTAATTTATAAAATGTCTTTCACTTAAAAAATTATATCTCTAGTAAATGCTTACTAAGCCTTTAGTATGAAATAATAAATGATATGGAAGACACCAGAGAAAATATTAATATTCTTGCTCACTAGGAGCTCCCAGTTTCCTGGGAAAAGCTGAATATAACTTAAGACTGTGACCCCAACCAAATCCTCACTCTCTTAGATTGTCCCTGAAAAAAAAGAAAAAGGAAAAAGAAAAAAAAAAGGAAAAGACCAAAGAGTTTTGGTCAAGACCCTGTGTAATCTATGAGGACTCACATACAGAGGACATAGCTGGGGACATAAAGAATGGGCTAAAAATAATAAAACATACTGTATTGTTTTCAGTTTCCAACCTATCACATGAGCCCAATGCCAAGGGTGGAGCGCATCCTCTCCAATTAGTCAGCACTTGAACCATTTTAGTGAGCCAAAGACACTATGGATTATGAATCCCCTAGCCCATGTATACTGACAACTACATATGCAAACTCTCATTAGAATCCACCAAAAATGCTCCACTGGTTCTGAGAAAGAAACACTGAAAATATCTTAAGTAAATTATTAATTTATAACCCTGAAGAATACATTTAAATTGTCATATCACATGGTTTAAGAGATATCCACAGACTCGCAAAGACCACAAATTATCACCAAACTAGCTAAAACCACTGCTTTACCACTTAGGTGAAGAACTATTAAACTGCTTGTTTCTCCAATAAATGGATATCACTCATCAAGAGATGCTATACAAAGTGTGAAGCTTAGCTGGCTGATAGGACAAGAGAATGAGGCTACTATTCTAAATACATTTTAATGTATTTCATCCTTTTTTATTTAAATTGACTTGACCCTTAGAGTTGTTTAAACATAATTGAAATATTAACAGTTAAATAAATAATAAAATAAATTATAACTATTATTAGCACAGTTCTCTACACTGGGCTTTCAACACATAAGATTTATAAGAAAATAATGATGACAAGCATAATGATACAAGTGCTACTCTTTCTGATGCTTTATTAAGGGCTTCCAACCTTAACATCTTGATTTCTGTAAAAGTTTTGACTTCAGCTATGCTTATTGTACTGACCATAATAAAATTTATATGATTTAGCTATGACCTTAACCTAATACATTTTCTAAGTTCAGAGTTATAATACACATCAGTCAAGGTTTCAACCCCAGAACTTGAGGAGTATCCCAAATTTACCTTACAAGTATGGATCTCTTCTACAAGTGAGCATCTGTTGTTGGCTTTGCAAGCCTTTGCCCTATTAACAGAAGAGTTGACAATGGAGAAAAATCTTAAAATAACTCCCATATCCACTGAGTTTTATGATGTTAAAAATTTTAATAAGTATTCACAAATTTCTGTTAGATTTTAACTGAACTTGATGACAGAGCTGAACTCTAACATTATTTGGGGGAATAAAGATGCAAGGGCACCTATGTCACTTCCCTTGTCTCAGCCTTTGTGCAATCCTTATAATTTACTGATTCTTTTATTCTCCTTTGAAAGAAAATTTACATACATGAATTTGTTCCCAGAGAAGATGAAAGGACTTGCAAATAAATAAATTATCTATGAGTAAACTAACACAGCATGCAATAGCCTTAAATCACTCTGATTAATTTTGGATTAATTATTAAATTTCTATAACTGGAGTATACTTGCAAATCTCTAAGGATCATATGGAAGCAGATAAAAATCTTAAAGGGTCATTTGAACCAACTGAAATCCAAGATGGTTTTACTCTAGCTACTTTAGAGATTTTCATTTCACATCAATTGGGTATAGATAGAACACTAGATTTGATTTTCAGTGTCCAGAACTGACTTCTTTCATGGGAATCGCAGTCAAGCCCAACTTTTGTTATAGACTTCCACAACACAGTTTAATACACTTGAATTCTGAAATATGATTTGGATATATACATGCAAGAAAATTTATAACCCTCTAATCGATAAAGGAAATACTTTTTAAAATAAAATTGTAATAGTAATGTTCCCATTGATTGAATATTCTTATAAAAGTTTCCCTAATAAAAAGTTCTTATATACAGTTCATTCACATTAACTAAATATTTTATTTCATTGAAAAAATTACTTCCTGGGACCATTAGCTATGTTGTGTGCATATGTGTTTATCTAAAAGACTTCTCAGCTTTCTTCACAAGTGCTATATGAACTCTGATTGAAGATGGCATAAGAATTGAAGACTGGAGATTCCACTTTGCAAGAGTCCAATTAGGACTCTTTCTCTAAGTGGGGCAGTTTCTCTCCTAAAGTGAAAATGAATTCCTTCTACATCAGAGGCTGGGAAAGTTAGGAGATGTACAAGAGGTCAAAATTAAGTCCATTAAATCCCAGCCCCAGATTTAGTCACCATAGAGACAGGAAAGATAAATAAACCAGCAACCTTAACAAATGTGCTGCAACTTTGCCAGACATATCTTTGACTTACCATTATTTTTACCTAAGTATCTTTCAGTCCAATCATAACTGATGATGAAGACTACAAAACCAAACAAAACTAGGCCCAAAAGAAATTGGAATGCTCAAGCTGGCGAAGGGCAGGCAAGGAGTCAAGAGCTACCCCCTTCCTAGTGTGCCTCTCTGTTTCCCTTGAAGAACTATTGCAACATGAAGCTCCAGAGGCAATGACAAATGGGGAAAATATGTGGTGCTAAAGCCAGAAGAAACCATGTCAAAAAAGAAAAACAGACATGAAGTAACTAATCTAATTAAAGGAGAAAAGTATACTTACAGCAGGGAAACAAGCAAATCTGAAACAGGGACTGCAACTGGCGGGGAAGGGATGCTGAAAGGCCCATGACACTAGAGTGAATTTTTGTTATTATCTAAATGAAACCAGAAGATGAAATTTGGCATTCCTTTGAATTATGGCTACATTAAGGTTCTACTTTAGTGTACACTAAGTCTTTAAACATAAGATACACTCCCTGGCACTTGTATACATTAATGAAAAGCTCTGAGACAAATACTTATACGTTGTCATGTGGGACACCCAGATGCCTCTGTACCAACCACAGGAAACAAAAACAATGGGAGTTCAAGATGATGGAATAAAGTAGCAAGTAGGAACTGTATCATCAGAACTCCATGTTTAGGCTCTGGACATCAGTCCTCATTGTGTTTCAGAGTTATTTACTAAACACCCACTGTGTGACCAGTGGGAATATTGCTGGTCGTGATACAGAGTTGATTTAAGTAGGTAAAAGCTGAAGATCCTCAACCTCTAAGCAAGCATATACTTATGGTAAAATATACAAACAACAGGACAATAATACAAATAAAATCTCAAATAAAATATTTCTTACATTTGTCCATGTGCCTTCTAATTCTTGTCTCTGTGTACATATCTCTTTACAAGGTTATAAATCATAACACACACAATTTTGTGTCCTGTATTTTTTAAGTAAGGCTATATTATACAAATTAATATTGCTCTGCAATGTTAGAATTATAATTTTGGTCAGAGTTATGGGATTCCACTGTGTAGAGTAGCATAATTACCAAACCAAAAATATGTGATGAACAAATGATCTATTACTCTATTTTGGATATTTAAATAATTTCTAGTTTTGTGTCCTTATAAATAACACTGTTTTGACTACCTATAACATAGAGCTTTTTTTTCTTCTTTTCTTAGGACAATTTATTTCTTAGAATGTATTTCCCAAAATAGGATTACTGGATCAAGGGGTACCAATCTTTGCGACTTTTGCTATATATATATATATTAAGCCTAATAATGTTCCAAAAGACTTTTAACCAACTTACAATTTTACTAGTAATGAATCAGTGTTTATCAGTTTCAAGGTAACCATATTAGCATAGGGTTTCCTTTTTGTTTTCATTGATTTAATAGGTGAAAAACTATACTTTGTTTCCATTTGAATATGCTTGTTTTTGCATACCAGAGAGGCTGAACCATTCTTCTCTGCATTTATTTGTTCTTCCCTGCATTTATTTACTTCGTGATTTAATGTGAGAATCTTTTGTCTGTGTACCTACTGCAGAATTCATTCAGCTAACAGTTATGGCACATCTACTCTATGTCAGGCCTATGCCAGACCTTATGATCTATATGAGCTCTCTGCATAATATGGAAATTATCTTGTCAAATTCACAACTTTTCCTGGTGTGTTTTCCATTTCATTAGTTATTTTTCCACCTTTATTGAAGTATAAATAACAAAATTGTATATTTTTAAGGTACAATACGATGATTTGATATATAAATACATTATGAAATGATTCTCACAATCAAGTTAATTAACACATCCATCATCTCAGAGTTACCATTTCTTTTGTGTGTGGTTAGAATGCTTAAGGTCTATTCTCTTAGCACATTTTTATATATTTTAATCTGTTGGTCTCTTCCTTTGTGACTTCTATCATTTTACAGCTTACATGGTTATCATATAACCAGAGATTTAATAATTATCTATTTTCTGTGGTCTTATTTCTAAGTTTTCTAAGAGTCTTATAAATAATATAGTCTCCTATTATTATAAAATAAAAAGCTCTATCCTGGCTAGTGTGGTTTCGGGTTCAATCCCTGGTCAAGGGCATGTACCTGGGTTGCAGGTTCGATCCCGGCCCCAGTGGGGTCATGTGGGAGGCAGCCAATTGATGTGTCTCACTCACATAAATGTTTCTCTCTCTCTCTCTCCCTCCTTCCCTTCAACTCTATCTAAAAATCAATGGAAAGCCCAGCCGGTGTGGCTCAGTGGCTAAGCATCAACTCATGCACCAAGAGGTTGCCAGTTCGATTCCTGGTCAGGGCATATGCCCAGGTTGTGGGCCACATCCCCAGTGGAGGGGCATGCATCAGGTGGCCAATTGATGTTCTCTCTCATTGATATTTCTCTCTCTGTCTCTCCCTTTCCTTCTCCCTTCTTCTCTCTCTAAAATCAATAAAGAAAAAAAAAAGAAAAAGTCAATGGAAAAATATCCTCAGGTGAGGATTAACTAATTAATTAATTAATTAATTAGTCAATTAATTTACTAAAATAAAAATAAACATAATTGATCTTTTTAACTCACCATGCTGAAACTAGAAGTAAACACAGTTTTATCTATAAAGATTCAACCTCACATAGCCTGGATAAGATTTCTTCCTCTTTCTCAGGCCGAAGAAAAAGACATTTAGAACCATTACTACAAAAACTGCCTTTTCTTGGTATCGCTTTAGGGTAAGTCCCCTCACTACTCAAAAAGAGGTGAATCCTCAGACTAGCAGTAGTGTAACCTGGTGCTGGTTGCAATAGCAGAATCTCACACCATACCCCAGACCTGCTGCATCCGAATCTACATGTTAAAAGTCTGAGAAGCGCTGGGTAGATCAAAGGAATCCTCCAAACTCTGCTGATGCTCCTTCTCTCAATCAGGCACCACCAGAATATATCCCTCCCCTCAAATGTTTACCTTCAGCCCAATTTAATGCACCCCCTTCAAATGAACATTATCTAACATCATGCACCTGAAAAGTAACACAATAATACTTTAAGAGAAAGGACAGATCTAAGTTTGCAACCTCAATTGCATCTAGAGTGGAGTTGAAAACACACATGCCTATAAGGACTAAGTAGGTTTTTCTTATAAATGAGTAAAACATTCATATAATGGCAACTGCCCTTGTCCTTAGTATCAAGAAGATAACAGTGTCTGAAGCCTATGGCAAATTTCAGAATGCATGTTACATCTAAAGATACAGCAGCTATTTGGCTCCAGCCTAATGTTACCAAATAGGAATGCAGGCTCAATGTTGCCAGATCTGATATTTCAAGAGAAGCTGAAAATCTGGATTTTTGAAAATGTAAAATATCTCAATTTTTAAATTCCAGCAATTCATGTAAAATTTTAAAAGAATGCCTTTGTATGCCAGATCCAGCCCACCAGTATGAACCCTTGGCTCTAGGCAGATGATTTCCAAACCTATTAAGTTTGTGTAACCCACCTGTGCGGATTCTCATGTTTACTGCTAGTGCACCAAGGAGAGAGGTCACATCAATATAAATGGTACAAATCAAATCACTATGACTACTATATTTTAAAATTTTGTTTCGTGGTTATTAAAAACTCCCAAATTAGGGTAGTGCCAGGTAAGTTGCGAGAAGAAGCTTAAATCCTGTCGCTTGCATTTAGGACCACTTAAATCCACAATGGTCCATAGTGGGAAAAACAATGAACTTCATCGTAAACAGATTGCATATTATAAACAAACTGGTTAATATCATCCGACTACACTGCCAAGTGAGAGAAGTGGAATAAGGAGAGCAGCAAAAAAAAATTTGTCTTCAGGGAGAAAACAATGGCGGCAGAGTGAATGGAAGCTATACAGACGGTCTTCCAGGACCAAACTGGAATTACAATGAAAATAAAGACAAATCATCAGTAAAAAGCAACAGAAAAGCAGCTTGAAAGACCACATAACCAGGGACACTGACTCAATCCTGGTAGGCTTGAGGAGACACGAGAGGGGGGCTGGGAGCCCACAGTCCTCAGTGGCCTTAGCTGGGAGCAGCGGCACTGGCAGGGGCCTTAGCTGGGAGCCCACAGACAGGAGGGACCTTGGCTGTGAGCAGTAGCCTTAGCTTGGAACTCACAGACAGCAGCGGCCTGAGCTGGGAGCAGCGCCCTCGGGTTAAAGTCCCAAGTGGCTCCACAGCACAGAGCCAGAACAGAGGCTGAAATAGCCACAGCTACTCACGTTGGGCTCTAGCAGAGGGAGGGCACACTGGACAGGAACTGTGTGGGGACACTCTGGATCTGGAGGGCTCTCAGAGCTTTTGCTGAGTTGTGGCTACACAGGACTGTGATCATCTTACTCCTTCCCAGGACTCTGGGGAGAGGCAGGGGTCCCTCCCTCAGAGATTCAACCCCACCTGGTGGCCATTGACATGGAAATTGATGCCCATTAACAACCATCATGGAAATCCCATTACTCTGAGCACCTGAGGGAGTTTTTCCATTCAACTCAGAAGCCAAGGGTCTTCGGGGAAACCAACAGATAGCCTCCAGGAAAAAGCTAGAGGATAACTGTACCACTACTGGGCTAGCAACTCTAACCAGGAAAGTAAGATTTGACAGTGGTGTTTAATGAGGATCCTCCCTGGCTCATCCAAACCCAGGAGAGGGAGACACAAACAGCAGAATACCAACACCCACAGGGAAAGTTTGGTAGGCTCCAAACCCCACTGTGATAGTCAAAATGGTGAAACACAGAAGCAAAAGCCAAATGGAGGAACAAGAGACCTCTACTGAAGATGAGATAAATGAGGTGCAGTTAAGCAAGTTAACAGAACTAGAGTTCAGAGCCATGATCTTGAGGAAGCTCAACAGCATGTGTAAGGAACTGAGCATCATGAGTAAAGATATAGAAATGGTAAAAATCAACCAGTTGGAAATTAAAAACCAGCAAGAAGAAATGTTGAAAATCAACCAGTTGGAAATTAAAAATCAGCATATCAGAAAAAAAGAAAACATTGGAAAGTCTAAATAGCAGAGTAGAGGAAGGTGAGGACTGAATCAGTGAATTAGAAGACAGGGTAGAAAAAAATCAACCAATCAGAAAACTAAAAGGAAAAAAATAATTAAAAAGCAGGAAAACAGCTTAAGAGAACTGTGGGACAACTGGAAACATAATAACATTCACATTATATTAGTCCCTAAAGAAGAAGAAAATGAGCAAGGGTTAGAGAATATATTTGAAGAAATACTGACAGAAAACTTTCCTAATCTGGTAAAGGAAGAAGGCATTCAAGTTCAAGAAGCACAGAGAGCCCTAAAGAAGAGGAACCCAAACAGGCCCACACCAAGACACATAGTAATCAAAGTGCAAAAAATTAAAGACAAAGTGAGAATCCTAAAAGCAGCAAGAGAGAAGCAACAGGTTAACTACAAAGGAAACCTCATAAGGCTCTCAGCTGACATCTCAAGAGAAACACTACAGGCCAGAGGGAATAGCATAAAGAAATCAAGGTCATGAAATACAAAGATCTGAATCCAAGGCTACTCTACCCAGCAAGGCTATCATTAAAAATAGAAGGACAAATAAAGAGCTTCCCAGACAATAAAAAGCTAAGGGAATACAATTGCACCAAACTAGCACTGAAAGAAATGTTAAAAGGACTGCTGTAATTAGCAGGAGAAATAGGAAGAAAAATAGAACCACACTAAACAAAAATGGCAATAAATAAGTACATATCAATAATCACCTTAAATGTAAATGGATTGAATGCTCCCATAAAAAGAAACAGAGTAGCTGATTGGATAAGAAAGCATGACTTATCTATATGTTGTTTACAAGACACCCACCTCACAACAAAAGACTAACATAGGTTGAAAGTGAAGGGATGGAAAAAAAATCTTCCAAACAACAGAAAGGAAAAAAACCTTGGGTAGCAATACTCATATCTGATAAAATAGGTTTCAAAATGAAGGCCATAACTAGAGACAAAGAAGGCCAATACATAATATAGAAAGGATCTATCCAACGGGAGGATATAACCTTGAAAACATATACGGACCCAATATAGGAGCACCAAAATATATTAAATATCTTCTGGAGAACTTCAAAAGAGAAATCGATAGCAATAAGATCATAGCAGGGGAGTTCAACACCCCGCTGACATCACTTGATAGATCCTCTAGAAAAAAATTAGCAAGGAAACACAGACTCTAAATGCAGTACTAGACCCAATGGATTTAATAGATATCGACAGAGAATTACATGCCAAAAATACAGAATTCACACTCTTCTCAAGTGCACATGAACATTCTCAAAGATAGACCACATGTTAGGTCACAAACTAAGTCTCTACAAGTTCAAGATGATTGAAATCATATCAAGCATCTTCTCAGATCACAATGGCATGAAAATAGAAATCAATTGCAACGAGAACATACAAAGGCATTTGACCACATGGAAGCTAAATAGCATGTTATTAAACAATGAATGGGTTACCGAGGAGGTCAAAGAAGAAATTAAAAGCTTCCTGGAAACTAATGAAAATGAACACACAACAACACAAAATCTATGGGATGCAGCAAGAGCAGTTCTGAGACGGAAGTTCATAGCAATACATGCCTACCTCAAGAATCAAGAAAAATCTCTAATAGACTATCTAACCTCACAACTTAAATAACTAGAGAGCCAACTAAAAGAAAACCCCACAGCAAGTAAAAGGAAGTAAATAATAAAGATCAGAGCAGAAATAAATGACATGGAGTCCAAAAAAAAATAAAAAATTCAAAGGATCAATGAAATAAAGAGCTGGTTTTTCGAAAAGATAAACAACACTGATGGACCCTTAGCTAGACTCACCAAGAAACAAAAAGAGAGAACCCAAATACACAAAATCAGAAAAGAAAGAGGAGAAGTAACCGCTAACACCACAAAAATACAGAAGATCGTTAACAACTACTATGAACAACTATATGGCAACAAATTCAACAATCTAAACAAAATGGACAAATTTCTAGAAACACATAGTCTCTCAAAACTTGACCTGGAAGAGATAGAAAACTTGAACAGACCAATATCAATAGAAGAAATTAAAGATGTAATCAAGACTCTCCCAGCAAACAAAAGCCCAGGGTCAGATGGCTTCAAGGGGGAGTTTTACCGAACATTCAAAGAAGAAATAACATCCATTCTCCTCAAACTATTTCAAAAAATTCAAGAAGAAGAAAGTCTTCCAAACTCGTTTCATGAAGCCAGCATAATTCTAATTCCAAAAGCAGAAAAAGACACTACAAAGAAAGAAAACTGCAGGCCAATATCCCTGATGAACATAGACACCAAAATCCTGAACGAAATACTAGCAAATCAGATCCAGCAATACACCAAAAAATTTATTCACCATGACTAAGTGGGACTCATCCCAGGAATGCAAGGCTGGTACAATATTCTCAAATCAATAAACATGATACATCACATAAATAAAATGAAGAATAAAAACCAAATGATCATACCAATAGATGCCAAAAAAGTGATGACAAAATCCAGTATTCATTTCTGATAAAAACACTCAGCAATGTGGGAATAAATGGGTCATATTGAGACTTCACAAAGGCCATATATGAAAGACCTACAGTCAACATCATACTCAATGGGCAGAAACTAAAACCATTTCCCTTAAGAACAGGAACAAGGCAAGGATGCCCACTTTTGCCATGCTTATTTAACATAGTACTGGAAGTCGGAAAAAATGGCAGCGGAGTGAACGGAGCTACACAGACCGTCTCCCAGAACCAAACTGGAATTACAATTATAACACAGACAAATCGACGGGAAAAAACAACAGAAAAGCAGCTTGGAGGACCATACAACGAGGGACACTGACTCCATCCCGGTAGGCTTGCGAAGGCACAAGACGGGGCTGGGAGCCCACGGTCGGCAGCTCGGCAGCGGCCTCAGCTGGGAGTGGCGCCCTCGGGTTACACTCCCAGGCGGCTCCACAGTGCAGCCGGGACAGAAGCTAAAACAGCCACAGCCACTCACCTTGGGCTCTAGCAGAGGGAGGGCGAACTGGACTGGAACTGTGTCGGGACACTTGGGGTTTGGAGGGCGCTCAGAGCTTTTGCTCAGTGCAGCCACTCAGGACGGTGGCCATATTGCTCCTTCCCAGGGCTCTGAGGAGAGGCAGCAGCCCCTCCCTCGGAGATCCAACCCCACCCTGTGGGCCATGGAAGTGCTAATTGAGGCTCACTAGCAACCAGCATCTGCCCCACCCTCCTGAAAGCCCCTTGGCTGAGCACCAGAGGGAGTTTTTCAATCAACTGACAACCCAAAACTCATCAAGTAACCTAGACTGCTAGCCTCCAGGAAAAAACTACGTTTCCTGGGCTGGCAACTTTAACCAGGAAAGTAAGACTTGACAGTGGTGTTCAACGTGGGTCCTCCCTCGCTCATCTAAACACAGGAGAGGGAGCCACAAACAGCAGAACACCAACACCCACAGGGAGAACTTGACAGGCTCCAAAGCCCACAGTGAGAGCCAAAATGGTGAAACACAGAAACAGAAGACAAATGAAAGGGCAAGAGACCTCCACCGAAGATGAAATCAACGTGGAGCAATTAGGCATGTTAACAGAGCTAGAATTCAGAGCCATGATCTTAAGGAAGCTGAACAGCATGAGTAAGGACATAGAGACACTGAAAATAAGCCAATTGGAAATTAAAAACCAACAAGAAGAGATAAAAAATGACATATCAGAAATGAAAAACACATTGGAAGGTTTAAAAAGCAGAGTAGAGGAAGCTGAGGACCGGATCAGTGAATTAGAAGACAGGGTAGAAAAAATCAACCAATCAGAAAAACAAAAGGAAAAAAACTATTAAAAAACAGGAAGACAGCTTAAGAGAACTATGGGACAACTGGAAACATAATAATATTCGCATCATAGGAGTCCCAGAAGAAGAAGAAAATGAGCAAGGGATAGAGAATATATTCCAAAAAATAGTGAGAGAAAACTTCCCTAATTTGGTGAAGGAAGAAGGCATTCAAGTTCAAGAAGCACAGAGAGTCCCAAGTAAGAAGAACCCAAACAGGCCCACACCAAGACACATAGTAATTAAAATGCCACAAATTAAAGACAAAGAGAGAATCCTAAAAGAAGCAAGAGATAGGCAACAGGTTACCTACAAAGGGAACCCCATAAGGCTCTCAGCTGACTTCTCACAAGAAACACTACAGGCCAGAAGGGAATGGCATGAAGTAATCAAAGTCATGAAAAACAAGAATCTGAATCCAAGACTACTCTACCCAGCAAGACTATCATTCAAAATACTAGATCAAATAAAGAGCTTCCCAGACAAAAAAAGGCTAAGGGACTACATTAGCACCAAACCAGCACTGCAAGAAATTTTAAAAGGACTGCTGTAATTAGCAGTAGAAATGGGAAGAAAAATAGAACCACATTAAACAAAAATGGCAATAAATAAGTACATATCAATATTCACCATAAACGTAAATGGATTCAATGCTCCCATAAAAAGACACAGAGTAGCTGATTGGATAAGAAAGCATGACTCATCTATATGTTGTTTACAAGAAACCCACCTCTCAACAAAAGACTCACATAGGTTGAAAGTGAAGAGATGGAAAAAAATCTTCCAAGCAAATGGAAAGGAGAGAAAAGCTGGGGTAGCAATACTCATATCTGATAAAATAGATTTCAAAATGAAGACCATAACTAGAGACAAAGAACGCCACTATATAATATTGAAAGGATCTATCCAAGAGGAACATATAACCTTGATAAACATATATGCACCCAATATAGGAGCACCAAAATATATTAAAAATCTTCTGGAGGACTTCCAAGGAGAAATCGACAACAATACAATCATAGCAGGGGACTTCAACACCCCATTGACAGCACTGGATAGATCCTCTAGGCTAAAAATTAGCAAGGAAACAGAGACTCTAAATGAAGCACTAGACCAAATGGATTTAATAGATATCTACAGAGAATTACACCCCAAAACTACAGAATACACATTCTTCTCAAGTGCACATGCGACATTCTCAAAGATAGACCACATGATAGGACACAAACTAAATATCTACAAGTTCAAGAAGATTGAAATCATATCAAGCATCTTCTCAGATCACAATGGCATGAAAATAGAAATCAATTGCAACAAGAACATGCAAAGACATTTCAACACATGGAGGCTAAATAGCATGTTATTAAACAATGAATGGATTATCATGGAGATCAAGAAAGAAATTTAAAACTTCCTGGAAACCAATGAAAATGAACACACAACAACACAAAATCTATGGGATGCAGCAAAAGCAGTTATGAGAGGGAAGTTCATAGCACTACAGGCCTACCTCAAAAAACAAGAAAAATTTCTAATTGACTGTCTAACCTCACAACTTAAGGAATTAGAAAGCAAACAAAAAGAAAACCCCAGAGCAAGTAGAAGGAAGGAAATAGTAAAGATCAGAGCAGAAATAAATGACATAGAGACCAAAAAAACAATTCAAAGGATCAATGAAACAAAGAGCTGGTTTTTCAAAAAGATAAACAAGATTGATGGACCCTTAGCTAGACTCACCAAGGAACAAAGAGAGAGAACCCAAATACCCAAAATCAGAAATGAAAGAGGAGAAGTAACAAAACACCACGGAAACACAAAAGATCGTTAACAACTGCTATGAACAACTATATGGCAACAAATTCGACAATCTAAGCGAAATGGACAAATTTCTAGAAACACACAGTCTCCCAAAACTACTCCCGGAAGAGATAGAAAACTTGAACAGACCAATAACAACTAAGGAAATTGAAGAGGTAATCAAGACTCTCCCAGCAAACAAAAGCTCAGGCCCAGATGGGTTCACGGGGGAGTTTTACCGAACATTCAAAAAAGAACTAACACCCATTCTCCGCAAACTCTTTAAAAAAATTCAAGAAGAAGGAAGACTTCCAAACACGTTCTATGAAGCCAGCATAATTCTAATTCCAAAACCAGAAAAAGACTCTATGAAGAAAGAAAACTACAGGCCAATATCCCTGATGAACATAGACGCCAAAATCCTGAACAAAATATTAGCAAAGCGGATCCAGAAATACATCAAAAAAATTATTCACCATAACCAAGTGGGATTCATTCCAGGGATGCAAGGCTGGTACAATATTCGCAAATCAATAAACGTGATACACCACATAAACAAAATGAAGAATAAAAACCACATGATCATATCAATAGATGCTGAAAAAGCATTTGACAAAATCCAGCATCCATTTCTGATAAAAACGCTCAGCAATGTAGGAATACAGGGATCATATCTCGACATAATAAAGGCCATGTATGAAAGACCTACAGCCAACATCATACTCAATGGACAGAAACTGAAAACATTTCCATTAAGAACAAGAACAAAACAGGGATGTCCACTTTCGCCACTCTAATTTAACATTCTACTGGAAGTCTTAGCCACAGCAATCAGACATGAAGAACAAATGAAAGGGATCCAAATTGGAAAGGAGGAAGTGAAACTGTCATTATTTGCAGATGACATGATATTGTACATAGAAAACCCTAAAGACTCCTTCAAAAATCTACTAGACTTAATAAATGAATTTGGCAAAGTAGCAGGATACAAAATTAACGTCAAGAAATCGATGGCATTCTTGTACACCAATGATGAACTCACAGAAAGAGAAACTGAAAAAACAATCCCATTTACCATCACGCCAAAAAAATCACGATACCTAGGAATAAACTTAACCAAAGAAGTAAAGGACCTATTTACAGAAAACTACAGGTCATTGAAAAAAGAAATAGAGGAAGATATAAAAAAGTGGAAGCACATACCCTGTTCATGGATTGGAAGAATTAACATAATTAAAATGTCCATACTACCCAAAGCAATCTATAGATTCAATGCAATCCCCATCAAAATACCAACGACATATTTCATAGAACTGGAACAAATACTTCAAAAGTTCATATGGAACCAAAAAAGACCCCGAATAGCCACAGCAATCTTGAAAAAGAAGAACAAAGTAGGTGGGATCACAATACCAGATATCAGGTTATACTACAAAGCGACTGTAACCAAAACAGCCTGGTAATGGCACAAGAACAGGCATATAGACCAGTGGAACAGAACTGAAAACCCAGAAATGGACCTAAGGCAAAACGCTCAATTAATATTTGACAAAGGTGGCAAGACCATACAGTGCAGTAAAGACAGCCTCTTTAATAAATGGTGTTGGGAAAATTGGACAGCTACATGCAAAAAAATGAAACTAGACCATCAACTTACACCATACACAAAAATAAACTCAAAATGGATAAAAGACTTAAATGTGACCAGTGAATCCATAAAAATTCTAGAGGAAAATGTAGGCAACAAAATTTCGGACATCATATGGAGCAGAATTTTCACTGATACATCACCTAAGGCAACAGAAATAAAGGAGAAAATGAACACATGGGACTACATCAAACTAAAAAGCTTCTCCACAGCAAAAGAAACAATCATCAAAATGGAAAGGCAACCCACTGTATGGGAGAACATCATTGCCAATGATGTATCAGATAAGGGGTTAATTTCCAATATATATAGAGTATTCATACAACTCCACAAAAGGAAGACAAAGAACCCAATTAAAAAATGGGCAGAGGAGCCCTGGTCAGTTTTGCTCAGCGGTTAGAGCATCGGCCTGTGGTCCGGAGAGACCCGGATTCGGTTCCCGCTAAGGGCACGTACCTCGGGTGCAGTTTGTCCCCGGCCCTGGTCGGTCGTGCGGGTGGCAGCCACTCGATGTGTTCCTTTCACGTCGATGTTTCTCTCTCTCTCTCTGTTCCTCTGTCTCCCTCCCACTCTACCTGAACAAAAAATGAAAAAAAAAAAAATGGGCAGAGGAGCTGAATAGACACCTCTCCAAACAGGACATACAAATGGCCAAGAGACATATGAAGAAATGCTCAACATCACTAATCATCAGAGAGATGCAAATTAAAACAACAATGAGGTATCACCTCCTACCTGTCAGAATGGCCGCCATCAACAAATCATCAAACAACAAGTGTTGGCGAGGGTGTGGAAAAAGAGGACTGTAATACACTGCTGGTGGGAATGCAGACTGGTGCAGCCGCTATGGAAAACTATATGGTGCTACCTCAAAAAATTAAAAATTGAACTCCCATTTGACCCAGTGATCCCACTGCTGGGAATGTACCCTAAGAAACCTGAAACACCAATCAGGAAGAATATATGTACCCCCATGTTCATAGCAGCACTATTTACAATAGCTAAGATCTAGAAACAGCCCAAGTGTCCACCAGTAGACGAATGGATAAAAAAGCTGTGGTACATATACACAATGGAGTACTATGCAGTGGTAAGAAAGACAGAACTCTTATCCTTTGAGATGATATGGAGGGACCTGGAAATTATTATCCTAAGTGAAAGAAACCAAGCAGAAAAAGACAAATACCACATGATCTCACTTATATATGGAATATAATGAACATAACAGTCTGAGGAATACAGTAGACCCAGACACATGGAAGTAGGGCACAGACTGACATCCCTCAGAAGAGGGGATGGGGGGGTGGGGGGGTGGAAAGAGATATACCACAGAACTTATATGCATGTATGCATGACCAATGGACATGGACAACTAAGCCGGGGACGGGGCAGAGGTGGGGTGGGGTGGGGGATGCCAATGGGGTAAAAAGTTAAAATATCTGTAACAAAAAAATAAATAAAAATTCATAAAAAAAAATAAAAAATAAAAAAATAAAAAGGCAGGAAAAAAAAAAGAATACATAATTCAAAAAACAAAACAAAAAACATAGTACTGGAAGTCTAACCACAGCAATCAAACAGAAAGAAAAAATAAAAGGAATCCAAATGGGAAAGGAGGAAGTGAAACTATTCTTATTCGCGGATGACATAATACTATACGTAGAAAACCTTAAAGACTCCATCAAAAATTTACTACATATAATATATGAATTTGGTAAAGTAGCAGGATACAAAATTAACATCCAGAAATCAATGGCATTCTTATACACCCATGATGAACTCACAGAAAGAGAAACTAAGAATACAATCCCATTTACCATTGTGGCAAAAAAAATGAAGATAACTAGGAATAAACTTAACCAAAGAAATAAAGGATTTATTCACAGAAAACTACAGGTCATTGTAAAATGAAATAGAGGAAGATACAAAAAAATGGAAGCACATACCCTCTTCATGGATTGGAAGAATTAACATCATTAAAATGTCCATAACCCAAGGCAATCTATAGATTCAATGCAATCCCCATCAAAATACCAATGGCATACATCACAGAGTTAGAGAAAATACCTCAAAAGTTTATGTGGAACCAAAAAAGACCTTGAATAGCCACAGCAATCTTGAAAATGAAGAACAAGGTTGGACGGATCACATTTCCAGATTTCAGGTTATACTACAAAGCCACTGTAATCAAAACAGCCTGGTCCTGGCACAAGAACTGGTACATAGACTAATGGAACTGAACAGAGAACCCAGAATAGGGCCCAAGGCACTATGCTCAATTAATATTTGACAAAGGGGGCAAGAGCATACAGTGGAGTAAGGACAACCTCTTTAATAAATGGTGTTGAGAAAATTGGACAGCTACATGCAAAAAATGAAGCTAGAACATCAACTTACACCCTACACAAGAATAAGCACAAAATGGATTAAAGACTTAAATGTGACTCATGAATCTATAAAAATCCTAGAAGAAAATGTAGGCAACAAAATTTCAGACATCACACACAGCAGAATTTTCACTAATACATCCCCTAAAGCAACAAAACAAAGGAGAAAATGAACACATGGGACTACATCAAACTCAAAACTTCTGCACAGCGTAATATACAATCATCAAAACGGAAAGGCTACCCACTGTATGGGAGAGGATAATTGTCAATGATATATCAGATAAGGGGTTAATTTCCAATATATATATATAGTGCACATACAACACAACAAAAGGAAAACAAAGAACCCAATTTAAAAATGGGCAGAGGAACTAAATAGACACCTCTCCAAACAGGACACACATATGGCTAAGAGATATATGAAGAAATGCTCAACATCACTAATCATCAGAGAGATGCAAATTAAAACATCAATGAGGTATCACCTTACACCTGTCAGAATGGTCAGAATCAACAAATCATGAAACCACAAGTGTTGGCGAGGGTGTGGAGAAAAGGGGACTCTAGTACACTGCTGGTGGGAATGCCGACTGGTGCAGCCGCTATGGAAAACAATATGGTGTTACCTCAAAGAATTAAAAATTGAACTTCCATTTGACCCAGTGATCCCACTTCTAGGAATATACCCTAAGAAGCTTGAAACACTAATCAGAAAGTATATATGTAGCCCCATGTTCGTAGTAATATTTACAATAGCTAAGATCTGGAAACAGCCCAAGTGTCCATTAGTAGATGAATGGATAAAAAAGCAGTGGTACATATACACAATGGAGTACTATGCAGCTGTAAGAAAGAAAGATCTCTTATCCTTTGAGATGACATGGAGGGACCTGGAAAGTATCATCCTAAGCGAAACAAGCCAAACAGAGAAAGACAAGTATCATATGATCTCACTTACTTGTGGAATATAATGAACATAACAGTCTGAGGAATGGGATATTCCCAGAGATGTTGAAGTGGGGTATAGACTGACAATCCCCAGAAGAGGGGGTGGTGGGGGAGAGATAAACCACAGAACTTATATACATGTATGCATGAACAATAGAAATGGACAACAAAGTTGGGGACAGGGCAATGAGAGAGAGGGAGGAGGAATGAGTGGGGGGAAAAGGAGAGACATCTGTAAAAAATATTAATTAATTAATTAATTAAATAAATTTGTCTTCAATGAAAAAAGTTGCTTTATGTTGGAAAAGACAGAAAACCAAATTGTTTGGTAATTGTTTCAGAAGAAGAAAAAGAGAAAATCCTAAGAGAATGTCAAGAAAATGACACTGGAGTCCATCATGGCATATCCTGAACTCTCACTCTAATGGAATCCAATTGCTATTGGACTCCTGTGACCAGTGATGTTAAACAGTGGATATATGCTTGTCATCATTGTCAAATGGCAAAAAATACAGTTATTCTAGCACCAAAACTGCCCCTTTTGAAGATGGAAAATCCATGGAGTATAGTTAGTGTTGTTCTAATGGGCCTATTTCATACAAGCAACAGAAGTCATGTATATGCTATAATCATGACAGATTTGTTCACAAAATGGATTATGATTTTGCCTCTATGTGATGTTTCAGCATCAGAAATGTCTAAAGCTATTATCAATATTTTTTCTTATATGGACCTCCTCAGAAAATAATAATGGCCCAAAGAGATGAGTTCATTCATCAGATCAATGTTGAACTGTGTGGATTGTTTGGCACAAAGCAAATTGTAATTTCTCATTCCTCTCAATCTGTTAACCAAACTGAAGGTATACCTAACACCATAAAAACATTTCTTTCCAAACACTGTGCTGACCACCCAAACTACTGGGATGATCACCTATCAGCTGTTTCATTTGCCTTCAATATAACTCATTTGGAGCCTACTAAAAATACACCACACTTTCAAAAGTTTAATTGAAATTCTTATGTGCCTGAGACTTCAGATGTTCTCCATGAAGTGGATGGTGATAATACAAGTATGTTTGCCAAAATTCTAGGTGCAATTAAAGAAGCTGATAAAATAATGGAGAATAAGACAACTTCAGTGTGCCAGATGGAGAATAACAACGTTGATGAAATACATAAAAACAAAATAATTATTAAAAAGAAACCAACACAATTAAATCCATTTCATCTAAAAGTGGGTCATGAAGTTTTAAGGCAAAGGAAAAACTGGTGCAAGGATGGCCGTTTTCAATCGTAATGGGTTGGTCCTTGTGTCATTGACTATATTACAGAAAGTAGATGTGCTGTTCTGAGAGACAACACGGGGACTAGGCTTAAAAGGCCTATCAAAATGTCTCACCTTAAGCCCTATGTAAAAGACTACAGTGAACAAAAGTCTTAACCTCTTATAAGGTTCAGTAGTGGCAGATCATGACTACATTGGATTGCCTTAAATTTCAGTTGGAGCATAGCAAGCAAGTATTCTGGTAGAAGATGCAACTATTGGTGTAGTTGATAATAAATTACTGACATCAAGCAAGGATGGTGAACTATTAGAATATAGAGATGCCAAAATCTCTCCATTGATAGAAGATAATAGTAATCTTGAAAAGCAGACATTCAGTCTGTTGGACTCCTCAAACCAAGTTCTTGAGTACTTCACTTAGTAAATACCAAAATTCATTTGCAGTGCTTATTTAGGATATATAACTCCTTGAAACTTGATATTTTTTCAATCAAGAAAGGTTGTATAGGAGAAGTGTCTGGACTTACATAAGTTGAAAATAAAGGGATGAAAAAAAATCTTTCAAACAAACAAAAAGGAAAAAAAAGCTGGGGTAGCAATACTCATATCTGATGAAGTAGATTCAAAATAAAGACCATAACTACAGACAAAGAAGGCCACTACATAATATTGACAAAATCTATCCAACAGGAAGATATAACCTTGGTAAACACATATGCACCCAATTTAGGAGCACCAACATATATTAAAAATCTTCTGGAGGACATCAAAGAAGAAATCGGCAGCAATACAATCATAGCAGAGGACTTCAACACCCTGCTGACATCACTGGATAGATCATCTAAGCAAAAAATTAACAAGGAAACACAGACTCTAAAAGAAGCGCTAGATCAAATGGATTTCATAGATATCTACAGAGAATTATACCACAAAATTGCAGAATTCACATTCTTCTCAAGTGCACATGGGACATTCTCAAAGATAGACCACATGCTAAGGCACAAACTAAGTCTCTACAAGTTCAAGAAGATGAAAATAATATCAAGCATCTTGTCAGATCACAATGGCATGAAACTAGAAATCAATTGCAACAAGAACATGCAAAGACATTTGAAAACATGGAGGCTAAATAGCATGTTATTGAACAATAAATGGGTTACCATGGAGATCCAGGAAGAAATTAAAAACTTCCTGGAAACCAATGAAAATGAACACACAACAACACAAAATCTATGGGATACAGCGAAAGCAGTTCTGAGAGGAAAGTTCATAGCACTGCATGCCTACCTCAAGAAATAAGAAAAATTTCTAATAGACTATCTAACTTCCCAACTTAAAGAACTAGAAAGCAAACAAACAAACAAAAACCCAGAGGAAGTAGAAGGAAGGAAATAGTAAAGATCAGAGCAGAACTAAAAGACATGGAGAACAGAAAAAAAAAACAAAAACAATTCAAAGGATCAATAAAACAAAGAGCTGGTTCTTTCAAAAGATAAACAAGATTGATGGACCCTTAGCTAGACTCCCCAAGAAACAAAGAGAGAGAACCCAAATACACAAAATCAGAAATGAAAGAGGAGAAATAATAACTGACACCACAGAAACACAAAGGATCATTAACAAATATAATGAACATTTATAAAACAACAAATTCGACAATCTATGTGAAATGGACAAATTTTTGAAACACACAGTCTCCCAAAACTGAACTGGTAACAGACAGAAAACTTGAACAGACCAATAACAACAACAGAAATTGAAGATGTAATCAAGACTCTCCCATTAAACAAAAGCCCAAGCCCAGACAGCTTCACAGGGGACTTTTACCAAACATTCAAAGAAGAACTAATACGCATTATCCTCAAACTATTAAAAACAATTCAAGAAGAAGGAAGACTTCCAAACTCGTTTTATGAGGCCAGCATAATTCTAACTCCAAAACCAAAGAAAGAAAACTACAGGCCAATATGCCAGATAAACATAGACGCCAAAATCCCAAACAAAATACAAGCAAATGAAATCCAGCAATACATCAAAAAAATTATTCACCATGACCAAGTGGGATTCATCCCAGGGATGCAAGGGTGGTACAATATTCACAAATCAATAAATATGATACACCACATAAACAAAATGAAAGATAAAAATCATACAATCATATCAGTAGATGCTGAAAAAGCATTCGACAAAATCCAGCACCCATTTCTGATATAAACGCTCAGCAATCTGGGAATACAGGGATCATATCTCAACATAATAAAGACCATAGATGATAGACTTAAAGCCAACATCACACTCAATGGGCAAAAACTAAAAGCATTTCCCTTAAGAACAGGAACAAGAACATGTCAACTTTCAGGTGGGGGGGAGAGGTAAACCACAGAACTTATATGCATGAACGATGGACTTTGACAACAAAGCAGGGAATTGGGTGAGAAGCAGGGGGGGGTATCAGTGGGAGAAAAAGGAGAAACATTTGTAACAAAATAAATTAATTAATTAAATAAATAAATATATAAAATAAAATTAAAACTTCCATATAAATGAGTTGACCATATGTCAGTGATTAAACTATTTCCTAGATGTGAAATACATGTTTAGTTAAAAACATTGTCCCTAATGCAGAAGCAAAGAGAGTACCCAGTCTTGTATGTGTTAAGAATTATGTTGTCTTCAAGATTTTGTTCCAAATAATTCCATAACTAGAAATTCCAAAATGGCAGCAGAGTGAATGGAAGCTACACAGACTGTCTCCCACTACCAAACTGGAATTACAACTAAAACACAGACAAATCGATGGGAAAAAGCAAAAGAAAAGCGGCTTGCGAGGATCATATAACCAGAGACAATGACTCAATCCTGGAAGGATTGCGGAGGCGCAAAAGGAGGGCAGGGAGCCCACAGACAGCAGCGACCTTAGCTGTGAGCAGCACCCTCTGTTTAAACTCCCAATCGGCTCCACAGCACAGAGCCAGGACAGATGCTAAAATAGCCATAACCACTCACCTTGGGCTCCGGCAGAGGGAGGGCAGACTGGATTGGAACTGTATGGGAACACTCGGGATTTGGAGGACGCTCATAGCTTTTACTGAGTTGCAGCCACACAGGATGGTGGCCATCTTGCTCCTTCCCAGGGCTCAGAAAAGAGGCAGCAGCCCCTCCCTCAGAGATTTAACCCCACCAGTGGCCATTGAAATGTAAATTGAAGCTCACTAACAAACAGCATCTGCCAGACCCTGAAAAATCCCTTAAAACTCAGCACCTGAGGGAGTTTTTCATTCAACTGACAACCCATGGCTCTTAAAGTAACTGATACTGATAGCCTCCAGGCAAAAAGCTAGAGGATAACTGTACCATTCCTGGGATAGCAACTCTAACCAAGAAAGTAAGACTTGACAGTGGTGTTTAACATGGGTCCTCCCTAGCTCATCCAAACCTAGGAGAGGCAGCCACAAACAACAGAACACCAACACCCACAGGGAAAATTTGGCAGGCTGCAAAGCCCACTGTGATACCCAAAATGGTGAAACACAGAAATAAAAGCCAAATGAAAGAACAAGAGACCTCTGCCAAAGATGAGATAAATGTGGAGCAGTTAGGAAAGTTAATAGAGCTAGAATTCAGAGCCATGATCTTGAGGAAGCTCAACAGCATGAGGAAGGACATAGAGATGTTGAAAATCAACAAATTGGAAATTAAAAACCACCAAGCAGAAATCAAGAATGACATATCAGAAATAAAGAACACATTGGAAGGTCTAAGCAGCAGAGTAGAGGAAGCTGAGGAACAAATCAGTGAATTAGAAGACAGGGTAGAAAAAAAAACAACCAATCAAACAACCAAAAGGCAAAAATGATTTAAAAAAAATAACAGAAAGAAAACTTAAGAGAACTTTGGGACAACAGGAGACATAATAATATTCGCGTCATAGGAGTCCTCAAAGAAGAAGAAAATGAGCAAGGGTTAGAGAATATATTTGAAGAAATAGTGACAGAAAACTTCCCCACTTTGGTGAAGGAAGAAGGCATTCAAGTTCAAGAAGCACAGAGAGTCCCAAGTAAGAAGAACCCAAACAGGCCCACACCAAGAAACATAGTAATTAAAATGCCACAAATTAAAGACAAAGAGAGAATCCTAAAGGCAGCAAGAGATAAGCAACAAGTTATCTGCAAAGGAACCCCCATAAGGCTCTCTCCTCACTTCTCAAAAAAACCACTACAGGCCAGAAGGAAATGGCATGAAGTAATGAAGGTCATCAAATACAGGGATCTGAATCCAAGACTACTCTACCCAGCAAGGCTGTCATTCACAATAGAAGGTCAAATAAAGAGCTTCCCAGACAAAAAAAAAAAAAAAAAAAAAAAAAAAGGCTAATAGAATGCATTAGCACCAAATCAGTACTGCAAGAAATGTTAAAAGGACTGCTGTAATTAGTAGAAGAAATAGGATGAAAAATATAACCAAACTAAACAAAAATGGCAATAAATAAGTACATATCAATAAACACCTTAAATGTAAATGGACTGAATGCTCCGATAAAAAGACACAGAGTAGCTGATTGGATACAAAAGCATGACTCATCTATGTGTTGTTTACAAGAGACCCACCTCCGAACAAAAGACTCACATAGGTTGAACTGAAGGGATGGAAAAAATGTTCCAAGCAAACGGAAAGGAGAAAAAAAACTGGGGTAGCAATAGTCATATCTGATAAAATAGATTTCAAAATAAAGGCCATAAATAGAAACAAAGGCCACTACATAATATTGACAAAATCTATCCAACAGGAAGATATAACCTTGATAAACATATATGCACCCAATATAAGACCACCAAAATATATTAAAAATCTTCTGGAGGAGATCAAAGGAGAAATCGGCAGCAATACAATCATAGCAAGGGACTTCAACACCCCACTGACATCATTGGATAGATCTTCTAGACAAAAAACTTAGCAAGGAAACAGAGACTCTCAATGAAGCACTAGACCAAATGGATTTAATAGATATCTACAGAGAATTACACCCCAAAACTACAGAATTCACATTCTTCTCAAGTGCACATGGGACATTCTCAAAGATACACCACATGATAGGACACACACTAAATCTCTACAAGTTCAAGATTATTGAAATCATATCAAGCATCGTCTCAGACCACAATGGCATGAAACTAGAAATTAATTGCAACAAAAATATGCAAAGATATCTGAACACATAGAGGCTAAATAGCATGTTATTAAATAATGAATGGGTTGCCATGGACATCAAGGAAGAAATTAAAAACTTCCTGGAAACCAATGAAAATGAACACACAACAACACAAAATCTATGGGATGCAGCAAAAGCAGTTCTGAGAGGGAAGTTCATAACACTACAGGCATATCTCACGAAACAAGAAAAATTTCAAATTGACTGTTTAACCTCACAACTTAAAGAATTAGAAAGCAAACAAAAAGAAAACCCCAGAGCAAATAGAAGAAAGGAAATACTAAAGATCAGAACAGAAATAAATGACATAAAGACCAAAATAAAAAATAAAAAAATCAAAGGATCAATGAAACAAAGAGCTGGTTTTTCGAAAAGATAAACAAGATTGATGGACCCTTAGCTAGACTCACCAAGAAACAATGAGAGAGGAAAAAAAATACACAAAATCAGAAATGAAACAGGAGAGGTAACAACTGACACCACAGAAATATAACAGATCATTAACAGCTACTATGAACAATCATATGGCAACAAATTTGACAATATAAGCAAAATGGACAAATTTCTAGAAACACATAGTCTCCCAATACTGGACCGGGAAGAGACAGAAAATTTGAATACACCAATAACAACTAAGGAAATTGAAGATGTAATCAAGACTCTCCCATCAAACAAAAGCCCAGGCCCGGATGGCTTCATGGGGGATTTTTACTGAATATTCAAAAAAGAAATAACACCCATTCTCCTCAAACTATTTCAAAAAAGTGAAGAAGGAAGAGTTTCAAACTTCTTTTATGAGGCCAGCATAATTCTAATTCCAAAACCAGAAAAAGACACTACAAAGAGAGAAAACTACAGGCCAATATCCCTGATAAACATAGACACCAAAATCCTGAACAAAATACTAGCAAATTGGATCCAGCAATACACCAAAAAAATTATTCACAATGACCAAGTGGGATTCATTCCAGGGTTGCAAGGCTGGTACAATATTTCCAAATCAATAAATGTGATATAGCACATAAACAAAATGAAAAATAAAAACCACATGATCATATCAATAGTTGCTGAAAAAGCATTCAACAAAATCCACCATACATTTCTGATAAAAACATTCGGCAATTTGGGAATAGAGGGATCATATCTCGACATAATAAAGGCCATATATGAAAGACCTACAGCCAACATCATACTCAGTGGGCAGAAACTAAAATCATTACCCTTAAGAACAGAAACAAGACAGGGATGCTCACTTTCGCCACTCTTATTTAACATAGTACTGGAAGTCTTAGCCACAGCAATCAGACAGGTTGAAAAAATAAAAGGGATCCAAATTTAAAAGGAGGAAGTGAAACTGACATTATTTGAAGATGACATAAGATTATACATAGAAAACCCTATAGACTCCATCAAAAATCTACTAGACTTAATAAATGAATTTGGCATAGCAGCAGGACACAACATTTACGTCAGGGAATCAATTGCATTTTAATACACCGCTGATGAACTCACCGAAAAGGAAACTAAGAAAACAATCCCATTTACCATTGTGGCAAAAAAAATTTAAGATACCTAGGAATAAACTTAACCAAGAAAGTAAAGGACCAATTTACAGAAAACTACAGGACATTGAAAAAGAAATAGAGGAAGATATTAAAAAGTGGAAGCACATACCCTGTTCATGGATTGGAAGAATTAACATCATTAAAATGTCCATATTACCCAAAGCAATCTGTAGATTCAATGCAATCCCCATTAAAATACCAATAACATATTTCACAGAACTAGAACAAATACTTCAAAAGTTCATATGGAACCAAAAAGATCCTGAATAGCCACAGCAATCTTGAAAAAGAAGGACAAAATAGGTAGGAACACAATACTAGATATCAGGTTATACTGCAAAGCGACTGTAATCAAAACAGCCAGGTGCTGGCACAAAAACAGGCATATAGACCAGTGGAACACAATGGAGAACCCAGAAATGGACCCAAGACAATATGCTCAATTAATAGTTGACAAAGTTCTCAAGAGCATACAGTGGAGTAACGACAGCCTCTTTAATAAATGGTGTTGGGAAAATTAGACAGCTACATGCAAAAAAATGAAACTAGACCATCAACTTACACCATACACAAAAATAAACTCAAAATGGATAAAAGACTTAAATGTGACCCGTGAATCCATAAAAATTCTAGAAGAAAATGTAGGCAACAAAATTTCAGACATCATACACAGCAGAATTTTCACTGATACATCACCTAAGGCAACAGAAACAAAGGAGAAAATGAACACATGGGACTACATCAAACTAAATTGCTTCTTCACAGCAAAAGAAACAACCATCAACATGGAATTGCAACCTACTGTACGGGAGAATATCATTGCCAATGATACATCAGATAAGGGATTAGTTTCTAAAATATATAGGAAGACAAAGAACCCAATTAAAAATTAGGCAAAGGTGCTGAATAGACACTTCTCCAAACAGGGCATACAAATGGCCAAGAGACATATGAAGAAATGCTCAACATCACTAAATTATCAGAGAGATGCAAATTAAAACAACATAGAGGTATCACCTCACACCTGTCCGAATGGCCTCTATCAACAAATCATCAAACAACAAATGTTTATGAGAGTGTGGAGAAAAGGGGACTCTAGTACACTGCTAGTGGGAATGCAGACTGGTGCAGTCACTATGGAAAACAATATGGTGTTACCTCAAAAAATTAAAAAGTGAACTTCAATTTGACCCAATGATCCCACCTCTTAGAATATACCCTAAGAAGCCTGAAGCACCAATCAGAAAGAATATATGTACCACCATGTTTGTAGCAGCACTATTTACAATAGCTAAGATCTGAAAACAGCCCAAATGTCCATCAGTAGACGAATGGATAAGAAAGCTGTGGTACATATACACAATGGAGTACTATGCAGCGGTAAGAAAGAAAGATCTTTTATCCTTTGAGATGACATGGAGGGACTTGAAAAGTATTATCCTAAGTGAAACAAGCCAAGCAGAAAAAGACAAATACCACATGTTCTCACTCATTTATGGAATATAATGAACATAACAGTCTGAGGAATAGTGTAACCCAGAAACATGGAAGTAGGGTACCGTCTGACAATCCCCAGAAGATGGGATGGCGGGGGGAGGGAAGAGATAAACCGCAGAACTTATATGCATGTATGCATAACCAATGTACATGGACAACAAAGCCGGGGATGGGGCGGCGGGAATGGGGAGGAGGGTGTCAATGGAAAAAAGGAGAAATATCTGTAACAAAAATAATATCAAAAATAAATTTTGACTAGATAATAAAACCAAATAATAATAATAATAATTCCATAACTAAAAGGCAGCCAAATGGAATAATTGCAAACCCTTGAATTATATATTTTTCCTGTCATAAATGCTGTGTTAAACATAAAATGGGACACATCATTTAAAAAAACAAAATATCCTCCAATGGAAACTGCAAAGTCCATTTTCCTAAATTGTTCAATTATTCCAAACTAACATTTAAAATTAGAGTGTGGAATACACTGTATACATTTGTTTTCTTTATGGGGTCATTTGGATCCCTGGCACAGCTGCTTCCCCAGCAATTACTGCATACTTCATTAGTTGCACATGCATCTACAGAGGTGGCATAAACTGCAGGCTCAAAGAGCAGATTGGATACAGGTACTTTGAATTGTACCCCTGAACCCAAAGCAGTTTACTCAATACTGGGCTATTTTATTTTATTTTTTATCCTCACCAGAGGACTTTTTATTATTATTATTATTTTGCATTTATCTTCAGATAGAGCAGGAGGGAGAAAGAGAGAGAGAAACATTGAGTGGTTGCCACCCACAGGACACCAACCAGGGCCAGGGACAAACTGCAACCGAGGTACACGCCCTTAGCAGGAACCAAACCTGGGACGCTCTGGTCTGTGGGCTGACACCCTAACTACTGAGCCAAACCGGCCAGGGCATGACAATTTAATTTTAAAAGGCAATGTTTTCACTGCCTTTTTGAAAAGAGAGTTTGAGGGTCCCTTATCCTCTGCCATTCTTGGCCAGTATCTCTTTTCACATTACGGGGCTCTAAGTATGATTTCATTCAAGCTTAAAGTTTGTACCATGTACATCATGAAGACTTGCAAATTTCTATCATCTATGCCTGTCTATTATCCAGGTTTTTCATTGTTGTATGACTATATCACTATCCATTTTCCAGCTGATAGACATTCGGATTGTTTCCAGTTTTTTGCTTTTATGAACATTTCTATAAATATTCTGTATTCCCTGGTCTATCTTACTAAAAGGTTCTCTAGACTGTATAGTACGTAGAAGTCAAATTGCTGAGTTCTAAGACATGCATATTGTCAATTTTACTAGATAATACCTATCAGCATTCCAATATATCATTCAAACTTTCTCATTGCTCTGCATCATCAATAAATTTTCTTAAACTTCTTAATTTTTGCTAATCTAATGGGAATAAAATAACATTATTTTGCTTTAAAAATAATTTAAAAAGGCAAATCATTTTTTAGCTACATCATCTGCAAAAAGAAAAACAATCTAGGGATGTCTACACTTGAAGAATATCAGACCAAAATATATTATTGTTTTTGTTTTGCTCATTCCTACACTCCTGGCCTAGTACATAGTAGGGCTGAATAAATGAATGAAAGAAAAGAAGATCACAAGCTACAAATGCATTGTAACTTTAAACTGTATTACATCAATTCTATATATTTCTGTCAGGGTGACAACAGAATTTAACAGATTATATTTAATAAATCAACTGAGAAACTCACTGCTCTAAAAGAGAACACAAGTTTTGGTCAAATTAAAGATGTCATCGGCCCTGGCCAGTGTTACTCAGTGTTTAGAGTGTCAGCCCACAGACTGAAAGGTCATGGGTTCAATTCCTAGGCAAGGGCACATACCTTGGCTGCAGGTTCAAACTCCAGCCTGGTTGGGGTGCCTGCGGGAGGCAACCAATTGATGTGTCTCTCTCACATCGATGTTTCTTTCTCTTTCTCTCTGTCTCCCCCTTCCTCCCTCCCTCCCTTCTACTCTCTCTAAAAATCAATGAAAAAAATATCCTTGGGTGAGGATTAACAAAAAAAGATAAAGATGTCATTGGAACATTCTTAATATCACAAAACAACTTCAAATATGTGTTCAAAAGCTTCTATCAAAAAGTTCCATTTTAAGAGTACAGTCTTATATACATAGTTACCATTAAATATTTTTTTCCTTAAAACTTTCTTTCAATTTTATTGATTTTTTTTTTAGAGAGAAATGGAGGTGAAGGAACAACAATTTACGAGAGAAACATCGATTGGTTGCCTCCTGCATGCACCACAACCAGGGATCAAACATGCAACATATGTATGTGCCCTGACTGGGAATTGAACCCACCACCTTTTGGTGTAGGGGATGACACTCCAACCAACTGAGCCACACATGGCAGGGCTGAAAAAGTTTTTAATTAAATGTATTTGGGTGACAATGGTTAATAAAATTATATAGGTTTAAAGTGTACAATTCTATGATACATTATCTGTATATTAAAGTTTTCTACTGATGAAACTTGTCATAGTGTCATATTGCTGTGGAATGACTAAGAACAAAAAATGCATGTGAATGGCCACGTTTCGCCTAGCCAGCATCTCCAACTAAGTTAATGGGAGGATATTTTCCCCTTCCGTGTATCTCCTTGAACAATCTAATCTGCGTCTGTGAAAAAAACAAAAATAAGAGCTGTGAAGGGGCTCACAGCTAAAATCTCTGCTCTTTAGGCAGAGCACAGTGCTTTCCATCTGCCCTGGGAATGGTTCCTCAGAGGATGGTCAAACATTCACAATCTCATACTTGAGCCAAAGCAGTTCTGCTTTGGTATTCTCTATTGGGGTTAGACCTAAGAATTTATTGGAAAACAGGTTTCTATAATTTAAAAAAAAAATAAATTGAAAACAACTATTTCAGGTAAAGGCCAAGAATGATAGGGCTTAGACTCAAAGATGGAAGAGTCCATCTCTGGCAGCTGAGAGAAACTGCTGAAGCTTCTGTCACTGAGCCAGTGTAAAGCCCTAGGCCCTGGGAAGGACTTCCAACTTCTACCATAATTGATAAAATTGGAAAAAATTCTGATTAAACACTTCTAAAAACCAGTCCTACTTTTTTTTAACTCATTAAGGTATAATATATTTAGGTATTTGAATATATATTTTTTAAGTCTGTGCATTATTCTGCAGCAAGTAGATGCAACAAATGCAATTACTGCCACCTAGTGAACATCTACCCTAACAGAAATACAAGGACCTACGTTAAATGTGGGAGTGTGCATGGTGGCATGGCACAGTGGAAGGGAAGAAAAAACACATGGCTACACAAAAGCAGAAAGACTGGGGCCCCTTCCACTATGCCTTGATGAACCATCTTTGAGATTCTCTCCTTTCACTATTTTCATAAGTGAATATCCAGTCTCTCAAAGACAGAAATAGGTAACCCTGAATCATCATGGAGAAGACATAAGCTAACATGGCTAAATGAAGAAGATAGAGGACAGTTATCCAATGTGTTAAATGAAAAGGCTGGTCAGCCCAGCCTAATTCCATGCCCAGCCAGTGTGGCTCAGTGGATTGAGTGTCATCCCATGGATTTAGAGGCCTCAGTTCAATTCCAGGTCAGGACATATGCTTGGTTTGCAGACTCGATCCCCAGTAGGGGGAGTGCAGGAGGTGGCTGATCCATGTTTCTCTTTCACATCAATGTTTCTATCTCTCTCTCTCTCTTCCTCTCTCTCTAAAATATCAATTTAAAAAAACATACACAGAGAAAAGGCTGGTCAATCTGGCTGCTCCCACCAGTGCAACGCTCTGAACTTTAATACTAATCAGAAAAAAATCTTCTGGCCCATGTTAATGTAAGCCAGTGGAAGCATTCTGTGGCAGTCCTACCATCAGATTCTACAGAGGCATCCTGCACCTCGGCTCCTTTCATTGACAGTTGACTGGGTTAGCCCAACCTCTTCACAGTTGTCAGCAAGAATCTTTCCCCTCCATCCCAGTATTTGCTCCATGCAGCTTTCCTGCTCCCTACTGTTCACACTATGACATGAGCAGATCCTTATTTTCAAATAGACCTAACAATTCTGTTGTGCTTGGCACATTCACTTTTCATGCCCCACCCCCCCAATTAAAAGCAAATGAGATTTTTTTCCCTTGAAAAGGCATTCCCTAGAGAGGTAATATTTAGGGTAAGCAGTGATAATGGTTGGGTCAATTAAAATTAACCCTTTTAAATCTACTGTACAAATAAAGCTCTTCATACAAGGTCAACCCTAACACTATACATGAAAAGGCTGGAGAGCAGTGTAAGGAACAATTAGTAGTACTTACTTCACACTGGATATGTGGACAATAAGATGTATTCAGCAAGGGCTGGATATAGTTGTCAACAACTTCCAACGTGCCTAAGTTAGGAAAAAATGAAAATCAAGAGGTAAAGTTACCTTTTCAGAAGTATGAAATTCTAAAAAAGGTAAACTTTTTTTGAAATGGCTCATGATGACACATTCTACTTTGTATTTACTACCCTTAAAGTTAAAGAAAAACTGCCAAGATGGTCTGCATATTTCCCCAAAAGTCTGTTTATCATATAACATTTGCACCGGCAGTGGATCTGGCCTCCTCATTATCAAGCTGTACTAGGACAAACACTCAGCATTGTTAGTGGAGTGAGCTCATGGCCTATTTTGATTTTAAATTAACATTTGGCAGTAACCCGGGTCATCAAAACAAATGACTCAGTCATTTAGAATAAATTTATTACTTGAGCCCTTTCCCCCCTCTTTTTAACATCTTTCAAATATTTTGCCATAGGAGAACTCAGATTCAGACAGAATGTAGAGCACAAGTCATCAGAGGAATATTTAGAGGTGTTGCCATGGAGATGAGATGCCCTATGACTGCTGAAGCTATCTCCAATCAACAACAGGATTAGGATGCAGGCTGGTGGGCGGGCTTGTTCAGTGAGGATGGTTCCACATTGAATAGCTAGGAAACAGGTGTGCCCTGTTCCTATCTCATCACAGCACAAAGACAGTACACCCTGACCTGCTGTCATCCCCATAAGCATGGTCATCCCCCTTATTACCCACTCCTCATTATTCAGAAAGGACTGGCTTGAGCTAAGGAGAGAGGAAGTGTGATCACTGTATTATCTCCAATGTATGAAATCCTGAAACTCATACCAAGAGCACTTTTATATCAACTGTGAAATGTACAGAGAGCAAATGAAATCTGAGGAAAAGACAGCTCCCTGAGAGAAGGGCCCTGTCTATTCTGTTTACTGCTCTAATTCCATGCCCAGACCAGCGCCTGGCATACAGAAGTATCTACCAAATAAAATAGGGCAAACATAAACCAAGGATTATAACCAGATTCATAACTGCCCCTCACCTGCTCCAACCAACTTTTTCCAGGATGACCATCAAACAAGCAGTGGTTAGAGATTTATTTATTTATTTATCCTCACCCAAGTGTATGTTTATTGATTTTTTAGAGAGAGAGGAAGGGAGAGAGAAAAACATCAATGTGAAAGAGAAACACTGATCAGTTGCCTCCTGTATATGCCCCAACCAGGGATCGAACCCACAACCTAGGTATGTGCCCGAACCAGGAATCAAGCCTGCAATATTCTGTTGTATGGGATGACCTCCAACCAACTGAGTCACCTGGCCAGGGCTGTAGATTTTTGAAAATGTTACTAATGTACTGAAAAATAAATAGCTCATTCAGTGTTAGTTCAATAGGCTAATGGGTCCATCTGTTTAGAGATCTTAATGACAAGTGTTATTGTAGAAGATAACTCTGCCAAACTCAACGAGGACAAGTCTTCTGAGTACAGAGTCAGAGTTTTGGTCTACCAAGTCAAAAGCCCAGAGGAAAGCAAATTTGTGCCAGCAGTGAAGAGCTAACTTTCACGAGCAAATGTTTGAAAGGAACACTTCTAGTCCTCTTCCCGCCTATACTTAAGTAGAGAGAATATTTTCATATTCTATCATATGAATATGTATTATTTGTTTCATATTATATCTCCTTTGTCCTATAAAACTTCAGGTTTCTTGGTTGCAGGGATAGATCCCTTATTTATTTTCTATCTTTCAGTACTTTGAATGGTATGTATATACAAAAGGCTTTGCTCAGTTTCATCTCCCACCACTTACATCCCACTCATATGGAAATCAAAGTGCCATACTCTTTCTGCAGCTGCAGCAAGAATGCAGCATGGCACAGCTATTCACAGTAAGGATGCTAGAGTCAGAATGCCTAGATTCAAACACTAGCCACACCTCATATTAGCTATATAGCCTTGCTCAGCTGCACAATGGTAACCTGTATCACAGAGGTTCTGTAAAGTGGCAAGAGGGCACTGCATGTAAAACTTTTAACAGTGCCTCACACATAAAAGGTACTCACTGAATACTAGATATATAATTATCATTATAATATTATATAATTATATAATTATCATTATAATTATATAGCAGGCACAGAGTAAAAATGTTATCAAACTTGGATAATAAGTTCATATGCTGCCACAAATGCTTGGCACCAAATATATCCCTCTTTAGAGTCAACCCAATTTAAACTTCCAACCTGAATCAATCACACTCTAGATTTAGTCTACTATTTCATTTTATGCACCCTTCTGGAATCGATTTTTCCTGGAGCTGGATTTGGTACATACTAGTTACTACTTGAAGGATTCAGCTCTCTACTTAAGACCCAGAATAGCTTCTTCCCTAAGACCATAACCCTGCCAGTACTTTCCCTGTCTTACATCTGTCTGCTCCCCCCCTCTCCAATTTCAGGCTTTGAGTGGCCCCTGGCACTGGGGTACCAGAGAACCTGTCTCCTAGTAAACACAAGACTTCCTTTGAAGGAAGTTCTTGCATGTCATGCTCCCTGACACCTGCCAGAGGGCAGAAGAGAGAAAGGACCAAAGGCTGAGCAGGCAGAGCTCTCACATTGGGGTCAAACTTGGGGCCTTGTCAGGAGAGTCTTGGGTTCCATAGTTCATAGTTTCATCAGGAACTAGAACACAAGATAAAAACAGACAGCAAGATTTTAACAACATTTATAGTTCTGTTTCACTTTATTGTCTGTGCTAGTGTGTCCCACTTAACATTTAGTTAGGTTGGGAGGACATGACACTCATGGCAAGTAGAATTGTATACACTTTTGAAACTGCAGTGTGAACTATATGCCTCTGACCAGACATAATACAAACTGTGTTGACAATATTGCAGAATAAAAACAAAACAGCAGCCGAACACACTGAGTAAAATATGACAACAAATAATCCAAAATAAAACCCAAACACTTCAGGGTCAGTCATATTTTTAAATAAATCATGTTAATCTTATCTTACTCTGACAGAATTAATAAGTGAAGTTAGATAAATCATTTATATTATTCCAGAAAAAGCCAGTAGCTATGTTTTTGTCACATTTAACATACACAATCATTCTCCTTAAGGTTTAACAATAGTATTTTTTTAATATGTTTTTATTGATTTTTTTAGAGAAAAAGGAAGGGAGAGAGAAAAACATTGATGAGAGAGAAACATGGATCTACTGCCCCCTGCACACCCCGTACTGGAGATTGAGTCTACAACCTGGGCTTGTGCCCTTACCAGGAATGGAACTGGTGACCTATTGGTACATTGGATGACACTCAACCAACTGAGCCACACCAGCCAGCATTAACAATAGTATTGTGGTCACAAACAGTGGCAACCCTATCGCTACTGTCAGCCAAGCTTAAATGTTCCCCATATCACCAATAAATTAGATGAATTATGTGAAAAACTACAATCCAGAGACAGCAGCTGTTTGAATGAGCCTAAAATACCAGTTCAATCAATCAAAATGGATGAGCCCCACAGAAGTAATGTCTCAATAAAATTCTTTTAATGTGACTGGCATGGAAACCATCCCTTAATGTTGTCCTTCACAATATTCTCTCCTACCTAAGAAACCAAATAGTGGTGAACCCTAAATATCTTCTTAATTAGGTACACTTATGATGGTAACAGGCAGTTTAGACTTCTCCTTTATCCTACTTTTATTTAAATGCTTACACTATGGTAGTCAGAAACACTGTCATATGCACCTTTCAAAACAATAAAATTTTATATTTTACAATAAAATCCAATAATAAATACAAGTGAGATGGCCACTGGCTCATTTCTTTTAGCAAAAGAACTGATAAACTGGCTCTCATTCAGCAAAATAACTTATTGATACAAATAAATGGTTCATATAAAAGATGCTTCATTTTTAATAATTTTACCATAATTAAGATCTGCAAAATAATCAAATATTTAACAATATATTAATAAACAAAAATCAAAAGTCTATTATGTTATAGAAATACAATAAAATCTAATTTTGTGTCCTTATATTAAGATTTAGTATAGAGTATATCTGGTGATGTGTATCAGGTGATATAAACTATATTGTGTCTAGAAGATCATCTATTCACAAGTTTCTACACTTATGTCATATGATATAAGCATAATATTCTTCACAATCTGGAAGAGAAAGTTTTATCCTTATTCAGTTTGGGAAAAGATATATTTTAAAAATGTATATATATATCTACTAGATATACTACATGTTTAAAGTTGTGATCAGTCTAGATTTTTACAGTTTCTTCACAAAATTAAAAAGTGAATAGCTTTACCAAAGTTAGAGTGGTGAGCCATTTTCAAACCTTGTACTGGTATAGGTAACCCTTTAAAATGTGAATTTTCACCCTGACTGGTTTGCTCAGTGGTTAGAGCATTAGTCTGTGGTCCAGAGAGACCCAGGTTCGGTTCCCGCTAAGGGCATGTACCCAACTAAAGACTAAGGAGGTGTTTTGATGGACCATTTCTGGATACAAATTTAAAGACCTTTTTGGTCAAAAGGCAAAATAAGCAATAAACTATATTTATTTTTTTCACTGAAGTAATAAACATTGAGAATATTTTTGCAACAAAAGGGTTTATATCATACTAAAATCTTCTGCACAGCACAGGAAACCATCAATAAAAAAAAAGTCAACCTATTGAAAGGAAGAAAATATCTGAAAATCATATATCTGATAAAGGACTAATATTAAAAATAAAAAGTTGGGCAAAAGTAGGCTTACAGTTGTTCACATGGAAAATAATACAATAATAGTATAAGAATAAACTGTGTTTTGTTTACTCACAACTGTAAACCTACTTTTGCCCCACTCTGTATATAAAGAACTCATACAACTCAATGGCAAAATTTTTAAAAAAAGAACAAAAACAAAGAAAACCAATCTGATTTAAAAATGGGCAGAAGGTTTAAAGAGATATTTTATTTTTATTTTTTTCCCTTATTGATTTTAGAAAGAGAGAGGAAATGAGAGGGGGTAAAAGACAGAAACATCGATGAGAGAGAACATCAACTGGCCACCTCCCACATGATCCCCATTGGGGATTGGGCCCACAATCTGGGCATGTGTCCTGACCGGGAATTGAACTGGTGACCTCTTGGTACATGGGTTGACATTCAGCCACTGAGCCACACCAGTGAGACTGAAGAGATATTTTTTTTTTTAAATACAGATGGCCAACAGACATATGAAAAGATGCTCAACGTCACTAGACAATGCAAATTAAAACCACAATGAGATAGGATAGCACCTCCATTTGTCAGAATGGCTATCATCAATAAATCCACAAACAAGTGTTAGTGAGGATGAGGAAAAAAGGGAACCCTCATGTACTGTTGGTGGGAGTCCAGATTGGTACAACTGATATGGAAAACATTACTCAGTTTCCTTAAAAAATTAAAACTAGAACTACCATGTAATCTAGCTATTTCACTTCTGGGTATTTACCTAAAGAAAATGAAAACACTAACTTGAAAAGATATATACCCCTATGTTCATTAAAGCATTATATATAATAGCCAAGATACAGAAACAACTTAAGTATCCATCAGTGAATAAGTGGATAAATGTGATATTTGTCTTTCTCTGCTTGGCCTGTTTTGCTTAGCATAATACTCTCCAGGTCCTTCCATGCCATCTCAAATGATAAAAGATCTTTCTTTCTTACAGCTGTATAGTATTCCATATGTACATGTACCACAGCTTTTTAATCCACTCATCTACTGATGGACACTTGGGTTGTTTCCAGATCTTAGCTATTATAAATAGTGCTGCTATGAACATAAGACAAATATCACATGATCTCACTTATTTGTGGAATATAATGAACTAAACAAACTGCTGAAAAAATTAACCCAGAGACATGGAGGTGGGGTACAGGCTGACAAACCTCAGAGGAGGGGGGGTGGTTTGTGAGGGAAGAGATAAACCACAGAACTTACATGGATATATGCATGACCAATGAACATAGACAACAAAGCTGGGGATGAGGTGGGGGAAAGGGGAGGAGGGTGTCCATGGAGGAAAAATGAGAAACATCTGTAACAAAAACAAATTAATAAATAAAAAATTAAAAAAATAAGTGGATAGAAAATTACAAGATATATATATATATATATATATATATATATATATACACACATATATAATTCAGCTATAAAAAGGAATAAAATTCTTGCCATTTTCAATAACATAGATGGCCTTCAAGGGCATTATGCTAAGCAAAATTAGTCAGATAAAGACAAATACCATATGACCTCTCTTATATGTGAAATTTAAAATAAAACAAAACAAACAACAAGTGAATATATACAGAGAAAAGATTCGTGGTTGCTAGAGGCAGAAGAGTGGAAGAAATGGATGAAGGGGGTCAAAAGGTTTTTTAAAAGATTAATTTTCAGTGTATATTGTTGCATAATTGCTGGCTAGTGAGCTTTATGAGACTAAAAACAGAAAAGTAAAATAATAATAATAAGAAAACATTAAGAATCTTTAAAATGCTGTCAATAACAGAATAGAGGAATATAAAATTATCAGGCATAAGGAACAAATGGGAACAATGCCAATAAATAAATAAATAAATAAATAAATAAATAAATAAATAAAGGCAAAATTCAGCAAGAAAAATGGAGAGGCAAATATTTACTAAAGTCAAAAGGTAAAATCCTTTAAATTCTTGTCCTCTGCCCTAATGTTCAATGGTATTCTTGTTTTGTATTTAAAATAGAGAGATTGATGTCCTTTCAATGACAATTACAGCAGCTCCCAAATCAAACAAATGATAAAATAAAAATTCACTTAATTGACTGACAGGTTTGAATTAGTCATTGCCACAGCATTCTTTCCAAACATTCTTTCGTTAAGAGAAACAGGTTTTTTGTCTCCCTGCCATGATGACCATGGGTAGTCTTTTGGATGACTACAATTTCATATTTTTATGTAACTCACTGGGGAACAACCATTCCCCAAATTAGAACTCCTAAATCAAAGCAATGGGGCACAAAAAATAAGTACAGATCCATAAAATGTGACAATTCAGATAGCTCTGGCTGTTCCAGAAGTCTGAGAGGAATTCCTGAGTTGAAGATATTCTAACACTGCCCTCACTCCCACAACCATCACCAAATCCTGTCCATTGGTCCTACAAGAGTTTACATACCTTTTTTCTTCCTTATAATGTCAGTTCTACAATCCTAATTTAGCCCATTATTACTTCACACCTAGACTACTTCATCAGACTTAACTCTGGACATGCCCCCTTCTTCAAATATCTGCCAGAATAATCTTTCAAATGTGCCACCTTGCAAGTATCACTCACTTTCCCCAAGACCTTCCTCCACTGTAACCTAAAGTCCATATTTCTAGTATGAAATTCGAGACCTTCCAATCAGACCCAAATCCACTTTTCACCTCCCCCACACTCAAGTCTTGCTTTAGCTGACCTCATGCCTCATGCCTCTGAGGTTTGTTGCCACTGAAGAATAACAGTTGCTCATGCCCCCTTCCCTAAACCAATAATTCCAAAATTAGCTGCACCAGAGGAATCAGAGCAACTAGTAATATCTTGGGTACCTGAAGTTTCCCCAGATGAAGCTAATGTGCAGCCAAGTTTGAGAACCATGCCCCAAATTCCTATAGAGCAAATGTCAAAGTATAGTGAGCATCAGAATCTTCTGGGGGCGAGGAAGTTGTTAAAACCAGTTCTGGGCCCCACCCCTAGTGTTTCTGATTCACTAGGTCTGGAGTGCGCCCATGAATTGGCATTTCTAAAAAGTTCCCAGGTGATGCTGATGCTGCTGGTCCAAGGACACCACTTTGAGAACTGCTGCTCTATAATTGTAATTAATATAACTATATAGTGTAAATATATGTACCATATATAGCAGGTCCTCAAATAACATCATTTTATTTTGTCATATGAGATGCTGTAGGAACTTAACTCTTTTTGTTGTTAATCCTCACTCGAGGATATTTTTCCATTGATTTTTATTTTATTTTAAATGTTTTTTATTTTATTTTTTTAGACAGAGAGAAGAAAGGAGAGAGAGAAACATCGATGTGAGAGAGAAACATCAATTGGCTGCCTCCTGCACACCCCTGACTAGGGATCGTGCCCACAACCTGGGCATGTGGCCTGACTGGGAATTCAACAGGGAGCTCTCAGTCCACGGGATGCAGATCAATCCACTGAGCCACACCTGCAGGGCTTTTCCATTATTTTTTAGATAGAGTGGAAGGGAGGGAGAAACACTGATGTGAGAGAGACACATTGATTGGTTGCCTCCCACATGACCACAACTGGGGCCAGGGATCAAACCTGCAACTCAGGAATGTGCCCTTGACCAGGAATTGAACCCATGACCCTTTGGTCCACAGGCCCACGCTCTAACTGCTGAGCCAAACCGGTCAGGGGGGAACTTAATTCTTTTTTTATATCAATTAGCCTATGGTAAATTGATTTCATTTATATGTTGTTTTGCCTAAAGTCTCAGAACCTATCAATGACATTGAGGACTTACTGTACAAATAATAGTTACTATTATATGTACATACAATAAATAGTTATTATATGTACACTTTATTTAGCAAAAGAGAATGTAGCACGTTCTGCTAGTTTAACTTTTTAACACATTTGTTTATGAACCAATCCTCAAAATGTTTTAAAGATCATCTAGTCCAATTCCCTTTTTATATACAGACTCCAAGAGGGGAAGTGATTTGCCCAAAGGATCAGAGAGCTATTGGCAGAACTTGGGCTAAGATTCAAAACTCCCAACTCCTCCTCTCCCTCAGTTCAATACTCTTTCCACCACATCCTTAATGCATCTCTAATAACTTCTTCAATTAGAATGGACGTTCCTTGCTTGAAGAGATCACTTTTGTTTTTAATATTCCCCACAGTATCCAGCAAGCCTAGCAAAGTGCCTAGAACATAGAGTAAGCATTCAATAAATGTTTGCTGATTTCATTTTATGAAGTACTCAGCCTTCATAAGCTGGGTTTGGCAAAGTGCTGGCAATTGGGCAGCTCTGCTCCAATCACTTAGACATACAGTAAGTCCTTCACATCAGCACCCACATTGCTGATATATGATTTAGGGACAATAATAAGCACATAAAGACAAATTATATAGGTTTTAAAAGTGGAAGGAACAATAAGTTTATAAGGTATTATTCAAATCTCAGGTTGCATTCAGAAAATGTTTACAACACACCCTAAGTTCCATTCTATACCTAACAAACCACCACAGCAGTAAAAACCTGGCAGTTATGGTGGTCTAAAGTACACTTCTTTGGTAATTAGGCCAATGGTCCCCTTTTTTTGGTGAGGCCCTCCTTGTTCCTTAACAGAAATTCCACAAGCTACTGAATTAACGGTAAAGAGGAGATAGGGAGGGAGATGAAGAGAAGCCAAAGGTCTGTGAGAAGCAGTTGGGTGAGCACAAGGACAAGAGGATGTTGTCACATACCTGGCCTTGTATGCTATTGCCATTACACCTTCCAGACCAGCCAACTATTTCCAGCAGCTTCACTGATAGGAGGAGCATGACTATGCTAGGCCTCACGACTGACTAAGCCTGTCTGTACATTATGATTTGGCCAGAGTGATAATTTTGCCTTTGCTACAATGGACAGAAATTGCTGTATAATCAAGCCAGTTGCAGAATTGGTATTGAGAGTGAAGGTGACAATAGGAATGCACTGGATATGCCACTATTTGGTTCACCACTGGCACAAAGTAACCTGTGATCTTGGCAACTGAACTGGAATCCTCAGCCTCCTTCGGGGATTGTACCTCTAGAGAAAGGTTTCCTGTCTTGTCTCCTTCTCCATCGCCCTATTAAAATTTGCCTCTTCTAACAGACATAGGAACAAACATACACTATAGTCAATCAGGCAGGCAGAGAAAATACATAAAAACTTGTCTAATACGAGGTGTAACAATGAATACAGAACAAATCCATACGTAAACAATTATTTCTGATATACAAAATAATTTTTTTTCTTATTTCTTTTCAGCTATTATTAAATAGTGCTGCTATGAACATAGGGGTACATATGTTCTTTCTGATTGGTATTTCAGGATTCTTAGGATGTATTCCTAAAAGTAGGATCACTGGGTCAAATGGAAGTTCAATTCTTAAATTTTTGAGGAAACACCATATTATTTTCTATAGTGGCTGCACCAGTCTGCATTCCCACCAGCAGTGTACTACAGTCTCCTTTTCTCCACACCCTTGCAAGCACTTGTTGTTTGATGATTTGTTGATGGCAGCCATTCTGGCATGTGTGAGGTGATCCCTCATAGTTGTTTTAATGTATATCTCTCTGATGATTAGTGATGTTGAGCATTTTTTCATATGTCTCTTGGCCATTTGTATGTCCTATTTGGAGGTGTCTGTTTAGGTCTTCTGCCAATTTTTTAACTGGATTTTTTGTTTGAGTTCTATGAGTACTCTATAGATTTTGGAAATTAACCCCTTATCTGATGTATCGTTGGCAGTTATGCTCTCCCATATAGCGGGTTCCCTTTCCATTTTGATGGTTGTTTCTTTTGCCTTAGGTGTTGTATCAGTGAAAAGTCTACTGCGTATGATGTCTGAAATTTTATTGCCTACATTTTTCTAGGATTTTTATGGATTCATGAGTCACATTTAAGTCTTTTAACCATTTTCACTTTATTCTTGTGTATGGTGTAAATGGGTGGTCTATATTTTTTTGCAGGTAGTTGTCCAATTTCCCCAACACCATTTATTAAAGAGGTTGTCTTTACTCCATTGTATGTTCTTGCCAACTTTGTCAAATATTAATTAAGCATAATGTCTTGGGGCAATTTTTGGGTTCTCTGTTTTGTTCCATTGATCTATATGTCAGTTCTTGTGCCAGTACCTGGCTGTTTTGAATACAATGACTTTGTAGTATAACCTGATATTCGGTATTGTGATTCCACCTACTTTGTCCTTCTTTTTCAAGATTTCTCTGGCTATTCGGGATCTTTTCAGTTCCATATAAACTTTTGGGATATTTGTTCTAGTTCTGTGAAATGTGTTGTTGGTATTTTAATGGAAAGTGCATTGAATCTATAGATTGCTTTGGGTAGTAAGGCCATTTTAATGATGTTAATTTTTCCAACCCAGTAACAAGGTATACAAGGTATATGCTTCCCCTGTTTTTTTTATATCTTCCTCTATTTCTCTTTTCAATGTCCTGTAGCTTTCTGAGAATAGGTCCTTTACTTCTTTGGTTAAGTTTATTCCTAGGTATCTTAGCTTTTATTGCTGCAATGGTAAATGGGATTGTTTTTTAGTTTCTTTTTCTGTGACTTCATTATTGGTGTATAAGAATGTTGTCAATTTCTTGATGTTAATTTTGCATCCTGCTACTTTGCCAAATTCATTTATTAGCTCTAATGGATATTTTGTTTAAATTTTTTTCTTTATTGATTTTAGGAAGAGAGGAAGTGAGAGGGAGAGAGAGATAGAAACATCTATGAGAGAGAACATCGATTAGTGGCCTCTTGCATGCCTCTACTGGGGATCGGGTCCACAACCTGGGCATGTGTCTTCACCAGGAAACAAAACTGACCTCTCGGTGCATGGGTCAATACTCAACCACTGAGCCACACCAGCTAGACTCTGATTTTTTATAAAGCCTTTATTGTTTTTTTTTTGTACAATATTATGTCATCTGCAAATAATGACAGTTTCTCTTTCTCCTTTCCAATTTGGATCCCTTTTATTTTTCCTTCATGTCTAATTGCTATGGCTAAGACTTCCAGGACTATGTTAAATAAGAGTGGCGGAAGTGGGCAACCCAGTCTTATTCCTTTTGTTAAGAGAAATGCTTTTAGTTTTTACCCATTGAGTATGATGTTGGCTGTAGGTATTTTTATATATGGCCTTTATTATATCGAGATATGATTCCTCTATTCCTACATTGCTGAGTGTGTTAATCAGAAATGGGTGCTGGATATTGTCGAATGGTTTTTCAGTATCTATTTATATGATCATATGGTTTTTATCTTTCATTTTGTTTATGTGGTGTATCACATTTATTTATTTGTGAATATTGTACGACCCTTGCATCCCTGGGATGAATCCCACTGGGTCATGGTGAATAATTTTTTGATGTATTGCTGGATCCAATTTGCTAATATTTTGTTAAGGATTTCGGCATCTAAGTTCATCAGGGATATTGGTCTGTAATGTTCTTTCCTTGTAGTGTCTTTATCTGGTTTTGGAATTAGAATCATGCTAGACTCATAAAATGCATTTGGAAGTCTTCCTTCTTCTTGGATTTTTGGGAATAGTTTGAGGAGAATGGGTGTTAGATCCTCTTTGAGTGTTCAGTAAAACTCCCCCGTGAAGCTGTCTAGGCCCAGGCTTTTGTTTGCTGGGAGTTTATTGATTACATCTTCAATTTCCCTAATTGTTATTGGTCTGTTCAAGTTTTTTATCTCTTACCAGTTCAGTTTTGGGAGACTGTGTGTTTCTAGAAATTTGTCCATTTCACCTTGATTGTCCAATTTGTTGGTATATAATTGTTTGTTGTATGTTTTAATGATCCTTTGTATTTCTGTGGTGTCAGTTGTTACTTCTCCTCTTTCATTTCTGATTGTTTACTTGGGTCTTCTCTTTTTGTTTCTTGGTGAATCTGGCAAAGGGTCCATCAGTCCTGTTTATCTTTTCAAGGAATCAGCTATTTGTTTTATAAATTTTTTTAAATTTATTTTTAGAGCAAGAAAAAAGGAGAGGGAGATAAATATAGAAACATCAGTGAGAGAGAATATCAATTGACAGCCTCCTGCATGACCCCTACTGGGGGTTTGGCCCACAACCTGGGCATGTGTCCTGATCAGAAATCAAACCAGTGACCTTATTGTGCATTAGGCGATGCTCAACCAGTGAGCCACACCGGCCAGGCTGTTTCATAGATATTTTGAATTGTGTTTTTTGTTTCTATGTAGTTTATTTCAGCTCTGACCCTTACTATTCCTTTCCCTCTACTTGCTCTGGGTTTTCTTTAGTTGTAGGGTTAGAAATCAATTAGAAAATTTTCTTGATTCTTGAAGTAGGCCTGTAGTGCTATCAACTTCCCACTCATGACTGTTTTTGCTGCATCCCATAAATTTGGTGTTGTTGCATGTTCATTTTCATTGTTTTCCATGAAAATTTTAATTTCTTCATTGATCTCCTTGGTAACCCATTTGTTGTTTAATAACATACTATTTAGCCTCCATGTGTTTACATGTTCGTGCTGTAACTAATTTCTAGTTTCTTGCCATTGTGATCTGAGAAGTTGCTTGATATGATTTCAATATTCTTGAACTTGTGGAGACTTAGTTTGTGTCCAAACATGTGGTCTATCTTTGAGAATGTCCCATGTGCACTTGACAAGAATTTGAACTCTGCAGTTTTGGGGTGTAATTCTCCGTAGATATCTATGAAATCCATTTGATCTAGTGCATCATTTACAGTCACTGTTTCCTTGTTAATATTTTGTCTAGAGGCTCTATTCAGTAATTTGAGCAGAGTATTGAATTCTTCTGCTATGATTGTACTGCTGTTAATTTCTCCTTTGAAGTCCTTCGTAAGTTTTTTACTGTATTTTGGTGCTCCTATGTTGGGTGCATATATGTTTACCAAGGTTATATCCTCCTATTGGACAGATTCTTTCAATATGATGTAGTCGCCTACTTTGTCTCTAGTTATGGCCTTCGTTTTGAAGTCTATTTTATCAGATATGAGTATTGCTACCACAGCTTTTTTCCCCTTTCCGTTTGCTTGGAAGATTTTTTCCATACCTTCACTTTCAACCTATTTGAGTCTTTTGTTGTGAGGTGGGTCTCTTGTAAACAATATGTATATGATTCATGCTTTCTTATCCAATCAGCTACTCTGTGTCTTTTGATCTGAGAGATGAATCCATTCACATAATGTTATTATTCATATGTACTAATTTATTGCCATTTTTGTTCATTATGGTTAAGTTTCTCTTCCTATGTCTTCTGCTTATTACAGCAGTCCTTTTAACATTTCTTGCAGTGCTCATTTGGTGCTAATATATTCCCTTAGCCTTTTTTTTTTTTTTTTTTTTTTTGTATGTGAAGGTCTTTATTTCACCTTCTATTCTGAGTGATAGCCTTGCTGAATAGAGTAGTCTTAGATTCAGTTGCTCATTTTTCATGACCTTGATTACTTCATACCATTCCCTTCTGGCCTGTAGTTTCTGTTGAGAAGTCAGCTGAGAGCCTTAGGGTGGTTCCTTCGTAGTTAACCGGTTGCTTATCTCTTGCTGCATTTAAGATTCTCTCTTTGTCTTTTATTTTTAGCATTTTAATTATTATGTATCTTGGTGTGGTCCTGTTTGGGTTCTTCTTATTTGGGGCTCTCTGTGCTTCTTGAACTTGTATGCCTTTTACTTTCATCAAGCTAGGAAAGTTTTCTGTCACTATTTCTTCAAATGTATTCTAAAACCCTTGCTCATTTTCTTCTTCTGGCACTCCTATGATGCGGAGTTGTTATGTTTCATGTTGTCCCACTGTTCTTAAGCTGTCTTCCTGTTTTTCAATTGTGTTTTCTTTTTGCTTCTCTGATTGGGTGATTTTTCCTATCCTGTTTTCTAATTCACTGATCTGGTTCTCAGTTTCCTCTACTCTGCTGGTTATTCCTTCTAATGTGTTCTTTATTTCTACTATGTCCTTCTTCATTTCCAATTGGTTGGTTTTCAATATCTCTATATCTTTACTCTTGTTTTTGAGCTTCCTCGTAATCATTACTCTAAACTCTGACTCTGATATTTTGCTTAATTCCATGTCATTTATTTCTTCTCCTGTAGAATTATCTTGTTCTTTCATTGGGATTTTTTTCTTTGTTTCACCATTGTGGCTGTCTCAGTGGGTTTTGGAGCCTGCCAGTTTTTCCCTGTTGGTGTTGGTGTTCTTCTGGTTGTGGCTTCCTCTACTGGGTTGTGGCTCCCATATTAAACACCATTGTCAAGTCTTACTTTCCTGGGTAGATTTGCAAGCCAAGGAAAGGTTCAGTTATCCTCTAGCCATTTGCCTGGAGGCTATTAGTCACAGTTACTTAAGTAGCCTCAATTTTTAGCCCTCAGCTGAATGTAAAATCCCTCATGTGTAAAAGGATTTCCAGCGGGTGGGATACTTGCTTGATATCAGATTTGGTGTTAATGAGCCTCAATTTGGATTTCTCTGGCCTGGCCTGTTGGTGTTGAATTCCTGTGAGAGGGGCTGTTGCTTCTCACTAAGGTTATGGAAAGGGGCTCTTTGATTAATGTGGCTACTGTCCTGTGAGGGAGTGATTCAGCACAAAACTACCGGTGCCCTCCTCTCCACCCTTCTCCTCAGCCAGGAGCTCTGGGCTCTCTCCACACAGTTCCATTCCAGTCCATTCTCCCTCTGCTGGAGCCCAAGATGAGTAGATGTAGCTTATTTGGTGCTTTTTAGAACCCCCACTTTCTTAACAGAAAGCACATACAGCTAATACAGCTCTCCACTGCTGTCTGCACCCACCCTTATGCACCTCCATAGTTCCTACCAGCCTTGATTTGGCATCCTCTTTCTGTCCCTGGTTGTACAAGTTCTCTCCAGCTGCTTTTCAGTTTTTTCCTGATGATTTGTCTTCATTTTAGTTGTAATTCCAGTTTGGTCCTTGGAGATGGTCTGTGTAGCTTCTATTCACTCTGCCACCATTTTCCACTCTCCTTACAAAATAAATGTTAATGCCCACACTTGTGTGGCTCAGTTGGGTGTAGCATTGTCCCATGCACTGAAAGGTGGTAGGTTCAATTATCAGTCAGGGCACTTACTCAGGTTGCGGGTTTGATCCCCAGTCAAGGGGCATACAGGAGACAACCAACTGATGTCTCTTTCTCTCTCACTCTCTCTAAAATCAGTAAAAAAAAAAAAAAATATATCCTTGGATGAGGATTAAAAAAAAAAATTAATAAGTTAAAGAGGTGAAGCCTATTACCAACCCCCTCCTTTATTGGTATTTTTTCAAATAATTAAGTTTTTCATCCTGGGTCTAATTAAAGATCTGATGGACACATTTCATGGACAACCATGTGCCCAAAATATCCATTCCTTGAATGAGCATCCTAATTTACATTCTAACTCTCAATGCCTTGTCAGTTTTTTCTCTTCCAACAACTTTAACATCACCATAATATTTACTTATCTCCCTCGGTATCAATGTCCCTCTCAAACCCAATCTCCCACCCTCTTTCCCCTCCCTTATTATTGCCTACCATGGAATGTTCTGTTTCACAGCCAATTCTAGAAAGTAACACATACCTGTAGTTGCTCTAATAATCACCCAGTTCCAATATAGAGAAACCATTTACAGTAAGACCTTTAAAAATCTAATCTTTTCAAACAGGTTTAGTGTAGATCTGGCTGGCCACACTGGGTAACTGCATGGAAGTTCTGGTGTCAGAGGTCAGTGCTTCTACAAGCCCTGCAATAGCCTTTGGTCCAAAGCAATCAAACTGTGACCTGGATATTAGCTTCAAGAGTCAGCATGAGCCCACCAACTGTCACAATTGCTAGTGACACCACAAATGCAAGGATAGAAAGGGCTCACTGGGTTGTAGGTCAGGGGATTTGTCAAGTCTGGAGATCCAGTCCTCCACTGCAAAGATGGCAGAAGGCCCAATGGTGGCAAAGTCCAAACCCAATACTCACAATGACTGGTTCAGTAAGTACTGTGCAACCAGATGGTGGTTAGCAGTACTGGGCAGCTCTTTCAGAAGCTCATACTTTCACTTTTCAGGGGAACCATGATACAAAGTTATGTCACTCAAGAAGCACTTCTTTTATTTTAATAGTACTTAAAAAAAACATTGTACTTTCATCAATAAGTTAATAATAAAAAGTGCCTGATATATTCTTTGCATTTATGAATCCCAAATGTGCAAAGGGGTTGTTTTTTACTAATAAATTTTTAGCAGTTTTAGGGTTACAGAAAAATTGAGTGGAAAGACAGTTTCCATCCAATCAACATCCCCTTCCAGTTTCCTCAATTATTAACAACTTGCATTACTGTAGTTTATTTGTAACAACTGATAAGCCAATATTGATATATAATTAACTAAACTTCACAGTTTACATTAGAGTTCACTCTTTATGTTGGGAATTCTACAGATTTTGACAAATCTTGAAGGTGTTTTTTAAATCTTTTACAATACATTCTGAGGAGCAATAAATCAGCTTATCTCAAGACAATTTTATTTTATTATATTTTAGAGAGAGTGGAAGGAAGGCAGGGAGAGAAACATCGATGTGAGAGAGACACATTGATTGGTTGCCTCCCACATGACCCCAACTGAGGCCAGGGATTGAACCTGCATCCCAGCTATGTGCCCTCGATGGGGAATCGAACCCACAACTCTTTAGGTCTTTGGGCCAATGCTCTAACTGCTGAGCCAAACCGGTCAGGGCCCTCAAGACAATTTTAATTGCTTTATCTTTGTAAAAAATGTTTCATATGGATATTATAATGTAAAGCATTCATTTCTCTTTACTAATTTGTGGTTTCAAATACTATCTATAACATAGCTCTGCAAACAAATTTGACATTGATTATCCGTAAACCAACCATTCACAACTCTAAAACCTCCACCTTGGCTCCAAACATGAAAGGAATCTGAAGAAATTATTGAATCACAAAACAGAAAGTAAAAAAATGGCATCTGAGACAATATCTGACATGGGGAATTTAGTCAGTGTGTTGATGACTCAGTCTAGACATGTTCATAAAAACAGTTGTATCACTAAATTTTTTTAAATTTAAATGAAATGGGGTTGAAGTGAACATGATTTTCTTGACCATGTTCATGAATTATTAATGCAACATGCACTGGTAGACTTGTGTGATAGTCTTTTGTGATACTTAATTTTTACATGTCCCAAGTCTCTGTGTGTACCTGCATAGACAAAGAAAAAAACAACTCCTGTTGTCTTTTATTGAAGGCTTTCCAGGATTGCATGTCTGCTCCTGGGCTCTGTTTTAAGTACGTGTATCCTTTGCTTGTATTTTGTATTTTTAAAAAATAGGAAAAAGAACCATTTGTTGTTGAGCATATTGTCATTGTCCCCTTTATTTTCTTTCTTTTTTTTTCTTTTTGGGACATTTGAAATAAGTTATTCTTTTTTGAATATTTTCTGCTTTCATAAACTTTTGTTTTGTTTTAAAATGGCTTTATAGCTTGGCCGGTATGGCTCAGTGGCTGAGTGTGGACCCATGCACAAAGAGGTCACTGGTTCGATTCCCAGTCAGGGCACATGCCCAGGTTGTGGGCCTAATCCCCAGTGGGGGGCATGCAGGAGGTGGCCAATCAATGTTCTTTCTCATCATTGTTTCTATCTCTCTTTCCCTGTCCCTTCCTCTCTCTCTAGAGAAGGTGAACGAGGAGGGGGTAATAGTAAAGCTCTTAAATTGTCTAATAATTGTTTATTCAATTGAATACATCAATGGGAAAGTAATACTGAATTTAGTAAAAGCTTGCTTCTTGTGTAAGTATATAAAGATGATAGACCAATGGACAGAAAATTCCCTCTGAATCTGTTTGAAATATTTTGCAAAGCTCAAGGGATTGGACTATTCCTGAGTAATAAAAATACACATACATTAGCTGGATATTATATATATACATATATATAATATTTATTCTCATTTTCATTTTTACTTTAAAGATAAACATGAAATAAAATTAAAATTATTATATTTTCCCTGTTCTTGAGGAATTTGACACCTCACTATAACTATTTCAGAAGAATATACACCACTTTTCCATTTTATCAGAGTTGTTTCTCTGGTGGATGTAATGTCCTTTCGATCCAAGTATGTAATGAGGCTATTTAATAAGGATGCTATAGTTTATTTGCAGGAAAATTTCTTAAGTACTCATCTTTAGAAAACCAGACAGTCTTATTTTATCTTAAACATAGAAAAGAAAATTGCATTTGGATATAAATATGGTCTTTGGAAAGAGAAGGATCCACAAAATTTCATATCTAAGTTTAGAAAGCGGATCTCACACAAAAGCAGTTCAGTGGTTGCCTGGGAACATGGGCAGAGGGAAGAATATACTATAAATGGGGCCTAAGGAAACTTTTGTAGGGGTAATAAAAATATTCTACATCCTGATTATGACAGTAGTTTCATGGGTATATCCATCTGCCAAAACTCAGCGAATTATATGCCTTAAGTAAATGCAGTTTATTTTATGTAAATGATACTCAATAAACTTGATATTAACATTCTACAATGTATAAGTATATCAAATCCTCATGTTGTACCGTTTAAATATATACAATTACATTTGTTAATTATTCCTTAATAAAGGGGGGGAGTGGATATTTTAAAAAGTGGCTCTAACAAAGGCAGACTGCTATAGATCAGGGATTTTCAACTGGTATGCCACAAGAATTTTTAAAACATGCAATACCTGATTATTTAGTCAGGGGAACTGAGTTCCTTTCCCTTAGACTGCCAAATAAAATTTTAAAAATGATTCACAGCCTGGCCAGTGTGGCTCACTGGTTGAGCATTGACCCATGCACCAAGAGGTCACTGGTTCAATTCCCAGTCAAGGCACATGCCCAAGTTGTGGGCCTGATCTCCAGTAGGGGGCATGCAGGAGGTGGCCAATTGATGTTCTCTCTCATCGATGTTTTTGTCTCTCTCTCTCTCCCCCTTCCTCTCTCTCTAAAATCAATAAAGAAGAAATATTTTTTTAAAAATTATTAACAAAATAGCCATCTGGTATGAATGAATCAAAATTATACCCATTGTTTTGTCAGATCGACAAAAAATATATTTTTGGTGTGCCACAGAATTTTAGTAGTTTATGTGTGCCATGAGATGAAAAAGTTTGAAAATTGCTGCTGTTGATACAAGTATAAACTTTCACCACCTACTAGCTTAGCTATTTGATTTCTTTTCTTAGCACAGTTAAGTGTACTTACTATAATGGAAAACTTCCTTGTTCCTTACTTAAAAAGAGGCAGAGTTTCAGGTATACAGCATAGTGGTTAATGGAGTGCTGACTCTTTTAAAGTACATTGTTCTACCCTTTCATGTACATGTTTATTTCTCAAGCTGGTTTAGTACAGTATTTCTAAATATCAACCTTCTCTTTTTAGGGTACCCATTAATGAGGCAGGTGAAAAGCAAGGCTGTGTGTAAAACCTTAAGCCAAGCTGAAGTATGGACATGCTTAGCAGCACATGAAATAAAGAATTGTTTACCTGCAGCCAGCATTTGAAATAATATTCCAACAGCAAATCCTAAATGCATGACCATCATCACTTTTGTTTTTGGCTTTAAAACTCAAGAGACTTTTAGTAACAATACAAGTTGTCTAACAACCAAATTCAATTTTGGTTTATAAACATTTTGAACATGCAAAAAAAAAAAGAAAAAGGCAGAACTTCTTATGGCCTAGAAGGAAATGGTGCTAGGATCTGAAAACTTGAATTGACACTGGCATCTGGAGATGTAGAATCTTTGACAAGGAACTTACAGTGTCTCCTTAGTACCCAGAAGCTATCTGGCTGAGAACTTTATCATTTCAAGTATTTAAACTACCATTTTTACAGGGAATTTCTTAGAAACTTGAATTTTTTTTTTATTAATTTAGATGTCTAAATCTACTACTATGGTTTCGTGATACAGAATTTTTGAGACTTAATAATTCATGTGCGTTTATCTTTGTGTGTCTGTCTATGTGTACTCTTTAGTCTCTAAGAAACCTGGGAGAAGGGTGGACACCTGGTTACTTCAGTTCACCTGACCACATGAGAGGCCACACTGAGTAATGCCAACCATCAGTTTCACAAGCAAGAATGATATGTAAAGCTAGATCTGACAGTAACTGAAAGACCAATCCTTAATGTCTTCCTAATAAAGCACACATTTTAAAAAATATATGTTTTTATTGATTTTAGAGGGGGGGGAGGGAGAGAGAGGGAGAGAGAGGGACATCTATGTGAGAAACACTAATTGGTTGCCAACCGCAAACAACACTCTGACCCATCCTAATTGGACTGAACTGCAACCTGGGCATGTGCCCTGACCAGGAATCAAACCAGCAACCCTTTGGTGCACTACCCTTTGTTGCACAGGACTATGCTCAACCAACTGAGCCACAATGGCCAATGGCATAAAGCACACATTTTTAAACTTGACAGGAGTCAAGCAGCCTTATCTACACTCTAAGAGTGAAAGTGAATGACAAATCTTACTAATTAATTCAGCATAGAAATTTACTTTCATATCATCCTTGTCAAAACAACCTTAATGATAAAATCTCAGCATCCTCAGCTATCATTTCCTTAGTACTGAAAAGTATATGTAAAACTTTGTGAATACAACCGTCCCTCATTTATCGTGGTTAATCCCTTCCGGACTCTAGCTGTTGCACTTGGCGTTGACGGATTCCTGGGGTGCTTGAATACATAGGCCTACAGTCCATACTTACAGTAATTTTAATTTTAATTGTACTACATGGGTGTATAATTGACTCAGACAACCGAGCGTGCACTGTATCATTTTCACTGCCTTGATCAATTTTTTAATGAATATATTTGAAAAAAAACACAATAGAGTGAAGCCGCGGAAGTCAAAGCACGAAGTGGCGAGGGACAACTGTACTACAAATTTTGTGATTAGAGTATGAATGGATCATTTTGTCTTGGAATATATATAACCCAGAGTGTTTAATGTGGGTAAATAAAATATAAATTCTACAAGCAGTACATTGCTGACCACAAAGACTTATTTTGATTGTTCTTTTCTTTTTCTAGGTTTCACTGCATGAAAGAAAACAGTACACTAGTATCTCCTATCTGCGCATTTCTACCTATAGTAGTTCAAAAATAAAGTACAATCAAATCTCATTGTTCAAATACAGAATAAAACCCATTTTCTAAAAGACACACAGTGTGCTACAGGAAGCTTGGAAGACCTGTTTGCTCACTGACAATGCACACACTCATTAACAGGCAAAAATGAGAAACAGGAGCAAATACTACTTAAGAACACAGCCCTAGGCAAGGGTAAAATTTCCTCATCTGTTCAAATAGTAAGCCCTTAGCACTAAGTATTTATATGCATTATTTCACAAACCTTTAGCATTTGCTGGGGCCCTGGCTATAAAGAAGGGGTGATTTTGTGTTCACAGGTTTACATATAGATGGGTAAAAGGTTTACAGTTGCTCATATGGAAAATAACACAATCACTAATAAATAATACAAGAAAAAATTCTGTGTGTGTACTCACAACTATAAATCTACTTTTTCTCCACTCTGTATATGAGGCCTATGTCATCTCTCAACGTATTTTGTTTTATTCTGTTCTATCAGTGATATTTCTGCATTGAGTGACACCAGCTCTACTCAGCCCACACTTGCTCCAGACAGCAGCTCCCCTGACTATCCTAGGCTGAAAAAAAGGACCTGGTCCAGTCCAGGTTGGGATAACTGTAATAATGGTAAATGAGGTAAAGGGGACACAGTGGCACATGAATATGCTAATGTGGATACACTGACAGCAAGACAAAAGGAAAGTGGGCTATCAGTTGGACTGAAAAAAAGAGTCACTCTACGTGTGAAACAGTCACACAGGCAAAGGAGACATAAATAGTGAGCCACACAGCTACAGAGAGAGATGAAGAGGGCAGGGAAAGTGTTGTTGAAAGTATTATAGATGTTCCCCTTTTACCCCAACGACCCTCTCCACCCAACTCCTGCCCCCTCATGCCTTCATCACACTTTTGTCTGTGTCCATTGGTTATGCATATATGGATATAAGTTACTCTCTTCCCAACCCCTCCACATTCTCTCTGAGATTCATCAGTCTGTTCCGTGCTTCCATGTCTGTAGATCTATTTTGTTCATCAGTATGTTTTGTTTATTAGATTCCACATATAAGTGAGATCATGTGACACTTGTCTTTCTCTGACTGGCTTATTTCACTTAGCATAATACTCTCCATGCTGTCTCAAAGGGTAAGAGAGCCTTCTTTTTTTACAGCTGCATAGTATTCCACTGTGTAAATGTACCACAGCTTTTTTATCCACTCCTCTATTGATGGACACTTGAGCTGTTTCCAGATCTTAGCTATTTTAAATAGTGCTGCTATGAACATGGGGGGCCATATATTCTTTCCGATTGGTGTTTCAGGTTTCTTAGGCTACATACCTAAAAGTGAGATCTCTAGGTCAAATGGCAGTTCAATTTTTAATTTCTTGAGGAAACACCATATTGTTTTCCATGGTGGCTACACCAGTCTGCATTCCCACTAGTACTGTACTAGAGTCCCCTTTTCTCCACATCCTCACCAGCACTCGTTTGTTGATTTGTTGATGGTACCCATTCTGGTAGGTGTGAGGTGATACCTCATTGTAGTTTTAATTTCATCACTCTTGACGATTAGTTACACTGAGCTTTTTTTCATATGGCTCTTGGCCCTGTGTACATTCTGTTTGGAGAAGTGTCTATACAGGTCCTCTGCCCATTTTCTAATTGGATTGATTGTCTTCTTTTTGTTGAGTTATATGACTACTTTACATATTTTGGAGATTAACGTCCTATAAGATGTATCATTGGCAAATATGTTCTCCCATATAGTGGATTCCCTTTCATTTTGATGCTGGTTTCTTTTGCCATGCAGAAACTTTTTACTTTGATGTAGTCCCATTTATTAATTTTTCCTTTGTTTCTCTTGCCCTAGGCAATGTATCAATGAATATTCTGCTACATGTGATGTCTGAGATTTTGATGCCTACATTTTCTTCTAGGAGTTTTAGTGCCAAATTCAAACAATTATGTGTATGTTAATGATGCCACACTGCCAGCATTTGCTACAATTTCTTAACTTCCTACCTAAATTTAGAAGAAGATGCAATCTTTAACATTTCTTTCCCATAGTTTTAACATACATCTCATTGTAAAAATGAAACAAATAATTTTGTTCTAATTGTGATCTTCCAGGCTCCATGTGTAAAGATTCATATAAAGTTGCTTTTCATTCCTCTAACTATAGACTTGTTTGATATGCCTTGGTATTTGCCCCATAAGCCAGGGAAAATTGAACTGAGGGCCAGATGCACAAAAGATGTTCCTCATCACTAATCTTCAATATCAATAAAGCAGATTATATGAAAATTTCATGTACTACTCATAACTGTTTTGATTATTTTCTGAAATTAGGAAATACTTGGCCTTTTTGATATCCTTTAGTATAGTTAATATAGTTCCACCATAAAAGCGTGCTGTTTTGAGGGACAGGCTAACAGAAAGTTCTTGACTGTGAGAAGTTTGTAACTAGAAAATAAAAACTTACCTACTATGGAGGGCCTACAACTTCAAACTAGAACTCAGACATTAACACATTATATGACCTTGGAGCAGGTGCTTGACCTTTTTGAGCCTCCTTTCCCTCATCTGTAAAATGAAGGGGGTGGGTGCCAACAGGCCTTTCTAGCATTGAAATTCTATCAATAAAGCTGGAGGAGGAGAAATTTTTAGGGGATTACATGAAGAGGTCACAGGAAAGTTCTCCAGCTCCCTGGCAACTTTTTCTTTCTTTTTTTCTTTTATCCTCACCCGAGGACATTTTTGCATTTATCTTCAGATAGAGCAGGATGGAGAGAGAGGGGAAGAGAGAGAGAGAGAAACATCGATGTGAGACAGACACACTCAGGTGGTTGCCATCCACACAACCCCAACTGGGGCAGGGACAAACTGCAACCGAGGTACGTGCCCTTAGTAGGAACCGAACCCAGGACTCTCTGGTCCTCAGGCCAACACTCTAACCACCGAGCCAAACCAGCCAAGGCCCCTGGCAGCTTTTTCATTTCACTCCTTTTGACCATGAGTTCTATTTGCAATGCAACAATAATTCAGAAAATATTTTGGTAAAGTTTAAAAAAATAACTTAGACTACATTATATGTTGGACATTCTGCAAAGGACTTGAATCCACCATTTTAAAAAACCACTGCATTTTAGAAAGAAATATAAAACAATAGTCACTAATTTCTGGGTGGTGGATTATGACCGATTTTTATTTTCTTTAGACTTTTATGTATTTTCAGAATTTCCTTACAGTGAAAAAATACCACTCTTATCATTAAAAAATTAGACTTCAAAAGGATTAGAGTGTTATTACAAGTTTGATCAGATCTCTCAAGTCTATTCTGAAAGTTGGAGGGGGCACAAAATCAGGCAGTATCACAATGAGTGTTGGGTTGGTTACCCAAGTGGCTGATCGCTGTAATCAGAATCAGGATATTAATATTACAACCAAAATCTATGGTTCACAGTCCTAAGTGAAAATCAAAATGTACATTTTATCTAAATAACATTTCTTATTTTTCCCCCAGCATCCTGGCCCTTGAGAATCATGGTTAAAATCCCTTTCTGATTTAAAGTAAATGAAATGAAACACAAGGTTCTTCTTCTACCCCCATAAAAAGAAGCTTGCCAGATAAAATATGACTGCTAATGGCTATTTGCTAATTTTCCTCTTTTTATGCTCTAAAACACAACACATCAAAAGTTAAAATATTTAGCTGTCAAAACAAAACACTCCCATATGAAAAACACAAGCATGCGTTTGATGATGTTTTTTATAAAAACAACTTCCATAGAAGAAAAAACAAATGTTTAAATTGCGTAAAAAGATGACAAAACCAAATGTTGTCATTACAAAGTTCTATATGACAGTCCCAAGGGAAGGTAGAGGGTAAGCTGCAGAAATTATCTAAACACAATTCAGTAACTTCCAGTTTTATGATTATCAAAAAGTGTTCCAAAATTTCAAGTAAGACAGAAAATTAAGTTCTCCAAAATAACAATGACAGGCTTAGTTTGGATAGATCTCCAAAACTAATTCCATGTTGCACTCAGTTCACATCAGTTAAGGAAGATACAGCTATTCACTTCTCCATTCTCTTCATGAATGTAATCCAACATCTACAACATGTTACCTCTAAAATTACTTTTTATAGGACTGGTTACTCATGTCTCTGTGGTCTACTTCTCAGCTCACCCCCTTCACCAACCTGAAGTTGTAGATCAAGCAGCAGGGGACAGTGGCTTAGTCAAGGGACTTAAGTTCAAATCCCAACTCTGCTGCTTATTACTTGTGCAATCTTAGACAAGTTACTTCACTAATCTTATCTATAAAACGTGCATAACTACTCTGCAGAGTTGCTGTGAGTATAATATTACATAATGGTTATAAATTCAACTCATGTATTTTCTAGAATTATAGTAGGCCTTCAAGTAATATTGGTTCCCCTTCTCTCCCTACTCCTTGCTACTTATTCCAAGTATGATCAAATTTAGCATTTATGGTTTTAATTACTATCAAGCAAGCTCAATGGCATAGATGACATGTAGTCATTTTAATTTTGTTGAATAAGATTTTGAACAGAGCATGCACAAGGAAGACAGTATGACATTGTGAACCATGAACTTCTGAGAAATAAACAATCTTTTGATGTCTACTTCCAATCTTTTGATGTCTAAGGCAAGTTACTTTACCATTCTGAACCTGGTTCCTCACTTATAAAATGAAGAGAATATGCCATGCATACAAGTACCTGGCACAGAGTAATTATTATCAATGGTAGCTGTTATTGGTCTTTTAATTACTCAGGTCCATACATGAGAACCAGTCACTTTTAATACTAGTAAAGTGGGCTCAGCAAACTACTCAAGTCACATCAAGACACTGTCATTGTTCTCTCCTGAAGTTACATGTTATTACATTTTGTAGAGGAAATTATATCAACCTCAGCACTGACTTTTTTAATTTAGATCACTTTTTGTTGGGGTGAGGGAGTGGAGCCTGCCCTGTGTGCTACAGAATGTTAAAGCAGCATTTTTTGGCCTCTCAGAGGCATGCCAAGTGCCAAGTTGTAACAGCCAAAAATGTCTCCGGACAATGTTCAAAGTTTCCTGGGGGCAAAACTGCCCCAGTTAGAAACCACTGATCCAGCTCGCTTTGCAAAAAGGGGAATTCTTAAAGACTTCAGGAGGTAGCCATTCAGGAGGGCAAAGGTTTACTGGAGCTATTATTTAGTATTAGCCACTCTTCTGGGCTCCACCAATAATAATCCTTTATTATCCATAATTCAAAGTTGATCACAGAAAAATAAAATTTTGGCCCAATGTACTGTCAGAAAATGCTTTAAGTCACAGGAAGGAGTGCTGGCCATCTTCTCATTACTCTACACAGGAATATAAAATGCTGAAATTCAATATCAAGAATTCTGCTATGGCCCTGGCCGGTTTGGCTCAGCGGTTAGAGCGTCGGCCTGTGGTCCTGAGAGACCCGGGTTCAGTTCCCGCTAAGGGCACGTACCTCGGTTGCAGTTTGTCCCCGGCCCTGGTTGGGTTGTGCGGGTGGCAGCCACTGGATGTCTTCCTTTCACGTCGATGTTTCTCTCTCTCTCTGTTCCTCTCTCTCCCTCCCACTCTACCTGAACAAAAAATGGAAAAATGTCCTCGGGTGAGGATAAAAAAAAAAAAGAATTCTGCTATGTCCTCTTTATTTTAAATCAAGTTTATCTTTTTAAAAAGATCATAGACCTGCCCTGGCCAGCTTGGCCTAGCGGTTAGAGCCTCAGCCTACAGTCCAGAGAGACCCGGGTTCGGTTTCCGCTAAGGGCACGTACCTCGGTTGCAGTTTGTCCTCAGCCCTGGTTGGGTTGGGCGGGAGGCAGCAGCTCGATGAGTCCCTTTCACATCGATGTTTCTCTCTCTCTCTCCCTCCCACTCTATCTTAACAAAAAATGAAAAAATGTACTCAGGTGAGGATAAAATAAATAAAATAAAAAGAACATAGACCTTAAGAAGACTTAAAAACATATTATTGTCCAGCCTGTGTGGCTCAGTGGTTGAGCATTGACCCATGCACCAAGAGGTCACTGATTCGATTCTCAGTCAGGACACATGCCCAGGTTGTAGGCCTGATCCCCAGTGGGGGGTATGCCTGAGGCGGCCAGTCCATGTTCTGTCTCATCGATGTTTCTCTCTGTCTCTCCCTCTCATTTACTCTCTCTAAAATCAGTAAAGAAAAAGACAAAAAATACATATTATTACCCAAAATGAAAAGTAGGTCTTAGTTGGGGAGGTGAAAAAATTCATACAGTGAACAATTCTCTGGAAAGAAATGACTCCACTCTTTGCATGACTAAAGCATATTTAATGTATATAAAGTGCCATGTTAATGTCCAAAAGACTGGAGAACTCTTAATTATTCACAACAAATTCATTTAATAGCACCAGAAGGCAGAAGCCATTTTTTATCCACTATGCACCCCTGCACCTAGCACAGAGCCTCCAACAAAGGCGGTAACTCAGTAAGTATTTGTTGAATAAATGAATAGTCATATATTCTGCTTAAGGAGTCCATTGTAAAAAAAAAAAAAAAGCAAAACAAACAAACAAACAAACAAACAAAAATGTTATTTGCTGTCATCTAACAGGGGCTGAAAGGAAAGCTCTTTTAAGAGAAAATAATTACAGTCGACTTCCCTATTATGCCAAATCTCAACAACTGAAAAATTCAATTACCAAAAAAAATTTTGTAAGCAAAAGTTAGGGAAAGCAACCAAAGAGATAAGTTCAAGCAAGTGCCAACATTTGTTCAACTCCCCCAAGGTTATAAAAGCCAATATTACTGGCACCAGAGGGGAAAAAGGGAGGGGTGTGGGGAAAGAAGGGAATCTGGTAGTGGAGGGCAGAAAAACTGGATCAGTCTCAAAAGGTTAGCTTCCATTGCTTCACCAAACTGTTGATTTTCTTTTTTTTAATGTCAAAACTTTAGGGGTATGGGGCAATTTCTTACACAAAATCTTGATTTACAAATTACTTTTAAAATGGATGTTAACAAAATCTTTAAGGCTATTCAGAAATATACATATTAATTTTTGAAATGTCATCTTTTTTCCCTCCAGTCCCACAGGGCAAACAACAGGTTCTCAAAATGCTGGGTAAGACACTCCATTTATACTTTTTGTCTACAGAAACTTGAGGCCTACCACCCATCAACATGCTTCTCTTGTTAAAAGATTTTAAATCTCTCAGCATTCTATTCATGAAAGAGAAAACAATCAGACTTAAATTCTGCAGGCAAAAAGTCCATGTATAACTTTTGACTCCCCAAAGGCTGTTCCTGGGTATCTTCAGGGGTGTGGTACCAGGATGCCGCCCCCCAGATACTCAAATCTGTGCATGTTCAAGTCACTTGTACAAAATGGTGTAGACCAATGCATACAGTCAGAACTCTATAACTGCAGACGCCCAAGGGCAGATGGAAAGCAGTATAGGTATTTACTGAAAAAAATCACCTTATAAGTGTACCCTTGAAGTTCAAACCTGTGCTGTTCAAGGTTAACTGTACTATTTTAGATTGTTGCCTATGCATAGAATTCCTATCACATTAACATTAAAAATGGTGTATATAATAGTGTTTATATAAATGTATTTGCATTAATTTTTGAGACCCAAATCTCTATTTCTACTTAAACATTTTCAGGTTAGTATTTCCAGTAAATAAGTAATTATCTTATTTCAGTTATGCATTAGTTTGACACTTATACATTAGTATCATACAAGAGAAAATTTTACCAATTTAAATCTTACACATATTTTTAAATGTTTCACTAAAAAATCTAGACTTGGTTAAAAAAACAAACAAACATATTGAGTTTTTTACTCACTATGTCAATGGTAGCTTAGAATTTAAAAAATACGATATGGCTACAGAACCTATATGGTAGTATTAGACTATGTTAATATTGGGAGGTGGTTTGTACAAATCATGGTATATCTGACCAATTTCCTGTTGCATAGAGATTGTATTTGCTCTTAAAATGTTACAAAAAACTGAATGTAAAGACTAGATTTGAACCTTATGTAACCAAAATGGGAAAGCAGTATATAGCCTCACCACATTAAAGGTCTTTAGCAAATAAGAGCAAGAGTTTCCAAAGGCAAAGTTACCATCCCAGAAGCCCTTGCTTCTTCAGTGTAAAGAATGTTCCCAGAGAATACGAAGTGGGGAAGGAAAGGCTTTACACAATTCCAAGGGGGCCATAATTTAAATTTATGTTATTCTGCAAATGTTCACATTTCCAAGGAACAACATAAAACTTACATTAAAACTGTCTTAACCAAAATAATGGAAAAAAATTATTTCTGCTGCTCTATAAGCTTGCCATAGATTTGATAACCCAGGGAAGAATTACAATTACAAAATCATGGCTCCAATTAGGAAAACTGGATCTATTCCAAATTTAAATCAAAAGGGGCTCAGATAATCCAGATGAAATGATTTAAATGAACACAGAGGACTTCCTGCAAAGACACTGGACATTTATTCTGTTTTTACCTCTTCTTAAAGCCAAGCAAAAATTCTACGACATATCTCTTGCCCCTCAGGAATTTCAAAATCCAAACCTGGAGTCCCCTAATAAACCCTATTCTATTATTTTCCCAAGGGGTCTCCCTGATACAAGGTTTTTATTGTAAAGGGCAAAATCTAACTCGAGAAACTTGCACAGTCCCAAATGCAGAAAATAATATAGCACTGAACCCAAACCACACACAGGCTTCGTTTGCTGATTTCCACAAGTCCACCTAGTCCTAGTTTATAAGAGGCCACAAGGAATGGAAAGGAAAGAGAAACTTCGAAAGCAGAAGACACTCTCCCAGAGCCTAGAACAGAGGACACCTTATAGGGATTTCAAAACACGGAAAGGTCACACCCTGCAATTCTGAAAATCCACCTTCTAAGGCTCAACCCACATGACAGAACCTTCCTCTTGCTTGTCTAGGTTCAACACTGGAGTTGAAATCCACCATTCTCCACACCCCCTTTCGCCAACACAATCATCCCCCATCCCTTAGATAGAAGCAAAGTGGGCTCTCGCTCTCCCTCCCCATTCTCCCAGCACACCCCTCTCTCCTCCAACCCTCCAGCACCCTGTAGGAGAAAACCAAGGACAGCCCCTTACCTCCACTCCCTGGAATCCCCACCCCCACCATCCTCCTTGGGAGAACCAAAGCAGGTCCCCCTTCACTACCTCCCTAATCCCCACCATCCTGGATTAGAAAACTAAGGTGAGACCCCCCCACACTTCACTTCACCCGCTGCCCAGGTACGCTACTAACTACCCTTGCTGAAAAAAAACAAGAAGTGCCCCTAACTCGCCCCACCCCCACTGCCCAAAATCCCGGGTGAGAAAACCAAGAGCCCCGTTTGTTCCCATCTCCCTCCCCATCATTCCGCAGAAGAGAATGCGGAGATCTCCCCTTTCCTTCAGGCTCCCCCTACCTTCATCCACTCCCTCCCCAGTTGTTCCCCATCCCCAATGCCCACCACCTCCCACTACCTAGGCGAAAGCCCTAGGGAGGCCGAAGCCTGCACCAGAAGAGAGCTCCTCCCCCCGCCCTGCTGTGAAGGTCCCGCAGCCTGCAGCTCATTGCGCCCCCAGCCCCATCCCCCCAGACTGGCGGCCGGGCCAGAAGCTGCAGGTAGCCGGCCCTAGAAGGCTCGGCAGACCTGAGGGATGGCAGCCGCAGAGGCGGGGCCAGAGGGCAGCGGATCTGCAGGACGAAAACCGGGAGGCACACATACACGCACTCGCGGGGAGTAAGCGGGCTTACTGCCTGGGGATGCTAGGCAGCGTAGCTGTCCGGGCGGCGGCCCCTACCAGCACAGAGACCGAGGTGGCTGCGCTGCGGCAGTAGCAGTAGCAGCAGTGGTGGCTGTCGACTGAGCCCCCTCAGCCAGCTGGAGATGTAGGGCGCAAGAGGGAAGCGAGGGGAGGGGCGCGCTTGTGGGGGCGGGAAGGGGAGGGAGCGCGCGCAGGGGCGGACTCCGCTGGCCTGGGGCGGGGCCTGTAGGGGCAGCTGTGCTGGGCGAGCACTTGGGGGCTGGTAGGGCAGAGGGTTGGAGGCGAGCCCCATGCATACTGCGCGCCCACGGGGCCGTTTCGGGAGCGGTGACGCTGCCTGCAAGGCGCGAGTGCACCGAGAAGGTGACTGTGGGGTGGCGGTGGCGAGCGCTTCCCCGTAGGGCCTATACTGGCCTGGTGAGGACTGCTGGCTCCCAGGGCCCTCCTCCTTTGAGCTGCAGCTTTGGAGACCAGTGACCAGTCATGAGTCATTGCCTGCTGCCTCACCCAGGGCAGGGGACTTGAGAATAACAAAGAAAGGCTAGCAAAGGTGGCCCCACTAACCTGCAGCCCTTCAAAGCGGTCCATACAGAACATACTCTGTTTTGCCCCCCACTGCGGAACCTCGTGGTTACCCTTAATAACAAGCAGGAGTGGGAGTGAAAGGAGGCCCATCTAAGTCCAGAGCCACCATCCAGAGGGCTTTACATCTCTCCGAAAAACACTGATGGCAGCCACAGGTAGCTACTCATTCATTCACTCAACATTCAGTTTACTGAGCCCTCACCATGTGCCAATAAATGTGTCAGGCGCTGGGGAGACAGGTAGAGTCCTGCAGAACACTCTCCACCCTGCCCTGGGAGCTTGTAATCTAGTCTAGGAGACAGATGATGAAGAAATGAGAAAATAATCAAATCTGGAGTGAAACCTGTGCAGGAAAAGAAGAGAGTGTAAATTATGTGATTAGGAAGGAGGAGATGGCATTTAAGCTCTGCCCTGAAAGTTATGAAAGGAGAAACCATAAGAACAGGGAGTGAAAAGCCCTCCAAAAATAGGCAGCAGGTGTACAAAAGCCAGAGAGAGGGGAGGAATTTTGATGCCTTGGAACTAAGGTTGTGATGGTTTTGATGGGCACCAGAAGAGCTGGGGAGAGTAGCACAATAAAAGGTTGGACAAGTTGGTGGAGACCAGAACATGAACTGCATCCTAGTCAATGGGGAGACCGTTTTATTAAAAAAAAAAAAAGATGTGAGGACTTCAGGGTTTTTCTTTCGCCTTTTAGCAAAATAAATATGAGGGGCTTCAGTCAAGATGGTGACATAGGTAAACTCGGTACTTGCCTCCTCCCACAACCACATCAAAATTACAATTAAACTACAAAACAATCATCATTCAGAACTTCCTGTAATTGCACTGAATGTTAGTCCTACAACTATGAAATTAAAGGAAAAGCCACATCAAAACTAGTAGGAGGAGCAGAGATGTGGAAGGGCTGGTCTCACACCCAGGTACGGTGGATAAAAATCAGGAGGAAGATCAAGAGGTCATCTTGAGAAGATGGCAGCAGGCAGGGCCAGAGGGAGGGTGAGTGTGTGAGAGAGTGAGCAAATGTGTGAGAGCGTGTGAGTGGACTCGAAGGTGGACAACCAAACCCTAGCAGTGCAGAGACGCAGAGCAGAAGGTTCCTGTGCTGTGGATGGAGCAGCTGGCTACCACAATAAGCGGCCCTTCAGGGCATTTCTTCCTGCTCCTCCAGGAGGTCCCACCATTTTGGAACATCCCAGGTCTTCCCTGGGAGGAGGCAGTGGGAGTGGCTAGGGCCCAGCAACCTGAGCCCACCAGCATACCTGGCACCATCAAACCAGTGGACACCTTGTCAACAAAGGGCAGTGCACAGTAGCAGAGCTCCAAAGGTGCTGGCCGCAGAAGCCAAAGACAGCCTAGAGACCAGCATCATCCCCCACAGTAGCAGCCCAACCTGAGTCAAGATATACCCCTAGCAACAAAGGTTAGGGAGCAGAAATCCATCCCCAGGCAAAAAAAAAATTAAATAATTTTAAAAAAGCACAGACCAGCAGATGAAACCCATCCCCACAAACTACAGCAAAAGCTGAGCAGGAGTTGAGCTCCACGGGGCAGCAGCACACCCCAGCCACCAAGCAGCGGGACCTGGGGCTCCACAGAGGCCTGTGCAGTCCAGTAGCTCACAAATGCAGTGGGAAGCCCTAGCCCCAGAGAGACTGGTGTGAGCTAGCTTCCCACCCGTGGGAACTGCAGGGGGCAGGGGCACCAGAGAGGCCTGTGCCACCCAACAGGGACTATGTAATCTAGTTACCCATGGGACCTGTCGGGTGCTGAAGCACCAGAGAGGCCTGCTCAACCTAGCAGGGACTGTGCCATCCAGTTTCCCACTGGGCCTGTGAAGTGCTGAAGCACCAGAGAGGCCTGTGCCACCCAGGAGGGACTGCACAATCTACTTACCCACAGGGCCTGTGGGGTACTGAAGGACCAGAGAGGAATGTGAGACCCAGCAGCACATAAAATAGGCATAGAGCCAGGTCCCCAGAGGGACTGTGTGATCCAGTTACCTGCATGACCTGCAGTGTTCGAGGACACCAGAAAAGCCTGTGTGACCCAGCTGCACACAAGATTGGCTTAGTGGATATGAAGAAGGAGGCGGACTGAATAGAAGCCATGCAGACAATCCCCCAAGACAAAACAGGAATTACAACTAAAATAAAGACAAATCCTAGGAAAAAAGCAACAGAAGAACAGCAGGACAACACCATATAACCAGGGAAAATGGGCGAACACCAGGGCTACATTCCAAGGCACTAAGTAACTGAGACTACTAGACACCAGGAAAAAGCTAGAGGATAACTGAACGTTTCCTGGGCTTATAAATCTACCCAGGAACGTAAGACTTGAAAGCGGTGTTTAATGTGGGCCCACCCAGGCTCATGCGAACCCAGTAGAGAAAACCAGAAACAGCAAAACAGCATAACCCACAGGGAAAATTTGGCAGGCTTCAAAGCCCACTGTGATAGCCAAAATGGTGAAACACAGGAAAAAAAGCCAAATGAAAGAACAAGAGATCTCTACCAAAGATGAGATAAATGTCAAACCATTAAGCAAGTTAACAGAACTAAATTCAGAGTCGTGATCTTGAGGAAGCTCAACAGCATGTGTAAGGACATGAGCACCATGAGTAAAGATATAGAAATTTTGAAAATCAACCAGTTGGAAATTAAAAACCACCAAGGAGAAATGAAGAACACATAAAGAAGGACTACAGAGCAGAGTAGAGGAAGCTGAGGACCGGATCAGTGAATTAGAAGACAGGGTAGAAAAAATCAACCAATAAGAAAACCAAAAGGAAAAAAAAAATTATTAAAAAACAGGAAGATAGCTTAAGAGGACTGTGGGAAAACTGGAAAGGTAATAATATTCGCATCATAGGAGTCCTCGAACAGGACGAAAATGGGCAAGGCTTGGAGAATATATTTGAAGAAATAATGACAGAAAACATTCCTAACTTGGTGAAGGAAGAAGGCATTCAAGTTCAATAAGCACAGAGAGCCCCAAGTAAGAAGAACCCAAACAGGCTCACACCAAGACACAGAGTAATTAAAATGCCAAAAATTAAAGACAAAGAGAGAATCCTAAAGGCAGCAAGAGATAAGCAACTGGTGACCTACAAGGAAACTCCATAAGGCTCACAGCTGACTTTTCAACAGAAACACTTCAGGACAGAAGGGAGCGGCATGAAGTAATCAAGGTTATGAAAAACAAGGATCTCAATCCAAGAATAATCTAACCAGCAAGGCTATTATTTAAAATGGAATGGCAAATAAAGAGCTTTCCAGAGGGGGGGGGGGAAGGCTAAGGGAATATATTAACACCAAACCAGCACTGCAAGATATGCTAAAAGGACTTCTGTAATTAGTCGATGAAATAGGAATAAAAAGAGAACCACACTAAACAAAAATGGCGAAAAAATAAGTATATATCAATTATCACCTTAAATGTCAATGGTTTGAATGCTCCAACAAAAAGACACAGAGTAGCTGACTGGATAAGAAAGCATGACTCACATATATGTTGTTTACAAGAGACCCATCTCATAATAAAACACTCACATAGGTTGAAAGTGAAGGGATAGAAAAAAATCTTTCAAGCAAACAGAAAGAAAAAAATAACTGGAGTAGCAATAATCATATCTGATAAAGTACATTTCAAAATGAGAACCATAACAGACAAAGAAGGCCACTACATAATATTAAAAGGATCTATCCAACAGAAAGATATAACCTTGATAAACATATAGGCACCCAATATAGGAGCACCAAAATATATTAAAAATCTTCTGGAGGACATCAAAGGAGCAATCGGCAGCAATACTATCATAGCAGGGGACTTCAACACCCCGTTGACACCATTGAATGGATCTTCTAGACAAAAAATTAGCAAGGAAACAGAGACTTTAAATAAAACAATAGACCAAATGGATTTAACAGATATCTACAGTGATTTACACCCTGAAACTACAGAATTCACATTCTTCTCAAGTGCACATGGGACATTCTCAAAATTACACCACATGATAGGAAAAACACTAAACTTCTACAAGTTCAAGATGATTGAAATCATATCAAGAATCTTCTCAGATCACAATGGCATGAAACTATAAATCAATTGCAACAAAAACATGCAAAGACATCTCAACCCATGGAGGTTAAATAGCATGTTATTAAACAATGAATGGATTATCATGGAGATCAAGAAAGAAATTTAAAACGTCCTGGAAACCAATGAAAATGAACACACAACAACACAAAATCTATGGAATGCAGCGAAAGAAGTTCAGAGAGGGAAGTTCATAGCACTATAGGCCTACCTCAAGAAACAAGAAAAATTTCTAATTGACTGTTTAACCTCACAACTTAAAGAATTAGAAAGCAAACAAAAAGAAAACCCCAGAGCAAGTAGAAGGATGGAAATAGTAAAGATCAGAGCAGAAATAAATGACATAAAGACCAAAAAAACAATTCAAATGATCAATGAAACAAAGAGCTGGTTTTTCAAAAAGATAAACAAGATTGACGGACCCTTAGCTAGACTCACCAAGAAACAAAGAGAGAACTCAAATAAACAAAATCAGAAATAAAAGAGGAGAGGTAACAACTGACACTACAGAAATACAAAAGATCATTAATAGCTACTATGAACAATCATATGGCAACAAATCGAACAATCTAAGTAAAATGGACAAATTACTAGAATCACACAGTCTCCCAAAACTGGACCAAGAAGAGATAGAAAACTTGAACAGACCAATAACAACTAAGGAAATTGAAGATGTAATCAAGACTCTCCCAGCAAACAAAAGCCCAGGCCCAGATGGCTTTACGGGGGATTTTTACCGAACATTCAAAAAGGAAATAACAACCATTCTCCTCAAACTATTTCAAAAAAAATTCAAGAAGAAGGAAGACTTCCAAACTTTTTTTTATGAGGCCAGCATAATTCTAATTCGAAAACCAGAAAAAGACACTACAAAGAAAGAAAACTACTATCCAAGAAGACCACTATCCAAGATGAACATACATGGCAAAATCCTGAAGAAAATACTAGCAAATCAGATCCAGCAATACACCAAAAAATTTATTCACCATGACCAAGTGGGATTCATCCCAGGGATGCAAGACTGGTACAGTATTGGATGTGATACACGACATAAACAAAATGAAAGATAAAAATTATATGATCCTATCAATAGACACTGAAAAAGCATTTGAAAAAATCTAGCACCCATTTCTGATAAAAACACTCAGCAATTTGGGAATAAAGGAATCATATCTCAACCCAATAAAGGCCATATATGAAAGACCTACCGCCAACATCATAGTCAATGGGCAAAAACTAAAAGAATTTCCCTTAAGAACAGGAACAAGGCAAGAATGCCCAGTTTTGCCACTCTTATTTAACATAGTACTGAAAGTCTTAGGCACAGCAATCAGACAGGAGGAAAAAATAAAAGGGATCCAAATGGGAAAGGAGGAAGTGAAACTGTCATTATTCGCAGGTGACAGGATACTATACATAGAAAACCCAAAAGACTCCATAAAAAATTTATTACACTTAATAAATGAATTTGGCAAAGTAGCAGGATACAAAATTAATGTCAAGAAATCAATGGCATTTTTATACATCAATGATGAACTCACAGAAAGAAAAACTTAAAAAGACAATCCTATTTACCATCGTGGTGAAAAAATTAAGATACCTGGAAATAAACTTAACCAAAGAAATAAAGGACCTATTTGCAGAATACTACAGGTCATTGAAAAAAGAAATAGAGAAAGGTATAAAAAAGTGGAAGAACATACCTTGTTCATGTATCAGAAGAATCAACATCATGAAAATGTCCATACTACCCAAAGCAATCTATAGATTCAATGCAATGCCCATCAAAATACCAACAATATACTTCACAGAACTAGAACAAATACTTCAAAAGTTCATATGGAACCAAAAAAGACCTCAAATAACCACAGCAATCTTGAAAAATTAGAACAAAGTAGGAGAGATCACATTACCAGATTTCAGGTTATACTACAAAGTAGTCAAATTGCCTGATACTGGCACAAGAACAGACATATAGACCAGTGGAACAGAACAGAGTACCATGAAATGGACCTAAGGTAATATTCTCAATTCATATTTGACAAAGGTGGCAAGGCATACAGTGGAGTAAAGACAGCCTCTTTAATACATGATGTTGGGAACATTGGACAGCTACAGGTAAAAAAAAAAAAAAATGAAACTAACCATCAACTTACACCATGCACAATAATAAACTCAAAATGGATAAAAGACTTAAATGTGACTCATGAATCCATAAAAAATCATAGAAGAAAATGTAGGCAACCAAATTTTAGACATCATACGCAGCAGAATTTTCACTGATACATCACCTAATGCAACAGATACAAATGAGAAAATGAACACATGGGACGACATCAAACTCAAAATCTTCTGCACAGCAAAAGATACAATCATTATAATGGAAAGGCAACCCACTGTTTGAGAGAGCATAATTGCCAGTGATATATCAGATAAGGGGTTATTTTCCAATATATTTAGAGTGCTCATACAATTCAACAAAAGGAAGACGAAGAACCTAATTAAAAAATGGCAGAGGTAGTCCCATGTGTTGATTTTCTCCTTTTTTTCTGTTGCCTTAGGTGATGTATCAGTGAAAATTTTGCTGTGTATGATGTTTGAAATTTTGTTGCCTACAGTTTCTTCTAGAATATTTATGGATTCATGAGTCACATTTAAGTCTTTTATCCATTTTGAGTTTATTATTGTGTATGGTGTAAGTTGATGATCCAGTTTCATTTTGTGGCATGTAGCTGTCCAATTTTCCCAACACTATTTATTAAAGAGGCTGTCTTTACTCCACTGTATGTTCATGCCATGTTTGTCAAATATTACTCAATATCTTCTGCACAGCAAAAGATATAATCATCGAAATGGAAAGGCAACCCACTGTATGGGAGAACATAATTGCCAATGATATATCAGATAAGGGGTTAATTTCCAATATATATAGAGTGCTCATACAACTCAACAAAAGGAAGACAAAGAACCCAATTAAAAAATGGGAAGAGGAACTAAATAGACACCTCTCCAAACAGGACATACAAATGGCTAAGAGACCTATGAAGAGATACTCAATCTCACTAATTCCCTGAGAGATGCAAATTAAAACAACAATGAGGTATCACTTCACACCTGTCAGAATAGCTGCCATCAACAAATCCTCAAACAAGTGTTGGCGAGGGTGTGGAGAAAAGGGGACTCTAGTACACTGCTGGTGGGAATGCAGACTGGTACAGCCACTATGGAAAACAATATGGTGTTACCTCAGAAAATTAAAAATTGAACTTCCATTCGACCCAGTGATCCCACTTCTAGGAATATACCCTAAGAAGCCTGAAACACCAATCAGAAAGAATATATGTACCCCCATGTTTATAGCAGCACTATTTACAATAGCTAAGATATGGAAACAGCCCAACTGTCCATCAGTAAACGAATGGATAAAAAAACTGTGGTACATATACACAATGGAGTACTGTGCAGCTGTAGGAAAGAAAGATCTCTTATCCTTTTAGACGACATGGAGGGACCTGGAAAGTATTACCCTAAGCAAAACAAGCCAAACAGAGAAAGGCAAATATCTCAGGGCCTCACTTATTTGTGGAATATAACAAACATAACAGTCTGAGGAATGGGGTAGTCCCAGAGATGTGGAAGTGGGGTACAGACTGACAATCTTCTGAAGAGTGGGTTGGGGTGAGAGATAAACCACAGAACTTATATGCATATATGTATGAACAATGGACATGGACAACAAAGGTGGGGACAGGGAGGGGAGGGAGAGGTAGGGGGAAATCAGTGGGTGAAAAAGGGGAAACATCTGTAACAAAAATAAATTAATAAAAAAATATCAGGAGGGATACTTTGGATGTGAGGGTCCTCCCTGAGGAGTGAAGGGGTCTTTGTCACATACCAGACCCCTAGTTCAGGATTCCAGTGCCATCTGAAGAGAAGTCCCCACAACTTCTGCCTATAAAACCAGCATAGATTGAGGCTGAGGGAGGCTGAGGCTTCTAGATTCCCAGGCAGCTCCTCTTAAAGGGCCCTTGCATGGACTTACTTAAACTCTTTCCCTCCAGGCTTCAACAAAGGGGCAGCAGCTTGAAAGGCACCAGAGACATACTGGGAGGAACTGAATTATTTGTCATCAGGGCAGGTGTTAGAGGGGAAACTTTCTTCCAGACAGATGCCATTGTTCCTTTGGTAATCCCTTCCCCCACAGAGCCAGAAGACAGAACCATAACTGAGACTCCAGCAACCTGGCTCACACCATTGGCCCCACCCTGGCGATTCCGAGTCCCTGCCCCAGCTGACTTTTGGCCCCACCCAAACCGTTTCCTGTGGCTTTACCATAGGATTGACTTGTCTTGGCTTGTGCTTTATATTCTCCTAAAATCTATTAAGCAAGAAGCATGTGGTTTCAGCAAACCCCATACGTCGTGATAAATGGCCCTAGGCCTGGCACTAGCAGCAGCTGGCCTTGGTTCACAGTTCGACCTTTTGGGCACCTCCACGCCAAGCACAAGAAGCAGACATCTGCAGATTTTTTGTAGCTCATGTCTGGTGTGGCCCCAGGTAGAACACAAGTAGTGGCTGACCTTGACCTGCATCTCCCGGGAAGCCCCAGAGCCAGCAAACCCAGTAGAAAGCTTCAGACCATGTCGAAGCACCACCACCACCACCCAGCCACTTACATAAGCAACAAACTCAAATGTTGGACTCTGTGTGTACCAGAATCCTGCAGAAGTAAGACTTGTTCTGTGTGGTGGACCCCTGCACAGTTGATCCTCCAAGGTGGTCAAAGGAATGTGGTCAGGAGTCACAGCCAGTCCTTGCAGCGGTGTAAATCTCTCTTATTGATGTACCAACAGCAATCAAGACTCAATTGTAATAGGAAAGTGTAAATCTTTCAACCCCCCCCCCCCCCGCACTCCCCTCTTCTGAGGTTTGTCAGTGTGTGTACCTTACTTCTATGTCTCTGAGTCTATTTTGTTCATTATATTCCATAAATAAATGAGATCGTGTGATATTTGTCTTTCTCTGATTGGCTTATTTTTCACCCAATAAAATTTGTTTCCATATCAAAAAAATAGAAAGGTGTACGGCTCACACAGGGGGTGGGGGTGCACCTTGAGTGCCCAGCTAGGGTGATCAAGGAGGCTGTGCCTCTGGACCCTACAAGACACCTAGTAAATGAGGCCACTCTACCAAGCCTTGTAGATGTAAAAGCTCTACCTAATACATAGAAACAAACAAGAAGGCAAGCAAAATGAGAAGTCAAAGAAATGACGCGAATGAAAGAATGGAACAAAATTTCAGAAAAAGAACTGAACAAAATGGACACAAGCAATCTACTAGATGCAGAGTTTAAAACACTGGTCATAAAAATGCTAACGGAGCCCTGGCCGGTTTGGCTCAGCGGTTGGAGCGTCGGCCTGTGGTACAGAGAGACCCGGGTTCGGTTCCCACTAAGGGCATGTACCTCGGTTGCAGTTTGTCCCCGGCCCTGGTTGGTCTTGTGGGTGGCAACCACTCGATGTGTCCCTTCACATCGATGTTTCTCTCTCTCTCTCTTCCTCTCTCTCCCTCCTGCTCTGTCTGAACAAAAAAAAAATCCAGAAATGTCCTTGGGTGAGGATAAAAAAAAAAAAAAAAATGCTAACGAAACTTACTGAGGACCTCAAGAGCATAAAATAGAACAAGTCAGAAATGAAGAATGCACTAACTGAAATAGAGATTAATTTATGGGATATCAGCAGTAGAGTAGGTGAAGCCGAGAATTAAACCATCAATTTGGAATATGAGGAAGCAAAAAACACCCAATCAGAATAGCAAAAAGAAAAAAGAATCCAAAAAAATGAGGACAGTATAAGGAGCCTCTGGGACAACTTCAAGTATACCAATTCGCATCATGGGGGTGCCAGAAGGAGAAGAGAGAGAACAAGACATTGAAAATCTGTTAGAAAAAATGATAAAAAACTTCTATAACTTGGTGAAGGAAACAGATACACAAGTCCACAAAGCTCAGAGAGTCCCAAACAAGATGAACCCAAAGAGGTCCACACCAAGACACATCATAATTAAAATGCAAAAGTTTAAAGACAAAGAATCTTTTTTTAAACATTTTTTATTGATTTTTAGAGAGAGAGGAAGGGAGAGGGAGAGAGATAGAAACATTGATGACAGAGAACATCGACTGGCCGCCTCCTGCATGCACCCCACTGGGGATTGGGCCCACAACCTGAGCATGTGCCTGACCGGGAATTGAACTGGTGACCTCCTGGTGCATGAGCCAATGCTCACACCAGCCGGACCAAAGAGAGAATCTTAAAAGCAGCAAGAGAAAAGCAGTTAGTTACCTACAAGGGAACTCCCATAAGACTGTCAGCTGATTTCTCAAAGAAACTTTGCAGGCCAGACAGGAGTAGCAAGAAATATTCAAAGTGATGAAAGCAAGGACCTAAAACCAAGATTACTCTATCCTGCAAAAGCTATAATCTGGAATCCATGGACATATAAAGAGTTTCACAGACAAGGAAAAGCTAAAGGAGTTCACCACCAAACCAGTATTATATGACATGTTAAAGGGTCTTGTAGAAGATAAAAAGTATGAACAGTAAAATGGCAATAAATACATATCCACCAACCACTGAATCTAAAAACAAAATGAGCAAGCAGAACAGAAACAGACTCATAGATACAGAGAACTTTTTGTTGGTTGCCAGATTGGAGGGGTTTGAGGGATAGTGAAAAAGGTGAAGGGGTTAAGAAGAACAAATTGTTTATTCCAAAATAGTCGTGGGGTGGAAGGGTCAATGGGGGGGAGCATCTGTAATACTTTCAACATTAAAGATAAATTTCAAAAAATAAATGGGAGGCCATTGAAAGAATGATTTTACCATAGGCATGCCAAGATCTGATTTATATATATTTTTTCTTTCAGAGTAATTGTAGTTTCACATGCATTTGTAAGAAATAAAACAGAGATCTTATGTACTCTTTACCCAATTCTCCCCAATACGATAATACATGATCACAACAACTGGAATATTGACATTACAATTTACCAATCTTATTCATATTTTCCTGGATTTACTTGCACTTGTGTTTGTGTGTATTTAGTTCTATAAAATTTTATCACATGTAGGAGCATGTATTCACCACCGCAGTCAAGATATGAAATAGTCCCATCATTAGAAGGATCCATCCTGTTCCTCTTTGATAACTACAGCCTCCTCCCTAGTCCCCTAGTCCCTCTCCACTGGTGACCATTAATCTGTTCTCTATTTCTACAATTTTGTCATTCAAAGAATGTTATGCAAATGAATCATACAATAACTAAACTTTGTATATTGGCTTTCTTCATGTGCTAATTTTTATCGCTAAGTAATATTCCTTATATTACTCTGACTTATATTTTTCAAAGATCATCTTGACTATCATGTACAGAAAGGATCAGAAAAGTTTAAGAATCAAAAGACTAGTTAGAAGGCTTTACCAATAGTCATTGTCAAAACTGATGGTAGTTCATTTTGTAAAAAATTTTTATTAATTAAGTAATTTATTTTTGTTACACATGTTTCTCCTTTTCCCCCCATTGATTACCCCCTCCTTCTCCCTCCACGCCCTTTACACAGCTTTCTTGTCCATGCCCATTGTTCATGCCTACATGCATATAAGTTCTGTGCTTTATCTCGACTCCACCACCCCCTCTTCTGGGGATTGTCAGTCTGTACCCCACTTTCACATCTCTGGGACGACAGAATACCTCAGACAGTTATGTTCATTATACTCCACAAAAAAAGTGAGATCATATGATACTTGACTTTCTCTGTTTGGCTTGCTTCACTTAAGATGATACTTTCAAGGTCCCTCCATGTCGTCTCAAAGGATAAGAGATTTTTCTTTCTTAGAGCTGCATAGTACTCCATTGTGTATATGTACCACAGCTTTTTTATTCATTAATCTACTGATGGACATTTGGGCTGTTTCCAGATCTTAGTTATTGTAAATAGTGCTGCTACAAACTGAGGGTATATATATTCTTCGTGATTGGTGTTTCAGTCTCTTTAGGGTATATTCCTAGAAGTGGGATCACTGGGTCAAATGGAAGTTCAATTTTTAATTTTTTGAAGTAACACCATATTTTTCTCCATAGTGGCTACACAAGTCTGCATTCCGACCAGCAGTGTACTAGAGTCCCCTTTTCTCCACACCCCTGCTAACACTTGTTGTTTGATGATTTGTTGATGGAGGCCATTCTGTCAGGTGTGAGGTGATGCCTCATTGTTGTTTTAATTTGCATCTCTCTAATGACTAGTGATATTGAGAACTTCTGCACGTGTCTCTGCCATTTGTATGACCTGTTTGGAGAGGTGTCTATTTAGTTTCTTTGCCCATTTTTTAATTGGGTTCTTTGTCTTCTTTTGTCGAGTTGTATGAACACTCTATATATATTGGAAATTAACCCCTTATATGATGTATCATTGGCAATTATGCTCTCCCATACTGTGGGTTACCTTTTCATTTTGATGATTGTATATTTTGCTGTGCAGAAGCCTTTGAGTATGATGTAGTCCCTTGTGTTCATTTTCTCCTTTGTTTCTGCTGCCTTAGTGATGTATCAGTGAAAATTCTGCTGCTTATGATGTCTAAAATTTTGTTGCCTACAGTTTCTTCTATAATTTTTATGGATTCATGAGTCACATTTAAGTCTTTTATCCATTTTGAGTTTATTATTGTGTATGGTGTAAGTTAATGGTCTAGTTTCATTTTGTGGCATGTAGCTGTCCAATTTTCCCGACACCATTTATTAAAGAGGCTGCCATTACTCCACTGTATGCTCTTGCCATCTTTGTCAAACACTAATTGAGCATACTGCCTTGGGTTCATTTCCGGATTCTCTGTTCTTTTCCACTAGTCTATATGCCTGTTCTTGTGCCAGTACTAGGCTTTTTTGATTACAGTGGCTTTGTAGTATTACCTGAAATCTGGTCATGTGATGTCTCCTACTTTGTTCTTTTTTCTCAAGATTGCTGTGGTTATTCGAGGTATTTTTTGGTTCCATATGAACTTTTGCAGTATTTGTTCTAGTTCTGTGAAGTATGTCTTTGGTATTATGATGGGCATCACATTGAATCTATAGATTGCTTTGAGTAATATGGACATTTTAATGATGTTAATTCTTCCAATCCATGAACAAGGTATGTGCTTCCACTTTCTTATTTCTTCCTCTATTTCTTTTTTCAATGACCTGAAGTTTTCTGCGAATAGGTCCTTTATTTCTTTGGTTAAGTTTATTCCTAGGTATCTTAATTTTTTTGCCACAATTGTTAATGGGATTGTATTCTTATTTTCTCATTCTGTGAGTTCATCATTGGTGTATAAGAATGCCCTCAATTTACTAACGTTAATTTTGTATCCTGCGACTTTGCCAAATTCATTTATTAAGTGTAGTAAATTTTTGATGGAATCTTTGAGGTTTTCTACGTATAGTATCATGTCATATGTGATAATGAGAGTTTCACTTCCTCCTTTCCAATTTGGATCCCTTTTATTTTCTCTTCTGTCTAATTTTTGTGGCTGAGACTTCCTCTACTATGTTTAATAAGAATAGCGAAAGTGGGCATCCTTGTCCTGATTCTGTTCTTAAGGAAAATGCTTTTAGTTTTTGCCCATTGACCATGATGTTAGCTGTAGGTCTTTTATCTATGGCCTTTTTATGTCGAGATATGATCCCTTTATTCCCAGATTGCTGAGCGTTTTTATCAGAAATGGGTGCTAGATTTTGTCGAATGCTTTTTCAACATCTACTGATATGTTCATAAGATTTTTATTTTTCATTTTGTTTATGTGTGTGTCATATTTATTGATTTGTGAATATTGTACCAGCCTTGCATCCCTGGGATGAATCCCACTTAGTCATGGTGAATAATTTTTTTGATGTATTGCTGAATCCGATTTGCTAGTATTTTGTTCAGGATTTTGGCATCTATGTTCATCAGGGCTATTGGCCTGTAGTTTTCTTTCTTCGTAGTGTCATTTTCTGGTTTTGGAATTAGAATTACGCTGGCCTATAAAATGAGTTAGGAAGTCTTTCTTCTTCTTGAATTATTTGAAATAGTTTGAGGAGAATGGGTATTAGTTCTTCTTTGAATTCCCTCGTGAAGCATTCCGGGCCTGGGTTTTTGTTTGCCGGGAGAGTCTGTATTACATCTTCAATTTCTTTTGTTGTTATTGGTTTGTTCATGTTTCTTATCTCTTTAAGGTTCAGTTTTGGGAGAGTGTGTGTTCCTAGAAATTTGTTTATTTTGCTTAGAATGTCGAATTTGTTGCCGTATTATTGTTCATAATATCTGTTATCAAACCTTTGTATATCTGTGGTGTCAGTTATTATTTCTCCTCTTTCATTTCTCATTTTGTTTATTTGGGTTCTCTCTCTCTTTTTTCTTGGTGAGTCTAGCTATGGGTCCATCAATCTTGTTTATGTTTTCAAAGAATGAGCTCTTTCCTTCATTGAACCTTTGAATTGCTCTTTGGTCTCCATGTCATTTATATTTGTTTGATCTTTATTATTTCCTTCCTTTTACTTGCTCTGGGGTTCTCTTTCCATTTGCTTTCTAGTTCTTTAAGCTGTGAGGTTAGATAGTCTGTTAGAAATTGTTCTTGTTTCTTGAGGTAGGCCTCTAGTGCTATGACCTTCCCTCTCAGAACTGCTTTCGCTGCATCCCATAGATTTTGTGTTGTTGTATGTTCATTTACATTAGTTTCCTGGAAGTTTTTAATTTCTTCCTGGATCTCCATGGTAACCCATTCATTGTTTAATAACATGCTATTTAGCCTCCATGTTTTCAAATGTCTGTGCATGTTTTTGTTGCAATTGATTTCTAGTTGCATGCCATTGTGATCTGAGAAGATGCTTGATATGATTTCTGTCTTCTAGAACATGTAGAGACTTAGTTTGGGCCTTCACATGTGGTCTATCTTTGAGAATGTCCCACGTGTAATTGAGAATAATGTGAATTGTGAGGTTTGGGGGTGTAATTCCCTGTAAATATCTATGAAATAAATTTGATCTAATGCTTCATTTAGAGTCAGTGTTTCCTTGTAATTTTTTGTCTAGAAGATCTATCCAGTGATGTCAGCAGTATATTGAAGTCCCCTGCTATCATTTTATTGCCATCGATTTCTCCTTTGAAGTCCTCCAAATAATTTTTAATATATGTTGGTGCTCCTAAATTTTGTGCGTGTATGTTCACCATGGTTATATCTTCCTGTTGGATAGATCCTTTCACTATTATGTAATGGCCTTCTTTGTCTCTCGGTATGGTCTTCATTTTAAAATCTACTTTATCAGATGTGAGTATTGCTATCCCAACTTTTTTTTTTTTCTTTTTTGCTTTTTGTTTACTTAAAATATTTTTTCCATCCCTTCACTTTCAGCCTATGTGAGTCTTTTGTTTTGAGGTGGGTTTCTTGTAAACAACATATAGGTGAGTCATGCTTTCTTATCCAGTAAGCTACTCTGTGTCTTTATATCAGAGCATTCAAACCATTGACATTTAAGGTGATAATTGATATGTACTTATTTATTGCCATTTTTGTTTAATGTGCTTATATATTTTTTCCTATTTCTTCTACTAATTACAGCAGGCCTTTTAGCATATCTTGCAGTGCTGGTTTGGTGCTAATATATTCCCTTAGCCTTTTTTTGTCCGGCAAGCTCTTTATTTGACCTTTTATTTTGAATGATAGCCTTGCTGGATAGAGTAGTCTTGAATTCAGACTCTTGTTTTTTATGACCTTGATTACTTCTTGCCACTCCCTTCTTGCCTGTAGTGTTTCTGTTGTAAAGCCAGCTGAGAGCCTTGTGTAGTTTCCATTGTAGGTAACCTGTTGCTTATCTCTTGCTTCTTTTAGGTTTCTCTCTTTGTCTTTAATTTTTGGCATTTTGATTACGATGTGTCTTGGTGTGGGCCTGTTTGGGTTCTTCTTACTTGGGGCTCTCTGTGCTTCTTGAACTTGAATACCTTTTTTCACCAAGTTAGAAAAGTTTTCTGACACTATTTCTTCAAATATATTCTCTAAGCCTTGCCCATTTTCTTCCTTTTCAGGACTCCTATGATGCGAATGTTATTACGTTTAGAGTTTTCACACACTTCTCTTATGCTGTCTTCCTATTTTTTTTTTTTTTTTCTGATTAGTTGATTTTTTTCTACCCTGTCTTCTAATTCAGGGATCCGGTCCTCAGCTTCCTCTACTCTGCTGGTTAGTCTTTCCAATGTGTTCTTTATTTCTTCTATGTCATTGTTCATTTTAACTTGGTTGGTTTTCAATGTTTCTGTATGTTTACTTATGGTGCTGATGTCCTTACTGATGCTCTTGAGCTTCTTCAAGATCATGGCCTTGAACTCTACCTCTGATAATTTGCTTTGCTGCATTTCTTTTATCTCATCTTCATTAGAGTTCTCTTGTTCTTTCATTTGGGATTTCTTTGTTTCACCATGTTGGCTATTTCAGTGGGTTTTGGAGCCTGCCAAATTTTTCCTGTGGGTGTTGATGTTCTGCTGTTTGTGGCTCACTCTACTGGGTTTGGATGAGCCTGGGTGAGCCCACGTTAAACACCACTGTCAAATCTTACTTTCCTGGGTAGATTTGCAAGCCCAGAAAAGGTTTATTTCTCCTCTAGCTTTTTCCTGGTGGCTAGTCGTCTCAGTTACTCAGGCCCTTGGAATGTAGCCCTGGTGTTCTGCATAAGAGGATTTCCAGAGGGTTTGATAGATGCTGATTATTAATAAGCCTCAATTTGAATTTCTTTGCCTCACCTGGGAAAGGCTGAATCTCCGAAGGTGAGGAACTACTGTTTTCCCCACAGCTTTGAGAAGGAGCACACTGGCCACCATCCTTTGGGCCAGAACTCAGCAATAACTCTGAGTGCCTTCCAAATCCCAGGTGTCCCCACAGAGTTTCAGCCCTGTCTCCCCTCCTTCTGCCATTGCCCCCAGGTGAGTGGCTGTGGCTATTTTTGCACTCTGACCTTGCTCTCTGCACTGTGGAGCAGGCTTGGTCTTTATTCCCCAAGGGCGCTGCTCACAGCTAAGACTGCCGTTTTCCGTGGGCTCCCAGACCACCACCCTCTCGCGCCTCTGCTGATCCTACCAGTGTCCCTGGTTATATGGTCCTGCCCTGCTGCTTTTCCATTGCTTTTTTTTTTTTTTTTTTTTTGACGATTTGTCTTTATTTTAGTTGTAATTCCCAGTTGGTCCTTGGAAATCATCTGTGTAGCTTCTATTCACTCCACCTTTATTTTTCACATTCTCTATGCCTATCTTTTGTGCAGCTGGGTCACACAGGCCTTCCTGGTGCCTCGGAACCCTGCAGATCTTCTGGGTAACTGGATCGCACAGTCCCTTTGGGGACCATTCTCTATGCCTATGTTATGGGCTGATGGGGGGCACAGGCCTCTCTGGTGCTTCAGTACCCTGCAGGTCCTGCAGATAACTGGATGAAACAGTTTCTGCTGGGTCCCACAGGCCTCTCTGGTTCTGCAGCACCCCGCTGGTCCCTCAGGTACCTGGATCACACAGTCCCTGATGGGTCACACATGCCTCTTTGGTGCCCTCCCACCCTGCAGGTACAGCGGGTGGGCAGCTGGATCACACCAGTCTCTCTTGCGCTCAGGCTTCCCACAGCTCTTGTGAGCTACTGGACAGCACAGGCCTCTGTGGAGCCCCAGGTCCATGCCGGCGGCTCAGGAGTGCTGCTGCCTTGTGGGGCTCAACTCCTGCTCAGCTTTTGTTGTAGTTTTGGGGGGTGGGTCTCAGCTGCTGGTCTGTGCTTCTGTTGCCTGGGGATGGATGTCTGCTCCCCCGCCTCTCTTGCTGGGAGTATATCTCAACTCTGGTCAGGCTGCTATTATGGAGGATGGTGCTGGGCTCAGGGCTGTTTTCGGCTTCCAAGACCAGCACTTGGGAGTTCCACTACTGTGCACTGGTCTGTGTTGACACAGAGTGTCCACTGGTCAGATGGTGCCAGGTGTGCTGGTGGGCTCAGGTTGCTGGGCCCTAGCTGCTTCCACTGCCTTTTCTCTGGGAAGACCTGGGATCTTCCAAAATGGTGGGACCTCCCCACGGTGCAGGGAGAAGCACCCTGAAGGGCCACTTACAGTGGTAGCTGGCTGCTCCAGTCCACAGCACAGGAACCTTCTGCTTCACATCTCTGCACTGCTTGGGTCTGGTCATCCCCCTTCGCCTCCACTCACACTCTCTCACACACTCACCCTCCCTCCGGTCCTGCCCACCACCATCTTTTCAGTATCTGTTGATGGTAGTTCATTTTAAGATGGTAACTGTGGAGGGAAGTTGTAGGGTTTGATGGAACAGGTTTGAAGAGGGTGTTGGAATTGAAGTAGACACAGCATAGGGTAGACAATTGTTTTGGGACATTTCACTGTAAAGAGGAACCAAAGTGGAGTAGAACAGAGGGACAAGAAGGGATAAAAGAAGGTACATTTATCCCTTTTTAATTTGAGAGATGAGAATGTGTTTAGGAATCAATCAGTAGGGAGGGAAAGGCTTTTATAAGAAAGGAGTCCCTTTCTAAGTGAGATGAAATGAGAGCTCTATTGCATTCGGAGTATAGGCCCTCCACTGGCTAATAGGCATTCTCCTTTGTAAAGATCATGAAGGTATATGCTGATCTGGGGACGAAGTATGGGGCAGTCTGCTGTGTATGTCCAAATCAAGAAAATCCAATGTGATGACTCCTATCCCCCACACCCACTGGGCTCACAAACTGGGCACTGTCCTCCTTTAGGAAAGCATAAACCCTTACAAGGTTTCCTCCTCTCTCCTTGGCACCAGGGACCTGGGCCTCCCCTTTTTCCATTCTAAGTTCTCAGAAGCAATGAAGTTTGGTCTTTCTGGAGGGTAAGAGAGGCTCCTTCACACTTGCTAGGAAAAGAATAAGCTGATCTGCCCCACCCTGATCCTGAGAACAATTAGCTCTGGAGAAGGGCCTCTCCAGTAGGATACCAGCCCAGCGTGCAATCCAAAATAGCCAAGAGGCACCCAAGCTAGAGGACTCCAGATGAAAGGTCCTCCTCTCCAAGAGTACCTTCTGGCCGTCCTTTGGCATTCAGTTAGTGTTAGTTGTAGGTCATTTCTCACAAGAATCCTTTCTTCCTCCCCCTTCCTTTCTCCATTTTTCCTTTCCCCTCCTTCCCTCCTTCTTTCCCACCTCCCCCACTTCTTCCCTTCCTTCTTCCCTTCTGCAGATAGTCATGATGTTCTCCTGCTAGGTGCCAGTCATGGATTTCCACATTGCTTGGACTTGGTCTACACTGAATGTTAGTCCTGCCTGCCTCTTTCTTCATCTCCTTGGATTTAAACTCAGCTTTTGTGGGTCATGGGGACACATTCTTCTGCTTAAAATATGTAAGGGACTGTGTTGCAGAATAAGCAAAACGGATAAAAGGAAAGAGGCTGCACAAATTGTGAACGTGTATGTTACATTCTGGTAATGTTTCCAGCATCAAGAAGCAACAATAATTTTTTTTTTAATTTCTTTCAGGTTGACTAAATTGAGATAACATAATCTCAGATGTGATCTTTTACATTTTTGTTTGAGTCAGGAAACAGGCATGACAAGAAGGATCTTAGATTTCAACAGAATTTAAAACACCCTACAAAGCAAATGTGAAGCATAGAATGCTTTACCTCCCTTGGGTATAGTTAAAGGACCATGGCCTTTGAAATCTTGCAGACATGGGTTCAAGTTTGAGTTTGGCCACTTTTTGATTGTGTGGCCAAGGAAAAGATATATCAGGTGTCTTCAAATGTTTGCTGTTGACTATAGTAAAAAAGGAAGGGGGAGATTTTTTAAAAGATTAAAAACAAAAAAGTGTTTGCTCACATGCTCCCTAAAATAATGTTTAGCCCCTCACATATTGTAAGTTGATAGCTAAATGTTTTCATCCTATGCTTAAATAGTTACAAAGGAAGTTATTTTTTAATATATAGTAAATATCAACATTTTAAAATAAAATGTTTTCATCATTTTTTTAGTCTTTCCCATTGAATATGAATATAATAGCCTTTTCATGCCCACTCTCAGCTATTTAAAAAAATGCATGATTAATATATCTTTAAGAGTTAGTAATTTTACACCATTCCTTTTTTCTCCCTAAACTCATCTCCATTCCTATTCTCCCACAGAATTTTATCCTAATGTAATATATTTTTCGCCTATAAGTCTGCTTTTGATCACTTTATATATTTCTCTGCAACCAAAATATGAACATAAATTTAAATTAATGTTTTTACTTTTTTACTCCCTTGACAAATTTCTCCCACCCTTCACGCCCTGCTTCTGGCAATCACCAATTTGTTTTCTATATTTATGAGCTTGGTTTTTATTTACTTATTTTTTTTAGATTCCACATATGAGAGATTATATAGTATTTCTTTCTTGGTCTAACTTACTTCACTTAGCTTAATGCCCTCAAGGTCTATCCATTGTTGTCACAAATGGCGGGATTTCATTATTTTTAATGGCTGAATAATATTGTGTATATATATCTCATATCTTTATTCATTCATCTGTGGATGGACACTTAGGTTGTTTTCATATCTTGGCTATTGTAAATAACGTTGCAGTGAATACAGGGGTACATATATTCTTGAGAATTAGTGCTTTGAGTTTTTTGGATAAACACCCAGAAGTGAGAGTGCTGGGTCATATGGTAGTACTATTTTTAATTTTTTGAGGAACCTCCATACTTTTCCATAGTGGCTGCACCTGTTTACATTTCCACTAAGAGCTATAGCAATTAAAATTAATTTTTAAAATTTTATATAACCATTAGGCTCCACATGTTTAAAAAACGTTTTCTGGAGCCCTGGCTGGTTTTGCTCAGTGGTTAGAGCATCATCTTGCAGACCAAAGAGTCATGGGTTTGATTCGGGTCAAGGGCATGTATCTTGGTGGCAGATGGGTCCCCGGCCCAGGTTGGGGTCGCGTGGGAGGCAGCCAATCAATGTGCCTCTCTTACATCGATGTTTCTCTCTCTCTCTCTCTCTCTCTCTCTCTCTCTCTCTCTCTCTCTTTCCCCCTCCTGCTCTGTCTGAAAATAAATTTTAAAATATCATTGTGTGAGGATTTAAAAAAACAAATGTTTTCTGGATAGAATTATCCTTATTACACAATTAGTAAGAAGAACTCCAATATTTTATAAAAGTTTAAAAATAATTTAAATATATAATGTAAAAACGTTTTGGAACTGTTTCTCTTAAAGATGGATGAGGTGTTTTACAATTAGTTCATGCATTTGGAAATAAATAATACTTATTGCTAGAATAAGACAGGATTCAGTATTAATTCTGTTTTGATTCTTGTTTTACTTTAAAAATGTAAATGCTAAGAAGCTTTGTTCACAGAGATGGGTAGAATAAAATGAAAAGAATTTTCTCACGGCATTGTCACACAGTTCTTTGCATTTCTTCTGAGTTGTTTATCAAAAATTTGTGATCTATGATCAAAAATAATTTTATTTATTAAAATTTTTTTTCTTTATTGATTTTTAGAGAGAGGAAGGGAGGCAGAGAGAGAGATAGAAACATCGATGAGAGAGAACACTGATTGGCCGCCTCCTGCATGCTCCCAACTGGGCATTGGGCCCACAACCTGGGCATATGCCCTGACCGGGAATCAAACCGGCGACCTCTTGGTGCATGGGTTGAGGCTCAACCACTGGGCTGCACCAGCTGGGCTCAAAAAATAATTTTAATGATTTATTAGCTGACAATTCCAATGGACTCTTTAGAAATTTTCTTGAAAGAAAAGCAAAAGGTCTGGCTAAGCAGTGATTAGGGTCATTTATTTTTTTCACAGTGTCACCTTTATTTTGTCTGGTTCCTTTGTTAGGAACCCAGATAGTTTCTGACCCACCTCCATCCCACCCATTGTTGGGGAGAAAGTGGGCAATGCACCAAAGTCAGATTAGGAAAGGAGGGGTGGGGGAAGATGATTGTCTTTTATAAACTGAAAGAAGTGCTGTTTAGAAAGAAGAGTGGGGAAGGAGAACCCACCTGCCATAGATCAGTGTTCTTAGGAAATCGATATTAGGAAGTTGAGAATCTAGAAATTGATTTCTTTATAACTGAATGTGCCCTCTGACTCTTGGCCATTTTATTCATGTATCCCCAATGATATTCATAACCTAGTTTGACTTAATTTACCTTATCCCAGTTTCCACATCTGCAGTTTGGAACTGGCATTCTCTAAATCATAGCATTAATATGAAGGTGGAATTAAATCACATACCATATGTACAGCACCTAGCACAATGTCAGACATATAGTAGGTATTCAGTAAATATTATATTCCCTCCCTACCTTTCCACTTTGACATGCTCATTTTTATACAAGTATAATTGCTAATCTTTTTTTTTTTACAGGCTAAAAGGTGTGTTAAATAAAAATTATAACTTGGCCAAGATTACACGTGAAATCAATAAAAGTGGTCTGAAAATCTAATGCAGGACATTTCCTATGTTATTTTTTTTTAACTTTCAGATATTTAAAAAATGAAAAGTACAAAGAATAATATAATGAACACTCATGCTCCCACCACTCAGAATTAACAGCTGTTAACAGTTTATATCTCTTTTAAGAAAATAAAAAATTTAATATTAGAGATAAATATTTAATATTGGCCACTGTCTTCAGTCCTACCCCCCCAAGTCAAACACTATTACAAGTTGTGTGTTTTTTATGATTTTATATTTAATGTACATTAGTGATACCATTAGTATACATCATTCTGCAACTTATTTTTATCTGTTTGACTCAACATCATGGCTTTATTTATTCCCCCCCTCTCCTTGACATTTTATTTTATTTTATTTATTTTTAACTTATCTTTGTTGTTGAATGTATTACAGATATTCCTCCTTTTTCCCCAATTGATGCCCTCCTGCCTTTCCCCACACTGTTGTGTGTGTCCACTGGTTATGCATATATGCATATAAGTTCTTTGGTTTATTTCTTCCCACCCCCCTACCTTCCTTCCCTTTGAGGTTTGTCAGTCCAACAACCAATTTGTACTTCTTAATCCCTTCACCATTTTCACCCATTCCCCCAGCCCTCCTCCTATCTAGCAACCAACAAAATGTTCTCTGTATCTATAAGAATGTTTCTGTTCTGCATATATGTATACATATATCTCGTTTTGGACTCTCTGTGCTTCCTGGATTTGTATGTCTGTTTCCTTCACCAAGTTAGTGAAGTTTTCTGTCATTATTGTTTCAAATATGTTTTCAATTTCTTGTTCTTTCTCTTCTCCTTCTGGCACCTCCATGATGTGAATGTTGGCATGCTTGAAGTTGTCCTAGAGGTTCCTTACACTATTCTTATTTTTTTGGATTCTTTTTTTTTTTTTTTTTTTTTTTGCTGTTCTGATTGGGTGTTTTTTGCTTCCTTATATTCCAAATCGATGGTTTGCTTTTTGGCTTTACTTACTCCACTATTGAATCTCTGTAAATCGTTCTTTATTTTGGTTAGTGCTTTCTTCATTTCTGACTGGTCATTTTTTTATGCTCTTGAGGCCCTCACTAAGTTCACTGAAGTTCTCACTAAGTCCATTGAGCATCATTATAACCAGTATTTTGAACTCTGCATCTGTTAGGTTGCTTATCTTCATTTTGTTTATTTCTTTTCCTGGAGTTTTGTTCTGTTCTTTCATTTGGGACATGTTTCTTTTTCTCCTCATTTTGGCTGCCTCCCTGTGTTTGTTTCTATGTATTAGGTAGAGTTGCTCTCCTGGGCTTCCTAGGGTGGCCTATTGTAGTAGGTGTCCTGTAGGGTCCAGTGGCACAGCCTCCCTGGTCTCCCAGCTGAGCTCTCAAGTTGCACCCCTCATGTGGACTTTATACTCTTCTATTGTAATTGAGTCTTGATTGCTGTTGGTGCACCAATGAGAGGGTTTTACTCAGGCTAATCGGTGCCCACTATCCACTGACCTCTGACTACCTTGGATGATCAGCTGTGCAGGGGCCCACCACACAGAGCAAGACTTACTTTAGCAGGGCTCTGGTACCTACTGAGTCCACTCCTTGAGTGTGTCACTTGTGGAGGTGGTTGGGTGGTGGTGTTTTGCAGTATTCTGCAGCTGTCCACTGGGTGTGCTGGCTCTGGGGCAAGGTCAGCCACTGCCTGTGTTCTACCCGGTGCCACAAGGCATAAGCTACAAAGTGGTCTGCAGATGTCGGCTTCTTGTGCTGGGCTTGGAGGTGCCCAGGCAAAGCCAAGTTGTGAACCAAGGCTAGCTGCTTTTAGTTCTGGGCCTGGGTTCACTTAACAAGAGGTATGGAGGCTCTCTGCCATTTTAGAAGTTATAGATTCTATTTATATCATTTACTTCAAGATAATGAGTATTTCTATTCTTCTCTCAAACAATTTTTCCCACTTCATCCCCAACTCTGGTATTTTTGTTGTCTATGATTTTTGTTTCACTTTTTTCTGCAGGTTGATTTGATACATCTATATATTGTAGTATGATTGCCATTGTAGCCTTAACTAACACCTGTTTGTTTTTAAATGGAAATATAACTCACTACCATAAGATTCACCCTTTCATGTTGCATGGTTCATTGTTTGTAGCATTTTTTTTGTATGTGCCCCTAGTGGGAACCGAACTCAGGACTCTCTGGTCTGTAGGCTGACGCTCCAACCACTGAGCCAAACCAGCCAGGGCTGTTTTGTATCATATTTAGAGTTGTACAAACATTACCATAGCCAGGACATTTTCATTATACAAAAACAAACCCCAGTAGCAATCAGTCCCCTGTCATTTCCCATTACACCCTCTCCCCAGCTACTGGGAATCACTGATCTACTTTCTTTCTCCATGCATTTTCCTATTCCAATGTTTATTTTTTATATTGCTGAATAATAGGCCATTATATGGATATGTTGTTTGTCCATTTTATTTTGTTTATTCATTCATCATTTGAAGGGAATTTCTGTCATTTCTCTTTGGGGCTGCTATTAATAATGCTTCTATAAATATTTGTGCACATGTTTTTGTGTGGACATATGTTTTCAATTCTCTTGGATATATACCTAGGAGCAAAATCCCTGAAATAAATGGTAACTTTATGTTTAAGCTTTGGGAAACTGCCGGACTGTTTCCAAGGCAGCTGTACTATTTTACACCCCTAAAAGAAATTTATGAGGGTTCCAATTTCTTCACATTCTTGCCAACACTTGCTATTGTCTATCTTTTTTAGTATAGCCATCCTGGTGTCTGTGAAGTAGTATCTCATTGTGGTTTTGATTTGCATTTTCCTGATGACTAGTGATGTTTGTCAGTTTCTGCAAAAAAAAAAAAAAAAACACAGAAAAAAACCCAGCTGGGATTTTTATAGGGATTGCATTGAATTTGTAGATCAATTAGGAAAGCACTGCTATCTTCACAAATGAAGTTGTTTTTTTCAATCCTCACCCAAGGAATATTTTTCCATTTCTCTTCAGATAGATTGAGATGGGGAGAAAGAGAGAAACATCAATGTGAGAGAGACACATTGATTAGTTGCCTCCCGCACAGCACTGACCAGGACCGGGGACCAAACAACAACTGAGGTACATGCCCTTTACCGGAATCAAGTCTTCAACTCTTTGGTTCAGAGGCTGACACTCTAACTGCTGAGCCAAACTGGCCAGGGCACAAATGAAATCTTTTAATTCATAAACAATAGATATCTTTCAGTTTACAGTGATACCTCGGTTCTCGAACGCCTTGACTTTCGACCAAATCGGTATTCAACCAGGAGATTCGAGAAACTTTTGTCTTGGAATCCGAACAAATATTTGGAACTCGAACTTCCGAGATGAGCCGAGTTGAGCCGAATGGCGTTCATTCGGCCCAGCGCGCCTTGCTTGCGTCATCAGTGTGAGTGCAGAGAGAGAGTCACGCTTTGTGGAGAGAGTCACGCTTTGTGGAGAGAGTCACGCTTTACACTGAATTTAACCCTTAGACATACTGTACACTTTTATTTCTTGTTGAGACTTATGTTTTTCTACATATTATATACAAATTAGGCCAGTAAATAGGCATTTTCTGGGGCTTGGAACGAATTAATCCAGTTTCCATTATTTCCTATTGGGTTTCATTGCTTCGGTTCTCGAACAATTTGGTTCTCGACCGTCCTCCTGGAACGAATTATGTTCGAGAACCGAGGTATCACTGTACTTAGGATTTCTTTAAACAATACTTAATAGTTTTCAAAAACATAGGTTTTAAGCTTTTGGTTAAATTTATTCCTGAGCATTTTATTCTTATGATGCTGTTATAAATGAAATTGTTTTCTTAACTTTACCACTGGATTATTCATTGCTAGTGTGTAGATTTATAATTGATTTTTTTTATCCTCACCCAAGCACATTTTTACATTTATCTTCAAATAGAACAGGAGGGAGAGAGGGAAGAAGAAGAAGAAGAAGAAGAAGAAGAAGAAGAAGAAGAAGAAGAAGAAGAAGAAAGAGAGAGAGGGAGAGAGAGAGAGAGAGAGAGAGAGAGATGTGAGAGAGACACATCGAGTGACTGCCACCCACACAACCCCAACAGGGCCGGGGACAAACTGCAACTGAGGCACGTGCCCTTAGCGGGAACCGAACCTCGGCCTCTCTGGTTTGTGGACCCACAATTTAACTGCTGAGTCAAACTGGCCAGGGCTATATTTGATTATTACATATTGATTTTGTACCCTGCAACTTTATTGACATCACTTATTAGTTCAAATTGATTTGTTTGTGAGTTTTGTAGGCTCTTTTACATATAAGGTCATGTCATCTGCATGTAGTGATAATTTTACTTCTTTCTTTTTAATCTGGATTTCTTATTTCTTTTTCTTGCCTGATTACACTGGCTAGAACTTCCAGTACAATCTTGCGTAGAAGTGACAGGGGAGGGGCATGTACTAGAATTAGAATCACAGTTGTTTAATAATTATTCACCTTATTAACAGTAGATAAGAAATTTTCTTACAGGCCTTGGAAAACTGGAGGATTAAACAAGGCTGTAAAAAGATAAGATGCCTCTATAGATCCATTACTCATAAAAGAAATACATTTTGAGAACAGAACAAGGACAGGACATGCTTTGATTTAGTTGCTGTGCTGGGATCCTGACGCACACTACTCCAGGAGTTTGCCTCAGGAATGCTGACCATTCTCTGGTCCCAGGGACAGGCTGAGCTGTTTCTAACATCATAGATTAGCCAACTTGTTATCAGACTTTGAGCTCCTGAAGGCAGGACTTCAGACCTTCCCCTCCACTTTCCCTGTTACACTTGCAGTTTGTAGCTGCATGTAGTTATCTTCTCACTCACTCATGTATAATCAGCCAACTGGCAAGCAGAATTTTGAAGATGACCCACTACTCTCCCCATACTGCTGACACTATTGGAATAAACACTCATATATGATTCAACCCTGTCTCTGCTTAATTTGGCTCAAGTAGTAACAGGTGGCCTCAAACCTGTTGTGTCCGGTATCAAATTGATGACTCGACTTGGACCCCAAGGGAGATTTCTTTCAAGGTAAGTACCAGATATTCCGCTGGCTGCCTGGACTGGGGGTTCCCTGGCCTGAAATTGGGACTCTCCTTACTTGCAGCACTGCCAGGAAATTTCCTATGGGGTTCTACTCTCAGTTCTGGCAATCCCTATCATTTAACATAAGTTGAATCAAGCATTTCTTTGTGTGACACGAGAAGTATTGGCTGTCTCTCATCTGGGCTTCTTTGTATGATGTGGGAGCATTTACTTTGGATAGCATGGGAGGCATTTACTGCCTCCCATCTGGGTGACCTGATCACCTCTGGGTGGCACTAGACCTCCCACAGTCGTCTAATCTCCAAACCCTTAGCCTCATCTGCTCTGTAATGAGACATTGCTCTGCTTTAGCGTTTTTTGTTTGTTTTTGTTTTTGTTTTAATGCAGGGCATTCAAAGGTTTCTGTGGCTAGACAGATAACTATCACCAAGTAAAATTCTTGTCTGTGGGTTGTGCACACTTGTAAATACTGTACATAAGACTGTCTCTGTTGGTGTTTTGTGTTTCTTTGCTGCCTGGTTTAATTTGTTTGAAGATGGGGTCATATCCTGCTTGGCTGGGAGCCCCAGCTGCTTGTGGCAGGCTGAACCCATGGCAGAGATTGCAGGAACTTCCCAGCAGCTGCTGAGAGTTCTTTATCTTGGGTACCTTCCCTGCTCTCCCTCTAAAGGCATCAGCCACTAGAAACACTTAGCTAGTGAAAGAAAACAGGTCTGTTCTGTTTGAGAGCTCTCTGAGAGTTCTTGTCTGTCTGTAATGTAACTTTGGTTACAGATATTCTTTGCTTGCTTTCTTATCTTTTGGGGACTTGGTTTGCTCTTCACTATTTTATGAACATGGAATTCTCTGTCTGTGCTGTTGAAGCTTTGTGCCACTTAAACCTATGAAGGTCATTTGCTGTGCCAGTTGGTCTAAGATAAGATTCTAAGGTTAGTGTCCTAGTCCCTCCTTTTGAGGGTACTTTGTATTTACTTTAGATGTTGTTTTTTCTGTTTAAAAATAGGATAATATTTCTTCTTATATGCAAGATTTCATGTTGTTACATCAAAATGATTCTACTCAGAAAGAAAAATATGGGGGAAATATTTTATAAACTCCCCAAGTCTTTCTCCTAGAGGGAAAAGTGCTCTTGAGTAGGCTACAAAAGTGCCCTTGAGCAGGCTATGGAAGCAGCAGCAAGGGGCACTTCTCCTTGTAGAGGAAAAAAAATATATTCTTTTACACTGAAGCCGCTGGAGGCCCAGCAGTTGCTGCAGTCCTGGAAATAAACTGTGGGGCCTGATATCTCCCTTTTCCCGCCATCTTTTCTTTAGCCTCCTAAAAGTTATCAAGGTCAAGTTATTCCTGTTACATTTGCCAAGAAAATTTCTTCGGTGATAATTGACTTTAAAATCTGATAGATTTGCTAAGACATAATAAATAAATATAACTAAAATGAAGGGTTTTTGATAAAACCTCTGCAGTAATAATTGTGTGTGTGTGTGTGTGTGTGTGTGTGTGTGTGTGTGTGCAGTTTCCCAAAGTCTTTGGTAACTTAAACTTTGGAGTATTGTTGGGATGAATAATAAAAATTGTTGAAGCCCTGGCCGGTTTGGCTCAGCGGTTAGAGCGTCGGCCTGTGGTCCGGAGAGACCCGGGTTCGGTTTCCGCTAAGGGCACGTACCTTGGTTGCAGTTTGTCCCTGGCCCTGGTTGGGTCGTGTGGGTGGCAACCACTCGATGTGTCGCTTTCACGTTGATATTTCTTTCTCTCTCTCTCTCCCTCCCACTCTATCTGAACAAAATATCGAAAAATGTCCTCGGGTGAGGATAAAAAAAAAATTGTTGAATATCTAGATATTTTGAAAAATAGGATACTGAAATATTAACTGATCTGAGTTTGCTTATTTTTGGCTTTTTTAAAATTTATTTTTTATAGATTTTTTTGGAGAAAGAGGAAGAGAGAGAGAGAGAGATAGAAACATCGATGTGAAAGAGAAACAACAATTGGCTACCTCCTGCACACCCCCTGACACCCGCACTGGGGATTGAGCCTGAAACTTGGAAATGTGCCCTAACTGGGAATCAAACTGGGACCTCTCAGTCCATGGGACAATGCTCAATTCACTGATCCACACTGGACAGACAGTAAATTATATTCTAATAAGCAATAATGAGACATTTATATTTTTCTCCGTACATGATCCCTCCAAGATTTGGAAACTCTTTTTTTTTTTTTTTTTTTTTTTTTACGTTCTTTATTTTTTAATTATATTTCTGTTACAGATGTTTCTCAATTTTTACCCCATTGACACCCTCCTCCCCATTACCCTGCCTCATCCCCGGCTTTGTCGTCCATGTCCATTGGTTATGCGTACATGCATATAAGTTCTGTGGTGTATCTCCTCCCTCCCCCCATCACTTCCTCTTCTGAGGGTTGTCAGTCTGTACCATACTTCCATGTTTCTAGGTCTACTTATTCTTCAGACTGCTATGTTCATTATATTCCACAAATAAGTGAGATCATGTGCTATTTTCTTTTTCTGCTTGGCTTGTTTCACTTAGGATAATACTTTCCAAGTCCCTTCATGTTGACTCAAAGGATAAGAGATCTTTCTTTCTTACAGCTTCATAGTACTCCATTGTGTATATGTACCACAGCTTTTTTATCCATTCATCTACTGATGGACACTTGGGCTGTTGGCAGATCTTAGCTATTGTAAATAGTGCTGCTATGAACATAGGGGTACGTATATTCTTTCTGATTGGTGTTTCAGGATTCTTAGATTATATTCTTAGAAGTGGGATCACTGGGTCACATGGAAGTTTAATTTTTAATCTTTTGAGGTAACACCATATTGTTTTCCATAGTGGCTGCACCAGTCTGCATTACCACCAGCAGTGCACTAGAGTCCCCTTTTCTCCACACCCTCGCCAGCACTTGTTGTTTGATGATTTGTTGATAGCGGCCTTTGTGACAAATGTGAGGTGACACATCATTGTGGTTTTAATTTGCATCTCTCTGATGATTAGTGATGTTGAGTATTTCTTCATATGTCTCTTGGACATTTGTATGTCCTGTTTGGAGAGGTGTCCAGTTAGCTCCTCTACCCATTTTATAATTGGGTTCTTTGTCTTTCTTTTCTTGAGTTGTATGAGTACTATATATTTTGAAAATTAACCGCTTACCTGATGTATCATTGGCAATGATATTCTCCCATACAGTGAGATGCCTTTGCACTTTGATGGTTGTTTCTTTTGCTGTGCAGAGGTTTTTAGTTTGACATAGTCCTCTGTGTTCATTTTTTCCTTTGTTTCTGTTGCTTTAGGTGATGTATCAGTAAAAATTCTGCTGCATATGATGTTTGAAATTTTGTTGCCCACAGTTTCTTCTAGAAATTTTATGGATTCACGGGTCACATTTAAGAGTTTTATCTATTTTGAGTTTATTTTCGTGTTGTAAGTTGATGGTCTAGTTTCATTTTTTTTGCATGTAGCTGTCCAATTTTTCCAACACCATTTATTAAGGAGGCTGTCTTTACTCCATTGTATGCTCTTACCAACTTTGTCAAATATTAATTGAGCATAGTGTCTAGGGTCCATTTCTGGGTTCTCTATTATGTTCCACTGGTCTATGTGCCTATTCCTGTGCTAGTACCATGCTGTTTTGATTACACTCGCGTTGTAGTATAACGTGATATCTGGTATTGTGATCCCAACTACTTTGCCCTTCTTTTTCAAGATTGCTGTGGCTATTCAGGGCTTTTTTGGTTCCATATGAACTTTTGAAGTATTTGTTCTAGTTCTGTGAAATATGTCATTGGTATTTTGATGGGGGGTTGCATTGAATCTATAGATTGCTTTGGGTAATATGGACATTTTAATGATATTAATTCTTCCAATCCATGAACAAGGTATGTGCTTCCACTTTTTTATATCTTCCTCTATTTCTTTTTTCAATGTCCCATAGTTTTCTGCAAATAAATCCTTTACTGTTTTGGTTATGTTTATTCCTAGGTACCTTAATTTTTTTGCCACAATGGTAAATGGGATCTTTTTTTTCAGTTTCTCTTTCTGTGAGTTCATCATTGGTGTATAAGAATGCTGCTAATTTCTTGACGTAAATTTTGTAGCCTGCTACTTTGCCAAATTCATTTATTAAGTCTAGATTTTTTATGGAGTCTATAGGGTTTTCTATGTATAATATCATGTCATCTGCAAATAATGGCAGTTTCCCTTCCTCCTTTCCAATTTGGATCCCTTTTATTTTTTCTTCCTGTCTAATTCCTGTGGCTAAGACTTCCAGTACTATGTTAAATAAAAGTGGTGAAAGTGGGCATCCCTATCTTATTCCTGTTCTTAAGAGAAATGATTTTTGTTTCTGCCCATTGAGTATGATGATGGTTGTAGGTCTTTTATATATGGCCTTTATTATGTTGAGATAAGATTCCTCTATTCCCAGATTGCTGAGTGTTTTTATCAGAAATGGGTGCTAGAATTTGTCAAATACTTTTTCATCATCTATTGATGGGATCATATAATTTTTATCTTTCATTTTGTTTATGTTGTGTATTACATTTATTGATTTGCGAATATTGTACCAGCCTTGCATCCCTGGGATGAATCCCACTTGGTCATGGTGAATAATTTTTTTGATGTATTGCTGGATTCGATTTGCTAGTATTTTGTTCAGAATTTTGGCATGTATGTTCGTCACAGATATTGGCCAGTAGTTTTCTTTCTTTGTAGTGTCTTTTTCTGGTTTTGGAATTAGAATTATGCTGGCCTCAAAAAAGAAGTTTGAAAGTCTTCATTCTTGAATTTTTTGAAATAGTTTGAGGAGAATGGGTGTTAATTCTTCTTTGAATGTTCTGTAAAACTCCCCCGTGAAGCCATCCGGGCCTGGGGTTTTGTTTGCTGGGAGAGTCTTGATTTCCTTTTCAATTTTCTTAGTTGTTATTGGTGTGTTTAAGTTTTCTATCTCTTCTTGGTCCAACTTTGGAATACTGTGGGTTTTTAGAAATTTGTCCATTTCCCTTAGATTGTCAAATTTGTTGCCATATAATTGTTCATAGTAGTTGTTAACAATCGGTTGTATTTCTGTGGTGTCAGTTATTATTTCTCCTCTGTCATTTCTGATTTTGTGTATTTGGCTTCTCTCTCTTTATTTCCTGGTGAGTCTAGCTAAGGGTCCATCAATCTTGTTTATCTTTACAAAAAACCAGCTCTTTGTTTCATTGATCATTTGAATTGTTTTTTGGGTCTTTATGTCATTTATTTCTGCTCTGATCTTTACTATTTCCTTCCTTCTACTTGCTCTGGGGTTTTCTTTTTGTTTGCTTTCTAATTCTATAAGTTGTGAGGTTAGACAGTCAATAAGAAATTTTTCTTGTTTTTGAGGTAGGCCTGAAATGCTATGAACTTCCCTCTCAGAACTGCTTTTGCTGCATCCCACAGATTCTGTGTTGTTGCATGTTCATTTTCATTGGTTTCCAGTAAGTTTTAATTTCTTCCTTGATCTCTTCGCTGACCCATTCATTGTTTAATAACATGCTATTTAGCCTCCATGTGTTCAAATGTCTTTGCATGTTTTTGTTGCAATTGATTTCTAGTTTCATGCCATTATGATCAGAGAAGATGCTTGATATGATTTCAATCTTTTTGAACTTGTAGAGATTTAGTTTGTGTCCTATCATGTGGTCTATCTTTGAGAATTCCCCATGTGCACTTGAGAAGAATGTGAATTCTGTAGTTTTGGGGTGTGATTCTCTGTAGATATTTATTAAATTCATTTGGTATAGTGCTTCATTTAGAGTCTGTTTCCTTGCTAATTTTTTGTCTAGAGGATCTATCCAGTGGTGTCAGTGGGGTGTTGAAGTCCCCTGCTATGATTGTTTTCCTGACGATTTCTTCTTTTAAGTCTTCCAGATGATTTTTAATATATTTTAGTGCTCCTATATTGGGTGCATATATGTTTACTAAAGTTATATCTCCCTGTTGTATAGATCGTTTTAATATTATGTAGTGGCCTTCTTTGTCTTTAGTTATGGCCTTCATTTTGAAATCTACTTTATCAAATATGAGTGTTGCTACCCCAGCTTTTTTGACTTTTCATTTGCTTGGAAGATTTTTTTCCATCCCTTCACTTTCAACCTATGTGAGTCTTTTTTTTTTTTTTTTTTTTTTTTTTTTTTTATCCTCACCCAAGGATATTTTTCCATTTTTTGTACAGATAGAGTGGGAGGGAGAGAGAGGAAGGGAGAGAGAGAGAGAAACATCGACGTGAAGGGACACATCGAGTGGCTGCCACCCACACGACCAACCAGGGCCGGGGACAAACTGCAACCGAAGTACGTGCCCTTAGCGGGAACCGAACCCGGGTCTCTCCGGACCGCAGGCCAACGCTCTAACCGCTGAGCCAAACTGGCCAGGGCTTATGTGAGTCTTTTGTTGTGAGGTGGGTCTTTTGTAAACAACAAATGGATGAGTCATGCTTTCTTATTCAATCAGCTACTCTGTGTCTTTTTATCGAAGCATTCAGTCCATTTGTATTAAGGTGATTATTGATATGTACTTATTTATTGCCATTTTTGTTCAGTGTGGTTATATTTTTCTTCCTATTTTTTTTTTTTTTTTTACTAATTACAAAAGTCCTTTTAACATTTTTGGCAGTGCTGGTTTGGTGCTAATGTATTCCCTTGCCTTTTTTTGTCTGGGAAGCTCTTTATTTGACCTTCTATTTTGAATGACAGCCTTGCTAAGTAGAATAGTCTTGGATTCAGACCCTTGGTTTTCATGACCTTTATTACTTTCATGCCATTCCCTTCTGCCCTGTAGGGTTTCTTTTTTGAAGTCAGCTTATAGCCTTATTGGGGTTCCTTTGTAGGTAACCTGTTGCTTATCTCTTGCTCCTTTTAGGATTCTCTCTTTGTCTTTAATTTTTGGCATTTTAATTACTATGTGTCTTGGTGTGAGCCTGTTTGGGTTCTTCTTACTTGGGGCTTTCTGTGCTTCTTGAACTTGTATGCCTTCTTCTTTCACCAAATTAAGGAAGTTTTCTGTCACAATTTTTTTGAATATAATCTCTAACCCTAGCTCATTTTGTTTTTCTTTGGGGACTCCTATAGTGCGAACATTTCCAGTTGTCCCAAAGTTCTCTTAAATTTTCTTTCTGTTTTTTAAATCATTTTTGCCTTTTGGTTGTTTGATTGGTTGTTTTTTTCTACCCTGTCTTCTAATTCACTGATTTGTTCCTCAGCTTCCTCTACTCTGCTGTTTAGACCTTCCAATGTGTTCTTTATTTCTGATATGTCATTCTTGATTTCTGCTTGGTGGTTTTAAATTTTCAATTTGTTGATTTTCAACATCTCTATGTCCTTCCTCATGCTGTTGAGCTTTCTCAAGATCTGGCTCTGAATTCTAGCTCTGTTAACTTGCCTAACTGCTCCACATTTATCTCATCTTTGGCAGAGGTCTCTTGTTCTTTCATTTGGTTTTTGTTTCTGTTTCACCATTTTGGCTATCACAGTGGGCTTTCGAGCCTGCCAAATTTTCCCTGTGGGTGTTGGTGTTCTGCTGTTTGTGGCTGCCTCTCCTGGGTTAGGATGAGCGAGGGAGGGCCCATGTTAAACACCACTGTCAAGTCTTACTTTCCTGGTTAGAGTTGCTAGCCCAGGAATGGTACATTTATTTTCTAGATTTTTGCCTGGAGGCTATCAATAGTGGTTACTTGATGAGCCTTGGTTTGTCAGTTGAATGAAAAATGCCCTTAGGTGCTCAGCTTAAGGGGATTTCCCAATGGTGGGGTAGATGCTGGTTGGTAGTGAGCCTCAGTTTGCATTTCAATGGCCCACCTGTGTGGGTTTGAATCCTTGAATGAGGGGCCGCTGCCTTTCTCCAGAGCCCTGGGAAGGAGTAACATGGCCACTGTCCTGCATGGCTGAAACTGAGCAAAAGCTCTGAGCCGCCTCCAAATACTGAGTGTCCCCCCACAGTTCCATTCCAGTCCACCCTCCCTCTGCCATAGCCCAAGGTGAGTGGGTGTGGCTATTTTAGCGTCTGTCCCGGCTCTGCGCTGTGGAGCTGCTTGGGAGTTTAGCCTGAGGGTGCTGCTCACAGCTAAGGGTGCTGCTGTCTGTGGGCTCCCAGCCCCCTTCTCACACCTCTGCAGTCCTACCAGGATCGAGTCAGTGTCCCTGGTTATATGATCTTTGGAAGCTGTTTTTCTGTTGCTTTTTCCTATTGATTTCTTTTTATTTTATTTGTAATTTCAGTTTGGTCCTGGGAGACAGTCTGTGTAGATTCCATTCACTCCACCGTCATTTTGGAATTCTTCTGGAAACTCTTAATGAGTATTATGCTCATGGCAATATAGTTGTTTGCAAAAATCCAATAAGAATCAAATTTTTTCATAACAGGACATAAATCCAGTTTGCAAGTATGGTTTTATTAACCAAGACTTTGACTGGAATATCATGTCTGAGAGAGACATGCCAGTACTCTGGATGTCACCAGAAAGATTTAAGAAATGAAAATTGACTTTGAAGCCAAAAATCCCCCAAGAAATGTCCTGGTACCTTATTGGTGATGTGGTTCTTGGCCGTCTTTTCAGGTAAGGAACAAAGATTGCTTTCCTGAAAGATAGCAAGGAGGAACCTCAAGGAACCATTGGGTCCAGCTGGCGTGGCTCAGTGGTTGAGTGTCAACCCGTGCAACAAGAGGTTTCTGGTTTGATTCCTGGTCAAGACACACGCGAATATTGTGGGCCCAATTTCCAGTGTGGGGCAGGCAGGAGGAGGCCAATCGATGTTCTTTCTCATTGATGTTTCTATTTCTCCTTCTCACTTCCTCTCCGTCTACAATCAATAAAGGGAAAAAAATGTTTTTAAAGAAACCACTGTGGACCTCTAAAACATGAGGAATACACCCAAACCTATAGGTTTTACAGGCAAAGCCAGATGGCAGCTGTATGGTTTAGCTTCTATGGTCTAAGAGGCTGACCAAAAGCTCAATCTGAAGATTCCTTGTGGAATTTCAGCAAAGTAAATGTATAGAGCCTATATGCTCTATTTGATCAATTATTATCCTTGTATTTATGCAAATAGCACAAACTAAAGCTGGACATGATACAATCTCTTTGAAAATGAGGATCACCTTAGAGAGAAAAAATATGTTTCAAAGGATGCCACAATGCCCAGTTGTTAGGTGTTAAATTCCAATGCAGTTAACTGTCTTCAAAGTTTTGTTTTAAGGCTGTGTCTGAATATGCCACACATGTCTTAGCACCTTATGACATCACCAGAAATGTTCTAATTGAAAACAGTCTATCAGATTGTCACTCTATAATTTTATTCCAGCAGAAGCTTTACATCTGGAAATCTTCTCAACAGGTTTATCATTTATTGTATACACTAACATTTATGTTTTGTGTTGTTATGTTGCATAAAATGTATGCCTTTGTCCCTATTTACCTAATTGCTTACTCACACAATATAGGCCTCACTGTAGAAGCCATCTGCATCACTGTGTTCTGAAAATAAGACTCAACTGTTTGGACTTATGACTGAGTTAGTGAAACATGGACAGTTTATTGGCTTCACTTAAAACTGCTTTCCCCTTTTGGCTCCTTTCATTTTTTTCAGAAAGGGAGAACCTCAGGACTCAGCAACCCCCCCACCCCCACCCCATCAGCAAGAAGCAGTTACAGAAGAAACCCAACACCTCTTTTCCCTGAAAGGATTCACAGCCAAAAATCCATAGGGGAAATTATAATAGGCCAGGAATAATACAGTTCAACAGCAAGACACTTTTCCATATAAAACTAAACTCATAGATATAAGATGATCATATGAATGGGGGAATGATAAGGGAGGGGCATGTAATAGAAATAGAATCACAGTTTCATAATAATTATTCACCTTACTAACTATAGATAAGAGGTTTTCTTACAGACCCTGGGAAACTGGAGGATGAAACAAGGCTATAAAAAGATAAGATACCTCAATGTGACCATTATTCAGAAAAGAAATACATTCTGAGAACAGACCAAGGACAGAACATACTTTGATTTGGTTGCTATGCCTGGACCCTGACCTGACCCCCTCCAGGAGTTTACCTCAGAAATGTTGACCATTCTCTGGTCCTAGGAAGAGGCTGAGATGTTTGTAACATCATAGAAGATTAACCACTTTGTTACCAGACTTTGAGCTCCTGAAGGCTAGACTGCAGACCCGACCCTCCCCTTTCCTGTTACATTTGCATCTGCATGTAGTTATCTTCCCCCTCATCCATATATAATCAGCCAACTGGTGAGGGGGGAGGGTCAGAGCAGAATTTTGGGGAGGACTCACTGCTCTCTCCATATGGACAGCATTATTGGAATAAATGCTCATATATGATTCAACCCTGTCTCTGCTTAATTTGGCTCAAGTAGTGACAGGTGGGCTTGAACCTATGGTGTCCAGTATCAGAAGTGGTAAGAATGAACATTCTTGTCCTGTACCTGATCTTAGAGGGAACGCTTTCAGGTCTTCTTCATTAAGTATAATGTTAGCTGTGGTATTTATTTTTTTAATAAAAGAAGACCCTCTCTAATGTTAGTTTATTAAATTACTTTTAACATGAAAGGATGTAGGATCTTGTGAAATGCTTTTTCTGAGTGTGCTGAGATGATCATGTGTCCTTTATTCTATTAATATAGATATTTTCTATCAATTTTATATATTTTATCAATTTCTTGTATTACAGTAATTGTTTTTCTTATGTTAATTAACCTTGCATTCCTGGGATAGATCCATTTGATCAAGTATATAATACTTTTTATATGTTGCTGGATTTGTTTTACTAGTATTTTCTTGAGAATTTTGGCATTTGTACTTATCAGAGATATTGGTGTATGGTTTTATTTTTTTATCATGTCTTTACTTGACTTTAGTAGCAGGGTAATACTGGCCTTGTAGAATGGGTTAGGAAGGATTTCCTCCTTTTCTATTTTTTGGAAGAGTTTATGAAGAATTGATATTAATTCTTCTTTAAATGTTTAATAAAATTCACCAGTGAAGCCATCTGGTTCTGGGTTTTTTTGTGTGTGAAATTAAAACATTAGTAATTCAATTTCTTTACATATTATAGTTCTATTTGGGTCCTGCCTCGACCTTTTTTTAGTCAGTTTCAGTAATTTGTGTTCTTTTAGGAATTTTTCTATTTCATCTAAGTTATCTAATTTATTGGCATATATTTGTTCATAGTATTCTATGAATTTTAACTTTAATTTCTGTAAGGTCAGTGATTATGTACCTTATTCATTTAATATTTTAGTAATTCTAGTTTTCTCTATTTTTCCCTGGGTCAATCTAAGTAAAGGCTTTCAATTTTGCTGATATTTTCAAAGAAACATCTTTTTATTTTGTTGTATTTGTCTTTCTGTTCTTCATTCAATTGGTTTCTTAGTGCATGTTTTAATTTTATAATCTATTATTATAATTTTATGTATGCTAATATCCCTTTTTAGCTCTTGAAATTTTAAGGTTTTTCTTGTTTGTTTTTCTCAAAACATGCTTCTGGAAACAGACGCTGGGATGGAATCTGAAGTATAAGATATTTATTAGGAATCAACAAAAAGTATAACAATGATGGAAGAAGCAGAATTGAGAATAAAAAGAAGATTCCAGTCCTGAAAAAGTTCCAGTCAACTTAGCAGAGAGTTCTGGAGTTGGCACTTAGGCCCAACAGAGTGTCCGGCATCAAGTGAAAAGCTGGGTCTTTATACCCTTGTCTCACTCAGTCCCTGGATGTAGGCTGTCCCAGGAATGGCATGCACATAGGTGAAGTGATTTTCCAGCTAAACATCAAAATAAATCAGAGCTCACGTTTCTTTCTATTAAGAATGTGCACCCTGCCTTCATAAATACAATAAAACCTTTAAAACATAGTAGGATTGCTATACTCTCTTGAAGGAGTACCCATCTCACCTACTTCCTCCTCCCCCATCTACATCTGAATGTCACTTTCAAAATAAAAGAAGCTTTTCTATAGAAAATAAAAACTCACCCTGAAAAGAAAACTTTTCCTTTATTTCTTTAATCTTTCCCTTCAATTGCACTGATGGTACTCAGGAGCCCTTAAATGCTAAATAAACCACATAAAACTGCTTCTAGAAAAAGGAAAAACAAAAAGAAACTTGTCCCCTAGTCAATACTCTGTATTACTCCCTTGGACCTCTTGTGTGGATGGGAGTTGTGGATTGTTTTGATGGTAAATTATTTTAAATAATTCACTGGTGATGAATTCTGGTTTCCAGGCAGACCTCTTACTTGCTGCCACCCTCCCAGCATTTCTCCTCTGACAAATGTGTACTTGGGCTGTGCTTGACACTTTTCCTGGTTATTGTGCTTCACATCTTTATATCCTCCTCTAAGAATGCTAAAATTAGATGCATTTTCAGTCTCTGGTTCAATGATGAGACAAAAGGCCTCCTCTGCTCTTTGATATTTAACAGGCTAATGTGCTGACTAATTCTGCAGCAGCTTTCTCTATTAGTTCATTTGCTAAATATAGCAGTGGACATGGTGTTTGATAAGAACCAATAAATTAAATATTACTTTTCATCCATTAGTTTTTCAGTTGTTCACTATTTAAGCACAAACAATATCAATGAAGAAAAAGCAATTCAAGCCCTGTCTGGACCAAAGGGTCACAGGTTCAGTTTCTGGTGAAGGGCACATACCTGAGTTGCAGGTTCAACCCCCACCCCATCAGGGTGCATTTGGGCAGCAACCACATTGAAGTTTCTCTCTCTCTCTCCACCTTCTCTCCTTTCCACTCTCTCTAAAAATCAATGGAAAAAATGTCTTCAGGTGAAGATTAACCAAAGTAGAAAAAAAGCAATTCAAAACAAAAGCACATACATTTTCAGAATATTTATATATAATATTGAACCATGTTTTGGTTAGTTTAGAAGTGAAAGCTACTGATAACTGCAAAACTTTTTTTAGATGCGGTTACCCAGCTCATAGCTTAATGTTTTCTTTATAGAATTATGAGAATTGAGGGAAGCCAGAGAAACCCACTGAGGTAAAACCCACCTAGGCTTGGGAGGTTTCTTCTATTTGGGGTTAAAACACATCAGTGTAATTTTTTTCTTTTTTTTTTTTTTGGCTTTTTAAAAAATCCTCACTCAAAGATATTTTTCCATTTATCTTCAGCTAGAGAGTAAGAGAGAGAAACATTGATGTAAGAAAGACACATCGACTGGTTGCCTCCTGCTAACCCTGACCAGAGCTGGGGACCGAACTGCAACCGAGGTACATGCCTATGACAGGAATTGAACCTGGGACTCTTTGGTCCACAGGCCAATGCTCTAAATGCTGAGCCAAATCAGCCAGGGCTCAGTGTAATTATTTTCTTAGTACAGAGTGCCACATGTAGACTTCTACCCTATATGCTTATCATATAAATATGCACAGATCCACTCAGCCTGAGTTTAAATTGAGCTCAGAGTGAGCTGAATATTAATAGCAGTTGAATTCTGAAGAGCTAGATACTTTATGTTTATGGATTAATGCCTTTGACAAAACTGAATAAAAATGGTGGCAAATGAATTCTTGACTTGTTTTCTAGACTAGAATGATTTAGGAGTGAGATCCATTCTCAATTGAGATTAGGTCTATATTTGGGGATTGTGTAAGAGGTGCTTCTCTATAAAGTACAGCATAGGGACTACAGTCAATAATATTGTAATAACTATGTATGGTGTCAGACTGGCTACTAGACTCATGAGGGGATCACTTTGTAAGTCATATAAATGTCTAATCACTATATTGTACACCTAAAACTAATATAATATTGTATGTTAACTGTAATTGAGGAAAAAATAAAAATTAAAAGCTCATTATGAAGACAACCACAAAGTAGAAGACAGTGACTGAAATTACCATCAGTTTAAGGAGTCACTTATTCTCTTCTGTCTGCCCCTTCAAATTTCTTACCTCAGATAGCACGTTGGTAATTGTTGCCAATTCAGTGCAAATGTGAACTGCTCTAAGTACTTTTATAAACAATGTAGGAATTAAGAAATAAGTAAAAATAGTTAATGTTTGTTGATCATGCTGTCCCTGGTATTGTTTTAAGATGCTTGTATAGTCTCATTGAATCCTTATGATAACTCTGGCTTAAAATAGGATACTATGCATAACACATGAACAGACAATAGTGTGGTGAAGGCCTAGGGTGGGCCGGGAGCCGAGTGGAGGGGAGTAATGGGGGAAAAATGAGGTACATCTGCAATACTCTCAACAATAAAAATAAATTTGAAAGATTATATAATATAGTACTTTTTATAGATGAGGAAACTAAAGGTTCAGAGAGGTTAAGCAACTTGCCACGAGTCACACAATTATTAAGAGGGGTTACTGATATTCAAGCCCAGGTACTCTGAATTGTTGGATTGTATTTGCCATTGACTTACATAATTATTGGAGGGGAATTTTTTATCATAGATTGGCAAGATTCCCTTCTCCTAGTCACTGTTAATAAATCAATGAATGGAAGGTTTAGAAGTCACCAAATGCAGCCAGAAGTTCTCAGTGGAACCCCTTGAGTTCTTACTCAAGATTCTATTTAATAATCATATATGACCAGCACTGGGTTCTCTACCTCTGTTTTGAGGTTTGTCTAAACTTCTGAACCATTTGAAAGGTCTCATCAGATTCCAGAGACCAACCCCCTTCACACCCACACTCATGTGCATGCACACACACACCACCACCACCACCACCAACGACAACTGTCAGTTGCAGTTCTCCGAGACCCAGACTATCAGAGGCCTGTTCACAGTCAAACACTTGAGCCCCACCTGATCACTGCTCTTCCTTCTTGAGGAGACCTGTTTTTATTGTTCATACACAAGAGGACAGATGCTGATGACATCCAATTATACCTTCTCCTTTCTTTTTTTTAAATATACTTTTTATTGACTTTTTTAGAGAGAGAGGAAGGGAGAGATAGAAACATCAATGTGAGAGAGAAATATCGATTGGCTGCCTCCTGCACACCTCCCACTGGGGATCAAGGCCGCCACCTGGGCATGTGCCATGACCAGGAATCAAACCAGGACTTTTCAGTCCATGGGATGAAGCTCAATCCATTGAGCCACACCAGCCAGGCAGCTTCTCCTTTCTCATTTGAGGCCTTGAGTTGCCGGTTTGCTCTCTTCTCCACAGAGGCATTACAGAATTATCCTGACATCATACAAGATGCAGACTAAAGAATTACTCATGCTTACTTCTAGTCCCCTTGTGTTATCCTAGGGAAATTATCTCTTGCAAATGGAGCATTCTTAACCTTACCATACCAGGTTCTCCTAGTGGCAGCCTGCTTTTAAGAGATTGTCAATAATAAATTGGTCAATAATTAATAGGTGTTTATTCACTTACTACTATATGCCTAGTACTGTGCAGTCTGCTGTGGAAGACTCAGAAGAAATATAAGGCATGGCCAATATATTAAAAACCCAGCCAATGGCTTCTAAAGTAGAATAAATTTTAAACTTCTTGTCATTACTTACAACCCACGAGGCCTTGCATGCCTGGCCTTTGCCTCCCTCCATTATCTCAGCTTCTACCAGTCTCCTTTTTTCCTGTGCTTCAGCTATGCTGGCTGAAGACACTGAGCTTAGTTCTACTTTAGAGCCATTGTGTTTGCTTTTCTCTTTGTCTAAAACAATCTTCCCCTGTACCTTCATATGGTTGGTTCTTTGTCATCAAGTGTTCTCTATTCACCCTACCTAAATACCCAGTTCCAGGTCACCGTCACATTATCTTGTTTTGATATCTTCATAATTCTTATAATAGGCAGAACTGGTCTTGTTTATCTACTTATTGTCTCTTTCTCCCTCTAGAATGGAAGCTGCACAAGAAATTTTGTTTCTTATTTTCTGTGTTATCCCAAGTGCCCAGAACAGCACTTTGTATCTAGCAAGTGCTCAAATAAATATTTATTGAGTGAATGAATGATTAAGTGCTAACATGTTGCCCAGCTAGGTAAATAAAATCATAGAGGTTCAGAAGCAGAGGAGAGAAATTAAAGAAAATTTTAAAGAGAAGGTGAGAGTTAAACTGAGAGATAGGTTTTTAAAAATAATGATTCAGAGTACATTTTATTGTTTTCAGATGTGATTAATCTTTATTTAGTGGCTCCTTTAACTTTTTGTCAGTTAATTATATTTAAAAAGCTTAAATACATCAATGGGACACCATTCAGGCAAGAAAATCCTTTGAACATTCAGAATAATTAGCCCTTTCCTAACTTTATCTGTTTACAAGCAATACTCTCGGTATTTGAGTCAACCCAAATTGATAAATTGATAACTAATCATCTGTTGACTAATTTTGAGCAGTAATGATTTCTCTGAATCTCAGGAGGGAATTGAATTAGCTCAGGAGTTACAGACACGAAGGCCTCCTGGGGCTAGATGGGTCATGCAAGGAGGACCTTGACAAACTGGAGTGTGCTTGGTACCATATGTGCCATACAGTAAATGTGGGCATGACATGGCCAGGTTTACCTTTTTTTTCCAGGATAAGTCAGATATCCAGATTTATAAATTTTTTTAAAAATTTTATTGAGTTTATTGAGGTGACACTGGTTAATATAACCATACTGGTTTCAAGTGTACAAATCAAAACATTCTCTGTCCAATGCATCGTGCTCTCACCACCCAAAGTAAAGTCTTTTTCTGTCCTCATTTATGCCCCCTTTGCCCGCTTTTACCTTCCCTACCCCCTTTTCCCTCAGGCTTTCACAAAACTGTTGTCCATTCTATGAGTCACATAGATATATTTTTTCCTTAATCCATTCACCTTCTTTCACCCAGCCCCCCAACCACCATCTCCTCTGACAGCTGTCCGTCTGTTCCTTAAATCCACACCTATGTTTCTATTTTGCTTATCAGTTTATTTTGTTCATTACATTCCACATATAAGTGAGATCATATGGTATTTGTCTTTCTCTGACTGGCTTATTTTACTGAACACAGGTTCATCCATGCTGTCTCAAAAGGTAAAATTTCCTTCTTTTTCACAATCAAGTAGTATCCCACTGTGTAAATACCACAGCTTTTTTTATCCACTCTATTAATGGGCAATTGGGTTGCTTCCAAATCTTGGCTATTGTAAATAGCACTTCAGTGAACATAGGGGTGCATATATTCTTTCAAATTAGTGTTTCATATTTCTTTAGATATATTCCCAGATGTGGGATCACTGGGTCAGAAAGCAGTTTTATATTCAATTTTTTGAGGAAACTCCATACTTTTTTCCACAGTGTTTGTACCAGTCTGCATTTTCATCAACAGTGCACCAGGGTTACCTTTTCAAATCCAGATTTTTATATAAAACTGCTTGATTTTTCAATGTTGGCAACTAATTTAAATAGTTTTAAAATACCACAGGGGCCCTGGCCAGTTTGGCTCAGAGGTTAGTGTTGGCCTGTGGACCAGAGAGTCCCAGGTTTGGTCCCACTAAGGGCATGTACCTGGGTTGTGGTTTGTCCCCACCCCACTTGGGGTCATATAGGTGGCAACCAGTTGATGTGTCCCTCTCACGTTGATGTTTCTCTCTCTCTCTTCCTCCCTCTCGCCCTCCTGCTCCATCTGAAGATAAATGCAAAAATGTCCTCGTGTGAGGATAAAAAAAAATAAATTAAATTAAATATCACAGGGACCGAATAAAACATGTCTACAAACTGAACTTGGCTCACACACCACTGCCCTGGCTTTCTAAGATTCCTTCCAACTTCTCAAATACCTCTAGTTTATTTATTTATTTTTTCAAGTTGACACAAAATCTGGATAAATATTAAAAACCCCATATTAACGTAGAAACCTTTTTTTAGATCAAAAGAAGACATTTTTCAAGTAAAATAAATTAATATTCAATGTGTACTTAAGTTCTGACCAATATACTAGATGTTTTGATAAAGTTGTTTACTATTTAAGCACAGAACAAGGAGAGCCAGCAAACTAAAGAAAGGAGAGTACATTAGCTGATGTTTTAAGGCCTGGATGGAGAAGAAATGGACAGACTAACCTCTATAGATGAGGGGTTGGTGTGAATTTATGTCTAGTGCAAATAACAAAATTCATCCAGAACTTTAACAGCAAGTCTTTCAGAACATTTTCATCATATTGGATCAGATTCTCAGTTCATTAAAGAAAATAGGAAATTAATACCAGCACTTAGGAATTTTCCAGGTCCTCTAGCAAAAGAACTACACAAAACTACCCATTCATCCAAGAAGCATATTAGATATTTTCACTATTACCTGACAAGTTTCTAGAAGAACCAAAGTAAGCAGTTTTATATTAACTTTCCTCAGATAGTACTGTGGCAGAAATTCAGTTGGTGGGAAGAGACAAAGTGCATGCACTTGAAGGATTAGAAAATGACTGTTTAATGCACAGTCTGTGGGTGCTGGCCCAGCAGAGTCACCTCCAAAGGCTGAGCCCCAAGCCCATGTTCCAGCCACCTTTTATACATGATAAGCTTCTGGGTATTTGGGAGCTTTCTAGTTCTGCTGTAGTTTAGGCAGTTGGCAGATGTAAGGGGATTACAAAAGCCAGGGGCAGGGTCTCTGCAGAAGGCTTGCCTTCTCGTTCCCACATCTTGATTCTCAAGCTACTCCTGGCAGACTTAGAGAACATCTTGGACAGGGAGTTCCCTTAGTGCTGCATGAAGATGAGGGCAGGAGCAACAATCTCTCTGACTGCTTCCTGATGAATAGGGGTGTTGAAGGGGAGGGACGCAGCAACTAGAGTTCTTCACTATCCAGAGGAGAGTAGTTGGGGGTCCTTATTTGAAGAACCATTTGGAGCTTTATTGTTTCTAAGCAAGAGGAAATAAAACAGGTTAGCATGTTGAGAATACAAGGGCCAAACAGGAGCACTATAAAAAGCATTAAGAGAGGACCAGCTAATGGGAGTACCCAAGATGCCCAGTTCCATATGTTACTCCAGGAACTCCAAGATTCTGATAATTCCTGTCTTTTGTAATTTGTTCCTTTAACAGCTGGGCCATGTCTTTAACTATTCCTGATTGATTAACATAAAAGCAACATTGCTCATTTAAGAAGAGGTATATCCCTCCCTTTCCAGTAATCAGTAGGTCTAACCCCCTTTTATTTTGTAATACTATTGCTGCTAATGAGTCTACTTGATCTTGTAAGGCTACTAAGGATACAGAGTCCAGTGCTGGGATCAGTCCAGAAGGTGATGACCCTCAATTCTACTGGCAGAGTCCTCAGGCGCTTGCCACAGATCGATCAGCAGGTTTCACTGTCCTCTTAAGGGAGACCTGTAGAGGACTGTTCTGGCTGGTGGTCACTCTCCAGGCAGGTTAGTTGTCATGTGGCAGGTGAGCTGCCTTCTCCCATGAGTAGTGGATCTAGGTACTCAGACCTGCAACCTTGAGAGCTGTGGGAGCGGTTAGTATAACTAAATAGGGCCCTTTCCAGGTTAGTGTGAGGGGTTCCCTTTCCCAGTCTTTTATCCAGACTTGGTCCCCTGGTCTGTCGGGGTATATAGTTATTCACAGAGAAATGGGTATTCTATCAGTTACCCACTTATGTACTTCAACAATGGTTTTCCCTAGTCCTTGTAGTTGTTTTTGAATTGCCAAATTTCCCAGTTCTTTTATATCCCCATTTAATTTGATCAGTGTGCGGGGGTGTCCCATGTAAGATTTCAAAAGGGGAGAACCCTATCTTTGCCTGAGGGATACAACATACTTGCAGGAGAGCTAGGGGCAGTATATCAGTCCAGGGCAGGTTGGTTTCTTGACATAGTTTTGCCATAGTCTGCTTAAGGGTCTGATTCATGCATTCTACTTTCCCTGAGCTCTGGGGCCAGTAGGCCATGTGAAAATTCCATTGGATGCCTGGAGTTTTAGCTACCTGCTCTACTATTTCTGCTATGAAGGCTGAGCCATTGTCTGATCCTATAGTCAGTGGCATTCCATATCTCGAGATGATGTCTCTCAGTAGAGCTTTGGTTACTTCTCTTGCCTTTTTTGTACACGTAGGGTAAGCTTCAACCAAGCCCGAGAAAGTACAGATGAAAATCAGGAGATATTTATTTTTTCTACTGAGTCCTATTTCCGAGAAGTCTACCTCTAGATCTTCAAAGGGTGCTTGGCCACAGTGCTGGATCCCAGTGGGCCTGGTGTGACCTTGTCTGGCATTGTTTTGAACACAGAGGAGATAGCATTAGGAACCAAGGCACAGAGGGATGGAAGTTAAGCAATCAGGTAGTACTGGCTTAATAAGGCTTCTAGGGCAGTTTTCCCCAGATGGGTGAGTTTGTGTTGTTGGAGGACTAACTGATGGGCTAATTGTTCTGGCACATAGATTCTGTGGTCTGGGAGTATCCACCATCCTTCCTTCGTTATATTCCTCCCCTCCTGTTGTGCCTATTCTTCTTTCTTGGCCATGTATTTTGGGGTTGCAGGTAGTTCTGGAGCCAGCATAATTTTTGATGGGGCTGTCTGTTCTCCTGCAGCTTGTTTAGCTCCAGCGCCTACCCGATAGCTTTCTTCGGACACTGAGTCTCTTCTCTTTTGGTGTCTCTTGCAGTGGATGACTGCTACCTCTCTTGGTTCCCAGACCACCTCCAACAATTTTAGAAATACACCTTGGTTTTTTAACTCCTTTCTTCCCTGCAGTAAGGATCCCTCTTTCCCTGTATATAGCCCCATATATATGTAGGGCGGCAAAGGCACAGTGCGAGTCATTATATATGTTGGCCCGCTAATACTTGATGAGTTCTAATGCCCTCACCAGGTCCTATAGTTCTGCTCTCTGGCCAGACCATCTTTCAGGGAGGGCCCTTGCTTCTAGTCTCAAAATCTGAAACTACTGCATACCCGGCATATCCTTTGCTCTCATTCATGTAACTACTACCATCTGTGTATAGCTGCTTTCTTGATTAGCAGTGTGGTGGCCACTAAGACCCTCAGAGAGGGTGGCCAAACTCTGCAACTGGGTCAGTTTGCTTTGAAAGGTAAGCTACTGATCTCTGCCAAGGCCCAAATTCCTGGGTGAGGACTACCAGGAACATCTGGGATTTCTAAGGCTGGTGTATCTGTGAGCTTGTTCTTTATAGTTGTAAATGCTTTCTCTTGATCAGGGCCCAGACAAGGGGTGCCTTTTCTTCTCCTTTCAGGGCCTCATATAAGGTTTTTGGCAGTTCTGAAAATCTGGGTATCCATTTTCTACAGAACCCTGCTGCTCCCAGGAATTCTTGAATCTGTCGACAGGAAGTGGGAACCAGAATAGTGCAGGTTGCCAGTTTCATTTTGGCCCCTAGCATTCATTTGCCTTGGGAGATCTTGAAGCCTAAGTCTGGCCAGCAGCAGTTGAGTGGAGCAGAAGTTCCTGGTTTTCCTCACTGGCAGTTGGGGTGCTCATTTTTTTGCCTCCTCCATGCCCCCACTGGGGATTGGGCCCAAAATCTGGGCATGTGCCCTGACCAGGAATTGAATTGGCAACATCTTGGTTCATGGGTTGACCCTCAATCACTGAGCCACACCAGTTGGGCTGAGGGCAGGAGGGAAGCCAGCAACAGCAGGAGCAGCTGCACCAGCCCAAGGAAGGTCACAGTGGGGAGCAGCAGATGGGGTTGGGCTCCCCACAGCCAGATGCCCATCTAGCCTCTCTTGGGATGCGGGTCTGACTGGGAAATCGCAGGGTGCTGAAGCTGGGAGGGACTGAGGCCATCTGGGAACCATGTCTTTTACACCCTGACTTTGTGGAAAACTCCTCTGCAGCCTGGGGCTCAGACTAGCACCAGGGTCAGAGGAGAGTTTCAGAGGGACTTGGGGCCTTCAGACGAGATGAAGAAAACTTGCCCCTTAGCTTGGGAGAAGTACCTAGTGGCCTGGCTACTGCAAACCCTTTCTCATGCATTTTTGTCTCTCCCTGCCAATGTCTCCCGCAGCTTCTCTGGCCTCTCTCTGTCTGCCCCAAACTCTAGCTTTGCCTCTGTGCCTTTGTCTGTCTCTCTCCTGCCCTCTCCCATGTCTCTGTTCTGTGGGTCTCCCTGAGGCTTTCTTATCAGGTAAGGCCTCTTGTGCCGAGGCTTCTATGTCTAGATGTCCACCTGGCTCCTGGTTCTGAAGCCACTTTCTGGCTTCTTGATAATCCATTACAGAAGACCCAGGTGGGGTGATGAATAAGGAAGACTGATCTCCCACTCTTGTAGGGTCTTATCAAGGCCCAGTCTCTGTGGACCCCTTGTCTCCCACAGTGGTAAATGAGATGGATGGAGGTGAGCTGGCGGGCAGGTGAAGTTTGCCATCTTTAGGTAGCGGGGCTTATGGCAGTGACAGTAGAAGGGCCTCTTCCAAATTCCCTTGTAATATAGAAGGCTGCTTTATTCACCATGAAGTCTTCTTTTCACCTTGTGCCATAAGGACCTTACACTGTCCCTGACTAGTAACAAAGAATTGGACCCAAGGAGGTCTGATTTAGGTTATTTCCAACCACTGGTCTATGTAGGAAAATTGGTCAGATGGCCAAATTCTCTGGTGACTACCCTACACACAGCCTGGACTGTGGGGACATCAAGAGTGCTTTTAGGGGGCCATTCCACACCAAAGGTGGGCCTTTCTATTCATAGAGGGTGCAAGCTTTTCCAGGGGTCAATTTGACCCCATAATCTCCTGAGAACCCCTTTATAAAATTCCTTTTTATAATCCTCACCTGAGGCCTTTTTTGCATTTATCTTCAGATACAGCAGGAGGGAGAGAGGGAGGAAGAGAGAGAGAGAAACATCAATGTGAGAGAGACACATTGAATGGCTGCCATCCACAGGACCCCAACTGGGGCTGGGGACAAACTGTAACCGATACGTGCCCTTAGTGGAAACAGAACATGGGACTCTCTGGTCTGTGGGCTGACGCTCTAACTGCTGAGCCAAACCGGCCAGGGCTATGAAATTCTTTGTCATATGTTACAGAACAGTGGATTTAGAGGAACTTCACCCCATAATGATACCTAAGATGATTAAGCAAACCTCCCAGTGAATGATGTCATGAGACACCATTCTATCTGTCTGGCCACTCCCCTCGTGGGGACTTAGGCACCTCTTGGCATTGGCAGGTCAGTATAAGCCCCTGACTGGGATCAGATTTGCTGGTGGAGACAATATCCCCAAGACCCTGATACTGCCCTTAACTGTATGAGGTCACTACGGACACACAGGTTGAGACTCACACAGGCTCCATAATAGGCATTGTGGAGCACGGTCACTCATACACACAATCACACAGAATTTAAACTTTCCACCCAGGAATTCCATATCCTGTGTGGCATCTATGCCGCCTGGGAGGTGATTAAGCTCCCCTTCCACCTTAAAAATGGACCTGAATTCAGTCCTGGGTCTCCAGGGACACTTACCGATCTGATGTCCTGTCAAACTTTTCTATCCTCCCTAGAGTCCATTCGAGCACAGCGTTGGTTAGCTATAGTCAGTCCTGGTGAGGGTCAGGCTCCAGTGAAATCACCAGTGGTGTGCCTTCCTTTTCGTCACGAGGGCCCAGAATTAGTGGCACCTTCCTGCTGACTTCTGACAATGGTGGCTCAAGGGGCCAGCATGGCTGTCAGCTTCCCAGCCAATGCACCAAAATGTTGTGGCAGAAATTTGGTCAGCAGGAAGAGACAGAATGCATGCACTTGGTGGATTAGAAAATGATTGTTTAATGTGCACTGGTGCAGGGTCCCTGCACAGCCTAAGTGGGTCGTCTGCAGAAGACTTGCTTTGTCAATAGGATGGGATTGGCTTGAAATTTTTATGATAATAATAAATCCATCAGTGAAGTCTATTGTTTACACATTACCAAAACATACTAATGGGATACTTTTCTAAGCTTTATTACTGTGAAGACCATTTTAAAACATTGGGACCCCTGAAAACAACAAACTAAACATATTAACAACCTTTGATTTTAAACCTACAGTTTGATCAGGGTGATTTTTAACCTCTTATTCAAAAGTTTATGGTAACAATCTGAAAATAAAATTAAGAAAATTTCCATTTATGATAGCATCAAAAAGAATAAAATACTTAGAAATAAATTTAATAAACGAGGTGTAAAATTTGTATAAAACATTGTGCAAAGAAATTTAAAAATACCTAGATAAATGAAAAGACATTCCACTTTCATGGAGCAGAAGATTTAGTATGGCAAAAAGATTTAAGATAGCAGTACTCTTCAACTGATCTACAAATTCAATGTAATCATTGTCAAAAGTCCAACAGCCTTTTTGTAGAAATGGCAAAGCCCATCCTCAAATTCATTTGGAATTACAATGGGTCCCAGATAGCCAAAACAATACTAAAAAATGAAGAGTAAAGTTGGGAGACTCACATTTCCCAATATAAATGCTTGTTACAAAGCTACAACAATCAAAACACTGTGGTACTGGCATAAGGATAGACATACAGGATAATGGAATGGAATTGAGAGTCAAGAAATTAACTCATACATCTACAATCAACTTATTTTTATCAAGGGTGCCAAGCTCATTCAATGGGGAAAGAATAGTCTGACAAGTGGTGCTGAGACAACTGGATAACACATGCAAAAGGATGAAGTTGGACCTCTACCTCACATCATATACAAATATTAACTCAAGATAGATCTAAGATGAAATTGTAAGAATTAAGCTATAAAACTCTTGGAAGATAATAAAGAATTAAATTTTGGTGACTTTGGGTTAGGCAAAATCTACTTTGATAATGCACAAGTGACAAAATAGATAAATAGGACTTGATTAAAAATATCAACTTTTGTGCTTCAAAGGGCACCATCAAGAAAGTGAAAAAAATAACCTAGAATTATAAGAAAACACCTGCAAATTATGTATCTGGGAAAGTACTTGTACATAAATTACATAAAGAACACTTACAACTCAATAATAAAAAGACAACCCAATTAAAAATTACTTGAACAGACATTTCTCTAAAGAAGGCATACAAATGACCAATAAGAACATGAAAAGATGCTCAAAATAGTTCATTATTAGTAAAATACAAATTAAAACCACAATGAAAGAGTAGATATTAAAAATTCTCATCACAAGGAAAAGAAACTGTAAGTATGTAAGGTAATGGTTGTTAGTTAAATGCATTGTGCTAATCATTTTCTAATGTGTACATGTATCAAATAATTATGTTGCACACCTTACACTAATACAATGTTATATATCAATTATATCTTAATAAAATGGGAGAAATAAAGTAAAACAATCATTTAAAAAAACAAAGTAACAAATGTTGGAAAATGATGTGGAGAAACTGTAAACCTTATACACTGTTGGTGGGCATGTAAAATGATGTAATCATAATGGAAAACAGCATGGAAGTTCCTCAAATTTTAAACATGGAATTATCACATGACGCACCAATTCCACTTCTGAGTATATAACCAAAATATTTGAAAGCAGGGGTCTCAAAAAGTTATTTGTATGCACACATTCATAGCAGTATTATTCACAGTAGCCAAGAAGTGGAAACAACCAAGTGTCCATCAATGAGTGAATGGATAAGCGAAATGTACTATGTACATAATATGTAATAGTATTCAGATTTAAAAAGGAAGGAAATTCTGATGCATGCTATAACATGGATTTGACCTTGAAGACATTATCTTAAGTGAAATAAGCCAATCACAAAAGAAAAATACTGTATGATTCCATTTATATGAAGTACCTAGAATAGTCAAGTTCATAGAGACAGAAAGTATAATGGTGGTTGCCAGATGCTGGGGAGAGGGGAGAATGGAGAGTTAATGTTCAGTTGGTACAGTTTCAGTTTAACAATATGAAAAGCATTTTGGAGATAGATGGTGATAATAGTTGTACAACAATGTGAATGTACTTAATGCCACTAAACTGTACACTTAAAATTATTAAGCTGATCAACTTTATTTTTGAGTATTTTACACAATTAGGAAAAAATTTAAAAGTTGGCAAAAAAAAATGTCCTTAGGGTCTTTGAGGAAGATGGCGGTGGGCAGGATCAGAGGGAGGGTGGGTGTGTGAGAGAGTGAGCAAGTGAGAGAGTATGTGATTGGATGTGGGTGTGGACGAGCAACCTCAAGGAGTACAGAAACATGGAGCAGAAGATCCTGTGCTATGGACAGGGAGCAGCCATCTATTGCAGTAAGTGGCTCATCAGGATGCTTTTCCCTGCACTGCCGGGAGGCCCCACCATTGTGGAAGATCCCTGGTCTTTTCTGGGAGAAGGTAGTGAGAGTGGATAGGGCCCAGAAACCTGAGCCCACCAATTCACCTTGCACCATCAAACCAGTGGACCCTGCTATGTCAACACAGACCAGTGCACAGTAGCAGCACTGCCGAGGTGCCTGCAGGGGAAACCACAAGTTGCTGGGAGTCCAGTACCATTACCCACAACAGCAGCAGCCTGATCAGAGCTCAGACACACCACCAGCAACAGAGGCTCAGGAGCAGACATCCATCCCCAGAAAGCAGCAGCACAAATCTGCAGCTGAGACTCATCCTCAAAAGCATCAGAAAAGGTTGAGCAGGAGCTGAGCCCCACTGGGCAGCAGTGCTTCCCAGCTACCAGCGACAAGACCAGGGGCTCCCGTGGGGCCTAGGCAATATCGCTGCCTGTGGCACTGGCGGGGAGTGTGGCTTCAGTGGGGCCTGTATGATACAGCAGACTGCAGCACCAGTGGGGAGCGTGGCTTCAGTGGGGTCCCTGAAATACAGCTGCCTGAAGCAACAGTAGGAAATGCAGCTTCAGTGGGGCCCATGTGATCCAGCACCAGCGCCTATCAGGACAGACCAATACCAGCTGCTAGGAGTCAGTGTTCCAGGACCCACAGCAGGCAAGAGGCGTCATGCACCAGAACAGTCTGGGAAGCACAGCAGCCTTATTTGATACACACTGACCTGCCTACACATCCCAACATCCCTCACCAGGTCTAGAACTACCAGAAGGCTAAAATGTGGAAACAAAGAAACAACACCCAAGTGAAAAAAAGGAAAAATCACCAGAAAAAGAACTGTATAAAATGTAAGCAAGCAATTTGTCAAATAAAGAATTCAAAGCAATTATTTTAAGGGTGCTCAAACAATTCGGTGAGAACTACAAGCAACTTAATGAGAATTATAGAGAGCTCACTGGGAACTACATCACCTTAAAAACAGAGGTAGAAGCTATGAGAAAGAATCAAGAGGAAATAAAGAATGACATAGCTGATATGAAAAATACCAAAGAATGGCATAGCTGATATGAAAAATACCTTAGAATAGTGGTTCTCAACCTTCCTAATGCTGTGACACATTAATACAGTTCCTCATGTTGTGGTGACCCCCAACCATAAAATTATTTTTGTTGCTACTTTATAACTATAATTTTGCTACTGTTATGAATCATAATGTAAATATCTAATATGCAGGATATATTTTCATTGTTATAAACTGAACAGAATTAAAGCATAGTGGTTAATCACAAAAACAATATTTAAATATATATTGTGAAATATTTATTTCTAATTAAAAATAAATAAAATTTTGTCTTGAATCATGGGTAACAGTCTTACAACAGTAAACTACATTGCTACATTTTGCAAAACTATGCATAAAAGGCCAACGTCAGTGCAAAGGTTGAGATTGCTTCTTTCTCACCAGATCAGCAATTCTTGGGGCAGTCTATGCAAGAGCATAATGAAGATCATCTTCCACAACAAGTCTACTTCTGTATTTAGACTTGATAACCAACAAGCTGGAAAATTCTTTTTCACAAAGATATGTTGTTGGAAATGGAAGAAGAAGGTGTGATACAGTCTCAGATAGAACAGGATATGACTGCAAACACTTGATCCAGAATTTTGTAACTGGTAATGTAGATAAATCAGTTCTCGCTGCATCACTGTTAATAAGTTCAATGAACTCCTCTTGTGCTGTCTCAGGAACATCTTCAACTTTGACTGTGAGTGGGCTTCTGGCAAGTGTAAATGGGGTGTCAGGCAGATTTGAAAAGTATAATGAAATTTTGTCTACAAGCATGTGCAAGTGTTCTTTCACAGAAATTATCATCGTGATCCTTTTGTCTGGTTCAATGTCATGTTCCTCAAAGAAAGAAGATAAGAAAGGCAACAGGTAAGTTGTATTTTCATCCAATTTTTTTTTTTTTTTTTTTTTTTTTTTTTTTGCCAAAGCTGAAGTTTCATTTGGAATGATCAGATCTTTTCAGACAAATTGAGGCATATTGCATTTGGTCCTTGCAGTGATAAATTTAACTCATTCAAGATGGCAAAGATGTCAACCAAGTAAGCTATTTTCTGAAGTTCACTTTTATTGCTGAAAGGTGTTTTAAACAGCGGTCTTGCTTTCTGATTAAAAAATGTTTTGAGTTCATCATGAAGCTCAAAAACACGTTTTAAAACTTTTTCTGTTGACAACCATCTCACTAGTGTAAAATAGCAGAGCACTGTTTGGCACATCCAACTCGTTGAACAGTTGCAAAAACAGTCAACTGTTTACAATGCTCACCTTTACAAAACTGACAGAACTTTTGGTGCTTTTCATTACTTCTTGTAACTCTTGTGGCAGCATCTTTGTTGCTAATATTTGACAGTAAATCATACAGTGAGTTCTGACGACTTTTGGTGACTCATTCAGTACCAAATGTTGAAATCCAAATTGACATTCTAGCATAGCTAGGACACCATCTATGCAAATACCACAAACCCTTCCCAAGGGATTTATGTCTTTCAGAAATGAACCAACTGTGTCAAATATATCATGTGCAGTAGTTGTTGTTTCAAGAGGTTTGCAAAAAAGGAACACCTTTAAAGTCACCATCATTAGTATACCTCACATAAACCAGTAACTGTGAACAGTCTGCAACATTTGTAGATTCATCAAGCTGGATGCTAAATATTGGAAGTGGAGCAGATTTAATTCCCTGAATTACCTGATCAAGAATATCAGCAGACACATTATCTACTCTTCTGCAGACAGTGTCGTTAGATAAGGAAATTGCACTCAATTTTGTAACAAATTCATCTCCGATCATAACTCGAACAATGTCTTTGGCCACTGGCAACAGTAAATCCTCAGAAATGGTGTGAGGTTTCATAGCTCTGGCAATTCTGAGTGCAACCAAATATGAAGCTTCAATGGCTGCTATGTTTTGTTTATGATACTTGCCACCAGTGTCAAGTCTGGCTTTCTTGAGCCCATCAGCTTTGCTTCTAAAATAGTTGGTATCCTTGCCAGCAAAGCTTGGATGCTTGCTCTCAAAATGGCATTTTAGTTTGCTTGGCTTCATAGATCCAGCTGATAGAACTTCACAACAAATAACACATTGTGGTTTCTCAATTTCTGCTGTAATTATTGAGGTAAAACCATACTGTAAAAAATCTTCACTATATTTTATTTTCTTAATGTTCTTCTCTACACAATCTATTGTCATGGGATGGTTTGCTAATGAAAATAATATATAACAATAGCTTTAATAATACAAAAGATGATACATGGCACAGTTTAGTCAATACAGTTCATTAAAGTTTCCTATGATTTACCATTCTCTGTGTTGTTGTTTTTACATACCTGTTACTCTCACAAGGGGACAGTATTCACATCAACCACAGCTGAATATAAAAAGACCAATCAGCATCCAGATTAAGTTTCCATGGTACAGATGTTGTGGGTTTTTTTTTGTTTTTTTGTTGTTGTTGTTTTTTTTTTGCAGTAGTTGATGATTTTACAGTACATGATTTTACATTTACCCAGTAATTATAATTCATGAAGTGTCATTTTACCTCCAATACGGCTGCTTTCAACACAGTAGCTGCTTTTAACAGAGTAGCTTCTTTCTACACATAGCTGCTCTCTACACATGTGTGACGGGTCTGCATAAGTACATTATGGTGTCAACCCTGTCACATACACCTGTATTTGTATGGGATGCATTTGATGGGGTTGATGCAATGATGTCATCATACTGGGTACTTGTATGTGGGCATATCTGTATGTAGGTAGATCCACCTGGAACGGATAGAGGAGCGGTGTCTTGGTTCCTAAGACCATCAGAAAATACATATTTTTGATGGTCTTAGGAGACCCCTATGAAAGGGTCATTTGACTCCCAAAGGGGTTGTGACCCACAGGTTGAGAACTGCTGCTTTAGATGGACATAATGGTAGATTAGAAGGAGCTAAAAACAAAATCAGTAAGTTAGAGGACAAGGTAAAAAAAAATGCCCAAATAGAGCAGCAAATGTAGAAAAAAAATAAAAAATAGGAGGAGAGTTTAAGGGAATTTTGGGACAACACAAAGCATGACACCATTCCCATTATAGGGGTACCAGAAGGAGAAGAATCAGAAATGAATAGAGAACCTGTTTGAAGAAATAATGACAGAAATCTTCCCTAATTTGGTGAAAGAAAAAGTCACACAAGTCCAGGAAGCACAGAGTCCCAAGCAAGATGAATCCAAAAGTCCCACAGCTAGATCCATCAGAATTAAAATGGAGAACATTAAAGACAAAAAGAGAATCTTAAAAGAAGCAAGAGAGAGACAGAACGTTACCTACAAGGAACTTATCATTAGACTGTCAGCTGATTTTTCAGTAGAAACACTGCAGTCCAGAAGGGAATGGAATAAGTGTACAAAGTAATAAAAGGCAAGGATCTGAATCCAAGACTACTCTATACAGCAAGGCTATCATTTGAAATTGAGAGTGAGATAAATAGCTTCACCAACAAAAAAAGCTAAAGGAATTTACCACAACCAAACCAGCACTGCAAGAAATGCTAAAGGGACTGCTGTAAAAAGAAGAAATAAAAAGAGAGAGAGAGGAACACAAACATAAAATAAAAATGGCAACTAATAAGAATCTATCAATAATAACCTTAAATATAAATGACTTAAATATCCCCAATCAAAATACATGGGGTAGCCCTGGCCAGTTTGGCTCAGCGGTTAGAGCGTCCTCCTGTGGTCCGGAGAGACCCGGGTTCGGTTCCTGCTAAGGGCATGTACCTCGGTTGCAGTTTGTCCCCGGCCCTGGTTGGTCGTGCGGGTGGCAGCCATTCAATGTGGCCCTTTCACATCGATGTTTCCCTCTCTCTCTCTTCCTCTCTCTCCCTCCCACTCTGTCTGTACAAAAAATGGAAAAATGTCCTCGGATGAGAATAAAAAAAAAAAAAAAATACACGGGGTAGCTGATTGGCTAAGAAAACACAATCCATATATATGCTGTCTACAAGAGACCCACCTCACAACAAAAGACTCACACAGGGTGAAAGTGAAGGGATGGAAAAATTTTTTTCTAGGAAAATGTAACTAAAAAAAGAGCTGGTGTAGCAATACTCATATCTGATATTATAGACTTCAAAATGAGGGCCGTAATAAAAGACAGAGAAGGTCACTACATAATATTAAAAGGAACAAGTACATCAAGAGGATATAACTCTGGTAAACATATATGCACCAAACACAGGAGTACCAAAATATGTTAATAAAAAAAAAAAAAACCTTCTGGAGAATTTCACAAAAGAAACCAATAACAATACAATCATAATGTGTGGCTTTAACACCCCACTGACACCACTGGATAGATCTTTTAGACACAAAATTAACAGGGATACACATTTTTAGATCACCAACAAGATCAGCTGGACTTAATGGATATTTACAGAACATTTCACCTCAAAGTTGCAGAATATATGTTCTTCTCAAGTGCACACAGGACATTCCTGAAGATAGACCACATGTTAGGAAACAAAGTAAATCTCCACAAATTCAAGAAGACTGAAATCATATCAAGCATCTTCTCAGATTACAATAGCATAGAACTAGAACTCAATTACAGAAAAAACATTCAAACTCATGGAGACTAAATAGCATGTTATAAAACAATGAGTGTGTTACCAAGGAGATCAAGGAAGAAATTAAAAACTTCCTGAAAACGAATGAAAATGAACACACAACACAAAATGTAGGAGACGCAGTGAAACCAGTCCTGAGAGGGAAGTTCATAGCACTACAGGCCTACCTCAAGGGACAAGAAAAATTCCTAATTGACTTTCTAACCTTTCAACTCAAAGAACTAGAAGGTAAACAAACAAACAAACAAAAAAACCCAGAGTAAGTAGAAGAAAAGAAATAGTGAAGGTCAGCAACCTTGAGAAAGAAGGATAAAGTAGGAGGGATCACAATACTAGATATCAGGTTATACTACAAAGCCATAGTAATCAAAACAGCCTGGTAGTAGCACAACAACAGGCATATAGATCAATGGAACAGAACAGAGAACCCAGAAATTGACCCAAATCATTATGCTCAATTAATATTTGACAAAGGTGGAAAGAGCATACAATGGAGTAAAGACAGCCTTTTCAATAAATGGTGTTAAAAAAATTGGACATCTACATGCAAAAAAAATGAAACTAGACCACCAATTCACACCATACACAAGAATAAACTCAAAAATGAATAAAAGACATAAATGTGACCAAAGAGTCCATAAAAAATCCTAGAAGAAAATGCAGGCAACAAAATTTCAGACATCATGTGCAGCAGAATTTTCACTGATACAATGCCTAAGGCAATGGAAACAGAGGAAAAAATGAACACATGGAACTACATCAAACTAAAAGCTTCTGTACAGCAAAAGAAAAAACCCTCAAAATGGAACAGGAACCCATTATACGGGAGAGCATAATTGCCAACGATACATCAGATAAGGGGCTAATTTCCAAAATATATAGAGTACTCATACAACTCAACAAATGGAAGACAAATAATCCAATTAACAAATGGGCAGAGGACCTAAATAGACACCTCTCCAAACAGGACATACAAATGGTCAAGAGACATATGAAAAAATGCTCAATGTCACTAATCAGAGAGATGCAAATTTTTAAAAAAACTATGAGGTATCACCTCACACCTGCCAGAATGACTGCCATCAACAAATCATCAAACAACAAGTGCTGGCGAGGATGTGGAGAAAAGGTGACTCTAGTACACTGCTGGTGGGAATGCACACTGGTGCAGCCACTATGGAAAACAATATGGTGTTACCTCAAAAAACTAAAAATTGAACTGCCATTTGATCCAGTGATCTCACTTCTGGGAATATACCCTAAGAAGTTTGAAGCATCAAGGAGAAAAAATATAGGTACCCCTATGTTCACAGCAGTACTATCTATAATCGCTAAGATCTGGAAACAGCCCAAGTGTTCATCAATAAATGAATGGATAAAAAACCTGTGGTACATATACACAATGGAATTCTATGCAGCTGTAAGAAAGAAAAAAACTCTGATCTTTTAATATCGCATGGAGTGATCTGTAGAGCATTATCCTTAGCAAAATAAGCCAATCAGAGAACGTCAAATATCACATGATCTCACTTATTTGTGGAATATAATGAACAAAACAAGCTGAGCAATAAAATAGACTCAGAGACATGGAAGTGGGGTGCAGACTGACAAACCTCCAAAGAGGTGGATGTGGGGGGAGGGAGGAGATAAACCACAGAAATTATACGCATGTATGTATAAACAAGGACATAGACAATAATGCTGGGGGGTGGGATTGGGAGGAGGGTGTCAATGGGGGTAATAAAAGAAATATTTTTAACAAAAATGAATAAAAATATAAAGTAAAATAAAAATTGGCAAAATATCTAAATAGATATTTTTCTAAGAAACATATATAAATGGCTAATAATCATGTGAAAAGATGCTCATTAGCCACCAGGGAAATGAATATCAAAACCATAATGAGATAGCACATCAGACCTACTAGGATGGCTGTAATAAAAAAGACAGACAATAATTAGTTTTCTGCCCTGGCTGGTGTGGCTCAGTTGGTTACGCATCATTCTGTGCACCAAAAGATTGTTGGTTCAATTCCTGGTCAGGGCACATGCCTGGGCTCGATCTCCAGTAGGGGAGTTGCAGAAGGCAGCCTATTGATATTGCGCTTTTATTAATTTTATTTGTTTTTCTCACCTGAGGACATTTTTACATTTTTTGTTCAAATAGAGTGGGAGTGAGAGAGAGGAAGAGAAAGAGAGAGAGAAACATCGATGTGAAAGGGATACATCGAGTGGCTGCCACCCGCACAACCCAACCAGGGCTGGGGACAAACTGCAACTGAGGTACGTGCCCTTAGCGAAACCACTGAGCAAAACTGGACAGGGCTGATGTGCTTTCACACCAATGTTTCTCTCTCTCTCCGTTTCCTTTCCTCTCCCTAAAAATCAATAAACATATATATTTTTTAAATTAGTATTTGCAAAACTGTGGACAAATTAGAACCTTTGTATATTACTGGTGAAACTGTAAAATGGTGCAGCCATTTTGGAAATTGCTTGTTGATTCCTCAAAAAGTTTAACATATCCACAGCAATCACACAAAAAGAGGAAATAAAAGGCATCTAAATTGTAAAACTGTCATTATTTGTAGATTATATGATATTGTATATAAAGAATATATGATATCTTTATTGTATGAATAAAAGGCCTTAAAGATTTCACACACAAAAAAAAAACTAGAACTGATAAATGAATCCAGTGAAGTAGCAGGATACAAAATAAATATTCAGAAATCAGTTTCATTTTTATATATCAGTAATGAACTTTCAGAAATGGAAACTAAGAAAACAATCCCTTTTACAACTGGATTTTAAAATATACCTAGGAATAAATTTAACCAAGTAGGTAAAAGATCTGTACTCAGAAAGTTATGACAGTGAAGAAATGGAAGAAGATATCAATAAATGGAAGCATATGCCCTGCTCATGGATGGGAAGAATTTACATCATTAAAATTTCTATACTACCCGAAGTAATCCTTAGATTCAATGCAATTTCTATCAGAGTACCAATGGTGTTTTTTACAGAATTAAAACAAATAATCCAAAAATTTATATGGAACCACAAAAGATTTTGAACAGCCACAGCAATCTTGAGAAAGAAGAATAAAGTTGCAGGAATCACAATACCTGATATCAAACTATATTACAAGGCCATAGTAATCAGTACAGCATGGTTCTGGCATAAAAACAGACATATAGATCAATGAAACACAATAGAGAGCACGAAAATAAACCCATGCCTAATGTTCAATTAATATATGACAAAAAAGGCAAGAATATACAATGAAGTAAAGAGAGTCTATTCAATAAATGGTGTTGGGGAAATTAGTCAGATACATCCAGATAAATGAAACTAGACCACTTTCTTACACCATACACAAGAATAAACTAAAAATTGATTAAAGACTTAAATGTAAGATTCAAAACCATAAACCTCCTAGAAGAAAACATAGGCAGTAAAATCTTGAACATTTCTCTTAGCAATCTTTTTTCTGCTGTATCTTCTCAGTCAAAGAAAACAACAAAATAATAAACTAAAATGTTTTTGCACTGTAAAGGAAACCATCAACAATACTAAAAATTAACCTACTAAATGGATGAAGATATTCACCAATTATACATTCTATGAGGGGTTAAAATCTAAAATTTACATAGAATCCATAACACTCAACATCAAGGAAAGCTGAAACAATGCAATGAAAAAATGGACAAAGGGCACAGGTGGTGTAACTCAGTGGCTGAGTTTCGAGTCATGCACCAAGAGGTCGCCGGTTCGATTTCCAGTCAGAGCACATGCCCAGGTTGTGGGCCTGATCCCCAGTAAAGGGAATGCAGGAGGTGGCCAATCACTGTTCTCTCTCATTGATGTCTCTATCTCTCTCTTTCCCCCTTTCTCTCTCTCTAAAATCAATAAAGAAAAAATATTTTTTAAAATGAACAAAGGACTTGAATAGACACTTCTTCCAAGAGGACATACAGATAACCAATAGATATATGAAAAGATGTTCAACATCATTAATCATCAGAGAAATTCAAATTAAAAGCACAATGAGATATCACCCCACACCTGTCATAATGGCTATCATCAATAAATCAACAAACAACAAGTGTTAGCAAGGATGTGGATAAAAGGGAACCCTCATGCACTGTTCGTGGGAATGAAGATTGGTTCAGCCACTATGGAAAATATTATGGAAGTTCCTCAAAAAATGAAAAATGGAACTGCCTTATGACCCAGTGATTACATTTCTGGGAATATATCCAAAGAAATCCAAAACACTGATTTGAAAGAATATGTGCACCCCTATGCTCATTGCAGCATTATTTACAATAGTCAAGACATGGAAGAAACCCAAGTGCCCATCAATAGACAAGTGAATAAAAAAAGAAAATAAAAAAACAATGGCACATACATACAATGGAGTATTACTTGGCCATAAAAAGAATAAAATCGTACCATTTGGGACAGCATGAATGGACCCATAGTTTATGCTAAGTGAAATAAGTTAAACAGAAAAAGACAAATACCCTGTGATGTCACTTATATATTGAATCTAAAGAGCAAAATAAATGAACAAACAAAATAAAAACAGACTCATAAATACAAAGATCAGACTGATGGTTTCCAGACAGGAGGAAGTTTGGGGGTCTGGGTGAAAAAGGTAAAGGGATTAAGAAGTACAAATTGATAGTCACAAAATATTTACAGGGCTGTAAAGCACAGCATGGAGACATATAGTCAACAATATTGTAATAACTATGTACAGTGCCAGGTGGGTTCTTGAAATATCAGGGGGACAACTTTGTAAAGTATATGATTATTTAACCACTATGCTATATACCTAAAACTAATACAAAATAATATTGAATATAAACTATAATTGACAAATAAAATTTAAAGAGTAAAAAAAAAAAGTTAAACGTGAAGTTATATCATATATCTCATCTATTTTACCCCATGTATATAATCAAGAGAAATGAAGACAAATGTACACCAGAAAAAAATAATGTTTGTAGCACCATTATTCATAATAGCCAAAAAGTAAAAACAAACTGTCATTTGACTGATGAACGGATAAATAAAATGTGGTATATTCATTCTGATTGGTGTTTCAGGCTTCTTAGTGTATATTCCTAGAAGTGGGATCACTGGGTCAAATGGAAGTTCAATTTTTAATTTTTGGAGGTAACACCATAATGTTTTCCATAGTGGCTGCACCAGTCTGCATTACCACCAGCAGTGTCCTAGAGTCCCCTTTTCTCCACACCCTCGCCAACACTTGCTGTTTGATGATTTGTTGATGGCGGCCATTCTGACAGGTGTGAGGTGATAGTTCATTGTTTTAATTTGCATCTCTCTGATGATTAGTGATGTTGAGCATTTCTTCATATGTCTCCTAGCCATATGTATGTCCTGTTTGGAGAGGTGTCTATTTAGTTCCTCTGCCCACTTTTTAATTGGGTTCTTTGTCTTCGTTTTGTTGAGTTGTATGAGTACTCTTTATATATTGAAAATTAACCCCTTATCTGATGTATCATTGGCAATTATGTTCTCCCATACAGTGGGTTGCCTTTCCATTTTGCTGATTGTATCTTTTGCTGTGCAGAAGCTTTTGAGTTTGATATAGTCCCATGTGTTCATTTTCTCCTTTATTTCTGTTGCCTTAGGTGATGTATCAGTGAAAATTCTGCTGTGTATGATGTCTGAAATTTTGTTGCCTACATTTTCTTCTAGGATTGTTATGGATTCATGAGTCACATTTAACTCTTTTATCCATTTTGAGTTTATTCTTTTGTATGGTGTAAGTTGATGGTCTAGTTTCATTTTTTTTGCATGTAGCTGTCCAATTTTCTCAACACCATTTATTAAAGAGGCTGTCTTTACTCCACCGTATGCTCTAGCCATTGATCTATCTGTCTATTCTTGTGCCAGTACCAGGCTGTTTTGATTACAGTGGCTTTGTAGTATAACCTAAAATCTGGTAATGTGATTCCTCTATTTACAATAGCTAAGATCTAGAAACAGCTCAAATGTCCATCAGTAGACAAATGGATAAAAAATCTGTGGTACATATACACAATGGAGTACTATGCAGCTGTAAGAAAGAAAGATCTCTTATCCTTTGAGACGACATGGAGGGACCTGGAGAGCATTATCCTAAATGAAACAAGCCAAGCAGAGTAAGACAAATATCACATGATCTCACTTATTTGTGGAATATAATGAACATAACAGTCTGAGGAACAGGGTAGTCCCAGAGACGTGGTAGTGGGGTACAGACTGACAATCCCCAGAAGAGGGGGTGGGGGGGAGATAAACCACAGAACTTATATGCATGTATGTATGAACAATGGACATGGACAACAAAGCTGGGGACAGGGCCGGGAGGGTGGGGGAGGGGGGTATCAGTGGGGAAAAAGGAGAAACTCTGTAACAAAAGTAAATAAATAAGTTAATTAAAAATAAATAAAATGTGGTATATTCATACAATAAAATTTTTTTAATTTTAATTTTATTTTTAATTATTTTTTTATTGGTTTTAGAGATAGAGGAAGTGAAAAGGAGAGAGAGATAAAAACATTGTTGAGAGAGAACATCGATTGGCTGCCTCTTACATGCCACCCACTGGGGATTGGGCCCACAACCTGGGCATGTGTCCTGACTAGGATTTGAACCAGTCACCTCTTGGTGGTTGGGTCGATGCTCAACCACTGAGTCACACCAGCTAGACAGGAATATAATTTTTCAATGAAAAGGAATGAAGTACTGATACATTCTACACTACAGATTAGCCTTGAAAGCATGCTAAGTAAAAGAAACCAGTTGTAAAAAATACATTTATGGTTCTATCTAAAATAGACTAATCCATAGAGACAGAATGTAGGTGTTTACCTTGTCCCGGGAGTTTGGGGGGCAATGGGGAGTATTATGTTAATGGCTACTGGGTTTCCTTTTGGGGTGATGAATTGTTCTAAAGCTGATTGTGGTGATGGTTCCACAATTCTATGAATATACTGAAAACCACTGAACTACACACTTTAAATGGGTCAATTGTCTGGTATGTGAATTATATCTAAATAAAGCTGTTTAAATGTGATGGTATTCTTCCACATTTATACAAATGGCAGATTTATGTAATTCACAAACATTGATACAGTACCTACTATATGCCATGCGCTGTACTTGGTTCCTTTGGAACCAAAATATTACACTTAATCAAAACTGTCTCAAAAAACTTTCATCACAGTACATATGAATCAATGACTATAAAAGAAAGTGAGGACTGAACCCAAAGAGGTACCAAAAGCTATGATGAGGATAAGATTCATTCTTTTTTTATGAATATGTTTTTTGTTTATTTGATTTTTTAGAGAGAGAGGAAGGGAAAGAGATAGAAACATTGATGTGAGAGAGAAACATCTATCAGCTACCTCCTGTACACAACCTTGTCATGTGCCCTAACCAGGAATGGAACCGGGACCTCTCAGTTCATGAGACAATGCTCAATCCACTGAGTCACACTGACAGGGCTAAGATCTATTTTTAATGGGGGAGGTGCCATTTGGGGTACTGAAGGGTATTGAGATTTTGACAGGTATAGTCAGTGAGAAAGGCATTCTAGTTGTGTGTGTGTGGTGGGGTTAGGGTGGGGTGGGTAGCAATGCACAACAGAAACAATGGAATTGAAAATCATCAATTGCCTTTAGGAAATGTCAATTACCTCAGTTGGTCTGAAGGTAAAAACTGGGGGATAGTTACCCTCTAAGACAAGACGGGTAGTTTAGGCCACACCCTGGAGGGCACTGAATGCCATGCTAAAGAGTTTGAATTTGCCTCACCGGGCAAGAGAGAAACATGAAGGCATTTCAGCAAGGGAGTTACATGATCAGAACCGTGCTTTAGACAGATACCCTTGCCACATGACCCCACCTCCACACCAACTCTCACCCTTATCCTGAATCACACAGTGCAAACTACACATCTCATCCTCTAGTGAGATATCTGAGTATATGACCTAGAGAGGCTCATGACTTGAAAACACCAGGCACAAACAGAAGAGGCTGGCTGAAATGTAAAGCAGTAGGGATTACAAAAAAACTCTTAAACCTGCTAGAAAACTAATCACATGTGATACAAAGGAGAATCAGAATAGTATCAAGTTTCTTAAGAGCAACACTACATGGTAGAAGACAATTGATCAATGCCATAAAAATGTGAGAGAAAATAATACTCAACCATGAATTCAATAAAATAAATGCAAGGGATCAAAAACATTGTATTTTATGCTTTTTTTTAGAAAGTACTGGAGGATACACTCTAAGAAAGCAAGGGAAGAGGAGAAATAAGATTCAGAAAACTTATCTCACATAGGAGAGTGGTGTGGGGAAGATTCAAGATGACAACTGAGCAACAAACCTGAAAAGCAACCAGTTTAGACTGGTGCAGGAAGATGGGAGATGATTTCTGATGGGGGGAGGGGATTTAATGGAATATCTAATAGAAGAGATATAGGGTATGTGGATGATAGCTTAAGATGAAAGAAAATAAAACAAAAGGTAATTAATTATAAGTTCTAGAAAAAATACACTACAAGAAAATAAAATAATATATTACTCAACTATACAATAAACAATATTAACATAGTTGTAATAGTGTAAAAACTTGTTTTATTTTAAACTATAATTACCATACAACTATATAGTGTAAGATGGTTAGATCTTCATCTATTTAGTGATCTTCTAGTCTAGCAAGAAGTCAATAGGTGACATCTGAAACATATAAATCAAGGAATACCAGTAAAACCATACTGTATAGGAATTTGGTTATAATTACTAGAAGAAACAGCTAAAAGTATTTAAGTGGTTGCTTCTGTGTAATTAGGGTGTAGAAAAAGGTGGCTAGGGGAACTGTGGTTTGTCATCATGTGATATTTGATTTCTTTGTTTTTTTATATTCATATATTATATTAATACATATTTTAAATTATACAATTTTACAAAATCTAACTGTAGATGTACTGTGAAGGTTGACCTTTAGAGGGATGAAACTTAATTAAAAGAATAGTGCCATATCCCTAAGATAATAAGGTTCTGAACAAGGCTGGTAAAGCAAACCAATGTTCAACCAGATTTGTTCAATATATATTCACAAAGACCTTTTTCCTGTTAGGTGTCTCATTAGAATATCTTCAGAGTAAAAATCTAGTCTATTTTGTCCACTGCTCTTTGCCCAGTATCTATCATAATGCCTGGCACCTGTAAAAGCTTGATAAATATTTGTTCAGTAAATGAATGAATGAATCTTTTTTTTTTTTTTTTTTTAATCCTCATCTGAGGACATTTTTCCATTTTTGGTACAGATAGAGTGGGAGGGAGAGAGAGGAAGAGAGAGAGCAAGAGAAACATCAACGTGAAAGGGACACATCGAGTGGCTGCCACCCGCACAACCAACCAGGGCCGGGGACAAACTGCAACCGAGGTACATGCCCTTAGCGGGAACCGAACCCGGGTCTCTCCAGACCGCAGGCCGACGCTCTAACCGCTGAGCCAAACCAGCCAGGGCGAATGAATGAATCTTGACATATTTTTGGCAAGGTCAAATTGCATTTTTTCTGATTCCTAAGGTGATGCTCATTTATAAAATAAAAGCTTCCTTATATGGCAATGAAACAATAGCCACATCACTCTTGTCTCTTCCAAGAGAAGGCAGAATAAAGTGAGACTCAATCTTTTGGAAGCAGGGTGACAGCTCACCTCACAAGCACAGACAAGATCTGTAAGGCTTATGTGTGTATTCCCAGGTAAAGGGGTAGAGAGGATTGTGGGTAGGGCTTGTTCTATTTGGACCTGAAACTTTAGGGTTTCCACAATTCCATTTTCTTTATCTTTAATGAATAGACCCTGATCAAATGCAGAGTTGAAAAAACATGATCTGGATATTTTCAAAGTGTTTCAACAGAATTTTGTATAGAATAACCACAGGCTAAGTTGGAATTTGAGAAAGAAATATTTCAAAAGGCTAAGCACCTGAAAATTATTAATTAGATCAAGTTATTCAATGGTCTGTAAGTGGTGCCAATGGAGTTGTGGATCAATATATTAGAATATAAGAAAGAGATGTTGGTTACCCCCTAGATGAAAACAACTGAGTGTATATTTCATCTGCAAGCTCACTTTCTGAATCCTCTTAGAACTCTGAAGCTCTAACTTCTAAGCAGAAGTTTTAGTGGTAAGACACAAGCAAGGCTGGATTCTATATAAACCCCACCATCTCAGCAAGTGTGAGGCAGGTTATAGACTGAATTATTTCATCTATGTGTATTGGTTTCAAATCCCTAGACATTTAAGTTTAGAATCTTATTATTTGAGTATGACATGGTATTCTATCTATAAAATAAAACACATCTGTTAACTGCACAAAGACAAGTTACCAAGGCAAGAAAACAGATGCAGGGGAGGAAGACAAGAATCATGTTAATGACAGTGGAGTGCAAGTTGGGGATTGCATTTGCTTTCTCCCTCTCTCTACTTGGCCTCAGTGATTTCTAAATATCCCCAGCCAGGTCCATTTCACCGCAATTCTCAATGGCTGCTTTACCTCAAAAAATATCTCCTTCAAAATGTGGGACCCTCACAGTTTGCTCCAACTTGGAGCAGTTAACCCTGTTAATTCCTATAATCTCTGGAATTTCTAAGCTACTCAATGTAGCTTGTATTATATGGTTTGGTTTCATTGCTAGTTTTATAATATAAAAAAAGACTTTTAAAATTAAGAATTGGGAGAATGCTAAAAAATGAAAGAGTGTTTGTACTGTCACAGTGCCTAAAAGGCATAAAATGTTTCTCAACATTGCAGCTGCTAAGTAACACAAATATTTGTCCAGTCTCCTAAACATGTACTTATGTACTTCAGCATTCCTATGATACCACTCCAAAGTTGTGCTAAGTCCTTCATGATTTCAGTGCACAACAGGGATGGGAAATATCATATCTCATTTCTTCTTATTCCTTTTGCTATATAATGAATGTTTGTGTTTCCCTCTCCCCAATTTGTATGTTGAAATTCTAACCCCCAACATGATGGTATTAGGAGATGAGACCTTTGGGAGATGACTAGATCATGAGAGTGGAGCCCTCATGAATGCTATTAGTTCCCTTATAAAATAGACCACAGAGAGCTCCCCCATCCCTTTTCCATGTGAGGACATAGTTAGAAGATGCTATCTATGAACCAGGAAAAAGGTTCTCACCAGACAACAAATCTGTTGTCATGTTGAGCTTGGACTTTCAGCTCCAGAACTGCGAGAAATAAGTTTCTGTTGTTCGTAAGCTACCCCAGTCTGTGGAATTTGTTATAGTAGCCAAAACAGACTAAAACACCTTTAGAATCATCAGCCAACAGCATGGAAATTGTAAAGTGGACAGTTACAAGCAAGGCAGTGTTTACTCAGGAAGAGATGGCTGTGATATTTTTTCTTATACACAAACACTAAGGCTCTGTCATTCACCCAGTGTCAAGACCTCTGCTGGGCACTGAGATATGGACTTGTTCTCTGCCCTTATGGAGCTCACAGTCTAGTAGAGAGAGCCAGACCATAAACAAGAAAACAAAGTGAGAACATTTCAGGTTGTAAGTAGAGCTACAGTGGAAATAAACAGGGAGGTATGATAAAAGTCACTGGAGTGGGGAAGACTATGGTGGAGGTTCAACATCTTTCACATGAATAAGACAGCCTTGCCCTGAGGAGTTTTCAGGGTTTTTTAAAATATGTTTTTATTGATTTTGTAGAGACAGAGAAAGGGAGAGAGAGATAGAAACATCACAAGGATGCCTCCTGCATGCTCCCTACTGGGGATCAAGCCCTCAACCTAGCCACATACCCCAACCAGGAATTGAACCAGGACCTCTCAGTCCATGGGACGATGCTCAATCCACTGAGCCACACCAGCCAGGCAGGAGTGAGGTTCTTATTCTAAGTACACTGAGAAAATGAAAAAGTTGCTTATAGTGTACTGTTCCTTGGTTTTCTGTTTCAGACTGGCTCTTTCTCTACAAACTTTCATTAGGCAGATGGGTACAGGTGAAATGTCTGAAAGCATAATAAATTAGCCTTGGTTTTAAATATTTCATATATCCTACTGAATATTTGAATAAAGTGGTTATATGCAGACCTATTCTTGTAGATCATTATGGCCAAGTAACCTGGTAAAGCCAAGTCCATTCATCCTTCACTTTCTCTAAAATCGTTAGCAGGAATGGTGTTTACAACACAGAGTAATATCCCTTATGTGCATACTGCCTTGCTCTGTTAATAAGTAATTAAAGTGGTAGTTTGGTCAGTCATATACTCCCTACTTCCAAACAGGATGTGAAGTTGGTCACATAAATTCACATAATATAACAGGATAAAAAAGTAAGCAACAGATAAAATTCAAAACCAAGGGAAAATATGGGTAGAAAAAAAAAGAAACTGAAAGTGAAGTTAAAACAGTATGCTGAGCCCTGGCCAGTGTTGCTCAGTGGTAATTGCACCGGCCATGCACCAAAGTGTCTTGGGTTCACTTTCTGGTCAAAGGCACATACCTGGGTTGCAGGTTTGATTCCCAGCCCTGGTTAGGGGGCATGTGGAAGACAACCAATTGATGTGTCTCTCTCCCCATCCCTCCCTCCCTTCCACTCTCTCTAAAAAAAAAAAAAAAAAAAAAAAAAAAAAAATCAATGGAAAAAATATCGCTGGGTGAGGATTAACAAAAAATAAATAAATGGAAAAAATATCGCTGGGTGAGGATTAACAAAAAAAAACAAACAAACCCAGCATGCTGACATGCTACAAATGGATCACAAACCTAGATATGGGATGCCTGGTGGACAAAGGAAAGAAGGAAACAAGACCAAGCTCATATTGCCTATAAGACTGTCAACAAATGGTCACTGGTGCCAATTCAATGCCAACAGGTATCCCCAATTTGGGGTTTGATGAAAAAGGGAAATTTTACTCAGTGCAAACAGCTCAGTTGTGTTACAGCATGGCTGCAGAACAGTATGGCTGGGAAATAGCTCAATAGTGTTACAGCTTAATTATGAGACAGCATGGCTGTGGAAAAGCATGGCTGTGAGGCAGCTCTCAGGCAGGTGCCTCTCTGGATAGACAGACATATCTGCTTCCCTCTTCTCCAGTCTGTCCTGGTCTGCTCTGCCCTGCTAAAGTCTGCTCCACCTGCTCTACTCTGCTCTCATCCACTCTACCTACTCTGCTAAGCTCTGTTTTCATCTGCTCTACTATGTTCTGGCAAGACGTCTTTGATGTTTCAGTTCCAACCAGAAAAACACAGTCTTCACTTTCCAGTGAAAAAGGAAAATGTGCTCCCCAGAGAGCTGACTTACATGGAAAGAACTCCTTGCTTCTGGTCCCTGATTGGTCCATCCTCATGCCAGTGAGGACTCCAAGTTCTCACAGCTCAATTGGTCCAAAAGGCACTATCCTTTGGTTAGAATAGAGCCATTCTGATTGGTCTGTGAAGATGCTGATAAGGATATAGCTGCATGGCTCTGATTGGATGGAGAAAGTTTCAATTGTATTGGTTGAAATACAATTCTAGGAACTCCTGTTTTAAGGGCTGGCTCAGATGGCAGGAACAGAGTGAAGGCAGGTAGTTCAGGCAGCTTAGTGCAGGTTTCTCCCTGAGGTGTGGCTTGGTTGAGAGGCCCCTGTTTATAAGTTACCACTAGGCTCTGCTTTTAAATTTGAGCCCAGTTAGCCACCAGGAGCCCTTCTTGGTAGGTATCTTCTTCTCAGGGTCAACAAGATAAACCATAATTTTTCTCAGTATAAGTGTAGTTATTTCTGGTATAAAAGCCTGAGAGAAATTTCTCTTGTGGGTCCTATTAGATTGGGGACATTGTATTCAAATTGACCTGTGTCTTTTTTAAAAAGCAGTTTTATTGAGGTATCATTTATACACCATAAAATTCACCTGCTTTAAGTGTACAGTTTCCTATAAAGTAATTGATATGAGTAATCATACTTTCTCTTAGTAAACAGCTCTATAATTGTTAGCATATTCTTTCTAATTACTAATCTTAAATATTATAGTATTAATTTCATTTTATAAGCTAGAAAGCCTAAGGGAAAGGGAAATTGTACAAATTAGCTGAAGTAAGAAATTTAGCCAGGACAAGACTTCAAAACTGTACTGTTACACAAACCACATTCTGATTCTAATTACTTAATATGGGTTGATTTTCTCTGTTTATAGATGGCTACTCTTGTAGTGTGTTCATCTCACTCAGTTGACATCCGGAAATGTGAAAGGACTCCAGGAGTTAAAATATTTGAGGCTCCATTTCAGATTGCTAAATACAGATTAAGTGTGAGTAACATACTCCAACACTACAAATAAATAAGACGTTTGCTTCTTTATTTTTGGCAAAACATATAAAAATTTATTTTGAACCTTAAAAAAGTAAGTAGAACATTCCATCATATTGGTGCAGAAATCAGTTTCTCAGAATTTTGCTATTGTTGGGCAACAGGAATGCATAGATAATTGCTCACAAGCAGAATGTAAAATATGAAGATATTATTGCAAAAAACTTGCTATTTTCCAGAGCATATTTACAGAAGTATAAAATGCAGTCCAAAACATTTATAAATTTATCTTCTTTGTTTGTCCAGCATTTTTTAACTCCTTGTAAAATATCTCACAGAGCCAAGCAAGGATTTGACCATTCTTGATACTATAGTCCTAGACGCAGGGCATGTTTATGATCTCTCAAGACTCCAGCCAGCATAAACTAAGAGCCAGAGAAAGACAGAGAGGCTGGAGTCATCTAAGAACCTAGCCTAGTGTTGGGAGTATAGTAGGTGTTCAGTAACTGGATTTAAACCTGAAGAATGATTAGTAGGGAAACAATTTTTTTTTAATTTTTTTTTGTGTGTGCCTGTGTGTACATTTAAAAAGGTTTTTGTTGGGTATAAGTGTAGAGATTGGTTGATTTTCACAAGTTAACCATACCTGCCCTCTGTGCTGGAGGATAAGATCTTATCAGGTAGTGAAGTGTGGAAAAATAATTTTGCATGTTGAAAGAACATATAGACAGAGGCAAGTTTGAGAGAACTATTAGGACAGTGTGGCAAGAACATTCTGTCATTGATCCTCCGTCTGATATTTTTTTTATGCCCTCTACACAGTTGTATTTCTCCAAAATATCATCTACTTATACTGCTTCTACCTCTCAGCTCTCATCCACCCCTCAAATAACCCCAATATGTCTTCCAGATTCTCTACTATACTGAAATTACTTTTGCTGAGGCAAATCAAAGGAACATTATTCTGCCCTTATATTATTTAGACTCTCAGCAATATCCAGAAGTCAGTCATTCTTTCTTAGGACTATCTCTATTCTTGGTTTCTGTGACATCCCAAATCCTGGCTTTCTTCAGGCTTCTTCTTCGGTATCTCTTGCTAAATCCCCCCTCTTCATTTACATATGCAAAGAGTAAATATGATAATACCTGAAAAGTGCTTGGAATAGTTCGTGGTAAATAGTAAGCACCCAATGAATAGTATCTATTATTATTTCTGGTCTTCTGATGTCATCATTTTTATTTTTCCAGGCCTGCTATTGATTTATTCTTATTTTATCAAATAATTTCTAAATTTGGTTATTCCTCAGGGCTCATTCTTTAATTCCAATTTATGTAATTATAAATCATAAATTTCTATTTCTAGCCTTTCTTATCAACTGAGCCCTTTTTCACACAGCAGTCAGAGTATTCTTTTTGAGAGTTATATATTATCATATTTACTGGTGAAATATTGAGCACCTTTCCCTTAAAATTGGTAACAAGGAAAGAATGTCCACTCTTATCACTTTTATTCAACTTCATACTGAAGGTTCAACCAATGCATAAATCAAGAAAAAGAAACAAAAGGCATACATATTGGAAAGTAAGACATAAATCTTCTTAATCAGATAACATAATTGTGTATAGAAAAACATGTAAGAAATCTACCAAAAAAATTACCAGAGCCAATAAGCAAATTAAGATGTTGTGGCAGAAAATTGGTCAGCAGGAAGAGACAGAATGCACGCACTCGAAGGTTTAAAAAAGGACTGTTTAATGTGCACCAGTGCTGTCCCAGTGGAGTCACCTCCAGAGGTGGAGCCCTAAACCTGGGTACTAAACACCTTTTATACATGATAAGCCACCAGGCATTTGGGAGCTTTCTAGGTCCACTGTAGTATAGTCAGTTTTTGGATGTACAAGAATTACAAAAGCCAAGGGTGGGGTCTCTGCATTGCCTAAGGAGCTGCACCTGGCTTGCCTTCTCATTCCCCCCTCCTGATGCTCAAGCTGATTCTAGCAGACTTAGAGAACATCTTGGACAGGTAGTTGCCTTAGTGCTTTATGAGGAAGAGGAACAGTGATCTCTCTGACTGCTTCCTGCTGAAAGAGGGGCGTTGAAGGGGAGGGATGCAGCAACTATTGTTCTTCACCCAGAGGAGAGTCCTTATTGAAGCAACACTTGGAACTTTATTGTTTCTAAGCAAGAATAAATGAAATAGGTTAGCAAGTTTAGAATACAAGGGCCAAACAGGAGTGCTATAAAAAGCATTAAGGGAGGACCAGTTAATGGGAGTACCAAAGATGTCCAGTACTCATTCCTTTAACAGCTGGGCCATGTTTCTAATTATTTATGACTGATTAACATAAAACCAAGATTGCTCATTTAAGAAGAGGCATATTCCTCTCTTTCTAGCAATCAGTAGGTCTAACCCCCTTCTATTTTGTAATACTACTGCTGATAAGGGGTCTACTTGATGCTGTAAGGCTACTAAGGATTCAGAGTCCAGTGCTGAGATCAGTCCAGCAGGTGATGACCCTCGATTCGACTGACAGAATCCTCAGGCACTTGCTATAGACCCATCAGCAGGTTTTACTGTCCTCTTAAGGGTGACCTTCAGAGGATTTTTCTGGCTAGTGGTCAATCTCCAGGCAGGTTGGGTGCCATGTGGCAGGTGAGCTGCCTTCACTCTGAGTGGTGGATCCAGGTATTCAGACCTACAACCTTGAGAATTTTGGGTGTGGTTAGTATAACAAAATAGGGCCCTTTCTAGGTTGGTTTGAGGGGTTCCCTTTCCCAGTCTTTTATCCAGACTTGTCCCATGGTCTGTGGGAATGACAGTTATTCCCAAGGAAATGAGAATTATATTGGTTACCCATTTATGTATCTCACAAATGGTTTTTCTGGAAGATGGCGGCAGGCAGGACAGGAGGGAGGGTGAGTGTGTAAGAGTGAACTAATGTGTGAGAGAGTGTGAGTGGGCATTAAGGTAGATGACCAAACCTGAGCAGTGCAGAGCCACGGAGCAGAAGGTTCCTGTGCTGTGCACAGGAGCAGCCAGTTACTGTGGTAAGTAGCCCTTCAGGGCACTTCTCCTTGCACCATGAAAAGGTCCCACCATTTTTAGAAGATCCCAGGTCTTCCCTGGGAGGAGGCAGTGGGAGGGGCTAGGGCCCAGCAACCTGCGCCCACCAGCACACCTGGCATCATCAGACCAGTGGACACTCTGTGTCAACACAGACCTGTGCACAGTAGTAGAGTTCCTAAGGTGCCAGTCGCAGAAGCCACAGACAGCCTGGAGACCAGCACCATCCCCCATAGTAGCAGTGCAATCAGAGTCCAGATATACCTCCAGCAACAGAGGCTGGGGAGCAGACATCCATCCCGAGGCAACAGAAGCATAGATCAGCAGCTGAGACCCATCTGCAAAAACTACAACAAAAGCTGAGCAGGAGTTGAGCCCCACGGGGCAGCAGCACTCCCAAGACACCAGTGCATGACCTGGGGCTCCACAGAGGCCTGTGCAGTCCAGTAGCTCACAAGAGCAGTGGGAAGCCAGAGCCTGAGAGAGAACAGTGCAATTCAGCTGCAGATCTGGGGGACCTACAGGGTGCAAAAGCACCAGAGAGGACTGTGCGACCCAGCAGGGACTGTGCCATCCAGTTACCCTTGGGATTTGCGGGGTGCTGAAGCACCAGAGAGGCCTCTGTGACCAAGCAGAGACTGTGCAATCTAGTTACCCCCAGGAACTATGGGGTGCTGAAACACCAGAGAGGCCTGTGCAACCCAGCAGGGACTGTGTGATCTAGTTACCCTCAGGACCTTCAGGGTGCTACAGCACCAGATAAGCCTACGTGACCCAGGTGGAACTGTGCCATCCAGTTACCTGCAGGACCTGCAGGGTGCTGAACCACCAGAGAAGCCTATGTGACCCAGCATGGACTGTGCCATTCAATTACCCATGGAAACAGCAGGGAGCAGAAGGACCAGAGAGGCCTGTGTGACCCATCAGAAACTACATGATCTAGTTACCCACATAGCCTGTGGGGTGCTGAAGCACCAGAGAGGCCTGTGCAACCCAGCAGCCCATAACATAGGCATAGAGCCTAGTCCCCAAGGAGACTGTGTGAACCAGTAACCCACAAGACCTGCAGGGTACTGGGGCACCAGGAAAGCCTGTGTGACCCAGCTGTGCACAAGACAGGCATATAGAATGTAAAAACAGAGGCGGAATGAATAGAAGATAGGCAGACAATATCACAGGACCAAACAGGATTTACAACTAAAATAAAGATGCTCAAAAAAAGCAACAACAAAAAAAGAGCAGGACAGGAACAAATAACCAGGGATACTGATAGGATCTGCAGAGGCACAAGAGGATGGCGGGCTAGGAGCCCACAAAGAGCAGTAGTCCTATCTGGGAGCAGTGTTCTTGGAGAATAAAGACTAAGCCCGCTCCACAGTGCAGAGAGCCAGAACAGAGCACAAAAATAGCCACAGCCACTCACCTGGGGGCTAAGGCAGAGGGAGGGCAGACTGGGCTGGAACACTGTGGAGACACCCAGGATTTGAAGGGCACTCAGTGTTTTTTCTGAGTTGTGGCCACAAAGGACGGTGGTCAGTATGCTCCTTCCCAGAGCTGTGGGGAAATGCAGCAGCCCCACACCCTCAAAGATTAAGCCTTTCCCAGGTGAGGCAAAGAAATGTACATTGAGGCTCCTTAATAATCAGTATCTATCCCACCCTCTGGAAATCCTCTTATGCAGAACACCAGGGCTACATTCAAAAACACTTAGTAACTGAGACTATTAGCCACCAGGAAAAAGCTAGAGGATAAATGAACCTTTTCTGTGCTTGCAACGCTACCCAGGAAAGTAACACTTGACAATGGTGTTTAACGTGGGCCCATCCAGGCTCATCCAAGCCAAGTAGAGGGAACCACAAACAGCAGACAGCCAACACCCACAGAAAAAATTTGGCAGGATCCAGAACCCAATGAGATAGCCAAAATAATAAAACAAATCCCAAATGAAAGAACAAGAGAACTCTATCAAAGATGACATAAATGAAATGCAGCTAAGCAAATTATCAGAGGTAGGATTCAGAGCTATGATCTTGAGGAAGCTCAATAGAATGTGTAAGGACATCAGCACCATGAATAAAAACATAGAAATGTTGAAAATCAACCAAGTGGAAATGAAGAATGACATAGCAGAAATTTAAAACACATTGGAAGGACTAACCAGCAGAGTAGAGGAAGCTGAGGACTGGATCAGTGAATTAGAAGACAGGGTAGAAAAAATCAACCGATCAGAAAACCAAAAGAAAAAAAAAATTACAAAACAGGAAGACAGCTTAAAAGAACTGTGGGACAACTGGAAACGTAATAACCTTCATATCATAGGTTGAAGAGGAAGAAAATGGGCAAGGGTTAGAGAATATACTTGAAGAAATAGTGACAGAAAACTTTCCTAACTTGGTGAAGGAAGAGGGCATTCAAGTTCAAGAAGTACAGAGAGCCCCAATTGAGAAGAACCCAAGCAGGCCCACACAAATACACATGGTAATTAAAATGCCAAAAAATAAAGACAAAGAGAGAATCCTAAAGGCAGCAAGAGGTAAGCAACAAGTTACCTACAAAGGAAACCACATAAGGCTCTCAGCTGACTTATCAACAAAAACACTACAGGCCAGAAGTGAGTGGCATGAAGTAATCAAGGACATAAAAAACAAGGATCTGAATCCAAGACTACTCTATCCAGCAAGGCTATCATTTAAAATAGAAGGTCAAATAAAGTGCTTCCCAGAAAAAAAGGCTAAGGAAATATATTAACACCAAACAAGCATTGCAAGATATGCTAGAAGGATTGCTGTAATTAGTAGAAGAAATAGGAAGAAAAATAGAATCACACTAAAAAAAAAATGGCAACAAATAAGTACATAACAAGTATCACTTTAAATGTTTTGAATGCTCCAATAAAAAGAAACAGAGTAGCTGACTGGATAAGAAACCATGACTCATATATATGTTGTTTACAAGAGACCACCTCACAACAAAAGACTCTCATAGGTTGAAAGTGAAGGGATGGATAAAAATGTTTCAAGCAAACAGAAAGCAAAAATAAGCTGGGGTAGCAATATCAGATCTGATAAAGTAGATTTCAAAATGAAGGCCAAATGTAGAGACAAAGAAGGCCACTACATAATATTGAAAGAATCTATCCAACAGGAAGATATAACCTTGATAAACATACATGTACCCAATATGAGAACACCAACATATATTAAAAATCTTTTGGAGGACTTTAAAGGGGAAATCAACAGCAATACAATCATAGCAGGGGACTTCAAAACTCCGCTGACATCACTGGACAGATCTTTTCGACAAAAAATTAACAAGGAAATACAGACTCTAAATGAAGTGCTAGATCAAATGGATTTAATAGATATCTATGAAGAATTACACCCCAAATCCGCAGAATTCACATTCTTCTCTAGTGCACATGGGACATTCTCAAAAATACACCACATGTTAGGACACCAACTATGGCTCTACAAGTTCAAAAATATTGAAATTATTTCAAGCATCTTCTCAGATCACAATGGCATGCAACTAGAAATCAATTGCAACAAGAACATGCAAAGACATTTGAAAACATGGGGGCTAAATAGCATGTTATTGAACAATGAATGGTTTACCATGGAGATCAAAAAAAAAAAATTAAAAACTTCCTGGAAACCAAAGAAAATGAACACATAAGAACACAAAATCTACGGGATGCAGCAAAAGCAGTTCTGAGAAGGTAGTACATAGTACTACAGGCCTACCTCAAGAAACAAGAAAAATTTCTAATAGACTATCTAATCTCACAAGTTAAAGAACTAGAAAGCAAACAAAAAGAAAATCCCAGAGCAAGTAGAAGGAAGAAAATAGTAAAGAGCAGAGCAGAAATGAATGACATAGAGATCAAAACAAAACAAAACAAAAAATCAAAGGATCAAGAAAACAAACAGCTGGCTTTTCAAATAAATAAAAAAGATTGATGGGCCCTTAGCTAGATTCAACAAGAAACAAAGAGAAAAAATCCAAATACATAAAATCAGAAATTAAAGAGGAGAAGTAACAACTGAAACCACAGAAATACAAAAGATCATTAACAATTACTATGAACAATTATATGGCAACAAATTCAACAATCTAAGCAAAATAGACAAATTTCTATAAACACATAGTCTCCCAAAATAGAACCCAGAAGACACAGAAAACTTGAACAGACCAATAACAACAAAATAAATTGAGGATGTAATCAAGACTCTCCCAGGAGACAAAAGCCCAGGCCTGGAGGCTTCATGAGGGAGTTATACCGAACATTCAAAGAACTAACACCCATTCTCCTCAAACTACTTCAAAAAATTCAAGAGATTCCAAAATGGTGGCAGAGTGAATGAAACTACACAGACCATCTCCCAGGACCAAACTGGAATTACAACAAAAATAAAGAGAAATAGTCAGAAAAAAAAGCAACAGAAAAGCAGCTTGGAGGACCACATAACCAGGGACACTGACTCAATCCTAGTGGAACTGCAGAGGCACAAGAGGGGGGCTGGGAGCCCACAGTTGGCAGCTCGACAGTGGCCTTAGCTGTGAGCAACAGCCCTATTTGTGAGCAGCGACCTTAGCTGGGAGCAGTGGCCTTAGCTGGGAGCGACACCTTTGGGTTAAACTTCCAAGCGACTCCATAGCACAGAGCTAGGACAGAAGCTAAAATAGCCACAGCCACTTACCTTGGACTCCAGCAGAGGGAGGGCAGACTGGACTGGAACTGTGTGGGGACACTCGAAATTCACAGGGCGCTCAGAGCTTTTACTGAGTTGTGGCCACAAAGAACTGTGGTCATTGCACTCCTTCCCAGGCTCTAGGGAGAGGCAGTGGCCCACCTTCCTAGATTTAACACCACCTGGTAGCCATTCAAATGCAAATTGAGGCCCATTAACAACCAGCATCAGCACCACCCTTGGGAAATCCCCTTAAGCTGAGCACCTGAGGGAGTACTTCATTCAACTGAGAAGCCAAGGCTCTTCAGATAACAGCTAATAATAGCCTCCAGGCAAAAAGCTGGAGGATAACTGTACCAACCCTGGGTTCGCAACTCTAACCAGGAAAGTAAGACTTGACAGTGGGGTTTAACATGAGTCCTCCCTCGCTCATCCAAACCCAGGAGAGGCAGCCACAAACAGCAGAACGCCAACACCCACAGGGAAAATTTGGCAGGCTCCAAAGCCCACTGAGATAGTGAAAATGCTGAAACACAGAAACAAAAGCCAAATGAAAGAACAAGAAACCTCCACCGAAGATGAGATAAATGAGGTGCAGTTAAGCAAGTTAACAGAACTAGAAGTCAGAGCCATAATATTGAGGAAGCTCAACAGCATGTGTAAGGACATGAGCACCATGAGTAAAGACATAGAAATGTTGAAAATGAACCAGTTAGAAATTAAAAACCACCAAGAAGAAATGAAGAATGACATATCAGAAATAAAGAACACATTGGGCCCTGGCCGGTTTGGCTCAGCGGTTAGAGCGTCGGCCTGCGGTCCCGAGAGACCCGGGTTCGGTTCCCGCTAAGGGCACGTACCTCGGTTGCAGTTTGTCCCTGGCCCTGGTTGGTCGTGCGGGTGGCAGCCACTCGATGTGTCCCTTCACGTCGATGTTTCTCTCTCTCTCTCTTCCTCTCTCTCCCTCCCACTCTATCTGAACAAAAAATGTCCTCGGGTGAGGATAAAAAATAAATAAATAAATAAATAAATAAATAAATAAATAAATAAATAAATAAACAAACACATTGGTAGGTCTAAATAGCAGAGTAGAGGAAGCTGATGACTGGATCAGTGAATTAGAAGACAGAGTAGCCCTGGCCGGTTTGGTTCAGCGGTTAGAGCATCGGCCTGCGGTCCTGAGAGATCCGGGTTCGGTTCCCGCTAAGGGCGCGTGCCTCGGTTGCAGTTTGTCCCCGGCCCTGGTCGGTTGTGCGGGTGGCAGCCACTCGATGTGTTCCTTTCACATCGATGTTTCTCTCTCTCTCTCTGTTCCTCTCTCTCCCTCCCACTCTACCTGAACAAAAAGTGGAAAAATGTCCTCGGATGAGGATAAAAAAGAAAAAAAAGAAGACAGAGTAGAAAAAATCAAACAATCAGAAAACCACACACACAAAAAAATGCAATTAAAAAACAGGAAGACAGCTTAAGAGAACTGTGGGACAACTAGAAACGTAATAATATTAGCATCATAGGAGTCCCCAAAGAGGAAGAAAATGAGCAAGGGTTAGAGAATATATATGAAAAAATAGTGACAGAAAACTTCACTAATTTGGTGAAGAAAGAAGGCATTCAAGTTCAAGAAGCACAGAGAGCCCCAAGTAAGAAGAACCCAAACAGGCCCACACCAAGACACATAGTAATCAAAATGCCAATAATTAAAGATGAAGAGAGAATCATAAAGGCAGCAAGAGATAAGCAAAAAGTTACCTACAAAAAAACCCCACATAAACCTCTCAACTGACTTCTCAAAAGAAATACTATAGGGCAGAAGCAAATGGCATGAGGTAATCAAGGTCATGGAAAACAAAGATCTGAATATAAGACTACTCTCCCAAAAAGCTATCATTCAAAATAGAAGGTCAAATAAAAAGCTTCCCAGACAAAAAAAAAAAATAGCTAAGGAAATATATTAGCACCAAACCAGCACTGCAAAAAATGATATAAAAAAAAAAAATTTGCTTTAATTAGCAGGAGGAATAGGAAAAAAAAATAGAAATACACTAAACAAAAATGGCAAGTAAAATACATATCAATAATCAGCTTAAATGTAAATGGATTGAATGCTCCTATAAAAAGACAGAAAGTACCTGATTAAATAAGAAAGCATGACTCATTTATATGTTGTTTACACGAGACCAACCTCACAACAAAAGACTCACATAGGTTGAAAGTGAAGGGCTGCAAAAAATTCTTCCAAGCAAACAGAAAGGAAAAAAATCTTGGGTAGCAATAGTCGTATCTGATAAAATAGATTTCAAAATGAAGGCTATAATTAGAGACAAAGAAGGCCACTATATAATCTTGAAAGGATCTATCCAACAAGAAGATATAACCTTGATTAACATATATGCACCCAATATAGGAGCACCAAAATGTATTAAAAATCTTCTGAAAGACTTCAAAGGAGAAATCGATAGCAACAAAATCAAAGCAAGGTACTTCAACACCCTGCTGACATCAATGGATAGATCCTCTAGACAAAAATTAGCAAGGATACAGAGACTGAAAATGAAGTACCTGACCAAATGGACTTAATATATATCTACAGAGAATTACACCCCAACACTATAGAATTTACATTCCTCTCTAGTGCATATGGGACATTCTCAAAGACAGACCACATATTAGGCACAAACTAAGTCTCTACAAGTTCAAGAAGATTGAAATCATATCAAGCGTCTTCTCAGAACACAATGGCACAAAACTAGAAATCAATTGCAACGAGAACATGCAAAGACATTTGACCACATGGAACCTAAACAGCATGTTATTAAACAATGAATGAGTTACCGAGGAGATCAAGGAAGAAATTAAAAACTTCCTGGAAACCAAAGAAAATAAACACACAACAACACAAAATTTATGTGATGCAGCCAAAACAGTTCTGAGAGGGAAGGTCATAGCACTACTGGCCTACCTCAAAAAACAAGAATAATCTCTAATAGACTATCTAACCTCACAACTTAAAGAACTAGAGAGCAAACAAAAAGACAACCCCAGGGAAAGTAGAAGGAAGGAAATAGTAAAGATCAGAGCAGATATAAATGACATAGAGTACAAAAAAAAAATAAAACAATTAAACGGATCAATGACTTAAAGAGCTGGTTTTCCAAAACATAAAAAAGATTGATGGACCTTTAGCTAGACTCACCAAGAAACAAGGAGAGAGAACCCAAATACACAAAGTCAGAAATTAAAGAGGAGAAGTAACAACTGACACCAGAGAAATACAAAACATCGTTAACACTACTATGAGCAATTATATGGCAACAAATTCGACAATCTAAGCAAAATGGACAAATTTCTAGAAACACGTAGTCCCCCAAAACTGAACCGGGAAGAGATAAAAAACTTGAACAGACCAATAACAACTGATGAAATTGAAGATGTAATCAAGACTCTCCCAGCAATCAAAAGCCCAGGCCTAGATGGATTCACGGGGGAGTTTTACCAAACATTCAAAGAAGAACTAACACCCATTCTCCTCAAACTATTTCAAAAAATTCAAGAAGAAGAAAGACTTCCAAACTCTTTTAATCAGGCCAGCATAATTCTAATTCCAAAACCAGAAAAAGACACTACAAAGAAAGAAAACTACAGGCCAATATCCCTGATGAACATAGATGCCAAAATCCTGAACAAAATACTAGCAGGTCGAATCCAGCAATACACCAAAAAAATAATCCACCATGACCAAGTGGGATTCATTCCAGGGATGCAAGGCTGGTACAATATTCGCAAATCAATAAATGTGATACACCACATAAATAAAATGAAGAATAAAAACCACATGATCATATCAATAGACGCCGAGAAAACCTTTGACAAAATCCAGAATTGATTTCTAATAAAATTCTCAGCAATGTGGGAATAGAGGGATCATATCTTGACGTAATAAAGACCATATATTAAAGACCTACAACCAACATCATACTCAATGGCAAAAAAACTAAAAGAATTTTTCTTAAGAACAGGAACAAGATAGGGATGCCCACTTTCACCACTCTTATTCAACATAGTACTGGAAATCTTAGCCGCAGCAATCAGACAGGAAGAAAAAATAAAAGGAATTCAAATTGGAAAGGAGGAAGTGAAATTGTCATTATTTGTATAAGATATGAAACTATACGTAGAAAACCCCAAAGACTCCACAAAAATTTACTACACTTAATAAATAAATTTGGCAAAGTAACATGATACTAAATTAATGTCAAGAAATGGTTGGCATTTTTATACACCAATGATTAACTGACAGAAAGAGAAACTAAGAAAACAATCCCATTTACCATCGCAGCAAAAAAATTAAGATACTTAGGAATAAACTTAACCAAAAAAATAAAGGACCTATTCACAGAAAACTACAGGTCATTGAGAAAAGAAAGAGAGAAAGATATAAAAAAGTGGAAGCACATAACGTGTTCATGGATTGGAAGAATTAACATCGTTAAAATGTTCATACCACCCAAAGCAATCTATAGATTCAATGCAATCCTCATCAAAATACCAATGACATACTTCAGAGAATTGGAACAAATATTTCAAAAGTTTATATGGAACCAAAAAAGACCTCGAATAGCCACAGAAATCTTGAAAAAGAAGAACAAAGTAGGAGAAATCACATTACCAGATTTCAAGTTATACAAAAAAGCCACTATAATCAAAACAGCCTCGTACTGGCACAAGAACAGGCATATAGACCAGTGGAACAGAACAGAAAACCCAGAAATGGACCCAAGACAATATGCTCAATTAATATTTGACAAAGGTGGCAAGAGCCTACAGTGGGGTAAAGACAGCCTCTTTAATAAATGGTGTAGTGAAAATTGGACAGCTACATGCAGAAAAAAAAAAAAAAAATGAAACTAGACCATCAACTTACACCATACAAAAGAATAAACTCAAAATGGAAGAAAAACTTGAATGTGATTCATGAATCCATAAAAAGCCTAGAAGAAAGTGTAGGCAACAAAATTGCAGACATCATACACAGCAGAATTTTCACTGCTACATCACCTAAGGCAAAAGAAACAAAGGAAAAAAATGAACATATGGGACTACATCAAACTCAAATGCTTCTGCACAGCAAAAAATAAAATCATCAAAATAGAAAGGCAACCCACGATATGGGAGAGCATAATTGCCTATGATATATCAGATAAGGGGTCATTTTCCAATATATATAGAGTGCTCATACAACTCAACAAAAGGAAGACAAAGAACCCAATTATAAAATGGGCAGAGGAAATAAATAGACACCTCTCCAAACAGGACATACAAATGGCCAAGAGACATATGAAGAAATGCTCAACATCACTAATCATCAGAGAGATGCAAATTACAACAACAATGAGGTATCACCTCACACCTGTCAGAATGGCCGCCATCAACAAATCATCAAACAACAAGTGTTGGCGAGGGTGTGGAGAAAAGGGGACTCTAGTGCACTGCTGGTGGGAATGCAGACTGGTGCAGCCACTATGAAAAACAATATGGTGTTACCTCTAAAATTAACAAATTGAGCTTCCATTTGACCTAGTGATCCCACTTATAGAAGTAAACCCTAAGAAGCCTGAAACCCCCATCAGAAAGAATATATGTATACCCATGTTTTTAGCAGCACTATTTACAATAGCTAAGATCTGGAAACGGCCCAAGTGTCAATCAGTAGACGAATGGATAAAAAAGCAGTGGTACATATACACAATGGACTACTATGCAACTGTAAGAAATAAAAATCTCTTATTCTTTGAGAAGACCTAAAGGGACCTGTAAAGTATCATCCTAATCGAAACAAGCCAAACAGAGAAAGACAAGTATCATTTGATCTCACTTATTTGTGGAATAAAATGAACATAACTGTCTCAGGAATGAGGTAGTCCCAGAGACGTGGAAGTGGAGTACACACTGACCATACCCAGAAGTGGGGGTGGTGAGGGAGAGATAAACCACAGAACTTATATGCATGTGTGCATGAACAATGGACATGGACAACAAAGCTGGAGACAGGGGGGAATCAGTTGAGGGGGGAGAAACATCTGTAACAAAGACAAATAAATTAGTTAAAACATAAAAATAAGTACTAAAATCAAGAAAAAGAAAGACTTCCAAACTCGTTAATGAGGCCACCATGATTCTAATTCCCAAACCAGAAAAAGACACTACAAGAAAGAAAACTACAGACCAATATCCCTGATGAACATAATCGTAAAAATCCTGAACAACATACTAGCAAATTGGATCCAGCAACACGTCAAAAAAATTATTCACCGTGACCAAGTGGGATTCATCCCAGTAATGCAAGGCTGGTACAATATTCGCAAATCAATAAATATGATATACCACATAAATAAAATGAAGAATAAAAACCATATGATCATATCAATAGATGCTGAAAAAGAATTTGACAAAATCCAGCATCTATTTCTGATAAAAATGTCTCGACTTAATAAAGGTCATATATAAAAGTCCTACAGCCAATATCATACTCAATGGGCCAATATCATATCAAACTAAAAGCATTTCCCTTAAGAACAGGAACAAGAGAGGTATGCCCACTTTCACCACTCTTATTCAACATAGTACTGGAAGTCTTAGCCACAGCAATCAGACATGAAGTAAAAATAACAGGAATTCAAATTGGAAAGGAGGAAGTGAAACTGTCATTATTTCCAGATGTTATGATACTATACGTAGAAAACCCCAAAGACTTCATCAAAAATCTACTAGACTTAATAAATGAATTTGGCAAAGTAGCAAGATACAAAATGAACATGAAGAAATCGACTGCATTCTTATACACCAATGATGAACTCACAGAAAGAGAAACTGAAAAAGCAATCCCATTTACCATTATGGCAAAAAAAAATTAAGATACCTAGGAATAAACGTAACCAAAGAAGTAAAAATCCTATTTGCAGAAACCTACAGTACATTGAAAAAGAAATAGAGGAATATATTAAAATGTGGAAGAACAGACCTTGTTCATGGATTGCAAGAATTAACATCATTAAAATGTTCATATTTCCCAAAGCAAGCTATAGATTCAATGAAATACCCATCAAAATACCAACGACATACTTCACAGAACTAGAACAAATACTTCAAAAGTTCATATAGAACCAAAAAAGACCCCAAATAGCCACAGCAATCTTGAAAAAGAAGGACAAAGTAGGTGAGGTCACAATACAAGATATAAGGTTATATTACAAAGCTACTGTAATCAAAACAACCTGGTACTGGCACAAGAACAGGCATACAGACCAGTGGAACAGAACACAGAACCCACAAATGGACCCAAGACATTATGCTCAATTAATATTTGACAAAAGGGCAACAGCATACAATGGAATAAAGACAGCCCCTTTAATAAATGGTGTTGGGATAATTGGACAGCTACATGCAAAAAAATAAAACTAAACCATCAACTTACACGACACACAAGAATGAACTCAAAATGGATAAAAGACTTAAATGTGACTCATGAATCCATAAAAATCCTAGGCAAGAAAATGTAGGCAATAAATTTCAGACATCATGCGCAGCAGAGTTTTCACTGATACATCACCTAAGGAACAGACACAAAGGAGAAAATGAACATGTGGGACTACATCAAACTAAAAATCATCTGCACAGCAAAAGAAACAACCACCAAAATGGAAAACGAACCCACTGTATGAGAGACCATAATTGCCAATGATACATCAGGTAAGAGATTAATTTCAATATACATAGAATACTCATACAGCTCAACAAAAGGAAGACAAAGAACTCAATTAAAAAATGGACAGAGGAACTAAATATACACCTCTCGAAACAAAACATACAAATGGCCAAGAGACATATGAAAAAATTGGTCACCATCACTAATCATCAGAGACGTGCAAATTAAAACAAAAAGGAGTTATCACTTTACACCTGTCCGAATGGCCATCATCAACAAATCATGAAACAATGAGTGTTGGCTAGGGTGTGGAAAACAGGAGACTATAGTACACTTCTCGAGGCAATCCAGACTGGGGCAGCCACTATGGAAAACACTATGGTGCTACCTCAAAAAATTAAAAATCGAATCACCATTTGACCCAGTAATCCTGCTTTTAGGAATATACCCTAAGAAGCCTGAAACACCAATCAGAAAGAATATATGTACCCCCATGTTTGTAGCAGCACTATTTACAAAAGCTAAGATCTGGAAACAACCCAAGTGTCCATCAGTAGACGAATGGATAAAAAAGCAATGGTACGTATACACATTGGAGTACTATGCAGCTGTAAAAAGAAATATCTTTTATCCTTTGAGAAGAAGTGGAGAGACCTGGAGAGTATTATCCTAAATGAAACAAGGCAAGCAGAGTAAGACAAATATCACATGATCTCACTTATTTGTGGAATATAATGAACATAACAGTCTGAGGAACAGGGTAGTCCCAGAATCTTGGAAGTAGGGTACAGACTGACAACCCTCAGAAGAGGAGGTGGGGAGGGGAAGACAGAGATAAACCACAGAACTTATATGTATGTATGCATAACTGATGAACATGGACAACAAAGCTGGGGACAAAGTGCGAAGGATGGGGAGGAGGGTGTTAATGGAGAAAAAAACAAGAAACTTTTGTAACAAAAATTAATTAATTAAAAAATATCGATAGCATTGTTATACACCCATGATGAACTCACAGCATGAGAAACCAAACAAACAATCCCCTGTACGATTGCGCCAAAAACATTAAGGTATCTAGGAATAAACTTAACAAAAGAAGTAAAGGACCTATTTGCAGAAAACTACAGGACATTGAAAAAAGAAATAGAGAAAGATACAAAAAAGTGGAAGCACATACCTTGTTCATGGATTGGAAGAAATAACATCATTAAAACGTCCATACTACCTCAACAGTCTATAGCTAAGACTGGTATTATGGCATCAAAATACCAATGACATATTTCACAGAACTAGAACAAATACTTCAAAAGTTCATATGGAACCAAAAAAGACCTCAAATAGCCACAGCAATCTTGAAAAAGGACAAATTAGGTAGGATCACAATACCGGATATCAGTTTATACTACAAAGCTACTGTAATCTAAACCGCCTGGTACTGGCACAAGGACAGGCATATAGATCAGTGGAACAGAACAGAGAACCAGGAAATTGACCAAAGACATGCTCAATTAATATTTGACAAAGGTGACAAGAGAATACAATGGAGTAAAGACAGCTTCTTTAATAAATGGTGTTGGGATAATTGGACAGCTACATGCAAAAAAAAAAAAAAATGAAACTTGACCATCAGATTACACCATACAGGAGAATAAACTCAAAATGGATAAAAGGCTTAAATGTGACATGTGATTCCATAAAAATCATAGAAGAAAATGTAGGCAAGAAAATTTCAGACATTATACACAGTAGAGTTTTCACTGATACATCACCTAAGGCAACAGACACAAAGGAAAAAATGAACACATGGGACTACATCAAACTAAAAAGCTTCTGCACAGCAAAAAAAAACAGCCATCAAAATGGAAAGTGAACCCACTGTATGGAAGAGCATATTTTCCAATGCTACATCAGATAAGGGGTTAATTTCCATAATATATAGAGTACTCATACAACTGAACAAAAGGAAGACAAAGAGCCCAGTTAAAAAATGGGCAGAGGAGTTAAATAGACAGCTCTCCAAAGAGGACATACAAATGGCCAAGAGGCATATGAAGAAATGCTCACCATCCTTAATCATCAGAGAGATGCAAATTGAAACAACAATGAGGTAATCACCTCACTGCTGCCAGAATGACCGCCAAGAACAAGTTATCAAACAACAAATGCTGGTGAGGGTGTGGTGAAAAGGGGACTCTAGTACACTGCTGGTGGGAATGCAGACTGGTGCAGCCACTGGGGAAAACACTATGGTGTTACCTCAAAAACTTAAAAATTAAACTTCCATTTGACCCAGTAATCCCACTTCTAGGAATATATCCTAAGAAGCCTGAAACACCAATTAGAAAGAATATATGTACCCCCATGTTTGTAGCAGCACTATTTACAATAGCTAAGATCTTGAAACAGCCTAAGTGTCCATCAGTAGACGAATGGATAAAAAAGCTGTGGTACATACACACAATGGAATACTATGCAGCTGTAAGAAAGAAAGATCTCTTATTCTTCGAGACGACATGGAGGGACCTGGGGAGTATTACCCTAAGTAAAACAAGACAAGCAGAGAAATGCAAGTATTACATGATTTCACTTATTTGTGGAATATAATGAACATAACCATCTGAGGAGCAGCGTAGACCCAGAGACTTGGAAATAGGGTACAGCCTGACAATCCTCAGAAGAGAGGGTGGTGTGAGGGAATAGATAAACCACAGAACTTAAATGCGTGTCCGCATAACCAATGGACATGGGCAACAGAGGTGGGGACTGGGTGGGGGAGGGGAGATGGGTAGAAGGGTGTCAATGGGGAAAAAAGGAGACATATCTGTAATAAAAAGAAATTAATAATAAATAAATAAATAATAAATAAATAAGGTAAATAAAAGTATAAATGAATGGTAGAAAAATATGCAAAAAATAAAATTAAAATTAAAAAGATTTATAGCATAAAATCTTAGCAAAGAGCAATGGGAAATCTTTCATATTACTGGTGGGAATATAAAACGGTAAACTGCTTTAGAAAACTGTTCTAGCAGATCCTTATAATGTTAAATATGTATCTTCCCTATGACCTAATAATTTATCCAAAATAAATGTGAGCATATGTATACAAAAAGACTATAGAAATGCTTATAGCAGCCTTATTTATGCAGTCTGAAACTAGTGATGGAGAACCAAAATATACATCAACAGGAGAAAGGGCCAACTGTAGTAAATTAATACACTGGAATATTACAACATGAATAAGTCTCAGAGATATTATGTTGAAGAAAGAAGCCAGACATAAGAGTATACACCATATGATTTCATTTATAATGAAGTTCAATAACATAAAAACTTATCTATAGGACAAAAATCAGGTCACTGGATGGGAGGAAGGAGCATGAAAAAACTTTTTAAAGTGATGGAGAGGCTTTACAGCTTGATTGGGTTGTTGGTTATACAGAGGTATACTAGCTGTCCAAACTCATTGAATTAATATTAATGAATTTTTACAAAATAAAAGTAAATTAGAATTTAATCAAAGAAAAAAATAAAGCCCCAAATCCTGAAACAACAACAAAAAGACCTCATATATTTCACTACTTAATTGGCATCACTACTTGGATGATTACTTAGGCATCTCAGGCATTGAATGGTGGTCTCAAAAATCCTGTAACATCATGAAGAAAATAAAATAAGGTCATGTAATAGAGAATGACTGGACAAGGGACTATTTTAGATTGGGTAATTAGGACGCCATACATTAAGCTGAGGGAAGAATGTTTCAGATAAAGAGAAAGCAAATGTGAAGACTCTGAAATAGAAATGAGCTTGGCATGTGCCTGGAACTTAATGAGCAAGGGGAAAATGGTGGGAGATGACATTAAACAATCAGGGCAAGATCATGTAGGGCAGTATAGGCCATGGTGAGGAGCTTGGATTTTATTTTGTGTGTGATGAGAAGCCATTGGAGGGTTTTAAAAAGGTCCATGTTATGACTTGGATCATAAAGGATCACTCTAGATGCTGTGTGGAGAATAGATTTGGGGAATTGGGAAGAATGAAAGCAAAGTGATCAGTCAGAAGGTGTGTTGGTCAATCTCTTTAACCTCTTTACTTCTTACCTCATTACCTTATCTGCCCTTCTCTAACCATGAAGGCTGACTTGCAGACAGCATCTCCAGGACTCCTTTCCTGGATTCATGATTACTGATTGAATTTAGGCAGTGGGAAACCATGGCAGGAGATCACAAGGTGAGAGAAGAGAGATCAGGGTACTAATTACCATTCCTCTCTGTCCCATCTCCTTACTTCCTCAACCAGGTTCTGGCTGTGGCTGTGTTCCTGAAGCCTGCTTGTACCTGATCCTGCACCATCTTTTGGTTGTTATCTTAAGCCTGCCCACACCTTGGTTAATATGTAATGTTTACTTTATATATATATTACATAGATTTATATGATATTAATATACTGTATATAATTATATATAAATATTATATAACAATATAGTATATTTTATATATTATATATTAAAATTAATTTTATATATAGTTTATATATAGTGGTTATAGTAATACTATATAATGGTTTATAGTTCATTGTTATTGGACTCTCTTTGGCTAATTTCTTTTGAGTGAACCATTTGTTTCCTGCTGGTGTTCTGAATGGCACAAGTGGCTGTTGCAGGTAAAAAGATGCTTATGGCTTGGACTACAGTATTTAAAGTTGGAGAAGAGGGCAGATATGAGATATGTTTTGGAAGTAGAAACCATAGGCCGCCCTTATAGATTGGATGTGCAGGATCAGAGAAGGAAAGAAATGGAGAGAAATTCCTAGGATTTGGGCTTAAGTGATTGGTGGTTTAATAAGGAAGGGTAGTCTGAGGGAGATGTATGGGATGGAGATGGGTGAATCAAAAAATTCTTTTCCACCATGATGAGTTTTACTTGTCAATAAGATATCTAAATGAAGCCCGGTTGGTGTGGCTCAGTTGATTGAGCATTGTCCCATGGACTGAGAGGTCCTAGTTCCATTCCTGGTCAAGTCATAAGCCCAGGTTTCAAGCTTGATCCCCAGGTAGGGGGCGTACAGGAGTCAGCCGATTGATGTATCTCTCTCATTGATGTTTCTATCTCGCTCTCATTTCCTCTCTCTCTAAAAATATCAATAAAAACATATTAAAATGATATCCAAATGGAGATACCATGTAGACATGCTAACATACAAGTCTGAAGCTCAGTAGAGATGTTGGCTAGAGTTAGAAATGTGGGAGCCATCAGTATGTTGTAGTATTTAAAGTCAACGGGCAGAATGAAATCACCCCGGGAGAGAGTATGTTGGGGAATCTCCATTGTATAAATCATGATGAGAGCCAGGGCCCACTTCTACTGAGAAAATTGAAAGTGCTGCATACTCACTCTCCCTGACCCCTGGCAACCTAGGCACATATATGTGATCTAAGCCCAACCAACCTAAGAATACTGTCCACGACTTTCAATCTGGAGCCAGTGTTGCACAGAAGCAAGAGACAGTTCTAAATTCATTCTGAGGGCAGCAACTGCAGCATCAAAGTGTCATTGACAGTGGTTGGTGGTGACAATGTCAGCGTTCAGTTTCCAGTGGGGATGGCAGAGACACTAAAACAGTCTGTTCCTGTAGTGTGACCTTGGCTGGGACCCTGACCCCAAGCTTTCCTCAGTCTCAGACCATTTCCAAGCCTGGTTCTCCAGTCTTCCTGTTAAAACTCTTTGCTACCTGTTTTCCTGCCAGTGAATTCCTTTTCTCCTTAGGTTAACCAGAGTTGGTTTTTGTTGACTGCAACTAGTAACCCTTTTAGCACAATGTCTTGAACTTGGCAGCCATTCAACAAATATTTGCTGAATAAGTTTTCTGCTAACTTGAAATTACTCAGCAAGGCGTCTCATGCTTTTCCACCATGGCTTCCATGGTCCAATGGTGAGTACTCTTTTTGGTTAATTGACAGCTTTTCTTGGAGGTTTTGAAGGACAGAGAAACAAGAGGTCAGCAGCTGAAGTAACAGTCATCCTAATCTCACAGGAATAAACATATTGACTCATGGATGAAGTCAATGTCCTTCTAAAAATAGCATATTGGAATTATTATTCATGGGGAAGGATCCTTCCTGGATGGTCTGGATCAAGCAACCCACCATTTTTCTTGTTTTAAATAGTAGTTATAGAAACCCATGAACTCCTGATTTTAAGATATGGATCCACAACGAAAGCAAGGATGCGTTTTGTTTTGTTGGTGGTGGTTCTTTTGTGTGTGTGTGTGTGTGTGTGTGTGTGTGTTTGTTTGTTTTGTTTTTGGATTTCCCAGGTCAGTTGATTTTTATTTTATTTATTTATTTATTTTTGTTTTTAATTTTTAATGCTTTTCCCCCATTTTTTTAAAAACTTATCTTTATTGTTGAATGTATTACAGATGTCTCCCCTTCTTTCTGCCACTGACCCCCTCCTCCCCACCCCCACCCTCCTCCTGCCTTCCCCACACTATTGTCTGTGTCTATTGGTTATGCATATATGCATATAAGATCTTTGATTTATCTCTTCCTGCCCTTCCTTCCCTCTTCCCTTTGACGTTCATCTGTCTAACAACCAATTTGTACTTCTTAATTCCTTCACCTGTTTCACCTATCACCCCAGCCCCTCCCATCTGGCAACCAAGAAAAGTTCTCTATATTTATGAGTTTGTTTCTGTTCTGCTTGCTCATTTTGTTTGTAGATTCAATTGTTGACATCTTTGTATTTATTGCCATTGTATTTTTTATATTTTTGCTCTTCTTCTTCCTCAAGAAGACCTGTCAGCATTTCATGTAATACTGATTTGGTGGTGATGAACTCCTTTAGCATTTTCTGGTCTGGGGAACTCTTTATATGTCCATTGACTCTAAATGATAGCTTTGCAGGATAGAGTAACCTTGGTTGTAGCTTGCTGCTTTTCATCACTTTGAATATCTCTTGCCACTCCTTTCTGGCCTAAAAAGCTTCTATTGAGAAATCAGCTGACAGTCTTATAGGAACTCCCTTGTAGGTAACTAATTGCTTTTCTCTTGCTGTTTTTAAGATTCTCTCTTTGTTGTTAACAATTTTTCATTTTGGTGACAATGGGTCTTGGTGTGGACCTCTTTGGGTTGACCTTGTTTGGCACTATCTCTGTTTCTGGACTTGTTTGTGTGGTTTTTTCACCAAGTTAGGGAAGTTTTCTGTCATTATTCTTTCAAATAGGTTTTCAATTTCTTGCTCTCTCTCTTCTCCTTCTGGCACCTTCATGATGTGAATGTTGGCATGCTTGAAGTTGTTCCAGAGGCTCCTTACACTGTCCTCATTTTTGAACAATTTTTTGTTCTGATTGGGTGGTTTTTGCTTCTTTATATTCCAAATTGATGGTTTGCTTTCTGGCTTTACCAACTTTATTATTGATTTTATGTAAATTATGCTTTATTTCAGTTAGTGCATCATTCATTTCTGACTGGTTCTTTTTTATGCTCTTGAGGTTCTCACTAAGTTCCTTGAAATTTTCACTGAGTTCCTTGAATTTTTCACTAAGTTCATTGAGCATCATTTTAACCAGTGTTTTGAACTCTGCATCTGTTAGATTGCTTATATCTATTTTGTTTAGTTATTTTCCCGGAAGTTTGTTTTGTCCTTTCATTTGGGACATGTTTCTTTGTCTCCTCATTTTGGCTGCTTTCCTGTGTTTGTTTCTATGTATTATGTAGAGCTGCTATGCCTTCTAGGCTTACCAGGGTGGCCTATTCTAGTAGGTGTCCTGTAGGGTCCAGTGGCACAGCCTCTCTGGTCACCCCAGCTAGGCCCTGGAGGTACACCCTTTATTCGGACTGTCCAGCCATCTATTATAATTGAGTCTTGATTCCTGTTGGCACATCAATGGGAGAGATTTCCTCAGGCTGATCAGCTGCAAGGGCTGGCTGTGACCACTGACCACTGGCCTCTGACCACCTTGGAGGATCAACTGTGTGGGGGCCCACCACACAGAGCAAGACTTACTTCAGCAGGGCTCTGATACCCACTGTATCCACTCCTTGAGTGTGTTGCTTGTAGAGGTGGTTGGGTGATGGTGCTTCGACATGGTCTGAAGCTGTCTACTGAGTGTGCTGGCTCTGGGACAAGGTCAGCCTCTGCCTGTGTTCTCCCTGGGACCACCAGGCATAAGCTACAAAGTGATATACAGATGGCTGCTTCTTGTGCTGGGCTTGGAGGTGCTCAGGCAAAGCCAAGCTGTAAACCAAGGTTGGCTGCTTCTAGTGCCAGGCCTGGGGCCAGTTAACTAGAGGTAGTGTGCTTACTGAGGCCAGGTGTTCATTTGAGAGAATTGAGGAAAATCTGAAGCAAGAGCCAAGACAGGCCAATCCTATGGTAAAGGCACTGGAAACAGCTTGGGTGGGCCTGAAAGTTGGGTGGGGCAGGGCCTCAGGGAATCATCAGCATTGGGCAAACAGTGCGAGCCAGGTTGCTGGAGTTCCAGATATGACACAGGTCTGACTGTCCCATGAGGGAAGGGCTCACCAAAGAAACAACAGCCTCCACCAGCATGTTTGTCTGGGAGAAAGCTGCCTCTCCAACTCTCGCCTCAATACCAAACAGCTCAGTTCTTGCTGGTATGTCTTCGGTACTTTTCAAGCTGCCTTCCCCATGCTGGAGCCTGGAGGGAGCGGGTCCAGGTAAGTCCATGCACAGGCCTTTTAAGAGGAACTGCCTGGGACTATATAATCCTCAGCCTCCCTCAACCTCAATTCCCACAGGATTTTACAGCCACAAGTTTTGAGAACTTCTCCTCCTAATACTGGAACCCTGAGCTGGAGTGCCTGATGTGGGATAGGGATCCCTTGTTCCTCAGGGAGGACCTTCACAGCTGAGGTATCCTCCTGATTTTTATCCTCCACACATGGGTGTGGGACTAGCCCATCTGTGCCTCCACCCCTCCTACCAGTCTCAATGTAGCTTCTTTAATTTCATAGTTGTAGGACTTCCATTCAGCTCGATTTCAGATGATTCTGATTCATAGTTGTTCTGTAGTTTAGTTGTAATTTTGATGTGGTTGTGGGAGGAGGCAAGTATTTACCTACATCACCTTCTTGACCAGAAGTAAGGATGCATTTGTTCTTTGCAACCAGAATAAAGAGTTCACTTTTTACTCTGCAAAACTTTTCAAGGTAATTCAATTCCTTTCACCCCTCCAGTGCTTTTTAAAAGTGGTTTATTCAGCAATGTTTAAAATCTTTATTGTTGTCAGTATTAAAGTTGTCCCCTAATTTTCTCCCATTTCCCTCCTCCTCCTGGTTCCCACCACACCCCTAGACTTCACCACACTATTGTCTGTGTCCATTGGTTGTGCGTATATTTATGTAAATTCTTTGGTTAATGTCTTCCTGTCTCCCCCCCACCTCTGAGATATGTCAGTCTGTTCCATGCATCCATGCCTCTGGACTTGTCAGTTTATTATGTTCATTAGATTCCACTTATAAGTGAGATCATGTGATATTTGTCTTTCTCTGACTGGCTTATTTCACACAGCACAATACTCTCCAGGTCCATCCATGCTGTCAAAAAGGGTAAGAAATCCTTTATTTTTTTTTTTTACAGCAGCATAGTATACCACTGTGTAAATATACCACTGATTTTTTAAAATTCTTAATTAATTATTTTTATTGCGGATATCCCTTGTTTTCCCCCATTTATACCCTCCTCTGCACTCCTGCCACCCCACCTTCACCATAGTGTTGTCTATATCCATTGGTTATGCATATAACCATATAAGTTATTTGGTTTATGTCTTCTTACCACCCACTGCCTTCCCTCTAAGTTTATCAGTCTGTTCCCTACTTCAATGTCTCTGTACCTATTTTATTCATCAGCTAATTTTGTTTATTGATTTCCACAAATAAGTGAGATCACATGACACTTGTCTTTCTCTGACTAGCTAATTTCGCTTAGCACAATACTCTCCAGGTCCCTCAAAGTTGTCTCAAAGGGTAAGATATATTTCTTTCTTACAGCTATATAGTACTCCATTGTGTATAAGTACCATAGCTTTCTTAGCCACTCATCTACTGATGGACACTTGGGTTGTTTCCAGATCTTAGCTATTATAAATAACACTGGTATGAACACAGAGGTGGATATTTCTTTCTGATTGGAGTTTCAAGCTTCTTCAGATATATTGCTAGGAATGGAAACACTGGGTCAAATGGCAATTCCAGTTCTCAAGTTTTGAGGTAATAGCATATTCTTTTCCATAGTGGGTGCACCAGTCTGCGTGCCCACAAGCAGTGTACTAGGATGCCCTTTCTCCACATCTTCACCAGCACTACTTATTGGATGATTTCTTCATGGCTGCTATTCTGACAGTTGTGAGGTGATACCTCATAGTTATATTAATTTGCATCTCTCTAATGATTAGTAATGTTGACCATTTTTAAGTTTTGTTTGGAAAAGTGTCTATTCAAGTCCTCTGCCCATTTTTTTTCTTTTTTTATTGTTTATTAATTTATTTTTGTTACAGATGTTTCTCCTCTTTTCCCCGTAGACACCCTCCTTTCCCATCCCACCCCACCCAATCCCCAGCTTTGTTGTCCATGTCCATTGGTTTTGCATACATGCATATACGTTCTGTGGTTTATCTCTTCACTCCTGCCACAAACTCCTCTTCTGAGGGTTGTCAGTCTGCACCCTACTTCCATGTCTCTGGGTCTACACTGTTCTTCAGACAGCTTTGTTCATTATATTCCACAAATAAGTGAGATCATGTGATTTTTTGTCTTTCTCTGCTTGGCTTATTTTGCTTAGGATAATACTTTTCAGGTCCCTCAATGTCATCTCAAAGGATAAGAGATCTTTCTTTCATACACCTGCATAGTACTCCATTATGTATATATACCACAGCTTTTTTATCCAGTTGTCTACTGATGGAAACTTTGGCTGTTTCCAGATCTTTACTATTGTAAATAGTGCTGCTATAAACATGTGGGTAAATATATTGTCTCTGATTGGTTTTTCAGGCTTCTTAGGGTATATTCCTAGAACTGGGATCACGGGGTCAAATGGCAATTCAATTTTTCATTTTTTGAGGTAGCACCATAGTGTTTTCCCCAGTGGCTACACCAGTCTGCATTCTGATCAGCCGTGTACTAGAGTTCCCTTGTCACTACACCCTCACCAGCATTTTTTGTTTGATGACTTGTTGATGGTGGCCATTCTGGCAGCTGTGAGGTGATACCTCATTGTTGCTTCAATTTGCATATCTCTGATGATTAGTGATGGTGAGCATTTCTTCATATGTCTTTTGGCAATTTCTCCAGCTCCTTTGCGCATTTTTAATTGAGTTATTTGTCTTCCTTTTGTTGAGTTCTATGAGCACTCTATACATTATGGAAATTAACCCCTTATCTGATGTATCATTGGCAATTATGCTTTCCCATACAGTGGGTTCCCTTTTCACTCTGATGGTTGTTTCTTTTGCTGTGCAGAAGCTTTTTAGTTTGAAGTATTCCTATGTGTTCATTTTCTCCTTTGTTTCTGTTGCCTTAGGTGATGTATCAGTGAAAATTCTGCTGTGTATGATGTCTGAAATTCTGTTGCCTACATATTCTTCTAGGATTTTTATGGATTCACAAGACACATTTAAGCCTTTTATCAATTTTGAGTATATTCTTGTGTATGGTGTAAGTTGATGGTCTAGATTCATTATTATTATTATTATTATTATTATTATTTGCATGTGGCTGTCCAATTTTCCCAACACCATTTATTAAAGAGGCTGTCTTTACTCCACTGTATGCTCTTGCCACTTTTGTCAAATACTAATTGAGCATAATGTCTTGGGTCTATTTCTGAGTTCTCTGTTCTGTTCCACTGTTCTATATGCCTGTTTTTGTGCAAGTACCAGGGTATTTTGATTACAGTAGCTTTGTAGTATAACCTGATATCCGGTATTGTGATCCCACTTACTTGGTCTCTCTTTTTCAAGATTGCTGTGGCTCTTCAGTGTCTTTTTTGGTTCTATATGAACTTTCAAAGTATTTGTTCTAGTTCTGTGTAGTATGTCACTGGTATTTTGATGGGGGTTGCATTGAATTTATAGAATGCTTTGAGTAATATGGACATTTTAGTGATGTTAATTCTTCCAATCTATGAACAAGTTATGTGCTTTTACTTTTTTATATCTACCTCTATTTTTTTTTTCAATGTCCTGTAGTTTTCTGCAAATAGGTTCTTTATTTCTTTGGTTAAGTTTATTTCTGGGTATCTTAATTTTTTTTGCCACAATGATAAAAGAGATTGTTTGTTTTTATTTCAGTTTCACTTTCTGTGAGTTTCTCATTGGTGTATAAAAATGCCGACAATTATTTAATGTTAATTTTGTATTTTACTACATTGCCAAATTCATGCATTAAGTCTAGTAGATTTTTTATGGAGTCTTTAGAGTTTTCTACATATAATATTATGTCATCTGCGAATAATGACAGTTTCACTTCCTCCTTTTCAATTTGGATTCCTTTTATTTTGTCTTCATGTATGATTGCTTTGGCTAAGACTTCCAGTACTATGTTAAATAACAGTGGTGAAAGTGGGCATTTCTGTCTTGTTCCTGTTCTTAAGGGAAATGCTTTTAGTTTTGGCCCATTGAGTATGATGTTGGCTGTAGGATTTTTATATATGGCCTTAATTATGTCGAGATATAATCCCTCTATTCCCACATTGCTGAGCGTTTTTATCAGAAATGGGTGCTGGATTTTGTCGAATGCTTTTTCAGTATTATCACTATGATCATGTGGTTTTTATCTTTCATTTTGTTTATGGGGTATATCACATTTATTGATTTGAGAATATTGTACCAGCCTTGCATCCCTGAAATGAATCCTAGTAGGTCATGGTGAATACTTTTTTTGATGTATTGCTGAATTTGAATTGCTAGAATTTGTTCAGGATTTTGGTATCTATGTTCCTCAGGTATATTGGCCTATAGTTTTTTGTTTGTTTGTTTGTTTTTTTATATTGTCTTTTTCGAGTTTTGAAATTGAAATTATGGTGGCCTTATAAAATGAGTTTGGCACGACCTCAGATCAGATGTGGCGACCTGCTGAATTTAAGCATATTTGTCAGTGGAGGAATAGAAACTAACCAAGATTCCCTCAGTAAAGGCCAGTGAACGATGAAGAGCCCAGTGCCCAATCCCCGTCCCGGGTGGGGCATGGGAAATGTAACATATGGAAGACACAATCCCTGAGGCTGCTCCAGGAAATGGGAAGGAAAAAAAAAGCTGGGGTAGCAATATTCATATCTGATAAAATAGATTTCAAAATGAAGGCCATAACTAGAGACAAAGACGGCCACTACACAATATTGAAAGGATGTATCCAACAGGAAGATATAACCTTGGTAAACATATATGCACCCAATATAGAAGCACCAACATATATTAAAAATCTTCTGAAGGACTTAAAAGGTGACATCAACAGCAATACAATCATAGCAGGCAACTTCAACACCCCAGTGACATCAGTAGATAGATCATCTAGACAAAAAATTAACAAAAAAAACACAGACTCTAAATGAAGCGTTATATCAAATGGATTTAATACATATCTACAGAGAATTACACCCCTAAACTGCAGAATTCACATTCTTCTCAAGGGCACATGGGACATTCTCAAAGATAGACCACTTGTTAGGGCACAAACTAAGTATCTGCAAGTTCAAGATGATGGAAATCATATCAAGCATCTTCTCAGATCACAACTGCATGCAACTAGAAATAAACTGCAACAAGAACATGCAAAAACACTGGAACACATGGAGGCTAAATAGCATGTTATTAAACAACGAATGAGTTATTGAGGACATAAAAGAAGAAATTAAAAACTTCCTCAAAAACCAATGAAAATGAACACACAACACCACCAAATCTATGGGATGCAGTGAAAGCAGTTCTGAGAGGGAAGTTCATAGCACTACAGGCCTACCTCAAGAAGCAAGAAAAATTTCTAAACAGACTATGTAACCTCACAACTTAAAGAACTAGAAAGCAAACGGAAAGAAAACCCCAGAGCAAATAGAAGGAAGGAAATAGTAAATATCAGAGCAGAAATAAATGACATGGAGACCAAAAAACAATTCAAAGGATCAATAAAACAAAGAGATGGTTCTTTGAAAAGATAAACAAGATTGATGGACCCTTAGCTAGACTCATCAAGTAACAAAGTGAGAGAAAACAAATACACAAAATCAGAAATTATAGAGGAGACATAATAACTGACACCACAGAAATACAAAAGATCATATAACTATTATGAACAATTATATGGCAACAAACTGGACAATCTAAGCGAAATAGACAAATTTCTAGAAACACATAGTTTCCCAAACTGGGCCAGGAAGAGATAGAAAACTTGAACAGACCAATAACAACAAAAGAAATTGAAGATGTAATCAAGACTCTCGCAGAAAACAAAAGCCCAGGCCCTGATGGTTTCAAAGGGGATTTTTACTGTACATTCAAAGAAGGGCTAATACCCATTCTCCTCAAACTATTCCAAAAAATTTAATTGTTTTATGAAGCCAGCATAATTCTAATTCTAAAACCAGAAAAAGACACTACAAAAAAAGAAAACTACAGGCTAATATTCCTGATGAACATAGATGCCAAAATCTGAACAAAATGCTAGCAACTCGAATCCAGCAATACATCCAAAAAATTATTCACCATGACCAAGTGGGATTCATCCCAGGTATGCAAGGCTGGTAAAATATTTGCAAATCAATAAATGTAATACACCACATAAACAAAATAAAAGATAAAAATCATATGATCATATCAAAAGATGCTGAAAAAGCATTCGACAAAATCCAGCACCACTTTTTGATAAAAATGCTCAGCAATCTGGGAATAGAGGGATCTTATCTCGAAATAATAAAGGCCATATATGTTATTGTTTCAATTGATTTCTAGTTTCATGCCATTGTGATCTGAGAAGATGCTTGATATGATTTCAATTATCTTGAACTTGTAGAGATTTAGTTTGTGTCCTAACATGTGGTCTGTCTTTGAGAATGTCCCATGTGCACTTGAGAAGAACGTGAATTCTGTAGTTTTGGGGTGTAATTCTCTGTGTACATCTATTAAATTCATTTGGTCTAGTGCTTCATTTAGAGTCTCTGTTTCCTTGCTAATTTTTTGTCTAGAGGATCTATCCAGTGATGTCAATGGGGTGTTGAAGTCCCTTGTTATGATTGTATTGCTGTCGATTTCTCCTTTGAAGTCCTCTAGATTTTGAATACATTTTAGTGCTCCTATATTGGGTGCATATAAGTTTATCAAGGGTATATCTTCCTGTTGGATAGACCATTTCAATATTATGTAGTGGCCTTCTTTGTCTCTAGTTATAGCCTTCATTTTGAAATCTATTTTATCAGATATGAGTATTGCTACCCCAGCTTTCTTTTATTTGTTTGCTTGGAAGATATTTTTCCATCCCTTCACTTTCAATCTATGTGAGATTTTTATTGTGAGGCGGGTTTCTTGTAAACAACATATAGATGAGTCATGCTTTCTTATCCAGTCTGGTACTCTGATTCTTTTTATCAGAGTATTCAATCCATTTACATTTAAGGTGATTACTGAAGGATCATATCTTGACATAATAAAGGCCATATATAAAAGACCGACAGCCAACATCATACTCAATAAGCAAAAATTAAAACATTTCCCTTAAGAACAGGAACAAGAAAAGAATGCCCATTTTCGCCACTCTCATTTAGCGTAATACTGGAAGTTTTAGCCACAGGAATCAGACAGGAAGAAAAAATAAAAGGTATCCTAACTGGAAAGGAGGAAGTGAAACTGTCATTATTTACAGACGACATGATACTATGAGTAGAAAATCCCAAAGACTCCATCAAAAATTTACTACACTTAATAAATGAATTTGACAAAGTAGCAGGATAAAAAATTAATGTCAAGAAATAGACGGCATTTTTGATTTAATGGTTTTTTTTTGTTCAGATAGAGTGGGAGGGAGAGAGAAAGAGAGAAACATCGATGTGAAAGGGACACATCGAGTGGCTGCCACCCACACGACCCAACCAGGGCTGGGGACAAACTGCAACTGAGGCACATGCCCCTAGCGGGAACCAAACCTTGGTCTCTCCGGACCGCAAGCTGACGCTCTAACTGCTGAGCCAAATCTGCCAGGGCCGATGGCATTTTTATACACCAATGATAAACTCACAGAAAGAGAAACTAAAAATACAATTCCATTTGCCATCACAGCAAAAAAATTAAGATACCTAGGAATAAACTTAACCAAAAGAATAAAGGACCTATTTGCAGAAAACTACAGGTCATTGAAAAAAGAAATAGAGGAAGATATAAAAACGTGGAAGCACATACCTTGTTCATGGATTGGAAGAATCAACATCATTAAAATGTCCATACTACACAAAGCAATCTATACATTCAATGCAATCCCCATCAAAATACCAATGACATACGACACAGAACTAGAACAAATACTTCAAAAGTTCATATGGAACCAAAAAAGACCTCAAATAGCCACAGCCATCTTGAAAAAGAAGAACAAAGTAGGAGGGATCACATTACCAGATTTCAAGTTATACTACAAAGCCAATGTAATCAAAACAGCCTGGTACTGGCACAAGGACAGGCAGATAGACCAGTGGAACATAACAGAGAACCCAGAAATGAACCCAAGAAAATATGCTCAGTTAATATTTGACAAAGGGACAAGAGCCTACAGTGGGGTAAATACAGCTTCTTTAATAAATGGTATTGGGAAAATTGGACAGCTACATGCAAAAATTGAAACTAGACCATCAACTTACACCATACACAGGAATAAACTTAAAATGGATAAAATACTTAAATGTGACTCATGAATCCATAACAATTCTAGAAGAAAATGTTGGCAACAAAATTTCAGACATCATACACAGCAGAATTTTCACTGATACATCACCTAAGGCAACAGAAACAAAGGAGAAAATGAACACATGGGACTACATTGAACTCAAAAGCTTCTGCACAGCAAAAGAGACAATCATCAAAATTGAAAAGCAACCCACTGTATGGGAGAGCATAATTGCCAATGATATAGTAGTTAACAGGTTAATTTTCAATATATATATAGAGAGAGTGCTCATACAACTCAACAAAAGAACGACAAAGAACCCAATTATTAAATGGGCAGAAGAACTAAATAGACACCTCTCCAAATAGGACATACAAATGGCTAAGAGAAAGATGAAGAAATGCTCAACATTACTAATCATCAGAGACATGCAAATTAAAACAACAATGAGATATCACCTCACACCTGTCCGAATAGCCGCTATCAACAAATCATTGAACAACACATGTTGGCAAGGGTGTGGAGTAAAGGGAACTCTAGGACACTGCTGGTGGGCATACAGACAGATGTAACCACTATGAAAAACAATATGGTGTTACCTCCAAAAATTAAAAATCGAACTTCCATTTGACCCTGTGACCCCACTTCTGGGAACTTACCCTAAGAAGCATGAAACCCCAATCAATAAGAATATATGTACCCCCATGTTCATAGCAGCACTATTTACAATAGCTAAGATCTGGAAACAGCTCAAATGTCCATCAGTAGATGAATGCATAAAAAAGCTGTGGTACATATACACAATGGACTACTATGCAGCTGTAAGAAAGAAAGATCTCTTATTCTTTGAGACGACATGGAGGAACCTGGAGAGTATTATCCTAAGTGAAACAAGCCAAGCAGAGAAAGACAAGTATTGTATGATCTCACTTATTTGTAGAATATAATGAACATAACAGTCTGAGGAATGGGGTAGTCCCAGAGACGTGGAAGTGGGGTACAGACTGACAATCCTCAGAATAGGGGGTTGTGGGACAAATATAAACCACAGAACTTATATGCATGTATTCATGAACAGTGGACATGGACAGCAAAGCTGGGAACGGGGCGGGGATGGAGGGGGAGGGTGAAATCCGTTGGGGAAAAGGGAGAAAAATCTGTAACAAAAATAAATTAATTAAAAAATAGGTGAAGAGAATTTTCTCAGTTTTAATATAACTTGTGAAGAGCAGCTCTCGAAATGTCTAGCACACTGGCAACAGCATCGGAATAAGTGTGCAGTGTCCCAAGGGTAGTTTTTGAAAGGGCAACACATTTAATATATGCAAAAATTTTGATGTCATTTAATAAATATGAAAGCTCTGATATGCTTGTTAAAACTCAATCTCTACTTTTTGTTTTGCCATGTGTTTGGGAGGAGGGGGATGGAATGGTGTATGCCACTAGATTCAAATGCTCTCTTCTTAAGCAGAAGATGAAAGAAAGTTTCAGTGTGGGGCTTGTCAACATTTTTCTGTAAGGGTCAGATAGTAGATATTTTTAGCTTCATGAGTCATATGGCCTCTGTGACATAGGCTCAACTCTGCTTTTTTAGTGCAAAAGCAGCAGCAGACAACATGCAAACCAGTGAGCATGGCTGTGTGTCAATAAAACTTTATTTGCAAAAACAGCTCAGACCGGATTTGCTATGTGGGTAGAATTCAGTCAACAGGCCATAGTTTATAACCCCTACTCTTTGTAAAGAGAACATTCATTTGCAGACTTCTTGTTTAACAGCTTCAAACAACTTGTTGAAAGATAAAGAGACAAGCAGAGGTCCATAGGCTCCCATAATCACTTCAAGGATTCTCAGTTTAATCCTATGATGTCATTCTGAACTGCAGCGGGTCATTGACAGGGTCACATTGCTTAGAGAAAAACAGGATGTTTGACAACTAAAATAAAATATTCAGAATGAGCCCAGAGCTCGTCTCTGTAAAAAATGCTCTTATATCATGGGAGGCAAGGAAAAAAGAAAAGCATCAATGGACGACTGAGTGGGGACAGCAACTCACAGAGAAGGTGCTCAGATGGCAAGCCTGCTGCCCTGGAGAGCACATCTCTGCTTGCAGCTGTCACTCCAGTGGACAGATGACTTCATTCCAGCTCTCCCAAATAAAAGAAAAATAATCCCCCACTTGGGAGAAATACCATATGGTAGATACTTTGAAAAGTTGTGAGAAAGGTATAAAGTACTTGGGGGGGGGGGGAGTTACTTCCAAAAGCATGGAAATTGTCTAGAAAATGATCAGGCAATTTCTTTGAAATATCATAGCTTCCTAGAAAATCAAGTCTAAACTCATGGGATTAGGTAACAAGAGGGGCATTATCAAGGCAAATCAACTGGGAGATTTCTTTCTTGTTTTTACATACATTTGGTGCAGCTCAAATCTGCCAACACTTATTCAACAAAGCTCTCCCATGACCTGCCCCTACTGAAATATCCAACATCAATGCCCATTACTCTCCATCTTGTAGTCCAGTCTCAAAGATACTTAATATAACAACTTCTAATTCTCCAAAGGCCCAGGAGCATGTGGCTTTGTACCTCTGAGCCTTTGCTCCCTGGAGCTTCTTGTTTTTACAAGGCCCTTCTAGCCCTTCAGAATTCATCCTCCTTTGCCTCTTCCCTAACCCTCCAAAATGTTCAGTGCCCCCTCTTGTGTGCTACCTTGAGATCTTATACATATTCTGCTGTACTTACCACACTGTTGAGCCATTAACTGTCTATATGACTGATTTCCTCCACTAGAGTGTGGGCTGCTTGCTGGCTGATTCTTTTCCAGATCCCCAGAGCCTAAACAGTGCTAAGCTCATGGAAAGAGCTCCATAAACATTGTGGGCTTGGATGGTCAAAAATGGGGGCACTTTACTTGCCTAGGGGTTCTCTTTTGAACCACAGCTGTATTTTCCAGGGCTAGCCTAGTTAGGGTTCCAGCCTAAAGTCCCTAAAATACAACCACCTGTAGCCTTGTATTCCTTAGAGTGAGGCCCCAGTCAACTGAGCCACTTTTATAAACTTTTTAAACTAAATTCTAACACACCAAGACTTCCAGTCTAAACACTGAGAATCTCCCAACCAGCTCCTTCTTATCCTTCAGGTCTCATCTTCAATGTCTCCTCTTCTAAGAGGTGTTCCCTGACTCCTTATTCTTGGGCATGTCATTCATTATTCTGTCTTGGTGCATTGTTCTTTAGTCTTATATCACTCATCATAATCTCTCATGATTTCTAATATTTCTTTACTTATATATTTTCTGCCTCTCCCACTAGAGGGTTAGGTCCATGAGGACAGTGACTGTCTGCCTCATTCACTGTTATAGCCCTGGCCTAGCACAGATATGGCATATAGTAGACATTAATGAATATCTATTGAATAAATGAATGCTGTGAGATCTGAGTAACATAACACACTTGTAATGCCTCACACAGAACCCATTGCCTATAGTCATACTTTAAGTGTTTCTTTATAAATATCTCTTCAAACACACTAATCCCAGGAATAACAACAAGGTAATGAAGCTACATTTCCCCCACTCCAACACTTACAAAAATGCTTTCCTCCACCTACAGACAAATGTAAAAGGAGATGAATGCCAAAAGGAAGGCAACTGTCCTTTTTCATGTATAAATAAGATGTATGCAGAAGTTGACAGCATTCATGTTTTCTTCATGTGCAGCATAAGCTAAATTCCCCATAGCTTAAGCAAATGGAAAGGCCAGAAATGTTCACACATAACCTTGAAAGTGGATATGACCATACTGCAGAAAGGGAGACAGTCCCAGGCTAGGAGATTATGCCCATATAAAGCCCTGTAGGCAGCTCCCAGTGGAGCCTGAAATAATTTTGCACCTCTCAGCAAAGACCAACAGGACAGGGTTTTGTTCACAAGTAACCCAAGATCTGCTGTCTACATTGTCATCTTAAAATTAGGAAACCTCTACTACTACCCTAAACATCACAGGCCTCAAAGACTCTTTAAAGAAGTGCTGAAAATAACTCAAAGGTAGCCATCATAGAAATGCTCATTTGAAGCTCCCTGGAGATCTCCCTGAGTTGTTGAGAAAGAGGCAAAGATAAGGGGACAGCACTCCAGAAATCACCTGAGTTCAGACATCTGCTTCCTTTTCTGCCAGTGACCTATGTGGCCAAGGCCCAGAAAATCTCTTCCTGCAAAGGTCTAGATAACATTTTCAATATTGTTGGCCAAAAGGCCTCTGTCACAATTCCTCAATTTTGCTGTTACATGGGAAAAGCCTTAGACCACATGTAAATGAATGGGTGTGGCTGTGTCTCAATAAAACTTTATTGATGGACACTGAAATTTGAATTTCATATAATCTTCATGTTGTAAAATATATTTCTGTTGGTTTTTCAAACTATTTAAAAATGTAAAAGTCATTCTTAGCTTTTGGGCAGTATAAAACCAGGCAGTGGGCCACATTTGGACTGCAGACTGTAGTTGACTGTCCCCTATAATAGGCAGTGGTGCACAACAAACACTGCCTCAGGCCTTCGGACTCATTTGATTTTTCAAGCTTACTTTTGCTATTTTTTGGGGTAGGTGAACTTGTGAAAGTCAGCAAAACCTCTGAACCTCAGTTTACCCATCCATATGGATCTGGAATAAGGATTGAAAAAGACAAGGCATGAAAAGCACTCAGCACAGTTCTTGGCACACATAGCACTCAATAAATGTTAGCTCTTGTTATATAAAATTCCCTTTTTTTTTTTATCCTCATCTGAGGACATTTTTCCATTTTTTGTTCAGATAGAGTGGGAAGGAGAGAGAGGAATAGAAAGAGAGAGAGAAACATCGACGTGCAAGGGACACATCGAGTGGCTGCCACCTGCACAACCCAACCAGGGCCGGGGACAAACTGCAACCGAGGTACATGCCCTTAGCGGGAACCAAACCCAGGTCTCTCTGGACCGCAGGCCGACGCTCTAACCGCTGAGCCAAACTGGCCAGAGCTGAAATTCCCTTTTATCAGAGTTTGAATTCTTCCTGCTGATACTCCTAGTACCTACCACAGTGCCTGGCCCACAATAGACACTCATGAATGAAGCCCCACCAAAATGCAGTAACTCATACCTTCACTCAGTAGCTACCCAGGCTATCAAGTTTCAGCCTGCCTCACTTTGAAACTTTTAGTTTTGGCACAGTGTCCTGGTTGGGTTGCCACTGACAGCAAATTGTTGGGGCTGGACTATGTGCAATGTCAAGGCGTAAAGGTGGTAAGTGCTCAATAATTGCTTGACGAATGAATGAGCACCAATTGCCTAAGCCAAGCCCTGTGGTGTGGTGTTTGAAGTCCAAAAAAAGAGAGATTTCCTTCTCCCTCTTTTCCTAAGGCTCATGATGTTATGGGAGGGAGTCATTAGAATGGGGGGAACCCCTCTGAAAATCTGCTTAGGGAGGCAGAAGGTCACTGTACTGCAGTGCCTGATTGCCTTCCTCTCATCCTCTTTAGCTGATCCCAAAGCCAGCACACCACCTGCCTCCCTAGGAGACACAGCTCACACAAATAAATTGTTGGGGGTTTTTTTTGAGCCAAATTGCTTTCTACATACACACCCTCATCCAGAGGGCCACTGCTCTAGCTGCTAAGCTAAAAGAGGGGCTAGCCAGTGATTCAGGTCCGGGTGCTTCATGGGGGGAAGCCATTTATTTTTATGTAAACAGCATATGGTGCTCATCTATCCCTCACAAGGAGGCTGTGCAGATTCCTGGCACATAGATAATTTTAAGTTTCAAAGTTTATCCTGGGTCCTGGTGGTAGAAAAAAGAAAAGCTGCGGAAAACACAGAAAGGGAAATCTTTTTGAGCTGTCTGCAGCAGTCTTTAAACCACAAAGAGCATCACAGGCATATCAGGGGCTCCAGCAAAGGCCTCCCTGGGGAAAGGCCCCAGCCTTGCCAATACAGTGCTGATTTCCCTGCCCAGAGAAACAACGCAGGGATCAATGAGGACACTGTGCTCAGAAGCTGCCTGCTGGGAAAGCCTCGGCCTTGAGCAACACCAAGAAAGGGCCTGTGGGCTATGTGAGGCCTGACAAGACCCTTAAAGGTTTCCAGCTTTCCTCCAGAGGCAGGCTTGACTTGGCTCTGACTACAAATACTGTCAACCACATCATAGCTGTTTTACAAAAGCACTCAGAAAATGGAAAATATTAAGGGCATTTGTGGGAACCAAGAAGGAGCCAAACACAAGCTCAGCATCATTTTTCCTACCACCCAAAGAGCCACCTTCGAAAGTCTTGAAGAGGCAGAGAGAGAAGTCAAGGGCCTTCGTGTCTGCTAAACAGGCCTCTGAAAGCTCTAGGGAGTCATGCAGGAGTCTGCATCTCAGAGCCTACTTTAACTCTTTGCACCCATGGCATCAGCTATTTCTTATGATTAGTAATAATGAAAATATCGATAACAGCTGCTTTGATAGAGTGTTCACTGTAGCCCAGGCACTGTACTAAGTAGCTGTGTGATCTTGGACATTCACTGAATCTCTCTGAGCCTCAATTTCTTGCTTACCTGTAAAAGAGCAATAATAATAGTGCTAAGCTCAGAGGATTGTTGTAAGGATGCAACAAGCAATGCATGTGAAGGTTTTAACCCTGTCCCTGGCCCATATTAGGTACTCAATAAGAGGCAACTATTATTATTAGTAGTAGTAGTAATATTTCATGTGAAAAATATCAAATGAATAGGATCAAAGGGGGGAAATAAGAACAGTTTTAACTCTGACTTCTGTCTTCCCTCACCGTCACTCCTTTCACCTCATCTTGGCTCTTATACACACATCCTTACAATTCTCTCCAAACCCCTAAAAGGGCAGGCAGGGCAAGAGCTGACCTGGCCATTGAGAAGCACAAACCAATCACCCACATCTCTGTGTGCCCGTCAAACAGCAACTCTCAATAAGCTGCCTCTTTCTTCCTCCCTGCAAGGTCCATTTTCTGCATGTTACATCTACTTGACAATATAACTTTGGCCTGGCTCCATGAGGCAACACATGAGGCATGACATAGCAATGTGACAAGTAGTTCGTTGGCTCTACTGCCAGGCTGTGGAGCTGTTAGTCAGAAGTGCCAAGGCATTTGAATGTAAAATCCACCCCTTCTGTGGTGGCCACCAAAAATAATGCCCCAAAAGGGATTTTTTCCCTTTCTTCTTCTGAGTATAAAGCAGAAGGGGGAAAAAAAGTAGCAGCAACCAGTCCAGTGAAGGGCAGATTTCATCTTGCTGTGTCCATTTGTTCATTCATTTGTTTGTTCATTACATTCTTAGCAAGTATCTACTCTTTGCTGACTAACATGACACAAGCATGGGGGGAAATGTGACGAACAGGATAAGGGGCTCACCACCTAGTGGGGGAGATGGACAGAGTTAATAAAGAATTCTAATGTGGTGTGCTTATTTCTCTGCCAGAGAAGAGCACAGGGTGCTGTTGAGCCCTCAGAGGAATGGGAGTGTGTTGTTTTAGTCTGAGAAAAAGCCAGCATCAACAATAAAAAATAAGTTTTGAGGAAAACTAGTGGAACTCAGCAGCCCACGAAACCAATACAGAGTGCACAGAGCCTGCAAAGGCAGCTTTGGAGCTGGTTCATCTAGGTCACAGTGACTCTGCTTCTATTTCTTGTTCATCCCTGAGCCTGCTAATTAGGCTCACTTGCCTACAATGCTCAAGACAGTTAATCCTTAAGAAAATGCTCATAATATTAAGTTGCAAAATACAAAATAAAAACACTCAATCCTGTATACAGTAGGATTCCAATTTTGTACATTTTATTCCTGTATGTGGTAGTACATATAAACATACAGTAAAAAGAAAACCCATCAAAACATTAACAATGTTTATCTTTGAAAGCATTTTTATATCTCCTTGTTTCTTAGTTAAATATTTTAATTTTTCGACAATGAACATGTATTAATCTTTTTTAAGTTATTTTTTCAGCTTTATTGAGGTATAATTGACAACTTAAAGTTAATTTTTAAAAAAATTTTCACCCAAGAATATTTTTCCACTGAGTTTTAGATAGATGGGAGGGGGGACATCAATGTGAGAGAGACACATCAAATGATTGCCTCCCACACAACCCTGACCTGGGCCAGGCTTGAACTGACCGAGGTATGTGCCCTTGACCAGCAATCAAACCTGAGACTCTTTGGTCCTCGGGATAATGCTCCAACTGCTGAGCCAAAGCAGCCAGGGCTGTATTAATCTTTACTATCTGAAAAATAATATTAATTTTACAAGTGAAGAGTCTGCAAAAGGCTATGTGTTGTATACTTATGTTTATCTAGCATTCTGGAAAAGGCAAAATTACAGGGACAGAAACAAATCAGTGGTTTCCAGGATCCTGGGGGCAAGAGGGGCTACAAAAGGACATGGGATTTTTGGAGTGATGGAAATGTTCTATATCCTGATTGTGTTAGTGACATGACTGTATGCATTTTTCAAAACTCACAGAACTTTACATGAAAAATGATTTTACTCCATATAAATCATACCTCAATAAATCAGTGTCTTTTAAAGTCAGAATATAAATTGTTTCTCCAGTTCTATTACTTCTGAAGATTCTAATAAATCTAGGAAGATAATAAAAATTTTGGAGTATATGATCTCCAAAGGAAGGTGAGAGAAATAGATAAAGAAAATTTTATATTCCTGTTAGTCTCTCCAAGTTTGAGCTTAGATGGCTGGGCCTTGAGTTTTGTTTTTTGTTCTTTGCTCCTTTTTGTTAAGTCACTTGAGACCAGGATTTATATGGAAGACATTATTTTTCTTGGTATTTAATGAGGTGATGAGTATGAATTCAAGTATATGGTTTACAACTGGAGTGATATCTTTATGAAACATTTACATCTGTGACAATACCTAATAAACTTTTTTTTTTGTAATCCTCACCTGAGGACATTTTTGCATTCATCTTCAGATACAGTGGGAGGGAGAGAGGGAGAAAGAGAGAGAGAGAAACATCGATGTGAGAGAGACACATCGAGTGGCTGCCACCCACACAACCCCAACCAGGGCCGGGAACAAACTTCAACCAAGGTACGTGCCCTTAGCGGGAACCGAACCCGGGACTCTTGGGTCTGCAGGCTGACACTCTAACCGCTGAGCCAAACCAGCCAGGGCTAATAAAACTTTTTATTAGAAATATTGCTTGAATGGTTAGAACAGACTGTCAAAATAATCCCCTTTGGACCAGACACTTCACAAATTGATCATTATTCTGCTGCACTTGCCAGTATTCTATCTCAATTCAGTCTGATGGGGAACCAAGAAAAAGACAAGCAATTACCTCATTTTCTTTCTGAAGACTGGAGTTTTCATTTACTGCAAGGGACACAATATAAAGACCATTTCAGAGTAGGAAACCGCATGAGCCAGAAGCTGGCAAGAAATTAAGATTATGTGTTGAGGGAGAGAGCTACCTAGGTAAAGACCTTCCTTCATACTTAAGGACTTGAGGGCCTACTGTGTTTATGGCATAGGGACAGGTGCTACAATTCTTGTCCCAAATTACCAGGTAGACAGTGGTTTTCAAATTCAGTCATATGTACATATTTGAAACTGTTTTGTGCTTTATTTACTATAGATTGGATCACTGTAAGTACTAAGATGCTGTATAATTGAGGTAGAAACTACCCTTTATTTTGTTTTTTATTTAGGCTAACAACAAGAGAAAGTTCTATAATATATCAAAGCTTTGGAAAGAAAGTAGGCAACTAGTTCAATACAAAGAGAAGAGCTGTTCCAGTTACTTTTTTATTTACCTGTAAGCACTTCTGTTTTTCCTTAGAAGTGGTTCCAAATGCATGGTGCAGAAACTATGTGTACAGATTCTTCTACTTCAAATAAAATCACCATTGAGAAATCACAGAGAAATACAAAAATTATAAAATATTTAAGCTACTGATCCTGGTAAAGGGCATCGTATAAAGATGGCATGGAGTTCTTTATGGAAAAAATGGCTGTTAGTTTATTTTATTTATGAACTAGGAATTTTGAGCTCTAGACCTATAATAGCCAATGGCCTACTGGATGTCTCCATTTGGCTTTCCCACAGATAGGTACTTCATGCTGAATATGACCAAACCTGAACTCCTTACCTTTCCCTCTCCCCCTGATATGCTCTTCCTCTTGGGTTCCACACCTTGGGAATGGAACCACCACTCAGTCCAGAAACCTGGTAGCCATCCTTAACATCCCACTCTCCCTCACTTCTCATATCCAAGCAGTCAATAGGTGCCCCCTAAACCTGTTTTTTTTTCCATTCCCTTACTGTCAGCATTGGTCAGTGATATCTCCATATTCCTGGATTCAACAGATGCTCTTCTGCCTTTGTATTACTTGATTTTGACATTACTGGTCATTCTTGTCTTACAAACATTCTTTCTTGATATCTGTAACAGCGGTCTCCTCTTGTTTTCCACCAACCTTTCTAATTATTCCTTCTGTCTCCTTTTGTTCTACTTTCCCTTTAAATGCTACTGGTTTTTCTTGGCTTTTTTTCTAGGACTCTTTCTATTATACACTTTCTCTTGGTGATTGATCTCATCTATTGCCAAAATCAAGACCTCTCTCCTGTGCTTCAGGCGCACGCGTGTGTGTATAATGTATCTTTTAAGGCTCAATTCAACACCACTGGGAGAATCATAGAATAATAATTCATCTAATTGCAAGTCTGTTTCTACCACTAGACTGTGAGCTCCTTGAGGGCAGGTACCATGCCTATTCACCTCTGAATTTCCAGTACCTAGGGCAGGCACTCAGACAAAGTTTGTTAAATGAATGATTAGTAGAATCAAATAATCAGTCTCCTATGAAAGGCAGAGAGGTTTGAATCCCATTGCAGATACTCCTACTAATGGGTCAGAAATAGTAGAGCTCAGCTGGAGAGAGTATAGTGTAATGAAAGCAAAGTTTCTGGCTCCATCATTGCACCAACCATCCTGGATAACCATAGACGAACTGTGAATTCTGGCCAGTCATTTTGAAAATGTGATATTGGTTATCAAGAGGAGTGTGTACAAACACAGAATCACTAACCCAAGTGGTGGTAGCGTCTAGCCAGCCCCAGTAATTAATATTCCTCTCTCATTGGTGTCTCCACCTGAATTTCCTTTGTAGGGCAAGGCCGGTGTCAGTACAAGAAAACTTCGGTGAGAGGAAGAGGAGAAAAGTGTTCCTAGAGGCTATAGACCTAACACTAGCGGCTACTGGGACAGACTATGGGGAGCTAATAAAGTGTTCTTTATGAGTGAAAGGTATACTTTGTGAGGTTCTGAGTTGACTATACATTTTTAGGTCAACCTATGAGTCCCACAATTTCTGGGTAGAGAAATAAAATTCTGCTGGGGAATGAATGTAATCATGGGTTAATATAAAAAAAAATGTGTGTGTATGTGTGCAGATTTTTTTTCTTTATTGATTTTAGAGAGGAAGGGAGAGGGAGAGAGAGAGATAGAAACATCAATGAGAGAACATAGATTGGCTGCCTCCTGCCTGCCCTCCACTGGGGATCAGGCCCACAACCTGGGCATGTGTCCTGACTGGGAATCAAACTGGCGACCTCTTGGTGCATGGGTCAACATTCAACCACTGAACCACACTGGCAAGGCTAATATAAAAACAATCTTAAGAAGTACTTATCAGGACTAATATTGCATTTTAAAAAATAACATCTTTCTGTTGATCAACTTTCCCTCAAGGTAGTTCTGAAGTGGATTTTCCCAATGATTCCAGAGGCAAGAAAGACTTCATTTTGGAAACACTGGCTGGTGAGCTGTTGACTCACACCTCAGATGAATTAATAAAAGTTAAGAAAACAAAAACCAGATGTTTCCCTCATCATAATATAGGTGCTTATGGTTTCTTTTGTCAGGTATACTGTCGATTTCTGATTGGCTTCTATTGAGGCAAAATCAATTTTTTAAAAGTATGAATCCCTGTACATTTGATGAACTTTGTTCCAATAGTTGCTATTTGGCTCAAACATCCACAGACTGCAGCTCAGGCACTGACTATTTCAGCAAGCTAAGGGCACACAGTATTTGAAAACAGCATACCAGAGGACTTTGGATACTGGCTTGGATTTGCTAGAGAACTCTTGCAACAGCCTTTGGGGAAAAGCACAAAGTGAACCAGTCTCCTTGCTTGCATAGAATTGTCCAAAGAACCAGACTGGGTCTGACTAACTAGCCGTGGCTTCTTTTCCAGATCCAGTATTCATTCCCTGGCCCTTTACCCTCCTGAAAAATGCTAGGAACTGCATTTTAAAGAGCCCACAACATATATTTTCATTCTTCCAGCTAGACCAGTGGAGGATACACCAAAATCCAGAGTGATACGCTTTTAAAAGGTTCCTAATAACACCATCCACCACTCCCTGAGAACTTTGGAAGCTTTCTGCTTTTTTTAAGCAGGGAAAATAATTTATTTTTTTCTCCATCCATTGTACTTTAAAGTACTTATTTTCCCCAGACACCACCCATACCAGAAAGCTCCGGATGTTCCCAGGTTATAATGGAAGAATGGATTACAAGTCCTGGTGTTTTTCAAGCTTGCATCCTCTCCCAACTTTCTTGTTTGAGGCACTTAGTCCCCTTCTCCCACCCCTCTTTTCCTGATTGGGCTTCATCTACCCTTAGCTATGTAATCCAGAGGCAAATTTAGATTTGTACCTTTACTGCTACATCTCTTAATTTCTTTGTCATAAAAGTTATTTTCTAAAACTGCAGTTACTACCATTCCACCCACCCATTTGCCCAACCCAGATTTCTGGGAATCATTGTAAATGGCCCCCTCTTACTCCTTCACTAGATTTTGTCTCTAGGTTCTGTTGAGTTGAACTAAATGTCTCTTGCATCTATTCCCTCTTCTCCATCTCCATTGACATTTTTGTAGTCCAGGTCATCACTATCTCTCAGGCCAAGTCTTCCAACCATCATCCATGTCCAATCTTGCCTATCAAGATAATCCATCTTTCCCACTGCAGCCACAATGAAAGTGACCTTTCTAGAACCCAAACTGATCATTTCTCCCATACATTGTAACTCCCTGATATGTAGTGGGCATAGAAACCTGGGAAAATTTCTTATACCAATGAGTAATACAGATATGTTAGTTAAAGGTAGGGTAAATTCATAGAAATGGCAGGGCTTCTCCAGCCTCCCCATCCTTCCCCAGGTTGTGTTTATCATCTGGGCTTTCCTTCGTTGTGGTGCTATGTTGTTTCTATAGCAACAGTCTTCCCCACTGGACTGTGGACTCTGCATCTTGTTCAATTTTGTATCTGCAGCACCATTCACAGGGTCTGACACAGAGCAGGCATTCACAACTGCATACTAACAGAGACAACACCTCTCCCTCCAAGTCAGTGTCAGTTATCTATTACCCCATAACAAAATACCACAAACTCAGTGGCTTAAAACAACACCCACTTGTCATCTTATGGTTCTGTAGGTCACAAGTCTGACATAGATTTCACTGAGCTAAAACCAAGGTGTCAGCAGGCCTGTGTTCTTTCTGGAGGCTCTAGGGGGAGAACCCTTTTCCTTGCCTTGTCCAGTTTCTAGGGACCACTTTCCCCTATCTTCAAAGCCAAGAATGTAGCATCTCTCTGACCTTGCTTCTGCCATCACATCTCTTTCTCTGAACACAGCCAGGAAAGTTTGGGGGGCCTGTGTGATTAGATTGGGCCCACCCGGATAATCCAGGAATCTCCCCATTTAAAAATCAGCTGATTAGTCACCTTAGTCCATCTACAACTTTAATTCCCCTTTCTATGTAATCCAACATATTCACAGTTTCCAGGAATTAGGGCATGAACATCTTTGGAGGTCATTATTCTACCAACCATAAGCCACAATGGGGAGGAACCTGAATTCCATACAGCAATCCCTCTCTAATAGGGTTCATACAATTGAACAACTTTTTACTTAATTGGCTGCAGTCATCTTAGATCAAAAGTATGATTTAGCTACCTCTGTGTCCCCAGTACCTGGCCCAGGGCACAACCCATGTGAGGTGCTCAGTGTCTGTAACTGGAAGTTGGTAAGTAAAGATTAGTTGACTGGAATATTTAAACATAAACCTCTTGGTCCCCCTTAGAAAATGGAACTTTGTTGAGGTTTCAAGAAAGTGTTAAAAAAATTGTAGCATGATCATGTGGTCCAATTGTCATTATCTTGCAATCTCATACAAAACCAGATCTCAGATGGAAAAAACAGGTATCTTCCATTATCTGACAGAAGTCTTTCAGATTTTTCAAATGAAAACAATAGCTTACATGTTTTTTTGCTGAGCCCACATGGGAACACAACTGTAGAGGAAATTCAAATGAACAACAACAACAACAAAAATACAATAAAGCCTCATGCCTCCCAAAGCAACCAAGAATTGAATATTTCTCAAGTAATTTTTGTAGTATTAATATTTAAATACAGTGAACCACTTCATTTTCAACAAACCTGGAGAAATTAAACCTTGTTTCCAAGAAGTGCTCACAGAGCTTTCAATGCATTTTTTCATTACTGCAAAAGAAATAACATGCAGAACTAAGCTGCGTCTCTTTAGTGGGTCTCAGCACTCATCAGATAGCACCAAGTGGGAAATGAACAGATCTGGTGTCCAGCCAGGACACCAAGGAGAGGACTCCTAAGCTGCAATTGTTGTATGAGTGTGTGGTAAAGGAGAGTGGCTCTTTTACTCAGCAGACAGAATTAGCCAGAAACCTTCAGGTCTCATGGAGTTCAGGCTGCAGCCATCACAGCCCCAACTAAGCCAGTTCTCAGAGTTCAGCCTTTGCTATGGCAACCACTTGTGATACCTCCAACTTGCTGAACTGGAGATTCTGAAGGAAAGCATCTTACAGTAGAAGAATGGTGTGAAAAGTTTTCCATATTTTATTCATATATCACCTCATCAGCAAAACCTTACAGAATACTCAACCTCCCTCCGTTTCAAAAGCCTTCTGAATCCTGGTCAAAATGCTTCAAGGTATTGTATATCACTTCATCTGATTCCACAAACCATCCTGACAGCTACTTAGGGCTGGAATTATAATCCAGTACCTACCACAGTGCTGGCACATGACAACAGCTCAATAAATATTTACTGAATCTATGAACTGTCAGCATTTTTTTAAGGAAGAAACAGGCTCAGAGGGTTTTAAGTGGCTTCCTAAGAGTGCCCAGTGGCAGACAGGGCTGATTCTATCCTGTATCACTCCTATGCTACCATGCTGGTCTTCGAAATTCAACTCAATAAAGGTCAGGGGGACATTTCACTCCTTTTCAACAAACATCTGTTGAGTATCTACCCTAAACCAGACCTTTTCACAACTCTTCCCCTGTTCTCTGGTTGTCTGGCTCCTTCAAGCCTTGGTTCTAAGGTTACCTCCTGAGCAAGGCCTCCTGAGAAGCCCTCTCATACTTGCCCTGCCCTCACTTCCCACACCCATCACCCTCTATCACATTTCCTATTTGTCACTTGTCCCAATCTCTTATTATTTTATGTCTATCTGTTTATTTGTGGTCAGCCTTCCCTGACTGGAATGTAAACTCCATGAGGGCAGGGGGCTGGCCCACTTTCTGGTGGCAGCTCACTGTAAAATGAGGGGGAAGTGGCCACTGAAATAAAAAGTCAATGTGGTCTTAGGTGCGTTCATAAACACGTCTTCTGGTGTGTGTCCAGAAGAAAGGAAGAGAATGGGGTTGTAAGCCTTGGGGGTGGAAAGACTCAGAAAAGACAAACTAGCTCCTCTTTTCAAAGTTCTGAAGGGTGCTACTCAGAGGAGGGGTGTGGAGTTGCCTGAGATGTACAGTGGGAGAGGGCTGAAGGGGAGGAAGTTGAGGGGCAGGTTTGGGTTTCAGGTGCTTCTTACTGTGATTGGTGGGTACTATGTTTTGTTTTACACACTAATATGCAAGTGCTAAGAGGGGAGCCTGCATGTTTTTATTCCTCACTATATGGATATATATAGTTGGTCACTCAATAACTATTTGATTGAATGTTGTATGAAAGGTCAAGTGTAGGTGGAAATCTGTCACTGTTCACTCTTCCTGGCATGCTCTTCATCCTTACCCCCTTCATCTGGTTGACCCTTGGCTTACTCTTGAGGGTTAAACTAAAATATCACTTGGTCAGGAAAATCTTCCCTCTTCCCCTACCACCAGATCACAGTCCCCTCTCATGGCCTCCTGTAGTTTTCCATCATAGCCTTATGATTATTATACTTGGTGTTATTTGCTGATTATTTTAGATATTCCCCTACCAGAAGGCAATCAGTCTTTCTTGCATGAATGATTCCTAACAACCCAAGACGGCTGTTGGCATCTCCTGTAGAATATGTTCTGTGAGGGCAGGAACTATTGTTTTCTGCTGTATCTACTGTGTGTGGCACAAAGTAAATACTCAACTATTTCTTGAATAAATTAACTTTATGACTAAGAATGTGGAAAGGCAACTGGCAGATGTTACACAATAAGCAAGCAACAGAGTCTGGATTTAAACCCAAGTCTGTGTAACTCCAAAGCCTGGGTTTTTTTCTAATATACCAAACTATGTGGTCACAGAACCATTGTTCAGGACCACAAGCTCTGCCCTAAGACATGGGCCCCTTGGTGAAAATGTTGGAAGGTGGAGTGTGAAGGCATGGTGTTAGCCAGGTTGTCTTGCCCACAGGCTCAGAGACACAGGCATTTCACTAAGAATTTGAGAAACTTCCCAACCAGGGAAATTCATGTCTTCAGATAACAGTGCAGCAAGTGGAGGAACAGAGATAGGACTTCATGCCCTACCCTGGCCTAATGTCATACAGGTGGCGTGTAGCATGACAGAAGTCTACAGTTCCCTTCATCATCCTTCTAGGCATACTCGAGATGGATTAGCCCGGATCCTGTCACTAAAGCTAGTAGAGTAGTGGTTAACAGTTTAGACTTTGGAGTCAAGACTGGATTTGAATCCTGGCTCTTTTACTTACTAGCAGTGTAACAACTTCTCTGAACCTGTTTCCTAATCTTTGAAATGAGAATAGAATGTTCCCCATAGGATTAAGATTAAATTAATATGTAAATTTAAAAATACCTCATCTACACACTTGCTTTATCTAAAAGGGGCTTAAAAAGGGGGAATGACTGTTGTTATTATTTCCAATTTATTTCATGCCTCATACCTCATACTGCATCATGTGTGGGGTACTTCCTATCAAGGACTTTCTGATCAAGTCAAAACATCTATACTTTCACCTACCTTATGCTCCTGTATCTAGTCATGTTAACAAATGTATTGCTCAAATCTAATATAGGGTTTGATTTGTGTATTAGAAAACAGGGGCTTAGTCAAGAAAAGAGCCTGAGATATGTAGCTTCACCACCTGTCTCTTGCGGGACCATGAGCAAGGAAGCTGGAATGGATGGCAACAAAACACAGTAATAATGTGGTTGGTGCCATTACTCAACTAGACAAAGTTGCTGTCAGCACACTTTAACCTACAAAACCCCTCATATGCTAAAAAGATGTAGCTTTAACTTGGAAAAAGAACTATTTTTTGATCATGCTTTCAGCCAAAGTTGGAATCTGCCTTTCTACTTAAGTGGATACAGAATTTATTCTCCCCATAGACTCAACATAATTTTCATGACATTATACATTATTGAGCTAACAGGCTACCATCCAGTGCAACAGGATTTGACTACTTTGAGTCATATTTTGTAAATGGTCCAATTGTGACCATAAGCAAATACATTCAGCCTTACACATAAGCATCAAAAATTTACTGCCCTGTAAGTTATGTTGTTAGGTTTCTGTTTGTTTCTTTTTAAAACATCTTTCTTCCTCCTTTCACACTAGGTATATAGGTAGAAGATAAATGAAGTCAGCACTCTTCTCACTAGAATAAATTGTGATTTAAATACAGTGAGTGGTTATTTGAAAGGCTATAATTTTTTTTAATGACAGATTTTCCTAAAAGAAACCACTATAACATTTGTCCAAGTACTCCAAGGGAGAACAAACAAAAAATACATAAAAATTAAAAGTCTATTACTGTAACATCACATTGCCAAACACGAACAACTAGGATAAAATGCCAAAGAACCTTAAAAATAAGTTTAAAAGATGCAATGTTCAAGCTATTCAAACATGTAGGGTTCACAAAGAACAACAAAAGAAAACACGTCTGAGAGCATCTCTACTTGTGCATGATGGCAACTCAGACTGTACTTCATCTAGGTTCCTTCAGGTGTCTAAACCCAACAGATATATGAGCAGAGTTTGTTTTTTCCTTCTTTGCTTGGAGATGTGCACACAGATTAGAGGAGAAGAGAATCTTCCAGATGCTGATGTGAGCACATCAGGCTTGGTTCCCTTTTGATAACGTACAAAGGCTGATTTAGACTTAAGCATTATCAGTTTCTCTAAGAAAAAGTCTTATGCATGCTGAAACAGACAAGTTTCTGAGTGTGTCATGCTAAGTATTTACAGTCATTTTCATAAAGTGAACTCAGTAACCTGACAGAATAAAAACTGTAGTTGTTAATTTCCTGTATAACCTTTTACAACGTGAATAACGTCATGGGTAAATGACACTGAAGTTCAAAGCTCCTCAAGCATACATTAACAAGAAATGATTGACTGCATGAAGAGGCACATCATATAAAATGCACACATCACAGGGTTCCTGCATAGCAGGAAAGTCACTATCACTACATAACAAATGGCTCTGTCAAAAGTTAGAGCTGCCACTCAAATGTACAACAGTAGAATTCTCTTAAAATCTCAAGTATTTACAACAGCACACATACCTTTGGGAGAATAAATATATATTTTTTGGAAAGATATTTTTCATTGGAAAATTTGAACATCGTGGGAATAAATCAATTTTTGAACTGGGTAAAATTTAAGGCAATGCTACTCAGACCTGACGGGAAGAAGGGGGCACCCACAAAAGTTTCTCTTTTCCTTTTGTAACATTAACAGGTCAGAATCAACATAAGAAAGTATCCCCTTTCCAAGCTTTAGGTATTTTCAGCATCACAAAATAGCATCCACTTTCATACTCTGAATATGAAAGGGGAAATTGTTATGTACTCTTCCTTGAAAACTGTAAAAACCAAAAACACATGGCAGCTTAGGTAGTAACATGAAAATAAAGACAACTACACCAGCGCACACAGAGTCACCACCCTTACAATAAGTTCTCCACAGCACTGAATTTCTCCTATGACCAACTTCAGTGTAGTGTGCAACAATCATGGGTTCATAAATTAACTTTTAACATTACCTATAGACTAACAAATGACAATTAGACACAGTAAGTTCAAAATTTTTACGTTTGCTCCTGTCTGTCTGCTATAGAGCAGCGATTTAAATCGATATTAAAATTTCTGAACACAAAGCTTGTTATATAGATCACGTATAGAAATCAAAACGTAAGCAGCAATTGAGTTTCTTATTTAAACTTATCTGGTATAGAATATTTACATATTTGGGAAGAGAGACCTGCAAACCACCATTCTCTTTTCTCCCCTCCTGCCCTCTGCCCCCTCTCAGCCCACCCCAGCCCCTCCAAATTGAAATCAAGTGCCCTGAACTATATACACCTGTACTTTGGCTAAGCTTGCTGGAAGCATCTCCTTCCATGGTCTTGGTCTGGAAGAAAAGAAACCAAGTCTTGGAAATCAGTTGCAGCTTTCTTTTCCCAACAACAATGTACTGTAGTCAGTCAAGGAATCAGTTCTTTCATAGCAAGGGGGAAAAGGGGCCCAACACTTCACTCCCCACCCTAAATGGGGCAAGATAAGAATGGCATCAGCCTCTTTCGCCAAAACAGAGAAAAAGGTCAGCACAAAAGCAGATGCAATCAACATAAGTTTCCCAACAAAGGAATCTCTCCTCCCTGGGCTCTCCCAGAAATAACATTCCCTCTTTCTTCTTCTCCCCCTCCCCTCTTTTCCTCTCCCCTCCCACAAAACAAAATTAGCTCACATCACAAGAACGTAACTCTGGTTAAGTATCAGGTAAATATAAGAAAGGGTAAATCTGTTACCTTTTATATTTTAAATGAGACATAAAGCTAACAGAACACACATCATCACTGAAAATAAATTTCTAAAACAGATCTAGTCTACATACTGCAGCCAATAAAACATAACAAAAGAGTTTTTTCACAATTTTCCTTGTATGTGATATTTACATTCTTTTGATGCCATATAAATAGCATTTATATAGCTTAAACATTCAGACATGCACTGGGACTTTTTAGGTAGTACGTAGTACGAATTTCTTCACAATCACATGTGCAAATTGTACAAATCAATAAGTGAGTATTAGTAAGTTTATGCTGGACTCTGTCTCGTACTATCTAACAAATTTAATGGGGGTTCAGAATCATCCATAGGAAGAACCAGGCGTGTTCCCCGAATGACCAGTTCATGGTCTCCAAATGCAAGCTCCCGATCCAAAGCATCTTCAGAACTGTTTCCCATAAATCTCCTTGGGGCACCAGATGTTGCTGATTCAGTGTTCACAGTAGAATCCCCATAGGTCAAACTAATATCACCATCATTGAGAATAAGATCGGAGTCATCATCTTTCAATTGTTCCTGGTTCTAAAAGCAAATAAAGTAAGTTTTAAGGATTGTTATAAAATTCAAAAAGCATTTCCAATAACATAATTTTCAACGACTCCTTATTTAAACCCCTCAGTGATAGTCCACTGCCCTTAGATAAAGTCTAAAATCCTTACATTGATCTAAAAGACACTGTTGACTTAGGCCTTCAACTTCATCTTCCCCAACCCCAATAGCCCCACTGTGTGCCCAATAGACTAAGGTGCTGACAGCTGCTTAAATCTCTCAAGGTTTCTCCTAATCTCCTGTCCCCTCTACACTCCTTCAAGTGATGAGCACCTAGTTATCATTGAGGTCTCAGCTTAAAGTCATTTTCTCCCAGAAGTCATTCTTGAACTTCCAAGGCTAGCTGAGGTATCCCTCCTGTGTTCTCCCCTATCATCCTGTACTTAGCCCTCTACCTATAGTGGTACTCACCCTTGTGTCATAACTTCATGGATACTGGTCTAATCTGCATCCCCCAAATAGACTATATGCTCTAGTCCAGCAGCTCTCAACCTGTGGGTCATGACCCATTTGGGGATCGAATGACCCTTTCACATGGGTCTCCTAAGACATAACAGTAGCAAAATTACAGTTATGAAGTAGCAACAAAAATAATTTTTTGGTTGGGGGTCACCACAACATGAGGAACTGTATTAATCAGTTGCGGCATTAGGAAGGTTGAGAACCACTGCTCTAGTCCAACAACCTAACAGTCTGGAGCACACAGAAAGAATTCACTAAACTAAGTTCAATTGATTATTGAATGGATTTATAAAAATGAAGCTTTTACTCTTGTATTAATAATGCCTAGAAATACAATATCCCCCAAATATACTGAACCCTCATTGCATACTTGTCTCCCAGCTTGATATTTGGTTCTACTGGAAACTTTGTGGCCCAAAGAGTATAATTAAATAAAGTTCTACAAAAGGGAAAATCAAGAATATATAGTGCCATTTTGGTAAAATATGTATGTGTGAGTAGAAAAGTCTAGAAGGGCATTCAACAAAGTGATGAGTTAGCTCTGCATGTTAGGGTTGTTAGCTATTTTTATTTTCTTCTTTATGTTTCTGTACTATCTCAATTTTTGTTATAATGAACACACATTACTTTTAAAAATAAGAAAGTAATTTTTAATGTAAAGAGTAAGAATCAGAGGTAAACGCAATACTAACCTCCTCCCACAACCACAACAAAAATACAACTAAACTACAGAACAATCAACATTCAAAACTGCCTGAAATCAAGCTGAATGGAAGTCCTCCAACTATGAAATTAAAGAAGAAGCCACATCAAGACTGGCAGGAGGGGCAAAGGTGCGGACAGGCTGGTCCCACACCCACATGTGGTGGATAAAAATCAGGAGGGACACCTTGGCTGTAAAGGTCCTACCAGAGAAGTGAAGGATCCCCGTCCCACACCCCGTCAGGGTTCCAGTGCCAGGAAGAGAAGTCCCCATAACTTCTGGCTATAAAAACCAGCAGGAACTGAGGCTGAAGGAGACTGAGCCTGATGGAGCCCCAGGCAGCTCCTCTTAAAGGGCCTGCTCACAAACTTACTCAAACTTGCTCCCTCTGAGCTCCAGCATGGAGGAGGCAGCTTGAAAGGCACCAGAGACACATGAAGAACTCAGTTGTTTGGCATTGGGGTGAGGGCTGGAGAGGCAGCTTTCTCCTGGACAGACTTGCTGTCGGAGGCCTTTGTTCCTTTGGTGAATCCTTCCCCAATGAAGCCAGCAGACAGCAGCCATATCTGGGACTCCAGCAACCTGGCTAATACTGCTTAGCCTAAGCTGGTGATTCCCTGAGGCCCTGCCTCACCCAACTTTCAGGCCCACCCAAGCTGTTTCCAGGGCTTTACCATAGAAATGGCCTGTCTTGGATCCTGCTTCAGAGTTTCCTAAAATCTCTCAAACAAGCAGCATCTAGTCTCAGCGAGCCCCATACCTCTCGTTAAGTGGCACCAGGCCTGGCACTAGAAGCAGCCAACTTTGGTTCACAACTTGGCTTTGACGGGCACCTCCAAGCCCAGCACAAGCAGCAGCCATTGGCAGACCACTCTTTAGCTTATGCCTGGTGGCCCTGGGTAGAACACAGGCAGTAGCTAACCTTGCCCCAGAGCCAGCACACCCAGTGGACAGCTTCAGACCACACCAAAACACCACCACCCAACCATCTCCTCAAGTGACACACTCAAGGATTGAACTCAGTGGGTACCAGAGCCCTGCTGAAGTAAGTCTTGCTCTGTGTGGTGGGCCCCTACACAGCCGATCCTCCAAGGTAGTCAGAGGTCAGTAGTCAGTGGGCATAGCTAGTCTTTGCAGCTGATCAGCCTGAGGAAATCCCTCCCATTGATGTGTGCAAACAGAAATCAAGACTCAATTACAACATAAGGGTGTAAAGTACACACAAGGGGTGTACCTCGAGGGTCCAGCTGGGTGACCAGGGAGGCTGTGCCACTGGATACTACAGGGCACTTACTACAACAGGCCACCCAAGTAACCCAAGGAGACATAGCAACTCTACATAATACATACAAACAAACACAGGGAAGCAGCCAAAATGAGGAGACAAAGAAACATGTCCCAAATGAAAGAACAGAACAAAACTCCAGGAAAAGAACTAAACAAAATGGAGATAAGCAATCAAACAGATGCAAAGTTCAAAACACTGCTTATAAGGATGCTCAATGAACTTGGTGAGAACTTCAATGAACTTGGTGAGGGCCTCAAGAGCATGAAAAAGACCAGTCAGAAAAGAAGGAGGCACTGAAATAAAAAATAATTTACAGAGATTCAATAGTAGAGGTAAAGCCAAGAAGCAAACTAGCGATTTGGAATATAAGGAAGCAAAAAACACCCTATCAGAACAGCAAAAAGAAAAAAGAATCCAAAAAAATGAGGATAGTGTAAGGACCCTCTGGGACAACTTCAAGATTATCAACATCACATCATGGGAGTGGACAGAAGGAGAAGAGAGAGAACAAGAAATTGAAAGTTATTTGAAACAATAATGACAGAAAACTTCCTTAACTTGGTGAAGGAAACAGACTTATAAGTCCAGGAAGCACAAAGAGTCCCAAACAAGATGAACCTTTTGACCCAGCAATTTAACCTTTAAAGTGTATTCCTTTTGTTTTGTTTTGTTTTGTTTTGTTTTGTTTTGTTTTGTTTTGGTCTTTGATGAAGGAAACAGACATACAAGTCTAGGAAATACAGAGAGTCCCAAACAAGATGGACCACAAGAGGCCCACACCAAGACACATCATAATCAAAATGCAAAAGGCTCAAGACAAAGAGAGAATCTTAAAAGCAGCAAGAGAAAAGCAGTTAGTTACCTAAAAGGGAGCTCCCAGAAGACTGTCAGCTGATTTCTCAAAAGAAACTTTGCAGGCCGAAGGGAGTGGCAAGAAATATTCAGAGCAACGATTATTCTATCCTGCAAAGCTATCATTTAGAATAGATGGATATATCAAGATTTTCCCAGACAAGAAAAAGCTAAAGGAGTCTGTCACCAACAAACCAGTATTATATGAAATGTTTAAGGGTCTTCTTGAAGGAGAAGAACAAAAATATGAACAATAAAATGGCAATAAATACATATCCATCGACAACTGAATCTACAAACAAAATGAACAAGCAGAACAGAAACATTATCATAGATACAGAGAACATTTTGTTGGTTGCCAGATGGGAGGGGGATTGGGGGAATGGGTGAAAAAGGTGAAGGGATTAAGAGGTACAAATTGGTTGTTAGACTGACAAAACTCAAAGGGATGGGGGCTGGGGGGAAATAAATAAACCAAAGAATTTATATGCATAACCAATGGACACAGACAACAGTGTGGGGAAAGGCAGACGGGGGGTGGGAGTGGGGAAGACGGGGTCAATAGGGGAAAAAGGAGGAACATCTGTAATACATTCAACAATAAAGATAAATTTTAAAAAAAGAGTAAGAATCATTCTAACCAATCATACTAATCAAGTAAAAAAATATGTGACTTATACTCCTTTGGAGAAGTAGAGCTGAGGGAAACATTTTATATCCAGCTCTCCAATATCATGTGTGTTTGAAGATTTTAAATTTGTGTAAGACAGTCAAAGAGACTGAGGAGACTATTATACAAAATAAAATTAATTTAATTTTCTATTGATAAAAATTTGCCTAAACACTCAAAGACAAAGACATGAATTAAAAACCAAACCCAAAACCACCATCCGGCCATAATTCTTTCATGCCTGAACTAGTTAAAACATTATGTCTAACTAATGTGTATCACTTAATTCAGCAATGCTCAGAGCAATGTTCTGTGGCACCTTCAAATTGCAGCAGGGGATCTTCAGCACCTCCAAACCCAGCACAAGAAGCAGCCATTCGCAGATCACTTTGTAGCTTATGCCTGGTGACCCTGGGTAGAATGCAGTTAGTGGCTGACCTTGGCCCTGCACCTCCCAGGAGGCCCTAGAGCCAGCACACCCAGTGCACAGCTTCAGACCACGTCGAAGCACCACAAACCAACCATCTCCACAAGCGACACAATGAAGGGGTAGACTCAGTGGGTACCAGAGCTCTGCTGAAGTAAGTCTTGCTCTGTGTAGTGGACCCCAGCACAGCTGATTCTCCAAGGGGGTCAGAGGTTGGTGGTCAGTGGTCACAGCCAGTCCTTGCAGCTTATCAGCCTGAGTAAATCCCTCCCATTGACATTCCAACAGCAATCAAAACTCAATTACAATAGAAGGGTGTGTACAGCCCACATGTGAGGGAGTGCACCCTGAGTGCCCAGCTGGGGTGATCTAGGAGGTTGTGCTACTGGACCCTACGGGATACCTACTACATTAGGACACCCTATCAAGCCTAGAAGACATAACAGCTCTACCTAATATGTAGAAACAAACAAAGAGAGGCAAGTAAAATGAGGAGACAAAGAAGTATGCCCCAAATGAAAGAATGGAACAAAACTCCAGAAATACAACTAAACAAAATCGAGACAAGTAATCTACTAGATGCAGTGTTCAAAACACTGGCTATAAAGATGCTCAAGAATGTCCGGCCAATGTGGCTCAGTGGTTGAGTGCTGACCCATGCACCAAGAGGTTGCCAGTTCGATTCAGTCAGGGCACATGCCCAGGTTGTAGGGCCCAATCCCCAGTGGGGGGGCATGCATAAGGCAGCCAATAGATGTTCTCTTTCATTGATGTTTCTATCTCCCTCTTCCTCTCCCTTCCTCTCTCTCTACAAATCAACAAAGAAAAAAATTTTGAAAAGGACGCTCAAGTGAGGACCTCAAAAGCATAAAAAAGAACCAGTCAGAAATGAAGAATGCACTAACAGAAATAAAGAATAATTTACAGAGAATCAACAGGAGAGTAGGTGAAGCTGAGACTCAAACCATCGATGTGGAATATCAAGAAACAAAAAAAAGCCAAAAGAAAAAAGAATCCAAAAAATGATGGTAGTGTAAGTAGCCTCAGGGACAACTTCAAGCATATCAATATTCATATGGAGGTGCGGGAAGGAGAAGAGAGAGAAGAAGAAAATGAAAACCAATTTGAAAAAATAATGACAGAAAACTTCTTTAATTTGGTGAAGAAAACAGACATATAAGTCCAGAAAGCACAGAGTCCCAAACAAGATGAACCTTTTGACCCAGCAATTTAACCTTTAAAGTGTATTCCTTTTGCTATGCTTTTGTTTTGTTTTTGTTTTATTTATTTTTGTTACACACGTTTTTCCTCCCTCTCCCCCCACCCACCCCCAGACTACCTCCTCCAGATCCCCTCCGCCCCCTACCGCCAAGCATTGTTATATATGTCCATTGGTTACACATACATGAATATAAGTTCTTCAGTTTATTTCTTCCTTCCCACCCCCCATCCCATTCCTCTGAAGACTGTCAGTCTGAACTATACTCCTTTCTATGTCTCTGGGTATATTTTGTTCATCAGCTTTTCTTGTTCATTATATTCCACAAATAAGTGAGATCATGTGGTATTTATCTTTCTCTGATTGGCTTACTTCCCTTAGCATAATACTCTCAAGGTATCTCCACGTTGTCTCAAAGGATACGAGCTCTCTCTTTCTTAATGCTGAATAATGTTCCATTGTGTATTATGTACCAGAGCTTTTATTCACTCATCCATTTATGAACAACTGGGCTGTTTCTATTTCTAAGCAATTTTAAATAGTGCTGCTTTGAACACAGGGGTACATATATTCTTTCTGATTGGTGTTTCAGGCTTCTTAGGATATATTCTTAGGAGTGGGATCACTGGGTCAAATGGAAGTTCAATTTTTAATTTTTGGAGGTAACACCATATTGTTTTCCATAGTGGCTGCACCAGTCTGCATTCCCACCAGCAGTGTACTAGAGTCCCCTTTTCTCCACACCCTCGCCAACACTTGTTGCTTGATGATTTGTCGATGGCGGCCATTCTGGCAGGTGTGAGGTGATACCTCATAGTCGTTTTAATTTGCATCTTTCTGATGATTAGTGACATTGAGCAGTTTTTCATAGGTCTCTCGGCTATTTGCATATCTTTTATGGAAAGGTGTCTATTTAGGTCCTCTGCCCATTTTTTAATTGAGTTCTTTGTACTCCTTTTGTTAAGTTGTATGAGTACTCTATATATTTTGGAAATTAACTCCTTATCTGATGTATCATTGGCAATTATGCTCTCCCATATAGTGGGTAACCTTTCCATTTTGATGGTTGTTTCTTTTACTGTGTGGATGCTTTAGTTTGATGTAGTCCCATGTGTTCATGTTTTCCTTTGACTCCTAGGTATCTTAATTTTTTTGCTGCAATGGTAAAAGGGATTTTTTTTTTTTTAGTTTCTCCTTCTGTGAGTTCATTATTGATAATAATGCCATTAATTTCTTCAGGTTAATTTTGCATCTGGCTACCTTGCCGAATTCGTTTATAAAATCTAGTAGACTTTTGATGGAGCCTTTAGGGTTTTGTTTTTTTTAATTAATTTATTTATTTTTGTTAATGATGTTTCTCCTTTTTCCACTACTAATTTCCCCCCTCCCTCTCCGCCCTGTCCCCAGCTTTGTTGTCCATGTCCATTGTTCATGCATACATGCATATGAGTTCTGTGGTTTATCTCTCCCCCACCACACCCTCTTCTGGGGATTGTCAGTCTGTACCCTACTTCCAAATCTCTGGGACTACCCCTTTCCTCAGACTGTTATGTTCATTATATTCCACAAATAAATGAGATCATATGATACTTGTCTTTCTCTGCTTGGCTTGTTTTGCTTAGGATAATACTTTCCAGGTCCCTCCATGTCATCTCAAAGGATAAGAAATCTTTCTTTCTTACAGCTGCATAGTACTCTATTGTATGTATGTACCACTGCTTTTCTTTTTAATCCTCACCCAAGGACATTTTTCCATTTTTTATTCAGATAAAGCAGGAGAGAGAGAGAGGAAGAGAAAGAAACATCGAAGTGAAAGGGACACATCGAGTGGTTGCCACCTGCATGACCCAACCAGGGCCGGGAACAAACTGCAACCAAGGTACGTACCCTTAGCGGAAACCGAACCCAGGTCTCTCTGGACCGCAAGCCAATGCTCCAACTGCTGAGCCAAACTGGCCAGGGCTGTACCACAGTTTTTTTTTATCCGTTTGTCTACTGATGGACATTTGGGCTGTTTCCAGATCTTAGCTATTGTAAATAGTCCTGCTACGAACATGGGGGTACATATATTCTTTCTGATTGGTGTTTCTGGATTTTTAGGGTATATTCCTAGAAGTGGGATCACTGGGTCAAATGGAAGATCAATTTTTAATTTTTGGAGGTAACACCATATTGTTTTCCATAGTGGCTGCACCAGTCTGCATTCCCACCAGCAGTGCACTAGAGTCCCCTTTTCTCCACACCCTCGCCAACACTTGTTGCTTGATGATTTGTTGATGGCAGCCATTCTGACAGGTGTGAGGTGATATCTCATTGTGGTTTTAATTTGCATCTCTGGGATGATTAGTGATGTTGAGCATTTCTTCATATGTCTCTTAGCCATTTGTATGTCCTGTTTGGAGAGGTGCCTATTTAGTTCCTCTGCCCATTTTTTAATTGGGTTCTTTGTCTTCTTTTTGTTGAGGCCTTTAGGGTTTTGTATGTATAATATCATGTCATCTGCAAATAATGACAGTTTTATTTCCTCCTTTCCAATTTGGATCCCTTTTATTTATTTATTTATTTAATCCTCACCCAAGGACATCTTTCAATATTTTGTTCAGATAGAGTGGAAGGGGGAGAGAGAGAGAGAGAGAAACATTAACGTGAAAGGGACACATCGAGTGGTTGCCACCCACACGACCCAACCAGGGATGGGGACAAACTACAACCGAGGTACGTGCCCTTAGCAGGTATTGAACCTGGATCTCTCCAGACCGGGCCAACGCTCTAACCGCTGAGCCAAACCGGCCAGGGCCCTTTCATTTTTTCTTCACGTCTAATTGCTGTGGCTAAGATTTCCAGTATTACGTTAAATAACAGTGGCGAAAGTGGGCATCCCTGTCTTGTTCCTGTTCTTAAGGAAAATACTTTCATTTTTGCCCATTGAATATGATGTTGGCTGTAGGTGTTTCATAAATGGCCTTTATTATGTAAAATATGATTTCTCTAGTCTCTCACTGCTGAGCGCTTTTATCAGAAATGATTCCTGGATTTTGTCAAATGCTTTTTCAGTGTGTATTGATATGATCATATGGTTTTTACCTTTCATTTTCTTTATGTGGCATATCACATTTATTGATCTACGAATATTGCATCAGCCTTGCATTGCTGGATGCATCCCACTTGTTCATGGTAAATAATATTTTTTAATGTATTGCTGGATCCTATTTGCTAATATTTTGTTAAGAATTTTGGCATCTATGTTCATTAGAAATATTGGCCTGTAGTTTTCTTTCTTTTTAATGTCTTAATCTGGTTTTAGAATTAGAATTATGCTAGCCTCATAAAACAAGTTTGGCATTCCTTCTTCTTCTGGAATCCTTTGGAATAGTTGGAGGAGAATAGATGTTAGTTCTTCTTTTAGTGTTTGGTAAAATTCCCTTGTGAAGCTGTCCAAGCCTGGGTTTTAGTTTGCTGGGAGATTTTTTATTATATCTTCAATTTCCTTAGTTGTTACTGGTCTGTTCAAGTATTCCATTTCATCCTGGTTCAGTTTTGGGAGACTGTGTGTTTCTAGAACTTTGTCCATTTTGCCGAGATTGTCCAATTTGTTGGTATATAATTGTTTGTTGTATGTTTTAATGATCCTTTGTATTTCTGTGGTGTTAGTTGTTACTTCTCCTCTTTCGTTTCTGATTTTGTTTATTTGAGTCCTCTCTCTTTGTTTCTCGGTTAGTCTAGCTAAGTTTATCTTTTCAAAGAACCTTCTTTTTGTTTCACAGATCTTTTCTATTGTTTTTTGTTGTTTTTGTTTTTTAGTCTCTATGTCATCTATTTCTGTTCTGATCTTCACTATTCCTTCTCTTCTACTTGCTCTGGGTTTCTCTTTTTGTTTGCTTTCTAGTTCTTTAAACTGTGAAATTAAAAAGTCAATTAGAAATTTTATTGTTTCTAGAGGTAGAACTATAGTGCTATGAACTTTCCTTTCAGAACTACTTTTGCTGCATCCCATACATTTTGTATTTTCATTTTCATTGGTTTCCAGGAAGTTTTAAATTTCTTCCTTGGTCTCCTTGGTAATCCATTAGTTGTTTAAGAACATGCTATTTAGCCTCCATGTGTCTGAAAGTTCTTTAGTGTTTTTATTGTAATTGACTTCTAGTTTCATGCCACTCTTATCTGAGAAGATCCTTGATATGATTTCAATCTTCTTGAACTTGTAGAGGTTTGTGTTCTAACATGTGGTCTATCTTTGAGAATGTCCCATGTGCACTTGAGAGGAATGTGAATTCTGAAGTTTTGGGTTGTAATTCTCTGCAGATACCTATTAAATTCATTTGATGTAGTGCATCATTTAAAGTCTCTGTTTCCTTGCTAATTTTTTGTCTAGAGGATCTATCCAGTGATGTCATTGGGGTGTTGAAGTCCTCTGCTATGACTGTTTTGCTGTTGATTTCTCCCTTGAAGAGTTCCAGAAGTTTTTAAATATATTTTGGTGCTTCTATGTTGGGTGCATATATGTTTACCAAGGTTATATCTTCCTGCTGGATAGATGCTTTCAGTATTATGTTGTGGCCTTCTTTGTCTCTAGTTCTGGCCTTCATTTTAAAGTCTATTTTATTGGATATGATTAGTGCTACCACAGCTCTTTTTTCCTTTCCGTTTGTTGGGAAGATTTTTTCCATCCCTTCATTTTCACGCTATGTGACTCTTTTGATGTGAGGTGGGCCTCTTGTAAACAACATATATATGAGTCATGCTTTTTATTTTTATTTTTTTATTAATTTATTTTTGTTACAGATGTTTCTCCCTTTTTTCTCCATTGACAATCTCTACTCCATCCGTCCCAAACCATACCCAGCTTTGTTGATGGTGTCCATCAGTTATGCATACATGCATATAAGTTCTGTGGTTTATCTCTTCCCTCCACCAACCATCCCCTCTTCTGAGGATTGTCAGTCTGTACCCTACTTCCACATCTCTGGGTCTACCCAATTCCTCAGACTGTTATGTTCATTATATTCCACAAATAAGTGAGATCATGTGATATTTCTCTTTCTCTGTTGGCGTGTTTTGCGTAGGATAATACTTTCCAGATCCTGGGAGATGGTCTGTGTAGCTTCCATTCACTCTGCCGCCATTTTGGAATCCCGAGTCATGCTTTCAATCCGTTTACATTTATAGTTATTAATGATATGTACTTATTTATTGCCATTTTTATTTATTGTTATATTTTTCTTTCTATTTCTTCTAGTAATTATAGCAGTTCTTTTAACATTTCTTTCAGTGCTGGTTTGGTGCTAATATATTCCCTTAACCTTTTTTTTTTTGGTCTGGGAAGCTCTTTATTTGACCTTCTATTTTGAATGATAGCCTTGGTGGATAGAGTAGTCTTGGATTTAGAACCTCGTTTTTCATGATCTTGATTACTTCATGCCATTCCCTTCTGGCCTGCAGTGTTTCTGTTGAGAGTCAGATGATAGCCTTATGGGGGTTCCTTTGCAGGTACCCTGTTGCTTATTTCTTGCTGCCTTTAGGATTCTCTCTTTGTCTTTAATTTTGGCATTTTAATTATCATATGTCTTGGTGTGGGCCTGTTTGGGTTCTTACTTGGGGCTCTCTCTGTGCTCCTTGTACTTGAATGCCTTCTTCCTTCACCAAGTTAGGGAAGTTTTCTGTCACTATTTCTTCAAATATAGTCTCTAACCCTTACTCATTTTCTTCTTCTTCTAGAACTCCCATGATGCGGATGTTATTATGTTTCATATTGTCCCACAATTCTCTTAGGCAGTCTTCTTCTTTTTGTGTTTTTTATTTTTGGTTCTCTGATTGGGCGATTTTTTCTACCCTGTGTTCTAATTCACTAGTCTAATCCTCAGCTTCCTCTACTCTGCTGGTTATTCCTTCCAATGTATTCTTTATTTCTGTTATGTCATTCTTCATTTTCATTTGGTTGGTTTTCAATGCTTCTATATCTTTACTCTTGCTGTTGAGCTTCCTTATGATTATTACTCTGTACTCTCCCTCTGATACCTTGCTCAATTCCTCTCATTTATTTCATGTTCTGTCGAATTATCTTGTTGTTTCATTTGGGATTTGTTTCTTTGTTTCACCATTTTGTCTGTCTCAGTGGGTTTTGGAGCCTGCCAAATATTCTTTGTGGGTGTTGGTGTTCCACTGGTTGTGACTCCCTCTACTGGGTTTGGATGAATGTGGGAAAATCCATGTTAAACACCACTGTCAAGTCTTACTTTCCTGGGTAGATGTTCAAGCCCAGGAAAGATTCAGTTATCCTCTTGCTTTTTGCCTGGAGGTTATTAGACTCAGTTACTTGATGAGCCTTGGGTTGTAGCCTTCAACTGAATGCAAAAATCCCTTAGGTGTTCAGGGTAAGAGGATTTCCAGAGGGTGGGGCAGATGCTCGCTGGCTGTTAATGAGCCTCAATTTCCATTTCTGTGGCCTGGCCAGGTGGTGTTAAATTCCTGAGGGAGGAGCTGGTGCTTCTCCCCAGGGCTCTGGGGTTCTTTGAGTACTATGGCTAATGTCCTATGAGGAAATGATTCAGCACAAAACTCCCAGTGCCCTCCAAATGCGGAGTCTCTCCACATGGTTCCAGTCCAGTCTGCCCTCACTCTGCCAGAGCCCAAAGTGAGTAGCTGTAGCTAATTTAGTGCTCTGTCCCATCCCTCTATGCTGTGGAGCCAGCTAGGGATTTTAACCCTGAGGGAGCTGCTCAAAGCTAAAACAGCTGCTGTCCGTGGGCACCCAGCCCACCCTCTCATGCTTTCATAGTTCCTAAATGGCTCAATTTGTTGTCCTTTTTCTGTCCCTGGTTATATTGGTCCTCTCCAGCTGCTTTTCTGTTTATTTTTCCTGACCATTTGTCTTTATTTTAGTTGTAGTTCCAGTTTGGTCCTGGGTGATGGTCTGTGTAGCTTCCATTCACTCTGCCGCCATGTTGGAATTTCTCCTAAAGTATATTCTATATACCTTTCTATACTTGGATATATTTATATGCACAAGGATATTCACCATAAACATTGCTTGTAATAACAAAAAAGAAAAGAAAACAACTTAGAAGTCTGTCCACAGGAAACTAATTAAGTCAATCTTGTGAAACTACACAATGGAACACTATGCAGCCATAAATAAAGAGAAGGTAAAGGATCTCAAGTACTTATAGAAAGGTGCCCATGTTGTATCATTAAGAAAAGAAGAACAGGTAGCATGATAGTACACTGATTAGGAGATTATTTGTGTAAAACAATAACAAACAGCTATATATACATATATAAGACTGTGAAAATAAAATGTATCAGAAGGTATCCACAATAAACCCTTAATAAATACTGCCTCTGAGGGATGTAGGTGAGAGAAGGAAGGCAACTTTTATTTCTCACTTTGTACATTTCATACTATTTGAATATTTAGCCGCAGCATATTAATTTTATAACTAAAAAGAGTAGGTGTTCTTGTAAAAAGGGGAAATTTGGACACACACACAAAACATCATGTGAAGATGAAGACAGAGATCTGTGTGACTCATTTATAAGCCAAGGAATGCCAAAGTCTGGCAGCAAACCACCACAAGATAGGAAACTAGGAGAAAGGCATGGGACAGATTCTCTCTCACAGGCCTCAGAAAGAACCAACCCCACCAACACCTTGACCTCAGACTTCTAGCCTCCAGAACTGTGAGACAATAAATTTCTGTTGTTAAAGCATTCCGTTGTGCTACTTTGTTACCATAGCACTAGGAAACTAATACCAGGATGTTGTATTTTGCTTTATTCCACAGGACACACAGTCCTTGTGGACAAATAGTCCTTGTGGAACTCTTCTGGCTTTTGGTGATGGCCAAGTAGGTCTCTGAAATCCAAGAGCTGAGCCTCACTGATTCACCAACAGAGCTAGCTGACCCTTCTGCACAGAGACACGTGCACTAACAGGGCACAGAGGGAATGGAGACTGCCTGAGAGGGGGGAGCTTGAGCAATGTGGAAGGAAGAGAATGACAACATAGGGTATTCCCCCATCCCACCTCACCAGCACAATCTGTCAGAAATATGCACAACTCAGTGTAACACTAAGCTTTAAGGTACTCCTTCCTGAAGAGGTGCCACCTCCATTGAGTTGACTCTTCTGATTCATTCTGTGTGATCTGCACTAATACACCACTGGGAAGGTCACAGGGAACTGGGGGAGTGCATGTCTGCACTGCTTCATCACAGCCTTGCTTCTCTAATCAAGATGCTGTATCAGAATAGTCAAAATTGGTGGGTTTTATTAACATGGGCACCTTATTTGATGCCACAGATGATTTGTGAAGGGTTGGCTTAGAAGCAAAAGTTTTTAAGAAAACTTAAAAATAAAATGTTCATATTTTAAATAAACGCTGGTTAGCATTTGTCATTTCTTTCTTTGTTGTACCGCTGGCCAAATTACCAATCATATGTTGGTAGCTAAGAAAAAAATATGGCATCTGGATTATATCTAAATATGCTCACACCTCACAGCCATGTGGAACAGAAGTAGAAAAAGCTTTCCTAATATTCAAAAGATGGTAAGTGTGAAATAAAAGACCACCTGTGTTGTTGCATTTTCAGGGCATCAAACTAAGATTGTTGTATTAATCCTCTCAATATGACTGTGACAACCTGAGTTTATAGATTAAAACACACACACTTTTAGTACTGAGCTCAGGCCACATACTGAAAATAAATAAAAACCAGCATGGAAATAGAATTATTCACTAAAATAACCCAACAGTAAGATGAGGTACTATTCTAGATCTGTTTTCAAATGATGTTTTGAAGGCTACAAATTATATTTTTAGATTTCAGTTTGTTTCTGGCTGAGCAAAATATGCTTATATTCCCTCTCATGGATTTTATACCTTAAAGGCAAGCAAAACAAAACCAGTAACCCAGTCACAGAGCATTTAAATTTAACTTAATAAAGAACTTAGATTTGGGTAAAATCCACTTACTTCATAAGCCTGGGGGCTGGTTAGGCATCTGGCGATGGGTCCACAGCAAGCAGGGAGTGTTGTTGTGAGAGGAGGCCCACTGTGTGTCAGAAGAGGCTTCAGATAGCTGTACTAGTTAAGGAAAAGTTGTGTTCCTTTCTTCAGAAATTTAAAAGAACAACTCATTTGGTAACAACCACCATCATCAGAGTATACCAATCATGTCAGAGGATAGTAAAGGGCTTTCACATATGCTGTCTCACTTCATCACCACATTATGTCAGTGAAATATCAAAAGGAGCTTTTATTATTATCTTTATATCATATATATAGAAACTGAAGCTCAGAGAGGCCCATTATCTGCTTAAAGTCACACAATTAAGTAAATGAAGCACCAATACTGAAACTCAGATTGCACCCTTTCTACCATATCATATTGCCTTTCTGATTTTACTACAATCAAAACAAAGACAAACTCACTCTCAATTTAGCACTGAACGAGATACAAAGAAAGTAAGAAATGGTTAACAGTCAGAAAAGAGATTAAATATTTTAGTAGAATACAGTAATAAAAATGGTTTGAATCATTTACTCTGGTTACAGCTGACCTATTGAATGAGTTGAAACTTCAGTATCAAAGAAAATTCAATTGTAAAGACATTAAAAAATTATGTATCACAAGTTCTCCCTCTAATATAGACCCTCATTTCACTATTCATTTATTCTCCAAAAAATACAAACAAAAACAGATGTGATAATACACAGGGGTGGACAAACATTAGGTTTACAGTTGTGAGTATGCAAAACAGTTTATTCTTGCATTATTATTTATTAATTATTAGATTATTTATTTGTATTACAACAGTAAACCTACTTTTGCCCACCCCTGTATATGCTACTCAGAAGAAAGAAAAGGAAATCACAATTAGGGAAAGGGAGAAAGACATATACATATTTCCCACTTTCTAAAATTATAAACTCATGTTGTTCTCAATTAAAACTGAGGAAGTCAGCCTAGCCGTTGTGGCTCAGTGGTTAAGCATCAACCTATGCACCAAGAGGTCACTGGTTTGATTCTTGGTCAGGACACATGCCCAGGTTGTGGGCCCAATCCCCAGTGGGGGTCATGCAGGAGGCGGCCAATCGATGTTCTCTCTCATCAATGTTTCTATCCCTCTCTCCCTCTCCCTTCCTCTCTCTCTCAAGTCAGTAAAGAAAAAAAATAAAAATGAGGAAGTCAGAGAAAATGTCATAAACTACATATTTATAAATTCTAGGTAAAGATTAAGGAACTCTACATAAATGTACTTATGGCCTTTATAAAACATCTGGCCACACAAAACTACTGAAAACCTGGAATGATAAATTCTACTAGTACACCAAGTACAGAAACCACCAAATCTTAGTCTAGTGGTACTTAATAGGGTAGTACTGAGGCCAACAAGTCTTGGTGTTTAACTCTATATGAATAAAGTTCTTAATAACCAAAACCTACCAAATATTGACAAGAGTAAATCTGAATAGTCCTATATCTATTAAGGAAAGTAAAGACCTTATACAAAACACTTCAGGTTTAGGTGGCTTCACTGGTAAAATCTTCCCAGCACTTAAGGAAGAAGTAACAACAATCATCCAGAAAATGGGAAAAGAGAAAAATTCTTCCCTACTCATTTTATTTTTTAAATATTTTTTTAAAATTTATTTTAGACAAAGAGGAAGGGAAAGTAAGAGAGAGAGAAACATCAATGTAAGAGAGAAACATCGATTGGCTGCCTGGGGACTGATTGAGCACACAACCCAGGCATGTGTACCAATCAGGAAATGAACCGGCAACCTTTTTGGTGCATGGGACAATGTTCAACCAACTGAGCCACACTGGCCAGGGCTTCCCCACTCGTTTTATAAAGCCAGCATAATCTTGTTATAGAAACTTGACAAGACATTACAAGAAAAAAGTCACAAGCTAGTATCTCTCATTCAATAGACACAAAACATTAGCTAATTAAATCCAATGACATAGACAAAGAATAACACATCATGACCAAGGTAGATTTCTTCTAGAAATGCGAGATTGGTTTAATATTCAAATAATCAAAGAAACTCAGCACAATACCAGATTACAGAAGAATAAAATAAATATATGATCATCTCAAATGATGTAAAAAAAGAATCTGATAATATTCCATATTCATGATGATTTAAAAAGAAAAACCCTAGCATACTAGAGATAGAGGGAATATTCTAAAGTTGAAAAGGATATTTCAAAAACCTACAGCTAACATCATAGTTAATAATATTGAAAAATTTTCCCCCAAGGTCAGGAATAAGACAAAAATGTCCACTATCATCACTTACATTCAACATTACAAATAATAAGTGAGCCCAGCTGGTATGGCTCAGTGGTTGAGAGTCAACCCATGCACCAACAGGTCACTGGTTCAGTTCCCAGTCAGGGCACATGCCCAGGTTTGTGGGCCCAATCCCCAGTGGGGGGCATGCAGGAGGTGGACAATCGATGTTCTCTGTCATCAATGTTTCTATTTCTCTTCCTTCCTCTCTTTCTAAAATCAATAAAGAACAAAAAAGAAATAATAAGTGAGTTTAACCAGATTTCTGGATACAAGGTCAATATTTAAAAATCCAATTGTAGCCCAGCTGGTGTGGCTCAGTAGTTGAGCATTGACTGATGTACCAAGAGGTTGCCAGTTCAATTCCTGGTAAGGGCACATACCCAGGTTGTGGGCCCAATCCCTAGTTGGGGGTATGCAGGAGGCAGCCAATCAGTGTTCTCTCTCATCGATGTCTCTATCTCTCTCCCTCTCCCTTCCTCTCTAAAATCAATAAAGAACAATTATTTTTTTTTAATTTTTAAAAAATCCAATTGTATACCTAAAATACAAAAAACAAGTAGAAAATAAAACAAAAACCATTTGTAATAGCATCAAAAGTATCAAAAATTTAGGGATACATCTAATAAAAGATGTACAAAACATGTTACTGAAAACTACAAAAGATTAATGAGAGAAATTAAAGAAGGTCTAAATAAATGGAGATTCATAGATTGGAAGACTCAATATCGTCAAGATATCAGTTCTCTCCAAATTCATCTATAGATTTAATACAAATCCAATAAAATTGCCTGTGCATGTTTTGGTGAGTGTGTATGTATGAAAATTATAAGCTGTTTCTAAAATGTAGATAAAAGTGCACCAGACATAAAAGAGACAAAGCAATATTAAAGAATAACAAACCTAGAGTATTTCCTCTCTTGAAAAGCAAGACTTATATAAAGTATAATAATTAATAGAGTTTAGCATTGATGTAAAAATAGACAAATAAAAAAGAATCCAAAAATAGACTCCCATTATATGGCCCAGTGATTTACAACAAAAGCTCCACTGCAATTCAGTGGGTTAAGGATGGTATTTTCAATAAATGGTGATGGGTCCATTGAATACCCATATAGAGAAAAGTAGGTCTTGACCCATACCTCACACAATACACAAACTCAGATGTGATAGCTAAAACAATTACACTTTTAAAAGAAACAAAAAAAATATATCTTTATGACTTTGGGATATAAAAGATTTCTTAAGATACAAAAAGCACTAACCATAAAAGACTGATAAAATAAGCATCATTAAAATGAAGAATTTCTGTTCCTCTAAAGACAGGGTTAAGAACATGAGAAGGTGATCTACATATTGGGAGAAGATATTCACAATACATATAAGCAAAAATGAACCCAATTAGGAATGTAGAAAGAACTTCAAATCAATTAGATGAGACAATTCACATAATGGGCAAAAGAAGTGAAATGACATACTTCATAAAAGAAGATATCAAAGTGGCCAATATGAAACAATGTTTAACCTCACTGATTATCAGAGAAATGCAAACTAAACCACATGAGATATCACTGAACACCCAATGAAATGGCTAAAAATGAAAAGGCTGACAAATACTATGTTTTAGTGGAGATGTGGGACAACTATAACTCCCTTTACTTGCTGGTGGGATGTAAATAGGTTATAACCACTATGGAAAACTGGTTGGCAATATCTATTAAAGCTAAATATACACTTGCCCTAAATTCCACTCTTAGGTATCTAACTGAAGAGACAATGAGTGCCTGTGTTTACCAAAGGATATATACACGAACATTTAGTTTTATTTCTAATAGCCCAAAGCTGGAAACAAACCAAGTGTTTGTCCACAGTAGATGGAAAAAAAAAGAACCCATAATATATTCATACTATGGAACACTACACAGCAGTGAAAAAAATGAATTGCTAGTACAGGCAACACTATGGATAAACTATACAATGTTGAGTGAAAAGGCAAGACAAAATAATACACATAATTCTATCTATATGGTGAACAAAGGCAGGTAAAGCTAATCCATATTGCTAGAAATCAGAATAGTGGTTACCCTTTTGGGGGTGGATGGGGAAGTCATTACTGACAACCAGGGGACACAGGGTACCTTCTGGGTGCTGAAAATGTTCTATATACAGTGATACCTCGGTTCTCGAACATAATTCGTTCCAGGAGGACGGTCGAGAACCAAATTGTTCGAGAACCGAAGCAATGAAACCCAATAGGAAATAATGGAAACTGGATTAATTCGTTCCAAGCCCCAGAAAATGCCTATTTACTGGCCTAATTTGTATATAATATGTAGAAAAACATAAGTCTCAACAAGAAATAAAAGTGTACAGTATGTCTAAGGGTTAAATTCAGTGTAAAGCGTGACTCTCTCCACAAAGCGTGACTCTCTCCACAAAGCGTGACTCTCTGCACTCACACTGATGACGCAAGCAAGGCGCTCTGGGCCGAATGAACGCCATTCGGCTCAACTCGGCTCATCTCGGAAGTTCGAGTTCCAAATATTTGTTCGGATTCCAAGACAAAAGTTTCTCGAATCTCCTGGTCGAATACCGATTTGGTCGAAATCCGAGGCGTTCGAGAACCGAGGTATCACTGGTACTTTCTATGGGTGGCAGGCACACAGGTATACACACAGGCGAAAATTCATTAAGCTGTAAAGTCTTAAGATTTGTGTACATCACTGTATTTAAGTTGTATCTCAATTACAACAAAAAATCTGGCTACACAAAGGAAATGAAATCTACAATTATGAATGAATTTACCAGGATATTAGGTTTTAAAATTACCAGGTCTTAGTCTAGTAGTACTTAATAGGGTAATATTGAGTCAAACAAGTCTTGGTGTTTAGTTCTATAAGACTCTATAGAAAAAAAAGCTATTATTCTACTCTTTCTCTATATTAGGATCATTTCATTGTTTTGTACATTATGTAGAACATTTTATGCAGGAAACACTAAACAATTTTTGTTAAATGAGAGGGATGAGAAGGCCCTAAGAAATGTAGAAATGGCTTATACCCAAAATGCTGATAATGGAGCCAAAAGTAATGACAATTTTAAAGAGCCAGGATCACTCTCCCTAATGAGAGTCTTAATACCATAGATATGCATGCATTCTTGTTTCCATACAGTAATTTAATTTTGAGTATTGTGAAAAGTGAACATAAAAATCTAGCCAACATCCCTGGCCAGTTTGGCTCAGCGGTTAGAGCGTCGACCTGCGGTCCTGAGAGACCCGGGTTCGGTTCCCGCTAAGGGCGCGTACCTCGGTTGCAGTTTGTCCCCGGCCCTGGTCGGTCGTGCGGGTGGCAACCACTCGATGTGTCCCTTTCACGTCGATGTTTCTCTCTCTCTCTCTGTTCCTCTCTCTCCCTCCCACTCTACCTGAACAAAAAATGGAAAAATGTCCTCCGGTGAGGATAAAAAAAAAAAATCTAGCCAACAGAATATAGTAAGCAGTAGATTCCAATGATAAGTGTTAAATGCACTTTTCTTAAATATACAAGGCTTTGATCAGAAAGGCAAAAACAAGAAAAACTTTTTGTTAGTTATCCCAAATTTGTTTCAATGGAACATAAACCAGGTTTTGATTCATTTACTGATAAGTCTCAGCCTGAAAGAACTCCCTGGTCCCTTTTCATAGTTCAATTTTCAAATAAATTAATTTTAATAGATGTGAGTGATAAGATGTTTTTTTAAAGGTGTTATCTAAACAGGCTATAAGACTATAACATGACCCAAAGTGTAGCTATGAAGGAGACGGTTACAATAGGACAAGAAAGAAATTTGGTATATAATGAAACACTGGCATTCTCAGTGGTAAGGAGAATCTGCCAGTCTTTGGAAAGATCAGAGGAAAAAAAGGCATATCACTCATTATTGTGGTATCTAACATTAAAACTGTGTTTTTAATCTTATTCACATGCTTTTTCCCAAGGCAGCCTTTCTTCTTTTATTCTAGCAAGTACACTGACAAGAACCAACAAGTAACTTTTTCAGGATTCACTAAATTAGCTAAAAGACAGTAAGTATTAAAGTTTGCTCAATATATAACCTATATGTAAAAGAAAATCTATCATAAGGGCTCCTGAGTTCCTTCATACATCCAACTTTTGCAATTATCAGTCCTTACAGGTCTCTTGGGTTTTCAGAGGAATCCATTTGTGTGGGTTTCCTTTAATAACATTCTCCACTACACTGAAGGGGAAAGGAAGACCAAAGGTTTTATGTTCTGCTTCAGGTAGGCACTAGTCAAAAGAGTTGTTCCATTAAATTATAATTGTTCATGTCCATATTACCATTTTTCCTCAATTAAGGATACTTATGATCAAAGTTGTACCATATCCGGAAGAGCCAGGCACTCTCGGCTTTGGTAGTTCTTCTTTCATTTTCAGGAATACCCTGTAAACAAATAATAAAGAAATCAGTATATACACAAAGATAAAAACACATTTATTTAGAGTCACTTCAAAAAATCAGAAACATAGCCTATTATGTATGAAATACTCTCCAACCTGGGGAACATTAGAAATTTTCAGAGTTGCTACTATGTTCTTAGAATACTAGCAAAGTGAAAGCAAGTAGTGAAATTATATACTAAGCCTGACCAAGCTACAAGGCAAAACTAACATAACAAGCAGACCTCTTTAAAAATAGCTTCCAAAAACATAAACTGGGTCCTTATTTGTAATATGATGCAGTCAGTAGTGGGGAAGTTAGGCTATCTAGTTCATGTTAGCTCTGACATTAACTCATTGGGCAAGTCCCTTTCCCTTTGTGGGTCGGAATTTCTTTATGCATGCAATGTAAGGGTTAGAGAATACTGAAGGCCCTTTCTAGCATGAGTGTTCTATGGTTCCATGATTTTCGTTTTTTTATGTTTTTATTGATTTCTTTAGAGAGAGAGGAAGGGAGAAAGAGAGAGAAACATTGATGTGAGAGAGAAACATGAATCAACTGCTTCCTGCATGACCCCTACTGGGGATCAAGCCAACAACAGCAGCATGTGCCCTGACCAGGAGTCAAACTGGGACCTCTCAGACCATGGGATGATGCTCAATCCACTGAGCCACACTGGCTGGGCATGGATCCATGATTTTCGAAGAGCACAGAGTTTAGATTCCGTGTTTTGGTTCCTTCCTGATACTGAAAATAAATAAATCTTCCTTTCAGTATGTATACACAATAGAAAAATGTTTGAGAACATTGCATGGGCTTACAAGAGCTGAAGAACACCTCTATTTCCTTTTACATCAGTAGGCACAGGCTTGTCTTACTTTTTGAAGAGCAATTAATCTATAAATCTCACCATCACCTTACCACATAATCACCTATACACCCAACCCCCACACATTCCATACTAACTATACTGTTCCTCTGTGCTTCCCAGTGAACACTCACAATATTGAGTAAACAATATAACAAACCAAGATAGCCGTAGAGTTTTGAAGGCAAAGAAAAAATTGTATATTTTTTTCTGTATGTCACATGTGGTACTCACCAACTTGACTCTCTCCCTGTCACTCCATTTCCATTTCTCCTCTGTGATGACAGAGGTGACAAAGCAGGTGAAGACTTATGAGGTAGTGACCAAGCATTTGTCTGGTGAGCTGTATGGTAACTTTATATTTGTTTGGACACAAGGTGGAAGCATCAAGGAGCTATTATTCCTTTGGAAACGACCGCAGCAGCTGAACATCATGGGAATTTATCCAGCTTGGTTTGCTCAGGTATTTCAAGCCCATGGAATTATACTTTAAGGTTCTCACCAAAAAAGAGGCAAGTACTTACTATATCACATATACACTCATCACTCAACAGCTAACAAAATTAGCATTTAGGAAATTAATCTGACAAATATTTGTTTTTTTTAACTACACCCTAAAGACAAATAGACCAGAGCTTGTTTCAGACAAAAAAAAAAAAAAGAAGAAGAAGAAGAAGAATTGTGTTTTGAAAGAGATGCTTTCCATCTTTAAAAATATTTCTGTGATTTCCCATCTAATTCTAATGTCTAGGGCAGTCATGTATTAAAGAGGTGCTCAGGAACCAATAAAAAATGGACGGAAAATACCAGAAAAGAATGGTTAGTCTAGAGAAGGCACTAAGTTACACTGCAATCAGTCTACCAAGTTCAGGTGCAGAGAAACAACTGAGAAAGTAACACATGGAAGCAGGCAAGGAAATGTGGACAAGGCTGAGGCACAGGGTAAGTACATTCCCCTGAACAGACTGGCTGAAGATTCTAAAGCTTCTAGGTGGTTCCCAAGGGTAGCTGCTAGTCATCCAATTTGCAAGTTACACAGGAAGAGCAGCTACAGTGGGGCTTACATCAGAGAAAAGCCTTCATGCGCAAACCAAAGTGGAAAAAGGCTCCCTGTGCCAGAGCAGTCACTTGAAAACTCAGAAGCGCTTATGGGACTGCTCTTCTATGCAGCCAAAGCCCAGGTTGGCTCAGAGATATGACAGCTGTCACCCTTGATAACCACAGGCTAAAATTCAGTTTTGTTTCTATCGCAGAGTGAGAAAGGCCAGAAAAGATGCCAGTTAAAGGCTGATGCAAATAGGGCAGGATCTAAATAATGGTGGCATGAAGTCTATAGCAGATTGTTTTCTTTCCATACAACTACACATTTGACAGAAATACCAGGGATAACACACATGCAATATTTACCAAATGTTCTTGGTCTGAATCAACACCAACTCTAAAGGAGAAAAACAAAAGGCAAATGAGATCTTGAAGCTAAAAAAAAAAGTTTATTCATATATGTACACTGTCAGGCAACTACTTTTTTCAACGTAGAGCTATAGAATTGTTAATGTTTTCTTGATTCTCTCTGGTTGTTGATACAAAATTTTGGCTCCTGCTAACAACAGCTTGGATCCTTAGGCAAGCAGGGTCTACGAATAATTCTTTTCCTGCAATCCCACTTACCCTTTACAGAAAAATAACATTTGCTTCTCTGAATATAAGTCCATTTTATAAGCAGAGTCAGGGAAAGCAGCATTGCCCGTTACTGAATAAGAAATACTGAGTGGTTTCAAAAACAAGGCTAGTACAATGTAGTTCCAGCAGGAAGTTTCATGTTTTCAGACCTCACAGCTCTCATGGTAACATTCTGTTGTGATGACTGAAGAGAGGGTCCAATTACAGTTTTTATTCCCCATGGATTAATGGATAGACATTAGTCTTGTTTCTTCATAATTCTTTTTCTTTTTTTAAATTTATCTTTACTGTTGAAAGTATACAATATCCTGCCTTTTCTCCCCATTGACACTCTCCATCCCACTCCTGCCCACCCCCCAGGCCTTCACTGCACTATTGTCTGTGTCCACAGGCTTCACAATTCTTTTTCATCTGCTCAGAATTCCTGCTTTCCGTATCCCAGCTGATAGGTGGAGGTCAAGAAATAAAGCTGTTCTCTTTAACTCTTCTCTATCTCCTTCAACACCAGTAGCACTCTCCAACTCTGTTCATTCTTTCTAAACTCTCTCAGATCTTCTCTCCTTTCCATTCCAACTGCTCACGTTCAGGCTCCATTCTGACTCAGGGGTCTGCAGCAATTGGATGTAAGGTTTTCCAGCTGCCAAGCTCTCCCTTAGATTTTGCTATCGAGTATAGAGCTCACTGGGTTATTCCCCTGACAAAACACTCTGAGAGCAGCTCATAACCCAGAGGGTTAAGTCTAAAGTCCTTTGTGTGGCATTTAAGATTCTCTACAAATTAGCACCCCTCCACTCCAACCTACCTTTCCCCTCATTTTATTCTATATACTCTCTATTAGCCACACCTGACTACTACTCTCCCAAATCCCTGTCCTCTCCCGAGCCTCCGTGCCTCCGCTCATGCTGTTTCCTCTATCTGAAATGCATTGTCCCTCATTTATTTCTAGTTCTTTTTTGAGTTTTAAATGAACCAGTCTAGGACCCCTTCAAGTGGAATCATTTTACCCTTTGTTCTTTGACAGCACTTTCTAGATTCTTCTATAACATTTAACACAGTATAGTGATTTACCTGTCAGTCTCCTCAAATAGACTGTGAGTTCCTTGAGGGTAAAGGTCATGTCTCAATTCACCTCTGTATCCCCAGAGTCTAGCACAGTACCTGACACACAATAGGTGCTCAAATGTGTATCGATTAAGGTCACTACTACAGACAACACAGAAAAAATAGCAGTGTGAGAAGCTGTAGCAGTAGCAACCCAGAATACAAATACCACCGAAGGGAGGAAAATGATGCAAGACCTCATCCAAAAGGCAAGTGAATCATGGTCAAGTACTTGAAAACAGATGGAAATTATGATCAGATTCATAATTCCAAGAAAGGTTAATTTCTTCTTTGTTAAAATGGCCAGAAGCTGTTCAATATCTTAACATATTAAACTCTAACCACATTTGTGCATCTAAAGTGACACCTAGTGGTCTTAGAGAGAACACATTTGTAATACTTAGATGGAACATTATCAGAAGCCAATTCAATGTAATAAACATTTAGAGAGCACTTATTATCTGTCAAGCATTGTGCTAGGCACAGGGCACAGACATAAATTAGACACGGCCCCTTCCATCAAAGAGCTCGAGTGAGGGAAATAGACACAACTAGAGCGTAATCCCCAAGGACTTTGCAATCAGGGAGAGCTGGGTTCCAATATGACCTTAGCTCCTTTCTAGCTGTATGAACTTAGTCTAATTATGTAGTCCAATGAACCATGGTTTTTATCACCAGGAAAATTGGAACAATATCCACCAAACAGAGTTTCTGCAACAATTAAATGAGAAAATACATATAAAGATTTTATTTTTTTCTTTATTGATTTTAGAGAGAGAAAGGGAGAGAGAGACAGAAACAGTGATGAGAGAATATCGATTGGCTGCCTCCCGCATGCCCCCCACTGGGGATCAGGCCCATAACATTGGCATGTGCTCTGACTGGGAATCAAACCAGTTACTTCTTGGTGCATGGCTCAATGCTCAACCACTGAGCCACACTGGCCAGACAACATCTCAAGATTTTAAAAGAGTGTCTAGTACATCATTAACATGATGTGGTAGCTCTTATAACAATATTATTATAAGGCTGATTGGAGTACGTGCTCTAATGAAGATACCCAAAGTGAAGCAAATGGAAGAATGGTTGCAATACAAAATAAGAGGGCAGAAAGAAGGAGGCACTGTGTTATTTCTTGGGAGTAAAAGAGAATTCCAGGCAAAGAAATAATGAGAGCAAATGCTCAGAGACAGAGAAGTACAAAGTATGTGTGGTAAATGACAGGGAGCCAAATGTGACTCTTACAAACTATGATAAAATGTAGGGATAGCTAGCTGGCTGGCTGTAACTTACTGAGGACCTGTTGTCCACACAACAACTGGAGTGATACTTTTACCCTACAAAATAATCAAGTCACTCCTTTGCTTTAAAATCTTACAACATTTCCAATTGGATTTTAAAATCCAAACTCATTACCATGTCCCACAAGACCTAAAAATAGGGGTCCACAAACTATGGCCCATAGGCCACATCCAGCACACCTCCTGTTTTTGTGAATAAAGTCTTGTTGGAATACAACCACGCCAACTGATTTATGCACCATCTGTGGGGGGCTTTTATGCTAGAGTTGAGTAATTGAGATGGAGACAATATGGCCTACAAAGCCTAAAATATTTAATATATGCCCTTTTACAGGATATGTATGCCAACACCTGCACTTATAGGTTTTTGTCCACCTCATTTCCTACCTATCCTTCAATCACTATATCCCAGCTATGTGGGTTTCTTTCTGTTCATTAAAAAGGCCAAGTTTGTTCCTGCCTCAGGGCTTTGCACTTGCTTTCCTCTCTGCCTAGACTGCTCTTCTTCCTGCTCACTGTATAAATGGCAATACCTTATTCTTCAGTAGACTGAGCTTAAATGTAACTTGAGAGAGAGAGGGGTGAGGATAGATAGAGACCTTTCCTGACCTCCACCTATAAGATACATGTGATCTCTAGTCACCATCAGAGTACCTTGTTATCATAGCATTTAATATCATCTAACTCTGTTATTTTCATTTGATTATTAATTTACTGTCTGTCTTCCACTAAAATACAGACTTTATGAGACCAGGAGAGTTTTCTGCCTTATTACTACTGCAGTATATCTATAGAGCAGGATTTCAACCTTCACCTTACTGACATTTTGACCCAGATCATTCTGTTATGTGGGGCTGCTGTATACACTGTAGAGTGTTTAGCAGAACCCTGGCCCTCTACTAACTAGATGCCAATAGTAGCCTCCTGTCTTCAATTATGACAATAAAAAATGTCTCTAGACATTGCCAAATGTCCCTTGGGAAAGGTGGCAAAATCACCCCCAACAGAGAACCACTAAACTAGAGCTTAAAACAATGCCTGACATTCTTCTAAGAGTTCTGGGGGAACCAACATGGCAGCAGGCAGGACCAAAGTGAGGGTGGAAGTGTGAGTGGGTGAGCATGTGCAAGAGAGACAGTGCATTGGTGTGAGTGGGGGTGGACATTAGTCTGTCAGTGCAGGTGCTCAGGGCAGGCTGGTTGGGCACTCCTGGTGAAAGGGGAGCAGTACTAGGCCCCACGTACTGCTTGGCCAGGTGCTTTTCACCTCTTGGAACAGAAAAGTGTGCCATTTAGGAGGATCCATAATGTCCTCATTGGGAGAAGGCTGCAGGGAGCAGCCGGGACCCAGTGACTTGAGGCCACAGAAAAGTACAACTGGCTCCACCGCCACCATGACCTGCTGGGACCACCACCACTGCCACAACCTGCCATGGGCCCTGCTGACACTGCCACCACTGCAACCCACTGAGACTGGCAATGCCACCACTGCACTCAACTGCCCCTAGATGCACAGACTTACCCCCATGACCCAGCGCACCCCACTTGGCATCCCGAATTACGATACCGCTAAAATGCGGAGACAAAGAAGCAACCCCCAAATGAAAGAAAAGGAGGAATCGCCAGAAAAGGAACTAAATGAAATGGAGGCAAGCAATATGCCAGATACAGAATTCAAAGCAATGGTTTTAAAGGTGCTCAAACAATTTAGTGAGAACTATAAGCACTTTAATGCAACTATAAGGAACTTAGTGGAAACTGCATCAGCATAAAAAAAAAAGATATTGAAACTATGAATAAGAATCATTCAGAAATTAAGAATTACATAGTTGAAATAAAGAATACCTAGGAGTCAACAGAAGATTAAAAGGTGAGGACTGAATCAGTGAATTAGATGACAAGGTAGAAATAAACACTCAATCAGAGCAGCAATTGCAAAAATAATTAAAAATCAAGAGAATAGTTTAAGGGAGCATTAGGACAAAATGAAACATAACAAAATACGCATCATAGGGGTACCAGAAAAAGAAGAATCTGAGCAAGGAATAGAGAACCTGTTGGAAGAAATAATGACAGAAAACTCCTCTAACCTGGTGAAAGAAAATTTCACACAAGTCCAGGAAACACAGAAAGCCCCAATCAAGATGAACCCAAAGAGACCCACATCTACACACATCATAATTAAAATGGCAAACATTAAAGACAAAGAGAGAATCTTAAATGCAGAAAAAGAGACAGAAAGTTATCTACAAGGGAGCTCCCATTAAACTGTCAGCTGATTTCTCAATAAAAACACTTCAGGCCAGAAGGGAGTGGCATGAAATATACAAGGTAATGAAAAACAAGACACTGAATCTAAAGATACTCTATCCAGAAAGGCTATCCCTAAAAATAGAAGGTGAGCCCTGATCAACATTGCTCAGTGGTTAGAGCATTGGCCTGTGCACCAGAGGGTCACGGGTTCAATTCCCAGTCAAGGGTATACCTCGGTTGCAAGCTTGATGCCCGGCCCTGGTCGGGGTGCCGGGGGTGATTGCAAAGGCAACCAATCAATGTGTCTCTCTCACATCGACGTTTCTCTCTCTGTCTCCTCTCTTTCTGTTTCATCCCTTCCCCGCTCCCTTCTACTCTCTCTAAAAAAATGAAGTCAATGAGCCCTGGCCGGTTTGGCTCAGCGGTTGGAGCGTCCGCCTGCAGTCCGGAGAGGCCCGGGTTCGGTTCCCGCTAAGGGCATGTGCCTCGGTTGCAGTTTGTCCCCGGCCCTGGTTGGTCGTGCAGGTGGCGGCCACTCGATGTGTCCCTTTCACATCGATGTTTCCCTCTCTCTCTCTCTTCCTCTCTCTCCCTCCCACTCTGTCTGTACAAAAAATGGAAAAATGTCCTCGGATGAGGATTAAAAAAAAAAAAATGAAGTCAATGAAAAAAAAACATTAGCCAGTGAGGATTAACAAAATTAAATGAATAAATAAATAAACAACAAAATTGAAGGCCAAATAAAGAGCTTCTCAGACAAAAATAAAAAGGCTAAAGGCGTTTATTACCACCAAACCAGCACTGCGAGATATTGTACAGGAACTGATGTAAAAAGAAGAAGAAGAAAGAGAGAGAGAAAGGAACACAGGCATAAAGAATAAAAATGGCAACAAATAATTACATATCAACAACCTTAAATGTAGGTGGCTTAAATGCTCCAATCAAAAAATATAGGGTATGCTTGGCTGGTTTGGCTCAGTGGATTGAGTGTCATCACATGGACTGAGAGGTCCCGGTTTGATTCCTAGTCAGGGCACATGCCTGAGTTGCAGGCCCGATCCCCAGTAGGGGGTGTGCAGGAGGCAGCCGACCGATGTTTCTCTCTTGCATTGATGTTTCGATCTCTCTCTCCAATTCTCTCTCTCAAAAAAACTCAATAAAAATATTTTATTTTATTTTATTATTATTTTTTTTTATCCTCACCCGAGGACATTTTTCCATTTTTTGCACAGATAGAGTGGGAGGGAGAGAGAGGAAGAGAGAGAGAGAAACATCGACGTGAAAGGGACACATCGAGTGGCTGCCACCCGCACGACCAACCAGGGCCGGGGACAAACTGCAACCGAGGTACATGCCCTTAGCGGGAACCGAACCCGGGTCTCTCCGGACCACAGGCCGATGCTCTAACCGCTGAGCCAAACCGGCCAGGGCAATAAAAATATTTTAAAATAAATAAATAAAGATATAGGGTAGTTGAATAGATAAGAAAACATGACTGCTATGTATGTTGTCTACAAGAGATTCACTTCAAAACAAAAGATTCATACAGGATAAAAGAGCAGGTATGGAAAATAAATTCTGTGCAAATTGAAATTAAAGAAAAGCTGGGGTAGCAATATTCATATCTGACAAAATAGACTTCAAAATGAAGGATATAACAAGGTCACTACATAATACTAAAGGGCTTAATCGAACAACCCCGATATACATATGTTCCCAATATAGGAGCACCCAAATATATTAATAGAAAACTCTGGAGGACTTTAAGGGAAAGATCATCAGAAATACAGTCATAGTAGGGGACTTTAACACTCCACTCACATCACTGGATAGATCTTCTAGACAAAAAATTAACACAAAAACAGTGACCCTATATGGCACACGAGATATAATGGATTTAACTGACATTTACAGAACATTTCATCCCAAAGCTGCAGAATATACATTCTTCTGAAATGCACATGGGACATTCTTAGTTTGTGTTCATTAGGACACAAACTAAGTCTTTACAAGTTCATGAAGAATGAAATCATATAAAGCATCTTCTCAGATCACTAAGGCATGAAACTAGAAATCAACGACTGTAAAAAAAAATTACGAAAACATCCAAACACTTGGAGGTTAAATAGCATGTTATTAAACAATGAATGGGTTATCAATGAGATCAAGGAAGAAATAAAAAACTTTCTGGAAACAAATGAAAATGAACACACAACAACACAAAATCTATGGGACACAGCAAAAGCAGTGCTGAGAGGGAAGTTCATAACAATGCAGGCCTACTTTAAGAAACAAGAGAAATTCCTGATAAAATATCTACCCTTACAATTTAAAGAATTAGAAAGAAAAGCCAAGTACAAGGAAGGACATAATAAAGATCAGAGTGGAAAAAAAGTGGCATAAAGACTAAAAAAACATAAAAGATCAATGAGACCAAGAGCTGATTCTTTGAAAGGGTAAACAAGATTGATGAATCTTTAGCCAGACTCACCAAGGAACAAAGACAGAGGACCCAAATAAATAAAATCAGAAATGAAAGAAGTAAAATAACACGACTGAAATAGAAAGGATTGTAAGAAAATAATATGAACAATTATATGGTAACAAATTGGACAACAGAGGTGAAATAGACAAATTTCTAGAATAACACAATCTTCCAAAACTCAACTAGGAAAATTGAGAAACCCCAAACAGACCAATAACAACTAATGAAAATGCACCAGTAATCAATAAACTCCCAGCAAACAAAAGGCCTGGTCCAGACAGCTTTACAGGGGAGTTTTACCAAACATTCAAAGAAGAACTAACACCCATCTTCCTCAAACTATTCAAAAAAACTATTCAAGAGGAAAGGAAGACTTTAAAGCTCTTTTTATGAGGCCAGCATTATCCTAATTCCAAAACCAGATAAAACACTACAAAGAAAGAGAATTACAGACCAATATCCCTGATAAACACAGACGTTAAAACCCCCAATAAAATATTAGCAGATTGGATCCAGCAATACACTAAAAAGACCATACACTATAACCAAGTGGAATATTCCAGGGATGTCAGGGTGGTACAATATTTGCAAATCAATAAATGTGATACACTCCATAAACAAATTGAAAGATAAAAATCACATGATTGCCCTGGACAGTTTGGTTCAGCAGTTAGAGCACTGACCTATGGACCAAAGAGATGCGGGTTCGATTCCTGGTCAAGGGCATGTACCTGGGTTGCAGATTCAATCGCTCGCCCTGGTTGGGGTCATAGGGGAGGCAACCAATCTATGTCCTGCTCTCACAGCGATCTCTCTCTCTTTCTCTCTCTCTCTCTCTCTCCTTTTCACTCGATCTAAAAAATCAGTGGAAAAAATATCCTCAAGTGAGGATTTTTGTTTAATCACATGATCATATCAATAGATGCAGAAAAATCATTCCACTAAATTCAACACCCATTTTTATAAAAACTCTCAGCAAAGTGGGAAGAGAGGGATCATACCTTAAATAATAAATGCCATATATGACAAACCTACAGGCAACATCATACTCAATGGGAAAAATCTAAAAGCATTTCCCATAAGAAATGGAACAAGACAGGGATGTTTGCTTTCATCACTCTTATTCAACATTGTACTGGAAGTCACAGATATAGCAATTGGACAAAAAGAAATAAAAGGCATCCAAATAAGAAAGGAGGAAGTAAAACTGTCATTATTCACAAATGACATGATATTGTACATAGAAAAACCTACAGATTCCACCAAAAATCTACTAGATTTAATAAATGAATTTGGCAATATAGCAGGATACAAAATTAACACCCAGATATTGATGGCATTTTTATATACCAATAATGAACTATCAGAAAGAGAAACCAGCCCTGGCCGGTTTGGCTCAGCGGTTAGAGCGTCCGCCTGCGGTCCGGAGAGACCCGGGTTCGGTTCCCGCTAAGGGCACATACTTCGGTTGCAGTTTGTCCCCGGCGCTGGATGAGTCATACGGGTGGCAGCCACTCGATGTGTCCCTTTCACATCGATGTTTCCCTCTCTCTCTCTTCCTCTCTCTCCCTCCCACACTGTCTGTACAAAAAATGGAAAAATGTCCTCGGATGAGGATAAAAACAAACAAACAAAAAAAAAAAAAAAGAAAGAGAAACCAAAAAACAATCACATTTACAACTGCAACAAAAAAAATAAGATACTTAGTAATAAATTTAACCAAGGAGATAAAAGATCTGTACTTGGAAAACTACAGGATGATGAAAAAAGCGATAAAGGAAGATATAAAGAAGTGGGAGAATATACTGTGCTAATGAATTGAAAGAATTAACATCATTAAAATGTTCATACTACCTAAAACAATATATAGATTCAATGCAATCCCTATCAAAATACCAACAGCACATTTCACAGATCTAGAACAAATACTCCAAAAATTTATATAGAACCAAAAAGGACCCCAAATAGCTCCAGCAATCTTGAGAAAGAACAAAGTTGGAGGGATAACAATACCAGATATCTGTAATCAAATCAACCTGGTACTTGCACAAGAACAGGCATATAGATCAATGGAACAGAACAGAGTCCAGAAATCGTCCCAAGCCATTATACTCAATCAATATTTGACAAAGAAAGAAAGAGAATACAACGGAGAAAAGACAGTTTCTTCAATAAATGGTGTTGGGAAAACTGGACAGCTACATGCAAAAAAATGACACTAACCCACCAACTTACACCATACACAAGAACAAACTTAAAATGGATATAAGACTTAAATGTAAGTCATGAAACCATGAAAATCCTAGAAGAAAATGAAGGCTACAAAATCTCAGACAGCTCATGCAGCACAAATTTCAATGATACATCACCTAGGGCAGGAAAAACAAAGAAAAAAATAAACAAATAGGACCACATCTGCACAGGAAAACAAATCAGCATCAAAGGAAAAGGGAACCCACTGCATGGGAGAACATATTTGCCAATGATACAAAGTACTCATACAACTCAACAATAGGAAGACCAACAAAAGAAATACAAAAAATCCAATTAAAAATGGGCAAAGGAGGGATTCCAAAATGGCGGAGGAGTGAATGGAAGCTACACTGGCCATCTCCCAGGACCAAACTAAAATAAAGACAAATGGTTGGGAAAAAGCAACAGAAAAGAAACTTGCAAGGACCATAGAACCAGGGACACTGAGCTGCTGGTGGTAGGATTGCAGAGGTGGAGAGGGGCTCTGGGAGCCCACGGACAGCAGCGGTCTTAGCTGTCAGCAGAGCCTTTGAGATTAAATTCCCAAGCGGCTCCACAGCGCAGAGGCAGTACAGAGCGTGAACATAGCCACAGCCACTCACATTGGGCTCCGGCACAGAGAGGGTGGACTAGATTGGAAATGTGTGGGGACATTCGGGATTTGGAGGGCACTCAGCTTTTGCTGAGTTGCGGCCACACAGGACTGTGGCCATCTTACTCTTTCCAAGGGCTCTGGGAAGAGGCAGTGGCCCCTTCCTCGGAGATTCAACCCCACCATGTGGGCCATTGAAATGCAAATTGAGACTCATTAACAACCAGCATCTGCCCCACCCTTCAGAAATCCCCTTACTCTGAACACCTGAGGGAGTATTTCATTCAACTTAGAACCCAAGGATCTTCAAGTAACCCCTACTGAGAGACGCCAGGCAAAATGTTAGAGTATAATTGAACCATTCCTGGGCTTGCAACTCTACCCAGGAAATTAAGACTTGACAGTGGTGCTTAACGTGGGACCTCCATCGCTCATCCAAACCCAGTAGAGGCAGCCACAAACAGCAGAACACCTACACCCACAGGGAAAATTTGGCAGACTCCAAAGCACACTGAGATAGCTAAAATGGTGAAACAAAGAAACAAATCCCAAATGAAAGAACCAGAGACCTCTACAGAAGATGAAATAAATGAAATGCAGTTAAGTAAGTTAACAGAGCTAGAATTCAGAGCCATGATCTTGAGGAGGCTCGAGAGCATGTGTAAGGACATGAGCACCATGAGTAAAGACATAGAAACATTGAAAATCAACCAACTGAAAATTTTTTTTATAATTTTTTTTTTTTTATCCTCACCCGAGGACATTTTTCCATTTTTTGTTCAGATAGAGCGGGAGGGAGAGAGGAAGAGAGAGAGAGAGAGAAACATCGATGTGAAGGGACACATCGAGTGGCTGCCACCCGCACGACCAACCAGGGCCGGGGACAAACTGCAACCGAGGTACGTGCCCCTAGCGGGAACTGAACCCGGTTCTCTCTACCGCAGGCCGACGCTCCAACCGCTGAGCCAAACCGGCCAGGGCCCAACTGAAAATTTAAAACCACCAAGAAGAAATGAAGAATGACATAGCAGAAATAAAGAATACATTGGAAGAACTAAACAGCACACTAGAGGAAGCTGGGGACTAGATAAGTGAATTAGAAGACAGGGTAGAGAAAAATCAACTAATCAGAAAACCAAAAGAAAAAAACAATTAAAAAACAGGAAGGCAGCCCTGGCCAGTTTGGCTCAGCGGTTGGAGCGTCGGCCTGCGGTCTGGAGAGACCCGGGTTCGGTTCCCGCTAAGGGCACGTACTTCGGTTGCAGTTTGTCCCCAGCCCTGGTTGGTCGTGCGGGTGGCAGCCACTCGATGTGTCCCTTCACGTCGATGTTTCTCTCTCTCTCTCCCTTCCTTTCTCTCCCTCCCACTCTATCTGTACAAAAAAAAAATGGAAAAATATCCTCGGGTGAGGATAAAAAAAAAAAACAGGAAGGCAGCCCTGGCCAATTTGGCTCAGCAATTGGAGCATTGGCCTGCAATCCAGAGAGACCCGGGTTCGGTTCTTGCTGAGGGCACGTACCTTGATTGCAGTTTTTCCCTGGCCCTGCTGGGGTCATGCGGGTGGCAGCCACTCAATGTGCCCCTTTCATGTCGATGTTTCTCTCTCTCTCTCTCCCCCTCCCACTCTATCTGAACAAAAACTGGAAAAATGTCTTCAGGTGAGGATAAAAAAACCAGGATAACAGCTTATGAGAATTGTGGGACAACTGGAAACATAATAATAGTCATATCACAGGAGTCCCCAAAGAAAACTATGAGCAAGGGTTACAGAATGTATTTGAAGAAATAGTGACAGAAAGTTTCCCTAATGTGGTGAGGGAAGAAGGCATTCAAGTTCAAGAAGCACAGAGGGCCATGAGTGAGAATAACCCAAACAGGCCCACACCAAGACACATAGTAAGTAAAATGCCAATGATTAAAGACAAATAGAGAATCCTAAAGGCAGCGAGAGATAAGCAACAGGTTACCTACAAAGAAACCCCAATAAGGCTATCAGCTGACTTTTCAACAGAAACACTACAGGCCAGAAGAGAATGGCATGAGGTAAACAAGGTCATGAAAAACAAGGATCTTAATCCAAGACTACTCTACCTAGCCCAGCTATCATTCAAAATAGAAGGTGAAATAAAAAGCTTCCCAGACAAAAAAAAAAAAAAAAAAAAAAAAGGCTAAGGGAATGCATTAGCACCAAACCAGCACTTCAAGAAATGTTCAAAGGACTGCTGTAATTAGTAGAAGAGATAGGAAGAAATATATAACCACACTGAACAAAAAAACTGGCCATAAATAAGTACATATCAATAATCATCTTAAATGTAAATGGATGAAATGCTCCGAGAGAAAAACATGGAGTAGTTAATTGGATAAGAAAGGATGGCTCATCTATATGTTGTTTACAAGACACCCACCTCAAAACAAAAGATTCATATAGGTTGAAAGTGAAGGGATGAAAAAAATCTTCCAAGCAAACAGAAAGAAAAAAAAGCTGGGGTAGTAAAACTCATATCTGATAAAAATAGATGTCAAAATGAAGGCCATAAATAGAGACAAAGAAGACCAGTACATAATATTGAAAGGATCTATCCAACAGGAAGAAATAACCTTGATAAACATGTATGCACCCAATATAGAAGCACCAAAATATATTAAAAATCTTCTGGAAGACTTCAAAAAAGAAATTGATAGCAATACAATCATAGCAGGGTACTTCAATACCCCGCTGACATGACTACATAGATCATTTAGACAAAAAATTAGCAAAGAAACAGAGACTCTAAATGAAGCACTAGACAAAATGGATTTAATAGATATCTACAGAGAATTACACCCCAAAACAAAAGAATTCACATTCTTCTCAAGTGCACATGGCCATTCTCAAAGAGGGCACAAACTAAGTATCTACAAGTGCAGGAAGAGTGAAATCATATCAAGCATCTTCTCAGATCACAATGGCATGAAACTAGAAATCAATCGCAACAAAAACATGCAAAGACATTTGAACACATGGAAGCTAAACAACATGTTATTAAACAATGAATGGGTTACTAAGGAGATCAAGGAATAAATTAAAAACTTCCTGGAAACCAATGAAAATGAACACACAACACAAAATCTATGGAATGCAGCCAAAGCAGTTCTGAGACACTACATGGCCTACCTCAAGAAGAAAGGAAAACCTCTAATAGACTATCTAACCTCACAACTTAAAGAACTAGAGAGCAAACAAACAAACAAACAAACAAACAACAAAACCCCAGAGCAAGTAGAAGGAAGGATATAGCAGAGATCAGAGCAATTATAAATGACATAGAGTCCAAAAAAAAAAAAAAAAAAACAATTCAAAAGATCAATGAAACAAAGAGCTGGTTTTTCAAAAAGATAAACAAGATTGATGGACCCTCAGCTACACTCACCAAGAAACAAAGAGAGAGAACCCAAATACACAAAATCAGAAATGAAAGAGAAGTAAAAGCTGACACCACAGAAATACAAAAGATCGTTAACACCGATTATGAACAATTATATGGCGAAAAATTCGACAATCTAGCAAAATGGACAAATTTCTAGAAATACATAGTCTCCCAAAACTGGATCAGGAAGAGATAGAAAAGTTGAACAGACCAATAACAACTAAGGAAGTGAAAGATGTAATCAAGACTCTCCCAGCAAACAAAAGCCCAGGCCTGGATGGCTTCACGGGGGAGTTTTACCAAACATTCATAGACAAACTAACACCCATTCTACTCAAACTATTTCAAAAAATTCAAGAAGAAGGAAGACTTCCAAACTTGTTTTATGAAGCCAGCATAATTCTAATTCCAAAACGAGAAAAAGACATTATAATGAAAGAAAACTACAGGCCAATATCCCTGATGAACATAGAAATCAAAATCCTGAGAAAACACTAGCAAGTCGGATCCAGCAATACATCAAAAAAATTATTCACCATGAACAAGTGGGATTCATCCCAGAGAAGCAAGGCTGGTACAATATTCGCAAACCAATAAATATGACACACCACAAAAATAAAATGAAGAATAAAAACCACATGATCTTATCAATAGATGCCAAAAACGCCTTTGACAAAATCCAGCATCCATTTCTAATAAATACACTCAGCAATGTGGGAATAGAGGGATCATATCTCAACATAATAAAGGCTATATATGAAAGACCTACAGCCAACATCATACTCAATGGGCAGAAACTAAAAGCATTTCCCTTAAGAACAGGAACAAGACAAGAATGTCCACTTTTGCCACTCTTATTTAACATAGTACTGAAAGTTTTAGCCACAGCAATCAGACAGGAAAAAAAAACAACAAAAGGGATCCAAATTGGAAAAGGAAGTGAAACTGTCATTATTCGTAGCTGACATGATACCAAAGACTCCATCAAAATTTACTAAACTTAATAAATGAATTTGGCAAAGTAGCAGGATACAAAATTAATGTCAAGAAATCGAGGGCGCCCTGGCCGGTTTGGCTCAGCGGTTAGAGCGTCGGCCTGCGGTCCGGAGAGACCCGGGTTCGGTTCCCGCTAAGGGCACGTACTTCGGTTGCAGTTTGTCCCCGGCCCTGGTTGGTCGTGCAGGTGGCAGCCACTCGATGTGTCCCTTCACATCGATGTTTCTGTCTCTCTCTCCCTTCCTCTCTCTCCCTCCCACTCTATCTGTACAAAAAAAATGGAAAAATATCCTCGGGTGAGGAAAAAAGAAAAAAAGAAATTGATGGCATTCTTATACACCAATGATGAATTCACAGAAAGAGAAACTAAGAAAACAATGCCATTTACCATTGCAGCAAAAAAAATTAAGATACCTAGAAATAAAGTTAACCAAAGAAGGACCTATTTGCAGAAAACTACAGGACATTGAAAAAAGAAGTATAGGAAGATATAAAAAAGTGGAAGCACATACCTTGTTCATGGATTGGAAAAATTAACATCATCAAAATGTCCATATTACCCAAAGCTCTCTATAGATTTGATGCAATCTCCATCAAAATATCAATGACATATTTCACAAAACTAGAACAAATACTTCAAAATATCACATGAAACCAAAAAGGACCCGGAATAGCCACAGCAATCTTGAAAAAGAACAAAGTAGGTGGGATCACAATACCGGATATCAGGATATATTATAAAGCTACTGTAATCAAATCAGCCTGGTATTGGCACAAGAACAGGCATATAGACCAGTGGAACAGAACAGAGAACCCAGAAATGGACCCAAGACATCATACTCAATTAATATTCGGCAAAGAAGGCAGGAGCATACAGTGGAGTAAAGACAGCCTCTTTAATAAATGATGTTGGAAGAATTGAATAACTACATGCAAAAAATGAAACTAGACCATCAACTTACACCACACACAAGAATAAACTCAAAATGGATAAAAGACTTAAATATGACTCATGAATCCGTAAAAATCCTAGAAGAAAATAAAAGCAACAAAATTTCACACATCAGACACAGCAGAACTTTCATTGATACATCACCTAAGGCAACAGAAACAAAGGAGAAAATGAACACATGTGACTACATTAAACTCAAAAGCTTCTGCACAGCAAAAGATATAATGCACAAAATGGAAAGGCCCACTGTATGGGAGAGCATCATTGCCAATGATATATCGGATAAGGGGTTAATTTCCATAATATATAGAGTGCTCATACAACTCAACAAAAGGAAGGCAAAGACCCAATTAAAAAATGGGCAGAGGAGCTAAATAGATACCTCTCCAAACAGGACATACAAATGGCCAAGGGATATACAAAGAAATGCTCAACATCACTAATCATCAGACAGCTGCAAATTAAAACAACAATGAGGTATCACCTCACACCTATCAGAATGGCCGCCATCAACAAATCATCAAACAACAAGTGCTGGCGAGGGTGTGGAGAAAAGGGGACTCTAGTACACTGCTGGTGGGAATGCAGACTGGTGCAGCCACTATGGAAAACGATATGGTGTTTCCTCAAAAAATTAAAAATTAAACTCCCATTCGATCCAGTGAACCCACTTCTAGGAATATACCCTAAGAAGCCTGAAACACCAATCAGAAAGAATATATGTACCCCCATGTTCATAGCAGCACTATTTACAATAGCTAAGATCTGGAAACGGCCCAAGTGTCCATCAGTAGACAAATGGATAAATAAGTTGTGGTACATATACACAATGGAGTACTATGCAGCTGTGAGAAAGAAAGATCTCTTATTCTTTGAGACGACATGGAGGGACCTGGAAAGTATTATTCTCAGCGAAACAAGTCAAGCAGAGAAAGACAAATATTGCTTGATCTCACTTATTTGTGAAATATAATGAACATAACAGTCTGGGCAATTGGGTAGACCCAGAGACGTAGAAGTAGGGTACAGACTGACATCCCTCAGAAGAGGGATTGGTGGGGGGAGGGAAGAGATATACCATCTCTTATGTGTAATTTATATGCATGTACACATAATCGATGGACGTGGTCAACAAAGCCGGGTACGTGGTGGGGAGTGGATGGGGAGGTATGTGTCAGGGGAAAAAAAGGAGGAACATCTATAACAAAAATAAATTAATAAATTTTTTTTTAAAAAATGGGCAAAGCCCTGGCCAGTTTGGCTCAGCGGTTAGAGCGTTGGCCTGCCATCCAGAGAGACCCGGCTTTGGTTCCCGCTAAGGGTGCGTACCTCAGTTGCAGTTTGTCCCTGGCCCTGGTTGGTTGTGCAGGTGGCAACCACTTGATGTGTCCCTTTCACTTCAATGTTTCTCTCTCTCTCTCTCTCTCTTCCTCTCTCTCCCTCCCACTCTATCTGAACAAAAAAAAAATGGAAAATTGTCCTCGGGTGAGGATAAAAAATAAATAAATAAATAAATAAAAATAAAAATGAGCAAAGGACTTGAATACACACTTCTCCCAAAAGGACACAGATGGCCACTAGACATATGAAAACATGCTCAAAGTCATTAATCATCAGAGATACGTAAATTAAACCCATGTGAGATATCAAATCACAATTGCCAGAATGGCTACTAGCAATAAATCAACAAATAACAAGTGCTGGTGAGGATGTGGAGAAAAAGGAACCCTAGTACACTGCTGATAGAAATGCAGACCGGTACAGCCACTACGGAAAACAGTATGGAGTTTCCTCAAAAAATTAAAAATTGAACTGCCATTTCACGCAGTGATCCCACTTCTAGGAATATAGCCTTAGAATCCAGAAATACCAATCAGAAAGAATATAAGCACCTCTATCTGCATAGCAATGCTATTCACAATAGCTAAGATCTGGAGACAGCCCAAGTGCCCATCAGTGGACAAGTGGAAAAAAGCTGTGGTACATTTACACAATAGAATACTATGGAGCCATAAAAAAGAAGGATCTCTTACCCTTTGAAACCTCTTGGAAGGACCTCGAGAGCATTATGCTAAGCGAAATAAGACAGTCAGAGAAAGACAAGTATCACATGATACCCACTTATATGTGGAATCTAGTGAACAAAATAAATGGATGAATAAAACAGAATCAGAGTCATGGAAACATGGAACAGACTGAGGAATCTCAGAGGAAATGATGGCGGGGATCGGGAAGAGATTAACCAAAGAACGTATGTGTATATATGCATTACCCATGGACACAGACAATAGGGTGGCAAAAGCCTGAGGTGGGGTGGTGGGAACCAGGTGGAGGGGGGCAGCGGGGGGAAAAAGATGGGGAACATCTGTAATACTCTCAACAATAAAGATAATAACAATAATAATAATAAAACAATGCCTGGCACATGGGGTGCTCAATTTTCCGAATCTGCTCTATTTATTGAATGACTAGAAAGCACATTTGCAACGATGTGGTAAGAGCTTTACAGAGGTTAGTTCACTGAATCCTTACAACAACCCTAGGAGGTAGATAATAACACACGTGCATTACAAATGTGGAAATTTAGGCTTAAGTAGAGTAAAAGGGCTAGCTCAAGATCACAGAATTAGTAAAGGAAGGTGCAAGAACTCAAAATTAACGAGCAAGAACTCAAAGTCAAGTCTAAGTCTTCATTAATCTTAAACTTTAAGGCCTTATTATCAGTCTCCTCAAAATTGTACTAGACAAATTTCAGAGTTGGGAAATGAAACTTAAATTCTAGTCTCTTTGCAGAGGCCAAAATATCCCCAAACAAGAACAATATGAGTTAACCTAAGACTGTAAGGTAATAAATATAATTAAATGCCCAACTATGCTACAGGACAGGCAAGATGGGGCCAAAGAACTTGCAAAGCTGGTGAGGTGGATTCAACTTTATGTGAGTAGGGGGGTTTTGTGAGTCTTAGTGGGAGTAAGTTTGGATATTTTGTTTGGTTTGTGTGGAAGACAGGGAAGAGAACCGATTCTACCTAAACACTGAGACACCATTTAAGATTATTCTTTTTAAAAAATTCTTACATTTAATCTTGTTTTTCTTAGAATAAGAAACAGTCTTCATTTACAAGCTCTTAAGAAAAGGAAGATGTTAATCCTTCCCAAATTTACCATCATTTCTTGATAAGGTTCCTCTGTCCATCATTTAATTCTATGACATTGAACAAATTAAAAATTTTTAAGACTTTATTTCCTCACTTATAAAATGGAGCTACTGTGATTAGATAAATGTGTAAAATGCACTTAGCACAATGCCCAGAACACAGTAGGTGCTCAAAAAATGCCCAGACTTCCCTGAACTAATAATCAGGATTATATGAACATTATTTTTTATTATATACAACAACAGAAAAATTGTGAGAAAGGTATTTGAACAGTAAAGCAAGATAAAGACAATAATAACCACATTCAAAGTTTGATTTAAGGCTGGCTGGTCATTAGAATGTTAAAGAAAGGCATAATAGAATGAAAAAAATGGAGAATGGATTCTATCAAATGTGAAATATTGTTTTCTTTAATGAACTCTACACATTCTGGAAGCTCAGTAGCTCTTAGGGTCTGTGAAGTTTCAGCCAACGCAGAACTAAAATCTACAAAGCTTTGGCAACGTAAGATGCTGTATCCATGGAAACAATGTAGACCTCTTGAGATACAAGGGAGCTTCCCAATTGAATACATCAACGAGTGTGCATCTAAGGCGAAGGCCTCACAATCTTAAACTTGGATCATCAGGTCAGAAACTGTGCTGATCACAAAGATGAGAAATAATATCTAATATTGATTAGGGTTGGGATAAACAGGACTGTCTGAGAGGGTACAGAAGAAGAAAAGTTTTGATCCAATCTTGTAATGTGGATCAAAAGCCTTAAACATATGCATATCCTTTGACCAAGCAATTCCACTTCTAGGAATACATCATAAGGAAATAAACAAATGCACAACGGTGTGTGCATTTACAAATGTTCACATTGTTAATGGTAATAGTAATAGCAAAAGTCTCAAACATTAATGGCAATAACAAAATCCTAGAAGCAATACAAAAGTCCAAAGGTAGAGATTTGGTTAAATAAATTATGATACATGCAGCCATTAAAATAATGCTATTTACTAACATAAATGCTCAATGCTGTATTACACTTAAAAATCCATTTATAAGAGTACCTGTAGTATTGCCCCTTTTTGTTAAAAATATATATAATGCATAGCACGTGGTCTGAAAGGACATCCCTCAAATTATTAACAGTGGTTTTTATTTTGCATATTTTTCATTTTTCTGTACTACATGTTAGTTTTTAAAAGAAAAACATTAAACATTATAGATTTGTCAATGCTTAAAATTTTCTCATGATTAAAAATAATAATAACCCGAATTATAACTTAATATTAAAATGAGGTTCCCAATCACTACTTACCTTATATGCAAGCAGGACAGCATGGCAGTGGTGCCACCACCAAATACCCACACAGTAAAAAACACAATCAGAAGTGTGGTGCTGAACATCATTTGCCGTGCATAAGTGGCAGTATCTCGAATGGCCAAGGCAAATGCCATTGCTCCACGAAGGCCTAAAAGGAAATGGAAGAGGTATTTTTTCAATAACTCATTACCAATGTGAGCTTCATAAAATTCAAATAAATAAGGCATTCTGAGAACTTAGAGGGGTGTGAACAAATACATAATATATATCAACATATATAAGTATATACAAATAAATGAGAAATCAGTAGATGATATTAACATGCATTGATCTTCTAACAATTTTTCTGAAATTTAATTTAAATTTACACATACTAAAATTCACTCTTTGGGGTGTATAGTTCCATGAGTTTTGACAAATGCATAGAGCTGTGTGACCATTAACACAAACAAGGCACATAACAATTTCATTACCCACCCCCCAGATTCCTTTGCTCAACCTCTTTTTAGTCAGCTTCTCCATTACCTTGCCAAACACCAGGCAACCATTCATTTGTTTTCCATTGCTATGCTTTTGTTTTTTCAGAATGTCCTATAAATGGAATCATCCAGTATGTGACCTTTTGAGACTGGCTTCTTTCATTCAACATAATGCTTCTGAGGTTCATCCATGTTGTTGTGTGCATCAACAGTTTGTTCTTTTGAGTTCTAAGTAGTATTTCATGGCATGGATGCACCAGCTTACTTATTCATTCACCCACTGGAATACAGTCAATTGGGCTGTTTCTAGATTTTGGCAATTATGAATAGAATTTCCATAGACATTCACATACAGGTTTTTGTGTGAAAGTACACAGATCTTTATATTCTCTCTGTGTGACTTATTTCTGAACTGGTAATTTGGAACCAGAACATGGAAACATTCCCACAGAAGGGAATGGGACACTATAAAAAATTTTTTCTATTGTAAGTTGCAACTTCAATATTTAAGGGAGTAATATTACCAGCATATAATTTCCATTTAAAATCAAGCTGGCGGGCGTATGCATTGTGAATAGCTTCTGTGAGTGGGGAAAGAGAGGGAAAGATAACTTACCAGCAAACATCATCATGTGTTGAAAATTTGATCCAATCTTACTTCTTCTACCCAAATTAAGTAAGAGAGACAAGGGGTAAATATTGGCAGCTCTTCCCAAAAAAATAGCAATCTAAAATTAATAGGTTAAGGATCATTTCTTTTTACTATATAAATATTATTTAGACTCTACTTTCAAGATGGTGATGCCCAGCTGGTGTGGCTCAGTGGCTGAGTGTCAACCCATACACAAAGAAGTCACCAGTTCGATTCCCAGTCAGGGCACATGCCCAGATCGTTGGCCGAATTCCCAGTGGGGGGCATACAGGAGGCAGACAATTGATGTTCTCTCTCATAGATGTTTCTATCTCTCTTTCCCTCTCCTTTCCTCTCTCTCTAAAATCAATGAAGAAAAAAAATTAAAAAACAAAAATGATGGTGAAGCACCATCTTAGGAAGCTCAGTTTCTAACACGCTCTTTTGATTTCTGTTAACACAGAGCACTCCAATGTAACTTTGTGCAATGATGAAAATGTTCTACATCTGCACTGTCCAAAATACTGAGTGCTCAAAATGTGGCTAGTGTGCCTTAGGAATTGAAATTTTATTTCATTTAAATTAATTTAAACTTAACAATAATCACAAGTGGTTAGTTGCTATAAAATTGGAGAGTGCAGATCTAACATGTAGGAAATTCATGAGATGAACAAAAAACATGTTTAAAAGCAGAGCTTCTTTGGTATAACCCTAAGATTGTTGATATAACAGGTAAATTCATTTTAATTGTCAGTGTTGGTAGGAGGAACAGTAATACTGGGTAAACTTGCCCTTGCTTCCTCTGAACAAAGAAAAGGGCAGCTCAAGAACCTCATACCACTGAAATTTCTGCTTTCCTCAATGTGTTCCTTCAAGTCTGTAACTTCCACCTTGCTTTGAAGGGAAGGCTTAATAGTAATTCAGAATGGTTAAAACAAAACAAAACATTTTAGTGTCTTTTCTTCCAGTTTGCTATTGAGAGACTCCCGCTTTACAATTACAATTTTTATCTCAGGGGTTACAATATAATCTTCATCCCATTTTCTGAAAAGAATATAAAGGAAAATCTAAGATTAAAACAAAACAAGGTATGGGAAACAAGTGCTGACCTAAGTACCTTTGAAAATGGCTAGAGTCTCTAAGAATAAAGGCAAAAGGAACTACACATAAGCATAGGTCTTTGTCACATGAAACAAAACCTAGATCCTAACTAACATAGCCAGCAAGAGAAGAGCTCTGGAAAAGAAATATGGCAGTAGAGTGAATGGAAGCTACACACAATGAGGATAGCTACACATATCCCAGGACCAAAATGAAATTATAACTAAAATAAACACAAATCATCAGGAAAAACAAACAGAAAAAAGCTGAAGAGAACCCGTATAACCAAGGATGGAAAGAGGACACCAAATCGAGCCTGGTAGGAGCTGTGGAGACACAAGAGAGGGCAGGCTGGGAGCCCATGGACAGCAGCTGAGGGATGTTTAGGTTGTGAGCAGTTCCCTTAGGGTTAAAATCCCAAGTTGGCTCCACAGCGGAGAGTGCCGGGTCAGAGCACTAAATTAGCTACAGCCACTCACCTTGAGCTCCAGCAGAGGGAGGGCAGACTGCACTAGAACTGTGTGGAGTTTGGAGAGCTGAGAGGGCACTGGGAGTTTTGTGCAGAATCACTCACTCATAGAACAGTAGCCATCTTACTCAATGAGACCTTTCCCAGAGCCCCAGGGAGAAGCAACAGCTCCTCCCGCAGTAACTTAACACCCTTCACTAAAGCCAGAAAAATGCAAATTGAGCTCAGCACCTGCCCCACCCACTGAAAATCCTATTACCCAGAACACCTGAGAAATGTTTGCATTCAGCTGAGGGCTAAAACCCAAGGCTCCACAAGTAACTGAGACTAATAGCTAGCAGGCAAAAGCTACAGGAAAACTGAACCTTTGTCCTGCAAATCTACCCAGGAAAGTAAGACTTGGCAGTGGTGTTTAACATGGGTCCTCCAACACTCATCCAAACATATAGAGGGAGCCACAAGCAGTGGAACATCAAAACCCACAGGGAAAATTTGGCAGGCTCCAAAACCCACTGAGACAGCCAAAATGGTGAAGCAAAGTAACAAACCCCAAATGAAAGAACAAGAGAATTCTACAGAAGAGATACATGAAATGCAATTAAGCAAGTTGTCAGAGGTAGAATACAGAGTAATAATAATGAGAAAGCTCAACAGCATCAGTAAAGAGCTCAACAACATGAGTAAAGATATAGAAACATTGAAAATCAACTAAATGGAAATGAAGAACCACAAAGCAGAAATGAAGAATGACATAGCAGAAATAAAGAACCTATTGGACGAAATAACCAGCAGAGTAGAGGAAGCCGAGGATTAGATCAGTGACTTAGAAGACAAAGTAGAAAAAAATCACCCAACCAGAGAAGCAAAAAGAAAAAAAACATTAAAAAACATGTGGGACAACATGAAACGTAACAAGAAGAACCGAAACAGGCCCACACCACGATACATCATAACTAAAATGCAAAAAATTAAAGACAAAGAGAGAATCCTAAAGGCAGCAACAGATAAGCAACAGGTTATCTACAAAGGAACCACCATAAGACTATGACCAGACTTCTCAACAAAAACACTCCAGACCAGAGGGGAATGCAATGAAGTAATCAAAGTCATGAAAAACAAGGATCTGAATCCAAGACTACTCTATCCAGCAAGGCTATCATTCAAAATAGGAGGTGAAATAAACAGCTTCCCAGACAAAGAAAGGCAAAAGGGATATATTAGCACCAAACCAGAACTCACATTTGCTCAGCAATGTGGAAACCGAGGGATCATATCTCAATATAATAAAGGCCATATATGAAAAACCTACAGCCAATATCATACTCAATGGCCAAAAATTAAAGGCATGTCCTGTAAGAACAAAAACAAGACAGGGATGCCCATTTTTGCCACTCTTATTTAACATAGTACTGAAATGTTAAAAGGACAGCTGTAATTAGCAGAAGTAATAGGAAGAAAAATATAACCACAATAAACAAAAATGGCAATAAATAAGTACATATCCATAATAACCTTAAATGTAAATTGATTCAACTCTCTGATCAAAAGACAGAGTAGCTGATTGGATAGGAAAGCATGACTCATATATATGTTGTTTACAAGAGACCCAGCCCACAACAAAAGACTCACATAGGTTGAAAGTGAAGAAATAGAAAAAAAATTTCCAAGCAACCGGAAAGGAAAAAAGAGCTGGGGTAGCAATACTCATATCTGATAAAATGATTTCAAAATGAAGACCATAACTAGAGACAAAGACGGCCACTACATAATATTGAAAGGGTCTATCCAACAGGAAGATGTAACCTCAGTAACCATGCACCCAACACAGGAGCACCAAAATACATTTTAAAACTTCTGGAGGATTTCAGAGGAGAAATTGACAGCAATACAATCATAGCTCTTCCACTAATATCTACTAATGGCCTCCAGGCAAAAACCTATAGGATAACAGAACCATTCCTGGGCTTACAACTCAACCCAGAAAAGTAAGACATGACAGTGGTGTTTAATGTGGGTCCTCCCTCACTCATCTAATCCCAGTGGGGGGAGAACACCAACACAGACAGGAAAAATTTGGGAGCCTCCCAAAACCAGTCAGATAGCCAAAATGGTGAAATAAAGAAACAAATCCCAAATGAAAGAACCAGAGACCTCTACCCAGGATAAGATAAATGAAATGTAGTTAAGTAAGTTCACAGAGCTAGAATTCAGAGCCATGATTTGAGGAAGCTCAACAGCATGTGCAAGGATATCAACACCAATAGTAAAGACATAGAAACATTGAAAATCAACAAATTGGAAATTAAAAAGTACAAAGAAGAAATGAAGAATGACAGAGCATAAATAAAGAACATATTGGAAGGACTAAATAGCAGAGTAGAAGAAGTTCAGGACCGAATAAGTGAATAAAAAACAAGGTAGAAAAAATAAACCAATCAGAAAACCAAAAGGAAAAAATAATTAAAAAACAGGAAGACAGATTAAGAGAACTGTGGGACAACTGGAAACGTAATAATATTCACATCATAGGAGTCCCTGAAAAATAATATGAGAAAGTGTTAGAGAATATATTTGAAGAAAGACTGACAGAAAACTTCCCTAATTTAGTGAAGGAAGAAGGCATTCAAGTTCAAGAAGCACAGAGAGCCCCAAGTTACAAGAACCCAAACAGGCCAACACCAAGACACATAGTAATTAAAATGCCCAAAATTAAAGACAAGTAGAGAATCCTAAAGACAGCAAGAGATAAGGAACAGGTTACCTACAAAAAAAACCCCATAAGGCTCTCAGCTGACTTCTCAACAGAAACACTATAGGCCAGAAGTGAATGGCATGAGGTAATCAAGGACATGAAAACAAGGATCTAAATCCAAGACTAATCTACCCAGCAAGGCTATTATTCAAAATAGAAGGTCAGCCCTGGCCGGTTTGGCTCAGCAGTTGGAGCGTCGGCCTGCGGTACAGAGAGACCCGGGTTCGGTTCCCGCTAAGGGCACGTACCTCGGTTGAAGTTTGTCCCCGGCCCTGGTTGGTCGTGCGGGTGGCAGCCACTCGATGTGTCCCTTCACGTCGATGTTTCTCTCTCTCTCTCTTCCTCTCTCTCCTTCCTGCTCTATCTGAACAAAAAATGGAAAAATGTCCTCGGGTGAAGATAAAAATAAAACAACAAAACAAAATAGAAGGTCAAATAAACAGCTTCACAGACAAAAAAAAGGCTAAGGAAATACATTAGCACTAAACCAGCACTGCAAGAAATGTCAATAGGACTCTTATAATTACTAGAAGAAATAGGAAGAAAAATATAACAATACTAAACAAAAAATGGCAATAAATAAGTACATATCAATTATCACCGTAAATGTAAATGAATTGAATGCTCCGATCAAAAGACACAGAGTAGCTGATTAAATAAGAAAGCACGACTCACATATATGTTGTTTACATACTCACATAGGTTAAAAGTGAAGGGATAGAAAAAAAAAAGCTGGAGTAGCAATATTCATATTTGATAAAATAGATTTCAAAATGAAGGCATAACTAGAGACAAAGAAGGCCACTACATAATATTAAAAGTATCTACCCAACAGGAAGAAATAAACTTGGTAAACTTATATGCACCCAATATAGGAGCACTAACATATACTAAAAAAATTCCGGAGGACTTGGAAGGAGAAATCGACAGCAATACAATCATAGCAAGGGACTTCAACACCCCTCTGACATCACTGGATAGATCCTCTAGACAAAAAATTAGGAAGGAAACAGAGACTCTAAATGAAGCAAAAGACCAAATGGATTTCATAGATATCTACAAAGAATTATACCCCAAAACTAAAGAATTTACATTCTTCTCAAATGCACATGGAACATTCTCAAAGATAGACCACATGTTAGGTCACAAATTAAGTCTCTATAAGTTCAAAGAAACTGAAATCATATCAAGCATCTTTTCAGATCACAATGGCATGAAACTAGAAATCAACTGCAACAAGAACATGCAAAGACATTGGAACACATGGAGGCTAACTACCATGCTATTTAACAATGAATGGGTTACCGAGGAGATCAAGGAAGAAATTAAAAATTTCCTGGAATCCAAGGAAAATAAACCCACAACTACACAAAATCTATAGGAAGGAGCGAAAGCAGTTCTGAGAGGGAAATTCACAGCACTACAGGCCTACCTCAAGAAACAAGAAAATTTTCTAATAGACTATCTAACCTCACAACTTAAAGAACTAGAAAGCAAACAAAAAGAAAACTCCAGAGCAAGTAGAAGGAAGGAAATAGTAAAGATCAGAGCTAATATAAATAACAGAGAACAAAAAAACAAACAAACAAACAAACAAAAAAACAATTCAAAGGATCAATGGAACAAAGAGCTGCTTTTTCAAAAACATAAACAAGATTGATGGAGCCTTAGCTAGACTCACCAAGAAACAAAGAGAGAGAACCCAAATACACAAAATCAGAAATGAAAGAGGAGAAGTAACAACTGACACCACAGAAATACAAAGAATCATTAACAAATACTATGAACAATGATATGGCAACAAATTCGACAATCTAAGCGAAATGGTCAAATTTCTAGAAACACATAGTTTCCCAAAACTGGACCGGGAAGACATAGAAACTTTGAACAGACCAATAACAACTAAGGAAATTGAAGATATAATCAAGATTCTGCCTGCAAACAAAAGCCCAGGCCTGGGTGGGTTCACGGGGGAGGTTTACCAAACATTCAAAAAAGAATTAACATCCATTCTCCTCAAACTATTTCAAAAAATTCACAAAGAAGGAAGACTTCCAAACTCGTTTTATGAGGCCAGCATAACTCTAATTCCAAAACTAGAAAAAGACATTACAAAGAAAGAAAACTACAGGCCAATATCCCTGATGAACATAGATGCCAAAATCCTGAACAAAATATTAGCAAATCAAATCCACCAATACATCAAAAAAAAATTATTCACCATGACCAAGTGGGATTAATCCCAGGGATGCAAGTCTGGTACAATATTCGCAAATCAATAAATGTGATACACCACATACACAAAATGAAGACTAAAAACCACATGATCGTATCAATAAATACTGAAAAGGCATTCGAGAAAATCCAGCACCCATTTGTGATAAAAACGTTCAGAAATGTGGGAAGAAAAGATTATATTTCAACATAATAAAGGTGATATATGAAAAACCTACAACCAACATCACACTCAATGGGCAAAAACTAAAAGAATTTCCCTTAGGAACAGGAGCAAGACAGGGATGCCCACTTTCACCACTCTTATTTAACATAGAACTGGAAGTTTTAGCCAATGCAATCAGACATGAAGAAGAAATAAAAGGGATCCAAATTGGAAAGTAGGAGGTGAAACTATCATTATTTGCAGATGACATGATCCTATACGTAGAAAACCCCAAAGACTCCATCAAAAATCTACTAGACTTAATAAATGAATTTTACAAAGTAGCAAGATACAAAATTAACGTCAAGAAATTGACAGTATTCTTAAACACCAATGATGAACTCAAAGAAAAAAAACTAAAAAAAATCCCATTTACCATTGCGGCAAAAAAAATTAAGATACTAGGAATAAATTTAACCAAAGACCTATTTTCAGAAAACTACAGAACATTGGGGGAAAAAAAATAGAGGAAGATATGGAAAAGTGGAAGCACATACCTTTGTCATGGATTGGAAGAATTAACATCATTAAAATGTCCATATTACCGAAAGCAATCTATAGATTCAATGCAATTCCCATCAAAATACCAACAAAATATTTCACAGAACTAGAAAAAATACTTCCATAGTTCATATGGAACCAAAAAAGACCCCGAATAGCCACAGCAATCTTGAAAAAGAAGGACAAAGTAGGTGGGATCACAATACCAGATATCAGGTTATACTACAAAGCTACTAATCAAATCAGCCTGGTATTGGCACAAGAACAGGCATATACACCAGTGGAACAGAACAGAGAACCCAGAAATGGACCCAAGACATTATGCTCAATTAATATTTGACAAAGGAGGCAAGAGCATACAATGGAGTAAAGACAGCCTCTTTAATAAATGGTGTTGAGAAAATTAAACAATTACATGCAAAAAAAAATGAAACTAGATCATTAACATACACCATACACAAGAATAAACTCAAAATGGATAAAAGACTTAAATGTGACTCATGAATCCAAAAAAATCCTGGAAGAAAATGTAGGCAACAAAATTTCAGACATCATACACAGCAGAATTTTTACCGATACATCACCTAAGGTAACAGATACAAAGGAGAAAATGAACACATGGAACTACATCAAACTTAAAAGCTTCTGCACTGCAAAAGATACAATCATCAGAATGGAAAAGGAACCCAGTGTTTGGGAGAGCATAATGCCAGTGATATATCAGATAAGGGGTTAATGTCCAAAATATATAGAGTACTCATAAGCACTTTACAAAAGGAAGTCAAAGAACCCAATTGAAAAATGGGCAGAGGAGCTAAATAGACTCCTCTCCAAACAGGACATACAAATCGCCAAGAGACATATGAAGAAATGCTCAATATCACTAAGCATCAGAGAGATGAAAATTAAAACAACAATGAGGTATCACCTCACACCTGTCAGAATGGCCACCATCAACCAATCATCAAACTACAAGTATTGGCAAAGGTGTGGAGAAAAGGGGACTCTAGAACACTGCTGGTGGGAATGCAGACCGGTACAGCCACTATGGAAAAACAGTATGGTATTACCTCAAAAAAGTATAAATTTAAGTGTCATTTGATCCAGTGATTCCACTTCTTGGAATATACCCTGAGAAGCCTGAAACACCAATCAGAAAGAATATATGTACCCCCATATTCATAGCAGCACTATTTACAATAGCTAATATCTGGAAACAGCCCAAATGTCCATCAGTAGACAAAGGGATAAAAAAGCTGTGGTACATATACACAATGGAGTATTATGTAGCTGTAAGAAAGAAAGATCTCTTATCCTTTGAGACGACATGGGGGGACCTGGAGAGGATTATCTTAAGTGAAACAAGCCAAGCAGAGAAAGACAGATATCACATGATCTCACTTATTTGTGGACTATAATGAACATAGCAGTCTGAGGAACAGGGTAGCCCCAGAGACGTGGAAGTAGGGTACAGGCTGGCAACCCTTAGAAGAGGAGGTGGGGAGGGGGGTGTCAATCTTATATGCATGTATGCATAACTGATAGACATGGACAACAAAGCTGGGGACAAGGTGGAGGTGACGGGGAGGAGGGTGTCAATGGGGAAAAATGGAGAAAAATCTGTAACAAAATAAATAAAAAAATTTTAAAAAAGAGAAATCAATTGCATTCTCATACAACAATCATGAACTCACAGAAAAAGAAAAAAAAAATCCCAAATACCATTGTGCCAAAAAATTCAGATACCTAGGAATAAAATTAACCAAGGAAGTCAAGGACCTATTCACAGAAACTACAGGACACTGAAAAAAGGAATAGAAGATATAAAAAAGTGCAAGCATATACCTTGTTCGTGCATTGGAAGAATTAATGCCATTAAAATGTCCATACTATCCAAAGCAATCTATGGATTCAATGTAATAACCATGAAAATACCAAGTACATATCTCACAGAACGAAAACAAATACTCCAAAAGTTTATATGGAATCAAATAAGACCCCAAATAGCCACAGTAATCTTGAAAAAGAAGAAAAAAGTAGGAGGGATCATAATACTGGATATCAAGTTATACCATAAAGCCATTGTAATCAAAACAGTCTGGTACAGGCACAGGAGCAGGCATATAGAGCAATGGAACAAAACAGAGAACCAATAAAGTGTTCTAAGACATTATGCTCAATTAATATTTGAAAAATGTGGCAAGAACATACAATGGAGTAAAGACAGCCTCTTTAATAAATGGTGCTGAGAAAATTGGACAACTACATGCAAAAAATAATAAAACTAGACCACCAACTTATACCACACACAAAAATAAACTCAAAATGGATAAAAAGCTTTTTATGAATCCATAAAAATCCTAGGAGAAAATGTAGGCAACAAAATTTCAGACATCACACACAGCAGAATTTTCACTGATACAACACCTAAGGCAATAGAAGCAAAGGAAAAAATGAATACATGGGACTTTATCAAACTGAAAAACTTCTGCACAGCAAAAGAAAAACCATCAAAATGGTAAGGGAACCCACTATATGGGAGAGCATAACTGCCAACAATATATGAGATAAGGGGTTAATTTCCAAAATATATATAATACTCATGCAACTCAACAAAAGGAAGAGAAAGAATCCAATTAAAAAATGGCAGGGGACCTAAATAGACACCTCTCCAAAAAGGACATGCCAATGGCCAAGAGACATATGAAAAAATGTGTAACGTCACTAATCATCAGAGAGATGCAAATTAAAACAACTATGAGATATCATCTCACACCTACCAGAATGGCTGTCATCAACAAGTCATCAAGCAAGTGCTGGAGAGGGTGTGGAGAAAAGGGGACTCTAGTACGCTGTTGGTGGGAATGCAGATTAGTGCAGCCATTATAAAAAACAACATAGTGTTTCCTCAAAAAATTAAAAATTGGACTGCCATTTGACCCAGCAACCCCACTTCTAGGAATACATCCCAAAAAGCCTGAAACACCAATCATAAAGAATATATGTACCCCTATGTTCATAGCAGCACTATTTACAATAGCTAAGATCTGGAAACATCTGTAGTGTCTGTTTTATCCAAGTGAGTGGATAAAAAATCTGTGGTACATATGTACAATGGAACACAATGCAGCTGTAAGAGAGAAAGATCTCTTGCCCTTTTTTCTTTTAATCCTTACCCAAGGGTATTTTTACATTTATCCTCAGACAGAGTTGGAGGGAGGGAGAGTGAGAAACATCGATGTGAGAGAGACCCATCGATTGGTTTCCACCCACACGACCCCAACTGGGGCTGGAGACTAACTGCAACAAAGGTATGAGCCCTTGGCCTGAATCGAACCCTGGACTCTTTGGTCCACAGGCTGATGCTCCAACTGCTGAGCAAAACTGGACTAGGCATTCATAATTTTTATTTTCTTCTATAAGAAGACCCTTTAACATGTCATGTATCAGTTTGGTGGTGATGAACTCCTCTGGCTTATTCTTGTCTGAGAAGCTCTTTATAGGACCATTGATCCTAAATGACAGTTTTGCAGGATAGCGTAATCTTGATTGTAGGTCCTGGCTTTTCATCACTTTGAATATTTCTTGCCACTCCCTTCTGGCCTGCAAAGCTTCTTTTGAAACCTCAGGTAACAGTCTTACGGGAGCTCCCTTGTAGGTAACTAACTGTTTTTTTCTTGCTACTTTTAATATTCTCTGTCTTTAAACTTTTGCTTTTAAAATATGATGTTTTGGTATGGGCCTTTTTGGGTTCATCTCATTTGGGCCTCTGTGGTTCCTGGACTTGTTTTGTTGTTTCCTTCACCATGTTAGGAACATTTTCTGTCATTACTTTTTCAAATAGGTTTTTAATTTCTTGCTCTCTCTTTTCCTTTTGGTACCCCCATGATGTTAATGTTGGTATGCTTGAAGTTGTCCCAGAGGCTCTTTACACTATCCTCATCTTTTTTGGGGGGTGTTCTGACTGGGTGTTTTATGCTTCTTTATATTCCAAATTTATGGTTTAATTCTCAGCTTCACCTTCTCTACTGTTGATATCCCATAAATTAATCTTTATTTCAGGTAATGCATCCTTTATTTCTGACTGGTCCTTTTTTTTATGCTCTTGACATTCTCACGAAGTTTCTTGAAATTCTCACTAAGTTCCTTGAGCATCTTTATATCCAGTGTTTTGAACTCTGCATCTGTTAGATTGCTTATCTCCATTTTGTTTAGTTCTTTTCCTGGAGTTTTGTTCTGTTCTTTCATTTGGAACACGTTTCTTTGTTTCCTCATTTTGGCTGCCTCCCTTTGTTTGTTTCTATGTTAGGCAGAGTTGCTATGTCTCCTAAGCTTGGTAGAGTGGCCCACTGTAGTAGGATTTGTGTAGGGTCCAGTGGCTCAGCCTGTATCACTCCAGCTGGGCACTTGAGGTGCACTTCCTGTGTAGACTGTACATGCTTCTGTTGTAATTGAGTCTTGATTGTTGTTGACATATCAATGGGAGGGATTTACTCATCAGTCTCATCAGATGCAAAGACTGGCTGTGCCCACTAACCACCGACCTCTTACCACCTTGGAGGATCAGCTTTACATGGACCCACCACACAGAACAAGATTTACTTCAGCAGGGTTCTGGTACTCACTGAGTCCAACCCTTGAGTGTATCACTTGTGGTGGTGGTTGGATGGTGGTGCTTCGACATGGTCTGGAGAGGTCCACAGGGTATGCTGGCTCTGGGGCCCCCCAGGAGGCTCAGGCCAAGGTCAGCCACTGCCTGTGTTCTACTCAAGGCCACCAGGCATAAACTACAAAGCAATCTACAGATGGCTGCTTCTTGTTCTGGGCTTGGAGGTGCCCGGTAGAGGCCAAGCTGTGAACCAAAACTAGCTGCTTGTAGTGCCAGGTCTGGGGCCACTTATCAAGAGGTATGAAGTTTGCTGTGGCCAGATGCTGCTTGTTTGAGAGATTTTAGGGGAATAAGAAGCATGAGCCAAGACAGGCCATTCTTATGGTAAAGCCACTGGAAATAGCTTCGATGAGCCTAAAAGTTGGATTGGGTGGGGCCTCAGGGAATCACTAGGGTGGGGCAAATAGTGTGAGCCAAGTTGCTGGAGTCCCAGATATGGGGCCTGTCTGCCAGCCCCATGGGGGAATGACTCACCAAAAGAACAACAGCCTCTGCCCACACATCTATATGAGAGTAAGCTGCCTCTCCAGCTCTTGCTCTGATGCCAAACAACTCAGTTCTTCCCTGTATGTTTCTGGTTCCTTTCAAGCTGAAGCTCAGAGAGTTTGAGTCTGAGTAAGTCCATGTGTGGACCCTTTAAGAGGAGCTGCCTGGGACTCCAACAGCCTCAGCCTCCCTCAGCCTCATTTCCCACTGGTTATTACAGCCAGAAGTTATGGGGACTTCTCTTCCTGGCACTGGCCCTGAACTAGGAGGCCTAATGTGGGACTGGAACCCCTTGTTCCTCAGGGAAGACCTTCATATCCGAGGTATCCCTTCTGATTTTTATCCTCCACATGCAGGTGTGGGGCCAGACTGTCTGTGCCTCTGCCCCTCCTACCAGTCTTGATGTGGCCTCTTGATTAATTTCATAGTTGTAGTACTTCCATCCAGCTCGATGTCAGGTGGTTCTGAATGATGGCTGTTCCACAGTTTAGTTGTAATCTTAATGTGGTTGTGAGAGAAGGCAAGTATCATGTTTATCTGTCACCATCTTGACCAGAAGTCTGATACTTAGAGTTTTAATTTAAAAAATATTTTTGCTAATTTCTTTGGCAGAATCTGTACTCTGAGGTGGTTTTTAAAATAGGTATTTTGAAAATCGCTAATTCAAATATCCTTCTCTCCAACCACAATTTTTTTCATGTTTTGTGTTTATCTATCTCACTTGGATAATTCTTCCACTTCAATAGGACCTCCAGTCCAAAGATTCTGCTACTTTCCCCTCAGTCGGTCCTTTCCCTGCTTCACTTCCCTTCTTAACCACATCTTTTTTTTTTCTTTATTGATTTTAGAGAAAGAGGAAGGTAGAGGGAGAGAGAGATGGAAACATCGATGAGAGAGAACATCGACAGGCCACCTCCTGCATGCCCCCCACTGGGGATCAGGCCCACAACCTGGGCATGTGTCCTGACCAGAAATCAAACCAGTGATCTTTTGGTGCATGGGTCGATGCTCAACCCCTGAGTCACACCAGATGGGCTCCCTTCTTAGCCACATCTTAATAATACTCTCCAATACCTGAAATTCATTTGCTTCCTTCTGTGCTTTCTTTGCACCCATTTGACAAAACCCCAAACCTAAATGGACCCATGCTTACAGGTAAGTACTCCAGGACGAAGTCATACAACAGGGCAGACTGATTCTACTGCTAATATCTATTCCTCAGACTCTAATGGGTCCCTAATACTGCTTAGAAATCCTACAGCATTTCTTTGGTCAATTCACTGTCCCATTCTCTACAACAATAATTTCTAAATCTCCTCAAAACTTCTGTAACCTATAGAAACCAGCCTTCAAGATGATCCTTAAAGATCCCTGACTACAAATATTCATAGCCTTGTGAAGTCTCCGCTCACACTGCACCAGGATCTATCTGTGTGACCAACAGAATATGGCAGAAGGGATTATGGTATATTACTTCCAAGGTTAAGTTATAAAAGGCACTTTGGTTTCCATCTTGGGGCTCTCTCAGCTCATTCCCTCTGGAGGAGGCAATGTTGTGAGCTGCCCCATGGAGAGGTCCACGTGGAACAGAACTGAATTATCTAGCTAACAGCCATGTGAGTGAGCATGGGGTCGATTCTCCAGCCTGTCAAGTCTTCAAGGAGTACAGTCCCAGCTCAGAGAGTGATTGCAACCTCATGAGAGATTCCTGAGCCTGAAGATCCCAGCTAAGCTACTTCTAGTATGCTGACTCTCATAAACTGTGTGAGATAATAGATGACTGTCCTTGTTTTAAGCTGCTAAATTTTAGGGTAATCTGTTACATAATAGATAAATGATAGGCCACCTGCTTCCACCTCACTTTCAGCAGATAATCTCACCTCATACTTTACAGATTAAAATAGACGTTATCAGTCAGGAACACCATTTCACAAGTGTGCCTTCATCTCTACATAACCTATCCTCCTCTCCTGGAACCATGGTGGAGTTATGCCTCCTCCCAGAGAAGGCCAATCCTTCCCCACGTGCTCTGGATTTCATCTCCTCCTGCCTTCTCATGAAGATGGCAATACTGATTGCTCCCTTTCATGTATTCAGCTGCTCCCTTTCAACTGGATTTTAAAAAGCCTCAACAAGCTTGGAGAGAAAATGGCGGCAAAGTGAATGGAGCGACACAGACCATCTCCCAAGACCAAACTGGATTTACAAGGAAAATAAAGGCAAATCGTCAGGAAAGGGCAGCCAAAAGACATCTTGGAGGACCACTTAACCAGAAACACCCACTCAATCCTGGTAGGCTTGCGAGGACGCGAGAGGGGACCCAGAGCCCAGGGTCCGCAGCAGCCTGGGCAGGGGCCAGGGAACTCGGCTGGAAGTTACTGCTACCGCCTCCCTTCCCACCCTGCATGGGCCCTGGGAACTCTGTAGAGGGCTAAACTCTCCGCTGGAGCCACACAGATTCGCAGAGACCAGGGGACTCGGCGGGACCAGGGAACTCGGCGGGAAGTTAATCCTACCGCCTCCCTTGCCACCCTGCATGGGCCCTGGGAACGCTGTAGCCTGCTAAGCTCTCAGCTGGAGCCACACAGACTCGGCAGAACAGGCGGGATTCTGCTACCAAGGCTGACTCCTGCGAACTCTGCGTGCTAAGCCCTCGGCGGGCACCGCGCACACTCGCATGGACCAGGGGACTGTGCTGGACGCTACTGCCACCTCTGCAGTGTCCTGCTACCACGGCTCAGTCCTGGGGCTTCTGCTGAGTGCAACCCCCTCAGCTGGTGCCACAGCCGCAGCCGCCCTTGGCTGGAAGCAGCACCCTCGGGTTAAAAGTCCCAGGTGGCTCCAGGACGCAGAGTCCTGACAGAGGCTAAATTGGCAGCAGCCACTCACCTTGGGCTCCGGCGGAGGGAAGGCAGACTGGACTAGAACTGTGTGGGGACACTCGGGTTTTGGAGGGTGCTAAGAGCTTTCGCTGAGTGCAGCCACCCAGGACTGTGGTCATTTTACTTTTTCTCAGGGCCCTGGGGAGAGGCGGTGGCCCCTCCCTCAGAGATTCAACCCCACCTGGTGGCCATTGAAATGCTAATTGAGGCCCATTAACAAGGAACACCTGCCTCACTCTCAGGAAATCCTCATACACTGAGCACCTGAGGGAGTTTTCCAGGCAATTCAGAAACCAAGGGTCTGCAGGTGACCTCTACTAATAGCCTCCAGGCACAAAAAAAAGCTAGAGGATAACTACCATTCCCTGGGCCTGCAACACTAACCACAAAGGCTAAGACTTGACGGTAGTGTTTAAAGTGGGTCCTCCCTGGTGCATCCAAACCCAGGAGAGGGAGCCACAAACAGCAGAACACCAACACCCACTGGGAAAACTTGGCAGACTCCAAAGCCCACTGTGATAACCAAAATGGTGAGAAACAGAAACAAAAGCCATATGAAAGAACAAGAGACCTCTACAGAAGATGAAATAAATGAGGTGCAGTTAAGCAAGTTAACAGAACTAGAATTTAGAGCCATGATGTTGCGGAAGCTCAACAGCATGTGTAAGGACATGAGCAACATGAGTAAAGACATAGAAATGTTGAAAATAAACCAGCTGGAAATGAAAAACCAACAGGAAGAAATGAAGAATGACATATCAGAAATGAAAAACACACTGGAAGGTCTAAAAAGCAGAGTAGGGGAAGCTGAGGACCAGATCAGTGAATTAGAAGACAGGCTAGAAGAAATCAACCAATCAGAAAACCAAAAGGAAAAAACGATTAAAAAAACAGGAAGAGAGCTTAAGAGAACTGTGGGACAACTGGAAACGGAATAATATTCGCATCATAGGAGTCCCTGAAGAAGAAGAAAGTAAGCAAGGGCTAGAGAATATATTCAAAGAAATAGTGACAGAAAACTTCCCTAATTTGGAGAAGGAAGAAGGCATTCAAGTTCAAGAAACTCAGAGAGCCCCAAGTAAGAAGAACCCAAACAGGCCCACACCAAGACACATAGTAATCAAAATTCCAAAAATTAAAGACAAAGAGAGAATCCTAAAAGCAGCAAGAGATAAGCAACAGGTTACCTACAAAGGAAACCCCGTAAGGCTCTCAGCTGACTTTTCACAAGAAACACTACAGGGTAGAAGGGACTGGCATGAAGTAATCAAGGTCATGACAAACAAGGATCTGAATCCAAGACTACTCTACCCAGCAAGGCTATCATTCAAAATAGAAGGTCAAATAAAGAGCTTTTCAGACAAAAAAAGGCTAAGGGAATACATTAGCACCGAACCAGCACTGCAAGAAATGTTAAAAGGACTGCTGTAATTACCAGGAGAAATGGGAAGGAAAATAGAACCACACTAAACAAAAATGGCAATAAATAAGTACATATGAATAACCACCTTAAATGTAAATGGACTGAATGCTCCCATAAAAAGACACAGAGTAACTGATTGGATAAGAAAGCATGACTCATCTATATGTTGTTTACAAGAGAACCATCTCAGAACAAAAGACTCACATAGGTTGAAAGTGAAGGGATGGAAAAAAATCTTCCAAGTAAACGGAAAAGAAAAAAAGGCTGGGGTAGCAATACTCATATCTGATAAAATAGATTTCAGAATGAAGGCCATAATTAGAGACAAAGAACACCACTACATAATATTGAAAGGATCTATACAACAGTAAGATATAACCTTGATAAACATATATGCACCGAAATATATTAAAAAACTTCTGGAGGACTTCAAAGGAGAAATCGATAGCAATACAATCATAGCAGGGGACTTCAGCACCCTGCTGACATCGCTGGATAGATCCTCTAGACAAAAAATTAGCAAGGAAACAAAGACTCTAAATGAAGCACTAGACCAAATGGATTTAATAGATATCTACAGAAAACTACACCCCAAAACTACAGAATTCAAATTCTTCTCAAGTGGACATGGGACATTCTCAAACATAGACCACATGTTTGGGCACAAACTAAGTCTCTACAAGTTCAAGAAGATTGAAATTATATCAAGCATCTTCTCAGATCACAATGGCATGAAATTAGAAATCAATTGCAAGAAGAACATACAAAGACATTTGAACACATGGAAGCTAAATAGCATGTTATTAAACAATGAATGGGTCACCAAGAGGATCAAGGAAAAAATTAAAAAATTCCTGGAAACCAATGAAAATGAAGAAACAACAACACAAAATCTATGGGATGCAGTGAAAGCAGTTCTGAGAGGGAAGTTCATAGCACTACAGGCCTACCTCAAAAAAGAAAAAAAAATCTCTAATAGACTACCTAACCTCACAACTTAAAGAACTAGAGAGTAAACAAAAAGAAAACCCCAGAGCAAGTAGAAGGAAGGAAATAGTAAGGATCAGAGCAGAAATAAACGACATAGAGACCAAAAAAACAATTCACAGGATCAATAAAACAAAGAGCTGGTTTTTCGAAAAGATAAACAAGATTGATGGACCCTTAGCTAGACTCACCAAGAAACAAAGAGAGAGAACCCAAATACATAAAATCAGAAATGAAAGAGGAGAGATAACAACTGACACCACAGAAATACAAAAGATCATTAACAACTACTATGAACAATTATACGGGAACAAATTCGAAAATCTAAGCGAAATAGACAAATTTCTAGAAACACATAGTCTCCCAAAATTGGATCAGGAAGAGATTGAAAACCTGAACAGAACAATAACAACAGAAGAAATTGAAGATGTAATCAAGACTCTTCCAGCAAACAAAAGCACAGGCCCGGATGGCTTCACGGGGGAGTTTTACCGAACATTCAAAGAAGAACTAATACCCATTCTCCTCAAACTATTTAAAAAAATTCAAGAAGAAGGAAGACTTCCAAACTCGTTTTACGAAGCCAGCATAATTCTAACTCCAAAACCAGAAAAAGACACAACAAAGAAAGAAAACTACAGGCCAATATCCCTGATGAACATAGATGCCAAAATCCTGAACAAAATACTAGCAAATCGGATCCAGCAATACACCAGAAAAATTATCCACCATGACCAAGTGGGATCCATCCCAGGGATGCAAGCCTCGTACAATATTCGCAAATCCAAAAATGTGATACACCACATAAATAAAATGAAGAGTAAAAACCACATGATAATATCAATAGATGCTGAAAAAGCCTTCCACAAAATCCAGCATCCATTTCTGATAAAAACGCTGAGCAGTGTGGGAATAGAGGGATCATATCTAGACATAATAAAGGCCATATATAAAAGACCTACAGCCAACATCATACTCAATGGGCAAAAACTAAAAGCATTTCCCTTAAGAACAGGAACAAGGCAAGGATGCCCACTTTCGCCACTCCTATTTAACATAGTACTGGAAGTCTTAGCTACAGCAATCAGACAGGAAGAAAAAATAAAAGGGATCCAAATTGGAAAGGAGGAAGTGAAACTGTCATTATTTGCAGATGACATGATACTGTACATAGAAAACCCCAAAGACTCCACCAAAAGTTTACTAGACTTAATAAATGAATTTGGCAAAGTAGCAGGATACAAAATTAACGACAAGAAATCAATGGCATTCTTATACACCAATGATGAACTCACAGAAAGAGAAACTGAAAAAACAATCCCATTTACCATTGCGGCAAAAAAATTAAGATACCTAGGAATAAACTTAACCAAAGAAATAAAGGACCTATTCGCAGAAAACTACAGGTCTTTGAGAAAAGAAATAGAGCAAGATATAAAAAAGTGGAAGTACATACCCTGTTCATGGATTGGGAGAATTAACATCATTAAAATGTCCTTATTACCCAAAGCAATATATAGATTCAGCGCAATCCCCATCAAAATACCAACGGCATGCTTCACAGAATTAGAACAATTACTTCAAAAGTTCATATGGAACCAAAAAAGGCCTCGAATAGCCGCAGCAATCTTGAAAAGGAAGAACAAAGTTGGAGGGATCACAATACCAGATTTCAGGTTATACTACAAAGCCACTATAATCAAAACAGCCTGGTACTGGCACAAGAACAGGTATATCGACAAGTGGAACCGAACTGAAAACCCAGAAATGGACCCAAGGCAATATGCTCAATTAATATTTGACAAAGGTGGCAAGAGCATACAGTGGAGTAAGGACAGCCTCTTTAATAAATGGTGCTGGGAAAATTGGACAGCTACTTGCAGAAAAATGAAACTAGACCGTCAACTTACACCCTACACCAAAATAAACTCAAAATGGATAAAAGACTTAAATGTATCTCATGAATCCATAAAAATCCTAGAGGAGACTGTGGGCAACAAAATCTCAGACATCATACGCAGCAGAATTTTTACTGACACATCACCTAAGGCAATAGAAAAAAGGAGAAAATGAACACATGGGACTACATCAAACTCAAAAGCTTCTGCACAGAAAAAGATACAATCATCAAAACGGAAAGGCTACCCACTGTATGGGAGAGCATAATTGCCAATGATATATCAGATAAGGGGTTAATTTCCAATACATATAGAGTGCTCATACAACTCCACAAAAGGAAAACAAAGAATCCAATTAAGAAATGGGCAGAGGAACTAAATAGTCACCTCTCCAAACAGGACATACAAATGGCTAAGAAACATATGAAGAAATGCTCATCATCACTAATCATCAGAGAGATGCAAATCAAAACAACAATGAGGTATCACCTCACACCTGCCAGAATGGCCGCCAACAACAAATCATCAAACAACAAGTGTTGGCGAGGGTGTGGAGAAAAGGAGACTCTAGTACACTGCTGGTGGGAATGCAGACTGGCACAACCACTATGGAAAACAATATGGTGTCACCTCAAAAAATTAAAAATTGATCTTCCATTTGACCCAGTGATCCCACTTCTAGGAATATACCCTAAGAAGCATAAAACACCAATAAGAAAGAATATATGTACCCCCATCTTTGTAGCAGCACTATTTACAATCGCTAAGATCTGGAAACAGCCCAAGTGCCCATCAGTAGACGAATGGATCAAAAAGCTGTGGTACATATACACAATGGAGTACTATGCAGCGGTAAGAAAGAAAGATCTCTTATCCTTTGAGACTACATGGAGGGACCTGGAAAGTATCATCCTAAGTGTAACAAGCCAAACAGAGAAAGACAAATTTCATATGATCTCACTTATTTGTGGAATATAATGAACATAACAGTTTGAGGAATGGGGTAGTCCCAGAGACGCGGAAGCGGGGTATAGACTGACAATCCCCTAAGGAGTGGGGAGGTGGGGGAGGGATGAACCACAGAACTTATATGCATGTATGCATGAACAGTGGACATGGACAACAATCTGGGGAAGGGGCAGGGAGGGGTGGGGGAGGGGGGAATCAGTGGGGGGAAAAGGAGAACCATCTGTAACAAAAATTAATCAATAAAAAAAAAAGCCTCAACAAGACAGAGAGAGAAAGAGATTCAGTACAAGAGAGAGACAGAGATTAAGTAAGAGAGAGAGACTGAGAGATGCCCTGTGGCATACACTGCACTGCTCCCCACGATCTACTCTCTCTTTCTTCCCTGTAGTGATAGAGGACAAACAGTTTTATCTTTTTGGATTGGCAGAATGGCAGGAAACGTTTTTCTGTCATTTCAACCTATCAGTATTATTTGTGCAATAAACAAAAATTAAAACATAATAGAATAGAGGAGAAAAAAAGTTAAAATCCTTACTTATACCAAGAGAAAAATTTTATATATTTAAATGTATTCTTATCCACCCCTCCAGAAAACACATGTGAATCTCAATTTTCAAAAACAAGTTTTTAAAATAAAACACATAATAAAGGATACAAATGCTCCTACTACAAATGTTGGGTTAAAGACATGGTTCTGGAAGGTGAACAGTGTCAGTCCCATATAAGAGAAGATGAAATTCTCTGCCAAGAAATTGAGAAGCTCAAACAACTGAAACAAAATTTTAAAAGGTTAGACCAGTAAATAAATTGTTACATAATTTGAAAACATGAGTATTACTAAGACAACAAAACAGACACTTCAAATATGAAAGTTCATGTATATCCCCCTAAATATTTGATTCAGAGGGAAGCAAATATAGTAGTGACATTTCCATTCCCACAGAAACAGCCAGAAAAGTTGCCTCTCACTTTCCCCAATCAGCTTCCCTTCTCTAATCCCCATATCCAGTCATTCTTATCTTCTTCCTCCAAACCCTGACAATTTTTCTTTTGGAATGTTCCTTGTTGTCCCTGCCACTACCTTCGTCTACCTTTCATCAATTCCCACCCACAATGCTGCAAAAGGACCCTAACTTGTATCCCTTTCACCCATGTATATACCCCACCCAATGAATCTCTCTAAATATGGCAGTTTCATAGACACTTCCCTCTTCACAGGCTGTAAGATCCAGTTCAAATTATTCTGTCCCGGCATAGAGTGCTTCCTGACAACTCTCATATCGCTGCCTTGCCATGTGACTTCATTTTTTTACATGGGTTTTGGCTTTCATTTAGGGAGTCAGGGCTTATGCATTATTGTATTGTGCTCTGTACCCTCCCCAGCTATCTGCCTGCCCCCCAACTGTTCATTCACACCACTGTCTTGTCAAGTATTACTAACAGAGTAGGAATACAAGACTTGCTGATTGAGTAAATGTAAGGCCCCTGAAATCCAGCATCCCTCTTTCCATCTACCACTACTCTTTAGCATGAACCCTCTACTCCATAAAACAGGGTATTGGTTAAGTCACAACATGGGCTCAGGAGTCAAAATGCCTTCTTTACTTGCTAGCCATGTGGTTTTGGGCAAATTAGTTAATCATTCTAAATTGGAGTTGCCTTATTACTAAACAATGTGAATAAAAATGAAAATAAATAAGTATATATTTAACTTACTTTAAGTTACTTAATATACTAGTTTTATTACCTATTTGTTTAATGATAATAGCTAAGCTTTATCCACCTTTTTACTATGTGTCCCATACTATGCTAAGGACTTTACATTCATTATCTTGTTTTAATCTCACAACAACTCTATGAGGTAGGTACTATTATCCTCACTTTCAAGATGACAAAAGTGAAGCACAGAGAACTTATGCAACTTGCCCCCAGTCACACAGCCAGCAAGTAATGGAACCAGGATCTAGAATAATACAGTAACTCCTGAGTCTCCACTTTAATCTACAGCAGAGGTTGGCAAAATTTTCCTATGAAGGCCCAGAGAGTAAATATTTGAGGTTTTGTGGGCCTCATGGTCCCTGTCACAACCACTCAACTCTGCCAACATAGCACAAAAGCATCCCCAGACCATATATTAAAAGATGAATGTGGCAGTGTACCAATAAAACTATTGATGGACACTGAAATTGGAATTTCATATAACTTTCACATGTCACAAATTATTCTTTTGGTTTGCTTCCAACCACTTAGAAATGTGAAAAACATCCTTAGCTTGCAGACCTCACAGGGAAGCCTGGCTGACAACTGCCAACCCTGCTCTGCAATTCACTACCTTCCATTTGAGAATATTAGCTGCCTTTTTATCTCTGCCTTTACTTTTGTTTCCCCTAGGCTTTTCTGAATCCTTCCCAGCTTTCTATTCTTACCACTTCCTCTATGATAGCTTTACATGCAGTTCTTCAAGCTTCAAACCATTCCCCCAACCTTTCTCTGAACTCTGGTATGATATATAACCTGAAACACACAACTAGAAGTTCTATCAGTCTGTTTTGTTTTTTTAAATCCTCACCTGAGGATATTTTTCCATTTATCTTCAGATAGAGTGGGAGGGAGGGAAGAAGGGAGGGAGAAAGGGAAGGAGAAAGAAACATCAGTTCTAGAGAGACAGATCGACTGCTTGCCTCCCACATAACACTGACCAGGGCCAGGGATGGAACCACAACCAAGGTATGTGCCCTTGACAGGAATCAAACCCATGACTCTTTGGTCCACAGGCCAAAGCTCTAACCACTGAGAAAACTGGCCAGGGGTCAGCCTGGGTTTTTTTTTTTTTTTAATGTACACGGTCTTTATATCATCAATAAGAGTAGACACTCCTATCTTGTTTTGTTTTTTATTCCCTACCCCACTGCCTAGAAAATTGACAACCCCCACCAGCTGATTATCTTCTCTATACTTATTACATTGAATTAATTCATAAAACGAATTTATAACCTCAATGTATATCCTTAGGGTGAAAAGCCTAACTTCTTTTGAGTGGTTGGGGGAAAAAAAGCATATGTCATACAGTAATTTTGTGGCTCCAGAAAAAAGAAGAAATACCTTTGCTCTAGCTTTGTCATAAGTCCTCTCCAGGCTAATCTCAAGTGTTCTAATCATTTGGCAAAATTTCAATCTTCTATTCCTTGATGTAATCACAATCAAATATGCATCTGTTTCTATTCCAGACATTACAAATTGTTCATGTCTTTGCCCCATTATACCTCATGAGACTAAAAAATACTATGCCTATTTCTTTTATGATCCCCTTCAGGGACCCTGCACAAACGACCATTCAGTATCATATGAAGCCCAACCACTGATGTTTTCACATTCCTGGAAATTCAGCACCTTCGAAGTACCTGAAGGAACTTAATCTTCTCTGTATCACCCAGCAGATCTAGTCAATTTAGAAGTTAAACATACCAATATCACACAACAGGAGTTCTAGTCAGTCCTGAGTAAGCTCCTAAAACATTCCTTTTATAAGCCATTAGATTAGCCCTGGCCGGTTTTGCTCAGTGGTTAGACCATCGGTCCATGGACCAAAGAGTCATGGGTTCAATTTCGATCAAGGGCACGTACCTCAGTTGCAGTTCGGTCCCCGGCCTTGGTCAGGGTCATGTGGGAAGCAACCAATCGATGTGTCTCTCTCACACTGATGTCTCTCTCTCTCTCTCTCTCTCTCTCTCTCTCTCTCTCTCTCCCCCCTCCCACTCTATCTGAAGATATATGGAAAACTATCCTCGGGTGAGGATCAAAAAAAAAAAAAAGTCATTAGATTAGGAAAACAGGAAAGGAAGCTAACTGACACAATAATAGTCCCTGGCTATTCTGCTCACCTATCTCTACCCTAAAGGCTATCACCCTTCTTCCTGCCAATTCCATCTATTTCTGGAGTCAAAGGAAGAGGAGCCAGAATGAGTAGACATCATTTTGAACAAATAACGGATTATTTTTTCAGTATAAAAACACTTCTGTTTCACTACAGGGAGGAAAAGTTTATTCACAAACCATCAAGTTTTACTTACCTGTTTAGTTCTGTGCTGAGACTCCGTGGACAAATTATTATATGTATAATGGGCCTGTGTGATGCCACAGAACAACACTGCAACCACTCCTGTAATGAGAGTTTCAAGTTCATGTAAAAGGAGAGTTCCCAACACTTCTACTGAGGCTTTTATTTTACAGAAGTAGATTATATGCTTAGTGTTGACATTTTCAGTTGTGACTTATTTGTTAAAACATACCACTTCCATTGAAAATCTCTTTTTACATTTTAGTGACAGCATGAATCCCAACCTTTATAAGTGCATTCAAATACTAGTGAAATTGGTCTACAAGTAGAAAAATATGACTGGCAAAGTGACTCTCTATAAGGGTTTACAATCAAAAGGATAAAGTAACCTACCTGTGAAACCCCATGCTTCAGCCAAGAGGAAGGTACTCCAGGACATCAAGAAGAACAAGCCTGTCTCCAATAAATGGAACTCCCGTAATTTGGTGAACTTTGTCACGTAAGACTGTCAAGGTTCTTAACAAGATCTCATAATACAGGAAGCAGTGCGACCAGAAAAAATAAGTTAAAGCAAGGCAACCATGAAAGTAAAAGAAGGATTTGCCAGCCTGTCTAACACAACAATCACAGAATAAAAAGGCCCCAGAGTGAATAAAACTCTTAAAATGAGCATCTTACTGAGATGACAGCCATCCCTTTCATGAGGAAGTCTTACAGCTAAATCACTCCAACTCTTTTATGGGTATCACATGCCTTGCCTGAAACCATGCAGTGAAGGACAGGTCGACATGGGAGCAACAGATAAGATATACAACATGCCAACTCTGACTATTAAGTTGTGACCCAAAGCAAAACAACTTCCATAATTACAGCAATTAACATCTATAAAAATGTCATTTCCATGGCATTTCACATTTATCCAATGCCGTAACACCTCTGATGCACAGCTTTCCATGACAAAGAAACTGAGGCACGTCACTCACTTACACTAGTCTAAAAAGTATTTGTTAGTTGAGAGTGGAAGGGCCCCGTGGGAAACTGTGAAAAACCTTGGGCTGGAATCTACACTCACTTCAATAAACATGTACTACAACAAAAAGATTAATAAGATATACTTCCTACCCTTAAGGAACTATAATGGAGAAGATACTACTGGGCCTGATTCCTTCAAAATTCTTTGTACTGCCCCTTTGGGCCTCAATTCACCTTCTTTAAAAAAAAAAAAAAAAGCCATAAGACAAGTCTCTTCCAGCACTTGGCTGAAGTACAGCAAACCTACAGATTCCTGAAAAAGTATTTGTTTTATATGAAAGAAAGTTTCTTAAAAGTTTTAGAGCTGGAAGCTCTTTAGAAATCATCTAGTCCAACTGATTTTCCCTGCTGCTCCTGCCCTCCACCTCCCTACACAGAGGATCCATGAGGTGAAGTGTCAATGCTTCTATGCCAGAAGCTCCAGGAAAGCAGAGGCCATGCCTGTCTTGTTTATCTTTGATCACCAGAGAATAGCACCTGGCATGCAGCAGGCAATCAAAACATGTTTTCTGAATGAATACAAGAATGACTCGCCCAATATTTCAAATAGCAAACTTGTGACAGTGCTAGGACTCTGGAGTAGAAAGTTAAAATTGGTGAAAGCTGAGATGAATTCCCATCTATACTCGCACAGGAGTATAGCATCTTGTTCAGCTAGCATCATGGTTGTAGGTTTCCTATTTTTCCTTTTAAACAAAGAGCAAAAGACTGCCAGGCTGAAAAGCAACACAGAACACCCTGAGACTCTTTGTAATATAACTACATTTTTATCAATTTAGTCTCCAACCTTAAAATTTATTCCAAAGGGTCACTGTGTCTAATTAAACTTTTGTAGTGAAAGTTTGAGGGCTTGGAGCCCTACACAACACAATTAAATCCTTTTGTTTATTGGTAAACATGATTGCCTAATGTTTTCAAACCAAATACTTGGTTATAAGGTTAGTAATTATAACACAATGCCAATTATGGAACTAGGAGAGATCACAGAACACAGCATTCAATTATGTTGTTGGGTTAACAAGAAAATATAAATATAATATAAGGATATTGCCCTGGCCGGTTTGGCTCAGCGGTTTGAACATTGGCCCATGGACCAGAGTCCTGGCTTCGGTTCCCGCTAAGGGTAAATACCTTGGTTGCAGCTTGTCCCTGGCCCTGGTTGGGGTCGTGTGAGTGATGACCTCTCAATGTGTCCCTCTCACATTGATGTTTCTCTCTCTCTTCCTCCCTCACTCCCTCTCGCTCTATCTGAAGATAAATGCAAGAATGTCCTTGGGTGAGGATAAAAACAAAAGGATATTAAAGCTGTCACCACTCCAGTAGCAGCACCCATCGCAAAAGATCCACTGAAGATCCCAAGGAAAATCCCAATAGACTTGAACATGGCTGTGACATCAAAGGTATGGCTGTTGTCTCCAGCTGGCTGGTATGCCACTATTGACCTACAAAGAAGAGATTGTTCTTACTTCTAGAAGCAACGTTTACTTTAAAAACATTACCTAAAAATAATTACATGAATAAATAAATAAAAACATTATCTAGTGTAGAGATTAAAAGATTAAATCAAAGGGGGAAAAAAACACCAAAAACTCTGGATTTGAATTGCCAAAGTAATGTCAAAGGGTTAACAAAACACCCTGCAGTGTTTAAGGTAACAAGAAAACTCAACTTTTACTTAAATGACTATTTCAGGAGGTAGAACATTTTAAGGTCCTCTATATAAAAATTGTACTGAGCCTTTTCTTCAGCCTCCAGATATTGTGCAGTACTATTATTTTGTGACCCTGTTTAAGACTTACTGACTGCCTGAAAGCCCTAACATACTAATGTGAACCAATGAAAAAGTACATGTATTTCCAGCAGAGAAATAATACTCAACCTGGTTACATTTTGTTATTCCTATGGGAAAAAAAAGATGACTGAAGTGTCCTTTCAGCTTTTAAAATACCAGAATAGGCCCAATGCCTAATATTTATTCACTCACTGAAATGGACTTTTACAGGAAAAAGGGCTTAAAAGGCCTTCCAAGGAATTAGAATCCACTCAACAGTACTTTTAGCATACCCAGCACAAACTTCCGAAAGAAAGTCACTCTGTACAAGGCCAAAACAGGCAATTACAGATACTTTCCATCCTGAACTTACAGTCCAAACCTGGTCTAAAATGCTTCTTTTAAACCAGTCACCCCAGGAAACAGAAATGGCTGAGAAAAACCACTGTTGCCAGCAGGTCTCTGGCAAGAGTGCTCACCATTACTAAATCAGTTATCATCTCAGTAAATTAGGGAACCAATATTTTTATAAAAGTCCAGACTCAAAGACATCATACAAGTCATTTCAAAGAAAAGAAGGAGAAAAAAACACATTCCTAAGATATAATGAATTCTCCCGGTGGTTACTGCAATGTTTTTTTCTGATTCAAGGCTATAAAATGGGCTTGCTGTACCATGCACACCAAGTTCTTTATATAGCTCCCCAGTTAAGTTTTAAAAAAAAACTATGACCACACTAAAATATCCGAATTTTACCTATTTTATTTAAGTACAGCACTAACATCAATTTCTGGTAATGGCACCAAGGAATTTCTGAGACTCAATCTCAAATGAAAATTTTAAACATTTTTGTTTAAATACTCAAAGTGACCAGATCATTTTGGTACCAGTAGATTTGATATTGTTTCAATAAATACAAAAAGACCTTTAATGTCATGCTTTCTTACCTATACATAAAGGGCCACACCACCATAAGTGAGATCTGACCACATTATAACATGAAAATACAGCAGCTGGCTGGAGAAAAGAAAGGATATTGCTACAACAACCTTCTTTCTCCCTGAATTTTTATGAATACTTTCTTTAAAAATTCTGAAAGTAATATAATGTACAACTGGGGAGGGGGATTCAACCCAACACTTCACAACCCTGACAGATGTATTTTATTTTCCATCTGTATTTCTTTCCCCTTTTTGTAACATGCATACTATTTCATGTTTAGTTGTAATCACGGTGAAAATATGGTTTTGAATTCTGCTTCTTTAACTGACAATAACATAAAAATTATTATAGTCTCTCTAACCTTGGTTTATAAGACTTCAAAATGGTCCAAATGGAAATACCACAATTTATTTAACCATTTCCCCATGGTTACACATTTAAAAGTTGTTTCTACTGTTTTTCTTTTGCTACTATTAATAACAGGGTAAAAAACATATTTGGGCTTTCAAAACATTTTTGGACAATTTCCTTGTGCTATATTCCTAGAAATAGGGTATTACTATACCTACGGCTATATGTTGCACAACTGCTTTCAAATAGACCTGTGTTACATTTTTGGAGAGAAATATGACTGTATCTCTCAACTTTATAGTGATCATATCCATTGGCCTAGAAATTATACTTATAAAAATTATCATAAAGAAATAATCTCAAGGATGAACAAAGATTTACACATACATATGTTTGCTGCAGTACTATTCACAATAATACAATATTACAAAATGCCAAATATTAATCAATAGAGGATTGGTGAGATAAATTTGTATTGCGTCCTTACAATGGAATAAGAGAGGTATTAATATAGTACAATGTCCAAGTCAAAAATGCTAGTTACAGAAAGTATGTATAGTACTATATCTTTTTTGTTTAAAATGATTAATATATTTATATGTATATTAATATCCTAATGAAAAAAAGTCTGGATAAAAACTTTAATAATGGTTGTCTCTGAGAGTTGGAATTTCAGAAATTTCCTGCCTTCTAAGTCAAATCCTTTGAATTTTTGTTACAAATATATTAATTTTATTATCATAAATAATGACAAAAAATACAAAAGAGTAGGTGACACCAATTTCAAAGTTAACACCAATGTACAAGTGATCTAGTTTTACGACAGCAGGATTTCTCAATCTAGCATTATTGATATTTATGGCCAGATAATTATTCATTGGGTGGTGGGTGCTGTCCTGTGTAGTTAAGGATATGTAGCAGTACCCCAGCCTCTACTCATTAGATGCCAGTAGCAACCTCCTCCCATTCATGACAACCAAAATGTTCCCAAACATTGCCAAATATTCCCTGGCAGGGGACAAAATTGTTCCCAGTTAAGAATGACTACACTAGATCATTAACAGCAGTAACTACTTTCATTAACAATATTTTCTTGCTAACCAAATAGGTAAAAATGGCCACATATTTTAACATGTATATCTCTGGTAACTGGAAAAGTTAAACAGTTTGCCTGTCATATTTGTTTACTCACTGTACTTCCCCTTTTATAAATGTAAAATACCCTAAAACATAATATTAGTATGCATTTAGGTCTTCAGGCTAATTATGATATATCCATTCAGCAACTTAGACTTGTTTTTAATTGGATGTATATCCTAGACTATATGAGTACATATAGATCTCTCATGTAGCGATGTATGAGGGAACCAGTTTCACTTCATTCTCACAAGATTAAAAGTATTAGCATCAACAACAAAAAAAGTACTACTAATCTAACAGGTCAAGGAACAAACAAAAAAAACTTCCAACATAAAATTCAAGAATGTTTGCTTTAACTTGTTCATTGCCAAACAGAAGTCCTTCAGAAAGGGGCTTCCCTCTTTATGCCAGGCTCCTTTATAGAATATACACATTAGAAAATCATCACCCTAACAGAACTCAACACAAAGTAGACTCTTTCTATCTAACATACTTAAAAAGGCAAATGAAAGATGATAACAGACATATTGCTGAGCACTCCAGCTAGTTACTTCTCACAGTCAGCAACACAACTATTTCCCTTTGGGTTTTGGGCAGAAACTCATTTGCTTACCTCCATTAGGACACCTACAACAGCAAACAATTTCTCTGATATGATGTTCTCCAGATATACAGCCCTTTTCTCCACCAGACTGTGTAATAAGTTAATTTATCTTCTATGAATCTAGAGTAGTACTAGCTATGCACCATCCTTAGGAGAACCGAGAAAAAAATCATTCGAATCATTCTTTATAAGGCTTATATTCTCTCACAGAACCCTGTTTGAAAAAGGCTACAATAGAAGGAGGATTGTGGCCCTTTGTGAGTTATTTTTCCCTTAACACTATTCAACTGTTCATCCTCAAATCTGGAGGAAATAAGTTGCTTTACTAATGGAAAAACTAAGGCACAGGGCACATAAGTTTAAGACAGGACCAGAAGAGAGATTTTTTCTGACTTTGTCCATTAGGCAATGAGGAAGGAATACTTATTAGTTAGATGATTAAGTAGCAGAACAATTATCTAAGATGGGGAATCGGTGCTAAAAGTAACTGCCTATAACTTATTCTTCTCATCTGATCTTACATGCTTCTGTGTACTGAAAGCTTCAACAATCTTTGTAGCTTCATTTATTGTTATAACACCTAAGTTATAACCACACTATCCATTTCTTCCTCCTTCAAATAATATAAAACTTTTACTTTGTATCTATTGTCATTGAAGGTATATACATTCTGTATCAATATTAGTTCTAGCCTTTAGGCTTTATTTCTTTTTTTTTAATTTTTTTTCTTCATTGATTTTTTTGAGAGAGAGAGAGGAAGGAAGAAGGAGAGAGAGAGAAACATCAATGAGAAAGAACATTGACTGGACGCCTCCTGCATGCCTCTCACTGGGGATTTGGCCCAGAACCTGGGCATGTGCCCAACGGGGAATTAAACCAGCGACCTCTTGGTGCATGGGCTGATGCTCAACTACTGAGCCACACCGGCCGCTAGGCTTTATTTCTTAAATTAAATTTGCATTAGCTGTAGACAGCTGCAAAAAGTCTGGCAATAAATATGGCAGAGGGGATAAAATTTACGTATATTACATTCATCAAAAAGGATTTTGTCTTTTGCATATCTTTACACACAACATTTAAGGGATTAGTGTTACTTTTTGAAAGGATAATTTCCACTTTGCAGTAAGGCAATGGAGCCACTCAAGCTATGTAAACCAGTCAGTGATTGATTACTCTTTTAGTTAATAAAGTATAAATTAAGGAGAGAAGCAAAAATAAAGAGAAAATGTGGACTTTTACTTTTATCTCATAGAAAGTTCTGGTATAGAGTAGAGGCAAATGTCTATAAGGTTAGTATCTGCTTAGTTGGAGTGGGTTGGCAGGATTGAACTCCTCAGAGGTTGAGACTTCTTCTTTCTTTTTAAAAAGTACTTTATTGATTTTTAGAGAGGAAGGAAAAGGGAGGGAAACATTGATGTGAGAGCAGAACATCAATCAGCTACCTCCTGCACACCCCCTACTAGGGATGCAGCCCACAACCTGGACATGTTCCCTGACCAGAAATCAAACAGGCAACCTTCTGGTGCACAGAAAGATGCCCAACCAACTGAGCAACACTAGCCAGGGCAAGAGATCCCTTCTTTCACCTGCAAACACCTTCTAAAAACATATATAGTAATTTCTATAATTGGATTCAAATATTGCTCATTTCAATCATTGTCTTTTTAAAACTATACTATTTAATACTTCTAAAAATGTTTAAATGTTTCTGAAATGATTATATTAAATAAGAGAAATACAAAGTAAACTACAATGAGAAAGTTCTCAATCATCAAATTAGCAAAAATACAAAAGTCTTACAAATAGTCTGTTGGTGAAGCTACAAGAAAACAGGCACTCCCATAATTTACTAGATAAAGAACAAATGGCATAATCCCTTTGGTGGGCAATATAGCAATGTCTAACAAAATTACAAATGTATTTACCCTTTAACGCACTAATCTTACTTCCTGAAATTTATCTTACCAATATAACTATGCATATAGAAAACAGGTTAAGTTCAAGTTTAATCACTGCAGCATTATTTGGGATAGCAAAGGACTGAAAACACTTTGTTTCCAACAGTAGGAGACTGATTAAATAAACTAGAGTTCAGTTCACGGTATAATACATAGAACACTATATAGCTGAAAAGAAAGAATGAGAAAACTCTCTATTTTGATATGGAAAGATCTCCAGAATACAGTTATGTAAGAGAAAGCTACGTATAGAATTTCTATAGCATACTACTTTTAAAATAGAAATAAGAGGCAAATAAGAATATTTATTCATATGTGTGTTTGCATTTGAATAAAGAAATACTAGGACACACAAGAAACTAATAAAATGGTAAACCATAAGGGGCTGGAGAGAGGCGGATAAGGACAGTAGTAAAAATCTGACTTTTCAATATTTACCGTTCTACATAGTTTTGATTTTTGAATCATGTAGATACATTATCTATCTCAAAATTTTACTTTAATTAAAAAATAAAATGTTCATGTTATAATGATAAAACAAAATATAAAATTATATATGTACTACAATCACAACTATGTAAAAATATCATGCATAGAAAAAAGAATTAAAGGACATGTTCTAGAATGTTTACAGTAATTGTCTTTAGATGTTAGAAGTACATATTTTTTCTTCCTGTTTCGTCCCTGCATTTTCCACGTTATCTACAAGTATGCATTTTTTCAAGAAGAGAAGAATGTCTCATTCTTTCAAATGTTTCCATTCATAATGCACTTCATTTAATAAGTGGCTTACAGTTCCTAGTACCCTAATATTCAATATGCAGAATAATAAGAAAACAAACACTTACGAAGACAGCACTATGGCAACAGCATCATTGAGGACACTTTCACCAAAAAGAAGTGCATAAAGTTCAACATCAACTTGAAGCTCGTGGAATATGGCAAGAACAGTCACTAGCAAGTAGAAAGAGTCAAGAGGAATATTTAGACATTACAAATATAACATATTCCCCTCCATAGATGATTATAATTGTTATTTAGAAATTCATTTGTCTTAGAATTCAATCTTAATAAGCATTCTCTTACCATATTAAAGATTCAGTAATTTTGTGTCAATATTGTTCTTTTCCCTAAATGTGTACCTGCAATATCTCCTCTCTCTCTTACAAGCAGCTGAAAATAACCTTGGAAGATGAGCTGCCCTACATTCTTCATGCAAATGCTAATAATCTTGTCTTGTACATTTCTTTTCCATAAGGAATGTATTCAGAATTTCTTATAGACCAGATGATCATTAATCTTTGAAGAAGAGCATTATGAAAAGCATTTTCTGCTGCAAACTTTGTTTTTTTCTTTGGAGCCTTACAACTCACTTCTATTTGACTTGCAAATTTCAAGCACACTGGTTTAGCAAAGACAGTAGGAAATGAAAACACAAGTTTGCTTTTTGACCAGAATTACAGCTGCTGTATTTAACTTAATAAGAAGCCAACTATCATTCTATTACAGCTTGAGAAGAAAAAAAAGAATAAGAGAATTCTTAGAAAATCTGATGAGATTGAAGTTGGGTTATAACTTTAATTGCTGAGTCACACGCAGCTCACTCACTAAATAAACACAAGCAGACACAAAAGAGTATTATAACTGAAGATAGGAGAGCCTCCGCAAATGCCAACCAAATAAACAGAAAATTGTATTTAAAAGTTATAGTTTCTATTGCAAAGCATTTCATCAATACTGATAGCAAAGCTTACCAAGGGAAGGAGAAAAGGAGGGCAGGAGCAATGCTGCAGAATTTAAAAAGAAAACCTTCTGTGAAGTGAACAATTGCAAAATAATAGAATTATTACAGGCACATATGCCTTTATAATTCAGAATAAATTTAACTGCCCAGCTTTACATAAACAAAAGATGTTTGCTTGGGCCAATAGGCAATACTCCTATCAAAGCAAAAACAGAAGGTTAAAGCAATGTAGCCAGTCCTATTGACTTAAATTTCTCATAGGCTTTGAAAGACAAATATCGCATGATTTCACTTATTTGTGGAATATAATGAACAAAATAAGCTGACAAACAAAACTGATCCAGAGACATGGAAGTAGGGAACAGACTGACAAACCTCAGAGGGAAGGGGGGTGCTGGAGTAGGAAGAGATAAATCAAAGAACTTATAGGCATATATGCATAATCAATAGATACAGACAACAGTACTGAAGGAGGGGGGTGGGAATGGGGAGGAGGGTGTCAAATGTGCAAAAAGGAGGGATATCTGTAATAAATATATTAATAAATTAAGTATTAAATTTTTAAAAATTAAATGGTGAAAAAATAAATAGCTTAAAAATTGTCATACAAAAAATTTAAATGGTGCAGAAAATATTGTTTGTTTATTTTTCTTTAAAAATATTCTCATAGGCTTTAAAAAGGCAAAGACCTTGCTTCTAGTGAAGACACAGAAAACAGAGACCACTGGTTTCTTGCAAAAATCATCCTATCTTCACATTGATAGTGGAAGCAGTTACAAATAACAAGGGGGCAGTCCTGATGGTCTTTAAGGAAGTGATTTGATTTTCAGTTTTAAAAAGTGCTAAACTACACAAATGTATCTCTAAAATGTCTTCTATCTTTTACAATAATCTCTTATAACGTAAAACATTTTCCTACTTCCTATAATGCCCTGTGTTATCAGAATTAACACAGAAATTCAGAGATAACCTCAGGATTCTGCCTTTAATTGTGGTGGATGACAATGGAAGAAGGTGATTAACGTTCAAGGTCAATAGGTATAACAGAATAAACTTCTAGCAAGGTCCTAAAGCCTAGTAAAAGAAAACTTTTATCCTTAGTTCAAAATGTGCAACCTAGCCCTTGCCGGTATGGCTCAGTTGAATGCCCTCCCTGGCTCTGAGAGGTGGCCAGTTCAATTCCTGGTCAGGGCACATGCCCGGTTTCAGACTTGATCCCCAGTAGAGGGCATGCAGGAGGCAGCCAATCCATAGTTCTCTCCATCGATGTTTCTCTCTTCCCCTCCCTCTCTCTTCCTCTTTCTCTCTAAAATCAATAAAAACATATGTTTTTAAAAACTGCATCCTATGTTCCTATCTCTACCTCTTCAGCCTATATATTCTCTAACTGCTTAATTTGTAGCTGTTAAGCCCACCAATACTGTATCCGGAAAACTACAACCTAATTCAGTACAATTAAATTCATTCTTCAGCTGTGTTAATATAAAAAATATTTTATAATCATAAGGTCAATTTTATAAACACAATCCTTGAATGTATAATAAAACCCATCAATGACCCCAAATCACATTTGTAGTAACACAATTGCCTTATAACAATTATTTAGAAACTTCTTTTGTTACCCTCACATGCAGTAGCTGAATATAAACAGAAGATTTTTAGGCAACTGCTTTTCTAGAAGCTTGAAAGAAAGTATATAATTATTACCCACTTAAATTTATCTAGTTCATTACATTAGAAATAGATACCAACCTAGAATTCTGAAGAAAATACCTGTAGCCCATGTTTAAACAGCATCAGATTGTGGACCAGTAATGGGCAAATGTAATAAAGTATAAGGAAAAAATGTGTGCCTGGCTAGTGTGGCTTAGTGGTTGAGTGTTGACCCATTTACCAAGAGGTCTCCAGTTCAATTCCTGGTCAGGGCACATGCCCAGGTTGTCAGCCCAATCCCCAGTGGGGGGTATACAGGAGGCAGTCAATCGATGTTCTCTCTCATCGATGTTTCTCTCTCTCTCCTTCTCCTTTCCTCTCTCTCTAAAATCAATAAAGAAAAAAAAATTTGAAAGAAATAAATGTGTGCTTAAGCCAAAAGGAACCATGAATTTCATTTTATCCTCCATGAATGGAAAGTACAGTACTATGGGAAGTACCTAATCATGAATTCTGCACCTCAAAGGAAGAATTACCCACACATGCTTTGCCAGCAAAATATTTTTCCTTAAGTATTTAAACTCCTCTCTCATGTAAAACATACCTGGATCAGTTGCTGATACAATGGCACCAAACAGCAGGCAATCTGTAAAGTAAAAATCCCCTGCAAGTTGTCCAGTTACTTTCATCAGTGTTACACAGCCATACATTATTGACCTGTTCAATAAACAGAGTTCTACTTTAGAAAAAACATCAATTGTTAAAGAAGTTAGTATATAATACAAATAAGAAGAAAGGTTAACTGTAGTACTTTGTGACTAATCCCAAATTTAATTCATGACATTTAAATATGGTAATACCCTGGCATTAAGGAAAACTCAAATATGTATCTATGTGAATGCATTTTACTGAAAAAGTCCTTACACATTCAGGAATATGATACTGCATAAATCAAATATGTGTTATTTTGAAATTATAATTTGAAAGCTAAAAAGTGTTTTAAGTGTCAAGTACTTACCCAATTACGAAACAAGAAATTGCTGTTCCAAGAAAAGCATATGCTAGAATAGATCCAAGGTTTCGAAAGAAATGTCTCTGACAAAAGAAACGGTATATACTGTGTTAGAATACTTACAAATTAATTGAAAAAAAAAAAAAGGTTTTTTATTCTAGTGTTCTGTGCTAATATTAAATGCATTATTCATTAAAGGAAATGAGAGAAACAATTTTTATACAGGAATAAATTTCAGCAGTTATAAAGGATAAAGAGAAAAGAAAGGAAGGAAACCTAGAAATAACTGTTTCTAAAGAGTCAAAGATGATAAAGCCCATGGAGTTTAAGGTTGTTCAAAGAATATGAAATACAAAAGTACTTACTCTTTTCAGACTATATCCTGCATAAAATATGATAGGAGGAAGTAATATGTTGAAAAATACTTCCGGATCAAAAGTAACCTGTTAAAATAAAGAATTCCTTTAGATGAATTCCCTTAGAAGAATTCATATTACATTATCACATCATCAAAAGAAAAAAAAAGAAATGTTAAACTAGTGAAAGGCAAGAATCTTATTGTGGTAACCAAAAAATATTTCATATAGGATATATGTGGTTTCACTTCACAACCAAATGACAAGAACACAGATTTGGAACAACCAGTTAAGCCAGATCTTTGAAAAATGTGTTAAAATACAATATTAAAAACCTTGAAACAGGAGAAAGCATGAACATATCTTTGCTTTAAATGAGACTCGAAACTGGTAACATAAAATATGGGGGCATGGTATGATATTTGGTAAGAGGAAACAGACTTCTTTCTTGTCTAGGTAATATCTCTAAAGGTATGTAACATAATATGGTAAAAAGTTTCTGCACAACTCATTTCTAGTCCTGACAGTCTACTTATTTTAATATTTATTCATTAGAATAATACAGATGCCTCCTTTTGTTCATAAGGCTGTAGCAGGATTTGACATAAACACAAAGCATCTACACACATACCCATGCTACAAGTTCGTTTATTAGAACTTTTAAGGAACAGGCATTTTCTACAGATGGAAAGAACACTTGCTGCATAATAAACTTGAAGTTCACATGAAATTTTTAAAAATCATTCAAGATGGTTAGGAACATAATCAACTAGTTATACGAGCCAAATCCTTCCAATGTAGAAGACAGAAATGGAAGCAAATGGCTAAGAGTGGGCAGAAACAATGAGACCCAGAGAAGCTTCAGGAATAGAAACTATGAGGGTAAAAGGAGAAAGCAGCTTCAGGAACATCTGGGAGTCAGTAAGACTGCAACCCAACCTCCTATATAAAGCATTATGTGTAGCATGGTACAATAACTGATACTCAGAATGGGGCCCCTGAAGTCGTACCAGACTATGAATCAAAAAAAGATTAAATTGTCTTCAGTACAGAATACCATCAAGGCAAGAAATAATTCAAAAAGATATTAATAGAATATTTTATGTATTTTCAACTCAATGTGTTAAAGTACTATAAACTCTAAAGACCATCTGCAAATTGAAAGAAATACTTATAAATTTTGCTTAACTCAATACTGGTCATCATTTAGTACAATTGAAAACATCAGAGTAAAGAGTTAACCTCAATCAGAAAATGAAATGTACAGACAAGTTCATTACTCTGCATTATATTACATTCCTTGAGATTTTACTCCATTTTAAAAGACTAATTATGCCCTGGCCGGTTTGGCTCAGCGGTTGGAGCATCAGCCTGCGGACCAGAGAGTCCTGGGTTTGGTATCCACTAGAGGCATGTACCAAAGGAAAAAACAAAAGAGACTAATTATTTTAGCTCTGGCCAGTTTGGCTCAGCAGTTAGAGCAAAGGCCTGCAGACTGAAAGGTCCAGGGTTTGATTCCCAGTCAAGTGCACATACCTGGGTTGCAGGTTCAATCCCCGGCCCCAGTCAGGATTGTACAGAGGCAAGCAACCAATGTGGCTCTCTCACATCAATGTTTCTCTCTTACTTTTTCTCTCTCTCTCCCTTTCCCTCTCTCCCTCCCTCCCTTCCATTCTATCTAAAAATCAACGAAAAAATATCCTCAAGTGAGGAGTAACAAAAATAAAATAATAAATAAATAAATAAAAGACTAATTACTTTAAATATCATTTAAAAATTCATTATTTATTTTTCTCTGGAATCATTTTGCTTCTAGTTATACATTTTTTGATTTTTTAAAAATCAAAAATTCCCTTTAATTAAGAACTTACCTTTCTAAGCATTTCATTATCTTGGACGTTATTTAGTTCATGTGAACTAATTTCTCCTTTCAGCGTATACTCATAAAATTTTCCACTAACATTTACCAATAAGGTAGTTGGGCTTGACTGCACTTCACAGCTCAGAGTCACATTATTTACGTCGCTGGGAACATGAATTCCATATCGAAGCACAAGGCCCACAAAAAGACCTGGAAATTTAAAAAAAAAAAAAAAAAAAACAATATTAGCTCTTCTTTCAGACAGTGACTACTTGTATACTCTACACACATCTTTGAAGCAAAAACAGAAAATCTTTTCTGATAGTCCCCTGTGGTTCAGAACCAATTTTTAGACCAAATACAATTACATTTTAAAATATTACTAAATTCACAAACCTAAGAGTCCAATATTCATATAATCCAGTGAGACAGGAGACCAAAACATTCCCTAGGGTAACAGCACATATCATTGCATTCCTAGATTAAGATATGAATAACTGATTGGGAAGATAACAAAATGAGAAAATACCTTCAAATCATCTGTACACAGAATATGCTCCAAAGTATCCCAACCTCACAGTGCAATCATGTTAGAAATGTGTTTACCACCTCCATCCATCATTTTACAAGACTGTTACACACACATATATCTCAAGGTACTCCTAAAGCACATGGCTGGCCAAATAATACACATTTAACAAATTAGAGAGTCAATAATATTTGTAGATTGTTTGAGTTCTCCTACTATAAAAAAGTTGGATTTTAATTTTAAAATATATATTTTAAAATCAAAACATGGAATAGAAGTCCTGAATCTGGCAATATGATATTAACATATTGCTAGAATTTTACCTGTGATCATCATATTGATATTCAAATATGCACAATGTTCTAGGTACTATGAATCTATATTGACCAAACTATTTAATAACAGCTTTATTGAGCTATGAGTCACATAACATAAAGTTTACCCTTTTAAAGTGTACAATTCGGTGGCTTTTATTATGTTCACAAAGTTGTGTATTAATCACTATTATCTAACTCAAAAGTATTTCCATTGCTCCAAAAAGAAACCAATCCAGCCCTGGCTGGATTGGCTCAGCGGTTGAAGCATCAGCCTGCAGTCCAGAGAGACCTGGGTTCAGTTCCTGGTAAGGGCACGTACCCCAGTTGCAGTTTGTCCCCAACCCTGATTGGGTCGAGCGGGTGGCAACCACTCGATGTATCCCTTTCACATCGATGTTTCTGTCTCTCTCTCTCCCTCCCACTCTATCTGAACAAAAAATGGAAAAATGTCCTCGGGTGAGGATAAAAATAAATAAAGAAAAAGAAGCCAATCCATACCTATTAGCAGTCACTCTCTATTTCTCCTACCCCAACTCCCAGCACCTGGCTACCACTAATCTATTTTCTCTATTTATACTTTTGCCTATTCTGAACATTTCATATAAAAAGATTCCCACCCCGACCATTGCCGCTCACTGGTTGAGCGTCGACACATGCACCAAGAGAGTGCAAGTTCAATTCTTGCAGGGCACATACCCAGGTTGTGGGGGGCATGCAGAAAGCAGCCAATCGATGTTTTCTCATCAATGTTTCTATCTCTCTCTCCCTCTCCCTCTCCCTTTCTCTCTCTCTAAAATCAATAAAGAAAAAATATTAAGAAAATAGAATCCTTTATTACATCAAGATATGATCCCTCTATTCCCAGATTACTGAGCGTTTTTATCAGAAAAGGATGCTGGATTTTGTCGAATGCTTTTTCAGCATCTATTGATATGATCATGTGATATTGATCTTTCATTTTCTTTATGTGCAGTATCACATGTATTGATTTGTGAATATTGTACCAGCCTTGCATCCCTGGGATGAATCCCACTTGGTCATGATGAATAATTTTTTTGATGTATTGCTGGATTTGAATTGCTAGTATTTTGTTCAGGATTTTGGCATCTATGTTCATCAGGGATACTGGCTTGTAGTTTTCTTTCCTTGTCGTGTCTTTTTCTGGTTTTGAAATTAGAATTATGCTGGCCTCATGTAACGAATTTGGAAGTCTTCCTTCTTCTTGAATTTTTTGAAATAGTTTTGAGGAGAATGGGTATGTTCTTCTTTGAATGTTCGGTAAAATTCCCCCGTGAAGCCATCCAGGCCTGGACATTTGTTTGCTGGGAGAGTTTTGATTACATTTTCAATTTCTTTTGTTGTTATTGGTCTGTTCAAGTTTTCTATCTCTTCTCAGTCCAGTTTTGGGAGATTATGTGTTTCTAGAAATCTGTCCACTTCGCTTAGATTGTCAAATTTGTTGCTGTATAATTGTTTATAATATTTGTTAACGATCCTTTGTACTTCTGTGGTGTCAGTCATTATTTCTCCTCTTTCGTCTCTGATTTTGTGTATTTGGGTTCTCTCTCTTTGTTTCTTGGTGAGTCTAGCTAAGGTTCCATCAATCTTGTGTATCTTTTTGAAAAACCAGCTTTTTGTTTTCATTGATCCTTTGAATTGTTTTTTGGTCTCCATGTCATTTATTTCTGCTCTGATCTTTACTATTTCCTTCCTTCTGCTTCCTCTGGGGTTTTCTTTTTGTTGGCTTTCTAGTTCTTTAAATTGTGAGGTTAGATAGTCTATTAGAAAATTTTCTTCCTTCTCGAGGTAGGCCTGTAGTGGTTTGAACTTCCCTCTCAGAACTGCTTTCACTGAATCCCATAGACTTTGTGTTGTTGTGTGTTAATTTTCATTGGTTTCCAGGAAGTTTTTAATTTCTATCTTGATCTCCTCTGTAACCCATTCATTGTTCAATAACATGCTATTTAGCCTCCATGTTTTAAAATGTCTATATGAAAGACCTATAGCCAACATCATACTCAATGGGCAAAAATTAAAAGCATTTCCCTTAAGAACAGGAACAAGACAGGGATGACAATTTTTGCAAATTTTATTTAACATAGTACTGGAAGCCTTAGCCACAGCAATCGGACAGGAAAAATAAATAAAAGGGATCCAAATGGGAAAAAAAGAAGTGAAACTGTCATTATTCACAGATGACATGATACCATACATAGAAAACCCCAAAGACTCCAACAAAAATTTACTAGACTTAACAAATGAATTTAGCAAAGTAGCAAGATACAAAATTAACGTCAACAAATCGATGGCATTCTTATACACCAATAATGAACTCACACAAAGAGAAACTAAAAAATAATCCCATTTACCATCGCAGCAAAAAAATGAAGATACCTAGGAATAAATTTAACCAAAGAAATAAAGGTCCTATTTGCAGAAAACTACAGGTCATTGAGAAAAGAAATAGAGGAAGATATTAATAAGTGGAAGCACATACATTGTTCATAAATTGGAAGAATTAACATCATTAAAATGTCCATACTACCCAAAACAATCTATAGATTCAATGCAATCCCCATCAAAATACCAACAAAATGTTTCACAGAACTAGAAAAAATACTTCAAAAGTTCATATGGACCCAAAAAGACCTCGAATAGCCACAGCAATCGTGAAAAAGAAGAACAAAATAGGGGGGATCACATTACCAGATTTCAGGTTATACTACAAAGCCACTGTAATCAAAACAGCCTGCTACTGGCACAAGAACAGGCATAAAGACCAGTAGAACAGAACAGAGAACCCAGTAATGGACCCAAGGCAATATGCTCAATTAATATTTGACAAAGGTGGCAAGAGCATACAGTGGAGTAAAGACAGCCTCTTTAATAAATGATGTTGAGAAAATTGGACAGCTACATGCAAAAACATGAAACTAGACCATCAACTTACACCATACACAAGAATAAACTCAAAACAGATAAAAGACTTAAATGTGACTCATGAATCCATAAAAATCCAAGAAGAAAATGTAGGCAACAAAATTTCAGACATCATACGCAGCAGAATTTTCACGGATACATCATCTAAGGCAACGAAAACAAAGGAGAAAATGAACACATGGGACTACATCAAACTCAAAAGCTTCTGCACAGCAAAAGATACAATCATCAAAACGGAAAGGCTACCCACTGTATGGGAGAGCATAATTGCCAATGATATATCAGATAAGGGGTTAATTTCCAATATATAAAGAGTGCTCATACAACTCAACAAAAGGAAGACAAAGAACCCAATTAAAAAATGTGCAGAGGAACTAAATAGACACCTCTCCAAACAGGACATACAATTGGCTAAGAGACATGTGAAGAAATGCTGAACATCACTAATCATCAGAGAGATGCAAATTAAAATAACAATGAGGTATCACCTCACACCTGTCAGAATGGCCGCCATCAACAAATCATCAAACAACAAGTGTTGGCGAGGGTGTGGAGAAAAGGGGACTCTAGTACACTGCTGGTGGGAATGCAGACTGGTGCAGCCACGATAGAAAACAATATGGTGTTACCTCAAAAATTTAAAAATTGAACTTCCATTTGACCCAGTGATCCCACTTTTAGGACTATACCCTAAGAAGCCTGAAACACCAATCAGAAAGAATATATGTACCACCATGTTCGTAGCAGCACTATTTGCAATAGCTAAGATCTGGAAACAGCACAAATGCCCATCAGTAGACGAATGAATAAATAAGCTGTGGTACATATAAACAATGGAGTACTATGCAGCTGTAAGAAAGAACGAACTCTTATCCTTTGAGATGACATGGGAGGACCTGGAAAGTATTAACCTAAGCGAAATAAGCCAAACAGAGAAAGACAAGTATCATATGATCTCACTTACTTGTAGAATATTATGAACATAACAGTCTGAGGAATGGGGTAGTCCCAGAGATGTGGAAGTGGGGTACAGACTGACAATCCCCTGAAGAAGAGGTGGTGGGGGAGAGATAAACCACAGAACTTTTATGCATGTATGCATGAGCAATGGACATGGACAACAAAGGTGGGGACAGGGTGGGGAGGGAGGGGGGAATCTGTGGGGGGAAAAAGGAGAAACATCTGTAATAAAAATTAATTAATTTAAAAAATAAGTGAGAAAATAAAAAAATAAATTAAGTAAATTTTACTAAAAAATAGAATCCTACAATATATGACCCTTTGTCTGACTTCTTTCCCTTAGCATAATTTTTCAACGTTTATCCATGTAGCATAAATCAGAACTTCATATTCCATTATAGAAATATACCTCAACTGCAAATTAAACTTCTAGAACTTTCTTTAACTTCAAGATGCACAGTATACCCCCGTTAGTTACATTTTACTTTCCTATCGCATTTCACTCTTACCAGCCAGCCATTCTTTTAATATATGTGAGTGGAATACTATGCTATGTATGCCCTAGCGTTCAGAGATGAAAATAAGGTCTCTCCATCAAGTAGCTCTCAGTCCAGTTAGCAAAAACAGACTGAATAAATAATTATAATACTTACAATATTTATAAATAATTATAATATATATAAATAATAATTACACACACACACACACACACACACGTGTTATAAAAACTGAAAAGAGGTACCTAACCAAGCTGAAGGGGTAGGACATCATTAGGGAAGTCTTTCCAGAGGTGTCAGCTAAACAGGTAACCAAGTAAGAGAAAGGTTTTCCAAGTAGGTGGAAGAGTAGTATATATCTAGTAAAGGAACATATACCATTTTGGGAATCACATGCAGTTCACTATGGCTGGGATATAAAGTGACAAGAATTGAGATGCTAAAAATCAGCAGGAGGTGAATGATAGAAGACATTGCATATGGAAGAAGGAAGTTTAGACTTTACCCTGAAAGCAAAAGGAAGTAATAAAAGGGTTAAAGGGTTATAAGAAAAGGCCTGGCATCAGATTTCTATTTTAGAAAGACTAGTCTAGACTACAGAGGGTCAAAAAGGTCAGATAGAAGGCCACTGCAATCATTTGGGCACTAAGAGTTTAGGGCCTAATTTAAGAGAGAAGAGATAGGGAGATTTTTAGAAGGTATTATCTTTCAGAAGAACTTGGTAACCAAGTAGACTGGGAGGAAGAGAGATGAAAAACTAAGAGCAGCCTAAAATGACCTGGCAACTAACTAGGTGGGTAAGCTGGCCTGAGCAACCACGTAGATAGCAGGAAGGCAGGTAACAGATTTATAGGGGAAAACGTGCAGTTCAGTTTTGGACATGTTGAATTTTATGTACCTGTGACACATGCACAGTTGAGTATGTGGGATCTAGAGCGCCAGGAAGGAGGAGGAGTATCCAAACTGGAGATGCACACTTGGCAGTCATAAGATGATTAAGTCAGATGCAGATAAAAATACCTGGGGAGCCAATAAAATGGGAAAAGGACTATGGTTTTAGGCCTGGGGTTTTATTCCAAGATTTAACAGCCAACAGTAAAGGGCTAATAGGAGCTGATGAAAGAATCTAAGATGAAAAGGCTACAGGAGTAGGAAGAAAAGACAAAGAGGTGAGAAAATTGAAAATGCTGCAGTGAAGTCAAGAAAGACAGGCATTAGAGAGTCCACTGGGGTTGGCAACAAGGAGGTCATAGGTGACGCTGGTAAGAGCATTTTCAGTGGAATAGTCTGGAAAGAAGCCAGACCAGTCTGATAAGTGATGAAGCAGAAATGGGAGGTATAAGAGCAGTAGTTGATCAGGAAGGGAAGAGGAGTGGGAATGAAGGATCCTTCTAGTCAACTTATAGTCACACATGATTTTTTAAAGTGAAAAGCAATAATTAAATAGTTAACAGTACAATGCCATCAACTTTCTTTTAAATTTTTTATTTATTAATTTGTTTTTGTTACAGATGTTTCTCATTTTTCCCCCATTGACACCCTTCTCCCCTTCCCCCACCCCCACCCCATCCCCAGCGTTGTTGTCTATGTGCATTGGTCATGAATACATGCATGTAACTTCTGTGGTTGATCTCTTCCCCCACAAACCCCCTTCCTCTGAGACTTGTCAGTCTGTATCCCACCTCTATGTCTCTGGGTTAATTTTGTTCAGCAGTTTGTTTAGTTCATCATATTCCACAAATAAGTGAGATTATCTGATACTTGTCTTTCTCTGCTTGGCTTGTTTCGCTTAGCATAATACTCTCCAGGTCCTTCCCTGCCATCTCAAAGGATAAGAGATCTTTCTTTCTTGCAGCTGTATAGTATTCCATTGTGTACATGTACCACAGCTTTTTAATCTACTCATGTACTCATGAACAATTGGGTTGTTTCTAGATCTTAGCTATTGTAAATAGTGCTGCTACGACTTACATCATACACGAGAATAAACTCAAAATGGATAAAAGACTTAAATGTAATTCGTGAATCCATAAAAATTCTAGAAGAAAATGTAGGTAACAAAATATCAGACATCATAAGCAGCAGAATTTTCACTGATACAACACCTGAGGCAACAGAAACAAAGGAAAAAATGAACACATGGGACTAAAAACTAAACTAAAAAGCTTCTGCACAGCAAAAGAAACAAACATCAAAACAGAAAGGGATCCCAATATACGGGAGACCAAAATCACCAATGATGCATCAGAAAAGGGGTTAATTTCCAAAATATATAGAGTGCTCATACAACTCAACAAAAGGAAGACAAAGAACCCAATTTAAAAATGGGCAGAGGAACTAAATAGACACCGCTCCATACAAATGGCCAAAGACATATGAAGAAATGCTCAACAAAACTAATCACCAGAGAGATGCAAATTAAAACAACGATGAGGTATCACCTCACACCTGTCAGAATGGCCACCATCAACAAATCATCAAACAACAAGTGTTGGCGAGGGTGTGGAGAAAAGGGGACTCTAGTACACTGCTGGTGGGAATGCAGACTGGTGCAGCCACTATAGAAAATAATATGGTGTTTCCTCAAAAATTTAAGAATTGAACTTCTGTTTGACCCAGTGATCCTACTTTTAGGAATACATCCTAAGAATCCTGAAACACCAACCAGAAAGAATATATGTACCCCTATGTTCAACTTTTTTTGAATCCTCGCCGAAGGACATACTCAGAGAGAGGAAAAGGGAGAGAGGGATACATCGATCTGCTGCCTTCCATAGGCACCACAACTGGCAACCTTTTGGAGCACAGGACAACCAATTGAGCCACTGCAGCCAGGCTTTAAAAGAGTTTTAACAAAGGCTCAGATTAAAATAAATGAACAATACACCTTAAAATTATCTCACCTACAAAAAACAAAATTAAAAAGTGACAGCTGAGTATCACCTGTGTTTGATAAATATAACTTGGGAGAGAAAAGGCTATAGATCCACAGTCTATGCTGTCTATATGATGTAGTAGTAATAGCTCTTTTCTCTACTATCTCGCAAGAGCTCTTAAAGAGGCTGAGTGAAAGTTGTCCCTTAAAATTTTGCAGAAACCACAATTATGCTACTACAAACGCTAATAACAGCAGCATAAATTCTTTCCATGTTCTCAAGCCTGACTCTGTAAGAAAAAGTACTCAATGCTGAAATGTCCCTGGGTGCCCTGAGGAAAGCTCAGCACTCGGACATATTTGAGACATACAACTTGGCAGTTAAAACATCAGCAAGGAGACTAGCCTGTGTGGCTCAGTGGATTGGGCTTTGTCCCACGGGCTGAGAGGTCCCAGTTCAATTCCAGATCAGGACACGTGCCTGGGTTGTGGGCTTAATCCCCAGTGTGGAGTGTGTAGGAGACAGCTGACCAACGTTTCTCTCTCACATCGATGTTTCTAACTCTCTCTCCCTACCTCTCTCTCTAAAACATCAATAAGAACATATAAAATACATATTAAAAAAAAAAAATCAGCAAGGAGACTAATTAGCTAGGTTGAAAAAAATCAAGATCATTTTCTAACAGCATCAGACATCTGAAAAACTGGAATTTCTTTGAATAAAGTTGACAGATCAAGTTAATTTGGGTTCTGTGAAAAGTCAAATCCTAATCATGGAGTTAAAGCAATTCTCGGTAAAGAGAACCAACACAAAAACAGTGCTTTGTTTAGGGGACAAGGCAGAAAATTCTAGCCTCCTACATAGGCAGAGGCACAAAAATTATTGATATCATGAAATTTAAAACGAGCACTAACAAGCAACAAAGACTACAACCCCAAACAGATATATTTCACAAAACAGAGAAGTACCACCCTTTTTACACATTCCTGACCCTCTTATGCTAGAAACCCTCCTAGGGATAAAGAACCCATTATCACAAAAAAGCCCCACCCTTGGTTTTCTGATAGATTTCAGCCCATTCTTCTAGCTCATCACACTACAAGCCTCTGACAGTCAAAAATATGCAAGGAACATAACTGTGGCCAAAACTGATAAAATTTCCACATATTAAAAAGTATATGTGTGTATGTATATATTTATATGTGTGTGTATATATGTGTGTGTGTATAATATTTACCTATTTCTTTCTTTTTTTTTTATCAGCAAAGCCCACATCCCTCTATAGTGGTTGGTTTGGGATGAACACATGAACTCATTAAGTCCAAAGAGATGTGAGGAACTCTTTGTAAAGTTCTTTTTTTATTAATTAATTTATTTTTGTTACAGATGTTTCTTATGCTAAGCGAAATAAGCCAATCAGAGAAAGACAAATACCGCATGATCTCACTTATTTTTGGAATATAATGAACAAAAAAAAGCTGATGACCAAGATAGACTCAGAGACATAGAAAGGAGTATGGTTCAGACTGACAAACTTCAGGGGTGGGGGGCAGGGCGAAGGATGAGATAAACCAAATAACTTATTTATCTATTTCTTGAAGAGTGCTTAGATTCTATCTTAATAGCTCACTAAACTTCAAAATAAGCAAAAAAGTCAAGGCTTTTGCTCACTTCTGGTTAGTTTTACATGTGTTTATTCATCTGTTCCACAAATCGTCCAACCTTTATCCTCCTTCTCAAGTCCTCAATCTCACTGCCTATGTTTCTGAGAAGCTTGAGGTCATTTGATATAAACTATCTCAATCCCAAGCCTCTTCATCTCAATGAGCTCATTTCTCTTGAGCTCCCCTCTCAGGAAATATCAGCCTCTTTTCCAAGAGAATCCTTTTCACCTAGGACCTTGAGCCAATCCCATCTGAATTGTCACTGCATATATCTTTTGATCCTCATAATTTTATGAAATAGACACAATTATAAATCTCTCAGTCATTATTTCCTCATCCATAAAATGGGGATAAATGACTTGCCCAAAATTATTTGGTATTAAATGACAAAGACAGAATTGAAATCTGGGTTTTCCCTTTCCAAAAATGCTAGCACTAACTTTTCCAGTGGCTTAGATCTCTATTCTCTCAAAGCCCTCCCTCACAATCCACCTCCAAAACCCCTACAAATTTCAGTACTATCTCCCTATATATTTTATCTCATGAAATTTAGTAAAGTATGGTGTAGAAGTAAAAGCACAAGTCTGGAATTAGATAGATACATGAATTCTGGCTCCATCAGGTTCTAATTTGTGATCTTAGGGTAAATAACCTCTCAGTGAAGAACTTCAGTTTCATCAAATGTAGTTGATCATAATACTAACCTGTTTTGTCTTCACAGTTAAGTTTTATTGTTTTAAAATGAGGCAATGTGGCTAAGAGAATGAGGTTTTTGAGCCAGATTGACGGGGTCTCAATCCAAATTATTTGACTTCAGGCAGGTCATATATCCTTTCTGTGCCCCAATTTCCTCATCTGTAAAATGGAGAAAATAATAGTACCTACCTCACAGGACTGTTATAAGGCTTAAATGAAGTGATACTTATAGAGCACTTACATTGTACTGCTCAATAAACATTACCTATTAAGTCACTTGATTATAAATAAGTGCTTCGTGGACAGGAATGATGACTCACATTTGTATTTCCCATAGCTCATACATCAAAGGCACTTAATATTTATTAATAAATCACATGAATTGAGCATAGGACTCTGGATGTTGTAAGTTTAAAGCAAAACAAATATTTTGTCCTTGTCTTGCTTTTTACACCATTGGTAAGCACAATGCAGTGAGTGATCACTTTTCAGACTTAATTAACTATTACCCTGACAATTTTTACTACTGGTGACTTGCTTTTAAGCTTCTTAAGCAAACCAGCCCAATGAACAAAACACTTGGGTGCTTTGACACTGTAGAAACTGACCACATTAACAATTTAATAATTTTTTTTAATCTTGCTTCTCAAAAAGGTAAAAGAGAGGCTTATTTTAAAAAGCATTTCATCAAAAATATAGCAGCGGGCAGGACAAGAGTGAAGGTGAGTGTGTGGAGAATGTGAGCGAGTGTGAGAGAGAGTGTGAGTGGACATGAGTGTGGATGAGCAACCTCGAGCAGTATGGAAACATGGGGCAGAGGGTTCCTATGCTGCGGACAAGGAGCAGCCGGTTACTGTGTTAAGCAGTTCCTCAGGATGCTTCTCCCTGCATGGCCAGAAGGCCCCACCATTTTGGAAGATCCCTGGTCTTTTCTGGGAGGAGGCAGCAGAAAGGACTAGGGCCTAGTGACCTGAGAACACCAGTGCACCTTGCACCATCAGACCAGTGGACCCTGCTGTGTCAACACAGACCTGTGCACAGTAGTGGTGCTGTCAAGGTGCCTGCAGCGGAAGCCATAAGCAGCTGGGAGCCAAGCAACATTCCCCACAGCAGCAGCCTAATCAGAGTCAAGACACACCCCCAGCAACAGAGGCTCCAGAGCAGACATTCATCCCCATACAGCAGCAGCACAGATCGACAGCTGAGACCCATCCCCAAAACCATCAGCAGAGGCAGATCAGGAGCTGAGCTGCATCAGGCAGCAGCACACCAGCCAACACCAGTGGGACCCGCACGATGCAGCTACCCATGGCAACAGTGGGCCTGCAAGATCCAGCTGCCCACTGCACCAGTGGGACTTGCAGCTCCAGTGGGACCCATGTGATACAGCAGCCCATAGCACCAGCGAGGCTATGGCTCTGGGGCCCAAGGCCCCAGCAGCAGCACCTACCACAACAGACACCAGAAGTCAACCCTCCAGGACCCACAACAGGCAAGAGGCACCACCCACCAGAATAGTGGTAGGCACAGCAGCCTTATTTAATACACACTGACCTGCCTACACATCCCAATGTCCCCCACTGGATCTTTCTAAAATGGTGAGACAAATAAACAACACCCAAAGGAAAGAAAAGAAAGAATCTCCAGAAAAATAGCTATATGAAATGGAATAAAGCAATGTGTCAAATAAAGAATTCAAAGCAATGAATTTAAGGGTGCTCAAACAATTCAGTGAGAACTACAAGCAACTTTAATGCATAAAAATCAAGAGGAAATAAAGAACAACATAGCTGATATGAAAAATACCTTAGAAGGAATCAATAGCAGATTAGAAGAAGCTGAAGACTGAATCAGTGTGTTAGAAGACAAGGAAGAAGGAAAAAAACACACCCAAATAAAGCAGGAAATGGGGGAAAAGGTTAAAAAACAGGAGGAGAGTTTAAGGGAGCTTTGGGACAATACAAAACGTATCAATATTCACATCATAGAGGTACCAGAAGGAGAAAAATCAGAGAACGAATAGGGACCCTGTCTCAAGAAATAATGACAGAAAACTTCCCTAATTTAGCAAAGGAAAAAAGTCACACAAGTCCAGGAAACAAAGAGTCCCAACAAAGATGAACCCAAAAAGACCCACAGCTAGCCATAATTAAAATGGCAAACATTAAAGACAAAGAAAGAATATTAAAGGAAGGAAGAAAGCGACAGAAAGTTACCTACAAGGGAGCTCCCATTAGACTGTCAGCTGATTTCTCAATAAAAACAGTGCAGGCCAGAAGGGAGTGGCATGAAGTGCAAAAAGTAATGAAAGGCAAGGGTCTGAATCCAAGACTATTCTATCCAGCAAGGCTATCATTCAGAATTGAAGGTGAAATAAAGAGCTTCACAGACAAAAAAAAAAAAAAAAACTAAAGGAATTTACAACCATTAAACCAGCACAGCAAATGATAAAGGGACTGCTGGAAGAAGAAGAAGAAGGAGAGAGAGAGAGAGAGAGAGAGAGAGAGAGAGAGAGAGAGGAACACAAGCATAACATAAAACGGCAAATAACAACTATCTATCAATAATAACCTTAAACGTAAATGGCTTAAATGCCCCAATGAAAAGACATAGGGTAGCTGATTGGATAAGAAAATATGACCCACATATATGCTGCCTACAAGAGACCCACCTCATAACAAAAGACTCACACAAGATGAAAGTGAAGGGATAGAAAAAAATTTTCCAGGCAAATGGAAATGCAAAAAGAGCTGGTGTAGTAATATTCATATCTGATAAGATAGACTTCAAAACGAAGGCCATAACAAGAGAGAAAGACAGTCACTGCATAATATTAAAGGTAACAATCCAACAAGAAGATATAACCCTGGTAAACATATATGCACCAAATACAGGAGCACCAAAATATATTTACAAACTTCTGGAGGACTTCAAGGGAGAGATCAACAGCAATACAATCATAGTGGGTGACTTGAACACCCCACTGACACCACTGGATAGATCTTCTACACAAAAAATTAACAAGGACACAGAGTTCTTAAATGATAAACTCTATCAGCCGGACTTAATTGATATTTATAGAACATTTCACCCCACAGCTGCAGAATATACATTCTTCTCAAGTGCACACGGGACATTCTCGAAGAAAGACCACATGTTAGGACACAAAGTAAGTCTCTACAAATTCAAGAAGACTGAAATCATATTAAGTATCTTCTCAGATCACAATGCCATGAAACTGGAAATCAATTACAGCAAAAATATTCAAATACATGGAGGCTAAATACCATGTTATTAAACAAGAAATGGGTTACCAAGGAGAAGGAAGAAATTAAAAACTTCCCAGAAACCAATGAAAATGAACACACAACAACACAAAATCTATGGGATGCAGTGAAAGCAGTCCTGAGAGGGAAGTTCATAGCATTACAGGCCTATGTCAAGAAACAAGAAATATTCCTAATTGACTTTCTAACCCTACAACTTAAAGACTAGAAAGTAAACAAAAGGAAAAACCCAGAGCAAGTAGAAGGAAAGAAATAGTGAACTTCAAAGCAGAAATAAACAACATAAAAACTAAAAACTAAAAAAACTGAAAAGATCATTGAAACAAAGAGCTAGTTCTTTGAAAAGATAAACCAGATTGATAGACCCTTAGCCAGACTCACCAAGAAACAAACAGCGAAGACCCAAATAAACAAAATATGAAATAAAAGAGAAGTAACAACTGACACCACAGAAATTAAAACATACCACGAACAATTATACACCAACAAACTGGACAATGTAGGCAAAATGGACAAATTTCTGGAAACACAGTCTCCCAAAACTGAACTGGGAAGAAATAGAAAACTTGAATAGTCCAGTAACAACTAAGGAAACTGAAGATGTAATCAAGACTCTCCAGGCAAACAAAAGCCCAAGCGCAGACAGCTTCACGGAGGAGTTTTACCAAGCATTCAAAGAAGACCTAACACCCACTCTTCTCAAACTATTCCAAAAAATCCAAGAAGACCAAAGACTTCCAAACTCACTTTATGAGGCCAACATAATTCTAATTCCAAAACACTACAAAGAAAGTAAACTACAGGCCAATATCCCTGATGAACACAGATGCCAATATCCTTAACAAAATATTAGCAAATCGGATCCAGCAATACATCAAAAAAATTATTCATCATGATCAAATGGGACTCATCCCAGGGATGGCAGGATGGTACAATATGCACAAATCAATAAATATGATACACCACATAAACAAAATAAAAGATAAAAAACATATGATTATATCAATAGATGCTAAAAAAGCATTTGACAAAATCCAGCATCCATTTCTGATAAAAATCCTCGACAATGTGGAAATACAGGGATTATATTTTGACATAATAAAGGCAATACATGAAAAACCTACAGCCAACATCGTACTCAATGGGCAAAAACTACAAGCATTTCCCTTAAGAAAAAGAACCAGATGGAATATCTACTCTCGCCACTCTCATTTAATACAGTACTGGAGGTCTTAGCCACAGCTATTAGACATGAAGAAAACATAAAAAGAATCCAAATTGGAAAGGAGGAAGTGGAACCGTCATTATTTGCAGATGACATGATTCTGTACATAGAAAACCCTAAAGACTGCATCAAAAAACTACCAGATTTAATAAATAAATTTGGTAAAGTAGCAAGATACAAAATTAACATCACAAAATCGATGGTATTCTTGTACACCGACGACGAACTCACTAAAAGAGAAACTAAAAAATCAATCCTATTTACCATTGCGGTGAAAAAATTAAAATACCTAGGAATAAACTTAACTAAAGAAGTAAAGAACCTGTTCACAGAAAACTACGGGTAACTAAAAAAAGAAATAGAGGAGTATATAAAAAAAGTGGCAGTATATAACTTGTTCTTGGATTGGAAGAATTAACATCATTAAAATGTCCATACTACCCAAAGCGATCTACAGATTCAATGCAATCCCCATCAAAATACCAACGACATATTTCACAGAACTGGAACAATACTCCAAAAGTTTATATGGAACCAAAAAAGACCCTGAATAGCTAGAGCAATCTTGGAAAAGAACAAACTAGGAGGGATTGCAATACCGGATATCAGGTTATACTACAAAGTCACAGTAATCAATACAAGCCTGGTACCGGCACAAGAAGAGGCATACAGATCAATGGAACAGAACAAAGAACCAAGAAATTGATCCAACACAATATGCTCAATTAATATTTGACAAAGGTGGAAAGAGCAAACAATGGAGTTAAAACAGTCTCTTCAATAAATGGTGTTGGGAAAATTGGACAGCTACATGCAAAAAAATGAAGCTAGACCACCAACTTCATACACAAGAATAAACTAAAAATGGATAAAATACTTAAATGTGACTAATGAATCCATAAAAATCCTAGAAGAAAATGCAGGCAACAAAATTTCAGACATCACACACAGCAGAATTTTCACTGATACAATGCCTAAGGCAATAGAAACAAAGGGAAAAATGAACACATGGGACTACATCAAACTCAAAAGCTTCTGCACAGCAAACCATCAAAATGGAAAGGGAACCCACTATATGGGAGAGCATAACTGCCAGTGATACATTCGATAAGGGGCTAATTTCCATAATATACAGAGTACTCATACAACTCAACAAAAGGAAGACAGAGAACCCAATTAAAAAATGGGCCCTGGCTGGTTTGGCTCAGTGGTTAGAGCGTCGGCCTGCGGTCCGGAGAGACCCGGGTTCGGTTCCCGCTAAGGGCTCGTGCTTCGGTTGCAGTTTGTCCCCGGCCCTGGTTGGTCGTGCGGGTGGCAGCCACTCGATGTGTCCCTTCACGTCGATGTTTCTCTCTCTCTCTCCCTTCCTCTCTCTCTCCCTCCCACTCTATCTGTACAAAAAAAAAAAAAAAAAAAGGAAAATATCCTCGGGTGAGGATTAAAAAAAAAAAAAATTGGCCAAGGACCGAAATAGACACCTCTCCAAACAGGACATACAAATGGCCAAGAGACAATATGAAAAATGCTCGATGTCACTAATCATCAGAGAGATGCAAATTAAAAGGACTACGAGGTATCACCTCATACCTGCCAGAATGGCTGCCATCAACAAAACATCAAACAAGTGCTGGGGAGGGTGTGAAGAAAAGGGGACTCTAGTACTCTGCTGGTGAAAATGCAGACTGTTGCAGCCACTATGGAAAACAATATGGTGTTTCCTCAAAAAATTAAAAATTGAATTGCCATTTGATCCAGTGATCCCACTTCTAGGAATATACCCTAAGAAGCCTGAAACACCAATCAGAAAGAATATATGTACCCCCATGTTCATAGCAGCAATATTTACATGGTAAGATCTGGAAACAGCCCAAGTGTCCATGAATAGATAGATGAGTGGATAAAAAAGCTGAGGTACTTACATACAATGGAATACTATGCAGCTGTAAGACAGAAAAGTTCTCTTATCCTTTGAGATGGAGGGACCTGGAGAGTATTATGCTAAGCGAAACAAGCCAATCAGAGAAAGACAATTATCACATGAGTTCACTTATTTGCGGACTATAATGAACAAAACAAGCTGAGGAACAAAATAGACCCGGAGACATGGAAGTGGGGAACAGACTGACAAACCTCAGAAGAGGTGAGCATGGGGGGAGAGAAGAGATAAACCACAGAACTTACATTCATGTATGCGTAAATAAGGACACATAGACAATAATGTTGGGGGGTGGGGCTGGGAGGAGGGTGTCAATGGGGGGAAAAAGAGGAAGATCTATAACATAAATAAATAAACATTATAAAAAATAAAATAAATATACGTTATGGGGGGGAGCATTTCCCCAGGATTTAGGTAGCTAAACAGACATCACAGAAATAAAATCATCAGTGGGCTGAATCTTAGAGGTCTGGACATTCCCAGAGTAAGAAGCCCTTTCACCTGAAAGTCAAGTTGAAAATTAAAGGTATTAAAATCATATATTACCATAATAGCCAGAGTGGTATAAGGGTCATAAGAAAATGGCAGACAGTAATTAGGATTAGAAAATGTCAATTTCCATGGCATTGACATTCCATGGTACTTTGTCTCAATCCCATCTAGTCTCAATCTGGACTTGGGAGTTAGTCAGGAGGCTGTTGGTCCACGGCCCCCACAGCCCATACTAAGAAAGAAGGGGCAGGCTAAAGAATGCCAAGTTGTGGCGAATTAACCACTCTTCCACTTTATATTCCACAAGAGCTACTCTTGTTTTTCCTTCATAAAATCCTAACACTAAGGTGCCCCATTGTTTTTATTAACTTAGAAACATCAGGAAATGCAATTAGTAACCCCACTTTTCAACTTCAGTCCAAAAAGTAGATGAGGTTAATGATATCAACTACCAAAGAGCAAATATGCTCAGGGCAATTATAAGTCTCTATTTTATTTCTTTAAAAATACTGTTTGCCTCTTAACTTACAACACTGAGCAATTAAAAGACCTGTTCTGAGTCTAACCTGAGAAAATGCAGTTATAATAGCAATAATAATAGTATCACAGCTATTATTTATTGAGCACTTACCTAGGAGTCAGGTACTAAGCTAAAACCATTTCTTTCTCACAATAATCCTACTATCTTGGTTCCCAATTTATAGATAACAGTGTAAGAGGATAAGGGACTTGCCTAAGATCACACAGTGCTATTGGAACAGTGGGATAGGAACTCAGGTCTGACTCTAAAACAGGGGTTGGCAAATAAGGTGCCAGTCTATTTTAAGAGCTAAGAATGATTTTTACGTTCTTAAAGGTTTGTAAAAAAAAAAAAAAAAGAAGAAGAAGAAAATGCAACAGAGACCTATGTGACCCACAGTGTTGGTAATACTTACTATTTGGCCCTTTACAGAAAAAACAATTGCAGACCTCTGATCTAAAGCTTTGCACCTTTAATCACTATGTAATACTATCTCCCTCTACCAGAAAGAGGTTTCTATGATGAGTTTCTTATTTTAATACCATAATACTCACTTATCTTTTAACCAAATTTAAGATGTGATTATTTTCTTTATATGACTTGTCTAAACAAGAAGGATAAGTTCCTTGGAGTCAGGGATCTTATATTTCTTTGTATTTTCTGTGCATAAAACATAGTAGGCTGATTAGCAAATGTTTGTTGAGGATAGTAAATAAATCACACACTGTTTTTCAGAGTAATTATATAGAGATGCACATAGCTTATCTGGCCAATTTAGCTTAAGGAGTGCTACAAATAAAATGCAAAAAAAATGAAATATGAAAACCATCTGAGATGTCTAAAAATTAAGAATATTAAGAAACAGAGATATTTTGCACATAGACTTATAATTGTATTGCCTTAAAAATGGAAAATAAGCCTGAGTTCACCCATTTTCTTGATGCCCACAACTATCTTTCCTTGTACCCTTGAGATGCACATTCCAGAAGTCTGTATTTACTTGAAAGAGGTGTGTGTGGGTGGGGGTGGGGTGCATGGGGAAATGTCTTTTCGTGCCAAGGCTTCTTCTACCTATCTGTAAGTTTGAGAAACAAAGCTCAACAAGCTCATCAGTTTAAGCCTGTTCCAAATAAAGATAATCTTCACCCATAGACTGCACAGAAAGAACTGTCTTCCAGAATCTCTTCAGCCATATACACCCTCATAGGCATCTTTAGATTAAAACAGTCAGCAATATGCATCTTTTCCTCTCATGAGGCCCCAGCATAGGCCAAAATGGCTCTGAGCCCATGGTTTGATTTGCCCATCTCCTCTCATGACCAAAAAATATAAATAAATAACCTTAAAAAAGAAAGCACAACAAGACAGAAGAACTGAAGCCATTTACTCAATGATCTGTCAATAACCTATGCCACCAGCAATTCATACTGCATATCTATGGTGTTCCTAATTACTGCTTGGTAAACTGTCCTTATTGTCATATAGTACAACAGACTGCTGGAAGATTTTTAACTCTTCCTTGTCCTCTCCTCCGTACGCTTGAATTTAAAGTGTCAACCATACGTATATGCATATCAGATTTTACAAACAGTACAGTGCCTCACAACGTTATTAAAATGCCCAAGCCTTCTTAGGTTTCTTTCGAGTACCGGTTTCTACTTGGCTACAGGGGAGTAAGATCTTCATTCTCCACCACGAAAGGACAAGGCATAGCAAGAACTGGGTGATGGGTAAAGGTGGACTCTGGCACCAAAAGAACGCCAGGTTCTGAACAGTAGAGATACTGCTGCAGTTTCAATGGACCCTAACAAACTGACACCCCAGAGAAAAGGATCGCTAGGCTGTCTTCCCTTCTCCCAGTCACCAGCTCAACTGGAGACACCGCACCCACTCCCTTCCCGTCTTCAGTCCCGGGTCCCAACCTTGGAAGGCAGAGGCAGGGGGGTGCAGAAGAAAAAGGGGGTGGGGTTGGAGGGGAAAAAAGGTGTGGATAGGCAAAGAAAAGGGCGATGAGAGGCAGGCAAAATGGGGTTTAAGGCTAAGAAGGAAATTGGGTGAGGCAGAGAAACAGGGGGCATAGCAGAAAATAGGGGGGCGCGGAAGAGAAACAGCGGTGGGGGAGGGGGAGAGACGAAAAATGGAAGGAATCGGGAGAACTCAACGTAGGCCCAGCAGAGCCAAGAGAGGAGACCAAGCGGCTGGCGGGCGGAGGTCAGGGTACGCCAGGAGCGGAGGCACTTGCCATAAATCATAGCCAGGCCGGTTTCGTGCAGGAAGCGGGCCCGGCGGTGCTTGAAGAGCCAGATCGTGAGAATGGTGAGGGTAAGCAGCAAGATGAAGATAAGCAGATTGGCACTATCCTGCCGGTGGCTCTCCTCAGCTTGCTTCTCAGACACGATCTCCTCGTCCATGGCTCTCGATGCTCCGCCTTCGCCGTCCATAGCTCCGGCCCAGCCAAAGACGCCCAGTGCAAGGAGCAACCAGAGCGGCCGCGTGAGAAGGGCCTGGGGGCCGCTGCCATCAACACCGCGGCGGAGGGTCGAACGCTGCCAGCCGCGCAGAGCCATGATTGCCCCCCGCCCCCCACCCCGCTTCTCACCCGTCGCTGCCCACGGTCCGACCACTCCCCTAGGGCTCACGGGAAGGGGGCGGGGCCCCAAGGAAGCCGGCTGAGCTCGCTCCCTCGCCACCGCCCCAGCCACTCTTAAAGGGGCCACAACACTCACAGGTAACCCTGCTGGGTCCCTTCCCGCTTCTGTTCCTCTCGGCACCAGCTCCTCCCAGCACCTGACGGGAACACAAGGGCGCTGCTAGGGAATGAAAGGCCGTCGGATCTAGCCCACTGCCTTCTGGAAAACAAACCTAGGCTCAGCGTAATCAAGCAGCTGCAGATTGTGCTAGGCCAACTTTGATCCTATTATTAGAGCTCTCTGGGGGAATTTGTCTTTCATAACCCATCTCAGTATTGTCCCCCAGTGTCTCCTAACAGGGTAAGAAGTTGTCCTCTTGGGAGTGGCCTAAATCTCCATCTCTATCATTTAAATTGGATTCTTCTAGTTCTGTTCTCATTGGAAAACAAAAACAACAACAACACTGTACTAGTCCATAAAAGAATGAACTCAAAGGCAAGGATTTTTCGTGTATGTATGTTCGGTTTTCTTTACATGTAAATACCTGACATAATTTATTTCTCACATTGAGAACCTATGCAGAGAAACTCATCAATCACGCAAAGAAGATTCATTCAGTTTTTGCTCAAATTTACCCATGCTCCAAACACTCCCCTTCCTTCCCCAAGAAATTTTTAGTGGTGTGGCCTGGTCTCTCCCTCTCCTCTTGCTGCTTTTTCCTGATGTCTTCTTTCAAATTTTTATTTATTTATTTTTCTATTACAGTATAATTCAATATTATTTTGTATTACTTTCAGGTGTACAGCATAGTGGTTAGACAATCATATAATTTAAAAAGTGTCCCCCCACACACAATATTTCCAGTAGGGCACCATACATTGTTATTAAAATATTATTGACTGTACTTTACATCCCCTTGACTACTTTGTAACAACCAATATGTACTTCTCAATCCTTTCCCCTTTTTCATCCAGTTCCCCAACCCCTACCCCTTCCCTCTGGCAACCATCAGTATGTTCTGTTGAGTCTGTTACTGTTTTGTTGGTTGGTTTATATTGTTCTTTAGATTCCACATATAAATGAAATCATATGGTATTTGTCTTTCACTGTCTGGCTTATTTCACTTGGCATAATACCTTCTAGGTCCATCCATGCTATCCCAAAATGGAAATATTTCATTTATTTTTATGGCTGAGTAATATTCCACTGTATATACATACCACCACTTTTTTATCTACTCATCTATTGATGGACACTTGGTTGCTTCCATAGCTTGACTATTGTAAATAATGATGCAGTTAATTTAGGGGTGCATCTATTCCTCCAAATTAGTGTTTGGGTTTCTTAGGAAATATACCTAGAAATACAATTTAATTTTTGGAGAAACTTCTATATTGTTTTCCATAGTGGTTACACCAATCTGCATTCCCACCATCATTGCACAAGGGTTCCATTTTCTCCACATCCTTGCCAACACTTGTTTATTTATTGATGAAATCCATTTTGGCAGGTGTGAGGTGATATATCATTGTGATTTTAATTTACATTTCTCCAATGATTAGTGACGTGGAGCACCTTTTCATATCTTTTGCCATTTGCATGTCCTCTTTGGAAAAGTGTCTATTCGGGTCTTTTATGCATTTTTTTTAACTGGATTCTTTGTTTTTTGGTGTTGAGTTGTATGAGTTCTCTATAAATTTTAGATATTAACCCCTTATCTGATGTATCATTGGCAAAAATCATCTCCTATTCAATGGGTTGTCTTTTTCCTTTGTTGATGGTTTCTTTGCTGTGGAAATTTTTTTTTTTTTATTTTGATGTAGTCACATATTTTTATTTTTTCTTTTGCTTCCCTTGCCCAAGAAGATATATGAGAAAAAATATTACTAAGAAATGTCCAAAATCTTATGCCTCTGTTTTCTTCTAGGAGTTTTACGTTTAAATCTTTAACCCATTTTGAGTTTCTTCTTGTATATGATGTAAGAAGGTGGTTTAGTTTCATTGTTTTTGCATTTATCTGTCCAATTTTCCCAACACCATTTATTAAATAAACTGTGTTTACCCCATTGTATGTTCTTATCTCCTTTGTCAATTAATTGATCATACAGGCTTGAGGTTATTCTGGGCTCTTTATTCTGCCCCATTGATCTATATGTCTGTTTTTATTTGTTTTGTTTTTAATCTTTACTTTTGAGAGTATTACAGATGTTCCCCCTTTTTCCCTCCGCCCCCCCACTACCTGACTCCCACCTGGCCCCAGATTTTCACCACCCTATCATCTGTGTCCGTGGGCAATGTATATATGCATATAAGTTCTTTTGTTAATCTCTTCCCACCCTCCCACCACCCCTTCCCCCTGAGATTCATAAGTCTGTTCCATGTTTCCATGCCTCTGGTTCTATTTTATTCATCAGTTTATTGTGTTCAGTAGATTCCACATATAAGTGCGATCATGTGATATTTGTCTTTCTCTGACTGGCTTATTTAACTTAGCATAATATTCTCCAGGTCCTTCCATGCTGTCTCAAAGGGTAAGAGAGCCTTCTTTTTTACAGCTGCATACTATTCCATTGTGTAAATGTACCAAGCATTTTTATACATTGATCTGCTGATGGGCACTTGAGCTGTTTCCAGATCTTAGCTATTATAAATAACACTGCTATGAACATAGGGGTGCATATATTCTTTCTGATTGGTGTTTCAGGAGTCTAAGGATATATTCCTAGAAGTGGGATCAGTGGATTATATGCCAGTTTCATTTTAAATTTTTTGAGGAAACTCCACACTGTTTTCCATAGTGGCTGCTCCGGTCTGCATTCTTACCAGCATTGTACTAGGGTTCCTTTTTCTCCACATCCTCACCAGCACTTGTTATTTGTTTATTTATTGATGGTAACCATTCTGGTAGGTGTGAGGTGGTACCTCATTGTTGTTTTAATTTGCATCTCTCTGATTAGTGATGTTGAACATTTTTCATGTCTCTTGGCTATTTGTATGTCCTCTTTGGAGAAATATCTATTCAGGTCCTCTGCCCACTTAAATTGGATTATTTGTCTTCCTTTTATTGAGTTGTATGAGTACTTTATATATTTTGGAAATTAACCTTTTATCATATGTATCATTGGCAAATATGTTCTCCCATAGTGGGTTCCCTTTTCATTTTGATTCTGGTTTCTTTTGCTATACAAGGACATACAATGGAGTAAAGACAATCTCTTCAATAAATGGTGTTGGGAAAATTTGACAGGTGCATGAAAAAAAATGAAACTAGATCACCAACTTACACCATACACAAGAATAAACTCAAAATGGATAGAAGACTTAAATGTAAGTCGTGAAACCATAAAAGTCCTAGAAGAAAACATAGGCAGCAAAATATCAGACATCTCATGTAGCAGAATTTTCAGTGATACATCACTTAGGGCAAGAGAAACAAAGGAAAATATAAACAAATGGAACTACATCAAACTATATGTCTGTTTTTATGCCAGCACCCTGCTGTTTTGATTACTATAGCCTTGTTTGATATCAGGTAAGGTGACACCTCCAACTTTGTTCTTCTTTTTTAGACTGTGGTGGCTATTAGGGATATTTTGTGGTTCCATATAAATTTTTGGATTATTTTGGTCTAGTTCTGTGAAATAAGTCATTGCTATTTTTATAGGAACTGTGTTGAATCTATAGATTGCTGTAGGTAGTGTGAATATTTTAACAATGTTAAGTCTTCTTATCCATGAGCATGGTGTGTGCTTCCATTTATTTGTATCTTCTTCAATTTTTTTCTTCAGTGTCTTACAATTTTCCAAATGCAAGTTTTACCTCCTTGGTTAAACTTGCTCCTAGGTATTTTGTTTTATCTTTGCTGCAATTGTAAATGGGGTTATTGTCTCAGTTTCCCTTTCTGATAGTTCATTATTGATGTATAAAAATGCGACCAACTTCTGGATGTTTATTTTGTATCCTGCCACTTTACTGAATTTGTTTATCAGTTCCAGTAGGTTTTTGGTGGAATCTTTAGGGTTCTCTATGTACAGTGTCATGCCATCTGCAAATAATGACAGTTTTACTTCTTCCTTTCCCATGTGGATGCCTTTTATTTCTTTTTCTTGTCTGATTGCTGTGGCTAGGACTTCCAGTAATATGTTGAATAAGAGTGGGGAAAGTGAACATCCCTGCCTTGTTCCTAATCTTAAGAGAAATGCCACCCTTCTCGAGTATGATGTTTTCTGTGCGTTTGTCATGTATGGCCTTTATTATGTTGAAATATGCTCCCTCTATTGCCACTTTGCTGAGCACTTTCATCATAAATGAGTTTCCTGATGCCTTAAAGCTAACTTTTCCAGCTCAGAGCTGTTGACCCTGAGGAAGAACATACCTACCAAGGACTCCTGGTGGCTAACTGCTCTCAAATTTAAAAACAGAACTTAGCAGCTGTTTCTAAACATGGGTCTCTCACAAAAGTCATCTGCCATTTGCACTGAACTGCCTACCGACACTGTGTTTTTTCAGACTGAGCCAACCCTTATAAATGAGTTCCTGGGATCATATTTCAACCATAGGACTGAACTTTTCCCTGGCCAATCAGAGCTGTGTAGCTGTATGCTCATTAGCACCTTTACCAACTAATCAGAGAGGCTCCACTCTGACTAATCAGGATAATATTTTTTGGAACAACCAAACTGTAAGGATCTGGAGTCCTCATTTGCCTGAGGATGGACCAGATCTATAATGGTCACCCTAGAAGACTAGGAAAGGAGTATACCTGATTCTTCAGGCCTGAACACCCAGTTCAAGGCTGTTTAGCCTCATTACAAAACCATTTTTCATTCTCGTAGTGTTTGGAACTTGAATTGGTGCCAATGACAACTGGTTTACCAAAGTCACCTTTGACACCATCTTTCATCTCTCTTCCTCAAAGAATATTTTCTCTGCTCTTAGCCTCTCAACATCACACACCAGAATTTTCAAAAAGTTGTTATCTCTTTGAGAACAGTAGATTCTTATTTTCCCCATACTTCTCATATCACTCTTCCTGTTCACTCCCACACATTGCAAGTCTTTAAGTCTCAGACTCTACCTCTGTTTGTATGATCCCAGCAACTTAGTATGTCCTCCCCAGCAACCTCTTTACATCAGAGAGCCAGGAGAAATCTTGAGATGGCAATAACTCTACCAAGCATGCCAACTTCCATGAGCCTTCAGTTCCTCTTGAAATATACTTCTCTCTCAACCCAACACTGCTTTATTCTTCTGACTCTCACATCCCAGTTTCTTCTCTCACTACTGCTCTCCCTGCCAATCCTTGTCATGTACTCTCCGGAATGCCCTCCATTATAAACAAACTACCCAACATTCTCAGTTGCTTCATGGATGCTCCCTCTGTCTCCTTCTTTTACCAGTACCTGAATTTTTCCCAGGACATCACATATTCTGAAGCTGTTTCAAGTGGAGGCTGCTGATTTCCTCACCACCCCACTGTCCCACACACACATACAGTAATACACAGAACTCACACACTGTATCATGTGGCCTGAAGTAGGAATTGGCACTCTACTCACTCCTCATTTTTCTCCTGAGCTCATTACATCTCCAGTGAAGCTTGAACAACCTCTCCTGTTCTTCTTGCCATCATCTAATGATTTTCTGTTCACTCCCACACATTCATGGAGGACTTGGGCATCTGGTTCACCGCTTCTTCTTTTTCTCCAGCTCCCCCCACTGCAGCCCTGCCATCATCCTGGATGACTTCCATTTTCATACAGACAAGTCACCTGGAATGCAAACCTTGCCTCCTTTGTTTGGGTGGGGGCAGTAATCCTCACTCAAGGATACTTTTAAATTGATTTTTAGATAGAGTGGAAGGGAGGGAGGAAGAGAGAGAGAGAGAGAGAGAGAGAGAGAGAGAGAGAGAGAGAGAGAGAAACATTGATGTGAGACCCTGACTGAAGCCAGGGATTGAACCTGCAACCCAGGTATGTGCCCTTGACGGGGAATTGATCCCATGACCCTTTGGTCCACAGGCCAATGCCCTAACCACTGAGCCAAACTGGTCAGGGCTTTTTAACTGAGCAAAGCAAAATCCTCAAGAGAAATGTTGTCACCTTCCTTACCCTGCAACCTACTTAAATATACCACCAGTGCCTATCCTTTCATCCTCTCCTCCAGCCTCAGTGTAAGGAGGTGTTTCCTACTCCCTTCTGAAACTTAAGCCTCAGTCTGTACTCTGCTTTTCATCACCTCCTTCCTACCTCTTTCAGAATCTACTCCAACAACCCTCTCCCAAGAAGGGAGAGTAGAAAGAGAAGGGAAGTAGTATAGGAAATGCCTAAATTAAAGAAATAGAACAAAGATTAGGTCACAACTATCAGAACCCAGCGTAATTATGCTGGAGTTTTCAGTTTATTTCCTAAACACTCTAGCCCAATGTGCTAAAAACAAAGCAAAACAAAAGCAAGTGAGATGTTCTGTTTCATTTTTGGTATCAAGTTTTTTAAAAATGAATAATATTAACCTCAGACAAGTAACCTAGGATACTTTGTGTAGATGTGGTAATGTAACCCCAGGAGAGATATTAGGAAATCTGGAAGTGGTCCAGAGGAGAGCAATTAAAATAAAGTGAAGAAGCAATGGATGTTTTAAGAAAGACTAAAGGGATAAAGAAAAACAGCTAGAAAAGTCAACAGCAGCAACAACAGCAATTATAATTATGGTTAACATTTACTGAGTGCTCACTATGTGTGAGATTATTCTAAATAGTTTATATGTGTCATCTCAACCCTGACAATGATTTTATCAGGTAACGGCTATTATTATCCCCACTTTACAGATGGGGAAACTGAGGCACAGCGAAGTTAAGTAACTTGTCCAATTCCTCAGATGTCATAAAGGAGAAACCAGGATTCAAGCCCAATCTGATTCTAGAGCATATGCTTTTAATCATAGTAGTATAGACCTTCCAGCAAACAAATCTTAAAGATACAAATCAATTAACCACAGTTTGGTTTACTAAGGTTCAAAACTCAAAATACCAAAGCATCACTTAATACTTTAAGAGGAACAGATTGTTTCATCATTTGAATTTCTTACACTGCGCACACATCACTTTTGTAAAGAAAAATATTAACTAAATGCAATTTCAATATAAATATTGAAAATTCTACTTTGCCCAGAAAGTAGTAAAATTCTAGAATTTGTTATCCAGGGAGGTTGTAATAAATATAAATAGCTTGGAAAAAAAAGTTTAGTATCCATGATAGATATGAATCTTTTATAGATACCTATCATAGTCAGGAATGTATTCCTAGGGAAAGTGGAATTTTTAACCACTTACAAAAGGACAGAGCGTGCTAGATGAGGGAGAATATATGTGGGAAATGGAGACATGGATGAGTGGTGTATGAAGTTACTCATCTGGTTGGGTGGCATGTAAAAAAGTTAATTAACTTGACAATTCTAGAATTGCAGTGGTTTTTCTATTCAATGGACTATCATAGGGAAATGAGATGACTCTTCATAAATAACATCTGGGTAGGAAATGCTTTAAAGATCATTATCCCTACCTTTAATAACATCCACATCATTTATCCACTGTGCATATGAAAAATGACTGCTTCTTTGGGAAACCTAAAGGCACTTCTGGAGTCACCTAGAAATTCAAATACTCTTTTTCATGAGGTTTGATTTTGTTCTAAGGGCCCATGTAAACTGTGCTGCCACCAGATGTACCTTGTGCCTTTGGGATTAACTTCAACCAATGTATGAGTAGACCAAGGTATTTATTAGAATGATACGGTCTGTGGTAACTGTGACAATGAATACCTTGGCTTTTCTTAAGGTTAGAATCCACAGATAAGCCAATTAAAACTCACTCCATGAATATGAGTTAACCACTTATTTCTAGAAAATGTAAAACTAGCCTAGTTTCTTTTGCCCTCAATACATGGGTAAGGGATTCAAAGGAAGAGAGTGAGGAATGCATCTTAAGAGGGTAATGGAGAAAACAAAATTTAATACCTGGACACAAGTTGCTTCCCTGAAGACTAGGATAATATATTAGTAGCTTATACAAACATCAGATTCCTTTCAGGCTCTTTATTTTTTAAAAAAATCTCATCCTTTTAAAAGAAAGAAACAAGATCTCAACTCCTTTAAGAAACCTTCTACCCTGGCCGATTTGGCTCAGCAGTTAGAGTATCGACCTGCGGTACAGAGAGACCCAGGTTTGGTTTCCACTAAGGGCATGTACCTCGGTTGCAGTTTGTCCCCGGCCCTGGTTGGGTCGTGCGGGTGGCAACCACTCGATGTGCCCCTTTCAAGTCGATGTTTCTCTCTCTCTCTCTCTCTCTCTCTCTCTCTCTCTCTCTCTCTCTCTCCCTCCCACTCTATCTGAACAAAAAATGAAAAAAATGTCCTTGCGTGAGGATAAAAAAAGAAAAGAAATCTAATAATGTTCTGCTTCAGATAAATTAATATTAGAAAAGGCAATTTAATAGGGTACTTGAGAAAGCTAATTTCAATTTGACCATTATCAAAGCCAAAACAAAACTTTGAGGGTTTTTTTTTCTTTTTTTTTTTTTTTTTGTCAACTATCTTGCAACCTCCCAGGGGTGATGAAGGAAATACTTGCCTGTCCTGTACAGAGAAATTATTTCCTGGTTCTCCCTGATTGTGAGGTTTATAAATAGAACTGCATTTGTAAGGAATACATTATACTGTACTTGACATTGATCAAGTACTGTGTCAAATCTTGACTTAGAGGTGAAGAAATTGGAGAGTTCCCAGAGAAAAATAATGACCATAATTAAAGGCTTGGAAAATGAGATCTAGGACAAAAAATACATAGGTAACAATGAGGAAACCTGATAATTCTTGGAGATATTCATTTATTTTCTAGGTTTTTGTTTGTTTTTTTTCATCTTTGAGGAAGATCAAGTATATCAGAAAATGTTAATCAACAATCAAAGGGTTATCAAAATTTAAGAGTGTGTACAAGTCCACAGAGATTTTGAACCCAATTCAAAGTAATGGAAGGACTCTCTACAAAGATCTTTTCAAATAAGGTTGTATCCCTCCCTCATTCTTTCTTATAATTTATTAATTCATTTAGCAAACATTTATTTGAATGCCTACCACGTGACAGATAATGTTCTAGACAAAGACAAAAAACTGTCCTCTTGAAACTTACATTCCAGTAGGGCAAGAGGGATAGTAAACAATAGCAACACAACAAATATAATAAATGGGTAAATCATAAAATATGTTAGGTGATAAAAAATTGAGCAGGCTATAGGGATCCGGAATAGGAAGATTGCAAATTTAAAAGAGGTGGTCAGGATAGATATCTTCAAGCTACACTAATGCAGCTAAAAGGTAGAATTCTGACTGGGTTGAGGAGAAAGAATGGTGACAATACTATGCATTTACCTTGTGATACGCAGTTTGCAACCATGTGCCAGTCAGAGGTACTGGAGGAGTTGGTGCAGAGTTTGGGGGGGGGGGCGATGAATTCGGTTTTGGCCATATTAAGTTCAAAGTGCCAGAGGATAGAAATAAGTGACCAACAAGGTAGTCAGAAATGCAGGCCTGGAGCTGGGGAGATACATTTGAGATAGAGACGTCAATTTGGAATCAGTGTAATATCTCCTATGGCTAAAGCGGTGGGAATGAATAGGTGAGCTCGCCAAAGAAGAGCACAGTGAAGAGATCAATGGGAGAAACTCACTATTGAATGTCTACATTTTAGGGAATAAAGACAAAGAAAAATCGTGAAAGAAGAGTGCATTTTATTTTTATTAGAGACAGAGACAAGATGGGCCTGCCTTGTTAGCATCCTTATACCTCACCCCCCTTTCATTTCTCCTTAATGTAAACTCGTTCTCTTCAAGACAAAACACTCCTGCTGTGCTACACCCCTTTGGGTGGGAATACTTTTTAAGGACCTTTTGAAGGTAAACAGAAGGGAACTAACTTTGCTGAACATCTTTCTGAGTGTGCCACGTGTTATGGGCTCCAAATATCCTGGCTGCACCCCACCTTCCTCCTCCCTTTCCCACTCTTGCCTCCTCCCATAGTGCTAGTCCCCAGTGGGCTGATGCGTAGGAAAAACCAGCACAAAACAAAGGGCACAGCTTGAGGGAAAAGCAACAAACAAACAAACCGAAAAATGCCCTGCCTGTGACAGAAACCCAGCACCAAAGGCCTTTCACCAAATCCTCTAGGACCCCAACCCCTCTGCCCCACCCTGGCCTCTCCACAAACCCCGCCCCTTGCCCCAGCGCTCATTTGCTGGAGTCCTTCCTCTCCGCTTCCCCATTGGCCCCCTTTTGCCTCTTCTTTTACTCCCCCCTCCTCACATCAGCTCCACCTCTCTCAGAGAGGCAGGACAGTGCTGGCTGTCTTGCAGGCACTCGCGGACCTTTTCCCGCTTGCTTTCCCTTCCTTCCCAGCATTCCTGTTTCCGCTTTCTGAAGCTCTTTGGTTTTCCCACCTCTGTGTGGCACTTTGCGCCCAGTGTTTCAGTGACGTCATCTTTCTGCGCTGCCTGAACACCCGCTGTTGGAAGAGGGAACTGCTTCCTTGCCCTTCGCTGCTTTCTTTGGGCTGCTGCTCATCCGGAATGGCACTGTCACTGTGGAAGGGGCTGGTGGGCATTGGCCTCTTTGCCCTAGCACACGCGGCCTTTTCTGCTGCTCAGCGTAAGTGCCTGGGGCACGCAGACCGCTCTGGTGCGGGACTTCAGGGGCGGTGTGTGGGCGCACCACAGAAGGAGTGTCAGACGAAGTGTCCCAGGAATGGTCTTTAGAGACCTTGGAGTTTGGGGTAACTACGAGAAATGGTGCGGCGCTCCCCAGTGGAAGATTGAAGCAGCATTAGAAGGAGGTGTCTGGGAGAAGGCTCAGAGCAGGACGGGCAAACTGCATGGTGGGCAAAGAGGGAGTCTTATCAGGGAGTCCAGGACAAGTGATGTCAGATCCAGCGCGGGCCTGATCAGGCAAAGTGTCAGATTGAGGACCTTGGATGCTCATGTTCCCATGGCAACTAGGTAGACAGCATCTTGGACACTTCTGGGCTGTTCAGGCAATTACTGAGAAGTTAAGTGACCATTTGCTTCAGCTAGGGACCACAGTACAGGGAAAAGAGCACTGGACCAGGAGTCTGGAGGACAGGTTCTTAAAAACTTGCTTTGCCCTAAATCCGTGGCCTTGGGTCAGCCATGTCACAGAGAGTGATATAGAAAATTTAAATGGAAAAAAGTAGTAGTACTTTATCATACAGATAAAATTGTATTAAGAAGAAACTTAGAGTCCAGCAGAGGATGCACTGCAATCTTGAGACAGCTGATCTGTTTTGGCACCTTCTCTTCTAGACCAAGGGTCAGCAAACCCTGGCATATGGGCCAAATGCAGCCTCCCTCCTGTTTTCATAGTGGGCTAAGAATGTTTTTGCATTTTTAATTTATTGGAGGGGAAAGCAAAAGAATATAATTTTATAATCCATGACAGTTATATAAAATTGAAGTTCCAATGTCCATCAATAAAGTTTTGTTGGCACACAGCCACGCTCGTTCATTTAGGTATTGTCTGGCTGCTTTCTAAGGGCAGAGTTAAATTTGTGATAGAAACAGAATGGCTTGCAAAGTCTAAAATATTTATTATCTGGCCCTTTACAGCTAGAGTTGGCTGACCTCTGTCCTAGCCTATAGAACCCACAAGGGCAGGGACAATACATGTTTTGTGTTCATTGCTGTAATCTCAGTGCCTAGCACAATTTTCTTCACAGTAGGTACTCAATACACCTGTTGAGTGAAGGAACTGAATTCACACTTGAACTTTATTCCTTTATTTGCAGAATTGCTTTCTTTCTTTAGGAATAAAGTAGAAAATACAATGTGAATTCATTCAAAGCTCCATTTTTCCAAGTTAAAGCTTTTTGTTCTGTTTATTATATATAAATTAAATGATCCAATTATTTTAACTACTGATTACATACATGTATTGTGACATAGTCTGAAGGAAATGCAACTTATTTTTTAAATAAATTCTTATTTAGAAGTTTTAGATTTACAGAGAAATTGCAAAGATACTACAGAGAGTGACTGTATACCCCTCACACAGTTTCCACCATTGGTAACATCTTACATTACCATGGTGTATTGTCACAACTAAGAAACTGATGTTGATATATTACCATTAACTGAAGTCTAGCTTTTATTTGGAGTTCACCACTTTTTCCAGTAATGCCCTCTTTTGGTTCTAGGAATCAATCCAGAGTATCATGTTACATTTAGTTGTCATGTTTTCCTAGTCTCCTTTGTTATGTGCTCCAAGCTTTAATGATAATAATAATAATCATAATAGCTGACATTATTAAGTGCTTACCATGTGCAAGGAAATGAATAAGCACCTCACTTGTATTAAATCATTTAGTCCTACCAAAAGCCCTGTGAGGGAACTATTATTGTCATTATCATCTTTGAAAGATGAAGAAATTGAGACACAGCTAGGAAACTTGCATAAAAGTACAGAGATGAGAAATGGTGGGTCCAGGATTTAAAGACAAGGAGTTTGAGTCTAGAGCAGTGGTTCTCAACCTTCCTAATGCCTAGACTCTTTAATACAGTTCCTCGTATTGTGGTGACCCCCAACCATAAAATTAATCTCGTTGCTATTTCATAACTGTAATTTTGCAACTGTTGTGAATCGCCATCGGAAATATGTTTTTCGATGGTCTTAGGCGACCCCTGTGAAAGGGTCCTTCAACCCCTAAAGGGGTCGCGACCCACAGGTTGAGAACCGCTGGTCTACAGCCTATGTGCTACACTTCTTTTTTGAAATCCAGTCTTGGGGAATTGGTTGAAATTGCACTATGCTTAGGTGCTAGAGGTACAGTGAGTGATGCCCTGAGGGAGTTCAATGGCAAGTGGAGAAACAAATGGATCAAGAAATAATCACAATTGCCTGGCTGGTGTGGCTCAATGGATTGAGCATGCACCAAGTGATCACTGGTTCCTGGTCAGGGTACATGCCCAGGTTTCGGACTCAATCCCTAATAGGGAGCATGCAGGAGGCGACTGATCTATGTGTCTCTCTCATCAATGTTTTTTCTTTCACTCCCCCTTCCTCTCTATCTGAAAATCAATAAAACACTTTTTTTTTTAAACCAGAGTCTCTCTTAGGAGAATCTTTTTTTTTTTTTTTTTTAATATGGCAACTTATTTATTTTTCTTTATTGATTTGAGAGAGAGAGGAAGGGAGAGGGAGAGAGATAGAAAGATTGATGAGAGAGAACATCTGTTGGCCTCCTTATGCATGGCCCCCCCGGGGATTGGACCTGGGCATGTGCCCTGACCGTAAATCAAACCAGCGACCTCTTGGTGCATAGGTTGAAGCTCAACCACTGAGCCACACCAGCTGGGCAGTAAAACATTTTTTAAAAAGAGAAACAATCACAATAAAGTGATAAATGCCATGCTAAAAGTATGTAAAGATGCAGGAGATGGGAGCAGTTCTAGAGCCATGTTTCTCAAGTGTGGTCAATAGGCCAGCATGATTGTAATCACTTGAGAGCTTGTTAGAAATGCCCACTCCAGAGCTGTTGAATCCAAATCTGCATTTCAGTAAGATCCCCAGGTGATTTGTGTGCACATTCCTTTGAGAAGCAGTGCCCTAGGCAGGGGTAGGATTCTATGGAGTACTGCAGCATTTTCTACCACAGGCTTCGGCTGTAAAATTTTAAGGCCCTAGAGCAAGATCATTGAAGTCAAATCCTTTAGTTTTACAGATAAGGAAATGCCTAGTTTAAGGTAGTATTTTAGAGAGTCAGTTAGACTTCAGGCAAAGAAGAAAGCTAGCCGGAACAGTTGGTAGGAAGTTAGGCAAAACCTATTTTTAGTATTGGTTTGATTTTTCTTTTACATTCGTTCTTATGATAAACTCTGTAATAAAAAACTCTGGAAATGTCTCTAAACAAATTCTCTTTTAAGAGTCAATACACATTTACTCACAACAATTTGGCTTCTTTAGTTCACATACATTATTAAATAGGAATTGTGCAAGGTTCATCTAGAATTTGAATTTTGTGTTTTTATGTTTGCAAGTGAAATGAAAATGCCTTGTGACATTTGTCACTGCCGTGGGACCTCTTTCTAATGCTCATATTGGAAAGAGACTAATATTTACCTTTGAGGCTAATTGTGCCATGTCAGATTGTGGCAGCAGATAGCATACTATAGTGCCATGGCATGCTCATCTTTGCCATAATGAACTTTGTTATGTCAGAGAGCCTATCATATATGTCATTTAATCCTCACAATATTCCTATTTTACTGTTGCAGAAACTTAGGCAGTGAAAAGATAGGTAATGTATTCCTTTGAGTCTAAGGCACATTCGCCCTCTCACATCTCCATTTTAACATTCTGAAATTGGGGTAAATGTTACATGACAGTGTCTTACATTAAATGGGATAACTTTGCTTACAGTAAGTTGAAGAGCTGGTTTTATGATCCAAGCTTATCAGCTTCCAAATCCTGTTTTTTTCCTTCATATCTTGCTGCTTCCCAAGGCTAAGGCAGCAGCAAAATTATAATTTAATCACAGAGGCAGAAATTGATATCCTGGAATTTTTCCTGTTCCACTGCTGCTCCAGCATATTCTGTCAGGAAAAACATTTCCATACCAAACATTTCGATGTGATGGTGGTGCTATTTCAGAGTGAAGATTTTCTGTAGGCTTATTAATTTTAAAATGAATGTGATTTATTTGACCAGTTAGTGAAAGTAATGGTTCGTTTCAGAGGATTCTAGTTTTCCTGTAGTAATGAAAGAAAAATTATGTGTAGGTGTTTCTTCCTTATACTCGCTCACCTTTTACTCTTTTTTGTTGTTGTTAATCCTCACCCAGGGATATTTTTCCATTGATTTTTAGAGAGAGTGGAAGGGAGAGAGAAAGTGTGAGAGAGACACGTTGATTGGTTGCCTCCCACACATGCCCTGATCAGGGGTGGGCATCTAACCTGAAACCCAGGCACGTGACCTTGACTGGTAATTGAACCTACAAACCTTCGATGTGAGAGCCAACACTGTAACCACTGAGTCACACTGGCCAGGGCTCACCTTTCACTCTTAGCTCATGTTATAAGGTAACAAAGCAGGTCATGATAAAAGTAAAATAGTTCAAGATCAGAAGACAGAGCTTTTTGAGGAGTCCAGGATTAGCATTACTTTGTATATTACATAAATCAGCTGCTTCTTTAATATATTGATTTGCTTGCATTTTAAGGAAGAAAAATTAGCTATAATTTCCTTAATGGTATGCTTCTGGTTTATAGATCGTTCTTATATGCGATTAACAGAAAAGGAAGATGAATCACTACCAATAGATGTAAGTTGGTCATTTATATTCTATTAAAATATATTTTAAAAATTAATCATATACTTTATAATGATATTTTTATTGGTTTTTATTCTCTTAAAGATTTTCAGACATGAAATTACATCTGTTCTCTACTTAATTTTTGTCACTCATTGTAAAATCTAAAGATTTGGAAAGAAGAGATTTCTATTTGGTTTCTAGAACTATAGTTTAAAAAGTCTTTTAAGAAGTTGCTCTTCCATAGTCTGAGATGCACTTAAAAAGTTGATTGTTTTACTTCATCTTTTTTTATGCTTACCTGGTGATATGTTTTTAATGATTTTAGAGAGAGAGGAAGAGGGGGAGAGAAACATTGATGTGAGAAAAAAACATCAATCACTTGCCTTCCTTATATGCCCCAACCAGGGATCAAACCCTCAAGCTAGGTACATGCCCTGACTGGGAATAGAACCCACAACCTTTGGTGTATGGGATGACTCTCCAACCGAGCCACCTAGCCAGCGTTTTGTCTTCATCTTTTTTGAAAAATTTCTTTTTATATAAAATTTAAGAACAAGCCCTGGCCGGTTTGGTTCAGCTGTTAGAGAGTTGGCCCACGGACCAATGAGTTGCAGATTTAATTCCAGTCAAGGGCACATACCTCGGTTGCAATTCATCCTTGGCCCTGATTGGGGTCATGCAGGAGGCAGCCACTCGATGTGTCCCTTTCACATCAATGTTTCTCTCTCTCTCTCTCTCTCTCTCTCTCTCTCTCCCCCCCTCCCTCCCTCCCTCCCTCCCTCCCACTCTATCTGAACAAAAACAGAAAAATGTCCTCGGGTGAGGATGAAAAAAAAGTTTAAGAACAAGCAAAACCAACAAAACATAGTTTAGGAACTTATACATAGGAGGTAAAATTAAAGAAAAACAAGAACGTGTTCTTGACTTTTTTGAGCTAAAATGATATGTAGGCTTCGCACACAATTTTGATCTTTATTAAATTTTTTAAAAATATCTTTTCTTTTTGTTAATCCTCATCTAAGGATATTTTCCCTTTGAGTTTTTTAGATAGAGTGGAAGGTAGGGAGGGGGAGAGAGAGAGAAACATTGATGTGAGAGAGACACATTGATTGGTTGCATGACCCTGACTGGGAACAGGGATCAAACCTGCAACCCAGGTATGTGCCATTGACTTGGGAATTGAACCTGTGACACTTTGGTCCATGGGGACCGATGGGAACCAACACTCTAACTGCTGAGCCAAACTGGCCAGGGCTATTCATTGGATTTTAAATTACAAAGTAATAGGTTCTTAGTAACGGAATCAAGCAATAAATATAAAAAGTAAAACAGACCCCATACAAAAAAACTGACTCCGTACAAAATAAAACTGACTCCATTACTCAGCAATTCTACTTCTATTCTGAACAGTATTCTCCCTATGCATAGACAATATTATGTTTATTTATGTCTGTATAGTTTTAGCTAATCAAAACAGAGGTTTTCTTTTTTACAGTTATTATACATGTGTATAAATATATGTATAGTTTTATAATTAGATTTTTTATTACTTAATTTATCTTGACATATTTTCATGACTACTTATAGATTTACCACATTCTTGTTAATGGTGCCTCTGACTGCACTATATGAAAAAGGTTGTGGTACACTGGTGGTGGGAATGTCAACTGCTACAACATATGACATTAGGTTTTAATTGAGAAACAATAATAGCTTGTGGCTAATTTTGACATTAGTTTTCTATGATTAAGGAAATGGTAGATGTGGTTATTAATTCTTTCTCATGTCACTTTTGCTTTGTGATAGATGTACACACATTCATTTATATCTATTTAAAAATAGATAAAATCACAATCAAGAAAATAAAATATGCCTGTAATCTCATGTCAGTTAATGTCAAGCATGCAAGTTTTTGCTTGCACAACGTTTTTGGAAAGCAGTTTAATATTACTTAATAAAGTTGAATGTGTGTACACTCTACACCAGTGATTCTACTTACATGCACCAGGAGATATACACAAGGACATCCATTTTGACATAGTAAAAGTAACACACAGGAAACATCCCATATAACCATCAAAAGTGGAATGGATAAATTGTGGTATTTTCATGTAGTGGAATAAAAGACAATGAAAATTAATGGATTATAGCTATATACTACAACAGGGATGAATCTCACCAAAAGTTTTTCAAAATATGAAAAAGTAGGCAATATATGTTTTAAAGGTACACACATAGCTGGTAAAATTATAAAGAAAGGGAAAGAACTGGTTAATACACAATTTGGGACAGTAAACCTTGAGAGGGAAGGTGAAGAATATCATTGCAGAGGGACTCATGAGACTTGAAAGTTACTGGTAATGTTCTGTTTCTTAAGCTGGGTGGTGGGTAAGAGGTGTTCTTTTTATACTCTGATATTTAACAATAATACATTTAAAAACTCTTAGTTGCTCTTGGACGCAAATAGTAGTTGATAACTGAGTTTTGAATAGCTCAGTACCTGTGTTTGCTATTTGAGCAAAACCCACAAATAATTTTGTAGCCAATCCAGAGAATTGATAGAAGATTTTATGGTGTTTAAATCCAAATCCTTTAAACTGAGAATTGACTCCTTGATAGGATCTGGGAGAAATACCTGTTAAAGGATAAAAAGAAATGGAGAGAAAATTGTAAAATTTTATAATATTTGTATTTATTTAGTAATCTTTAATTTTTATACTCACAGATAGTTCTTCAGACACTTCTGGCCTTTGCAGTTACCTGTTATGGTATAGTTCATATTGCAGGGGAGTTTAAAGACATGGATGCCACTTCAGAACTAAAAAATAAGTAAGTTTTCCCCTTTTCATAGACATTTAATTTCTTAGGGGTTTTTGCTTCATTTACATAAATGTGTGTGTTCTGGTAGTTAAAAGTCGGTTTTTACAATTTGATTATACAATCTGTCTGAATAATGAAGTAAAAATATTGAGGTAGTGTTTGATATGATAGAAAAAATGGAAGTTGAATGACATATTATTGACATTAGAATAAGATGTTATGGTTGCTTAAAATTACTTATTGGTTGGTTGGATGGACAGGTAGATGGAAATAGATATATAGGAAGATATTCCCTTAGAAATTTTTTTTTCTTCTGTCCCTCCCTCTCCTTCCTTCCTTTTTCCATCCCTTTTTCCTCTCTCCCAGCTTAGTCTTTGGAAGAGTAAGGCATTTTCTGTTTCCTCTATCACTTGAACCTAGTCTGTGACATAAACTCTGTTCTCAGGCACTTTTCCATCCCTGGAATAAAGTGTATTTGTTATTCTGCTTTTTTTTTCTCCTGTAAGTCTTCTAAGGTATTTTCATGAGCTTTTCTTTTCATTTTTTTAAAAGATTTTAATTAATTTTTAGAGAGAGAGGAAGGGAGTGGAAGAGAGAGAAACATTGATGTGAAAGTGAAACACCAGTTGGCTGCTCTTGCATTCCCCCCACCAGGGATTGAGACCGTAATCTGGGCGTGTGCCCTGGGAATCGAACCAATAACATTTCCGTGTATGGGATAACACCCAACCAAATGAGCCACACTGGCTGGGCCGATATTTCTTACTTTTATAAAATATCCTTTAGCTTTGTTTAATTATATCTCTGGACTTTACCCACTTTTTTGATTCTGGAAAATGTAATCCTTGACAATATTTTCTTAGGAAGATTCACAATAAACATGTATGTGCTAGAAGAAACTCGCCCTCTTTTTACTTTACATTTTAAATAGTTGCATCTCACACTTTCTGTTTTATGTGGGGATATGCTTGGATTTTTAGGTGGGTTGACTTTGAAATTTGAGTTTTTATCAAAGGAAGAATTTTTTTCCAGGAAAATCATGTTTAGAAACAAACCAACACTAAAAGCCATACACGTAAGGTGTTTGTGAACTTGTTTTTAGACCATATATCTCTCACTGGAGAAGAAAGGATACTCCCATTATCATCACCCACTACTGTTCTTACAAAGTCTACTAAGAATCACAGGCAAAGGTCCATGAAAGAAAGAAGTGAAACAGAATGGCATTAAGTAGGTGATAATAAAATATGAATTTATGAAGTGGTAGAAAATATGAGTTTGGACAATGGCAGGTACAGAAAGACCAAAGTAATTTAAGGACTTTTTTTGTTATACTTGAAAGATTCTTAGAAAACAAATCTTTCAAATGATCATATGACTTGAATAGTGAGGGCCAAATGAGAATAATCAAAGCTACAATCTCTGTACTGGTTTTTAAAAAAGACTATTTGGCATGGGCTTATGTTGTATCTACAGAGGTGATTAAAGTTGAGCAATTGTATTATTTTTTTATTTTTATTTTTTTTTAATCCTCACCCGAGGATATTTTTCCATTTTTTGTACAGATAGAGTGGGAAGGAGAGAGAGGAAGGGAGAGAGAGAGAGAAACATCAACGTGAAGGGACACATCGAGTGGCTGCCACCCGCACGACCAACCAGGGCCAGGGACAAACTGCAACCGAAGTACGTGCCCTTAGCAGGAACCGAACCTGGGTCTTTCCGGACCGCAGGCCGACACTCTAACCACTGAGCCAAACTGGCCAGGGCAGCAATTGTATTATTCATAGGCATGCTGGAAGGACTGGCTGAATAAAAAAATCTAAGGCTATATGTTGCTTTTCCAGGTTTCTTATTTTCCTTATACAGGAAAAAAAGGACGTACAGTATGATTACTACTTATGGTCTGATTTCATAGATTTAAACATAGTTTAAAATATAACCCATAGCAAATTCATCAGAAGCCTGCTTATTTTCAAATAGGCTTTTATCAGGGTTTATCTAAAATTGATGCTTTTTTTCTTTTAAGGACATTCGACACATTAAGGAATCACCCATCATTTTATGTATTTAATCACCGTGGTAGAGTACTGTTCCGGCCTTCAGATACAACAAATTCTTCAAACCAAGATGCATTGTCCTCTAACACATCATTGAAGATACGAAAACTTGAATCACTACGTCGTTAAGATTTTTGCAAATCATAACAATGGTACAGGACACAGAGCTGGAATAATGGAGTTTGGGGTATAAAACACTCCCTCATCAATATTTATATTGATCTTTTAGACCTAACTAAAAAAGTCTGTGGCCCTTGTTTGTACACTGTAATCAAACTATTATTTTTGGGGGGAGAATGTCAAGATTTATTTATTTTTTTTAATTGAATTTATTGGGGTGACATTGATTAATAGAATTATATAGGTTTCAGTTGTACAATTTTATAATACATCATCTGTATATTGTATTGTGCATTCACCACCCCAAGTCAAGTCTCCTTCCATCACCATTTATCCCCCTTTACCTTCTTCTACCTCCCATACCCTACTCACCCTCTGGTAATCACTATAATGTTCTCTGTGTCTATGAGTCTATTTCCATTTTGTTTGTTAGTTTATTTTGTTAATTAGATTCCACATATAAGTGAAATCATATGGTACTTGTCTTTCTCTGACTGGCTAATTTCACTTAACATAATACTCTCCAGGTCCATCCATGTTGTTGCAAAAGGCAAGATTTTCTTATTTTTTATGGCCAAGTAGTATGCCATTTTGTAAATGTACCACAGCTTTTTTTATTCACTCATTTACTAATGGGTATTTGGGCTGTTTCCTTAGGTTGGCTATTGTAAATAGTGCTGTAATGGACATCAAGTTATTGATGCAGTATAAATTATTTGTGAAATTAGTCTTTGATCTTTCATAGAGAGAATTTTTTTTATCATTTACAACAAATTGACATATTTTATGAGTCACTGTTTTGAACACATTTCTTTGGAAAAGTTTTTTTGTAATTATTTTCTTAGATTTCTTTTATTTTGCACTACATTTTTAGGATCCTTTTGGAAACAGTGTGACTACTGCATTTTGCAGCATGAATGATAGTAAAATGGTCTTCATTTCTTAACAACAAATGAATTTCTCTAAAGAGATATAAAAAGGTGACATCATTTTTTTCTCATGTCCCCTAAAAAGTGGCTCTGCTTCAGCAGATATTTGCCAGTTTTTAATTTATCCGTGACTTCTCACCCCACCTGACTTCCCAGTACCTTCTAACATCAGCTGTCTTGTTTTATAACTTCTTGAGCATTCTGTGTGCAGTGAGCAATTTTTGTGCCAGAAATTCTTTTTTATAAATATATTTAACAAACTCAACTTGCTGTAAAGCTACTTGTGTTCTCTTCATTTAACTATAAAAATTTCCCTAACTGGTTATGTAGTATAAGAATAGTTGAAGAATTACACTGCCTATGTAGAAGAATAGTAATTACAGAGAAAAACTGATTACTTGTCACTAGCCAGTTCATCTTATTCAAAGTCTGTTATTTTATTGCATACTATACTAGTAAAAAAAAAAATAAACTTCTCATGAAGGAATTTGGCCTGATATGTTCTAAATATTTGCAATTAATATCTTTATTTTTTTTTTTAAATCAAGGTCTTCAAGAAATTGTTTTGTAGCTTCTGACTTGTAGCAGGCTTTGAGTTTTCCATCATCATGGAATGTTAATGGATGAGGATACAGAGTAGAACTTTTTTAGAAATACTAATTTTAGTTTTATGAGGATGAGGATATGGAACTGTACTTCTTAGAAACAGTAATTTTAGTTTTAAGGAAATTTGGCTAGCTCTTTGATCTGTAAAAAAAGCTTAACATTTCTTTATAGAGAACATTGCTTTCATTGAATTCTATGTATGTATATAAACATTGGTTATGTTGAATTGTATAGATGTAAAGGGAATAACTATGCAGATTTGAAAAGGAAATGTGCTTTAGGCAAGAGTCATATGATGCCCTTGCATTTAATGGAATTTTTTTCATTAGAAATGAACCTCCATTCTTCTATTATGCCTTGCAATGCACAGCTCCAAAGCAGGAGAGTAGTTTTTAAATTGGGTTTTTATTGTTCTTTTGTATAGCTTTGTTTTGCTAACCTCATTTCTGTGGAACACTGATTCTGCTATCTAAGGAGAACAAAGTTATAAATATCTGGTAACCTAAAATAATTTAGATATGAGTTAAAAATTTGAATTTGGAGATTAAAAGTGGTGATAATAGCCCTGGCCAGTTTGGCTCAGCGGTTAGAGCGTCGGCCTGCGGTCCAGAGAGACCCGGGTTCGGTTCCTGCTAAGGGCACGTACCTTGGTTGCAGTTTGTCCCCGGCCCTGGTCGGTCGTGCGTGTGGCAGCCACTCGATGTGTTCCTTTCACATCAATGTTTCTCTCTCTCTCTCTGTTCCCCTCTCTCCCTCCCACTCTACCTGAACAAAAAAAATGGGAAAATGTCCTCGGGTGAGGATAAAAAAAAAAAGTGGTGATAATAAAACCAAACTAGTGTGTGAGACACCAGCTCCTTAAATCAGGCTTTAAGTATACCGTTTCCTCAGATATGACTGGATTTGCAAAAGCCTCTTGTTTTCTTCTCTCATGAGGCTGTCTTTCCTAGTATGTTTTTATAACAACTTTATTAAGATATAATCCACATACCTTACAATTCACCCATTTGAAAGGTACAATTCAGTGGTTGTATAATACAGTCACAAGTTGTGCAACCATGAACACAGTCAACTTGGGAACAAAAATAAACCCTGTACCTTTTGGCATTTATATTTCATTTTTCCCCAATGCCTCCCAGACCCAAGCAACCACTAATCTACTTTCAACTTCTATGATTTGTCTATTCTGGTCAATTAATATAAATGAACTCATGCAATATCTGGTCTTTCATGACTGGCTTCCCAAATAGGGTTTTGTCCTATGTGGAGTGAGAACTTCTCATCTTGAGAACTGAATGCTGTGAAAGGAAATGGTTGGCAAAATCAGTGGATATAAAGATGGAGGGTCAGATATGTAACAGATTTCTCAGCCAATCTTGTGCTGAATATCTTTTCCTCATAACCATATATTCATGATGTACTACTTATAATACTTTGGTTAGTTTCTAGAGTGGATACTAAAATCTCTGCCTGCCTAGTCAGGAATGTCCTGCTAAAAATGATTTAGCAAAAATAATTTGGCAAATAATTGACATAGTAGTTTTCATGTGTGTGTCTCACTTTGCTAGCAGCTTATTTATATACCTTGGGCCAGGTGAGTTCCCCAAATTTCTTTGATTTCCTCTAGTGAATTTCTGCTATCTTTTTCAAGTATGTACTATAGATCTGAAGGTGATTTGGGTGCATCATAACAGTGCTAAATGGGTTAGGTCAAATATTTTATATGTTTTTATAAATTATTTTTTTAGAAAGAAAGGAAGGGAAAGAGAAACATCCATGTGAGAGAGAAACATTGATCAGCTGCCTCCTGTACACCCCCTACTGGTGATCAAACGCGCAACCCGGGCATGTGCCCTGACCAGGAATCGAACTGAGGCATCTCAGTCCATGGGTTGATGCTCAATCCGCTGAGCCACACTCACTGGGCTAGGTCCAATTTTTATTTATAATACTACGAGACAGTCCATGACTACCTAGGGTAAGTCTCAAAACTGTAATGTGAGCTAGATCAGCCTGCAGATGACTATGATTTCAGTGGCATTCAGATGTTTGCACTATTGAAAGGTCTCAAATATGGGAAAACTCACTTTTTAACCAAATGCTATGGGCGAATGGCTCAGCAGCAGAAAATGTAGATCAGCAAATTGGAGACTATGATGTTCTGTAACTCCCTAGCAATTGTTTCCTAAGCACTGTATCTTCTTTTTCAGTGACATGACAGCACCTTCTTGGTTGTATGTGGCCTGTTTCCATGATGTATTGAGTAGTGTTGTTTGTTGTGAGCATCAATGCCTGTAAAACCAAGCAAAGCACATTCTTTTGAATATGATTCTTCTCTTTTAATGACCTGCCCTATCTAATAAATAAATGATTGTCTCACCTTCATGCTGTTTTTGGTAGTGATTTTTTACTTTTAATATTATTTTCTCTGCTTGTTTGTACCCTGAAAAAGTGTAACAGCTAATTGTATGACTATATTTTCCCATGTGATGCTGCTTTACTATATTCAATGGATACTTTACTTCTGTATGTAAGTCTTATTGTAATTTTGTTTCTTGGAGTCAAAATAGAATGTATAATCGCATTTATATTTATAAATTGTCAAAAGACCTTTGGGGAATAAGAATTTTGGTCCTTGAGTAGCATTGACTAATAATTTCATCACAAATTTGATAAATAGCCTAAATGCCATTACAAAATGTAACTTTATACTTAACAGGGAATTATTAAAGCATTAGGGGGGGATTCTAAAGTTTAATGAAAATCCAAGAGGAAGTTCTCATTTAAAAAACTTATAACTTATCTACAAATATTTTTTAAAAATAGCATGACCGATACAGTGGAACCTTGGTTCTTGAACTTAATTTGTTCTGGAAAGCTGTTGAAGAAGTGATTGATTTGCAAGGTCATGAGAAACAAGGATCTGAATCCAAGATTACTCTATCCAGCAAAGTTTTCATTCAAAATAGAAGGTCAAATAAAGAGCTTTCCAGACAAAAAAAAAAAAAAAGGCTAAGGGAATATATTAACACGACACCAGCACTGAAAGATATGCTAAAAGGACTGCTGTAGAAGCCCTCCAACCCCCAGCAGCGCAGGCAGCGCGGGCCTGGCAGTGTGGGTTCCCTCTCACCATCACTGCACTTATACTGGCAGAGCCCATCCTCGCCACCCAGGAGATCCAAGGCAGCATTCAGGATTCCAAAATGGTGGTGGTATGAATGGAAGCTACACAGACCATCTCCCAGGACCAAACTGGAATTACAACAAAAATAAAGACAAATCGTCAGGAAAAGGCAACAGAACAGCAGGATGGAGGACCACATAACCAGGAACACTGACTCAATCCTGGTAGGCTTGTGGAGACGCGAGAGGGGGGCTGGGAATGCCACCATCAGCAGCTGCGTTAGCTGTGAGCAGCGCCCTCGGGTTAAACTCCCAAGTGGCTCCACAACGCAGAGCCGGGACAAAGGTTAAAATAGCCACAGCCACTTACCTTGGGCTCCGGCAGAGGGAGGGCAGACTGGACTGGAACTGTGTGGGGACACTCAGGATTTGGAGGGCGCTCAGAGTTTTTGCTGAGTTGTAGACACGCAGGACGGTGGTCATCTTACTCCTTCCCAGAGCTCTAGGGAGAGGAAGCGGCCCATCCCTTAGAGATTCAACCCCACCCATTGGCCAGTGAAATGCTAATTGAGGCTCATTAACAATCAGCATCTGCCCCACACTTGGGAAATCCCCTTACACTGAGCACCTGAGGGAGTATTTCATTCAACTGAGAAGACAAGGTTCTGAGGTAACCGCTACTGATAGCCTCCAGGCAAAAAGCTAGAGGATAACTGTACCATTCCCTGGGCTAGCAACTCTAACCAGGAAAGTAAGACTAGACAGTGGTGTTTAACATGGGTCGTCGCTGGGTCGTCGCTGGCTCATCCAAACCCAGGAGAGGGAGGCACAAAAAAGCAGAACACCAACACCCACAGGGTAAATTTAGCAGGCTCCAAAGCCCAATGTGATAGCCAAAATGGTGATACACAGAAACAAAAGCCAAATGAAAGAACAAGAGACCTCTACCGAAGATGAGATAAATGAGGTGCAATTAAGCAAGTTAACAGAACTAGAATTCAGAGCCATGATCTTGAGGAAGCTCAACAGCATGTATGAGGACAAGAGCACCAGAGTAAAGACATAGCAATGCTGAAAATGAACCAGTTGGAAATTAAAAACCATAAAGAAGAAATGAAAAATGACATATCAGAAATAAAAAACACACTGGAAGGTCTAAATAGCTGAGTAGAGGGAGCTGAGGACCAGATCAGTGAATTAGAAGATAGCGTAGAAAAAATCAACCAATCAGAAAAGCAAAAGAAAAAAAAAAAAACAATTACAAAACAGGAAGACATCTTAAGAGAACTGGGGGTCAACGGGAAACGTAAGAACATTCCCATCATAGGAGTCCCTGAAGAAGAAGAAAATAAGCAAGTGTTAGAGAATATATATGAAGAAATAGTGACAGAAAACTTCCATAATTTGGTGAAGGAAGAAGGCATTCAAGTTCAAGAAGCACAGAGAGCCCCAAGTAAGAAGAACCCAAACAGGCCCACACCAAGACACATAGTAATTGAAATGCCAAAATTTGAAGACAAAGAGAGAATCCTAAAAGCAGCAAGAGATAAGTAACAGGTTACCTACAAAGAAAACTCTATAAGGCTCGCAGCTGACGTCTCAACAGAAACACTACAGGCCAGAAGAAAATGGCATGAGGTAATCAAGGTGATGAAAAACAAGGATCTGAATCCAAGACTACTCTACCTAGCAAAGCTATCATTCAAAATAGAAGGTCAAGAACAGAAAACTGGCGATGGAGTGAACGGAAGCTACACACACCGTCTCCCAGAACCAAACTGGAATTACAACTATAACACAGACAAATTGACGGGAAAAAGCAACAGAAAAGCAGCTTGCAAGGACCATATAACGAGGGACACTGACTCCATCCCGGTAGGCTTGCGAAGGCGCGAGAGGGGGCAGGGAGCCCACGGTTGGCAGCTCGGCAGCGGCCTCAACTGGGAGCAGCGCCCTCACGTTACACTCCCAGGCGGCCCCACAGCGCAGAGCTGGGACAGGGGCTAAAACAGCCATAGCCACTCACCTTGGGCTCCGGCAGAGGGAGGGCAGACTGGACTGGAGCTGTGTTGGGACACTCAGGATCTGGAGGGCGCTCAGAGCTTTGGCTGAGTGTATCCACTCAGGACGGTGGCCACATTGCTCCTTCCCGGGGCTCTGAGAGGGGCGGAAGCCCCTCCCTCGGAGATCCAACCCCACCCTGTGGGCCACTGAAGTGCTAATTGAGGCTCACTAATGACCAGAATCTGCCCCACCCTCGGGAAATCCCCTTGTGCTAAGCACCTGAGGGAGCTTTTCAATCAACTGACAACCCAAAACTCATCAAGTAACCTTGACTGCTAGCCTCCAGGCAAAAAGCTAGAGGATAACAGTACCTTTTCTGGGCTGGCAACTTTAACCAGGAAAGTAAGACTTGACAGAGGTGTTCAACGTGGGTCCTCCCTCGCTCATCTAAACACAGGAGAGGGAGCCACTAACAGCAGAACACCAACACCCACAGGGATAACTTGACAGGCTCCAAAGCCCACAGTGATAGCCAAAATGGTGAAACACAGAAACAGAAGCCAAATGAAAGAGCAAGACACCTCCACCGAAGATGAGATCAATGTGGAGCAATTAGGCATGTTAACAGAGCTAGAATTCAGAGCCATGATCTTGAGGAAGCTGAACAGCATGAGTAAGGACATAGAGACACTGAAAATAAGACAATTGGAAATTAAAAACCAACAAGAAGAGATAAAAAATGACATATCAGAAGAAAACAAGCAAGGGATAGAGAATATATTTTAAAAAATAGTGAGAGAAAACTTCCCTAATTTGGTGAAGGAAGAAGGCATTCAAGTTCAAGAAGCACAGAGAGTCCCAAGTAAGAAGAACCCAAAAAGGCCCACACCAAGACACATAGTAATTAAAATGCCACAAATTAAAGACAAAGAGAGAATCCTAAAAGCAGCCAGAGATAAGCAACAGGTTACCTACAAAGGGAACCCCATAAGGCTCTCAGCAGACTTCTCACCAGAAACACGACAGGCCAGAAAAGAATGGCATGAAGTAATCAAAGTCATGAAAAACAAGAATCTGAATCCAAGACTACTCTACCCAGCAAGGCTATCATTCAAAATAGAAGATCAAATAAAGAGCTTCCCAGACAAAAAAAGGCTAAGGGAATACATTAGCACCAAACCAGCACTGCAAGAAATGTTAAAAGGACTGCTGTAATTAGCAGTAGAAATGGGAAGAAAAATAGAACCACACTAAACAAAAATGGCAATAAATAAGTACATATCAATAATCACCTTAAACGTTAATGGATTGAATGCTCCCATAAAAAGACACAGAGTAGCTGATTGGATAAGAAAGCATGACTCATCTATATGTTGTTTACAAGAGACCCACCTCTCAACAAAAGACTCACATAGGTTGAAAGTGAAGGGATGGAAAAAATTTTTCCAAGCAAATGGAAAGCAAAAAAAAGCTGGGGTAGCAATTCTCATATCTGATAAAATAGATTTCAAAATGAAGACCATAACTAGAGACAAAGACGACCAGTACATAATATTGAAAGGATCTATCCAACAGGAAGATATAACCTTGATAAACATATATGCACCCAATATAGGAGCACCAAAATATATTAAAAATCTTCTGGAGGACTTCCAAGGAGAAATCGACAACAGTACAATCATAGCAGGGGACTTCAACACCCCATTGACAGCACTGGATAGATCCTCTAGGCAAAAAATTAGCAAGGAAACAGAGACTCTAAATGAAGCACTAGACCAAATGGATTTAATAGATATCTACAGAGAATTACACCCCAAAACTACAGAATACACATTCTTCTCAAGTGCACATGGGACATTCTCAAAGATACACCACATGATAGGACACAAACTAAATCTCTACAAGTTCAAGAAGATTGAAATCATATCAAGCATCTTCTCAGATCACAATGGCATGAAGCTAGAAATCAATTGCAACAAGAACATGCAAAGACATTTCAACACATGGAGGCTAAATAGCATGTTATTAAACAATGAATGGGTCACCGAGGAGATCAAGGACGAAATTAAAAACTTCCTGGAAACCAATGAAAATGAACACACAACAACACAAAATCTATGGGATGCAGCGAAAGCAGTTCTGAGAGGGAACTTCATAGCACTACAGGCCTACCTCAAAAAAAACAAGAAAATTTTCTAATTGACTATCTAACCTCACAACTTAAAGAATTAGAAAGCAAACAAAAAGAAAACCCCAGAACAAGTACAAGGAAAGAAATAGTAAAGATCAGAGCAGAAATAAATGACATAGAGACCAAAAAAACAATTCAAAGGATCAACAAACCAAAGAGCTGGTTATTCGAAAAGATAAACAAGATTGATGGACCCTTAGCTAGACTCACCAAGAAACAAAGAGAGAGAACCCAAATACACAAAATCAGAAATGAAAGAGGAGAAGTAACAACCAACACCATGGAAATACAAAAGATTGTTAACAACTACTATGAACAACTATATGGCAACAAATTTGACAATCTAAGCGAAATGGACAAATTTCTAGAAACACACAGTCTCCCAAAACTATTCCCGGAAGAGATAGAAAACTTGAACAGACCAATAACAACTAAGGAAATTGAAGAGGTAATCAAGACTCTCCCAGCAAACAAAAGCCCAGGCCCAGATGGCTTCACGGCGGAGTTTTACCGAACATTCAAAAAAGAACTAACACCCATTCTCCTCAAACTATTTCAAAAAATTCAAGAAGAAGGAAGACTTCCAAACACGTTCTATGAGGCCAGCATCATTCTAATTCCAAAACCAGAAAAAGACACTACGAAGAAAGAAAACTACAGGCCAATATCCCTGATGAACATAGACGCCAAAATCCTGAACAAAATATTAGCAAATCGGATCCAGAAATACAGCAAAAAAAATTATTCACCATGACCAAGTGGGATTCATTCCAGGGATGCAAGGCTGGTACAATATTCGCAAATCAATAAACGTGATACACCACATAAACTAAATGAAGAATAAAAACCACATGAACATATCAATAGATGCTGAAAAAGCATTCGACAAAATCCAGCATCCATTTCTGATAAAAACGCTCAGCAATGTAGGAATAGAGGGATCATATCTCGACATAATAAAGGCCATGTATGAAAGACCTACAGCCAACATCATACTCAATGGACAGAAACTAAAAACATTTCCATTAAGAACAGGAACAAGACAGGGATGTCCACTTTCACCACTCTTATTAAACATTGTACTGGAAGTCTTAGCCACAGCAATCAGACAGGAAGAAAAAATAAAAGGGATCCAAATTGGAAAGGAGGAAGTGAAACTGTCATTATTTGCAGATGACATGATATTATACATAGAAAACCCTAAAGACTCCATAAAAAATCCACTAGACTTAATAAATGAATTTGGCAAAGTAGCAGGATACAAAATTAACATCAAGAAATCGACGGCATTCTTGTACACCAATGATGAACTCACAGAAAGAGAAACAGAAAAAACAATCCCATTTACCATCGCGCAAAAAAAAATTATGATACCTAGGAATAAACTTAACCGAAGAAGTAAAGGACCTATTTGCAGAAAACTACATGTCATTGAAAAAAGAAATAGAGCAAGATATAAAAAAGTTGACGCACATACCCTGTTCATGGATTGGGGGAAGTAACATCATTAAAATATCCATATTACCCAAAGCAATCTATAGATTCAACACAATCCCCGTCAAAATACCAACGGCATACTTCACAGAATTAGAACAATTATTTCAAAAACTCATATGGAACCAAAAAAGGCCTCAAATAGCCACAGCAATCTTGAAAAGGAAGAACAAAGTTGGAGGGATCACAATACCAGATTTCAGGTTATACCACAAAGCCACTCTAATCAAAACAGCCTGTTACTGGCACAAGAACAGGCATATTGACCAGTGGAACAGAACAGAGAACCCAGAAATGGACCCAAGGCAATATGCTCAATTAATATTTGACAAAGGTGGCAAGAGCATACAATGGAGTAAGGACAGCCTCTTTAATAAATGGTGTTGGGAAAATTGGACAGCTACATGCAAAAAAAATGAAGCTAGACCATCAATTTACACCATACACAAGAATAAACTCAAAATGGATAAAAGACTTAAATGTGACTTATGAATTCATAAAAATCCTAGAAGAAACTGTAGGCAACAACATTGTAGACATCATACACAGCAGAATTTTCACTGATACATAACCTAAGGCAACAAAAACAAAGGAGAAAATGAACACAGTGGACTACATCAGACTCAAAAGCTTCTGCACAGCAAAAGATACAATCATCAAAATGGAAAGGCTACCCACTGTATGGGAGAGCATAATTGTCAATGATATATCAGATAAGGGCTTAATTTCCAATATATAAAGAGTACTCATACAACTCAACAAAGGGAAGACAAAGAACCCAATTAAAAATCGGGCAGGGGAACTAAATAGACTCCTGTCCAAACAGGACATACAAATTGCTAAGAGACATATGAAGAAATGGTCAACATCACTAATCATCAGAGAGATGCAAATTAAAACAACAATGAGGTATCACCTTACACCTGTCAGAATGGCCGCCATCAACAAATCATCAAACAAGAAGTGTGGCGAGGGTGTGGAGAAAAGTGGACTCTAGTACACTGCTGGTGGGATTGCAGTCTGGTGCAGCCACTATGGAAAACAAGCAATTAAAAATCAGACTTCCATTTGACCCAGTGATCCCACTTCCTGGAATATATCCTAAGAAGCCTGAAACACCAATCAGAAAGAATATATGTTCCCCCATGTTCATAGCAGCAATATTTACAATAGCTAAGATCTGGAAACAGGCCAAGTGTCCATCAACAGATGAATGGATAAAAATGCTGTGGTACATACACACAATGGAGTACTATGCAGCTGTACGAAAGAAAGGTCTCTTATCCTTTGAGAGGACATGGAGGGACCTGGAAACTATTATCCTAAGTGAAACAAGTGAAGCAGAGAAAGACAAATATCATATGATCTCACTTTTTTTGTGGAATATAATGAACATAACAGTCTGAGAAACGGGATTGTCCCAGAGACGTTGAAGTGGGGTTCAGACTGACAATCCCCAGAGGAGGGGGTGGTGGGGACGAGATAAACCCCAGAACTTATATGCATGTATGCATGAACAATGGATATGGACAACAAAGCTGGGACAAGTCAGGGAGGGAGGGGGCCGGGAAATTAGTGGGGGAAAAGGATAAACATCTGTACCTAAAATAAATTAATTAATTTAAAAAAATGAAAGTAGACCATCAACTTACACCATACACAAGAATAAACTCAAAATGGATAAAAGACTTAAATATAATTTGTAAGTTTATAAAAATCCTAGAAGAAAATGGAGGCACCAATTTTTCAGACATTATATACAGCAGAATTTTTACTTATACATCACCTAACGAAACAGAAATAAAGGGAAAAATGAACACATGAGACTACATCAAACTAAAAAGCTTCTGCACAGCAAATGAAACAACCATCAGAATGAAAAGGGAACCCACTGTATGGAAGAGCATATTTGCACCGGTACTTCTGATGAGGGGTTAATTTCCAAAATATATAGAGTGCTCATACAACTCAACAAAATGAAGACAGAGAACCCAATTAAAAAATGGGCAGAGGAACTAAATAGACACCTCTTAAACCAGACATACAAATGGTGAAGAGACATAGAAGAAATGCTTAACATCACTAATTATCAGAGAGATGTGAATGAAAACTACTATGAGGTATCACTTCACACCTGCCAGGATGGCCACCATCAACAAATCATCAATCAACAAGTACTGGTGAGGGTGTGGAGAAAAGGGGACTCTAGTACACTGCTGGTGGGAATGCAGACTGGTGCAGCCACTGTGGAAAACAGTATGGTGTTTCCTCAAAAAGTTAAAAATCGGTCTGCCATTTGATCCAGTGATCCCACTTTTAGGAATATATCCTAAGAAGCCTGAAATACCAATCAGAAAGAATATATGTGCGCCTATATTCATAGTAGCAGTATTTACAATCTCTAAGATCTGGAAACAGCCCAAGTCCATCAGTAGATGACTGGATAAAACAGCAGTGGTACATATACACAATGGAGTACTATGCAGCTGTCAAAAAGAAAGATCTCTTATTCCTTGAGATGGCATGGAGGGACCTGGAGAGTATTATCTAAGCGAATTAAGCCAGGCAGAGAAAGACAAATACACATGATCTCACATATTTGTGGAATATAATGAACTAAACAAACTAATGAACACAATAGACCCAGACTCATAGAAGTCGTGTACAAACTGACAATTCTCAGAAGAGGGGGAGGAGGGGTTGGCAAGAGATAAACCACAGAACTTATATGCATGTATGCTTAACTGATGGACATAGACAACAAAGCTGGGGATGGGGTGGCTGGGATGGGGAGGAGCGTGTCAATGGGGAGAAAAAGAGAAACATCTGTAACAAAAATAAATTAATAAAAATAAATGTAGTTTTAAAAAGATGTGGTACATATATACAATGGAATACTATGCAGCTGTAAGAAAAAAAAATCTTTTACATTTTGAGACGACATGGAGGCTCCTCCAGATTATTATGCTAATTGAAATACGCCAATCAGAGAAAGACAAATACCACATGATCTCACTTATTTGTGGAATATGATGAACAAGATGGGCTGATGAATGAAAGAAACCCAGAGACATAGAAAGGAGTATGGTTCAGACTGACAAACCTCAGAGTAGGGTGGCGGGGGAATCGATGAGATGCATGTATGCATAACCAATGGACATAGACAACAATGCCGGTATGGTGGTGGTGGTGGGGAATGGGGAGGAGGTTGTCTAGGGGTAAAAAGAAGAAACATCTGTAACAAAAATAAATTAGTAAAAAATTGGAAAAAATAAAACAGAAACAAACTCAGATACAGATGGGAAGTATTGGAGGGCTAGGTGAAAATGAAGGGATTAAGAAGTACAAATAAGCAGATGCACCATAGTCATGGGAATATAAATTTAGCATAGGAAATACAGCATATAATACTTGTGGTGTCAGGTGGAGATCACTTAATAAATTTTATAAATGTCTAACCACTATGCTATACACCTAAACCTAATATATAATGTTGAATGTTAGCTGTACTCAAAAAACATTTTTTTTTAAAAAAAGAACATCTGAGTTAGACTCCCTCCAGGTTTGAAATCATGCACCCAAGGAAATGATCCCTCCCCAGGGCTGAAATCAAGTGCCCAAGATAATATCATCCCTTAGTACTGAAAGAGACCAGCTATAGAAAGCTTATTTCCTAGGCTGGCTGAGATAGAGCACTTCAGAAATAGCCCTCCCCCCCTCCCCCAGACATGAGAGAGCCCAAGAGGAACCACCCACTGCAGGGTTGAGGTAATGTGCCCATGTGAGTAACTTCTCCCAGGAAGAGTCACCACATTCATATTGAGCTTGATGACCAGTGGAAGTTCTCCATAGGTTTAGAGCAAGCATACAAGGAACCCCCACCCCCACCCCCACACACAAGAGTTGAAGTCTAGATCTTTCTGGAGAGACCCAGGTGAGATTCGATGGACGGCAGAGAATTTTTGATCCTTTGCCCAGGGCTGACAAAGTTCACCCAAGGAAAGGTCCCTTCCAAAGCATGGCTGAGATAGAGTGCACTGGAGAGAGCTCCTCACCACAGGGCTGAAATAAAGTACTCGAGTATCCCACACAGGAGATAGAGAACTCAAAGAAAAATATCCTCACCCCCAATGTTGAAATTCTCACTTTGTTGGAGGAGCTTGGCGGAAACTCAAAGAATGTCAATAAGGTTGTCATTGTCTCAGTGGAACATTCTAGAAATCTGCCCTCTGAAAGTTGCTGGAAATCTGCCTCTAAAATGTCTAGGAATTTTGTACTCAGGGAAGTGTCTCACCAGAAGCAATCAGATATAGTATTGCCCAAGGAAGGTGTAATGGAAGTTGCTGGCCGTGAAGCGATGCTGGTTACCATGCCTTGAACCAGCCAGTCTCTGGAGAAGCCACATGAGATGCAGAACTGCTGGGATTTTGATTTTGATTGCATTGAATATATAATCAAGTTGGGAAAAACTGACATCTTGATAACTAAAAGCTGGTTTTTCTCTCAGACTTGTCCACACTTGAGCATCCAGCAATTTGTCACTTCTAGTTCAGGTTTTCCTACCACAGCACAAGTTTACATGGTGGCTTCCAGCAATGAGTCTCTGTTTCAGTAAGCCATAACTCCCTGTTGTCTGTTTGTCTCTCCAATATTGGGATAATGGTTTACCATGTGCCCTCTCTTCTCTTACAGACCTAAGAAGAGTTGATTTTTTAGTCTGTGCAGCCTTTTATTTGTCATTGAGATGGAGTGGAGACTTCCAAGCTCCTTACATGCAGGTCTGGAAACCAGAAGTCAGTGATAAAAAAAACAAACATTATTACATCTCATAATTTTGTATGCCAGGAATTTGAGCAAGGTTGAGATGAGCAATCATTCTGCTCCATTTGGTGTAAAGTGGCTTCAGATGGCAGCTGGACTTCTCTGGAGAATTTTGTTGTTGTAAATAACACATAAATTTACCTTTCAAAAATGTATAATTCAATAACCTAAAGTACATTCATAATGTTGTGAAATCACCACAAAACTATCTGGTTCTAGAATGTTTTCACAATCTTTTTTTTTTATCCTCACGGAGGATATTTTTCCATTTTTTGTTCAGAGAGAGAGAGAGAGACATTGATGTGAAAGGGACACATCGAGTGGTTGCCACCCACACGACCCAACCAGGGCCGGGGACAAACCACAACTGAGGTACATGCCCTTAGTGGGAACCAAACCCGGGTCTCTCTGGACTGCAGGCCGACGCTCTAACTACTGAGCAAAACTGGTCAGGGCTGTTTTCACTATCTTAAAAGGAAGCTCCATTAGCACTCATTCCCCATTTCCCCCTCTTCCCAGCCCCCTGCAAACAATTATTTACTTTTTGTCTATGGATTTTCAAGTTCTTGATATTTCATATAAATTGAATTTTATAATCTGTGCTCTGTTTTGTCTGGCTTCTTTCACTTAGCATAATGCTTTTGATGTTCATGCATGTCGTAGTATGTATCAGTACTTCATTCCCAGTACGAGGGTCCCAACACTAGTTATTTTTCTTTTTCTTTTGATTATTACCATCCTAGTAGGTGTGAAGTGGTATCTTATCATGGTTTAGAGTTGCATGTCCCTAATGACTAATGACATTGAGCATCTTTTCACGTGCTTTCTACACCATCTGTATATGTTCTTTAGTGATTGTCTTTTCAAATTCTTTTTATATTATGGGCACTAGAATCTTATCAGATGTATGCTTTGCAAATATTCTCTCATCCTATGGGTTATTTATTCTCCAATAGAGTTCTTTGATGTACTAAACTTTTAATTTTGATGGTCTATTTATATTTTTCTTTTGTTGCTTGCGCTTTTGTCATATTTTAAATCCAAGGTCACAAAGATTTACTCTAAAGTTTCTTTCTAAGATTTTTATGATGTTAAGCTCATATATAGTTAGGTATTGGTTCATTTTTAGTTAATTTTTGTATATGGTATGAGGTGAAAGTTCAACTTCTGTTATTGATTTCTAGTTGACTCCACTATGGCAAAGAAATTACGTTGCATGGTTTCAATCTTTAAAAATGTATTAACTTATTTTGTGGCTTCATATATGGTCTGTTCTTGAGAATACTCTGTGAGCACTTGAGAAGAATGTACTCTGCTGTTGTTGGGTGGGGTGTTCTGTAGGTATCTATTACATATAATTGGTTTATAGTGTTGTTCAAGTCCTCTATTTCTTTATTGATCCTCTGACAACTTGTTTTATCTATCACTGTGCTAATCCTAAAGATGAGGCAGAAATAAAATTATATGGTCTTCTCAGGTCTCTTCTGACTCTTGAGTTTTGCCCAGGTCATGCACCTGGTTTTCTAGATGCCCAAGTATACACAAGAATATTTTAAAGCCCTTATTCTCCAAAGTCTCTCTCTCCTCAGTTTTCCCTCCCAGCATTTTGGCATGTCTAGTGTTTTTCATACACAGAAGCAGGTTGTTCACTTACATTTCAATATTTTTCAGGACCATTCTCCACATAGCTGATTTTCCACCTCGAGAGATTGTGGAGTTAGGTGAAACAAAAGCAATCAACCCCCTTGTGTCAGATCTTAAGGGAGCCCCCCAGATAGGTTCGAACAGACAAATGCGATTCCTTGGGAATAAGGTCTACTCTCCTCTCTCCAGAACCAGGAACCCACACTTGGAATGCAGGCTGCTATCTTCAAGACTACTGCTATACCAGGGAGAGAAATGGGGCAAGAATAAGTTAAAATGCCACTAAACTCTCCTATCATGTGTCAATGACTTTTCTCCTGATTCAGCATTTGCTTGGTTGCTATAAACTTTTGACTATCTTCCAGAGTTCCAATAAACTTGATTTTGACCATTCAATCCCACCCTGGGTTTTTAGTATTTTTGGAGAAGGATTGACCTCCAGAGTACCCTACTCCACCATTTTCCCCATCATTCAGTTCTGTGAGTGACATTTTGAAATTTAAATCCTTATATTAATATCTTAATTGAACTGTGTGTACATTTCTTCTGAAAAGAATAACAAATAACAAGACAAAACTAGAAATTTCTCTTAGTATTAACTTGTGAGAATCAATAAAATGATTTATTTCATATATTCAAAGTCAAAATCTCTTTGTATGCATAATTTTTGAATATTAATACAAACATAACAATACTGCTCCATATAAACCTTTGTATAAACATGAAAGAAAATATATACATCATTTTCCCTTTAGTGCTTTCAAAGCACAAAATATACAAGTCCACCTGAAGACTTTCTGTCATCACATGCAAGAACAAATGTCAGGTTGGGGCAGCCTCAGACGCACTTTGTAATGTCTCTAGACAAAATAGAAGAGAGTTGGAGGTAGACTGTTTGATGACTCTCCCTGTCCCACTCCCACAGAGAAATGTTATCCCAATAGCAGCTTTCTTACTCTTTGATTCAAACTGTAATGAATATGTCATGGTTTAAAAGGCACAGCTGGAAATGGTTGAAAACATTGTTCAGCACACACCAGATTACCAGTTGGATTCTGAACATCTATTATTTCTAAAGGACATAGTAAGAGCACCAAGTAGTGCTCCACTTGCAGGTGGGCCCTAGTCAGTCTGGAAATGCCCAGATGAGTGAACCTTTATCACCTGTGGAAGGGGCAATAGTGTTTATTAAATTTAACCTGCTGCATTAACAGCATTACCTTCCGCAATTGTGAAAAGAAAAAAAACAAACAAAACAAATTAATACTTTTTTACTGTCAGAAAATCCTAAAAAAAAAAAAAAAATCTTCACTACTTTTTCTTGGCTTCTGGAAGGCAATTCCCTTGGCTAAAACATTCCAGGAAGCTTCAATGATATCCTGTTCCATCCTATAGCACAGAAAACATGTCTTTTTTTTTCTCCTTGGTCTTTGCATTAACATGATGACCTGCTGTTGACGTGATTAACATTGTTGAGAAGGTGGTAGGGATCTATTTTTTCTAGCACCTTCTCAAGGTACTGGATTAAGACTCGTCTTTTAAACCTAAAAATAAAGAGAAATGTTATTAACTAAAAGATACTTAAAGCACTATGATATGCAAGGCACTGTGCCGGGTACAGTTGGAACTGACAATTAACATAGAACAGAAACATATCCTCATGTAAAGATAGGGTTTAGCAAATACTAACAGTGCCACTTGAGGGGCCAAACCCACCTTAGACAGCTGTGAGCCTACAAGGCTCCATAGAGTTGGGTGAATTAGTTAATTCAGATAATATCGAAATGCTTCTGGAGACAGCTTCAACTATGAGTGAGGGCGGGGGTTTGAGCAAAACACAGCAGAGCCTATTCCTCCCCCTGTCTTGCATTGGGCCCTAGTACTTAAAAAAAAAACGAGCTCCTCTTTACACCCACCTTGCAGCTTCCTTGATGGTGAATTCAACAAATTGTTTCTTGACTGCAAGAGGTCCTTGTACTCCTTCGAGCAAAATGAAAATTCTTTCATACTCTGAAGATATTTTTAAAAAAACGTCAGTATTTTAAAAAATACAAATGGGAAAGAAAATTCAATCTTTATACATTCTCAGTAATCATTCTTCATGGGTGGAAAGTTACATATAGTTTGTGTTTTAAACACTCAAATCAAAACATGTGCACATATCTACTGAGGAAACATTTGCAAACACTGACCAAAGTGGTAGGCTGAATAATGGTCCCCAGCACTGTCCATGTCCTAACCCCCAAACCTGTGAATATGTTACCTTACATAGCAAAAGGGACTTTATTTTGCAGATGTAATTATTATGGATCTTGAGATGAGATTACCCAGGTTTGTGCATGTAGGCCCAGATAATCACAAATATCCTTCTAAAAGAGAGGCAGTATGCCCTGGCCAGTTTGGCTCAGCAATTGGAGCGTTGGCCTGCGGTCTGGAGAGACCCGGGTTCGGTTCCCACTAAGGGCACGTACCTTGGTTGCAGTTTGTCCCTGGCCCTGGTTGGGTCGTGTGGGTGGCGACCACTCGATGTGTCCCTTTCACGTCGATGTTTCTCTCTCTCTCTCTCCCTCCCACTCTATCTGAACAAAATATAAAAAAATGTCCTCGGGTTAGGATAAAAAAATAAATAATTAAAAGAGAGGCAGTAGAGTCAGAATCAGAGAGAAAAGATGTAAGGATGGGAGCAGAGGTTAGAGAGGAGAGAAAGTGCTAACATTGCTGGTTTGAAGGTGGAGGAAGGGATCATGATCTAAGGAACACAGGCAGCCAATAGAAGTAGGAACAGGCAAGGAAACAGATTCTCTCCAGACCCTCCAGAAGGAATGCTGGTCTTCCAACACCTTCATGTTAGCCCAGTGGCAATCATTTCAGAATTCTGACTTCCACAACCATAAAATAATATAGTTTTAAGCCACAAAGTTTATAGTGACATGGTATAGCAGCAAAAGAAAACTATTACAATAACGGGGGGAAAGAGAGAAAACTGTATTTGATCTTTTCAGTTAAAGCATGAGGAATCACTTTAAATTTTGTGAAAACCCAATGCCTCCCCAAAATGCACGTCAAGAGAGAGCCTGAATCTATTCTGAATTATACAACAAGAGGGACTTCTCATATGATTCAAGGATATTCTTTCACTACTTACTTCGTCCAAATTTTCGAACTTCCTTCATTAACTGATGTTTTATATCAGCATTGATTCCTTGTGCCATAGCAGGAGTTATTTGCAATGTATTTGGCACAGTTTCAAAAGATGATACTGAGACTTTTTGGTCATCTGCAGAGACACTGCAGTTTTTGATTCTTCCAACAAGTGCATTACTACCAGGTTTGTTAATCAAGTCATCTTTTCTTAGACTAGTAAAGTCATCAGATAGAGAATCCAATTGGTTGGATGGAATACCATCTCCTGTCATATTCATAAACTCTGGTGCCGCAGATTTTGACAAGAACCCATCAGGTGGGATTTGACCATTTTCCATCTTCTCCTCATGGACATCATGAGTAACAGTAGCATCTGGAAACCAAATTAAGAAGCTGAGCTGTGAGGTAGGTGCATTATATCAGCTCCACAGGTGGATCCCAGTGCTTCTCAGTTATGAGGAAATTGTTTTTTTTCATAAAGCAAGAAGATGTTACAAGATGGAGTCTGAGACCCCTCCAGTTGAGCTCAGGAAGATAACACAAGTAAACCACTTTCTTTTCTTCATGGCACTATGAATACATATGGAAACTAAAACAGTACAACTAATAAATATTCTCAGACCTCTGGCACTCATGGTTTAGTCGCAGCTTATGCTTTACAAGCTGAAAAGCAGCAAGTTTCACTTGATGTCATGATTTCTATAATTCACCTATAACATACCATGCTTTACTAAGCTTGACATCAGATTATGTGGGTCCCTTTCATCCTCCCTCCTCTCAACCTCAACAGATCTGAGAAAACAGAGGTGGCTGTTTGGTGTAAAGGCTCTATATGCACTCCATAATAAAAAATCCCAGTCAGTATATCATCTTACTCATCTATTTTTTCTGTTTCAGAAAAGTGAATTTATTTTTACTAAAAGTATGTCACCCCTACTTCATTTTCTCATTCTCCCCTGTGCCAGGCACCATGCCAGGAGATGGGGATAAACAGTGAACAAGACAGACAGAAATAATCCCTACCCTTATGGAACCTACATTCTCATGGGAAGTCAGACAGTAAGGGCACAATGAGAAAATGAAATGATGAGTTTGAATTTAAGTTAAGGAGAAGTAAGCAGGGATGTGACAGAGAGCAGAAAGGGGATCCTCAATGGACAGGGTGGTTGGGCAAGGCCTTCTGAGGAGGTGTCCTTTGGGCAGAGGCTGTAGGAGTACAAAGAGCCTGCCCTGTGCACATGCAGAGGAGGTTCCAAGCTGTGGTAAGGGCAAGTGCAGGGCCCCTAGGAAGGTTTGAGCCAGGACCATCGAGTAAAGGACAGAGGCAGAGAAAGCAAGGAGGACACAGATAGGACATGTGTTGAGAGGATGGCTGGAAGAGAGTATAAGGGGGGATAAATGGTGATTGAAGGAGACGTGACTTGAGGTGATAAACACAAAACAATATACAGACAATGTATTATAGAATTGTAGAAACCCATGGAATTTTATTAACCAATGTCACTCCAATAAATTCAATTAAAAAAAAAAAAAAAAAAAGAGGACAGCAGGGCCAGGTCGTGAAGATTTTGTAGACTAGAGTAAGGAGAACACGTTCTCTTGTGAGTGCATAGGAAAGTTGATATTATTGAGTTTTCAGGAATGAATATGGCATGATCTAATTTCCATGTTGACACGATCACTCTGGCAGAAATAGGTTAGACAAGGAGAAGATGGGCAGCCTGGTAATCAAATAAGAAGCTATTGTAGTAGCTTGGTGACAGACAGATGATGGCACCATAGACTGAGGGACAGAGAGAAATGTGGGATGCAATAATTATATTGGTTGTCAAGTTGCCTAGACTTGCTCATGCACTGAAGTGAGAGTAATAAAGGAGAAATTGTGGTGTCTCTATGGTTTTTCACCTGAACCACTGGATAAATAATGCCAGCAGTGTGCAGGTGCTGGTACACAACTGCCCATTAGAGTGGATTGTGTGCATCTCTTCCTGATCTTGTTCAGTGACCTGACATTGCTAGCTTGACATCGATAATGTTGGCATTATTTACACTGTAGGAATCTGCAAATGCTGTGATCCAGGGCTTCTCCACCCTCACAACCCCTGCACCCATGGAGAGCCAGCTGTCACAACTTTACCAACACACTGCTGGATGGTGTCCTTAACTGCCCTGGGGAAGGCTGTAAATAGAGATGTTTCAGAAAGAAGGAATTTCAGCTGTTCAGTGAAACAAGCAAAACCTACCGAGTTTTATATGTCCATTAGTCACCTAAGTGGTGACACGGTGTCCACAGTTAATTATGAGTCTGGGGTTTGGAGCAAGTTGTAGTCTAGAGGTATAAATATCTGAGTTGTTGAAATGTAAATCTTATTTAAAGCCATGACACTGCATGGGATCACTTAGAGAGTGAGTGCAGTGAAGAGGAGAGGATCCAGAATCTAGCTTTGAGTCCCTACACTATTTAGAGGTTGGAAAGAAGGGGAGAAACCAGAAAAGAGAATGAAAAGTTGTTATGAAATGAGGAAAAACCCAGGAGATGGTGGTATCTGGGAACCCAAGAAAGTTTCCATGAAGGAGAGAGTGAACAACTGTGTCAAATGATGCTAAGAAATAATGGCAATGTGCAGCAGATACAGTGACCCTTGATGAGATCTGTTTCAGTGGAGTGGAGGAAGCAGAGCCAGACTGCACTGGGTTAAAGCATAAAGAGAAGATGGGGACATAGAGAGCAAGTGCACATCCATCTTCTTATTGTGTCCATTTGCTCCTAGTGCCTCAGGAACCTGCTCTATAACTCTGACTCAAGCAGCAACTCCAAATATTTGCACCTCATTATGCCTTGCCCTGGCAAGACAAACATGCTCATATCTCTCCAATTCTCCATTTTTTTTGTTAATTACTATGTAAGTATGGATCTTCCCCCCTCATAGAAATTGAGGTCTTTTAAACAGGGTATCTATTTCCCCTGGGCCCTCTGTACCTACCACATTGATGATTTCATTTTGGTTTCCTTAATAAAGGAAACTGAATATGAAAGAAATGAATACAAAGAAAAATAAAACTGTTTACTGTCTTAGTCCTCTAGGAGCCATAAGGAAAGCACAACCACTACTCTATACCTGTATGTACAAGAGTGGGTTTTATGAGGTTTGGATAAGATGGGAACCACAAGGCTGAGGGTGGTCCCTTTCTGCCCACATGGTTAGTTACAGTAGGTGGTGTTTGTGGTTTCCTCAACAGCAGGGACATACTCCGCCTTCTCTTAGATGACAGAGGGCTGTTGGGTTCTCCAGGACGTTTCACTTTGTTTTGTGGTCCTGTTACAAATTCATCTGCTTCATCAATCATCATTCCCTAAAAAAATCAATGAACATAGTCCATTAAAGACAACACTGGAAGCACACTTCATATGCATTACATCATCATTATAGGTCTTAATCATGGGTCAAAATTTTATGCCCCACACTGACTGTTCTGAAAAAATGCTACTCAATTTTAATCCAGTCTAAATGAAACAAGGAAGAAATTAAAATATAAGGTGTTGATGGATGAAAAAGATGGCTGTGGGCAGGACCGAAGCGAGGGTGACTGTGTGAGAGTGTAAGCGAGTGTGAGAGAGAGAGTGAGTGGACGTGTGTGGACGAGCAACCTTGAGCAGTGCAGAAACGTGGGACAGAGGGTTCCAGTGCTGTGAACTAGGGAGTACCCAGCTACCACAGTAAGTGGCTTGTCAGGATGCTTTTCCCAGTGTGGCCAGAAGGTCCTGTCATTTTGGAAGATCCGTTGGACTTCTCAGGGAGGAGACACTGGGGAGCAGCTAGGGTTGAACAACCTGAGTCCACCAGTGTACCTTACACCATCGGACCAGTGAACCCTGCTGTGTCAATGCGGACCAGTGCACAGTAGAGGTACTGTCAAGGTACCTGCTTGCGGAAGCAGCAACCAGTCAGGAGCCGAGCACCATTCCCCATGGCAGCTGCAGTAGCACCAGCTCGGGAGCAGAGCAACACCCTCAATAGCAGCAGCCTGATCAGAGCTGAGCACCACCACCAGCAACAGTAGCCCAACATGGGAACCCAAAACCTTCCACAAAGCAGCAGTGACTAGGCGTGAGTGAAGCCCTACCTCCAACAGCAGCTGAGGCTCTGGAGCCAAGACACACCCACAGGACATAGGCTCTGGAACAGACATCTATCCCCAGGCAGCAGCAGTGTAGATCAGCAGCTGAGATCCATCCCCAGCAGCACCAGCAGAGGTGATCAGGAGCAGTGCCCCAGCCCAAGCAGCAACAAGGGTCGGGCACCCGAGAATTGTCCCTTACAACCACAGCAGCAGATTTGCAGTGGAGCCCCTCCACCAGTAGCAGCAAAGTCCCGGGAGCTGAGCACCCTCAGCCCCCAACAGCACCAGAGGATTGGGAGCTGAGAACACCACCTGGCAACAGTAGCAGCAGTAGCAGCTCAAACTGGGAGCTGACACATGCTCCCAGCAGCATTAGCAGTGATTGATCAGAAGCTGAGCCCCACCAGGCAACAGTGCACCCCAACAGAGCACCAGCTGAACCCATGCACTCCAGCAATGCCTACCACAACAGACCGATACCAGTCACTACATGTCAATTCTCCAGTACCCACAGGAGGCAAGAGGCACCAAGCACCAAAACAGTCTGGTAGGCACAGCAGCCTTATTTGATACACACTGACCTGCCTATACATCCCAACATCGCTCACCAGGCCTAGAACTACCAGATTGCTAAAATGGTGAGACGAAGAAAACAACACCCAAATGAAAGAAAAGGAGGAATCACCACAAAAGGAACTACAGGACATGCAAGGAAGCAAGTTGTCAGATAAAGAATTCAAAGCAATGATTTTAAGGGGGCTCAAACAATTTGGTGAGAACTACAAGCAACTTAATGAAAATTATAAGAGCTCAGTGAGAGCTACATCAGCATAAATAAAGAGGTAGAAGCTCTGCATAAAAATCAAGTGGAAATAAAGAATGACATAGCTGACACAAAAAATACTTTAGAAGGATTCAGTAGTAGATTAGAAGAAGCTGAAGACCAAATCAGTGAGTCAGAACACAAGGTAGAGAAATATACCCAAATAAAGCAGGAAATGAGAAAAAAATTAAAAAGCAGGAGGAGAGTTTAAGGGAGCTTTGGGACAATCGAAACATAACAACATTCGCATCATAGGAGTACCAGAATGAGAAAATCGGAGAAAGGAATGGAGAACCTGTTTGAAAAAATAATGACAGAAAACTTCCTTAATTTGGTGAAGGAAAAAGTCACACAAATCCAGGAAACATAGAGTCCCAAGTAAGAAGAACCCAAAAAGACTCACAGCTAGACACATCACAATTAAAATGGCAAACATTAAACACAAAGAAAGAAGCTTAAAGGCAGCAAGAGAGAGAAAGTTAACTACAAGGGAGCTCCCATTAGACTGTCAGCTCATTTCTCAATAGAAACACTGCAAGCCAGAAGGGAGTGGCATGAAATACACAAAGTAATGAAAGGCAAGGGTCTGAATCCAAGACTATTATTCAAAATTGAAGGAGACATAAAGAGCTTCACAGACAAAATAAACAAAAAACAAACTAACAAAAAACGGAAGGAATTTACCATGACCAAACCAACACTACAAGAAAAGCTAAAGGAACTATTATAAGGAGAAGAAGAAATAGAGAGAGAGGAACACAGGCATACAATAAAATGGCAACTAATAAGTACCTATAAATAATAACCTTAAATGTAAATGGCTTAAATGCTCCAATCAAAGACATAGGATAGCTGATTGGATAAGAAAATATGACCCACATTTATGCTGTCTACAAGAGACCCACTTCACAACAAAAGACTCATGAAAGTGAAAGGATAGAAAAAAATTTCCCAGGCAAATGGAAATGAAAAAAAAAAAAGCTGGCATAGCAATAGCCATATTTGATAAGATAAGATAGACTTCAAACCCAGGGGCATAATAAGAGACAAAGAAGGTCACTACTTAATATTAAAAGAATCAATCCAACAAGAGGATATAACCCTGGTAAACATATATGCACCAAACCTGAGAGCACCAAAATATATTTAAAAACTTCTGGAGGACTACGAGCAAGAGATCAATACTAATACAATCATAGTGGGTGACTTTAACACCCCACTGACACCACTAGATAGACCTTCTAGAGAAAAAATTAATAAGAAAACAGAGTCCTTAAATGATGAACTAGATCTGTTAGACTGAATTGATATTTACAGAACATTTCAACCCAAAGCTGCAGAATATACATTCTTCTCAAGTACACACGGGACATTCTCAAAGATAGACCACATGTTAGGACACAAACTAAGTCTCTACAAATTCAAGAAGATTGAAATCATATCAAGCATCTTCTCAGATTATAAAGGCATGAAACTAGAAACCAATTACAATAAAACACTCAAATACTTTAAAAGACATGGAGGCTAAATAGCATGTTATTAAACAATGAGTGGATTACCAATGAGATCAAGAAAGAAATAAAAAACTTTCTGAAAACTAATGAAAATAAACACACAACAATACAAAATCTATGGGACACAGCAAATCAGTCCTGAGAGAAAAATTCACAGCAATACAGGCCTACCTCAAGAAAGAAGAAAAATTTCCAATAAACTATCTAAGCCAACAACTTAAAAGATTTAGAAAGAGAACCAAAAGAAAAACCCAGACTTAGTAGAAGTAAGGAAATAATAAAAATCAGAGCAGAAATAAGTAATATAGAGAATATAAAAACAATACAAAAGATCACTGAAACCAAGAGCTTGGTTCTTTAAAAGATAATAAAGATTGATCAACCTTTAGCCAGACTCACCAAGAAACAAAGAGAGAGAACCTAAATTAATAAAATCAGAAGTGAAAGAGGTGAAGTAACAATGGACAACAAAGAAATACAAAGGATTATAAAAATAATACTATGAACAATTATATGCTAACACATTCAACAACCTAGGCAAAATGGACATATTCTTAGAATCATATACATTCAAAAACTCAACTGGGAAGAGTCGGAAAACCTAAACAGACCAATAACAATTAAGGAAATAGAAGAAGTAATCAATAAAATCTTAGCAAACAAAAGCCCTGGTCCAGACATCTACACAGGGTAGTTTTGCCAAACATTCAAAGAAGAACACCCATTTCCCTCAAACTATTCCAAAAAATTCAAGAGTAAGAAAAATGTTCAAGGTCTTTTTATGAGGCCAGCATAATTCTAATCCCCAAACCAGATAAAGACACTAAATTACAGCCCTGGACGGTTTGGCTCAGCGGTTGGAGTGTCGGCCTGTGGACCAGAGAGTCCCAAGTTTGGTTCCTGCTAGGGACATGAAGGAAGGAAGGAAGGAAGGAAGGAAGGAAGGAAGGAAGGAAGGAAGGAAGGAAGGAAGGAAGGAAGGAAGACAGAAGGAAGGAAAGAAGACAGAAGGAAGGAAAGAAGGAAAGAAGGACAGAAGGAAGGAAAGAAGGAAGGAAAGAAGGAAAGAAGGAAAGAAGGAAGGAAGGAAAGAAGGAAGGAAAGAAAGAAGGAAGGAAGGAAAGAAGGAAAGAAAGAAGGAAGGAAAGAAGGAAGGAAGGCAAGAAAGAAGGAAGGAAGGAAGGAAGGAAGGAAGGAAGGAAGGAAGGAAGGAAGGAAGGAAAAGGAAGAAAAGAAAGAAAGAAGGAAAGAGGAAAGAAAGAAAAAGAGAAAGAAAGAAAGAAGGAAAGAATGAAAGAAAGAAAGAAAGAAAGAAAGAAAGAAAGAAAGAAAGAAAGAAAGAAAGAAAGAAAGAAGGAAAGAAAGAAAGAAGGAAAGAAAGAAGGAAAGAAAGAAAGAAAATTACAGGCCAATATCCCTGATGAACATAGATGCCAAAATCCTCAACAAAAGCTTAGGAAATCGAATCCAACAATATATTTTTAAACTTTATACAACACAATTAAGTGGGATTCATCCCAGGGATGCAAGGCTGGTGCAATATTTGTAAATCAATAAATGTGATACACCACAAAAACAAAATGAAAGATAAAAATCATGTGATCATATCAACAGATGCTGAAAAGGCATTTGACAAAATCCAGCATCTATTTTTGATAAAAACTCTCAGCAAAGTGGGAATAGAAGAATCATATCTCAACATTATAAAGGCCATTCATGACAACCTACAGCCAACATCATGCTCAATGGCAAAAACTAAAAGCATTTTCCTTAAGAACAGGAACAAGAAAGGGATGTCCATTTTCACCACTCTTGTTTAACCTGGTACTGGAAATCTTAGCCATAGCACTCAGACAAGAAGAAAAATAAAGGGATCCAAATCGGAAAGGAAGAAGTGAAACTGTTATTATTTGCAGATGACATGATATTGTACATAGAAAACCCTAAAGACTCCATCAAAAAGCAACTAGATTTATGCCCTGGCTGGTTTGGCTCAGTGGTTGGAGTGTCAGCCTGCAGACCAGAGAGTCCTGGGTTCGTTTTCCGCTAGAGACACGTACCAAAAAAAAAAAAACAACAACAAAAAACAAACTGGATTTAATAAATAAATTAGGCACAGTAGCAGTATACAAAACCAACATCCATAAATCACTGTCATTTTTACACAAAAATACTGAACACACAGAAAGAGAAACTTAAAAAAAAATTCCATTTACCATTGCAACAAAAAAATTCAGATAACTAGGAATAATCTTAATCAAAGAAGTAAAGGACCTATTCACACAAAACTATGGGGCATTGAAAAAAGAAATAGAGGAAGATATAAAAAAGTGGAAGTATATACCTTGTCATGGATTAGAAGAATTAACATCATTAAAATGTCTATACTACCCAAAGCAATCTACAGATTTAATGCAATCCTCATCAAAATAGGAATGACATATTTCACAGAAGTAGAAAAACACTCCAAAAGTTTATATGGAACCAAAAAAGACCCCAAATACCCACAGCAATTGTAAAAAAGATAAACAAAGTAGGAGGGATCACAATACCAGATATCAAGTTATACTACACAGCCATTGTAATCAAAATAGCCTGGTACAGGCACAAGAACAGGTATATAGATCAATGGAACAGAACAGAGAACCCAGGAATTGACCCAAGACATTATGCTCAATTAATATTTGACAAAGGTGGCAAGAGCATACAATGGAGTAAAGACAGCCTCTTTAATAAATGGTGCTGGAAAAACGGGACAGCTACAAGCAAAAAAATGAAAGTAGAGCACCAACTTACACCACACACAAGAATAAACACAAAAGGATAAAAGACTTAAATGTAACACATGAAACCATAAAAATCCTAGAAGAAATGTAGGTAGTAAAGTCTCAGATATCACATGTAGCAGAATTTTCACTGATACAACACTTAAGGCAAGAAAAACAAAGGAAAAAATGAATACATGGGACTACATAAAACTAGAAAGCTTATGCACAGCAAAAGAAACAACCATCAAAATGGAAAGGGAACCCCCTATATGGGAGAGCATAATTGACAACAATACAGCAGATAAGGGGTTAATTTCCAAAATATATAGAGTGCTCACACAACTCAACAAAACAAAGACAAAGAACCCAATTAAAAAACTGGGCAGAGGATCTAAATAGACACCTCTCCAAAAAGGACATACAAATGGCCAGGAGACATATGAAAAAATAGTCAATGTTACTAATCATCAGAGAGATGCAAATTAAAATGACTAAGAGGTGTTACCTCACACCTGCCAGAATGGCTGCCATCAACAAATTATCAAACAGCAAGTGCTAGCGAGGGTGTGGAGAAAAGGGGACTCTAGTACACTGCTGCTGGGAATGCAGACTGGTGCAGCCACTATGGAAAACAATATGGTGTTTCCTCAAAAAATTAAAAATTGAACTTCCATTTGACCCAGTGATCCCACTTCTAGGAATATACTCTAAGAAGCCTGAAACACCAATCAGAAAGAACATATGTACCCCCATGTTCATAGCAGCACCATTTACAATAGCTAAGATCTGGAAACAGGCCAAGTGTCCATCAACAGATGAATGGATAAAAAAGCTGTGGTACAGCCCAGCCCATGTGGCTCAGTGTTTGAGCATCAACCCATGCACCAAGAGGTCGCTGGTTCAGTTCCCAGTCAGAGCACATGCCCAGGTTGAGGGTCTGATCCCTAGTGGGGGGCATGCAGGAGGCAGCCAATTGATGTTCTCTGTCATCAATGTTTCTATCTTTCTCTTTCTCTCTCTAATATCAATAAAGAAACAAAAAAAAATTTTTTTTAAAGGTGTGGTACATATACACCATGGAATACTATGCAGTTGTAAGAAAGAAAGATCTTTTATTCTTTGAGACGACATGGAGGGACCTGGAGAGTATTATGCTAAACAAAATAAGCCATTCAGAGAAAGACAATCACATGATATCGCTTATTTGTGGAGTATAATGAACAAAATAATCTGATGAACAAATTAGACCCAGGGACACAGAAGTAGGGCTCAGAATGCCAAAACTCAGAGGTAGGTGTCAGGGGGAGGGAAGAAATAAACCAAAGAACTTATGCATATAAGCATAACCAATGGACACAGACAACAATGCTATGGGGGTGGGGGGTGGGAATGGGAAGAGGGTCAATGGAGGAGAAAGGAGAAACATATGTAACAAAAATTAATTAAAAAATAAAATATAAGGTGTTGATCAAGCAAAATACAATCATGATTAACCAGAAAGCTTGAAGAATGAGCAACTCTCAGGAACCAATATGGAAATAAACATAGTGACCTTTATGAAGAACTGCAAACCATTTGAATCAACACTTGGTAAGGGAAATTATCCCTTTTTGTGTGCTTTTGTCCCTTACATTCATCATTAAGAAAATATAATCATCATTGTACAAAATGCTACATGTAGATGATGAAGGGCAGGGAGACAAAAATGGTAATTCCCCCAACAGCAACCACACAGAGATTCAAATATGTCCACCTTGGTGCTGGATAGAGATAAGCAGCTTTTTACTCTTCGGGGTAGATAAAAGATGATAGCCAGCAGTATGGAAGGTTAGTTAACTCTGTTCTCATCCAAGGATAGTCCAAGAATATATGCTAAAATAATTTGAATAATATCATAATAAATGACTTTTCCAAAGCAAAACAGTATAGAAAGGGGGAACATATTCACTAGCATTTACTACATATCAGGTAATGTTCTAAATGGTATAGATGTACTAACTCAGTACTCTACTGAGCTCTGAGTTAGGTGTAATAATTATCCCCAGTGCTGCAAGTAAAGAAACCAAGACACATAAAGGCTAAGAAAAACTCCAATTATTTGAGGATTGGGATGAAGTGGAATACCTTTCAGACTAGTTTTGTTACAGAAGAAATGTTTGCATGTTCTGTACCTTAATGGTCTCCTCTGTGAGTGCAGACACAATCCCCTTTGTCTTCATGTTTAAATGGTCAGGTCAAGTCAATCTCTCTCTCTCTCTCTCTCTCTCTCTCACACACACACACCCCTCATATTTAGATCTCTAGTAGGACAATCCAAATAAAGCAACATCTCCTTGTACTTCATATTTTAAGAGGGGCACTTCACCACTATACAGATAGAGCACCAGACATCTGAATAATGAAAACAGAGGAAATAAATGGTGATCTCAATATTAAATTAATTAGTATGTGGAGGTTGGAAATGAATACAGGCTCTGAATCCACAAAGATATGGGTTTAAATCCTGACTCTTGGCAGCTGTGTCACTTAGGGTAAACCACTTTACCACTATGAAATTTTATTTTTTCTTATTAAAGGACAGATAGTGATACTCATCTGCAGAATGGTTATGAACATTAAATATGATCATTTCAAACACCAGCTCCTACTAGATACTCAATAAATGTTAGCTATTATTTTCTTCAACCAGGACAAACTTGCATCAGGAGGCTCCCACTTTCCATTCACAAGGAGCCCTGGAGTCATATTTTATCTTTTAAATTAATAGGAGAATCTCTGCTTTACATTCATTTCACCAAGAAGAAATGAATTATAGCAAGAATAACGCAATTTAGGCAGACACAGAAATAAGTATCCTACCTTCTTATCTTGTTTAAAGGGATTGCCAAAAGTATGCAGTCTTTTGGGTTGATCTGGATCAATCTCTCGAAGTGGAGAAGCCAATGTCTTTAGATATTCCTGATAGTTGCCCATTTGTGCGACTGGAACACTATGAAGGGAATCTGCAAAATCATCATAAAAGAAACAGATGCTATGTAGCTTAAGTATATGGTCCTTTTGAGAGGACGTGATCATAGTCTGCTTAGCAATATGTATGTTGGCATCAGATAGTCTAAAAGCTCAAATCTTGCCCAGTGGGTGTGACTCAGTGGATTGAGCATCATCTCATGGACTGAAAGGTCCCAGTTCGATTCCTGGTTAGGGCACACTGGGGGCTGTGGGTTTGATCCCCAGTAGGGGGCATGCAGGAGGCAGCTGATCAATGTTTCTCTCTCACATTGATGGTTTCCTCTCTCTCTCCTAAAAATAAATAAATAAAAGCTCAAATCTAGCATTGTAGGACTTAAAATCATTTCTCTTCATCTTTTTTTTTTTTTTTTATCCTCACTTGAGGACTTTTTTTTTGCATTTATCTTCAGCAGATCAGGAGAAAGAGAGGGAGGAAGAGAGAGAGAGAAACATCGATGTGAAAGAGATACATCGAGTGGTTTCCACCCACACAATCCCATCCGGGGCCAGGGACAAACTGCAACCGAGGTATGTGCCCTTTGCGGGAACCGAACCCTGGACTCTCTGGTCCATGGGCCGATGCTCTAACCGCTGAGCCAAACTGGCCAGGGCTCTTTTCATCTTACTCATTACCACTCTACCACCACTACTGCCTACAAGCTCAAATCACTAGTTCAAGAACAGCTCCCTTACCCTTCAAACCAGGTTTGACAATGGAATGACATCTCTTATAACATCTCAACACAAAACACCATATTTGCTCTGTGTTTTAAATTGCGTAGGCTCCATGGTTTTCTCTTATCATCCAGAGAACCTTGGTTAGTGGGTCTCAGCCACTTGGAGAACTTGATTAAATCTACAGGCTCTCTTCATAGAAAAATCATCCCCTTCCCACAAAACTTAGTGTATAATTTCAGGAGGTTGGCCAGGCTAGGATTTGCACATTTATTTTATTTTATTTTTCTTTCTTTATTGATTTTAGAGAGAGAGGAAGAAAGAGGGGGAGAAAGATAGAAGCATCGATGAGAGAGAACATTGACTGGCTGCCTCCTGCATGCCCCCCACTGGGCACTGGGTCCACAACCTGGGCATGTGCCCTGATTGGGAATCGGAATGGCAACCTTAGTGCATGGGTCGATGCTCAACCACTGAGCCATATTGGCAGGGCTAGGATTTGCACATTTAAATAGAAAAGTGACCGTTTAAAATGAATAAAATGGAGTATAGGGGAATTGTACACTGTCACCAATGATCTTGGACACTATCTGGTTCATTATTTTCATGTAACTGAGGAATTACGGATTGAATTAATCAAAGTAGTCTGGGTGATATAGTGTTGGGGCATGCAATTTCCAAAATCTGACAGACCAAGGTTCTGCCACTTTCCAACTCACTAACCCTAGGCAAACTACTAAAATGCTCACTCTCAGTTCTCATATCCACATAATGGGCATAAAATATCTATTTCATGGGGTTATTTGGAGGCTTGTAGGATCTAAAAGTGTGGATTAATGTACACATTTCCTTAAACCTGAAAAAAATAAACTTGTGTCTGGATAGAGGGATTTAGTAAAAATGGGCATTTTAAACATTAACATATTACAAACATAACCTACTCATTATGTAATAAACACCTTCATTTACATCAGGCTTGACATTTTTCTAATCAACAAAAATGACTTCTATGTTCATTTACCTTCATCTTGTCCAACAATAAACTTGTGTGTTTTCAGCAGATTGGATCTCATTCTGGTTAACTGATCTAAAAGACCTCTACGTGAAACATCATATGCATTTCTATATGTCTGAGGTTTCAAATCCTATTTGAAATGAAACAAATAATTTTAGTTACTCCTGAGGCTTTTACTATAGAAATATAATTCTTAACCCTCTTAAAATCTTAGTAAAGTACTCTACATTCACTAAAATTGACTACACTAGAATTTTCTCAGTGGAAAATGTATACTTGCTGGCCTTGTTCTGAATTCTAATACACTCAAAAAGCATTAAAAGCCACTGGGAATATTCTTTTTTCAAGGATGTCATTTAAAACATCAAATCCTGAGATTTACGCCTGTGACAGCCTTGAAGACCCACTGCTTAAAATCTAGATGTATGCCTGTGGCACCATGGAGGTGAGCCACTAGGATCTCCCTCCAGGAAGCAATGGCTGATCCTGACAGGGTGCAGTTAGCTGAGCTTGGGGATCTGCTGCAGCATTTGAGCTGAGGCCACACTCTTCCCAGGCTTCCCCTACCAGTGACTGAGAATTATGGGGGGTGTTAGGCCCTGGCCAGTTCTGCCCAATGTAGACCTCCTCTATGGGAAATCTTGTTGCCAGAGATTCCTGCTGGGCTGGTCAAGACTTTCTCCCAGCTACATCAATGTTTGAAGCTCTTCATCATCATTGCTTCTTCCTTGCCCCCTCTTCTCACAGGAGCTAGATCAGCAACATAATCTGAAGGCAGGCTATCCTTGTTTACTCCTGTTCCTTCTCCCCATTATCTTTCACAGACATTACCCCCAAACATATCTTGTACATTTAATTCCATATCGCCGTCTGCTGGCAGGATAATTCCTAAACTGGTCCATCAATAACTATAAGGTCCAAACCAGGACAATTATTATTTCAAAACTAAAGCAATATGAAAGACGTAAATGTGTCAGACAAGTTCAAACACAAACTATTTATGTCATAATTTACCTTGTTTAAAAACCCTACTTGAAAGCCAGCAAATTCTTTGGTATTCAGCTCTGTCAGTCTTGGAGAAGTTTCCCCTGTGATTTTTTTCAGTAGTTTTCTAAAATTTTTACTGTGAGTCAAAGACAAACCACCTCCAGAATGATTTTTCACTTTGATTCCAATTTCCTGGGGAGGTTTCTTCCCCACTGATGCTAGAATTCGTTCTGATTCTATTTTGGTCTAAAATGAAAGTACATAGTATGTTATAAAAAATCTATAGTATCACTGTCATTTTTACTATTTTAAAAAGATAATACTTTAAGAACCCCACAGAACAATTTTCTATTGCAAATCACAGAAAAACGGGTAATTAAACATTTTCCTGTGCTTCCCTGTATTACCACAGCAAACAGAGAGGGGGTTGCTAGAAAGACAAATAACTTGACACATTTTTCATCTTGTTTTGTTTCAAAATTATGATTGAATCATGGAGGGAATGAAAACCGTGGATAAAAATAACATTCATAGACATTTAAAATCACATTTTGTTACTGTATAATCTAGATTATATATTCATTTTGGACTCCGTATTTATAAATGTAAACGAGGGCTAAAATTCAGATTACATAGATTGGTATTATAACTGAAAAAAATCACTCTTTAGTTCTAATATTGAACCATCCAAAAATTAATGCTTAATTTAACAAATATTACCAAGTAAATAATTTTAATATGTGCTCAATGTTTCTTACTAACTTACAATAACAACAAAAATCCTTTTACTAAACATTATTATATCATATTGATAAATAGTGCTTGAAAGTGTATTGTAACAATATATTGGGCATATTTTGTGATTTATATACATTTGAGACAGTTCAAGAAACACTGGTGGCATAGTTATTAAATTAGTAGTTAGAGCTATTTAAAATTAGTAATGATCTTTTCTTTTACTGTAAAAGATGGAATTCCACCAATGTCCAGTAAGCTCAAAATAATTTTGAATTTTTTGTGGTTTGGTTAGAGATATTCATTAATTTTCCCTAATTACTGGAATTAAGTATGTTTATTTTTTTAAATTAACTCATGAAGTAAGGGATAAGAGCAAATGAAGGGTCTGTTTCCATAAATGGTCCTGAAAACTCATGTATAAAACTATACAAGCCATGTGTCCCAGAAAGCCTGAGAACTTGCATGAGTTTCAACTCGGTTCACTATTCTTCCTTGTGGCCACACTCTGCTGACACAGCCTTAAAGGCCTAAGATAAACATCAAATAAAATATATAAATCAATAGAGAAATAAATAAATAAATAACCCAAAACATTAACAACTAAAATATATCAGCAGAGAGGAAAACGGTTGTTAAGGGGACACTTGATAGACCAGAAATCTGGGTTTGCCTCTCCTTCCTTTGCATTTATGAACACACTGGACTGGTGGGAGCTGGTACACTCCAGAGCATACTTAAGTTTTTTGCCAGCTCCCTGCCAGGTGTGTCAGCACCCCAAATTGTGGAGGCATTTTGGGTCTATAGGGAAATCTGCCACTTTTTTGCTTAATACTCTGCTTTTCAAAGACCCAACCTCCAAACATATCCAACTTGAAACACTGTAGTTACTGCAAACTCTACTATTGTTCTCTACCAGGGAATACATTTGTGCATAAGAAAGTAAAGCTGCTGAATGAATTGGTCATATAACATAACACATTTGTCTGTCAGTAAAGCTCTAACTCAGTAGTTCTCAAACATTTCCATCCTGCAAGAATGCGCTAGGTAGAGTGAGAAGTATGATATAAGTAGGGGTGAGTGGAGGATGAGGTACTATTAGAGAGGGGCAGGTAAGGGACAAGGTGAATAATGGTAAATGAGGCGTGGGTATAAAGTAATAGATGGAGGGCAAAAATAGGGGAGATAGAACTCCACTCCTCAGGTCCCCTTGGGGCCTATTAACCTCTAGTATGAGGAACACTGGTCTTATCTCCTCCTCTCCAAGAAAAAGCATATGGATATTTACTGCCTAAAATCGAAATTCAGGCAAATCATTGTGCTGACCTAAAGAACAGGATGTTCTACCCCAATGTGATTTCAGGAGAAACCATATTGAGGATAGACAAAATGTGACCCATGAAATAATTCTATTAAGCCTCTGCCCCTCTTAGACCATAAAATATCAACCAGCTTGTGAGTAGGACAAACTGGCAAGCAAAAGGAGAAATGGTGCAGCATCAGATGATACTGACAGACCCTTAACTGTAGTTTAATGGTGAAGCTAGAAGCCGTAGAGAATCACATAGTACTAATCCATAAAGTGTAGAAATATATACACATTTAATTTGAAAAATTAACAATTACACTAGAGAATAAGGAAATGCACTTCTGAGGGCAAAGGATTTTTGTTTGTTTGTTTTTACCAATACTACCTGTTGGCTGAGTTTTTTAAGGTAAGAGATAACACTGTAACTAAGTCCACAATCTAAATTATCTGATATCAGATTTGGAGCTCCCATCATCCTTAGTGCTTTCTTTAATGGCTATAAGGAAACAAAATACACAACAGTAAGAATAGAATAAATCTTAAAATACTCAAAGTTCAGTTATAAGGGGCAAAGGAACATGATTCATTTCTTAGAAGTCAAGGTGCTGCACATAAAACCAAACATGGAACATTAAAAAGTGGCAATGAAAATAGCAGAGAAGGAGCAGAAAGAAAAAAAAAATCAGAAGAGAGTGGGATAAGAAGAGCAAGTAACAAATTAAAACAGGTAAACTGCTTTCAGTCTTAATTCCCAAGTCATAAAATTATTTCATATTGCAATTTATTGTGTACCCCATTCCTGCCATGGTAAATAATAACACACCCCAATTTCTCCTCCCAGTGATACCAGACACCATGGTTTTGCCTTTTCACCTCTAGAAACTTGACTTAAAGTTTACCACATTCACCTCTGAAATTATTTTGCTAAATCTTGATTTAAATTATGTGACCAGTTCAAAATCACCATGAATATGTTTCTCAACTTGTAAAAATCCAAATAAGGCCAAATCATATTTTATTCATTTTGGATTCCCTCCCCACCTTGCCCCTGCACCAGTGCCTCTACTTCATGTTGTGTCTAGGACACATTTAATAGTTAATAAGTAAATATAATGTCTTCAGAATTTTTTTTCAGAGGAAAACTCCATATTGAGAATTTCTAGAGTTAAAAAGGGGAGTTGATATACTATATGAATCCATACCTATTCTTCCTAAATTCCAAAATGATAATTTTGTAAGATTAATTTGAATAAGAGAAATATAGATGTGCTTTATAAAAATAACCATGGCAACTAAAGGAAATAAACAAAACAGTTCTTTTTGCGTCACTATGACATCTCCAAGCTCTTACACATAATTTGAGAAGACAATGGTGACACAAATATTTATAAATTAAAAAACTAGCCCGGCCAGTGTGGCTCATTGGATTGAGCATCATTCCATGGACTGAGAGGTCCTGGTTTGATTCCTGGTCAGGGCACATGCCTGGGTTGTAGGCTCGATCCCCAGTAGGGAGCATGCAGGAGGCAGCCGACTGATGTTTCTCACATTGATGTTTCTCTCTCACATTGGTGTTTCTATCTCTCTCCCTCTTCCTCTCTCACTAAAAAAAATCAACAAAACATATTTTAAAAAACTATCTCATTTCAGGGGTAAAGTTTTTGGTCCATTGACATTTCTTGTGACAAGAATCATCATTGATAGTTAATAAATACATACTAATAGGTAATATGGAGGCAGAGTTTTTAAGTAGCTGTCAAAAGCCTGTCGCCACTTCAGATTTGGCTTAAGCTTGTGAACTTTAAACAAGTCATCTGTAAGAGAAAATCAAATAAAATATTACATTATTCTAATCCCAAATACCAACATCTAAATCAAGCAGCCCGCATCTATTATATCACTTCCTAGATATCTCAAATTTTAATTACATTGAATTAACCTTTCATTGGAGTTTGATTATCTTTTTTTGGTACTACTTACCAAAATTATCTACAGTATTTTTTCAGAAAATGAAATAAATTCTCAAGTTACATATTTCTCTTTTGTCTGTGAAGCTAAACAAAATATAATGTTACAACACTAACTCTGATCCACGTGATTTTTTTTTTTACCTTTTACATATTGGTAACTCTACTGTAGTAATTTCCACCTGACGGGGAATCCATGGTCACTGGTTGATGGATCAAATAGAGGATGTGAAAAACAACAACAAAATTGAAACCATAGATACAGAGAACAGACTGGTAGTTGCCAGAGGTGGGGGTGAGGTGGGGGGTGGACAAAATGACTGAAGGTGGTCAAATAGTACAAACTCCCAGTTATAAATGTCATGCAGATATTAGGTACAGCACAGTGACTATAGTTAATAATACTGTAGTGCATATCTGAAAGTTGCTAAGAGAATAGATCTTCAAAGTTCTCATTGTAAGAAAAAGATTTGTAACTATGTATAATGATGGATATTAACTAAATTTACAGTGGTAGTCATTTTACAATATATACAAATATTCAATCACCATGTTGTATACCTGAAACTAATATAATGTTATATATCAATTATATTTCAATAATAAATAAACAAATACATACATAAATAGTGTTATACTTTTTGCTGAAAGGCCAAGGTAATAGACTTCACAAAGTATATGAGAACAAAAGCTAAGCCTCTCATTTCTAGGTAATGATGACAAGCTCTAAATTATGTTTTGGATTCTCCACAATCAACTTATACTCTGTTAGCCATATTTCGCCCCTCCTCATTTCTTTGATTTCAGTGGTCAGGCATTTTAAGCCAAACTTTGAGTTTCTCAAATATTAGTTAACAACTGGGTGCCAGATGGAAGGGGGATTGGAGATATGGGTGAAACAGTTGAAGGGAAGTACAAATTGATAGTTACAAAATCGTCATGGGGATGTAAAGTATAGCATGGGGAATATAGTCAGTAATATTGTAATAACTATATATTGTGCACTAGATATATTGGGATGATCAATTAGTAAGTTATATAATGTCTAATCACTGGGTTGTATACCTGAAACTAATATAATAGTGTATGTCAACTGTAATTGAAAAATAAAAAATAATTTTTAAAAATTGGGTGATGGTACTAGTAAAAACAAGTAGAGATGTTAGGTTGAAGTTTAAATTTTGCACAACTAAATATGTTTCTTGAATACCATGTGCTTTAATACAACTAAAGATATTTTCCTTAGATAAGCAGATACCCCTATATTTTCACACATAAAAATAATTATTTTAGTAATCTAAATGCATTACATACACCACATAAAAATTTCTAAAATATCTCATTATTTCCTTGTGAGGGTAAGAAAAAATATTTTTTTCTAATATAATAATTCAAAATTGATATCCCTAGACATCAACATGAACCTGCCACACTTACTATAAATACCGAAGATAATACAAATTCAATCTCTATTTTGTTTCTTCAGATTTTATTGGCTCTTATCCAAAAACAAATGCTTACCTCCAATGACAAGACCATTCCTTTGCCATGTGCATACATTCTCTACAAATGGGCTGTTCTTTGAAATTCTGAATGAACTTTAGTTAAGAAAAGCAGCCATGTATTTTCTTCCTTTTACTTCTATAATGAATGATTCACTCCTGCTGAAACTAATTTCAGTGAATTTATGAAGTCATAAAATGTAGGTTTTCTTTTTCTTTTCGAACAGGGTAAAAAGAACAAAGAAAAAATATCTGAAGAGACTACTGGCTCATTGTAGCACACAGGTCTTTTAGAGAACATTCATATTTTGATAGAAAGGCAGGAGAGACCATGGAAATACCCTGTTATACTGTCTTTAAGTGAAGTCTGTTGGAAATCAGGCAGATTTTGGAAACTAACTGACAGATTTAAATACCAAAAATCTGGAGAGACATTTAGATATAAACAGATTAGATAATGACAGTCAATAATAGTCTTAATATTTCCAACAATGCTGATTGCAATGATTCCATCTTGGAGCCAGTTTAGTCTAATTATTTCTTGTCGATTTTTTGAAGTGGATGGGAGGAAGAAAGAAAACCTTCCACAATCTAAATTAAGGGTAGAGATCTATTTGGGTGACAGTGCTTTAGTAACTATCTCTATAGCTCAGAAAACTATTTCCGTGGTGTTAAATTTCCATTCATATGGAGTCTCTAAGAGGGTATAGTAAAGATGCCATAAACAATTAGCTAATCAACATTGGAAAGACAAGGAAGTGATTGTAGAAGGTGACTAAAATGATACTGCCAACATCTCAAAAACTACTGACATGCGCCCAGCCACTGTGGCTCAGTGGTTGAGCATCGATCGATTCATGCACCAAGAGGTCACCAGTCAGGACACATGCCAGGTTGTGGGCCAAATCCCCAGCATGGGGTATGCAGGAGGAGGCCAACTGATGTTCTCTTTCATTAATGTTTCTATCTCTCTTTCCCTCTTCCTTCCTTTCTCTCTAAAATCAATACTGAAAAAATTTTTTTTAAATATTAAAAAAAAACACAACTACTAACATGTTCTCTTTCAGATCCTTTCTCCCTATTTCCTGCTTCAAAGAGGAGGAAGACATGGGTTTCAGTCCAAAATCAGCCACATTATTAGCTGAATGAGCTTTGAGAAATTACTTCACCTTTTTGTGCCTTCATTCCATCTATAAAATAGATTTAATGATAACTGCCTTACCACACAAGCTTATTATGAGAAGTAGATTCTGTGCATGAAAACACTGTATAAAATAAAAAACAGTGCAAGCTGTAAAGCAATGAACATATAGTGATTAATACACATCAAAGTATCTTCCTTCATTTATTCTCTTTTGCTCCTCCTGGTCTAAATGTGGAACTAGATTTTATTTTTTACACAACTCCGTAGTTCTTAATTTAAAAACAACACCAGGTTAATTGAATGTGGTATGTTTAAGAAAAAAAAAGTTGTCATAGATGCCTTAATTTCTGTAGTTACTGGTCCTCAAAAATAAAACAAAAAATCCTAATTTCCTTTTTTAGATTTAAATTAATTAATTTATGTTTGTTTCAGATGTTTCTCATTTCCCCCCCACTGATATCCTCCTCCTCCCTGCCCGCCCTGTCCCCAGCTTTGTTGTCCATGTCCATTGTTCATGCATACATGCATATAAGTTCTGTGGTTTATCTCTCCCCCACTACCCCCTCTTCTGGGGATTGTCAGTCTGTACCCCACTTCCACGTCTCTGGGACTACCCCATTCCTCAGACTGTTATGTTCATTATATTCCACAAATAAGTGATACTTGTCTTTCTCTGTTTGGCTTGTTTCGCTTAGGATAATACTTTCCAGGTCCCTCCATGTAGTCTCAAAGGATAAGAGATCTTTCTTTCTTACAGCTGCATAGTACTCCATTGTGTATATGTACACTGCTTTTTTATCCATTTGTCTACTGATGGACATTTGGGCTGTTTCCAGATCCTAGCTATTGTAAATAGTGCTGATACAAACATGGGGGTATATATATTCTTTATGATTGGTGTTTCAGGCTTCTTAGGGTATATTCCTAGAAGTGGGATCACTGGGTCAAATGGAAGTTCAATTTATAATTTTTTGAGGTAACACCATATTGTTTTCCATAGTGGCTGCACCAGTCTGCATTCCCACCAGCAGTGTACTAGAGTCCCCTTTTCTCCACACCCTCACCAACACTTGTTTGATGATGTGTTGATAGCGGCCATTTTGACGGGTGTGAGGTGATACCTCATTGTTGTTTTAATTTGCACCTCTCTGATGAGTAGTGATGTTGAGCATTTCTTCATATGTCTCTTAGCCATTTGTATGTCTTGTTTGGAGAGGTGTCTATTTAGTTCCTCTGCCCATTTTTTAATTGGGTTCTTTGTCTTCCTTTTGTTGAGTTGTATGAGCACTCTCTATATATTGGAAATTAACCCCTTATCTGATATATCATTGGCAATTATGCTCTCCCTTACAGTGGGTAGCCTTTCCATTTTGATGATTGTATCTTTTGCTGTGCAGAAGGTTTTGAGTTTGATGCAGTCCCATGTGTTCATTTTCTCCTTTGTTTCTATTGCCTTAGGTGATGTGTCAGTGAAAATTCTACTGCGTATGATGTCTGAAATTTTGTTGCCTACAGTTTCTTCTAGGATTTTTATGGATTCATGAGTCACATTTAAGTCTTTTATCCATTTTGAGTTTATTCTTGTGTAGGGCGTAAATTGATGGTCTAGTTTCATTGTTTTGCAAAAATCCTAATTTCTTAATTCAGAGATAGTCTTCTTGCCAACTATGATAATCTGGTTACCGCCCTACTAACATGATTCTTAAGGTAGTTCATTGATCCAATTAAGCCTCACTTATCTATCCCAGGTAAGTTTGGTGCTTAAATAATTAAACCTTTACCTAATTTTTATGGAAATCTTGATAAAGAAACAAAGGTTACGTTTTTGGACAATCATTGTACTATGAAGTAATACAGTGATGTTTCTGGGCATTATAAAGTATATGTGACTTAACTTGCCTTTTTACTAAATGCCCTGCTCACTAAAAGTACAAAAACATCCTGTATCTTTATATTATATTTTTAGTATAAAATAGTGCCTTCAAGAGCTACTTAGGCAACATAGTTGTTAATAATGACAATAATGATAATAATGCTAACAGCATTATTGAGCACTTACTATTTGCCAGGTGAGTTCTGTGCAATTCACTATATTAATTTAATCCCAACTAAATCCCTTTAAGGTGGGTATTATCATTATTTCACTTTACAGATGAAATAACTGAGGCACAGAGAGGTTAAGTATCTTATCCAAGGTCACAAATCTAGCAAACAGGAGAGCGAGGATTCATACCAGAGTAGCTATGCCCTACAATCCACACTGTTAAGCACTATGGAAACTACACAACCCAGAAAGTGAAGTAATGGTAGAAATGCAAGGAGTGTCTATTTTAGAACCTCAACATGAAATCCAAGTTTGGGATTCATGGGCACAAGGACCTTCATCCTCAAAGGGTGTGAAAAATCCCATGCTTCTTAGAAGACACATTATAAAAAAGCCTGGAAATGGGTTTTTGAAGCAAAAGGGAAGAATGGGAACTGAGTCAAGGATATGATGGCCCTGAAATTAATATATGGAGTTAGGGAGTGGGGAGGAATCAAAGATTCCTCTGGAGTTTCTGATTTGGGATATTTTCTCTAGGCAGGGTTGGATTTTCAGTGTTGTAGGTTAAGGAGGACCAGGAACAAATGCCACATGTGTCTTTCTGGTGTTAGAAGACATTTCAGAAAGAAGGATAACATGGCATTTGGGGAATAGAGTCATACAGTCTAAGAAGTAATCAGGAAAACAGTGTCAGGATTTGACTTTATATACTATTATGGAGCCTGGGAATGTGGCAAATTAGGCACAGAAGGTTTGAGGCAAAGAAAGAACTCAATGCTTCCTTTTAACCATTATGCCATGTCTACATCTGACCACTGTAACCTATAAGACCAGCAAAGACCAATTTTAGAGGGTGAGTCTTGCTATTGTCAAGTGCTATATATCTCAATTTATGATGGGAGACCAGCTACTCTAGTTAAGGGCATTATCATGTAATAATCTGGAAGGCAGGATGAGCTTATTTATTTATTTATGTTTTGTGGTACGTGCCCCTAGCGGGAACTGAACCTGGGACTCTCTAGTCCGCAGGTTAATGCTCAACCGCTGAACCAAGCTGGCCAGGGTAGAAGGCAGGATGAGTTTAGACCAAAGATGAAATACTGGAATTCAGCCCATTATAGTTCTAAAGATCAGAACTTTTCCACTGCCCTGTGGTAATGAGGCCACCTCCACCCCTATGGTGTCAGTGGAGACCATGTGGGAAGGAGTAACGAGGAACTTCTACTTCTCCAAGCCAGGGAGGTATCATTCTACTAAGGACCATAACTCCTATTCCTGCACAGCAATAACAACAAGAAGCCACCTCTTTTGGGTGTCAACAGAAGCCAAGTGGGGAACCTGGACTTCTACCACCCTGGTACTAATGAGGCAGTACCTCAAAATCTCTGCCAGAGGAGTGTGAGAGGAAGCAAACTAAAACAGAAGATTTAAATAAGATCCAGAGACTCATAATACTGAAGATGTTCAAGTCTCAATTGAAAATCACTCACAGTACCAAGAATCAGGAAGATCTCAAAACAAATTCAAAATGACAATCAAGAGACACCAACAACAAAATGACAGAAATGTTAAAAATATTTAGTAAAGGTTTAAAAGAACCTAGCACAGTAAATATTTCAACAACCTATTATAGGCACACTTGAAAAAAATGAAAAAATAGAAAGCCTCAGCAAAGAAATAGAAAGTGAGAAGTGGAAGATATAACGAAGAACCAAATGGAAATCTTAGAACTGAAAAATACAATAAACAAAAGAAAAAACTCAATGGGTGGGCTCAGAGGCAGAATGGGCCCTGGTTTGGCTCAGCAGTTAGAGCGTTGGCCCGTGGATTGGAGAGTCCCAAGTTCGGTTCCCGCTAAGGGCATGTACCTCGGTTGCAATTTGTCCCCGGCCCCGGTTGGGGGTCATGTGGGTGGCAACCACTCGATGTGTCTCTCTCACTGATATTTCTCTCTCTCTCTCTTCCTCCCTCTCTCCCTCCCACTCTATCTGAAGATACATGCAAAAATGTCTTCCAGTGAGGATAAAAAAAAAGTAGCAGAATGGAAGGGATAGAGGAAATAGTGAACTAGAAAACAGAACAATAAAAATCAACCAATAGGAATAACAGAACATGGACCTCCCCCCAAAAAATGACCAGATAGATAATTTGTAAATTTTCCCCATTCCATTGGCTGCCTCTTCACTGTGTTGACAGTGTCCTCTGATGTACAAAAGTTTTTAAGTTTGATGTAGCCCCACATGTATATTTTGCTTCTGTTGTCTGTGCTTTTGGTGTCATATCTCTTTTTATTTCCTACAACTGCATGTGAATCTAGAATTATCGCACAATAAAAAAGTGTACTTAAAATAAAAAAATAATACTATTTACAGTCTAAGTAAAGATTATCTAGTTTAATCCTTCACTGTATAATAGTGAAAAGTGAGGTCATAAAGGTATATTTAAGAAAAAAGGTAAGTAAATCCACAAAATATAGGTAGTTTTTGTTGGTAGTCATTAATCTCAGAGACATAACCTATATGTAATCAGTGACAATCACCTTGTAGAGGATACTTTTAGATTAGACTAAGAAATAAAGTAGATAGGCTATACAGAACAACCATGCTAATATCTTTGTGATAACCCATTCTTTTTTTTTTTTTAATCCTCACCCAAGGATATTTTTCCATTTATCTTCAGACAGAGTGGGGGGGGGGGTGAGAGAGAGAGAGAAATATCAATGTGAAAGAGACACATTGATCGGTCACCTGCTGCACAACCCCAACTAGGGTCAGGGACCAAACCGCAACCAAGATACGTGCCCTTAACAGAATCGAACCCGTGACTCTTAGGTCCATGGCCCAATGCTCTAACCACTGAACAAAACTGGCCAGGGCAATAACCCATTCTTAACCTTAACTTGCAACTTTTAAAAGAATTGTTTTTTGGTACACATAGTACTTACAGCACTAAAAAATCTTATGCTTTTTTCAATAATTTTTATTTTTCAATTACAGTTGACATAATACAATATTATATTAGTTTCAGGTGTACCACATACTAATTAGACATTTATATAACTTGAAGTGATCACTCTGATAAGTCTAGTGTTCATCTGACACCATACAAAGCTATTACAATATTATTGACTATATTTCCTATGCTGTACTTTCTTTCCTCATGACAGTTTTTATAACTGGCGATTTACAAAACTTAATCCCTTCCCCTTTCTCATCTAACCTCCTAGCCCCCATCTGTCTGGCAACCATAAAAATGAAAAAATAAAAATTTCTCTGTATTTATGAGTTTGCTTCTGTTTTGTTTGTTTAGTGCTCTAGATTCCACATATATGTAAAATAATAGGATATTTGTCTATCTCTGATTTATTGCACTTATCATAATAAAAATATTATGCTTTAATGACTATAGTAAAATAAAACTCAGTAAAAATTTGGTCCCTTTTGCAAAAATATGAAACTCCACCAAATAAAAATGTTCACGCACACACAAAACACTACTGTAAGCAAAATAAAAATGTTCACAACTTTACAACTAGAAGGATATGTGGTATTATATTACTCTAAATAGATGCGGCTTTTAAATGAGAAAAAAAAAATCTCTATACATGTTTTCGGTGATATCTGAGTAACAACATCTGGAGTTATTCCTTTTAGAATATTGCCATGGAAACCACAGCTTCTACAACTACAGTTGTTGCAGAATCTACTTTTGTACTCATTGCCATAACTTGCTACCCTACCTAAAACAGATGCCTCAAGAGGATTGAATATTCTTTTGTGGAACAATTTGTGTGAGCTAATACCCTCATTAGAAGCCCTATTTTCTGAGGAAAACTATCATATTTTTGGAGCGTTAATCCCAAACAATGGTATTTTTTTGCTCAAACTAGTCTATGAAAAAGGCAAAGCCACTTAAAACTGTGATTTAGGGGGTAGGATGACAGCATTGGACCTTGCAACCTAAAGAACAGCATTAGAATCACATATCAGAGGTTAAGTGTCTCCTCTATTTGATATAACAACAACAAAGAGAAGACAAAACAGAAAACAGTATGCAAATTCTATCCTTTCAAATCAGTTTTTAGACTTTTATATATCTAGATATCAATTACTCTTTGACTACATTTAAGGTGCTAAGCCCGCCGTGTATGTTTTGTTATATTTTAATGATGATTCGATAAGACATACTTTACTTACCTAAGAGAGGAAGTAAAACTGGGTAGTTGTAGGGCATCACAAAAAGGTTTACGCAAGTTAAAGTTGTACTGGCTTTTAAATAACCAAATGGATATCCAAGTTCATTGTATTTTCCACTGCTAGTAACAAATACCTGAGAATAACATGAAGTAATATACAGTTATGAAAATAAGGATTTTATGTAAAAGCAAACTCACAGCAATATTCTCTAGCCACATCTATGAAACAATTTAATTGTAAATTAAAAATGAGAATAGTGCTTTTAGCCGATGGTCATGTCAAATATATCATACTAAATAAACAACTATGAGGTATCATTGCACGCCTATCAGAATGGCCACCATCAACAAATCATCAAACAAGTGTTGGCGAGGGTGTGGAGAAAAGGGGACTCTAGTACACTGCTGGTGGGAATGCAGACTGGTTCAGTCACTATGGAAAACACTACCTCAAAAAGTTAAAAATTGAATTGCCATTTAACCCAGTGATCCCACTTCTAGGAATATACCCTAAGAAGACTGATACACCAATCAGAAAGAATATATGTACCCCCATGTTCATAGCAGCACTATTTACAATAGCTAATATCTGTAAACAGCCCAAGTGTCCATCAGTAGACAACTGGATAAAAAAGCTGTGGTACATATACACAATGGAGTACTATGCAGCTATAAGAAAGAAAGATCTCTTATCCTTTGAGACGACATGGAGGGACCTGGAAAGTATCATCCTAAGGGAAACAAGCCAAGCAGAGAAAGACAAATATCACATGATCTCACTTATTTCTGGAATATAATGAAATAAACAAACTAATGAACAAAATAAACCCAGAGTCATAGAAGTAGGGTATAGACTGACAATCCTCAGAAGAGGGGTTGGTGGGGAGAGAAGAGAGAAACCACAGAACTTGTATGCATGTACGCATAATTGATGGACATTGACAACAAAGCTGGGGATGGGGCGGGGGAGATGGGGAGGACGGTGCCAATGGGGGAAATAGGAGAAACATCTGTAACAAAAATAAATGAATAAAAACCAAAACCAAAACAAAATAAATTAACTTCTAAGGACTTCCAGTTAAGATGGCGGTACTCAGCTCCTCCCACAACCACATGAAAATTACAACTAAAGTACAGAACAACCATCATTCAGAACCACCTGAAATCGAACTGAATGAAAGTCCTACAATTACTAAATTAAAGAAGCCACATCAACAGTGGTAGAAGGGGCAGAGGCGCAGACAGGCTAGTCGCACACCCACGTGTGGCAGATAAAAATCAGGAGGGACACCTCGGCTGTGAAACTCCTCCCTGAGGAGTGAGGAGTCCCTGTCCCACACGAGCCCCCAGCTCAGGGTTACTGTGCCAAGAAGAAAAGTCCCCATAACCTCTGGCTGTAAAAACCAGTGGGAACTGAGGCTGAGGGAGACTCAGGCAGTTCCTCTTAAACGGCCCACGCTCGGACTTACTCAGACTTGTTCCCTCCAGGCTCCAGTTTGGGGAAGGCAGTTTGAAATGCACCAGAGGCATACGGGGAAGAACTGAGTTGGTTGGCATTGGAACGAGAGCTGGAGAGGCAGCTTTCTCCCTGACAGACATGGTACGGGCTACTGTTCCTTTGGTGAGCCCTTCCCTCACCAAAGGCACAGGGCTGTCAGACGTGTGCCATATCTGGGACTCCAGCAACCTGGCTCACATGGTTTGCCCCACCCTGGTGATTCCCTAAGGCCCTGTCCTACACAACTTTCAGGCCCACCCAAGCTGTTTCCAGTGCCTTTACCATAGGATTGGCCTGTGTTGCTTCAGATTTTCCTCAAACTAGCAGCACCCGGCCTCAGCGAGTCCCATACCTATCATTAAGTGGCCCCAGGCCTGGCACTAGAAGCAGCCAGCCTTGGTTCACAGCTTAGCTTTGCCTGGGCACTTCCAAGCCCAGAACAAGAAGCAGCCATCTTTAGATTGCTTTGTAGCTTATGCCTCGTGGTCCCAGGTAGAACACATGCAGAGGCTGACCTTGCTCCAGAGCCAGCACACCCTGTGGACAGGTTCATAACATGTCAAAGCACCATCACTCAACCACTTCCACAAGTGACACACTAAATGAGTGGATTCAGTGGGTACCAGAGCTCTGCTGAAGTAAGTCTTGCTCTGTGTGGTGGGCCCCTGTACAGCTGATCCTCCAAGGTAGTAAGAGGCCAGTGGTCAGTGGGCACAGTCAGTCCTTTCAGCTGATCAGCCTGAGTAAATCCCTCCCATTGACATGTCAACAGCAATCAAGACTCAATTACAACAAGATGCTGGACAGTCCACACGTGGGGTACACCTCAAGGGCTCAGCTAGGGTGACCATAGAGGTTGTGCCACTGGACCCTACAGTTCACCTACTACAATAGGCCACCCTACAAAGACTAGGAGACATAGAAACAAACACAGGGAAGCACCCAAAATGAGGAGACAAAGAAACATGTCCCAAATGAAAGAAGAGAACAAAACTCCAGAAAAGGAACTAAATGAAATGAAGATAAGCAATCTAACAGATGCAGAGTTCAAAATGCTGGCTAGAAGGATGCTCAATGAACTTAGTGAGTATTTCAAGGAACTTAGTGGGAATGTCAAGGAACTTAGTGAGGACATCAACAACATAAACAAGGACCAGTCAGAAATGAAGAATGCAATAACTGAAATAAAGAATAATTTACAGGGAATCAATAGTAGAGTAGGTGAAGCTAAGAAGCAAACCATTGATTTGGAATATAAGGCAGCAAAAAACACCCAATCAGAACAAAGAATCCAAATAAATGAGGATAGCTTAAGGAGCCCCTGGGACAACTTCAAGCGCACCAACATTCACATTATGGGGTGCCATAAGGAAAAGAGAGCACAAGAAACTGAAAATCTATTTGAAAAAATAATAACAGAAAACTTCCCTAACTTGGTGAAGGAAACAGACATACAAGTCCAGGAAGTATAGAGGGTCCCAAACAAGATGAACCCAAAGAGGAACACACCATGACACATCATCAACAAAATGTCAAAGTTAAAGTCAAAGAGAATCTTAAAAGCAGCAAGAGAAAAGCAGTTAGTTACCTACAAGGGAGCTCCTATAAGACTGCTGATTTCTCATAAGAAACTTTGCAGGCCAGAAAGGAGTGGCAAGAAATATTCAAAGCGATGAAAAGCAAGAAAACCTACAACCAAGATTATTCTATCCTTTAAAGTTATCATTTAGAATTGATGGACATTATAAAGAGTTTCCCAGACAAGAAAATGCTAACAGAGTTCATCACCACCAAACCAGTATTATATGAAATGTTGACAGCTCTTCTTGAAGAACAAAAATATGAACAATGAAATGGCAATAAATACATATCTATCAACAACGGAATCTACAAACAAGATGAATAAGCAGAACAGAAACAGACTCACAGAGAACTTTTTGTTGGCTGCTAGATGGGAGGGGGCTGGGATGATGAGTGAAAAATGTGAAGAATTAAGAAATACAGATTGGTTGTTAGACTGATGAACCTCAAAGGGAAAGGGGGAGGGAGGATGGGAAGAGATAAAGCAAATAACATATGCATATACGCATAACCAATGGACACAGACAGTAGTGTGGGGAAGGCAGGAGGGGGGTGGGAGCGGGTAGGAGAGGATCAGTGGGGGATAAAAGGGGGGACATCTGTAATACATTCAACAATAAAGATAAGTTTAAAAAGAAAAAAAAAAAAAACCTGACTTCTCAAAAGAAGAGTTGGTGACCAGAATAAAGACTTTTAAGGAAAATGGAACATGGTCCCATGCCTAAAACAGTCAATTATAAAAATACTGCTCTTTCAAAGGATTATGCTAATGCTCGTCTTGTGTACTACTATTAAATCTTGCACTACTTCCCTTTGATGCCTCATCCCCCTACCCACGAATTACTTGTCATCCAGTAAGTATTTACGGAATACTTAGGCACTGGTGCTAATTATTTGGAAGCAGCAAGGAAATGCTTTGGTTTATTCTGGAAGTCATTTATCTTGTAAATTACACTGATAGAACAGACATTCAATACTGATCAATACATTCATCTTTATTACATATCACTATCATCTTTTGAGATTTTTTGACTACTTTTTTTTATTGTTGAAAGTATTACAGATGACCATTTTTCCCCCTATTGACACCCACCTCCCTGCTCCCCACCACCTTCACTGCACTGTGTCTATTGGTTATGCATATAAGTTCTTTGGTTTGTTTCTTTCTACCCCCAGCCCCTTCCCTCTGAGTTTTGTCAGTCTATTCCCTACTTCCATCTCTCTGCATATATTCTGTTTGTCGACTTATTTTGTTCATTTTATTCAGCAAATAAGTGAGACCATGTGATACTTGTCTTTCTCTGATTGGCCTATTTCACTTAGTATAATGCTCTCCAGGTCCCTCCTTGTCATTTCAAAAGGTAAGAGATCTTTTTTTCTTATAGCTGTGTAGTATTCCATTGTGTAAATGTACCAGAGCTTTTTTATCCACTCATCTACTGATGGACACTTGGGCTGTTTCCAGATCTTAGCTATTTCAAATAGCACTGCTATGACATAGGGATGTATATATTCTTCCTGACTGGTATTTCAGGCATCCTGGGATAGACTTCTAGAAGTGGGATCACTGGGTCAAATGTTACATCCATTTTTAATTTTTTGAGGAAACACCATATTGTTTTCCATAGTGGCTGCACCAGTCTGCATTCCCACTAGCAGAGTACTAGGGTTCCCTTTTCTGCACATCCTCACCAGCACTTGTTGTTTGATGATTTGTTGATGGTGGCCATTCTGGCAGGTGTGAGGTGACACCTCATAATCATTTTAATTTACACCTCTCTGATGATTAGTGATGATGAGCATTTTTTCACATCTCTTTGCCATTTATATGTCCTGTTTGGAGAACTGTCTATTCAAGTCCTCTGCTCATTTTTTAATGGGATCGTTTGTCTTCTTTTTGTTGAAATATATGAGTATAAATTTTGGTAATTAATCCATTATTCAATGTATCATTGGCAAATATGTTTTCCCAAACAGTGGGTTCCTTTTTCATTCTGATGCTGATTTCTTTTGGTGTGCAGAAGCTTTTTAATTTCATGCAATCCCATTTATTAACATTTTCCTTTGTTTCTCTTGCCTTAGTTGATGCATTGATGAAAATTCTGCTACATGTGATATATGAGACTTCACCACCTACATTTTCTTCTAAGGTTTTTATGGTTTCATGGGTTACATTTAAGTCTTTTATCCTTCTGAGTTTATTCTTGTGTATGGTATAAGTTGGTGCTCTACTTTCATTTTCTTGCAGGTAGCTGTGCAGTTTTCCCAGCACCATTTATTAAAGAAGCTGTCTTTACTCCATTGTATGCTCTTGCCACCTTTGTCAAATATTAATTGAGCATAATGTCTTGGGTCAATTTCTGGGTTCTCTATTCTCTTCCATTGATCTGTATGCCTGTTCTTGTGCCAGTACCAATCTGTTTCGATTACAATCTCTTTATAGCATAACCTGATATCTGGTGTTGTGATCCCTCCTACTTTGTCAAGACTGATGTAGATATTCAAGTTCTTTTTTTTGTTCCATATAAACTTCTGGAGTATTTGTTCTAAATGTGTAAAACATGCCATTGGTATTTTAATAAGGATTGCATTGAATATATAGATTTCTCTGGGTAGTATGGAGATTTTAATGATGTCGATTCTTTCAATCCATGAGTGTGGTATATGCTTCCACTTTTCTATATCTTCCTCTATTTATTTTTACAATGTCCTGTAGTTTTCTGAGAACAGGTCGTTTTACCTCTTTGGGTAAGTTTATTCCCAGGTTTCTGAATTTTTTTGTTGCAATGGTAAATGGGATTTTTTTTTTTTTTTTAGTTTCTCTTTCTGAGTGTTCATAATTGGTGTATGAAAATGCCATTGACTTCTGGATGTTAATTTATATCTGCTACTGCTACTTTGACAAATTCATATATTAGTGGAGTTTTTTAGTGGAGTCTTTAGGGTTTTCTGTGTACAATATCATGTCATCTGCGAATAATGACTGTTTCACTTCCTCCTTTCCAATTTGGATGCCTTTTTTGTTTTGTCTGATCACTGTAGCTGGGATTTCCATTGTAATGGTGAATAAGAGTTGTTGTTGTTGTTGTTGTTGTTGTTGTTTTTTATCCTCACCCAAGGACATTTTTCCATTTTTTGTTCAGGTAGAGTGGGAGGGAGAGAGAGGAACAGAGAGAGAGAGAGAAACATCGATGTGAAAGGAACACATCGAGTGGCTGCCACCCGCACAACCGACCAGGGCCGGGGACAAACTGCAACCGGGGTACACGCCCTTAGTGGGAACCGAACCCGGGTCTCTCAGGACCGCAGGCCGACGCTCTAACCGCTGAGCCAAACCAGCCAGGGCAAGATTGTTGAAAGTGGATATCCCTAACTTGTTTCTGTTCTTAATGGAAATGCTTTCAGTTTTTGCCCATTGAGTATGATGTTGGCTGCAGGTTTAACATGTATAGCCTTTATTATGTTGAGGTACAATCCTTCTATTCCCACTCTTCTGAGAGTTTTTATCAAAATGGCTGCTGGACTTCCAGTCAAGATGGTGGCGTAGGTAAACGCGGTATTGTGTCCTCTTACAACCACATCAGTTACAACTAACCTACATAAAAACCATCATTCAAAACTGTCTGAAACCAAGCTGAATGGAAGTCCTACAACTACGGAATTAAAGCAGCAGCCACATTGAGACTGGTAGGAGGGGCGGAGCCACGATGGGCTGGCCCCACACCCATGTGTGGCGGATAAAAATTAGAAGAACACCTCGGCTAGGAAGGTCCTCCCTGAGGACTGAGGGGTCCCTGTCCCACACCAGGCCTCCTGCTCAGGACCCCAGTGCCAGGAAGAGAAATCCCCATAACTTATAGCTGGAAAAGCCAGCAGGAACTGAGGCTGAGGTGGCTAGAGTCCCAGGCAACTCCTCTTAAAAGGCCAATGCATTGACTTACATGGACTCACACTCTCCAGGCTCCAGCATGGGGAAGGAAGCTTGAAAGGCACCAGCAACATATGGGGAAGAACTGAGTTGTTTGGCATTGGAGCGAGGGCTGGAGAGGCAGCTTTCTCCTGGACAGACGTGCTATTAGAGGCCTTTGTTCCTTTGGTGAGCCCTTATCTGGCACTCCAGCAACTTGGCTCACACTGTTTCTACCGCCCTGGTGATTCCCTGAGGCCATGCCCCACCTAACTTTCAGGCCCACCCAAGCTGTTGCCAGTTGCTTAACCATAGGAGTGGCCTGTCTTGGATTCTGCTTTAGAGTTTCCTAAATTCTCTCAAACAAGCAGCATCGGGTCTCAGCTAGCCCCATACCTCTCGTTAAGTAATACATAGAAACAAACACAGGGAGGCAGCCAAAATGAGGAAACAAAGAAACAGGTCCCAAATGAAAGAACAGATCAAAACTCCAGGAAAAGAACTAAGCGAGATGGAGATAAGCAACCTAACAGATGCAGAGTTCAAAGCACTGCTTATAAGGATGCTCAATGAACTTAGTGAGGACTTAAATGAACTTAGTGAGGGCCTCAAGAGCATAAAAAAGGACCAGTCAGAAATTAAGGAGGCACTAACTGAAATAAAGAACAATTTATAGGTTACTCTATCCTGCAAAAATGTCATTTATAATTGATGGCCATATAGCAGTAGTTCTCAACCTTCCTAATGCCACAACCATTTAATACAGTTTCTCATGTTGTGGTGACCCCCAACCATAAAATTATTTTCGTTGCTACTTCATAACTGTAATTTTGCTACTGTTATGTCTTATGTGACCCCTGTGAAAGGGTCATTCGACCCCCAAAGGGGTCATGACACAGGTTGAGAGCCACTGCCATATAGAGTTTCCCAGATAAGAAAAAGCTAAAGGAGTTCATCACCACCAAACTATTATTATATGAAACGTTGAAGGGTTTTCTTGAAGAAAAAAAAGTAAAAAAATATGAACAAACAAAATGGCAACAAATACATATCTATCGACAATTGAGTCTACAAACAAAATGAACAAGCAGAACAGAAACATTCTCATATATAAGAGAACATTTTGTTGGTTGTCAGATGGGAGGGGGATTGGGGGAATGGGTGAAAAAGGTGAAGGGATTAAGAAGTACAAATTGGTTGTTAGACTGACAAACCTCAAAAGGAAGGGGCGTGGGGGTGGGGGTGGGGAAGAATTAAACCAAAGAACTTATATGTATATATGCATAACCAATGGACACAGACAACAGTGTGGGGAAAGGCAGGAGGGGAGCGGGAGCAGGGAGGAGGTCAATAGGGGGAAAATGAGGAACATCTGTAATACATTCAATAATAAAGATAAGTTAAAATAATGGCTGCTGGATTTTGTCAAATGCTTTTTCAGTATCTATTGATATGATCATATGATTTTTATCTTTCATTTTGTTTATGTGATGTATCCCATTTACTGATTTGTGAATATTGTACTGGCCTTGCATCCCTGCAATAAATCCCACTTGGTCATGGTAAATGATTCTTTTTATATATTGCTGGATACGATTTGCTAATATTTAGTTGAGGATTTAAGCATCTATATTCACCAGGGATATTGCCTTATAATCTTCTTTTGTTGCAGTGTCTTTTTTTTCCCCCCTCACCCAAGGACACTTTTACATTTTTTTGTTCAGATAGAGTGGGAGGAAGAGAGAGAAAGAGAGAGAGAGAGAGAGAGAAACATCGACGTGAAAGGGACACATAGAGTGGCTGCCACCCACACAACCAACCAGGGCCGGGGACAAACTGCAACCAAGGTACGTTCCCCTAGCGGGGACTGAACCCGGGTCTCTCTGGACCGCAGACCGACGCTCTAACCACTGAGCAAAACTGGCCAGGGCTGTTGCAGTGTCTTTATCTGGTTTTGGAATTAGGATTATGCTGGCTTCATAAAACATTTGAACGTCTTCTTTCCTCTTGATTTTTTTGGGAATAGTTTGAAGAGAATGGGTCTTAGTTCTTTGAATGTTTTATAAAACTCCCTTGTGAAGCCGTCTGGACCAGGGCTTTTGTTTGCTGGGAGTTTATTGATTACTGCTTCAATTTCTTTAGTTATTATTAGTCTGTTCAGGTTTTCTGACTCTTCCTGCTTGAAATTGGGAAGATTCTATGATTCTATGTCCAGTTCACCTAGGTTGTCCAATTTGTTGGCATATAATTGTTCTTAGTATTTTTCTTACGATCCTTTGTATTTCTGTGGTGTCAGTTGTTACTTCACCTCTTTGCTTTCTAATTTTATTTCTTTGGGTCCTCTCTCGTTGTTTCTCAGTGAGTCTGGCTAAAGCAGTGGTTCTCAACCTTCTTAATGCCACAACCCTTTAATACAGTTCCTCATGTTGTGTTGACCTCCAACCATAAAATTATTTTCATTGCTACTTCATAACTGTAATTTTGCTACTGTTATGCCTTAGGCAACCCCTGTGAAAGGGTCGTTCGACCCCCAAAGGGGTCGCGACCCACAGATTGAGAACTGCTGGAAAGGTTCATCAATCTTGTATATATTTTCAAAGAACCAACTCGTGGTTTCATTGATCTTTTGTATTATTTTTTTCTAGTCTCTATGTCATTAATTTTTGTTCTGATCTTTAGTATTTCTTCCCTTCTACTTACACTGGGTCTTTCTTTTTGTTCCCTTTCTAAAAAGTTTTTTTTTTTCTTCTCTATTTTTTTAATCCTCACTCGAGGACGTTTTTGCATTTACCTTCAGATAGAGCAGGAGGGAAGAAAGGGAGGAAGAGAGAGAGAGAAACATCCATGTGAGAGGAACACATCGATTGGTTGCGATTGATTTCCACCCCCACGACCCCAGTTGGGGCCGGGGACAAACTGCAACCGAGGTAAGTGCCCTTAGCGGAAATCAAACCCAGGCCTCTCTGGTCCATGGGCTGACGCTCTAACCACTGAGCAAAACTGGCCAGGGCTCCTTTCTAATTTTTTGAATTGTATGGTTAGATAGTTTATTAGAAATGAGTACTGGGTTCTGTTTCCACTAAGGGCACGTATCTCAGTTGTGGTTTGTCCCCGGTCCCGGTTGGGGTTGTGTGGGTGGCACCCAATTGATGTGTCTCTCTCATATCTGTGTTTCTCTCTTTCTCTTCCTCCCTCTCTCCCTCCCGCTCTATCTGAAGAAATGCAAAAATGTCCTTGGTGTGGATAAAATAAATACATAAATAAATAAACACATACATAAACAAACACATATTTTTTCTTGTTTCTTGAGGTAGGCCTGTAGTGCTATAAACTTTCCTCTCAGGATTGATTTCACTCTGTCCCATAGATTTTGTGGTTTTGTGTGTTCATTTTCATTTGTTTCCAGGAAGTGTTTTATTTCTTCCTTGATATCATTGGTAACATATTCATTTTTTTAGTAACGAACTATTTAGCCTCCATGTGTTTGAATGTTTTTGAGTGTTTTTATTGTAATTGACTTCTAGATACACGCCATTGTGATCTGAAAGGATGCCTGACATGCTTTCAATCTTCTTGAACTTGTCGAGACTTTGGGTGTGTCCTAAAATGTGCTCTATTTTTGGGAATGTCCTGTGTGCACTTAAGAAGAATGTATATTCTTCAGCTTTTGGGTGAAATGCTGTGTAAATGTCTATTAAATTCATCTGATCTAGTACGTCATTTAGGGTCTCTGTTTCCTTGTTAACTTTTTTGTCTAGAAGATCTGTCTAGTGATGTCAGTGGGGTGCTATCTTCCCCTACTATGACTGTATTGCTATAGATCACTCCTTTAAAGTCCATCAAGAGATTTTTTTATATATACTTAGGTGCTCCTGTATTGGGTGCATATATGTTAACAAGGGTTATATCCTTTTGTTGGATTGATCCATTTGGTATCATGTAATGCCTTTCTTTGTCTCTTATTATGGTCTTTATTTTGAAAGACTTTTTTTTTTTTTTTTTTTCAGATACAAGTATTGCTACTCTAGCCTTTTTTTTTTTTCTGTTCCATTTCCTTGGAATTTTTTTTTTTCATCCCTTCACTTTCAGTCTTTGTGAGTCTTCTGTTCTGAGGTGGGTCTCTTGTAGACAGCATATATATGGACCTTGTTTTCTTACCCATTTAAATACCTTATATCTTTTGATGGGAACATTTAGTCCATTTACATTTAAGGTTATTACTGATAAGTACTTATTTACTGCCTTTTTTCCCTTTTAAACTATGTTCCTCTCTCTCTAGATTTCTTCTTCCTCTTAAAGCACTCTTTTTAACATGTCTTACAATGCTGGTTTGGTGGTTACATACTCCTTTAGCCTTTTTGTGTCTGAGAAGATCTTTATTTCACCTTTAATTTTAAATACCCTTGCTAGATAGAATAGTCTTGGGTTTAGGACCTTGTTTTTCATTACTTTGAATACTTCATGTCATTCCCTTCTGGACTGAAGTATTTCTATTGAGAAATAAGCCAACAGTCTAATGGTAGCTCCCTTGTAGGTAACTTTCTGTCTCTCTCTTGCTGCCTTTAAGATTCTTTCTTTGTCTTTAATGTTTGCCTTTTTGATTATGATGTGTCTTGGAGTGCATCTCTTTGGGTTCACCTTGATTGGAACCCTCTATGCTTTCTGAACTTATGTGACTTTTCCTTCACCAGGCTGGGGAAGTTTCCTGTCATGATTTCTTTAAACAGGTTCTCTATTCCCTGTTTACTTTATTCTCCTTCTGATACCCCTATGATGTTGATATAGTTATGTTTCATATTATCCCAAAATTCCCTTAAACTATCCTCCTGATTTTTAATTCTTTTTTTTTTTTTCTTTTTCGGCTCTAATTGGGTGCTTTTTTCTACCTTGTCTTCCAAATCACTGATTCGGTGTTCTGCCTCATTCAGTCTGCTTTTGAATCCTTCCATTGTGTTCTTGATGTCAATGTTATTTTTCATTTCTGCTTGATTCTTATTTATGTTTTATATTTCTTGTTTTATGCTGCTGTAGTTTCCACTAAGTTTCTTGAAATTCTCACTAAGCTCCTTGAGCATGCTTCTAACCATCACTTTGAACTCTACATCTGTTAAGATGCTTCTCTCCATTTCATTTAGCTCTTTTTCTGGAGTTTCTTCCTTTTCTTTTTTGGGGGGTGTTGTTTCTTTGTCTTACCATATTTGCTGACTCTTGGTATTTGTTTCTATGTATAAGATCAAACAGCTATGCCTCCCAGTCTTCGTGGGAAGTCCTTATGTATTAAGTGTTCTGTGGGACCAGTGGGCAGTCTCTTAGATCTTGAGCTGGGTGATCTAGGAATGACCCTTGTGCAATTTATTTGAGTTCTCCTATTATAACTGGATCTTGAATGTTGTTGTCCCATTTGTGGATGTGATCTCCTCACAGGCTGGCTGATTGTGAGGCTCACTCCCAACCACTTCCTGCGAGATTTTGTGCAGTTGCTGACAGAACAAAACCAAACACAACACAACATAACAAAACATACAAAAAACCCTACAAAATCAATGAAAAGGACCAGAAAAGAAGAGAGAATTAGTAAAGAGAGAAGAGAACAAGAATAATAGAAAATAAATAAAAATACTAGGAGAGAAGAAAAGGTATTATGAAAGGGCAGAGGTGAAAAAATAAAATAATAACAAAAAGTAGGGTAATAAAAATGGTGTAAAAAGAGAAAAAATATGAAGAGGAAAATAGAGGAGAAAGCAGAAAGGCAGAAAATTAGAAGAGGAAAAAAGCTTAAGCAGGAGAAAGCAGAAAAAACTAGAGTAATAAAAGGGAAAGAAAACAGAGACTAAAATATTATCAAATTAATAAAAAGGAAAAAGATGATGCAAAAATATAAATGAGGTGGCTTTTGTCTAAAAATATAAAGGAAGTGGCATTAGTCCCAGCCATTTTAGTGCCTCTTGGGAGTTCCCTTTGGATCCTGCTCTACTTAGGTGCTAGCCACAGTCATAAAGTATCCTCCTTTGGCTCACAGCAACCTGTTTGGAGCTTCAAGCCATCCAGTTTGTGTCTGTCTCCACAGAACTTGGAGGCCTGAGGGAGAGGCCAAGCTGCACCGTGACGCCAGTTTGTCTGCAGCTTGGAGCCCAGGGGTGCATCAGGGACCTTCCCTGGGTTCCCTAGACTCTGCCTCTATCCACCTTCGCCTGCAGGCCAGCTGTCAATCCTAGTCACTGAAAAACCTGTTTCTGAAAGGGCTTTATGCAGAATCGGGGGTAGCAAACCTCTGAGTCTCTGGTTAGGTGGAGGGGCCACTCATATTTCAAGGAATGTGGTGGGTGTGTTTCTTTGCTCAAGAGCTACTCCTTTGAGAGTGATCCAGAATATTTCCCTGCCCTCACCTGGGCAGAGATTTTCATTTGCAGTCCAATGTGATCAGCTGGAATCTTGGATTTTCAATCAATTCTCCCGTGAGGGGAAAGCACCAGTTAGGTTCCAGGGACAGTGCGGCAGAGGGCTCTACCCCCAAACTAGTTACTGAAGCTCCCTGAGCCAGTTCAAACCCATAGGCTTGGCCCCCTGCTGCTATCTCCTCTCCTGGAGATGCAGGTTGTGAAAAACAGTATTCCTGAGAGTGGGGCAAGCCAGATCCCCTAGGGCCTTTTTTTTTTCCCCGTTCACCTGAGCTGTTGCTTTTTCTGTTGCTTTTTCCTTCACCAGTGCCTCTCAGTAGAAATGGCCGCTTCAGTTTGGGGGAGGCACGACTGGATTCAGGGCACCCTGTGGCCACCTTTCCATGTCCTTTCCCAATCCTTGCCACCCCAGCCTCTCCTCAGGCACCTCCAGTCCACACCGCCCCCTCTCCACTGAAGCCTCAAGTGAGTAGATGCAAACAAAAATCCGGTGCTCTGAGTTTCTTTTTCTTTCTTTCTTTCTTTTTTTTTTTTAAATAATCAAACAAATGGGAATAAAAGAAACCTGTGCCTTTATCTCTGCCCAGCTCCAGTCTTCTCAGCTGCCAGAAGCCCAGCCCTGTTGCCCCTCATGGCTGGATATTAGGAAGGCTGCTGTTTTCATCTCTGTTGCTCTGGACTGGGGAGCCCAGCCTGGGGGTAGGGCCTCGCTCCTCTCAGGGAAAACTAAATCGGCTGCAGCTGAGATTCCTCCTCTCTCTCAGCCTGTCGCTTGTGAAAGTGGGCCAGACCCTCCTGAAAGTGAGCCAGACCCTCTCGCAATCTCGCCTGTCCTACCAGACTCCAGGTGGTTTCTGTCCTTCCCTGCTGTCTCTTAAACTGGACCTTTGTTGGTAATTCCGAATGAATGTTCCCTAATTTAGTTGTATTGCCAGTCTGGCTCTGGGAAGAAGTGTAAGAATGGTCTGCCTATACAGACAGCTGCCATCTCCCCTCCCTCCTTATTGATATTCTTGATTTTATATATAGTATATTGTCAGGCCCCCATACACTTGATATGCTGTGCTGGAGTCCTCTAGCTACCATGTTTTCTCAGTTCTATGAGTCCTTCAACAGGATTATTTAAGACAAAAGTCAAACCCTGATGGTGAACAGGATCCACTTACCTTGCTAATTCTTGGTACCAGCACTATCACCTACCAGTTCACTAAAGTCTTGCTATATTTAGTTATAGCTAAGAATAAATCCTTCCTGTGGAATTTATGACTCCACAAAACAACTCGTTGTGCTAAAACATGACTCATTTACTAGATTTCATATCCTAATTAGAAACTTAACAGAAACAGAAAACTGTAATAAAACAGGTTTCCCCCTATTTCCTAATTTTGTATAATAGAAGAGGGGCAAAATAATCATAAAGAATTAAAAACTTACACACAGCCATCAAGGGTCAGACCTATGTTTCCCAAGAATGGAAAAGCATTGTTTTTGTTCTTCTCTCACATTCTTTCCCTCTCTTCCCTCCTTCCCTTTCTACCTTCCCTTACTTCCCATAAGCCTCTTGAACCCCTTAAATTTTTCCAAGTTCCTTATCACCTACAGAATTTAGGGGTTCAAAGCAATCATTAGAGACCACCTAGTCTAGAAAAACTAAGTGTCTGGTTTAAGACCACATAGTTTGTGGCAGCAGAGATAGGGTTAAAGTCCAGTCTCCGTTATGATTTTACCAAATTTCCTGGTTCCTGATTCATCTTTATTCTTTGTTTACAAATCGTTAAAACTACTCTGAACCAAAGTAACATAAGGTCAAGAGAAACACAAATGGCATATTTGAGGGGCGGTGCAGGGAGTGAGGGCAGGATGTAAGTTTCTTTGGAGAACATTTACAAGGAATGTGCTACATAGAAAAGAGGGTTTATTTTTGGGAAAAGGTATAATTTATCATTTTATTTGCTTTTTTTTTTGCAAATTTTTTCAACCCATAAATTCAAACATCTATCTTGACTTTACCATTCTATTACCCATATCTCTATATTTCTAGTACATTTTGGGTGTATTTTATTGAAATATAAACATACATTCATGCAAGTGTATGAATTATAAGTATGTAGCTCAAGGAATGTTCACAAAGTGAATGCACATGTGTAATAAGCACCCACATCAAGAAATAGAACACGACCAGAAACCCCCTCATGTCCTTTTCTGGTCACTGCTCTGCACGCCTGAGAAAAACCAGTATCCTGACTTCTAACAGAGTATATCAATTTGGCCTCTTTTGATTATATATAAAGTAAAATCATATGGTATGTAATCTTTATTTTTTAACTGATTTTGTTTTTAGAGAGAGGAAGTGAGAAAGAAACATTGATGTGAGAAACACTGGTTGGTTGCTTACTACACGTGGCCTGACCAGGGATTTAACCTACAACCTGGGCATGTGCCCTGACTGTGCCCTGACCACAAACTTTTGGTGTACAGGATGATGCTCCAACCAACCATACCACATTGGCCAGGGCTAATATGTGATCTTTTATGTCTGCCTTCTTTCTTTCAATATTATATTTATGAGACTGTTCTGTTTCTTGCACTTTTATATCCTTGCTTAAAGTCTGTTCCTTTTTTTCTACCCAGTTTTAGCATCGTTGGAGAATTTAAGTAGCTTAAAGACAACTACTAGCAATTTAACATGAAACAGATTTTAGGATGAAACAGGTGGCTGTCTGAAAGTGTTCCTAACAATTACAGACATCCTTACAGTGTAGGACTTCCTTATTACATCTAAATAAAAAGGCTGTGACTGCCATGTGTGGATTTTTTACAAATCAAAATCCAAAGGTGAATCTAGTAAATAATCAGCAAACCCCTCTGGTTGAAGGATCACACTGGAAGAGCTAATGGATGTGCATTTGCTTTGTTCAAGTAAAATCCACACTACATACACCAATATGCTTAAGTACCACAAAAAGAGTTTGATTACATTACATTAATACAGAAAGTAGTTTCAGGGCTTATGAAATTTTGTAAAAAGTATCTTGTACTATCAATTTGTTAAACTCACACTAAGGACTGAGGACCTTGCTCAACCTGTAGAAGCCATAGCTGAATAGAATTACATCCCTTAGGTTAGGGATTCTAAACCTGGGGTCCCTGGATAGACTTCCAAATCCTCAAATACACAAGTTTCATCAGATCTGACTTCCTTAAATGGCAATTTTTAGTAGGCTAATGGTTCATATCAGTGTGAAATTATTTGCTTGGAACTATTGTTTATTTGATAGCATTTTTGAGAAACATTATTTATAGACACAGCCTAATTAATCCTTATATTAACCTTTGAAATTTCTTAAAACAATTCCCAAATCTGAGAGTAGTTATAGATATTTGTCTAACTGGTAAGGATAAGTACCTGCCAGCAGGTATGGGGAGACTTTCGTTCCAGGATGTACTGAGTTAAAGGTGAAGGTTCAAGTTCATATTTGTCAAAGGGAAGTTTGTCTATTACCATTGGCTCACAATCTATACAGGAGAATTTCACAACAGGATGAGATGTTCGTGGAGGCTAAAAAACAAGAGGGGAAAACATGGTTGGTTACAAGCACGCGAGCTTGTATTTTTAACAATTCTTCAACCCCTTTTATAAACCATCACTGAGATTCAGATTAGTGTTTTGAGAAACAGGGCTGCTGATCTCTAAGCATCACCAATGGCTTCAATGGGAGGAGGGCACTCGGATTCTTTATCTCTACCATCTACTTGGCAATGGGAAAAGGAAACATAAATTATAATGCTCATAACTATAATTTCAGTGAAATAAAAATGAAACTGTTTTGAATATGTTTAAGAAGTCAATACAATCTGTAGGATGAACCCTGGATTTCAGATGCACTTTGTAACCTCCAAGTATTACCTGTTCTTCATTCCTTTTTACCATGAGGTTACAGATAGTCCAGACATTGCTAGGGAAGAAGAAATCCATGAAGCTTTCTAAGGAGGCAGTGACAGCTAGAGCTACGAACAACCAAGATAAAAAATGGTAAAGGCATAGAAAGGGAAAAACAGACTGAGAAGGAGGCAGTCAAAACTCCAGGGCCCAGTAGAATTCTTCCAGTTGAATTTTTACAGCGTTTCTCACATCCACACACTTGCCTTGAATAGCTAGAGCTGGGGGTGCTTTTCCCTGGGCTGCAAAGGCCTATGTGCCTGAGGTGCCACAGCAGATTGATGGAGCAGCCATTTATTGATAGTTGTAGCTTGTTGGAATGGAGAGCACCAGAGAGATAAATGGTGGCAGCAGGACAATATGGAGAGATAAGGAGATAGGACAAGTCCCAGGGACAAGGGTGAGACATGGCTCCACCTATTTATTCTTGCTAAGAACTGTAAGGCTAATATGAATAACAAAACATCTGTTTCCTTTATAAAAGGGAAAAACCTGCTCACTTGCTTTTATGACTTATAAACCTACAAGATGTTTGGGGAGCTGAGAAAAATAGCCTTTAAATGTGCTTTTAAAGCTAAAGGCATGGTAACATGAGCTATGCTTGAGTTACTTAGAAATTCTTTATTCTAGTTTTTCCTGATTTTAATTTTAATTAAACTTTAGAAATATTTTTGGCTTATTGATTTAAACCTATAAGAAAGCAATAAAGGTATGAGTGAAGACCTGTCATTGGTAATAATGAAGTAACTTTGTAACTAAAACATTCACTCTAGGGTTTGAAGGGGCTGAGAGTTAACTGGGCATTGATATTTGACTTTGGAGCCCCAAGGGAAGGAGGAAAAGATTCACCCTCTCCCACAACAGGGGCTGAAATGGTTCTTCAATCATACATTCAGGCCTTTCATGGCCATTCCTGAAAATAATGCAGGAGCCTAAAAATAGTAATCCAGGAAAAAATGCAGTTCATGTCATAAATTTCTAAAGGTAGACAGACTACAGATCTATTAAACAAGAAAGGTGCTAAACTGAAAGAGTAGTCATCCTTTTGTACCTCTTACCCCTCTTAGGGGGAGAAAGGAAGATGAATGGGAGAATTAAATTCCTATCATTTCGCTTTTGACTAGACACCACCCCTATCCCCAAAGCCAATTCATCTGGTACTAGGAACAACTACAATATCAAACTCCCATCTACCAGATGCAATGAACAAAAAGGCAAGTAAGCCCTTGCTTAGAGATATTTTTTTAAATATTGCTTAATTACCCATCATTTAAAGGTACATTACCAAGGAACACAAGTTCATTGATGAAAAGTACATCTACAAAGTTCATAGTTATCTAATGACTCCTTAGGAGGAAGTAAAATGACCTCTGATTTGCATAGGTTTCTAAACTTTATTTTTTAGTTTTTATTGAATTTATTGTGTTAATAAAATTATATAGGTTTCAGGTGTACAATTCTATGATATATCATCTGTATATTGTATTGTGTGTTCACCACCTCAAGTCATGACTTGAATATGTTTCTAAAACCTATACAAGGTGTAGACTAAATACTAATTTCCTGAGGATATACATGAAAATCAATGCCAGCACTTCTTAGCCATTGTTTTCACTATGAAAATCAAGTCAGCTGCTCTGAAATGAAAACGAAATCACAGATTGCAACAGCATCAAAAATAATAATGCTTTAACCTCTAAAGAAGGCAGTTCAAATGGTAAAGGCAACTGAAAGAAAGAATGCCAGAATAGAAATTCCTCTCTTGCTTTTTAGGTACAAACTAGACTTCTAGCAAGAGATAGATTAGGCATAGCTTAAAAGCCTCAAAACTATATAAAAATTAATCAGCAAATTGAAAATCCAGATGGATGTTTGCCTTCTGTTTTATACTTACTAGTGAAGGTAAATTCTGATCTGGCCAAAAAGATTCTGGAATCGGCCAATGTCCAACAGGAACACCAGATTTAGAGTTAGGTCGTACATAAATGAGCTTATGACAACTATGCCATGGTTGAGCAGCAGATGAATTGCTTGGCTTAAATGAATCCATAAGTCCATCTAAAAGTTAAACAAAAGACAGACTAAGGCATGAATTTCTTTTTACAGCTGCTGATCTTCCTGTACAAAATTTTCAGCTAAAAGCAAACTATAAAAGAGTGGGTCATGAAAAATGGAAGAAAAAAAGTAATTCTACTAGATTTTTTAATGTTCTCCCTATTAACTCTTTTCATCTAATTCATTCCTTCTACTCCAACATCCCACCACCCCCCCATCCTCAATGATGACCAAAATAGGCAGAATAGGGAAAACTATTATAAAAATTAGTTTTAAATGTTCTAAGATTTGGACACATAAACATACCAAACCACCAAGTTATTTTTCCAAATTAGGCAAATGAAATTGTTCATTTCCTAGCACAGGTTTACATTTTTCAAATCTGAAGAAATAGGTCATAAATTTCACTTAGATTTCTTTAATATCCCAATTAGATGACAAAAGTATTTTTTACTAAACAGTCAGACCCAATCACCACAAAGGCAAAATAAATCTATCCAATTCACTTAAAGGTAGAAGGAATGCCGACCAAAAAAATCTATGTACATAGTTGGGGGAAGGAAAACAAAGCAAATGTATCAAGTTTATTGTAGACTAATTCATTATAGTTTCCCTATCACCAATAAAATTCCAAGAAAACAGATATCGTATAATGCTGCATGATGTATCTTGAGTAGATTTTAATTATTTAAACTAGCATATTTCATTTGCCACCCCCTAAAACAGGGCAAGGCAGAGTTACAGAACCTTTAATGTGATCATTCATCAATCTATATTATATATGTAAAGGATATATTTTAATTATTTGAGTCTCATTTTTTCTAAATACAGGTCATTTGATTTACTTATTTAAATGTTACTTTAAAGAAGTAACTACTTTAGATCAAGAGATTTATTGGGATCTATGGAGCTCTAGGGAATACATGTAATGGCTTCAGGGGAACAAGACATCCTCCTTGAAGTGGGGTTCACAATTCTGGGGATGTGCCTTTTTTTGAAGGGAGAGTTCTTAGCTTTCATCAGAACCTCAACAGTTAACAACTCTGGACAAAGGGAAAATGGAGCTGGAAAGAAAATCTGAGCTATTTATATGATACCAAATCCAACAGGTTTTCAATATGAAAGTTCCCAGTTCATGTTAAGGTAATGAACACAAAATTATGGATCGAACAATAAATTGTTAGCAATATAACATGTCCTTCCTTTATGATTAACTTAATTTAAAATAGGCTGTGATGCCTCAGTCTTCTATGACAGGTGTTCTTAAACTGGATTTCAAGAAACCCCTGAAATTAAATACAAAATTGTGTGTGTATGGCCTATATCCATTTTCCTAGGGAGAGAAGTCTCTATTTTTCCAAGTTTCTCAAAAGTTTCCAGGAACTAAACAGCAAAAAGGTCAGTAACCACAAGATCCACTGCTTCAGACAGAAATGTATATCTTTCTGCCTTTATGCACTTGAGCCCCTTTCTTTTCTAGGCAGCTAGCTACCACTGATTGTGTCCACAGTAATTAAAATGGGTGGATCAGATCAAACAAGCACTTTGGTAATGAGGTACAAACAAGTATGTATGTATGAGGAGAAGCCTTGTGATGCAGGTATGATTTGAGGGAGAATGTCCTTCCTCTATACAAAAACAGCTCTGCTTTTATCTATTTTGAGATGTTGAACTTTCAGTAAAATTTCATTTGAAGAGAAAAAGTTCTGCAGTTAAAAAGTGTCAAGGAAAAATACTGGTGTAGGATCTTACAGAATACTAGTAGTTCCTGCATAAACATTCACAGTCTCTTGCTGGCGTGTGGTAACAAACACAAGATTTCATAGATAGCTTGGCACATATGGTGCTCTCAGACCAAAACTAGTCAAGTGGCACTCCATAGTGAATCCCAGATATTTCATAAATACAGAGATAAATAATTCATCCCAAGACAGGGGCCAGGAAATATGAAATGGGTAGGGAAAAGGAAGAATTTTCTTCGGAAGATTTGACATGGAATTAAAGTTGCTAGAATTTGGCTACCTGACATGTATATATAGGCAATGAATAAACGGTAGTCGTTTGGATAGATGTTTGTAACTACTTGAATCTATGTGGATAGTGAAGACTGTTGTCTATTATGATTAATTTAATGTCTTCCCAATCACAGTTGGTTCTCCTCAATAACACTGCATGGTAAAAACAAAGTTATCTGCCATACCTTCTCCAATAAGAAGTGGATCTGGTCCCGTTTTCTCAAAGTTAATAACTACACCACTCTGAACTTTTTGAACTAGAGATTCTAAACACTGATTCAACATTCTTTGTGTTCTAACACAGTAGGAACGACCTATACCAGAAGGAAAAACAAAGAGTACAAGTTTGATCAAGTACAATACTACTTCACAATAGAAGCATTTGCAACTCTAAAATATAACTTGAAATAATCATAACTACATAAACAGCAAACATCACACTAGTCATGAGCACAAGCAGCAGAGTTAAAAAATTCTGAAGGAAAACAAGACTGGATATGGTATTTAAGAAAAACTATACTCTGCTGTCCTGAATTCTTCCTTTAGAAATAGTAAATAATGACAGTACCTCCAGTGACTTCACACATCTGTGTGATAGCAGATTCATCAGTTGGTACACTCCCTAGTTGCTCTGGCTCAGTAGAAGCCAATCCAGGCAAACGCAACACCAAGGCAAATAACCTTTGATCCCAACGAAAAGGTTCTTGGGTTAGTTCACTCCCAGGTAGAGGAGAATTCAAAGGAAGATGAAGCTGATAAGGCAAAATTTGAAAAGTTTCATCATAACAACCTTTATAAGAAGAAAGAGTTAAAGAATTAAGGGTTCACTTTTCTTTCATGTACTCGATAAAATAAAGCGATCTTTCAAGGATTACCAAGAGAGAAGGTTTCATTAAACTTATCCTTAACTAGAAATGTATGCCTCCCACAGAAATAGCTACACGTCTCTTTGCCATTTAAAGAAAAAATGAAGTCTCACCTCTTCTTGAATACCAGCCGTACTTGTTAACTTGTTCCCATCTGTGATGGTAATTAAAATAGATGGTTCTAAAAAAAATGGATTTCTCCCCTAAAATACATTTAAAAAGTATTAGAGCCATGTGAAGTACTAAAATTGTATTTAAATTTTACATTTTCTTTGCCAGTGAGCTCCCAAGAATGGGATAAAGTTTGCCTGGATAAATAAGAAGGAAAAGATTAGGGACTGAGTGGGTGGGAATAAAAATACTCCCTAAAGAGGTAACATTCAGAATAAAATAAGAAATTATTATAATTCTAGAACTCCTAAACTGTAATATCCAAACACTCCTCTCCCTCTGCTTTCCAAGTAATCATAAAATAAAGATATTGAAGAGATTATAATGGCAGTATCATCCATACCATCCACCTGAGTCAAAGTCCTGGCAGATAGGGGGACATTAGTGACTTAGGTTCTGCAACCTGGAGAGTGACTCCGGTTATTGTGAGCAGCGTTTTTAAAGTAGGAAAGGACAATGGTAGCAGCTGCAAATGTTATTCTGCCTTCCTCTCATCTAGAGCTTCTTCATTGAATTGAGAGGGATGAGGGACTTAAGAACACTGAAGGTTTCTTTTCAATTGTCTTGATCCAGTATTTCTCAGCAATTTATTCATCCCGTTCTCAGATATCTAATGATTTGATGGGTAGGCAATTTTAACTACTTTATAATCAAGCCACATACAAGACCCCCCAAAAAGAGGAAACTTAAAAAATATGTAATTAACAGATATATGGACCTCTTTTTGGAAGTTATAAAAAGTAGCAGAAGACTTGATAACCATCCCCAATCTTTTATTCTTACCCCAAGTCACCAAAATAAATTAGCTGTACTCACTCAAAAAATTTTTTACCTGTCCATAATTGTCTATTCCAGATATCAATCTATTGAGATTTAACAAATCAAATGAGGATCTTAGTGCCTGACCAAGAGTAGTCAGTCCAGAAGCCTGAAGATTTTTTAGTTCACTCATGAATGTTGCGTGATTTTCCTTCCAACCAGCCTAAAAAAAAAAAAAAAAAAAAAAATTACAAAGAAATTCCTGATTATACAGTGAATGCTATATAAAGTACAAACAACCACTAAACAGCAAGTATCAAACCTCTGACAAATTAATAGTTCATTAATCTAATTCAATTCTATATCTGGACTGAACAAGTGGAACTAAGGCATGTCATCAGTTTCAGAAGCTAATAATCAAGAGCAAAGATGCAAACAATGCATTGTCCATTATGGCTTTGGCTCAAGAAGTTGTTTTCTATTCAGGCTCAAACAAACCCACCCAAACACCTCAGTATTTGCCTTAGTTTGACACTAATGATGAGCATGGACTAAGGGGTAGAGGAAGGAGTAATTTTTAAAATGCACCATCCTTGAAAGAGAGATCAGCTATTGGATGTCTGATCTACATGAACTTTCAAACCAAGATTCTTCTTCCCAAGCAAGAATGAAAGGGGGTTATAGGAATAGAGCCACAACTATTTGTAGATAACCCTTCTGGCATCTTTAAGCATTCAGAAAGCCCCAAATCTAGAATAAGGGAAGAAAGAAAATAAAAACATTTTGGCAAAGAAGCAGCATCCCCTAGGCACACCCAGCAGCTATGATCAGAAGAAAAAAACAAAAGCCCAAGGTCAATATCCAACATGTTATGAGCGAATGGTTTTAGAATAGAAGAACCGCGTTGACTGATAAAAACAAAGCAACACAAAATGCCAAGAAGAGAAGCCAAAAGAAGAAAGCAGCTAACAGCAGGTCACAAAAGAGTAGACCAGCAAAGGAGAGAGCAGACAGTACAGTTTGGCAGCTTAGTGGAACAAAATAGCTACTTGAGTCTTGGCAGCCCTGAGGCAAGCAGTGATATTCTAAATGTTAAAGTCATGTCCACTAGGCCAGTACAGCTGGAGGTGGAAAGCAAGAGCAAATAATACAGAGACAAATGAAATTATTTAAATTTCATATTTAGCTGAAGTCATACTGCCCATATCCACACAAATATAGTAAATACTATCTTTTCTAGTGTTAGTTTCCTGAAGCAATTTGGATCAGAATGACTGAGAGGCAGAAAAGGGGCAGATTATTGACTGCACTTTCCCATGAAGTACCTGGGTGACCTTGAGCAAAAAGTTCGGCTCTTAGAACCTAAATTTCATTATTTGAAAATGAAGAGGATTAGATAAGCAGGGACACTGTGTAAGGCTATATAATACAAACCTGGAGGAGTCATTCACAATGTAATGGTGAATGAGAATGGTGCCCCCTAAGGTTGAACCTGCATAATCATACAAGGTAAAGGTGGTCCTAATTAAGATCCATTCCAGTCCAATAGTCTGGGATTCTGTGTAATTAAAGATATGCTTAGTTTTTCTAATATTAGTAACATATTCTGTAGCTCAAAGGATCTAAAGGTAAAACCTTGCCATGTGTTCTTTTGGCCAGATTATATATTTTTTTAATTTAATTTATCTGGTATATTAAGATTAAAACACATGGGGATTATACTCAAGGAAAACATGTAAATGTTACAAACAATGAAAACATAAAAACTTTGTAATTTACAAAGTTGATAGGGTAAAGTATTACTGTGTATGTTGAGTTCCTCATCCTTCTGGCTGAGAATCTAGATAAAATCATTCAAATCTGAAAAATAGTAGAGGTATGTATACCATTTCAATGTATAAACACTAAAATAATGTAAGCAAACAAACTGGAGAGCACATAAATGTGAGGAGATAGTGAGAAACTGGAAATATATTACATATTTTCTTTTTTTTAAATGTCAAATTTTATTATGTTTTTATTTATTTTTATTAATTAATTTATTTTTGTTACAGATGTTTCTCCTTTTCCGCCACTGATTCCCCCCTCCGCCTCCCTCCCCCCATCCCCAGCTTTGTTGTCCATGTCCATTGTTCATGCATACATGCATATAGGTTCTGTGGTTTATCTCTCCCCCACTACCCCCTCTTCTGGGGATTGTCAGTCTGTACCCCACTTCCACGTCTCTGGGACTACCCCATTCCTCAGACAGTTATGTTCATTATATTCCACAAATAAGTGAGATCATAATGATACTTGTGTTTCTCTGTTTGGCTTGTTTCACTTAGGATAATACTTCTACTTCTAGGAATATACCCTAAGAAGCCTGAAACACCAATCAGAAAGAATATATGTACCCCCATGTTCGTAGCAGCACTATTTACAATAGCTAAGATCTGGAAACAGCCCAAGTGTCCATCCGTAGATGAATGGGAAAAAAAAGCTGTGGTACATACAATGGAGTACTATGCAGCTGTAAGAAAGAAAGATCTCTTATTCTTTGAGATGACATGGAGTGGGCCTGGAAAGTATTATCCAGATTAGATTTTATATATGACTTTTAGTACCAGGGAAAAGTAGGCCTGAGAATAATTCCTTGTGGCCCAAGGAAAATCTTACTGGACTAGGCAATCTAAACTTGAGCTAAAAAGAAGAATTATGATTTTATTTTATTTATTTATTTATTTTGGATGTCTGTGTATTTTATTTTATTTATTTATTTTTAAATTATTTCTATTAATTATTTTTGTTACAGATGTTTTTTCCTTTTTCTCCCATTGGCACCCTCCTCCCAACACCCCTCCCCTCCCCCGCCCTGTCCCCAGTTTTGTTGTCTATGTCCATTGGTTATGCATTCATGCATATAAGTTCTGTGGTTTATCTCTTCCCTCCCACCCCCATTCCCTCTTCTGAGGTTTGGCAGTCTATACCCTACTTCTATGTCTCAGAGTCAATTTTGTTCATCAGTTTGTTTTGTTTATTATATTCTACAAAAAAATATGGTTTTAATTGTCCTCATCAAATACCTAGAACTATCAGCAGGTGATTACAAATCATACTGAATTAAAAATTAGCTTTCCTCTTTGAGTTAGAAGAGAAAGGTGTAGAGTTGGGAGGGATAGCATCTATTCTTCCCTTTATTTACTAAAAAAATCTTTATGAACCAACTTTGATATGTTCGAAAGAATGTTATATGCTGGGGATGTAGAGAGGAATTAGCTTTGAGGAGTTTCCGCCACAAAGGAATAAGGAATGCAGTTAAGGAGTCTAAAAGATCAGAGAGTTAAGGAAGGCTTCTCACAGAACATGGGACTCCCCACAATGAAGTAAGGAGTGGAGGAGGCAGGCCAAGGGAAGAGATTAGAGAGTCCATAAGAGTATGCATAACCAATGGACATAGACAATAATGCTGGGAGGGTGGGGGGAGCGGGATGCGGAGGAGGGTGTCTGGGGGGGAGGAGAAACATCTGTAACAAAATTAAATTAATAAAAATTGAAAAAAAAGAGGATAGGGACTGCTGGAGAACCACAAGTAATTTGATTATCATTTTTCTTGGTACATGGCAGAAGTCAAGGCTGATAAGTCAGGCTCTGACTAGAATGCGCTTTGTACATTGTGCTTAGTAGTTTGGATCTTATCTGTTGTCCCTGGGAATAACTTGAGGTTTTTAATTAGGGGAGTGGCATGATCAGATCTCTGTTGTAGAAAGTTCATTCTGCTGGGAGTTGGAGAATAAATTGTGGGTTGGAGCGGAGGCTGAAGCTTGAGGCATGGAAACTGGTTTGAAGATTGTTAAAACAGCTTATTAGAAAAGTGATGAAAACCTGAGGGAGGGCAGTGGGGATGGAGAGGTGGTTGCAGATAAAAGAAGTATTTCAGAGGTGGAGTCATAAGGATTTAGTGTCTAATTAAAGGGATAGGTGAGGGTAAAAGAATCATACATTAGGTTGAGGTTTCTGACTTGGGCAAACTTATAAATAGTGGGGTCCTTCACACAGAAACCACTTTATAAAATTGACTTTACTTTCCACACTGTAAACTTGAGTTAAATCTATAGCAAGTGTTGAACTCCAGAGAACCATAAGATAGTTCACATCTTGCCCTGGTTGGTTTTTCTCAGTGGTTAGAGTATTGGCCTGTGGACCGAAGGGTTGCGGGTTCGATCCCCAGCCCTGATTGGGATCATGCGAGAGGCAACCAATCTATGTCTCTCACATCGATGTGTGTGTGTCTCTCTCTAAAAAAAATAAGTGGAAAAATATCCTTGGGTGAGGATTAACAAACAAACAAGAATATAGTTCATGTCATAACTAAAGAAAAGTTAGCAGACTACTTGATTTGGTAAAGGGCTGGGATAAGATTTGCGTACCACTTAAGCAAGCACCCTATAATTCATCACTATTTAAAAGAATGTGTTCTGTTTGTATTTACAATAGCTAAGATCTGGAAACAGCCCAAATGTCCATCAGTAGACGAATTGATAAAAGAGCTGTGGTACATATACACAATGGAGTACTATGCAGCTGTTTCTAAGAAAGAAAGATCCCTTATCCTCTGAGACGACATAGAGGGACCTGGAAAGTAGTATCCTAAGTGAAACAAGCCAAACAGAGAAAGACAAGTATCATATGATCTCACTTATTTGTGGAATATAATGAACACAACAGTCTGAGGAATGGGGTAGTCCCAGAGACGTGGAAGTGGGGTACAGACTGACAATCCTCAGAAGAGGGAGTGGTGGGGGAGAAATAAACCACAGAACTTATATGCATGTATGCATGAACAATGGACATGGACAACAAAGCTGGGGACAGGGCGGGGAGGGAGGGGGAGGGAGGAATCAGTGGGGAAAAAAGGAGAAACATCTGTAACAAAAATAAATTCATTAGTTAAAAAATGAATAAAGAGACCGAAAAATGGCGGCGGAGTGAACGGAGCTACACAGACCGGCTCCCAGAACCAAACTGGAATTACAACTATAACACAGACAAATCGACAGGAAAAACCAACAGAAAAGCAGCTTGCGAGGACCATACAACGAGGGACACTGACTCCATCCCGGTAGGCTTGCGAAGGCGCGAGACGGGGCTGGGAGCCCACGGTCGGCAGCTCGGCAGCGGCCTTAGCTATAAGCGGCGCCCGCGGGTTACACTCCCAGGCGGCCCCACAGCGCAGAGACCGGACAGAGGCTAAACAGCCACAGCCACTCACCTTGGGCTCCGGCGGAGGGAGGGCGGACTGGACTGGAACTGTGTCGGGACACTCGGGGTTTGGAGGGCGCTCAGAGCTTTGGCTGAGTGCAGCCACGCAGGACGGTGGCCACATTGCTCCTTCCCAGGGCTCTGAGAGAGGCAGCAGCCCCTCCCTCGGAGATCCAACCCCACCCTGTGGGCCATTGAAGTGCTAATTGAGGCTCACTAACAACCAGCATCTGCCCCACCCTCCTGAAAGCCCCTTGGCTGAGCACCAGAGGGAGTTTTTCAATCAACTGACAACCCAAAACTCATCAATTAACCTAGACTGCTAGCCTCCAGGCAAAAAGCTAGAGGATAACAGTACGTTTCCTGGGCTGGCAACTTTAACCAGGAAAGTAAGACTTGACAGTGGTGTTCAACGCGGGTCCTCCCTCGCTCATCTAAACACAGGAGAGGGAGCCACAAACAGCAGAACACCAACACCCACAGGGAGAACTTGACAGGCTCCAAAGCCCACAGTGATAGCTAAATGGTGAAACACAGAAACAGAAGCCAAATGAAAGAGCAAGACACCTCCACCGAAGATGAGATCAATGTGGAGCAATTAGGCATGTTAACAGAGCTAGAATTCAGAGCCATGATCTTGAGGAAGCTGAACAGCATGAGTAAGGACATAGAGACACTGAAAATAAGCCAAATGGAAATTAAAATCCAACAAGAAGAGATAAAAAATGACATATCCGAAATGAAAAACACCTTGGAAGGTTTAAAAAGCAGAGTAGGGGAAGCTGAGGACCGGATCAGTGAATTAGAAGACAGGGTAGAAAAAATCAACCAATCAGAAAAACAAAAGGAAAAAACTATTAAAAAACAGGAAGACAGCTTAAGAGAACTATGGGACAACTGGAAACGTAATAATATTCGCATCATAGGAGTCCCTGAAGAAGAAGAAAAGGAGCAAGGGATAGAGAATATATTCAAAAAAATAGTGAGGGAAAACTTCCCTAATTTTGTGAAGGAAGAAGGCATTCAAGTTCAAGAAGCACAGAGAGTCCCAAGTAAGAAGAACCCAAACAGGCCCACACCAAGACACATAGTAATTAAAATGCCACAAATTAAAGACAAAGAGAGGATCCTAAAAGCAGCAAGAGATAAGCAACAGGTTACCTACAAAGGGAACCCCATAAGGCTCTCAGCTGACTTCTCCCAAGAAACACTACAGGCCAGAAGAGAATGGCATGAAGTAATCAAAGTCATGAAAAACAAGAATCTGAATCCAAGACTACTCTACCCAGCAAGGCTATCATTCAAAATAGAAGATCAAATAAAGAGCTTCCCAGACAAAAAAAAGCTAAGGGAATACATTAGCACCAAACCAGCACTGCAAGAAATGTTAAAAGGACTGCTGTAATTAGCAGTAGAAATGGGAAGAAAAATAGAACCACACTAAACAAAAATGGCAATAAATAAGTACATATCAATAATCACCTTAAACGTAAATGGATTGAATGCTCCCATAAAGAGACACAGAGTAGCTGATTGGATAAGAAAGCATGACTCATCTATATGTTGTTTACAAGAGACCCACCTCTCAACAAAAGACTCACATCGGTTGAAAGTGAAGGGATGGAAAAAAATTTTCCAAGCAAATGGAAAGCAAAAAAAAGCTGGGGTAGCAATTCTCATATCTGATAAAATAGATTTCAAAATGAAGACCATAACTAGAGACAAAGATGGCCACTACATAATATTGAAAGGATCTATCCAACAGGAAGATATAACCTTGATAAACATATATGCACCCAATATAGGAGCACCAAAATACATTAAAATCTTCTGGAGGACTTCCAAGGAGAAATCGACAACAATACAATCATAGCAGGGGACTTCAACACCCCGTTGACAGCACTGGATAGATCCTCTAGGCAAAAAATTAGCAAGGAAACAGAGACTCTAAATGAAGCACTAGACCAAATGGATTTAATAGATATCTACAGAGAATTACACCCCAAAACTACAGAATACACATTCTTCTCAAGTGCACATGGGACATTCTCAAAGATAGACCACATGATAGGACACAAACTAAATCTCTACAAGTTCAAGAAGATTGAAATCATATCAAGCATCTTCTCAGATCACAATGGCATGAAACTAGAAATCAATTGCAACAAGAACATGCAAAGACATTTCAACACATGAAGGCTAAATAGCATGTTATTAAACAATGAATGGGTCACCGAGGAGATCAAGGAAGAAATTAAAAACTTCCTGGAAACCAATGAAAATGAACACACAACAACACAAAATCTATGGGATGCAGCGAAAGCAATTCTGAGAGGGAAGTTCATAGCACTACAGGCCTACCTCAAAAAACAAGAAAAATTTCTAATTGACTGTCTAACCTCACAACTTAAAGAATTAGAAAGCAAACAAAAAGAAAACCCCAGAGCAAGTAGAAGGAAGGAAATAGTAAAGATCAGAGCAGAAATAAATGACATAGAGACCAAAAAAACAATTCAAAGGATCAATGAAACAAAGAGCTGGTTTTTCGAAAAGATAAACAAGATAGATGGACCCTTAGCTAGACTCACCAAGAAACAAAGAGAGAGAACCCAAATACACAAAATCAGAAATGAAAGAGGAGAAGTAACAACCAACACCACGGAAATACAAAAGATCGTTAACAACTACTATGAACAACTATATGGCAACAAATTCAACAATCTCAGCGAAATGGACACATTTCTAGAAACACACAGTCTCCCAAAATTATTCCCGGAAGAGATAGAAAACTTGAACAGACCAATAACAACTAAGGAAATTGAAGAGGTAATCAAGACTCTCCCAGCAAACAAAAGCCCAGGCCCAGATGGTTTCACGGGGGAGTTTTACCGAACATTCAAAAAAGAACTAACACCCATTCTCCTCAAACTATTTCAAAAAATTCAAGAAGAAGGAAGACTTCCAAACACATTCTATGAGGCCAGCATAATTCTAATTCCAAAACCAGAAAAAGACACTACGAAGAAAGAAAACTACAGGCCAATATCCCTGATGAACATAGACGCCAAAATCCTGAACAAAATACTAGCAAATCAGATCCAGAAATACATCAAAAAAATTATTCACCACGACCAAGTGGGATTCATTCCAGGGATGCAAGGCTGGTACAATATTCGCAAATCAATTAACGTGATACACCACATAAACAAAATGAAGAATAAAAACCACATGATCATATCAATAGATGCTGAAAAAGCATTCGACAAAATCCAGCATCCATTTCAACATATATCTCAACATAATAAAGGCCATATATGAAAGACCTACAGCCAACATCATACTCAATGGACAGAAACTAAAAACATTTCCATTAAGAACAGGAACAAGACAGGGATGTCCACTCTCGCCACTCTTATTTAACATTGTACTGGAAGTCTTAGCTACAGCAATCAGACATGAAGAAAAAATAAAAGGGATCCAAATTGGAAAGGAGGAAGTGAAACTGTCATTATTTGCAGATGACATGATATTGTACATAGAAAACCCTAAAGACTCCATCAAAAATCTATTAGACTTAATAAATGAATTTGGCAAAGTAGCAGGATACAAAATTAACGTCAAGAAATCGACGGCATTCTTGTACATCAATGATGAACTCACAGAAAGAGAAACTGAAAAAACAATCCCATTTACCATCGCTCCAAAAAAATTACGATACCTAGGAATAAACTTAACCAAAGAAGTAAGGACCTATTTGCAGAAAACTACAGGTCATTGAAAAAAGAAATAGAGGAAGATATAAAAAAGTGGAAGCACATACCTTGTTCATGGATTGGAAGGATTAACATAATTAAAATGTCCATACTACCCAAAGCAATCTATAGATTCAATGCAATCCCCATCAAAATACCAACGACATATTTCATAGAACTAGAACAAATACTTCAAAAGTTCATATGGAACCAAAAAAGACCCCGAATAGCCACAGCAATCTTGAAAAAGAAGAACAAAGTTGGAGGGATCACAATACCAGATATCAGGTTATACTACAAAGCAACTGTAACCAAAACAGCCTGGTACTGGCACAAGAACAGGCATATAGACCAGTGGAACAGAACTGAAAACCCAGAAATGGACTCAAGGCAATACGCTCAATTAATATTTGACAAAGGTGGCAAGAGCATACAGTGGAGTAAAGACAGCCTCTTTAATAAATGGTGTTGGGAAAATTGGACAGCTACATGCAAAAAAATGAAACTAGACCATCAACTTACACCATACACAAAAATAAACTCAAAATGGATAAAAGACTTAAATGTGACCCGTGAATCCATAAAAATTCTAGAAGACAATGTAGGCAACAAAATTTCGGACATCATACGGAGCAGAATTTTCACTGATACATCACCTAAGGCAACAGAAATAAAGGAGAAAATGAACACATGGGACTACATCAAACTAAAAAGCTTCTGCACAGCAAAAGAAACAATCATCAAAATGGAAAGGCAACCCACTGTATGGGAGAACATCATTGCCAATGATGTATCAGATAAGGGGTTAATTTCCAATATATACAGAGTGCTCATACAACTCCACAAAAGGAAGACAAAGAACCCAATTAAAAAATGGGCAGAGGAGCTGAATAGACACCTCTCCAAACAGGACATACAAATGGCCAAGAGACATATGAAGAAATGCTCAACATCACTAATCATCAGAGAGATGCAAATTAAAACAACAATGAGGTATCACCTCACACCTGTCAGAATGGCCGCCATCAACAAATCATCAAACAACAAGTGTTGGCGAGGGTGTGGAGAAAAGGGGACTCTAATACACTGCTGGTGGGAATGCAGACTGGTGCAGCCGCTATGGAAAACAATATGGTGCTACCTCAAAAATTAAAAATTGAACTTCCATATGACCCAGTGATCCCACTGCTGGGAATATACCCTAAGAAGCCTGAAACACCAATCAGGAAGAATATATGTACCCCCATGTTCATAGCAGCACTATTTACAATAGCTAAGATCTGGAAACAGCCCAAGTGTCCACCAGTAGACGAATGGATCAAAAAGCTGTGGTACATATACACAATGGAATACTATGCAGCGGTAAGAAAGAAAGATCTCTTATCCTCTGAGACGACATGGAGGGACCTGGAAAGTATTATCCTAAGTGAAAGAAGCCAAGCAGAAAAAGACAAATACCACATGATCTCACTTATATACGGAATATAATGAACATAACAGTCTGAGGAATACAGTAAACCCAGACACATGGAAGTAGGGCACAGACTGACATCCCTCAGAAGAGGGGATGGGGGGTGGGGGGTGGGAAGAGATAAACCACAGAACTTATATGCATGTATGCATGACCAATGGACATGGACAACTAAGCCGGGGACAGGGTGGAGGGGGGGTGGGGTGGGGGGTGCCAATGGGGTAAAAAGGTAAAATATCTGTAACAAAAAAATAAATAAATAAACAGAAAAAAAAGAAAAATAAATAAATAAATAAATAAATAAATAAAAAAAACCAACCCTGGCACATTTACACAGTGGAATACTACACGGCTTTAAAAAAGAAGAAACTTTTACCCTTGGCGACAGCATAGATGAACCTGGAGAGCGCTATGCTAAGTGAAATAAGCCAGTCAGAGAAACAAATACCATATGGTCTCACTAATATGTGGAACCTAATGAACAAAATAAACTGACGAACAAAATGGAACCAGAAGCATGGACACATGGAATAGACTTGCAGAAGCCAAAGGGGTAGGGGTTGGGGGTGACTGGATAAAGAAGTTGAAGGTATTAGCTAAAGAACATATATGCAGCCTGGCTGATGTGGCTCAGTGGTTGAGTGTCGACCCATGCACCAAGAGGTCACCAGTTCAATTCCCGGTCTGGGCACATGCCCAGGTTGTGGGCCCAATACCCAGTGGGGGGCATGCAGGAGGCGGCCAATCGATGTTCTCTCTCATCGATGTTTCTCTCTCTCTCTCTCTCTCTAAAATTAATTTTTTAAAAGGTTTTTATAAGAACATATATGCATATCCCATGGACATGGACAATAGTGTGAAGTCCAAAAGAGAGGGGAGTGGGGGGAGGGGGAAGTGGGTAAAGTGTGGGGAAATCAGTAATAATATCAACGTTAAATTTTTTCAATTAAAAAAAAACAAAACACTTGTTCAGCTGGTGTGCCTCAGTGGTTGAGCATCAACCTATGCAGAAAGAGGTTGCTGGTTTTATTCCCAGTCAGGACACATGCCCAGGTTTTGGGCCTGATCTTCATTGGGGGCATGCAGGAGGTGGCCAATTGATGTTCTCTCTCATCAATGTTTCTATCTCTCTCTCCTTCTCACTTCCTCTCTGTAAAATCAATAAAGGGAAAAAAATTTTTTTAAAAAAGAAAAAAAAAAAAAATGAATAAAAAAATAAAAGACTGTGTTCTCTGATTCTATAGTCTTACTAAATGAACCTGTCATAATAATTGCTCTTTAAAATTTCCCTTACAGCCCGGCTGGTATGGCTCAGTGGTTGAGCATTGACCTATGCATTGAGAGGTTGCTGGTTTGATTCCAGTCAGGGCATGTATCCGGTTTGTGGGCTCCATCCCCAGAAGGGGTCATGTGGGAGGCAGCCGATCAATGTTTCTCTCTCACTGATGTTTCTATCTCTCTCTCCCTCTCCCTTCCTCTCTCTCTAAAAATCAATAAAAACATTTTTAAAAAGATTAAAATTTCCCTTACAATATGGGTTGAAAACATTTTACAAATTACATCTCCACCTGAATCACTGGTGTTCTATTTTTTAGGTTGATTCCAATTCTTTGCAATGAAATGGATGAATTTTAAGGAAATTTGAATGCTTCTCCTACCTCAGTAGGAGCATATGGGCTACATTTACTACCCAAAGCAATAAACTTTTTGGTAGCAGTCTGGCTTCTTCAAGAGAAGAACTAAATGTCCCTAAATCCATTCTTCAGAATGCTGAAGGGGACAAAAGACCTAAGATTAATTTAAATATTTACGAACCTTATTAATGTGAAAAATTTCTTTCAAAAAGATCATTATGAAGAGCTAGTAGGAGAAAGTACACATTTATATTCTTTCATTGCTTGAAATTGCTTTTTTTCACAAATGAATTCAGGACAGCTCATTTACCTTCTTAATACAGTCTTTTCTTTCAAATTACTCCAAAGAGATCCTACTCTCATGTCAGTAAAACCTTTACTCCTAATAATAGCTTCCCTACATTCTCATGGAGCATTACAGCTTACAAAGCACTTTCACATTTGCTTGGGAAAAACCAATAAAATAGGTGTAGTATTATCATCCCTATTTTGTTTTAACAAACCAGGAGGAAGATTTAGGTATGTCTTATTTATGGAGGTGATAGTGGTAGTGAGTCACACTTTACAGATGCACTAATACAGTAGCCCTTAGCCACATATGGCTACTGAGCACTTGAAACATGAAGAGTATGACTTCAGATGTGATATAAGTATAAAATATATATGGGATTTTGAGGACCTGGAACAAATAAAAAAGAGAATGAAAATATCCTTTATTTTTATGTTGATTACATGGTGAAATGACAATGTTTTGAATATTTTCAGTTAAAATATATTGCTGTAAAATCCACCTATTTATTTTTACTTTTTAATGTGGCTACTAGAAAATTTTCAATTTTGTGTGTGGCTGGTATCATATATCCATTGGACAGAGATGTTCTAGAGGGACCTGAAGGTCAGTCAGGAAATCTTGGCCTTGCTTTGGCAGACAGTAGATTCATTACAGATTCGAAGGCAGGGGGAAACAGGATCTTAACAGTGTATCAGGAAATCAGTCTGGCAGAGACATATAGGACATACTGGAGAAGGAGAAGCTATATAGTCAGGAAAAAGAAGCTAGGAGACTTCAATAGTAGTAATCCAGGCCAGAGGAAATCAGGGCCTGAATTAGAATTGGGATGAAGAGGAAGGGGTTGACTAAGAAACATTTAAAATAAACAAGATAGGACTTGGTGACAGACAGACAATGGGCCAAAAAGAGAGGGAGTAAAAGATGAATACAAAACATCTAGCCTGGGAGACCTAAATAATGGAGGTTTAGGACAAAGGAGTAACGTGGGATGGATGGAATCCTAAAGTAGGAAGGGTTTACTGTCTTCACAGGTCAAGTTCTAAAGTCTCCCAGAAGTAAAATGATGATGATGATGCTGGTGATGATAAATATTAACCATAGGCAATATTTATCAGTGCCTATGTGTTAGGACTTCATTTATGCTAAGCATTGGCATTTTATATATATCCTTCTTATCTGAGCCTTATAACCACCCCACAGAGTGGGTGCTATTACTATTTCCATTTTATAGATGAGCATACTGAGGCTCAGAGAGGATAAGCAGATCATCCAGGTAAAACAACTACTAAATGACACAGCTAGGATTTGAACTCAGGTAACCTAATTTGAGAGCCCACCAACTTAAATCACTGTACCAAAGATTCTACTACATATTCCACATATTCACATCATAAACATGTCTTGTTATATTAGCTTAAAACTTTTTAAGTTTAATGGAATTTCCAAATTCCTTTAATTTGTGCCTACTTTTCCTGATGTCTAAATGCAGACTATTTGGGAGCAGTGGATTAGGACTTGGAAAACCTTAGTCTATTCCTGGCTGTAACTAACTAGCAAAGCAATTGGTCCAGAATAAGTCGTTTACTCCTTATTGGTGCTGTTTCTGACCCTCTTCACCATTATTTCCATCTTCTCATCTGAGGGGCGGGTTTGGCAATAAGAAACTGGCATGCTCCCTCTAGTTCTGTTGCTAAAGTTTTTTCAAATTTTCTGGTATGTTCTCTGACATATGGTGCTTAAGGGGTAAGCTCTGCCCCTCCAAAAGACCTACAGTCGGCCCTCATTTATTGTGGTTAATCAGTTCCAGACTCTACCGCAATAAATGAATTTCCACGAAGTAGGATTCTTTATTTATAAAAAAATATTTTAGCAGTTAGAGCATAGAAAACCTGTTTACGACCTTCTAAATGTGTTTTTTAACATTATTAGAGCCCTCTAGACATGAAATAACACCCTTTAGTCACCATTACACTCATATTACCCAATATATTAGACAAAATAAGAGAAAATAAGACATATTAGACATTACAAATATCATATTATTGTACATTTAATTACACACACAGTTCTTACACACAACCACTAACCTATGAAAATAGTACAACTTGTTTGATGATGAAGTGATGAAGATGAAGATGTTACAAATAACATATTATTATTGTACATTTAATTACACACACAGCGATGAAGATGAAGACGTTACAAATATCATATTATTATTGTACATTTAATTACACACACAGTTCTTACACACAACCACTAACCTATGAAAATAGTACAACTTGTTCGAATATGAAGCAATGAAGATGAAGAGATATACTGCACAGCAAAGAAGAGCAAGGTTACTGCTCCTCTGAAGGCACGACCTCAGTAGGAGAGTCTTCAGGTGGTGCAGTATCTTCAGCAGGTATGTCATCATCTTCTTCTGCTGAAGGAGCACTAGGAGTAGGCAGTGGGTGTCTGCGTGCGCAGCTGAAGAATGTTGTGATAGGCACTTGCTGGCGCTGTCTTTTCATATGTGTGAGGAGGCTTTTGTAGGGTTCTATCGCTCCATCAAGTGCATTCCAGAACCACAGTGCACATATCATTTGTGGGTCCCATTCGCCAATCATGTCCAGCACTACCTTAATAGTTCTCACGACTTGCAAGAGACACTCAAGTGGTGTAAGGCCAACTTTCTCCTCCTGACCCCCAGGAACCTATGGCTGCTCTTCCTCCTCCTCACTCACAGACTTAGTCATCTCCACCAGATCCTCATCAGTTAAGGGATCCGATGTGTCTCCAGCAGCTCATCTACGTCCTCACGGGTCATATCCACAAAATCTTCTCCTCCCAGCATCCAGGCTAGCCTAACTGCCTTATCCACTGCCAAGTTGCCTATATCCTTTGGGGTGAATCCTCTGTAGTAATGGACAATTTCAGGCCACAACATCTTCCAGCTGGCCTTCACGGTCTCCATCTTTATGTCCTTCAATGCAGCCCAGATGTTCTTCAGACAGGTCGCGATGGTATACAGCTGCCAGTACTCCTTCAGCAAGTTCACAAGATCCATGCCTTCGACGAGGTGCTTCAGGATGTTTGCGTGTAGAGGGCTTGAACTTGAACGTGCAAATAATGCCTTGATCCATGAGCTGGATCAGCAAAGTGGTGTTAGGAGGAAGGGACTTGATCTGCACACTGTCATAGGATAGGTCTTGTGCATGACCTCCAGCATTGTCCATGAGGAAAATGACATTAAACTCAAGTCCCTTCTCCATGAGATACAGCTTGACTTGGGGGATGAAACACTCGTGAAACCAGTCTGATGACAGCTACTTCATGATCCAGCCCTTGTCATTGTGTATCCAATGCACTCACAGCAGGTTCTTGTTTTTATTCTTCAAGGCCCTAGGGTTCTTGGCCTTGTAGATAAGGGCAGGCTTGAGCAAAAATCCCTCAGCATTTCCACACATAACGATAGTCACACGATCCTTATATGCCCTGAAGCCACGGACCTTGGCTTCATCCTTGAAAATGAATGTCTCAGAAGGCATTCTTTTCCAGAACAGTCCTGTTTCACCCATATTGAACACCTGTTCTGGATGATACTCACCCTCCTCAAGGATCTTCTGGAATGTGTTGTTCACATAGTCCTCTGCTGCAGGCTGGTCAGCAGAGCCAGCTTCTCCATGGAGAACGACACTCTTCAGATGATACCTCTTCTGGAACTTCTCGAACCAACCCTTGCTCGCCGTGAAATCCATGAACATTGCAGAAGAGGGTCCTGGTTGAGGTCCATTCGCTGTAAAGCGCTGATAGAGCTGCCTTGCCTTCTCCTAGATGACCAGCGAATCCAACAGATTGTTCTTCTTGCAGCTGTCACTGATCCAAATGGCTAGGGCAGACTCCATTTTCACTATGAACTTATTACAACTTGTAACGATGCGCTTTGCTTCCTTGTTGAAAGAGACAGTAGCCGTTGCACAGATGTTCTTTTCATCTTTACGGATGGAGCAAATGATAGACTCATGCAAGTCGTAATGGCGGGCAACCTCCATGATTTTCTTGCTATCTTTGATCATACCCAAGAGTTTCACCTTCTCCTGGATGGTAAGCATCTTCCTCCGGCACTTAGTTTCATCGTCAGAAGGCTTAGAAGAAGCAGCACATTTAGGAGACATCGTGGGGCTTAGATAAAAGTTCTCAGAAATTGCAAACACTTACAAGAGCAAAGATGCTTCCAAAGCATAGCAATGTAGAAGTGTGTATGAGAGGAACGAACTTGCATGATGCTGAGCCAATCAGTGGCCAGGATAGGAAGAGGATAGAATAGCCAATCAATGAACAGCATGCTCTGATTGGCTTGGTTTCACCACACCCAATTTTTTGGAAAAAAGTTATTGCCCACACACAAGGAGTGGTGGAGCGGTTGGTTGCACCTGGCATTGAAGGATTCCTGGGGTGCTCAGATACATAGGCCTACAGTCCATACATACAGTAATTTTAATTTTAATTGTAATATAGGGGCGTATAATAGACTCAGACAACCAAGCACGCGCTGTATCATTTTCACTGTCTTGATAAACTTTTTAATGAGTATGTTTGAAAAAAAACTGAAGCTGCGAAAGTCAAAGCACGAAGTGACAAGAGACGACTGTATAGGGGAGGTCTCTCAATAAATGAACTATTTGAAAGTTTCTTGTGAACACACATCTAGGCTATATCCTCCAGTCTAGCTTTTAATGGGAATAAAGCTGTTATTTAGAACTCTGGCTGGCTCTGGTGTCTTATTGGTTTCGATGGAGGAGGGAAAGATAGGATTGTCATTTAGTTGGTCCCCCCAAACCTCAACATCCTAATACTTGTCCTTCCTGAACTTCATCCAGTTTTGGCTGTACCATTTCTATGAATTCTATTTATATTTATTTTTTTTTAAGTAGGAAAACCCTTTCCTCCATAGAAAACTTGTCAGGAAGTATAAACAAGTAAAAAAGATAAAAAGAGATCAACTGGCCCTGGCCGGTTTGGCTCAGTGTTTGGAGCATTGGCCTGCAGACCAGAGAGTCCTGGGTTCGGTTCCCGCAAGGGGCACGCACCAAAAAAAAAAAAAGAGAGAGAGAGAGATCAACTGTCCTTGAAGGGGATGTGGGAGTAGTGTTAGAGACTTTTTTGAAAACATACCTCTAAAGGTCACTTGTAATCCTTTTCCAAAACACAAATGTAAATTGGATATTTTTAAATATTTGATAAAAAATATCAAATACTTAAAATTCTCTAAGATTATAGCTACTGAAAGAGAATGGCAGTGAATTTTTTCAAAGAGCAAAAATAATCATATATTATAGATGGTCACAAGCCAGGCTCTCTCCTACAGCAGTGAGAAAACATCTCTCTGCAAAGTACCCCTTACTATGCCCCTCTGATTTGGTGCTGAACCACTGCACCAACCGATTTGGGACAGACACATCCAAAAGCCTATTTGGACAGTAGTTTCAGTTCAGTCCAAGTCTTCCTAGCTTATTAGTGAGCCCTGAACAAAAAGCTTTGCTGGAATCCAGAGAGCGAATACATGTTGCTTTCCTCTCCTTCACAAGACTTTAAATGTTTTATTAAAGGAAATTAGATCAGTCTGATAATATTTCCCCTTTGTTATCCCATATAGAGGGCCATCCTGGACCTTGGGCTCTTCTTCTAGGTGGTTAAAAACTAGATGATTAAGAGATTTGAGTATTTTTCCAGATGTCGAAAGTTAAAGCCAAAGAGGCTAAATTTAGTACGGCCATCATTTCTCTTGTTGAAAGATAAATTATTTTTCTTTTACCATCTGCACTCTACAAGGTTGTGGAAAACATGTTCTGCAACAACCCAGATAATTTGAATAAATCAATCTCAACAGCATTTTTCAACCAACTTATTTTCTTCTCCAACTTAATATTCTATCATCTTTGTCATCTAAAACTGTTCTTTTGTTAGTAAACCAACCAGTGAAACAGGTAAGACGGAAAATAAGCCCTGCTTTTCCAATCAACTCTGTCTTCTGAGGAGACAAATGATGTTCCCCTTGGTCTTTACCCTTAGCTTTATAGGGAATATTTGTGTGAGTTAAAATTTTCAATTTCAAGAATTCCCTACTCACAATTAAATGGACCCCAATTCTGATAGATATAAGGCAAGGTTTACTTGCCCCCTTAGGTAAACAAAACAGTGTGAGAGATGAATCACTTTAAAATGTTCAAATGTCTTTTTAAATTGTGTTTACAGCTAGCACACCTATAAGGGAGCTTTTTAAAATTTTGAAGTGCACATTAGGAAGATGCTGTATCATTAAAAGAATGGAATTGTCTTGCTTCTTATATCGCCTTTTAAAACTCTCTTCTCGCATTATATTTTCTGACTCTACCTGATGCAATTTCCCCCCTTAATACTCTAGTAATTTAGTCTGATTTCATTTTTTGTGTGTGGTTTTCTCACTTGACTCAGGAAATGATGCACTTCCAGGTTCAAAGGAGGCATTCTATTATTGTTTTATGCCTATCAATATAGGTTTTTTAAAAAATGAAATTACTTATTTAAAAATATTAAGTTCTCTTGGATTACTTTTTTTCAAAATTACTTTCCCCAGGGGGTACTTCTTGTCCTGAACTTGCTAAAATGCTCTAGGTCCATTTTATTTAATTACATCAATTCTCTCCCTAAGAACTCTGATTGCTATCATTCTTTGGTTCGATCCACCAATTTCTTTTTAAAAAATATTTTTATTGATTTTTAGAGAGAGAAGTAGGGAGAGAGAAAAAAATATCCAAGTGAGAGTGAGACACTGATCAGCTGCTTCCTGAATGGCCCCACTGGGAATCAAGCTTGCATCCCAGGCATGTGCCCTGACAGGGAATTGAACTCGCAACCTTTTGATGAACAGGATGACGCCCAACCAACTGAGCCACACCAGCCAGGGCCACCCACCAATTTTCATGAACACACTTCAGGAAATATTACTAGTCAAGACTACATAAAATAATTATTTACTTGGGTCTTTTACTTTTAAAAATGGTTCTTAAGAAACTGACCCCGTAATATATTGCAAAAACTTATTTGGCAGTCTGTGGCCTGCTGAATTGTGTCGTCATTGTTTTTTCATCAGTTGGTTAAACTTTCATGACCACACATCTTAAAATAAACTAGACAATCTGAAATTAATATAATATTGCATAACTGTAATTGAAAAATAAGTTTTAAACAACAAAAAGGGTAAAAAATAATTCACAATGATTTTACTGACATAAAATTCACCATTTTGTGTTACCTGTCTCTTTAAAATACCTAGTATGATTTTTTAGTGGATAAACATTCATAAAGATTAGTCTAAAATATCTGCAAAATCATTTATGATTTTTCAATTCTTACCACAGAGATTTAGGATAAAATTATGAAGTAACACTTCTCTCTGAGTTCACCTGAAAGCATGACAAGATCAAAAGAAATCTGATCTTCACCAGAGGATGCTAACATGTAGAAATTGATTTTTAGAAACTCTTCTCCTTTGTTCTCAAATCAATTGCGCTGTTCCTGAAGGAAAAATACCTTAGAATTGCAAAGAATCTGCCAAACTCATTGAGATAAAAATGTCAAGTTTCTGTTAGGGGCGAGAGGGAGAAATAGAATAGTGGGGACTAGCTATAGTTATAAGAAATATTAATCATGCTCTGTTAACTGTGATTGCTTTGTTTTGATTAAAGAAAGCACATTCTGCCCGGCTAGTGTGGCTCAGTGGTTGAGCGTTGACCCATGCACCAAGAGGTCGCCGGTTCGATTCCTAGTCAGGGCACATGCCCAGGTTGTGGGCCAAAGCCCCATTGTGGGGTATGCATCAGGTGGCCAATCAATGTTCTCTCTCATCGATGTTTCTATCTCTCTCTCCCCCTCCCTTCCTCTCTCTCTCTCTAAAACAAATGAACAAACAAACAAACAAACAAAATCCCTGGTCTCCTGCCTTCCAGGCCAGCACTCTTTACAGAGCTGCTAAAGCCACGAAACTTGCCAGATTTACCTGATGGTGGATGGTGAAATCTAACAAATAGGCTGTACTATGGCCACTTTTTAAAAATATGATTTTTATAAAAGTACCTAGGCTTACACAGACTTTTAACATACAGTTCAGAAGCATCACCATGAAACAGAGTTTACAATGTCTATAGACACACGTAGCTTTTAAGAAAAATGGATAACTGGTGATGGATGGAGACTTGACTTAGGGTGATAAACACAGAATAGAATATAAAAAAGAAAAATTGAGAGCTTTGTTCTGCATATCTTCAGCATTCTCCTACAAGAAATAAAACAAGAGGGAATCCTACAAAAACACAAACAAAAAATGAGAGGGACTCCCAACTTTCAAATGCCATGGCTGTGTTAAAGCCTAGATATTCTCCCTAGAATCCTACTTCTACTGTCTAGTTTTGTGGGTTTCCTTCTGCAGAGACAATACAAAGAGAGATTGAGGCTTCAGATTAAACAACAGTACCTCCAGGCAACTTCAAGCCAATCTAAATAAAAATGTCTTGGTCTAGAGTTCAGGCTAATCAACCACTAAAGGTCATAACCAGCTCCCTCCCTCTTTATTCTGCAACTCATCATTATTAAAATATCACCTCCCCATCAAGTCACACCCTTAATGGAATGCTTTCAGTTTGCTTGTTCTCCTCCCCCAGGCCTCCAGCTCTCCTGGTTTTGTATCTCCTCTTCCTTTTATTAACAGAGTTCTCAGGGCTCACATCAGGAATGAAAAGACAAATTTAGGGAGTGGGAGAGACAGGTCTAACTAAAGCACAGTGCTCCTGTGGGAAAATAATGGCAAATAAGTTTATATAGACATACAGAGCAGATCCCAGAGAGCTCAGGATGGCATTGATAGGCATAGGGAGTCTTGGAAGGCTTGGGATAGGGGAGTGATTTATGAAACCAGCTTTTTTAGAAAGTTAACAGTTGGTGTGGGTAGAGAGTAGGAATTTGGGAGGTACTTGGGAGAGCACATAGAAGGTTGTTATAGTGGTGAAAGCATAAAAGGTCAGGACCCAGACTCAAGTGATAGCAGCAGAAATTGAGTTGAAGGAACATATATAAGAGATATTTGAAAGGGATGAGAGATGGGCCTTAGAAGAAGATGCAAGGACAGGATCAATGCTAAATAATGCCTAGCTTTCAATCCCAGACGACTAAAAGATAGGGAATATGGGAGAGGGGATAGGCTTTAGAGCCATAGGAGGTCTTGACAGTTAGAACTATGTATGAGCTGATGGCAGGATAGATAGCTCGGTGGAGATGTTCTGTAGTCAGCTAGAGATACCTGGATGAGAAGCTGAAGATGGGGAGGCATCAGTGTAGAATGACTATTTGAAACCATGAATGAAGGAGGATGCGTTCAATAAGGGAAAGAATTAGGAAGACAGGGGAAGATTTATCAGAGATAGGGGTGGAGAAACAGAATAGAGGATATGATAAGTTTCTGAAAGGAAGGAGTATTAACAGTTGCAAACGTAGCCAAGGGCAAAGAGAATAAACATTAGTAAATTGGCCCAAGTAGCTATATGATAAATCCAAAGATCTTAATAAATTACATTTAATTTTCTCACTAGTACTAATCCTTACTTGCACACACATAAATGTTTCAAGTCTTTTGTCCAATAGCATTTAGTCCAGAGTTTGGCTCTTGGTTACTGTTTACTGAACTACTCAAACTTCAGGACAGAATATAAATAAGAAAAGAGCAACTGCCATTAATGAATAATCTAATCCGGGAATAAGGTTTGAGATACAGAACTCTACTTTTTCTACAACATCTGGCACATCAACACAAAAGTCTTACATATAACGTTTTCTGGTTAAGCCCCCAGTGGCTGATTTGGCAGCATGTCCATTTCTTCTCTGAAATCCACCCCTTACCAACCTAACTAAGCAGGAAGGAAAAAAAGCTATCTGTCTATGGCAGGGTTGTGGCTCGAGAATGAGAGATCTGGATGAAATGAAGACTGCGTCATTAGGTAGGACACAGGCTGATACATAAAACTCTGCAAAGGCAGTATGGCACACTAAGGCCTTTCACAAAACCACTTCTGCTTCCACCCCCACCCCCCTGCCACAGGTTGTGGATTAGGAGAAACTAAATGTTTACTGTGGAGTACACTGAATGTTTTTCTCTTCCCTACAAGAAAAATATTTATCAATAAATTGATAAAGTGAACATGGGAAATCAGTTTCTGGAGAACACTGAGACAGACAGAAACAATTCTGTTGCTTTTTCAAGCCTACCACCACCCTTCCTATAAGGCCTATTCACCTTAGGCCACCAGTCCTCAAACTCCACCCCCAAAATATACATACTATCAAGCTCTATCACCTTAGAATCCCAGCAATTCCACATCTATCCCTGAGTAGGGGCATAACTGTGGGATATCAAAAGCCAAAGTGTTTCACAAACAAATGTACCATGATATTCACCTAGAAGTAGTCAGAGAAATAATAAAATGGTAACAGTGGTAAAAATTTTCATTTACCGAGTGCTTGCTATAATACCAAGCACTGTTATAGCAAAAGAACTATAAACAACAACATGACAATTCTGTCTAAAAAACACATCTTCAGGGCATATATCATAATGAGAAAATACCAGTGAGATGTTATTAAAAGGAATATACTGTGATTGACAGGAAATATGAAGTGGCTCATTACTTATGACTTTGGAATAGAGACAGACCTGGGTTACTATTCATCTGTGTTACTTAACCTCTCCTAGGCCCCAGTTTTCTTATCTGTTACATGGGAATAATAATAGTACCTACAAGTTAGGCTTGTTGGGAAGATAAACGAAATAAACACTTTATATTCATTGGTACACTGCCCTGTGCATAAGCATTGCTTGATAAATATCAGCTACTATCATCATTAGATAGTTATTATATTGTTCATTATTACAAGGAATTAGATATAAGTCAAACCATATCAGTAAAAGCCAGATAATACCCTTGACTATAAGACGCAAAACTAGGGCATAAAATGATTCCACCTCCGATACATGCTATTCATCAGCACACCTCTACTTTCACCCAGCCTCAGAATTAAACACCACTATTATTTCTTAAATGAAAACCATTACAGTAACAAAAAATAACACAGTCATTTCTGTAATCCTCATTAGGAGGATTGAGTTTAGAGAAAGTAATAATCATGGCAGATCTCCTGTTGTATGGATCTGGATCTCTCCCATTCTTTTAATGCTACTGATGACTTCCCACAATATAAGACAAGAGCTCTGATAGTGAACATTAAGAAAACCTTCAATAAGAGCAGCGATACAAACTCCCGTTTGTTTTATAGGTTTTACATCATGCCAAGTTGGATTAATTTATCCTTTAGCCTACTTTTCTTGATGAATACTGTTCCTGGGAACTTTTGAGCCAAGTAGCTATGTAAATCTAATAAGAGATATGCTACATATTCCTTCTCTTTCCTTTTTTTGTTAATCCTCACCCAAGGATACTTTTCCATTGATTTTTAGATAGACTGGAAAGGAGGGAGGGAGAGAAAGAGAGAGAGAGAAACACTGATACGAGAGAGACACATCAATTGGTTGCCACCCTCACGACCCTTACAGGGGCCAGGAATCGAACCTGCAACCCAGGTACATGCCCTTGACCAGAAATTGAACCCGCAACCCTTCGGTCCACAGGCCAATGCTCCAACTGCTGAGCCAAACTGGACAGGCTACATATTTCTAATAACATTAAAATCATAGAACATTTAGTGCATCTGGAGAGCACATATTGCAAACAGAATTCTGAATTACTGTAGTTACATTAGGAGTTCACATATATCTTTTATTGTACTTAGCCCAGGAAAAAAAGTCTAACCCAACCAGTAGGATCACCTACTACATCCAAAAGTCTAAGCAACCAAACTGGCTTTCAATACAATTAAGAATGGGATGCTTTCATATTTTTGCTCCAGGGCCAAGGGTTATCAACCCATCAACTCTGAACTGTATGATAAACCTTTTATGCAAAAATGAGTCCAGTATGGCACTGTTTATTTTAAACAGAACTTTGAGAGAAAGGATACTCCTTCAGAAGCAATTTCTAGGATAGTAACATCATAAATACCTTAGGAAAGAATATGGGCCCCAACACATCTGTATAATAGAAGTATAGTGCAAGCTACATACGTAATTTTATATTGTCAAGAAATCACATTAAAATAGAAATAAATGGGTGAAAATAAAAATATATTTGATTTAACCAATTTATAAAAATATTATTTAAACTTGTGATCAATATAGAAATTACTAAAAATATTTTTTATATATTTTGTGTACTAAGTCTACAAAATCAAGTGTTTATTTTTATTTATTTATTTATTGTTCTTTATTGATTTTAGAGAGAGAGGAAGGGAGAAGGTGAGAGACAGAAACATGGATGAGAGAGAACATCGATTGGCCACCTCCTGCATGCCCCCCACTGGGGATTGGGCCCACAACCTGGGAATATGCCTGGACCAGGAATCGAACTGGCAACCTCTTGGTGCATGGGTCAATGCTCAACCACTGAGCTACACTAGCCAGGCAAAAATCAAGTGTTTAATTTACACTTACAGCATATCCTGATTCAGACTAGCTGCCTTTCAAGTGCTCGATAACCACTCTTGGCTACTGGATGCTATACCAACAGTGTAAATACAGTCAATCTAAAATATGAATGACGTATATTCGAAGAGCCATGCCTACCCTCACTGCCACCTCAGCCCTTTAACCTCCTTGACAGGGCCCTTATAATGTCCCCATCCCTCACCAGAGTTTTCAGGAAGGGGAAAAGAATGTGTTATTAACAAATCACCTTGGAAACCTCAATCCATTTCCCATAACAAACACAATAATTCTATGGCTAAGTGATATTAAGGGTTAAAAAAGCTTTCCTGGAGAGGAAGGTCTGGGAACTTAATCACAATGTAGAACATTGTATCTAGGAGAGAGTATGTTCCAAACTTTCAATATGCTCACACAGGGATTGCCTGGGTCTCTCATTTAAACTCTTCAGTGAAAGGGAACTGGAGTCCATGTTTACAAGGAGTTTTTCATTTAAGGGCTTAAACTAGTGGGTTCTCTTCTTCATCCCTGACCCCCTCACCCCCATACAGAGGGTCCATCAAACCTGCCTTTCTCTGGAAAGTACATTGCTCCTTGAGATGTGGAATAGTTGCGATGTTTGGCCACTCTGAAATGAAGAACTCTGTCTCTTGAGTAGTTCTAATTATCTTCCTGAAGCAAAGGCAAACTGAAAAGTACAGTATTTGCCTTTTCCTTATATGCCTCTGCCCTCTTGCCATTCCTCCCATCCTAATCCCAAACTCAAGGCCAAAAGCTCTCAAGTGGCCAGCACTAATGCAAAACTAGGCAATTTCAACTACATATTTTGGGTTTTCCCTCATCTTTCATTCTTCCCTCTCCCCAGCCTAGCTCAGCATATGCTTCTATGTAACAACCAAACAAATACACAGACAACAGGCCTTACCCTATTTCTCTTCAAATTCATCATATCCCTTTATCCTGGAATGGTGTACAAACTATAGCTTGTAGGTTTCAAAGCTCTTTCGTGATCCAATATCAACTAGTTAAATCTTAACTAGATAAATTGAATTCTCACTGGGTCCTCCAATCTGTTGGTTAAGAGTTCACTGTTCTTGACATCTCCCCTACTCTAATCCACATCTGGTCACCTTTCTCCAATAACTATTCTCTCCTCTCTTTCTCTAAAAATAAATAAAGAATAAAATTTTAAAAATTCTCTCCAATGACTATTCTCAAGACCCTTGATGAGTAAGACTATTTTACTATTCTGATCTCCTCTTGGGCCAGGTCTTCCTTGGTGTCACTTTAGGCCCCTAAAACGAAGCCTGGTACAGAGAAGTTCAGTGAACATGTGGTAAGTGAATGCTTAGAATGTCAGATGTATCTTCCAGAAACACCATTTTCATTATATCGCTACATTCCTGATAAAAGTCAGACAAGAGCTATCAGTAGGGGAGAAAAGGACTGCCCAGAAAAGCAACAGGTATTTTATGGATTGATAGAAATGTTCTGTATCTTGGGCTGGGGTGGTAGTTACATAGAAGGTACGAAGATGTGAAAATGCATCAAGTCATTAAGATCGATATATTTTATTGTATATAAGTTATACTTCAATAAACAAAAGAAACGGGACACATAAACATTCCTCATGTGAAAATACGATTCTACTATATTATAAACCTAAACCTAAGTGAATACACTAGCAGTAATAAATATTAAAGACATCAAATTGTGGCCCGGCCAGTGTGGCTCAGTTGGTTGAGCATAGTCCCATGGACCAAGAGGTTGCCAGTTCAATTCCTGGTCAGGGCACATGCCCTGGATGCAGGCCCAATCCCTTGGGGGGCGGGCATGCAGGAAGCAGCTGATCAATGCTTCTCTCTCATAAATATTTCTATTTTTTTCTCTCTCTACTTTCCTCTCTAAAAAAAAAAAAAAATCAACAAGAAGATGGCAGTGGGCAGGACCAGAGGGAGGGTGAGTGTGTGAGAGAGTGAGCGAGTGGGTGAGAGAGTGTGAGTGGACATGAAGGTGGACAACCAAACCCGAGCAGGGCAGAGCTGCAGAGCAGATGGTTCCTGTGCTGTGGACAGGGCAGCAGGCTACCACGGTAAGCGGCCCTTCAGGGCACTTCTCTCTGCGCCTTGGGGAGGTCCCATCATTTTGGAAGATCCCAGGTCTTCCCTGAGAGGAGGCAGTGGGAGCTGCTAGGGTCCAGCAACTTGAGCCCACAAGCGCACCTGGCACCATAGGACCAGTGGACACTATGTGTCAACACAAACCAGTGCAAAGTAACGGATCTCCCAAGGTGCTGGTCCTGGAAGGTGCAGACAGCCTGGATCCCAGCACCATCCCCCATAGTAGCAGCCATATCAGAGTCCAGATATACCCCCAGCAACAGAGGCTGGGGAGCAGACATCTATCCCCAGGCAACAAAAGCGCAGACTAGCAGCTGAGACCCATCCACAAAAACTACAGCAACAGCTGAGCAGGAGTTGAGCCCCACGGGGCAGCAGCAATCCCCAGTCACCAGCGGCGGGACCTGGAGCTCCACAGAGGCCTGTGTGGTCCAGTAGCTTACAAGAGCAGTGGAAAGCCAGAGCCAGAGAGAGACTGGTGTGATCCAGCTGCCCACCCTCTGGAACTGAAGGGTGCAGGGGGCACCAGAGAGACCTGTGCGACCCAGCAGGGACTGTACAATCTAGTTACCCCCAGGACCAGAGAGGTCTGTGTGACCCAGCAGGGACTGTACAATGTACTTACCCGGGGGACCTGTGGGCTGCTGAGGCACCAGAGAGGCCTGTGCCACCCAGAAGCCCATAACATAGGCATAGAGCCAGATCCCCAAAAGGACTGTGTGATCCAGTTACCCGCGGGACCTGCAGGGTGCAGGGGCACCACAAAGGCCTGTGTGACCCAGTTGTGCACAAGATAGGCTTAGAGGATGTGAAAATGGAGGCGGAGTGAATAGAAGCTACACAGAAGATCTCCCACGACCAAACGGGAATTACAACTAAAATTTAAAAAAATCATTGGGGAAAAGAAACGGAAAAGCAGCAGGACAGGACTATATTACCAGGGACACTGAACACAAGGACTACATTCCAAGACACTGAGTAACTGAGACTACTAGCCACCAGGAAAAAGCTAGAGGATAACTGAACCTTTCCTGGGCTTGCAACTCTACCCAGGAAAGTAAGACTTGACAGTGGTGTTTAACGTGGGCCCACAAAGGCTCATCCAAACCTGGTAGAGGGATCCACAAACAGCAGAACACCAACACCCACAGGGAAAATTTGGCAGGCTCCAAAACACATGGAGATAGCCAAAATGGTGAAACAAAGAAACAGATTCCAAATGAAAGAACAAGAGAACTCTATCAAAGATTAGATCAATGAAATACAGCTAAGCAAATTATCAGAGGTAGAGTTCAGAGCCATGATCTTCAGGAAGCTCAACAGCATGAGTAAGGACATCAGCACCATTATTGATGATATAGAAACACTGAAAAATAACCAAGTGGAAATGAAGAATGACATAGCAGAAATTAAGAACACATTGGAAGGACTAACCAGCAGAGTAGAAGAAGCTGAGGACCAGAACAGTGAAGTAGAAGACAAGGTAGAAAAAATCAAACAATCAGAAAACCAAAAGGAAAAAACAATTAAAAAACAGGAAGACAGCTTAAGAGAAATGTGGGACAACCGGAAAAGTAATAATATTCGCATCATAGGCGTCCCCGAAAGGAAGACGATGGGCAAGGGTTAGAGAATATATTTGAAGAAGCAGTGACAGAAAACTTTCCTACCTTGGTTAAAGAAGAAGGCATTCAAGTTCAAGAAGCACAGAAAGCCCCAAGTAAGAAGAACCCAAACAGGCCCACACCAAGACACATAGTAATTAAAATGCCAAAAATTAAAGACAAAGAGAGAACTCTAAATGCAGCCAGAGATAAGCAACAGTTTACCTACAAAGGACATCCCATAAGGTTCTCAGCTGACTTCCAACAGAAACACTACAGTCCAGAAGGGAGTGGCATGAAGTGATCAAGGTCCTGAAAAACAAGGATCTGAATCCAAGACTACTCTATCCAGCAAGGCTATTATTCAAAATAAAAGGTCAAATAAAGAGCTTTCCAGACCAAAAAAAAAAAAAAAAAAAAAAGGCTAAGGGAATATATTAACAACAAACCAGCACTGCAAGATATGCTAAAAGGACTGCTGTAATTAGTGGAAGAAATGAGAAGAAAAAAAAGAACCACACTAAAAAAATGGCAATAAATAAGTACATAGCAATTATCACCTTAAATGTGAATGGTTTGAATGCTCCAATAAAAAGACACAGAGTAGCTGACTGGATAAGAAAGCAAAACTCACATATATTTTGTTTACAAGAAACCCACCTCACAACAAACGACTCACATAGGTTGAAAGTGCAGGGATGCCAAAAAAAAACTTTCAAGTAAACGGAAAGCAAAAAGAAAGCTGGGGTAGCAATACTCATATCTGATAAGCAGATTTCAAATGAAGGCAATAACTAGAGACAAAGTAGGCCACTACATAATATTGAAAGGATCTATCACACAGGAAGATATAACCTTGGTAAACATATATACACCCCATTTAGGATCACCAATATATATTAAAAATCTTTTGGAAGACTTCAAAGGAGAAATTAACAGCAATACAATCTTAGCAGGGGACTTCAATACCCCGCTAACATCACTGGAGAGATCCTCCAGACAAAAAATTAACAAGGAAACACAGACTCTAAATGAAGCGCTTGATCAAATGGATTTAATAGATATCTACAGAGAATTACACCCCAAAACTGCAGAATTCACATTCTTCTCAAGTGCACATGGGACATTCTCAAACATAGACCACATGTTAGGACACAAACTAAGTCTCTACAAGTTCAAGAAGATGGAAATCATATCAAGCATCTTCTCAGATCACAATGGCATGCAACTAGAAATCAATTGCAACAAGAACATGCAAAGACATTTAAAAACATAGAGGCAAATAGCATGTCATTGAACAATGAATGGATTACCATGGAGAACAAGGAAGAAATTAAAAACTTCCTGGAATCCAATGAAAATGAACACACAACAACACAAAATCTATGGGATGCATCGAAAGCAGTTCTAAGAGGGAAGTTCATAGCACTACAGGCCTACCTCAAGAAGCAAGAAAAATTTCTAACAGAATATCTAACCTCACCACTTAAAGAACTCGAAAGCATACCCTAAGAAGCCTGAAACACCAATCAGAAAGAATATATGTACCCCCATGCTTGTAGCAGAACTATTTACAATAGCTAAGATCTGGAAACAGCCCAAATGTCCATCAGTAGATAAATGGATAAAAAAGCCGTGGTACATATACACAATGGAGAACTATGCACCTGTAAGAAATAAAAATCTCTTATCCTTTGAGACGAAATGGAGGGACCTGAAAAGTGTCATCCTAAGCAAAAGAAGCCAAACAGAGAAAGACAAGTATGATATGATCTCACTTATTTGTGGAATATAATGAACATAACAGTCTGAGGAATGGGGAAGTCCCAGAGATGTGGCAGTGAGGTACAGACTGACAATCCCCAGAACAGGTGCTGGTGGGGGAGAGATAAACCACAGAACTTACATGCATGTATGCATGAACAATGGACATGGGCAACAAAGCTGGGGACAGGGCGGGGAAGGAGGGGAAGGGGAGAATCAGTGGGGGGAAAAGGAAAAACTTCTGGAACAAAAATAAGTAAATTAATTAAATGAAAAAAAAAAAAACATTGCAGCACCAATGGACATAGACAACAATGCTAGGGAGTGGGGCGGTGGATGGGGAGGAGCATATCTAGGGGGCAAAAGGGAGAAACATTTGTAACACAAATTAATTATAAAAATTGAAAGAAAAAAAAGAATTAGAAAGCAAACAAAAAGAAAACCCCTGAGCAAGTAGATGGAAGAAAATAGTAAAGATCAGAGCAGAAATATATGACATGGAGACCAAAAAAACAATTCAAAGGATCAATAACAAAGAGCCGGTTCTTTGAAAAGAGAAACAATGTTAATGCCGACCCCTAGCTAAACTCACTCAGAAACAAAGAGAGAGAACCCAAATACACAAAATCAGAAATGAAAGAGGATAAATAATAACTGACACCACAGAAATATAAAGGATTATTAACAAATATTATAAACAATTATATGGCAACAAATTCGACAACCTAAGCAAAATGGACAAATTTCTAGAAACACAGTCTGTTCATAGAAAACTTGAACAGACCAATAACAACAAAAGAAATTGAAAATATAATCAAGTCTCTCCCAGCAAACAAAAGCCCAGGCCCAGACGGCTTCACAGGGGAATTTTACCAAACATTCAAAGAAGAACTAATCCCATTCCACTCCACCTATTTCAAAAAATCCAAGAAGAAGGAAGACTTCCAAACTCGTTTTATGAGGTCAGCATAATCCTAATTCCAAAACCAGAAAAAGACACTACAAAGAAAGAAAACGATAGACCAATATCTCTGATGAACATAGATGCCAAAATCCTGAACAAAATATTAGAAAATCGAATTCAGCAATACATGAAAAAAATTATTCACAGTGACCAAGTCGTATTCATCCCAGGGATGCAAGGCTGGTACAATATTTGCAAATCAATAAATGTGAATCACCACATAAAAAAAAAATTTAAGATAAAAATCATATGATCATATCAATAGTCACTGAAAAAACATTCGACAAAATCCAGCACCCATTTCTAATGAAAACACTCTGAAATTTGGGAATAGACGGATCATATCTCGACATAATAAAGGCTATATAAGAAAGACCTACAGGAAACATCATACTCATTGGGTAAAAACTAAAAGCATTTTGCTTAAGTACAGGAACAAGACGAGGATGCCCACTTTTGCCACTCTTATTTAACATAGTACTAGAAGTCTTAGCCACAGCAATCAGACAGGAAGAAAAAATAAAAGGGATCCAAATGGGAAAGGAGGAAGTGAAACTGTCATTATTCGCAGATGACATGATACTATGCGTAAAATACCCCCAAAGACTTCGTCCAAAATTTACTAGACTTAATAAAAGAATTTGGCAAAGTAGCAGGATACAAAATTAACGTCAAGAAATTGATGGCATTCTTATACACCAATGATGAACTCACAGAAAGAGAAACTAAAAAAACTGTCCCATTTACCATTGCGGCAAAAAATTTAAGATACCAAGGAATAAACTTAACCAAAGAAATAAAGGACCTATTCGCAGAAAACTACAGGTCATTGAAAAAAGAAATAGAGGAAGATATATAAAAGTGGAAGCACATACCTTGTTCATGGATTGGAAAAATTAACATCATTAAAATGTCCATACTACCCAAAGGAATCTATAGATTCAACGCAATCCCCATCAAAATACCAACGACATACTTCACAGAAGTAGAACTAGTACTTCAAAAATTCATATGAACCAAAAAAGAACTTGAATAGCCACAGCAATCTTGAAAAGAAGAACAAAGTTGGAGGGATCACATTACCAGATTTCAGGTTATATTACAAAGCCACTGTAATCAAATCATCTTGGTACTGGCACAGGAACAGGCATATAGACCAGTGAATCAAAACAGAGAACCCAGAAATGGACCCAAGGCAATATGCTCAATTAATATTTGACAGAGGTGGCAAGAGCATACAATAGAGTAAAGACAGCCTCTTTAATAAATGGGGTTGGGAAAACTGGACAGCTGCATGTAAAAAATGAAACTAGACCATCAACTTACACTCTACAAAAGAAGAAACTCAAAATAGATTAAAGACTTAAATGTGACTCATGGATCCATAAAAATCCTAGAAGAAGCTGTAGGCAACAAAATTTCAGACAGCATACACAGCAGAATTTTCACTGATACATCACTTAAGGCAACAGATACAAAGGCGAAAATGAACACATGGGACTACATCAAAGTCAAAAGCTTCTGCACAACAAAAGATACAATCATCAAAATGGAAAGGCAACCCATTGTATGAGAGAGCATAATTGCCAATTATACATCAGATAAAGGGTTAATTTCCAATATATATAGAGTGCTCATACTACTCAACAAAAGGAAAACAAAGAACCCAATTAAAAAACGTGCAGAGGAACTAAATAGACACCTGTCCAAACAGGACATACAAATGGCTAAGAGACATATGAAGAAATGCTCAACATCACTAATCATCAGAGAGATGCAAATTAAAACACAGTGAGATATCACCTCATACCTGTCAGAATGGCTGCCATCAACAAATCACCAATCAACAAGTGCTGGCGAGAGTGAGGAGAAAAGGGGACTCTAGTACACTGCTGTTTGGAATGCAGACTGGTGCAGCCACTATGGAAAACAATATGGTGTTACCTCGAAAAATTAAAATTGAACTTCCATTTGACCCAGTGATCCCACTTCTAGGAATATACCCTAAGAAGCCTGAAACACCAATCAGAAAGAATCTATGTACCCCCATGTTTGTAGCAGCACTATTTACAATAGCTAATATCTGGAAATATCCCAAGTGTCCATCAGAAGATGAATGGATAAAAAAGCTGTGGTACATATACACAATGGAGTAATATGCAGCTGTTAAGAAAGAAAAATCTCTTATCCTTTGAGACGACATGGAGGGACCTGGAAAGTATTTTCCTAAGCGAAAGAAGCCAAACAGAGAAAGACAAGTATCATATGATCTCACTTATTTGTGGAATATAATGAACATAACAGTCTGAGGAATGGGGTAGACCCAGAGACGTGGAAGTGGGGTACAGAGTGACAATCTCCAGAAGAGGAGGTGGTGGGGGAGAGATAAACCACAGAACTTATATGCATGTATCCATGAAAAATGGACATGGATAACAAAGCTGGGGACAGGGCGAGGAGGAAGGAGGAGGGAGGAATCAGTTGGGGGGAAAGGAGAAACATTTGTAACAAAAATAAATTTATTAATTAATAAAAAATTCAATAAAATAAAAACATATTTTTTAAAAAGATATCAAATTTTTAATGGTGTTCACCCACTGGAGAATAATAGTGAAAATGGGAGAGGAGGTCTGGGTAGCTTTCACACTTACAATATTATTTGAAATCATTTTTTTTCACCCAATTTATTGAGTACCTACTGAAATCTAGACACTCCTTTAGGTACTTAGGTACTCAATTATAGAGAAATTCAAATATGTGCCCTTAAAGAGCTCATATTAGGGAGGCCAACATGAACAGAATACTTGCTAACTGCTATAGTTAAGATCTGGAATAAGTGTAAATAATTACAATGGGAGCCCTTCCACTGTTTGGAACAGGGATAAGGCAGAGGAGCAGGATGACTTTTGAGAATGTAGAATGAAGAGATGAGGCACGTCAGGCCAAGCAGTGTATCCCAGGCAGAGAGAACAGCATGTGCAATGGCACAGAAGCAAGAGGCAGAAAGAGTTTGGAGAAGATGGACTCCTTTCTTATTGTGGCTGGCACCTGAGGTCCAGGAGAAGAGACTAGAGTGGGGAGACACTGTTGGAAAAGTATGATAAAAAAGGTCAGAAAAGCCTTGGAGGCCAGGTTAAGGAGTTTGGATTTTATTCTGAAATGTAGTGGAAGGCTACTCAAATGTTTTTAGTAGGGGAATGACTTTCTATTTTACTTTATTGTTTTTTAAGAATGATCAATTTAAGTGGCAAAAACATGGAGGAACTTTAACCATTTATCCATCAGCAGACATTTACATTGTTGCCATATCTTGGCTGTTGTAATTAATGCTGCAGTGAACATGGGGGTATGTATCTTTCAAGTTAGTGTTTTCATTTTCTTCAGATAAATACCCAGGAATGGAATTGCTGAGATGCATTGTAGTGTTTTTAATTTTCTGAGGAACCTCACCCTGCCTCAGTGACTGAACCAATTTACATTCCCACCAATAGTGCACAAGGGTGCCTTTTCTTCACATCCTTGCCAACACATCTCTTGTCTTTTTGGTGACAGTCATTCTAACAGATGTGAGGTGATGTCTCATTGTGGTTTTGATGTGCACCCCTCTGATGATTAGTAATGTTGAGCATCTTTTCATGTACTCGTTAGGCATATGTATGCTTCTTTAAAAAAAATGTCTATTCAGAGCCTTTGCCAACTTTTATCAGATTGTTATATGCTACTGATTGAATTGTATGAGTTCTTCATATATTTTGGCTATCAATCCCTTATCAGATATAGGATTTGTAAATATTTTCTCCTATTAAGTAGGTTGGCTTTTAATTTTGTTGATGGTTTCTGTTCCCTTTTATTATTTCATAATAACTATCATCATATGTTTCAAATGACCAATGAGGAAGGTGAAAAGGAAGCAAGATCAGGAAAGAAACAATTTATCATAAAAATCAATGCACCATTTTTGTGGCATTTTTAGTTTTAAATGCCCCTTCCATTTTCTCAGGCTGCTCTCACAGGTCATGTTGCTGCTATTCCACCCAAAATCACTTCCTTAGCTTCCAACCACAATTAAAAACTCCCCTAAAAGTTGACTTTTCCAAATAAGACCCATAAAATATACTCATAAGCCTTTGTAAAAGTTATGCCTTAGTTAAAATACCAATCAATGTTTGGATCATACAAAGTATAAGTTTTCTTTCTAAATCTGGAAGCCAAAATGCTACCTTTTACTGATACATGTTGACAAAGGCATATAGATACCAATAAGCAAAGCTAATTACAGGTGTGAAAAAGCAATACTCAAGGGAAATTTTCACTTTTTCAAATGTTTTGTTTTCAAATAACAGACTTAGAAATTTCTTCGAAACAACTTTTCCTATTGAAAAAGAATACTTCTGTCCACTATTTACACATTTTATACATGTGTTTTGCTATTTCTAGAAAAGTGATTTTCCTTCAATAAAAAATTCATTTTATTTATTTATTTATTTTTGTGTGTGTGTGGTACGTGGCCCTAGCGGGAACCGAACCCGGCACTCTCTGGTCCGCAGGCCAACGCTCAATCGCTGAGCCAAACTGGCCAGGGCAATAAAAAATTCATTTTAAGAAAGTAACTTCAAACATCAAACTATTTTGAATCTCTTAAATTATTATTGAACTAATTTTGGGGTGATGGCTCACTTTCTTCTTGATTCCCTTAATTTACCCAGAATTAGTAGTAATGAAAAACTTACCTCTGCTACTCACTGAATAAAAGGAAATTGATTAATAGCAAAACAAAACATATAAGACAGCAGAACCACAGACAAAACTGTTAAGAGCTATTATACAAAAAAACCCACTTTTATTTTTATTTTTTTTTTCCTTTATTGATATGAGAGAGAGAGAGAAACATCGATGAGAGAGAACAATGATTGGTCGCCTCGTGCATGCCCCCCACTGGGGATCGGGCCTACAACCTGGGGATGTGCCCTGACCACAACCTGGGCATGTGACCTGACCGGGAATTGAACCGGCGACTTCTTGGTGTATGGGTTGATGCTCAACCACTGAGCCACACCAGCCAGACAAAACACTCACTTTTAAAAACCATACTTTAGTCTCATAAAGATATACTTAAAATTTTAAAATATTAGTTTCATCCTACTATACATTAAAGATAGCATTATATAAATGTAGTGTTAACATTTGTGACACTATGTGTATAAAACGTGTCTGCAAAGCAACACTTGAAACAGATGTAGCATAAATGCTTGAATTTCATGATTTTTTTATGGTCCCCAAATCAAACTTAATTCCACCCATCCAAAGCTGACTACAAGTAACAGGTATGACTAATTTTAAAAGAGTACATATCCATGCTCTAAGGGGTATGCAACAAGAAGTTACTACGTCCGAGGTGAAATTCTATATTCACATACTCAAGAGTATACATTAGTGAAAAGTTCCAGTCACAGTAACTTCACGACAAGATTTATTGTCAGAGCTTGTAAGTGGATATACTGGGAATAGTTCCATGCCTATTAGGGAAAAAACTCCCAACCTAAGGGCACAGCTTATGCCTGTTGCAACACCAACAGAACTGAATCATCTAGTAGAAAAAAGAAAAAAAAACAAGCTTTCACTTTGCAGTGTTTAGAGTTGAATATAACCAGACCCAAGAAATAAGCAGTTATTTTGAGAAGAGATCAAAACAATTGCCCTCCAACTGTAGAAGAATTGAAAAATACATTTCACATTATTCTGCATAAAAAATAAGCTACAAATCAAACCTTAACATCACTTTGCTGAAAGAACCTGAGGAACTAAGATGTCTGCTGACAAAGAAAGAACTATTTGATAATCAGTGTGACAGAAAACAGACATTGACGACTCCCAGCTATGAGCAAGTGAAAAGCTAGACTAAGTTTTAAGAAAAATTCACCAACTGTTCTAAAATTTCAGACCTTCCAAAATGGCTAGAGCCTAACAGCAAAAGAACAAATAATTACCACATGCTGAGGGGAGGGTTGGGGGTAAGCTGTAGGGAGTGGCTGAAAGAGACTCAGAAAAAGAAAATGCTCCCAAACTGTAGCATATCATTAGTAATTCAGGTACAGATAGCAACATAATAAGAACTACGTTGAGATCATTAACCATTTCCTAGAACATGTAATTATCTTTTAAGATTACAATGAAAAACCTGAATAACCTTGGAAAAACATAAAGACTAAATAAGAAAATAATTTATGATTAGTAATTACAGGTATTGTCTTCCTATACAGGGCCTACATAAGGAAAAAAGATCAAACTCAAATGGGAAGAATTTTTTATTTTTTTTTTATTTTAGGGAAAAATGTAGTATATAAGATGACAGGATAAAAAGGGCTAACAGATGAAATTTCCACTAAAAAGAATATTTAACTTTTCCCCTCTGTTCATAGAACTATCTTGAGCTTCTAAAATACCATGGATAAATTATACAACCAGTAAAAATGTTAATTATGTGGCAGCCCAGAAAAAAATCATGGGACATTATAGGTGGAAAAGATAGAACACAAAGTAATATGTACACTGTGATTACAGTGCTAGGTAAAAAGATGTGATGATGGTTGTTAAGAAGGTGATGAAATTTTCTTTTTCCTTTCCAAACATTCTGTAAATATTGCCATGAAAGTATTATAGGTCAAACCAATTATTATTATTTTTTTTTCTGTTGTCTATGTGACTTTGTTTGTTCAAAACCCATTTTTAAATTATCAGTCTTGGCATTCAGAAAAATGCCAAATAAGTGGTTCCTTTAAAGAAAAGAAAAGGCACACTGCTTTGTAGTTTATACTTTTTTACTACTTCAAATTAAGGAGGATGTTAAATGGCCACACTATAAATGGTTGCTTTTTTATCTGTATTAGTACTCAAGGGGTGTCGACCTTCAGACTTAGGATGTTAAAACATCTGCTCTTCTAAGTGGAAGAAATGGTCACACCCTTTTGGGAAACAGAACTTTCAAAAAGATTATGGCATTTTGAAAGATGTCTGCTTGGCTCCATTTTTCTATATACACAAATCAAAAACCGAAAACAAAGTATGAAAAACAGGAGTTTTTAAGGGGAATCTTAATCAAATTGTTCATGGAAACTAAGAGTTACAAAGTTAAAGCCTCCCTCTTTTTTTCTATTCTTTTTCTCCCCTTTGGTTTTATTTCTGAAGGATCAGTCTCCTTGACCAACTATTCAGTTTGGTAGTTTCCATTCTTTTAAATACGATATCTGGCTGAAACGAATTACAACACATCCAGATGGCGCCTCCCCAGTTCTAGGAAGATAATTATAAGAAAATGAGGGCGGCTAACGAAAGAGTTCAAGGATTGCGGTAATATAATTTTTAAGGTTCAATATACAATGCAAACAGGACTCTTATACAGATTGATTTAATAGCTGAGTTCTATTTCTTTTTTTAAAATTTATTTATTTTTTTTTAAATTTTATTTTTGTTACAGATGTTTCTCCTTTTTTACCCCATTGACCCCCTCCTCCCCATCCCCCCGCCCCGTCCCCCGCTTTGTCGTCCATGTCCCTTGGTTATGCATAGATGCATATAAGTTCTGTGTTTTATCTCTTCCCACCCCCCACCACCCCCTCTTGTGAGGGTTGTGAGTCTGTACCCTACTTCCGTGTTTCTGGGTCTACCCTATTCCTCAGACTGTTATATTCGTCCCCCCATCTGAGTTCTATTTCATTGGGTCACTGCAGGTAAAGCGGATCTTCTCCTTTCCATTAGTAACATAAATTACCCCACGAGTGAAGTCCTCCCTACTTTTCTCCTTTAGGTCAGAATCCTTTGGATCGAATCATCCAACTTTACTATTCTAACTCTGCGCAGTCGAGTCCTTTCCTTCCTTCCTTTCGTTTTCACTGAGCAAATCCTTGCAAAACACAAACCTAACTTATGAGGTAAATAGGTAGGCTAGGTCTCTAAACACCTCTGCCTCAGGTGGGTTCCGACTGCGCATCGCCCCACCCCGTCGTGGCTTGGCTGCTCTCAAAGGAAACACTAACAGTAGCTAAGGTAACCCAACCAATTCCGAAGAAGAAACGAAAAGCTTCTCTGATCTAGGGTTTGAGAGGCTTGCTAGGTGGACAGATTTTTCGTTGGGCGGGGTGGGTTGAAGACCACAGAAGTGCAAAAGCAGTAGTCTAATCTTTGAAGGTCGGTGGCTGGCGCTGCCAAGCACTCAGCAGGAAGGGGGCGGAGGAAGCGGGGGTGAGGGGAGTGGAGGAGAGGAGGATATGGGCGGGGAGAAGGAGGGGGTAAGAAGGAGGGGCCAGAGGAGGACCCAGGGCTTCAGTGGGGCTGGAGCACCTGGGGCGGAGTCAAAACCTCACCCTTCCCCTCCGCCAGAGCCGCGCGCGGTGTGTACCCTGAAGGGGCGGGTCTCTTCCCTTCCCTCCTCTCCCTCCTTTCCATCTCAGCAGCGCCCAGTCTCCCTCTTTGGCTCATACAAAAGCAAAATGTCCGCCATCTTCCGAGGCCGCTGGTGTCGCCACCTTCACCGGCCAGGCTCTCCTGTTGTTTCTCCCCAGGGCTGCCCCTTCCCTGACCCCGGGCGCCACAGCGACTCTGAAGCCTCCGCCAGCACCGCTCCGCCAGCCCTCTGCGCCCCCCCCCCACCACCCCGCACGCCCCTTCGGGCGAAGCAGGACCGCTCAGGCGGGGGCAAGTAGGGGAAGCCGTCCCAGCTGACCGGCTCCCGATTCCTGGCCGCCCCACCTCCTTGATGGCTTCTTTACCTTGATGCAGTACGGGGGTTCATCGTAGGTGACCAGCATGTACCTGTCTCCGCGGCTGGCTGGGTCCCGGGCGCGCAGCTACCGGACGAGGGATGGCGGAGGGGGCCGCGAAGGGAAGGAAAGAGGAAGGGGCGACACATACGTTACAGAAGCACCTAAGCCACCAGCACCCCCACGGGATCTCTTCCCATCTCTCCCCTCCCCTCCCTTTACCTTCAAAAACAATTCCACAGCGCCTTTGGCAGTGTCCAAATAGGAGGTGCCCAGGTCAGTGCGCTGGTTCATAGAGGCGGACGTGTCTATGAGGAACAGCAGGATGGGCATCTTCCCCCTCACCCTTCGCCCTGCTCCCCACTCTCCTGGCCCTCTTAGCCTCACTGCTGCGTACTGCCACTGGAACCCTCAACTCTCTTAGAGCCAGGGCTCAGGGAGCCAGAGGAGAGAGGGAGACAGGACTGGGCGGATGGAACTGCTCCAGGCCTCCTCCTTTCCCTCCAAGGGAATGTGAAAGTGTATGCGTGTGTAGCCCTCGGGGCCCTCCCCCTTTCTCTCTTCCGCCACCACTGCCGCCGCCACCTAGACTACTGCCCAAGCATCGGTCCACGCTCACTCAAACGCTCGCTCCAGACTGAGAGCTGTCTCTGTTCACCCACACACAACTTCTGTTCGCTCACCAAACCACCGGCACCATGTGACCAGAACCCACGCCATTGGCTGCCAATTATGTTGTATTTGCATATTCATTAGATGACCATAAAGGGAGGGATTTTGGTGAACCCTGGGAGATGAAGTTTGAACCCAGTTGGGGGTAAGTGGAAATGTTAAGGACCCTCCTTTAAAGGCCTTGGGAGGTGTTAGGATATTTGGGGTATTGGATGGATTTTCTCTTGCCCTTCAAAGATGGTGATTCATTCAAAAGGAAGAGTGAATTTGAAGGACAGTTGAACAGAAGTACAGAAGCAGATGCTTAGACTGGCTGCACAGAAAAGGTTTTGTTAACTGCAATCGATCAATCCTGCTAGTGGCTGAGACCAAAACATTTCAGAAGCAGCAAACTTTATTCCTGGCAAGACCTATTCGCATTCCTTTAGCTCTCTTCCTACTCTAGATCAGTATTTATAAGTCAGTTGCTGGTCTTGCATTCTACATATACCTACTTGGAAAGGAAACTAAAGCTGAAATACAGTTACCTAATCTGACCTTTTGTGTGCACAAGCTTCTTCCATTTCACTGACCTCTTTGAAGTTTTGGCCTGCCTGTAATAAATCCACTCACTCTTGTATCTGTGCAGCCTTTGCACATGGGAGGTTTGCCAACCAAGATTCTGATTCAGCTCGCATTTATCGAGCACCTATGAAGTGCCAGGTACCCACGTTAACTTCATTTAATCCTTGAAATGATTACAATAGATGACATTTTTCAGTAAAGGGATGAGGGGTGTTCTCAGGTTTGGCTTCATGGAAAGGCTCAATGAGTGGCCAATCACACTTGGCTGACTACTTTATGTAACACGACTTTTAAATGCGGAGGTGTGTATTCCTAGGATGCTCTGCACAATGTGGAATCCTGACTTTCAATGAGTTTATAATTTTACTGATAGGTATATCTTTATGTAATCTTTTATACATTCTTTGTATTATACATGATAAATATGTGCACACATTCAATAATATTTTCAGAAAAATATGATTTCAGAAGAGCTACATGGCAGTATATGAATGAGGGACAAGTGATGCAAACAAAAAGTGCAATGGAAGCAATGATCCAGTGGTGTAGAAGTGCATGATTCATGGATGAGATAGCGGAGGCACAAAGGAGGAAGAGATTCTGGCTTGGAAGGAATGATGTAAACAAAAGTTCAGCCAGAGATAGTAATATGCACGCTGCATTTCAGGCAAGTCTGGTGGGATTTACCTGGTGGGAATTAATGGGGATATAGACACTAGAAGTTCCCATTTCCATTCTGATACAAATATTGAAGAAGAGGGCAATGCCTACATGGGCTATGGTGGTAAAAAATGCAGAACTGGTGGGGGCCGATGTATCAGTTTTCTATTTCTGTCTGTATATGGAGAGAGAGAGAGAGAGAGAGAGAGAGAGAGATTGATTCCCAGGTCACAAATGGTATTTTAAGATTACATTAAAAATTTTTCTTCTTTATTCTTTTCCCTCAAATTTTCTACAATAAGTATGCCTTATTTTATAATCAGAAAAGAGATTGTGTTAAAAAAAAAAAAAAAAAAAACTACATACAAAGTATTTTTAAAAATCATTCCAAGGTGAATACTACTGAAACAGTTTTCAAAACTGATTTACCATTATTAGGGAAGCACGAATGATTTTAGCCACACAGTGCTCCGGAGGTTGAAGGCTTGCAAGCCCTACAGATGTGCTCCCCAGGCAGATGAATTTTTAATGTATTTTTTTTTTTCTAACAGGGCATGTTATTGATCCGTTGTAGCATACAATCACATTGAATTGAAATGATGTAAATCTGAAAAATACCTGTCTCATTATAAAACGGAAAATGGGACAATATACAAAAAAACAACCATCTGGTGGATTTATGGGTTTATTCAGATCAAATCAAACCCCAAGACTTCAACATGAAACCTCTTCTTTGCTTCCTGGAGGAAAGTAGACCCTGTATTAACTAGAGTGTGTACAGACATTTTTAATGTGTGTGTTTTTTTTTTTTTACACACATCATCACTAAAACCCCCAAGCCCTTTCTACATCTGTCTCCACCACTGAACTTCAATGCCTTTGTGTTATAGGGTAATCTATGTTTTGGCTTTCTCTTACTGGAATGTAAACTCCTGAGAGAAAGCAGAACCTCTAACCAATACCTGCTGTGAAGTATGTGCTCAATAAATGGTTGTTGAAAGAAATAATTGAATATGCTGTGGCTGTCATTCTTTCATTGTCTTCCCAGGAGCTCCTTTTCTCAGGCTTCCCAGCCCTGTCTCTTGGCCCTGCCTGCTATCCCCTACTCAAGAGAGTAGTAGGTCCAGCTCCCTTTCTCTATGGATTCAGGGCATTTTGGATTTGGGCCCCAGTAGGCCCCTTCAGGCTGAGCCCTTGAACTGGTAACTCCCTCCAGAACCTTTGCACTTGCCCTTCTGAAATGATTCTTCTTTGGGCTACTGCTTCACTGTTTGGCTCCCTCAGCCAAATCTTCTTTCCAACTGATCCCAAATATCAGGCCCATTTTTATTGCAAGGCCTCTGGTCAGTTAACAGAATTCTTTTTTATTTGCAGCTCTATGACCTTCACTAACCTTCTGTCCTTCTGGCTTTCTCATGCTTTTTGGACTCTTGAAAATAGTTTCCTCTTTCCTCTTCATGTCTCCACTCTTTATCTGTTTTTATTTCACTAGTACCCTCTAAATCAAGTCACCATTCTCCCCCTATACCAGACTACCTCATGTCTAGGGTTACCAGACACTCTTTAGGAAAAAACTCCTACCAAGCACTGTTCTCCTGGCCTTCATTCCCTGCACAACAAACATTAGCATACTTTGCTCATGTTTACATTTTATGTAGTTGGCCCGTGGTGTGCTCCTCCACTATACAGAAGACTCTTTGTTTTAGTGAAGGCTGGTTTGACTTGAATTATATTCAAATGATTTGTTACCTTTTGCCTTTAAGCAGGCCCCAATCATCACATGTTGGCAAAAAACAAAACAACAACAACTTACTTAACCAATACCCCTTCCCCAATTCTACCTTTCATGACTCAGAGGGGAGTAAAATCTAACCCAAACCCTCATCAAGCTCATGCAATCTGGTTTCTGTCCCCAGCCGTCTCTGGAAACTGCTCTGAGCTCCCCAGGGGCCAGCTCCTGGCCAAATCAAATGGTCAGTTCTATTTTTCCCTTTGTTGACTTCAGAGCTATTTGTCATTTGCCCTTCTGAGCTTCCCCCACCCCTGATACCTTGCCTTTCATCGCCTGCCACTTCTAGTGTCTTCCTTACCCCCTGGACCATTTGCTTTAGACTTCTCTAACTCCTAACCTTGATCTCTGGCTCAGTCTGTGGCTACATCTTTTCTTCCTATTGTTCCCATGAAAGACTTTGTTATTTCTGCTATATTTATTCATTATTTCTTTTATTCAAAGATTTCTTGGTTGGACCTTCTGTATGACAGGCAATGAGAATACATCGGCGAACAAGGAGAACAGTGTATAGTAGTGGTTAAGAGCTTGGATTGGGGGGGTTCAAATCCCAGCTCTGCCATTTACTAGCTATGTGACTTTGGGCAAGTTACTTAACCTCTCTCTACCTCAGCTCTATCATCTGTATAATGGTAATAACAATAGTTTCTCATAGGATTGTTATGAAGATTAAATAAATCAATATTTATATAGAGTGTATAGAAGTGCTTAGCAAATGGTAAATTCTATATGTGTAAAATAAAAGCAAGGATAGATATAGTACATGCTCTTATAGATTATATTCTAGTAGGAAAAATAACCAAGAGTATATACAATGTGATATAAGTGCTATGAGTGCTATGAAGGAAGAAATACATGGGAGCACTGAGAAGGAACATACATTCTAAAGGGGGTGGAGAGGTCAGGGGGACATGTAGAGATTTCCTGAAGGATATGACTTTGAAGCCATTACTCACAGGGAATATAGGAAGTATCCTGGTAAAGGAGGACTGGTGGGGGTGAAGAATGATATGGGGGAGGCAGAAGAGTGTTCTAGACAGGAAATGGTGAGGTGGGTGAGATGGTGAGAGACACTGAAAGATATCCATTAGAAAAAAAGGAAAGTTCTATATTTCTGAATGAAATCTTACCATTTGCAACAAAAACATGGGTGGACCTAGAGAGTATTATGCTAAGTGAAGTAAGCCAGGCAGAGCAAGACAAACACCATATGATTTTACTAATATGTGGAATCTAAAAAACAAAATAAACCAACCACCAAACCCTAGAAACAAACTCATAGATACAGAGAACATATTGATGATTGCCAGGTGAGTTGGGTGAAAAAGGTGAAGGGAGTAAGAAGTATAAACGTGCAGTTACAAAATAGTCATGAGGATGTAAAACACAGCAAAGTGAATATAGTCAGTAATGTTGTAATAACTATGTATAGTGTCAGGTGAGTACTTGAAATATCAGAGGAATCATTTTGTAAGTTATACAACTGTCTCACCACTATGCTGTACACCTGAAATTAATATAATATTGAATGCCAACTATAATTTAAAAATTAAAACTTTTTTTCTGAAGTTGTAACTTTTCTGCTGCTGTCAAGTTTGAGCAAAATATCTTTTATGGTTTCTGGGTTTCTTGTCATGGTTTAAGAAGCTCTGCCTAATCCATGATTATAAAAATGTTTATATTTCTTCTAGTACATTTATGGTTTTATTTATTTTTTGATATTAAAATTTTTATTCCAAAGAGAAAAATGCATTAGAAACAAAATTGTTTACAAGTTAGGTGTCTGAAAAGGATAGTGATTAAGTAAATTATAGTATATACATACATACCATAGAGTCTTTAAGATGGATACAGTAGATCTTTAAAGCACTGACGTGAGATGCTCCCCATATTAAGTGAAAAAGAGAAGGCTTTTTAGTGTGACTCCATTTTTGTGTAAATGTATAGTGTCTGGAATTGTATATACCATAGCATTAAGAGAAGTATTTTCTGGGAAGTAGATAAGTCTATGGAGAACTTTAATTTTTTATAGTTAAAAAATGTTTAAAAACTGTCAGTAAGAAAGAGGTTTTCCATTTCGGAAAAATTGCATAAATGATGTAAATGTTAGAAATGTGCTACATATAAATAAAAGAAAAAAGGAACAAGATGGGGAAAACAGTGAGAAAGCAGTTAGAAATCTACAGTAGACATCAATTCACATCTGTTAACTGTGTGAATTGACTAAAGAGACATAATTAGACAATGTCACATGGACTAAGAATACATAGACCATTTCTCTTTATTTAACATAGCTCAAATATAAGAACACTTAATTGGTCTTTGGCAAACATGTATGGTAAGTGAAAATTCTGATTAATTAACTCTAATGAGCCACTGAAACATTTTAGAAAATAACATAATTTTCAATTAAAAGAGAGAAATCTTTCAATGCACCAACCCCATCACTTAAGACTATGTTTCCCAAAATTGCTTGACCATCAAAATCATCCCAGGTATTGTTAAAAGAACAGATTTTTCATGAACCACCCCAAACCTGAATCTTATTATAACCCAGAGTCTAAATCCTCATGGAAGGGGGCTGGAACTCTCTCTCTCTCTCTCTCTCTCTCTCTCTCTATATATATATATATATATATATATATATATATATATATATATATATATATTTTGGTGGTATGTGCCCTTAGCGGGAACCGAACCCGGGACTCTCTGGTCCGCAGGCCGACGCTCAACTGCTGAGCCAAACTGGCCAGGGCTGGAACTCCATATTTTCAACAAGTTCTCAGATAATTCTCCTAATCAGACAAATTTAGAAAACTAAATATGTAATCTACAGAAATAAATATAAACCTTTTATCTGGACATTTAAATTTTCTGTGACACCTATCAGCATTTGCAACTTTGTGTGAGTTATAATGCTGTATTGATCTACTTGTGGGAACATGTTAGATATCACCTAGGAAGAATTTTTTAAATTGGGATTGATATAAGTCACACACCATAGAATTCATCATTTTATTTTATTTTATTTTATTTTTTATTATTTTATTTTTGTAACAGATGTTTCTCCTTTTTTTCCCCATTGACACCCTCCTCCCCATTCCTCCCACCCCGTCCCTGGCTTTTTCATCCATGTCCATTGGTTATGCATACATGCATATAAGTTCTGTGGTTTGAGACTTCCAGTCAAGATGGCAGCGTAGGTAAACGCGGCATCACATCCTCCCACAACCACATCAAAATTACAACTATACTACAGAACAACTATCATGCAAAACCGCCTGAAACCAAGCTGAATGGAAGTCTTATAACTACAAAATTAAAGAAGCAGCTGCATTGAGACTGTACTTCCTAGCAAGATAGAGAGTTGTATGAAATCTAAACTAACCACAGTCCTGCTAGGTGATATGAAGTTTCTATCTATGACCTGAATGTAGATATGAAGGGCCGAGAAATATGGCCCAACTACTATGCACAGGCACATGGGCTTGTTTTTGTTCTGGATTCCAGCGACTTAGGATGCATGCAGGAAGTGAAGATCACCTAAACACATCTGCTGTCTGATGCAAGAGTGGCAGGAAAACCCATCCTACTACTGGCAAACAAACAAGACAAGGAGAACGCCCTCTTACCTTGTGATATTATTAAATATCTATTCCTGGAAAGAATAGTGAGTGACAAGTCCATGTGCCGATTGGAACACTGTTCAGCTATTTAAAACCTCCAAAGAAGGGACCATCAGCCTGTAATTGAAGGGCTGCACTGGCTGCCATTCAGAATAAACAGGAAGAGCTGTGTGCTCTTCACCAGCAGTCACTCACCTCAAGCATCCCAACCTCCAAGAATACTACAGGCTTTCAGGAAAGATGTGCACCAGACAGCTTCCCTACCAACATATAAATGTCAGAAGAAAAAGAACAGCCCCTAGGGCAACATTCAATGGAAGCTAGGCCCCTAAAGCCAATCCTACAGAAAGAAGGCTTAAGATTAAGACCTAAAGAGAATGCATCAGTGACATTTGCTTTAGATGAATCCATGGAGGAAGATGAATGTTCTGGGAACAGTGAAGCTCAGATCACTACTGAGCCTCATTACAACCACAGTGCTGACTTTCAGCCCTCAGCAACTTATACTGATGATGATGAGTACTACAATAATGATGATAATCTTTTTGAAGAACCCAGTGCAAAAAAGAGAATGGTTAGCTGGCATGCAGAGGAGATGATCCTGGAAGATGCCTATGAAGACATCTTTGAAACTTGTGAATACTAAAGAGAAAAATGGAGGGATATCAAAAGAAACATCTAATATCCCTCCCTCAGCATATGGGCTCATCTCCAGAAACATTAGGACTACTTCAGTTTTTTTTATTTCTACTGGTTAACACCCCTACAGTCCCCTACAACTCCACCTACTAGAACATCACATTCCTGAGATCTCCTATTGTTCCTTTACTTCTGCATTCTAGCCATCAAAAAAATCTTACACCCACTTAGAGGCTCAAGAAAAGTTAGGTAGCATCCATTTGAGAATGAAGACAACCTTGGCAAAAAATACAGACCACACATCTTTGCACCCAGTTGTTCCTGAGGAAGTCTGTGAACATGTTCTGGCTGACCAACTAAAATTGAGCCTTAGAAGTACAGGGCCAGTTTAGAATTACATTTTACCCTACAGTTTTTGGGTGTGAGGGGACTAGCCGAAATAAATAGAACTTTTCTGCTGAGAAAAAAAAAAAGTTCTGTGGTTTATCTCTTCCCTCCCACCACCACCCCCTCTTCTGAGGGTTGTCAGTCTGTACCTTACTTCCACGTCTCTGGGTCTACCCTATTCCTCAGACTGTTATGTTCATTATATTCCACAAATAAGTGAGATCATATGGTATTTGTTTTTTTCTGCTTGGCTTGTTTCGCTTAGGATAAACTTTCCAGGTTCCTCCATGTCGTCTCAAAGGATAAGAGATCTTTCTTTCTTACAGCTGCATAGTACTCCATTATGTACATGTACCACAGCTTTTTTATCCATTCGTCTACTGATGGACACTTAGGCTGTTTCCAGATCTTAGCTATTGTAAATAGTGCTGCTATGAACATGGGGGTACATATATTCTTTCAGGCTTCTTAGGGTATATTCTTAGAAGTAGGATCACTGGGTCAAATGGCAGTTTAGTGGTGTTGAGCATATTCACAAGATTGAGCAACCATCACCACTCTCTAATTCCAGAACATTTCATCATCCCCCAAAACAAAGCCATGGACATTAGCAGTTACTCTCCATTTCCTACCAATCCTACCAGCCCTGATAACCACTATCTGAGTTCTAGCTCTATGGATTTGCCTATACTGGACATTTCACATGGATAGAATCGTAAACTTTTTAGCCCTTTGACTTGTTTCACTTTATGTAATGTTTCCAAGGTTCATCCATGCTGTAGCATGCATTAATATTTCAATCCTTTTCATTTCTGAATATTATTTCATTGTATGGATGTAACACATTTGACTATTAATTTATCAGTTGATTGATATAGGGATTATTTCCACTTTTTGGCTATTATAAATAATGTTTCTATGAACATTTACATCTGGTAAACTTTTAAAACTACCAAATTTCCAGGTCTTACCTCAGAGCAATGGCATAAAAGTACCTGAGGATGGGGAATAGGTGGTGTCTGGATGTTCTTTTAAAAAATGAAATTTACCAAGTGATTCTAATCAACAGCCAGAGTTGAGAATCACTGGGCTACATATCCCTAAGAGAGTGATATTAAAATATGGTACCTGAACCAGTAGTAATACAAATTTTCAAGCACTACCCCACATTTATTCAAGGAGACTATCTGGGGGATACACCCACCAACTGTACTTTAATAAGCTCTCTTGGCAATTCTGATGCATATTCAAGTTCAAGAACCACTGTGTATCACATTTCCACCTTAACATCCCCCCAAATCTGAATTTCAAAAACATTTGGGGCCTTCCATTTTTAGTAAGATGGAGTAGATATGCTTTCCCATATCCCTTCCACTAAGTACACATAAAACTCTAGAGATTATCTATAAAACAAACCCAGAAGACACTGAAGGATGAAAAAAAAAAAAAAAAAAAAAAAGGCAGATGGAGTAGGAACCCCTAGACCCAAGGAACCAAACAATGGTGCATTTTCTGTTTTCTTTTGCTTTCTCTATCCCAAAATGTCAAAAGGCACAGACAGAAGAGCCCAAATGAAAACCTGCTCTCTCTAGCCAAATGACATAGAGAGGGGCAGCCTAACAAGGCAGAAACCTTTCAGACAATAACTGCTCTACTCCAGTCAAACCCCACAGAAAATATTGTTCCCCAACCCAATCATGCTAGTGAAGTCCTAGTGTGGAACCTAGATGTCCAAATGCAACGGGCTATAGCAAGGTGTTCTGATCCTCCTTCTAGGGTGGGATCAGAGAAAGCCTAGTGAAGAGTCATGACTTTACTATTGCCCAGTGAAAAATAGGTCACCTCACATCATCCACATTTCTCCAACATCAATGAAGGCTATGGCAGAGCAGTAACAAGGTGTTTGAACCTTTCCCAACCAAAAATATTTTACTGGAGACCATGTGAGGAGCCAGAACATTTTGTATTGTGTTGCAAGACTCTGGCTCTTATTTAAACTTTCTATTTTAGCTGTTTTTATCTGTCAGGAGAGGACACTGATTCCTTACTGACAGGTAGAGGTAGAAGTCTAAGTTCTCTCCACTTGGGCTCCATTGACATCTAAGGTGGCTCATTACAATTATGGAGAGATATCCATTCGGGGAGCGTAAATAAGCAGGAAATAATAAAAGGAGTATCAGATTATCAGGAAGGAAGAATAAGAGAATGAACAAAAATATGGGTAAATACAAAAAAATTAATCTCTTTTTTTTTGTTTTCTAAATTGTTTGATGATTGAAACAAAAATTATAACATTACCTTGAACTTGTTGTCAATTACTTAAGACAATTATATGATAAATGGGGGAACACAAAAAGGACATAAAGGAGATAAAGTTTCTATACTCACCTGAACTGTTAAAATTATGATACTAGTAGACTATAATAAATTATGTACAAATACATGGTGTAATACCTAGAGCAGCTACTAAAAAGCTGTATGAAGAGATATACTTTAAAAACCCACTTTTTGAAATTGAATTTATTGGGGTGACATTGGTTAATAAAATTTTATAGGTTTCAGGTATACAATTCTATAATACATCAACTATATATTGTATTGTGTGTTCACTACAGGAAGTCAAGTCTCCTTTCATCACCATTTATCTCCCGTTTACCCTCTCCTACCTCCCCCCATTTCTCTTCCCTCTGGTAATCACCACACTGTTGTCTGTTATTTGCTTAATCCCTTCACGTTTTCACCCAGTCCCTCAACCCCTCCCCTGTGACAGCTGGCCATCTATTCTCTGTATCTATGGGTCTGTTTCTATTTTGTTTGTCAGCTTATTTTTTTCATTAGATTCCACATATAAGTGAAATCATGGTATTTGTCTTTCTCCAGCTGGCTTATTTCACTTAGCATAACACTCTCTGGGTCCATTCATGCTGTTGGAAAAGGTAAGTTATCTATAACTCAAAATAGAATTCTAAAAAATGTTCAAATAATCTATAGGAAGACAGAAGCAATAAAATAGAAATGTTTCAGGGTCAGAGGGTCATTACATAATGATAAAAGAGCGAATTTGCTAAGAATCATTTTTAAGGGGGAGTGGAAGGGGGGTAGAGGGAAAGAGAGAGAGAAAGAATGTGAGAGAGACACATTGACTGGTTGTCTCCCTCACACACCCCGACTGGGGCTGGGAATCAAACCTGCAACCCAGGAAACTGCTCTTCACCAGGAATGAAACCTGCGACCCTTGGGTGCCTGGCCAATGCTCTAACCCCTGAACCACACCAGCCAGGGCTTTGCTAAGAATCTTAAATGTGTATGCACAAAATGGCAAAGCTGAGAAATTTTTAAAGCAAACTATGATAGAACAAAAAGAAAAATCAGATCTACATTTATAGTTGAAATGTCAACACTACTTTCTCAACAATTGGTAGAACAAATAGGCAGAATATCAGCAAAGCATACCATCAACCGAAGGATCTAATCAACATTTATAGAATGCTCCATGCAATGACAGCAGAACGTACATTCTTTTCAAGCACTCATGGAATATAACCCCGAGATAGACCATACCTTGGGCCAGAAAATGAACCTCAACTAATTTAAAAGAATTGAAAGCATAGGGAGTTTGTTATCTGATCACAACCGAATCAAACTAGAAATTAATAAGAGAAAGTAACAGAAAATTTTCTGAACACTTGGAAACTACACACCACACTTCTAAATAATCCATAGATCAAAGAAGTCTCAGGGGAAATTAAAAATACATTGAAATAAATAAAAATGAAAATATAATATATCATGATTTTTGAGAACCAACTAAAGCAGTGTTAAGGGGGAAATTTATGGCACTAAATGCTTACATTAGAAAAGAAGAAAAGTATCGTAAACAATGCTGCAATGGACATAGAGGTGATATATCTTTTCGAAATAGTGTTTTTGTTTGCTTAGGATAAAACTATCAAATCAATAATCTAAGCTTCTGCTTGAAGAACCCAGAAGAAAAGAGCAAAATAAACCCAAAGCAAAGAGAAGGATGGCAATAATAAAGAAATCAATGAAACTAAAAATAGAAGAAAAAAAATTACAGAAAATGATTGAATGAAGAAATCAGTTCTTTGAAAAACTGTTGATTAACAAATTTCTAGCCATACTATAAAAAGAGAAATGACAAATTACTAATATCAGGAATGAAACAGGATATCACTACAAAAAGGAGGAATATTTGTAAAACAACAAATTAATAAAAAATTTAAAATAGGATAATAAGAGAATACTAAAAATAACTACACACAGAAATTTGACAACCTTGATAAAATGGACCAATTCCTTGAAAAGCACAAACAACCAAAACTCACTCAATATGAAATAAATCATTTGAATAGCAATATCACAAAGAAGAAAATTGACATTTTAACTTTAAATCTCCCTAAAAAGACACCTCTTGGCCCAGATGATTTCACTAAAATATTTTACCAAACATTTAATGAACAATTAACAATAATAATCTACCACATATTCCAGAAAATAGAAGAGGGAACACTTTTCAACTTATTTTATGGGGCCAGTTCTAGTCAAATATCAAAACAAGCCCTGGGCCTGCAGACCAGAGAGTCCCGAGTTCGGTTCCTGCTAAGGGCATGTACCTCGGTTGCAGTTTGTCCCCGGCCCGGTTGGGGTCTTGTGGGTGGCAGCCATTCGATGTGTCTCTCTCACATAGATGTTTCTCTCTCTCTTTTCCTCCCTTTCTCCCTCCTTCTCTGTCTGAAGATAAGTGCAAAAATGTCCTCGGGTGAGGATAAAAGAATAAAAGTGACAAAGACATTACAGAAACAAAAACTACAGACTAATATCCCTCATGAATTTAAATGCAAAAATACTCAAGAAAATTATAAATAAGTTTGGATTATTATAGTGGATTCTACTGATTCATTTTACAAAAAACCATTGGCTCAGCATTGCATCTCTGGAATAAAACTCATTTGGTTATAACATAGAATTGTTATATATTGCTGAATTCTATTTGCTTATATTTTCTTGAGTATTTTTGCATTACAGCATTGTAGGGGAGGGGAAAGCTGGACACAAATATCTGAACATTAATGTATAATACAGGGGATGACATAGCAGAGATATTTAGGTAGAAAATATGAAATTGCTGATATTCAAACAGTCTATTAGGCTGTGAGCTCCTTGATTTATTCTTTCTTTTTGTAATCAACTGCATCACCTAGAACAAGGTTCTGTACCCCTATTTGTTGGTAGTGTCCCATCACTAGGACCCATGGATCTCAGATTGTAGTGTTTCAAAGAGCCATGGAGGATGCCTGTTTCAGTGCAGATCCATGGGCTTCATCTCAAAACTCTGGGTGTAGAATCCAGAAGTCTGCATTTAACAAGCTTCCCAGCAGATTCAGGCACCTAGAGGACCGCACATTTAGAACCTCTGGTTGGCGTTGAAGCGTTCAGTCAAGGGTAAGGATGTGTAAATAATCACAGGTGTCCAAGCCTTAGTATGTCTGGCAGTATTCTTTCTAATGAAGCATCTCAACCTTGATAACACAATTAGAATCACCTTGGGAACCTAAAAAAAATTCCACATGCCTGGACCACACACTGGAACAATCAAAACTGAATGTTTTGAAGAGGAAAACCCAGGGCGTCAGTCATTTTTAAAACTCCCCAAATAATTCCATTGTGAAGCCATGTTTGGGAAACACAGTAAAAATAAAAAGGGCAATGACCTAATCAGGATTTAGTTTAAAATAGTGAGAAGGCAGAGAGAAGCAATGTGATCAGATCAGGGTGGTACATCTTGGTACTTGGTAGGTTTCTAATGGTGGGAGTGGAGATAAATTAGGTAGAGCCACTGCTACAGCTCAAGTTCTGGAGCATCACTACAGCCTTGACATTATATTTCAAGAGTCATTTGCTCCACTAGAATGTGAACACTGTGACGGCAGAACTGTTTTTCGTGTTCCCTATTATATTCCCAGTACCCAGTGCCAGTTATGTATTTGTAGCACTAACTAAAGCATGAGTCCCATTTGGGGCCCATCTGCCTCAGCCTCACCTGGGGCACTTCTTAAAACAACAGATGTCTTTCATTATTACACTATTGCTCTTCTCTCTATTTTATCAGAGTTCCCTTGTCTCTTTCGTTAGGCCAGTCTTCATAGCATCCTCCAAAGTACTAATTACAAAACTCTCTCAAGGTAGTTAGCAGGATAAGAGTATTCATTAATTCACTCACTAGATGTTTATTTCCTAAGTGAGTGCTAGACCCTGGAGAAACATCATTCTAGCAGGGAGTACAGACAATAAACAAATGAACAAAGTAATAAGTATATAACTTTATTTTCCCCCCAAATCAATATGAGGCTTTTATTGCATCTTTAAAATATCACAAATAAGTGTGAAAATCATTTGGTATCTTGGTGTTTTTATAGATGGACAACTTAGATCTTATTCATCAGCCTGCTATACTGTTCCTTCTTCAGAAACACAGATACCATCCAAATTTTTTCTGATATCCTTGTTTTTAACTGTTGTGGCTTGCTGAATCAAAGCAGCTGAATTTGATACAAGTTCAATGTCATTTCCTTCAAGAATTAACTCATCTTGCTGGGCTTCAGATACTGAATAAGCAACACCTGATCTCATCTGAACTCTGTGGATGTATTTTTTGCCCAAGAAATTTCTGATTTCAACAAGAGAACCATTCTCCTGAATAATGATGTTGATGGGAAAGTGAGTGTACACAGACCTCATCTTGTAATGGAAGCCCAGTGTAACACCCTTGATCATGTTCTGTATGTGACTGTAGATGGTGTGAGTTGTAGCCAGTTTCTTTCTATTTCCCCACCATTTGTCAACCCGGAGCCTCTTCTTTTTCTTTCCAAGAAGACAGTTCTACATTGATGATGTTGAAATCCCTCCGCAGGGTGCCTCTGTGGCCCTTCTCAAAAACTGTGCGTTCCTTCAGAGTGATGTCCACATTTTCTGGGATGTTCACAGTCAAATTTCTGAGAATGGGCTTCATTCTCACAGTAGATGCAGCAAAGAGCATAAGTATATAACTTTAAATCATGAGAAGTTTCTTGGAAAAAAAAATAAACAACATGATGTGCTATAAAGAATGAATAACAGGATAACCTAATAGACAGGAGAATCAGGGAAGGCCTTTCTATGAAAGTGACATTCCAGCAGATTTTTAGAATGTATGAGAGTTATTCAGTTGAAGAAGGACAGAGAAGAATTTTGTAGGCAGAAGAAAGAGCCTACATGGGTGCCCAGAGCAAAAAAACGTTTGGTGCTTTTGACCTGAAAGTAGGCCCAAAGTAGCCTGAATACAATAATTAGTGGCAGAGTAGATGGTGAGAAAGGCAGGGACAGTTCACGTGAGGCTTTGTAAAAGAAAGGAAAGAACTTGGACTTCTTTCTGAAAGTTGTGGGAAGCCATTGAAAGGTCTGAGCAGGGAAATGGCATCATTTTATTGACACAGTTGCTGTGTAGACAAAAGATTGTAGAAGAGCAGAGTGGGAAACAATAACTCCACACAGGAGGCTCCTAGTTTACTCCAGATAAAGTAATGGAGGTGGGGAGAAGTAGATGATTTGGGATGCTGAACTGAGTCTTTTTCCCCATCCTGACTCTCTCTATACTCTGAGAGTGAGAAATCACATGAAGCTCCATGTTAGGACACAGGGGCACATACATGTAAGGGTAGAAATACTCTGGGGTGAGAGGGATTGTCTCGGGTGCACCAGAACAGACCACAGGTGGTGATAGCCTTGCTTCAACCTTTTCAGTTGGAAGGAAACAAGCACCTTAGGTAAAATCAATAACAAACGGATTCTTTTGAAATCACAATTGGTCTATTGGTTCATTAATTTACTGTAATTTCTTATTGAGGTACAAGTTAATTCAATTAAAGGCACAGATTTTTTTGAAATTATTTTTATTAATTTGTTTTTGTTACGGATGCTTCTCCTTTTCCCCCTATTGACACCCTCCTCCCCACCCCACCCCGCCCCATCCCCAGCTTTGTTTTCGATGTCCATTGGTTACGTGTACATGCATATAAGTTCTGTGGTTTATCTCTTCCCCCCAACATCCCCTCTTCTGAGGTTTGTCAGTCTGTATACCCTACCTCTATGTCTCTGAGTCAATTTCGTTCATCAGTTTCTTTAGTTCATTATATTCCACAAATAAGTGAGATAATGGGATATTTGTCTTTCTCTGCCTGGCTTGTTTCACTTAGCATAACACTCTCCGGGTCCCTCCATGTCATCTCAAAAGATAAGAGACCTTTCATTCTCACAGCTGTATAGTACTCCACTGTGTACATGTGCCACAGCTTTTTTATCCATTCTTCTACTGATGGACATTTGGGCTGTTTTCAGATCTATTGTAAATAGTGCTGCTATGAACATAGGGGTACATACATTCTTTCTAATTGGTGTTTCAGGCTTCTTAGGATAGATTCCTAGAAGTCGGATCACTGGGTCAAATGGAAGTTCAATTTTTAATTTTTGGAGGTAACACCATAGTGTTTTCCACAAAGGCTGCACCAGTCTGCATTCCCACCAGAAGTGTACTAGAGTCCCCTTTTCTCCACATGCTCGCCAACACTTGTATGATGATTTGTTAATGGCGGCCATTCTAGGAGGTGTGAAGTGATACCTCATAGTTGTTTTAATTTGCATCTCTCTGATTAGTGATGTTGAGCATTTCTTCATATGTCTCTTGGCCATTTGTATGTTTTTTTTGGAGCGGTGTCTATTTAGTTCCTATGTCCATTTTTAATTGGATTCTTTGTCTTCATTTTGTTGAGTTGTATGAGTACTTTATATATTTTGGAAATTAACCCCTTATATGATATTTCTTTGGCAATTATGGTCTCCCATATAGTGGGTTTCCTTTCCATTTTGATGGTCGTTTCTTTTGCTGTGCAAAAGCTTTGGAGTTTGATGTAGTCCCATGTGTTCATTTTTTCCTTTGTTTCTCTTGCCTTAGGTCTTGTATCAGTAAAAATTCTGCTGCGTATGATGTCTGAAATTTTGTTGCCTACATTTTCTTCTAGAATTTTTATGAATTCATGAGTCACATTTAAGTTTTTTTATCCATTTTGAGTTTGTTTTTGTGTGTGGTGTAAGTTGATGGTATAGTTTCATTTTTTTTGCATGTAACTCTCCAATTTTCCCAACATCATTTTTTTTCAAGAAGGTATTCTTTATTTTTTTTAATCTTTATTGTTGAATGTATTACAGATGTTCCTCATTTTTTCCCCCATTGACCCCCTCCTCCCCACTCTCGCCCCCCTCCCACCTTTTCGCACACTGTTGTCTGTGTTTATTGGTTATGCATATAAGTTGTTTGGGTTAATTCTTCCCACCGCCCAACCCCCTTCCCTTTGAGGTTTGTCAGTCTACCAACCAATTTCTACTTCTTAATCCTTTCACCTTTTTCACCCATTCCCCCAAACCCCCTCCCATCTGGCAACCAACAAAATGTTCTCTGTATCTATGAGAATGTTTCTGTTCTCATTTTGTTTCATTTTGTCTCATTTTCTGTTCATTTTGTTTGCAGATTCAATTGTCGATAGATATGTATTCATTGCCATTTTGTTTGTTCATATATTTTATCTTTTTCTTCAAAAAGAACCTTCATCATTCCATATAATAACAGTTTGGTGGTGATGAACTCCTTTAACTTTTTCTTGTCTGGGAAACTCTTTATATGGCCATTGATTCTAAATGACAGCTTTGCAGGATAGAGTAACCTTGGTTGTAGGTTCTTGCTCTTTATCACTCTGAATATTTCTTGCCACTCCCTTCTGGCCTGCAAAGTTTCTTTTGAGAAATCAGCTGACAGTCTTATGGGAATTCCCTTGTAGGTAACAAACTGCTTCTCTCTTGCTGCTTTTAAGATTCTCTTTGTCTTGAACCTTTTGCATTTTGATGACGATGTGTCTTGGTATGGGCCTCTTGGGGTTCATCTTGTTTGCAACTCTCTGTGCTTCCTGGACATGTATGTCTGCTTCCTTCACCAAGTTAGGGAAGTTTTCTGCCATTATTGTTTCAAATAGGTTTTTGATTTCTTGTTCTCTCTCTTCTCCATCTGGCACCCCCAAGATGCAAATGTTGGCACGTTTGAAGTTGTCCCAGAGGCTCCTTACACTATCCTCATTTTTTTTTTTTTGGGGGGGGGAGTGTTCTTTTTTCTTTTGTACTAGCCTGCTCCTATCACTTTGTCCTGATTGAATAAACAAAAGGCCAAATATGAAGCTTTCCGAGGCAACCTGAGGAAGTACCAGCTGGCCTGATACTCCTCTAAATGAATGTGTCCTCTAAGCAAATTTGTTAGTTTTTAGAACTTAGATAATAGAATGAATAGCAGGATAGATGTATGCTGACCCAGTTCACCCAGTTCCCTTTCCCCTCAGCTCCCTCCCACCTCCGTTTCCTCCTGCCCATTGCTAATTACCTCCGCTTCTGTACTTGCTTGCTTCCTCTTCCCCAAGGCCAACAAGAAATGCCAGCTGCAGAAGTTTGTAAGAAACCCCCTATAAAATAAAAAATCAACTGAAAGTTGGGGCTGATCTCCGAGAACTGGGGATCAGTCGCTGGCCGGCTTTGCTCTCTATTTGGCTTTAATTTGGCTCTGGTGGTCTCTCGGTTCTCTCGCGCCACAACACTTTTTGCTGTTCTGATTGGGTGTTTTTGCTTCATTATATTCCAAATCGATAGTTTGCTTCTTGGCTTTACCTCCTCTACTATTGAATCTGTATAAATTATTCTTTATTTCACTTACTGCCTCCTTCATTTCTGACTGTGCATCCTTCATTTCTGACTGGTCCTTTTTTATGCTCTTGAGGCCCTAAGTTAGCTGAGGTTCTCACTAAAATCATTGAGCATCCTTATAAGCAATATTTTGAACTCAGCATCTGTTAGGTTGCTTATCTCCATTTCACTTAGTTCTTTTCCTGGGGTTTTGTTCTGTTCTTTCATTTGGGACCTCTTTCTTTGTCTCCTCATTTTGGCTGCCTCTCTGTGTTTGTTTCTGTGTATTAATGAGAGTTATGGGGCTATCTGAGACCAGATGCTGCTTGTTTGACAGAATTTAGGAAAACCTGAAGCAGGACCCAAGACAGACCAATCCTATGGTTAAGCAACTAGCAACAGCTTGGGTGGGCCTGAAACTTGGGTGGGGCGGGGCCTCAGGGAATCACCACGGTGGGGCAACTAGTGTGAGCCAGGTTGCTGGAGTCCCAGATATGGCGGCTGTCCCAGGGAAGGGCTCACCAAAGGAACAAAGCCCCCTCTCCAGCCCTTGCTCCAATTCCAAACAGCTCAGTTTTCCCCTGTATGTCTCCAGCACCCTTTGAGCTGCCTCCCCTCCAAGCTTAGAGGGAGTGAGCCCGGTAAGTCCATGCGCGAGCCCTTTAAGAGGAGCTGCCTGGGGCTCCAGCCGCCTCAGCCACCCTGAGCCTCAGTTCCCGCTGGTTTTTCCAGCCAGAAGTTATGAGTACTTCTCTTCCTGGCACTGGAACTCTGAGTGGGGCATCTGGTGTGGGACAGGTACCCCTCAGTCCTCAGGGAGGACCTTCCCAGCTGAAGTAGCCTCCTGAATTTTATCCACCACACATGGGTGTGGGACCAGCCCCTCCACCTCTGCCCCTCCTACCAGTCTTGATGTGGCTGCTTCTTTAATTTTGTAGTTGTAGGAATTCCATTCAGCTTGATTTCAGGCAGTTTTGAATAATGGTTGTTCTGTAGTTTAGTTGTAACTTTGATGTGGTTGTGTCCCAACATCACTTATTGAAGAGACTGTCTTGACTCCACTGTATGAATTTGCCACCTTTGTCAAATATTAATTGAGCATATTGTCTTGGGTCAATTTTTGGGTTCTCTATTTTGTTCCATTGATCTATCTGCCTCTTCTTGTGCCAGTACCAAGCTGTTTTGATTACAGTGGCTTTGTAGTATAACCTGGTATCTGGTAATGTGATTCCTCCTACTTTGTTCTTTTTCAAGATTGCTGTGGCTATTTGGGGTCTTTTTTGGTTCCATATAAACTTTTAGAGTGTTTGTTCTGGTTCTGTGAAATATGTTGTTGGTATTTTGATAAGGCACAGGTCTTAAGTGTACAGTTTTATCTTTTGAAAAAATGTATACACCCATGTTGCTATTAGTAATCCCAGAAAGTCCCTGTGTACCTCCTTCCAATCACTCTCCACTTGCTCATGGTGAAATATATCACCATTGATTATTTTTACCTGTTCTTTAACTTTATATAAATGGAATCATATGGTATATAAATGGAATCATACGGTATATATTCTTTTGTGTCTGGCTTTTTTCATCCATCATAATGTTAAGATTCATCTAATATTCTGTGTGTATCAGCAGTCCATTTTTTTTCTATTGCTTAATAACATTTCGTTGTATGAGTAAAACACAATTTATCTATTCTCCTGTTAATGTGCATTTGAATAGTTTTCCATTGGTTAATTTTCACTCTGGCTCCAGTTTCATCAGTAGACTAAGATACAGCTTCAATTCATTTTCTAGCCTTACCCCATTTTCTCCTTCAAATTTCCACTCATTCTTACATATTTACCTTACTATTCTTCAATTCCCTTCATGAAAATCTTTTAAACTTTTCTATGGGAATACTCTTCTGTTTTGATCCAAAACAGTTCCAGTTATACATTTTTCAGGCGTCCTCATATTCTCACTTCAGTTGTGTGTATCCCTAGAAAGCAAGTGATAAAAGTCAGCTAGCTTCTTTTTTGTTTGTTTGTTTTTACTATAAAAATACATACAAATTTTAATTAAAAATTTTTTGTCTTGCCCTGGCCAGTTTGGCTCAGCGGTTAGAGTGTCGGCCTGCGGTTCGGAGAGACCCGGGTTCGGTTCCCGCTAAGGGCACGTACTTCGGTTGCAGTTTGTCCCCGGCCCTGGTTGGTCGTGCGGGTGGCAGCCACTCGATGTGTCCCTTCATGTCGATGTTTCTCTCTCTCTCTCTCCCTTCCTCTCTCTCCCTCCCACTCTATCTGTACAAAAAATGGAAAAATGTCCTCGGGTGAGGATAAAAATAAATAAATAAATAAATAAATAAATAAATAAATAAAATTTTTTTGTCTTTACAGTTAAAAATGCACCATTTGGACAAATATTCAAACAAATTTTGTTTTGAAATATAAAAACGCAAATGTAACTAGCATTCTACATGCAGTGTAACAAAATGTAACAAACTACATGCAGAGCTAAAACTGGAAGCTGTTCCTACATCACTGATGTTTAAAAGCTCTCCTAGCTCCACCTGTAAATGAAAGTTAAGCAGAAATGTTGTTAGTGGACAGGCTCTTGCTTGATGCCCTCCAACTAAACTGTGGGCCTGACAACTTTCCTTTTGGCTATTTATGGTGTAGGTGCATCAGGTCCTTCATCTCAGCCAGGAAAGAATACAAGTCTTCGAAGTCTCTGGAAGGTGGAGACTAAAGTTACACGTTATTTTGTTAATCCAAGAGGGTCCTCACCAGGCTGACTTTTAAAGCATTTTATCTTGTGTTTAGAATTCTGTTTCATCATCACTTTCATCATCATCATCTTTCTCCTCCTCTTCCTCTTCTTCCTTCTTCTCCTTAAGCATTTTCAGATATTTACTAGCTAATATATTCTTTGGTAATATATCTGCAGGAAACTGTAGTTTCCGATTCCTCTGCAGCTTTTGATAAATCATTGTAAGTAAGTGCTTTCTTTTTTTTTTCCACGGCCATGTTTGTAGGAATAGGTGGCTAGATACTGAACAAAGAGTTCTGTAGCCTTGGCCGTGAGCACAAGGGCCTCCTTGTTGATGCTGGACACCTCCGGGGAGCTCTTCATGATGACCCAGATGAGGAACAGGGGCAGCTACAGGAGACGCTGCTCCCCACACTTATCCCTGTTCACGACCACCTCCTCCATCTTCCTGCCCCTCCCCCGCAGAGGCCTCTGAGATCTGCCAGAAGGTGGCTGTCCCACCCGGTCAGAGTGGGAGTCAGCTAGCTTCTTACTTAGAATATATTTCTTTCTGCAATAATAATTTGTAGATATGATAATAATTTAGGTAGGTGCTGAAGGCTGTGTCCCATTTGCAATTTTAATTTCCTATCTAATATAGCTGTTTCTCAAAACTGGTAAAATAAATTTTTAAAAAGCTTGCATTTTTCAAAACAAAAAAGTGAGAAAAGTGGTATTGTTTTACATTTTTGAAAATCTCTTTAATGTCTGGTATAACAAAAGGTCATTTCTCATATCTGCTTCTATGTTCAGTTGGCTGCCATATGTTGTTTTGGTTACAGTTTGTGAAGAGAATCAGGACTCATATAGATACGTATTTGGGGAAAAAAAGGAGTATTTTAATAACTTTTTCCTCTTTGATACCACACCATGTGTCAGGTAATCTGATAGCTCTGGGAACATTGGAGTCGTGGGGTTGGAGTAATTTGATTTTGGAGGTGTTGAATGAGCTATGTACTTTTCCTACAAATTCTAGTCCAGGCTTCAACCAGGGGAGGGATCTCAACCCTGATTCTATTGAAATTTGCAGTGGATCATTCTTTGTTACATGTGGGGAAGAGGTGTATGGATATTTAGTAGTATCTCTGGCCTCTACCCACTAGATGTCAGTAGCACCTCTCCCACAGTTGTGACAACTAATGATGTCTATAGACATTGCCATTGTCAAATATCACCTAGTGAGGCAAAGTCAATCCTGATTAAGAACCACTGAACTGGCACTCAAGAAAGACCCTCTGGCTGGTCTGAACAATTCAGGATAAAAGTTGTATAAGGAGATAACTTCACTTAAATTTTTCTGTTGGAAATACAAATGACAACAACAAAGATAACAGCTATCATTTACTAAGTGCTATTAGATACTTTGCAAATATTACTAATTAATATTACCATTTTACAGATAAGGAAATCAAAACTCAGAAAGATTAAATCACATGCCCAAGAGAGGAGCAGAGTTGGGATTAATATCTGTAAGTAACTAACTCCTAAATTTATGCTCTGAATCACCATAGTATTAATTTTGTTAAAACTGTAGTTTCCTCTACAGGATGTAAATATCTGACATAAATTGTATAGTTCTGTCTTATGACCTTATTGGGATAACATATTTTATTGGGATAAAACCATGCATGTGATTTTACATGGGAAATAGCATAGGGGGGGTGACTGACTTCTTGACCTAATACCTGAAATAGCTTTGAGATAAACACAATTGAAGCATTACTTTGATGGATTACAGAGACTTCTGAGGCAAGATCAAAGAAACATATGTATAAGGCCTTGAGGGACCAAATTACCCATCTCATTGGTTCTAGAAGCCATGGCAATAATTAATCAAGCAATCTTGTGAACGTGCTGGCAGAACTTTTTTGATACCTCTGATTATCTCCCTCAAGGGTAACAATACCACGTCTGATTGCCCCCAGACTTGGCTGTGAAGACCTTTGCTTTAGTTGAGGAGAAAAATGTTTGAGGGAATGTTAACCATGCCCTCTAACCTCTAAGTCAGGGTTCTTCCAACTGTCCATCACAACCCTTCAGGGGTCATGAAATCAATTTAGTGGATCATGAGCAATATTCAAAAACAAATGAAGAAGATCAGAGTAGAAAGCATCACAGAGCCTCACACATTATAAGCAGGACCAGTTATGGAATTTGAGAGCCCAGTGCAAAATGAAAATGTAAGCCTTTTTGATCAAAAAGCAGGAAAAAATGTGTTCTTAAAAGTATTCCAACGTTAAGCTTTTTCCTTTCTTCTGCATTATCTCTTTTGATTTGTCATAGTATATTTATTTGCTATTTATTATCATTCTAAGTAAAAAATAATAATTAACATGAATTTACCATATATCTTTTTATTTTATTTTATTTTATTCTCACCTGAGGACAATGTTGCATTCATCTTCAGACAGAGCGGGAAGGAAAGAGAGGGGAAGAGAAAAAGAGAGAAACATTGATGTGAGAGAGACACATTGAGTGGTTGCCACCCACACAACCCCAACCGGGGCTGGGGACAAAATGTAACCGAGGTTCGTGCCCCTAGTGGGGGCTGAACCTGGGACTCTCCAGTTTGCTGGCCGATGCTCTAACCGCTGAGCCAAACCGGCGAGGGCTTTACCATATATCTTTATGTTTTGTGATGCCAGTTTAAAATGCAAATATAATAGCATTTAACTTACATGCTCAATCACCAAAATTCCATAGTTCTTATTTTTCAGTTCATACATGTACATATATTAGGTATTTAGTTCTTAATTAGAACAGTGGGTACACTACATAAAACTAATTCAACTGTTTTTATTTCACTTCTTCTTACATGTACATTCTATCAACATTGTCTACCTTCAGCTTGCTGATGACTAAGGAAGGATGAAAGGGAAAGGGTTGGCTTATCTTTCCTTTTCCTTTGATGTCACCATTTTTAGCATAAGTTGTTAGCTAATACAGGAAAGGAACACAATAGGTTCTTTGGTCTTTGTGTTCCTCAGAACTCTATTGCATTCTTTCTGCACTGGAAACAATTCTGGTTGGAAAGGAAAGTGTGGCCTCTTTGGTTTGTCACCATCATCACTCCCTACACCACCACCACCACCTTATTCAACTGTAGATATAATACACTGAACTTGTCCTCACTTTGAGTCTTGCTGAACTCTCATGCATTGTGGGTTAACTGGAGTTCTGTGCTCATGGGGCATCATTAATGCTATATGGAAATGGAGCAGTAAGAAATAGCAACAGACATACATATTGCCTGAATCTCATCTGCTCACAGACGTGTTCCACTGTTCCACCTGACTTCACTTGCAAAACACAATTTCTAAAATAAAATTATTAAGAATTTCAATGCAGCGAGGGGCCTGGACATGGAGCTCTGTGCTACCATACAGGTCATATGCTTAGGAAGCCAGCCCTGATTATCAGATATTGTTTGTGAACGTTTTATTTCAGGTTTGTGAGTGAGGGTGTGGTATGTGTGTTCTTCCCCCTTCTCCCCCCTTCCTCCCTTCGCCCCTTCTCACTGTCTTCTGAGGATACTATTTCATTTTTTCTTTTCTTTCTTTCTTTTTTTTTTTTTTGTACATGCCCCTAGTGGGAACTGAACCCAGGACTCTCTGGTCCGCAGGCTAATGCTCCAACCACTGAGCCAAACGAGCCAGGGAGGATACTACTATTTTATATGCGTTATATCATTGGTTCAGAAAAAGTTAAAGCCTTGTAACTAGAAAACATGTTTTCTCATCTGGCAGTTTCCTTCTCAGAAGAGATCCTTCTTCCAAATTTCATCATTGTTTTTGTAATTTTCACCTTTGAAGCTAGAATCAGACTTCTACACCAAATTCAACTTTTTATTAAAATAATATAGCCCTTTTTTATAACTTTATAAGTACCAAAACTTTAAATACTATACTCATGAAATCTCTTAACCAAATATAAAACCCTTGTTATGTACATCTTTTTCTAGGTAACTTGGCAGCCCTTTGTTCTTTTTAAAAATTTTTATTTCTTTATTAATTTTAGAGAAATAGGAAGGGAGAGGTAGAGAGAGATAGAGACATCAATGAGAGAGAATATTGACTGGCTGCCTCCTGCTTGCCCCCCACTGGGGATCAGGCCCACAACCTGGGCATGTGCCCCAACCTGAAATCAAACCAGTGACTTATTGGTGCATGGGTCAACACTCAACCACTGAGCAACACCAGCCTGGCCCTTTGTTCTTTCTTGCCTTTAAAAACTGACCTAGGAATCTTGAAAAAGATGGCGGTGGGCAGGACCTGAGGGAGGGTGACTGTGTGAGAGAGTGAGCAAGTGTGTGAGAGAGTGAGCTTTTGTGTGAGAGAGTGTGAGTGGACGCAAAGGTGGACAACCAAACACTAGCAGTGCAGAGCCGCTGAGCAGAAGGTTCCTGTGCTGTGGACGGGAGCAGCAGGCTACCTCGGTAAGTGGCTCCTCAGGGTGATTCCCCCTGCACCATGAAAAGATCCCACCATTTTTAGAAGATCCCAGGTCTTCCCTGGGAGGAGGCAGTGGGAGCAGCTAGGGCCCAGCAACCTGAGCCCACCAGCACACCTGGCACCGTCGGACCAGTGGACACTCTGTGTCAACACAGACCAGTGCACAGTAGTGGAGCTCCCAAGGTATGGGTCGCGGAAGCTGGGGACAGCCATAAGGCCAGCACCATCCCCCATAGTAGCAGCCCTATCAGAATTGAGATATAACCCCAGCAACAGAGGCTGGGGAGCAGAAATCCATCTCCAGGCGCCCGAAGCACAGACCAGCAGATGAAACACATCCCCAAAAACTACAGCAAAAGCTGATCAGGAGTTGAGCCCCACGGGGCAGCAGCACTCTCCAGCCTCCAGCAGCAGGACCTGGGGCTCCACAGAGGCCTGGGTGGTCCAGTAGGTTACAAGAGCAGTGGGAAGCCCGAGCCCTAGAGAGACTGGTGTGATCTAGCTGCCCACCCACAAGAACTGCAGGGTGCAGGGGCACCAGAGAGGCCTGTGCCACCCAGCAGGGACTGTCCAACCCAGTTACCCATGGGACCTGTGGGGTGATGAAGCACCAGAGAGGCCTGTGCTACCCAGCAGGGACTGTGCCATCCAGATTACTGTGGGACCTGTGGGGTGCTGAAGCACCAGAGAGGCCTGTGCCACCCAGCAAGGACTGCACTATCTAGTTACCCACAGGGCCTATGGGGTGCTAAAGCACCAGAGAGGCCTGTGCCAACAATCAGGGACTGCACAATGTAGTTACATGGTGTCTGTGGGGTGCTGAAGCACCAGAGAGGACTGTGTGACCCACCAGCACATAACATAGGCATAGAGCCAGGTCCCCAGAGGGACTGTGCGATCCAGTTACCCGCAGGACCTGCAGGGTGCAGGGACACCAGAAAGGCCTATGCGACCCAGCTGCACACAAGATAGGCTGAGAGGATATGAAAAAGGAGGCGGAATGAATAGAAGCCATGCACACGATCTCCCAGGACCAAAGGGGAATTACAACTAAAATAAAGACAAATCCTCGAAAAAAAGCAACAGAAGAGCAGCAGGACAGGGCCATATAACCTGGGACATTGGTAGGGTCTGCAGAGGCACAAGGGGGTGGCGGGCTGGAAACCAAGGGACAGCAGCAGTCTTAGCTGTGAGCAGTGCCCTTGAGGAATAAAGAGCAAGCCTGCTCCACAGCCCAGAGAGTCAGGACAGAGCACTCAAATAGCCACAACCACTCACCTGGGGGCTACAGCAGAGGGAGGGCAGACTGGGATGGAACTCTGTGGGGACAGCCGGAATTTGGAGGGCACTCAGAATTTTTGCTGAGTTGCGGCCACAAAGGATGGTGGCCAGTGTGCTCCGTCCCTGAGCTGTGGGAAAAAGCAGCAGCCACCCCTCCACCTCCCGGACATTTAGCCTTTCCCAGGAGAGGCAAAGAAATAAAAATTGAGGCTCATTAACAACCAGCTACTATCCCACCCTCTGGAAATCACCTTAGGCAGAACATCAGGGCTCCATTCCAAGGCACTGAGTAACTGAGACTACTAGCCAGCAGGAGAAAGCTAGAGGATAACTGAACCTTTTCTGGGCTTGCAAATCTACCCAGGAAAGTAAGACCTAACATGGGCCCACCCAGGCTCATCCAAACCAAGGAGAGGGAGCCATAAACAGCAGAACACCAACACCCACAGGGAAAATGTGGCAGGCTCCAAAGCCCACTGTGATAGCCAAAATGGTGAAACACAGAAACAAAAGCCAAATGAAAGAACAAGAGACCTCTACTAAAGATGAGATAAATGTGGAGCAGTTAAGCAAGTTAACAGAACTAGAATTTAGAGCCATGATCTCGAGAAAGCTCAACAGAATGTGTGAGGACATGAGCACAATGAATAAAGACATAGAAATGTTGAAAATTAACCAGTTGGAAATTAAAAACCACCAAGAAGAAATGAAGAATGACATATCAAATATAAAGAACACATTGGAAGGACTAAACAGCAGAGTAGAGGGAGCTGAGGACCGGATTAGTGAATTAGAAGACAGAGTAGGAAAAATTAACCAATCAGAAAATAAAAAGGAAAAAATGATTAAAAAACAGGAAGATAGCTTCAAAGAACTGTGGGACAACAGAAAACCTAATAATATTCCCATCATAGGTGTACGTGAAGAGGAAGAAAATGGGCAAGGGTTAGAGAATATATTTGAAGAAATAATGACAGAAAATGTTCCTAACTTGGTGAAGGAAGAAGGCATCCAAGTTCAAGAAGCACAGAGATCCCCAAGTAAAAAGAACCCAAACAGGTCCACACCAAGGCAAAGAGTAATTAAAATGCCAAAAAGCAAAGACAAAAAGAGAATCCTAAAGGCAGCAAGAGATAAGCATCAGGTTACTTACAAAGAAAACCCCATCAGGCTCTCAGCTAACTTCTCAACAGAAACACTGCAGACCAGACGGGAATGGCATGAAGTAATCAAAGTCATGAAAAACAAGGATCTGAATCCAAGACTACTCTATCCAGCAAGGCTGGGTCATGCAAAATAGAAGGTTAAATAAAAAGCTTTCCAGACCAAAAAAAAAAAAAAAAAAAGCTAAGGGAATATATTAAACAACAAACTAGCACTGCAAGATATGCTAAAAGGACTATTGTAATTAGTAGAAGAAATAGGAAGAAAAATAGAACCACACTAAAAAAAATGGCAATAAATAAGTACATAGCAATTACCACCTTAAATGTGAATTGTTCAAATGCTCCAATAAAAAGACACAGAGTGGCTGACTGGATAAGAAAGCATGACTCACATATATGTTGTTTCTAAGAGACCCACCTCACAAAAAAAGACTCACATAGGTTGAAAGTGAAGGGATGGAAGAAAAATATTCCAAGCAAACAAAAAGCAAAAAAAAAGCTGGGGTAGCAATGCTCATATCTGACAAAGAAGAATTAAAAATGATGACCATAACTACAGACAAAGAAGGCCACTACATAATATTGAAAGGATCTATCCAACAAGAAGATATAACCTTGGTAAACATATATGCACCCAATATGGGAGCTCCAACATATATTAAAAATCTTTTGGAGGACTTCAAAAGAGAAATTGACAGCAATACAATCATAGTAGGGGACTTCAACACCCCGAACCCATCACTGGATAGATCTTCTAGACATAAAGTTAACAAGGAAACACAGACTCTAAATGAAGTGCTAGATCAAAGGATTTAATAGATATCTACAGAGAATTACACGCCAAAACCGCATAATTCACATTCTTCTCAAGTGCGCATGGGACATTCTCAAAGATAGACCACATGTTAGAACACAAAAAAAGTCTCTACAAGTTCAAGAAGATTGAAATCATATCAAGCATCTTCTCAGATCACAATTGCATGGAACTGGAAATCAACTGCAGAAAGAACATGCAAAGGCAATTGAAAATATGGAGGCTAAATAGCATGTTATTGAACAATGAATGGATTACCATGGAGATAAGGAAGAAATTAAAAACTTCCTGGAAACCAATGAAAATGAATACACAACAACACCAAATCTATAGGATGCCATGAAAGCAGTTCTGAGAGGGAAGTTCACAGCACTACAGGCCTACCTCAAGAAGCAAGAACAATTTCTAACAGAATATCTAACCTCACAACTTAAAGAACTTGAATGCAAACAAAAAGAAAACCCCAGAACAAGCGGAAGGAAGGAAATAGTAAAGATCAGAGCAGAAATAAATGACATGGAGACCATAAAAACAATTCAAAGGATCAATGAAACAAAGATAAACAAGATTTATGGACCCTTAGCTAGACTCACCAAGAAACAAAGAGAGAGAACCCAAATACACAAAATTAGAAATGAAAGAGAAGAAATAACTGACACCACAGAAATACAACGCATTGTTAACAAATATTATGAACAAATTCGATAATCTAAGCAAAATGGAGCAATTTTTAGAAACATAAAGTCTCCCAAAACTAGACCAGGAAGAGATAAAAAACTTGAACAGACCAGTAACAACAAAAGAAATTGAAGATGTAATGAAGACTCTCCCAGCAAACAAAAGCCCAGGCCTGGGTGGCTTCATGGGGGAATTTTACCAAACATTAAAAGAAGAACTAATACCCATTCTCCTCAAACTATTTCAAAAAATTCAAAAGGAAGGAAGACTTCCAAACTCGTTTTATGAGGCCAGCATAATTTTAATTCCTAAACCAGAAAATGACACTACAAAGAAAGAAAACTACAGACCAATATCCCTGATGAACATAGATGCCAAAATCCTGAACAAAATAATAGCAAATCGAATTCAGCAATATATTAAAAAATTATTTACCATGACCAAGAGGGATTCATCCCACGAAAGCAAAGCTGGTACAATATTCGCAAATCAATAAATATGATACAACACATAAACAAAATGAAAGATAAAAATCATATAATCATATCAATAGACGCTGAAAAAGCATTTGACAAAATCCAGCACCCATTTCTGATAGAAATGCTCATCAATCTGGTAATAGAGGGATCATATCTCAACATAATAAAGGCCATATATGAAAGACCTACAGCCAACATCATACTCAATGGGCAAAAACTAGAAGCATTTCCGTTACGAACAGGAACAAGGCAAGGATGCCCACTTTTGCCACTCTTATTTAACATAGTCTAGCAAGTCTTAGCCACAGCAATCAGACAGGAAGAAAAAATAAAAGGGATCCAAATGGGAAAGGAAGAAGTGAAACTGTCATTATTCGCAGATGACATGGTACTATACGTACAAAACCCCAAAGACTCCATCTAAAATTTACTAGACTCAATAAATGAATTTGGCAAAGTAGCAGGATACAAAATTAATGTCAGGGAATTGATGGCACCAATGATGAACTCACAGAAACAGAAACTAAAAAAATAATCCCATTTACCATCGCAGCAAAAAAATTAAGAAACCTGGAAATAAACTTAACCAAAGAAATGAAGGACCTATTTGCAGAAAACTAAGGGTCTTTGAATAAAGAAATAGAGGAAGATATAAAAAAGTGGAAACACATACCTTGTTCATGGATCGGAAGAATAAACATCATTAAAATGTCCATACTACCCAAAGCTATCTATAGATTCAATAAAATCCCCATCAAAATACCAATCACATACTTCACAGAACTAGAACAAATACTTCAAAAGTTCTTATGGAACCAAAAAAGACCTCAAATAGCCACAGCAATCTTGAAAAAGAAGAACAAAGTTGGAGGGATCACATTACCAGATTTCAGGTTATACTACAAAGCCACTGTAATCAAAACAGCCTGGTACTGGCACAAGAACAGACATATAGACCAGTGGAACAGAACAGAGAACCTGGAAATGGACCCAAGGAAATATGCTCAATTAATATTTGACAGAGGTGGCAAGAACATACAGTGGTGTAAAGACAGCCTCCTTAATAAATGGTGTTGGGAAAATTGGAAAGTTACATGCAAAAAAATGAAACTAGACCATCAACTTACACCATACACAAGAATAAACTCAAAATGAATAAAAGACTTAAATGTGACTCATGAATCCATAAAAATCCTAGAAGAAAATCTAGGCAACAAAATTTCAGACATTATACACAGCAGAATTTTCAATGATACATCACTTAAGGCAATAGATACAAAGGTGAAAATAAACACATGGGACTACATCAAAGTCAAAAGCTTCTGCACAGCAAAAGATAAAATCATGATAATGGATAGGCTACCCACTGTATGGAAGAGCATAATTGCCTATGATATATCAGATAAGGGGTTAATTTCCAATATATATATAGAGTGCTCATACAACTCAACAAAAGGAAGACAAGGAACCCAATTTAAAAATGGGCTAAGGAACTAAATAGATACCTCTCCAAACACGACGTACAAATGGCTAAGAGACATATGAAGAAATGTTCAACATCACTAATCTTCAGAGAGATGCAAATTAAAACAACAATGAGATATCACCCCACACCTGTCAGAATGGCCGCCATCAACAAATCATCAAACAACAAGTGTTGGCGAGGGTGTGGAGAAAAGGGGACTCTAGTACACTGCTGGTGGGAATGCAGACTGGTGCAGCCATTATGGGAAACAATATGGTGTTACCTCAAAAAATTAAAATTGAACTTCCATTTGACTCAGTGATCCCACTTCTAGGAATATACCCTAAGAAGCCTGAAACACCATTCAAAAAGAATATATGTACCCCCATGTTCATAGCAGCACTATTTACAATAGCTAATACCTGGAAATATCCCAAGTGTCCATCAGTAGATGAACGGATAAAAAAGCAGTGGTAGATATACACAATGGCGTACTATGCTGCTGTAAGAATGAAAGATCTCTTATCCTTTGAGATGACATGGAGAGACCTGGAAAGTATTTTTTTTTTTTAAATCCTCACCTGAGGACATTCTTCCATTTTTTGTTCATATAGAGTGTGAGGGAGAGAGAGGAAGAGAGAGAGAGAGAGAGAGAAACATCAATGTGAAAGGGACACATTGAGCGGTTGCCACTCCCACGACCAACCAGGTCCAGGAACAAACTGCAACCGAGGTACGTGCCCTTAGCGGGAACCAAACCCGGGTCTCTCTGGACCGCAGGCCGATGCTCCAACCACTGAACCAAACCGGCCAGGGCGGGACCTGGAAAATATTATCCTAAGTGAAACAAGCCAAGCAGAGAAAGGCAAATATCACATGATCTCACTTATTTGTGGAATATAACAAACATAACAGTCTGAGGAACGGGGTGGTCCCAGAGATGTGGAAGTGGGTACTGACTGACAATCCCCTGAAGAGGGGGTCGGGGGGAGAGATAAACCACAGAACTTATATGCATGTATGCATGAACAATAGACATGGACAAGAAAGGTGGTGACATGGTGAGGAGGGAGGGGTAGGGGGGAATCAGTGGGTTAAAAAGGGGAAACATCTGTAACAAAAATAAATTAATTAATTTAAAAAACAAATTAAAATCAATCCTTATTGTGTGGACTAGAACTCACGTTTAATTTTTTTTTTTTTCCATATGGATAATTCTGTCAGCACCACCTACTAAGTTGTACCTCTGTCATTTACAATGTCACCTGTCATGTAAAGTCCCATATGTGACTGTGTTACTGAGATGCCTGTTTTCCTTATTTAGTTTAATTTGTAATATCCGTGTGAATTGTAACTCTATGTATTATATTGGTTCAAGTCCTTCCACTGTTTCCTTCAGCAGAGTCTTCATGTTTTGGGCCTTTTGTTTTTTCATTTAAATTTTGGGATTAGTTTGTCAAGTTTCTCAAAAATTACTGTTGGGATTTTGATAAAATTTGTTCTGAATCTAGAATTCAGAGGGAAGTGATACTATAAAATATGGGGGCTGGGTGGAGATGGGTAAATGATGGGAAAATAGGGGGACATCTGTAACAGTGTCAGTAATAAAAAATAAATAAAAATAAATAAATAAAATAAAAATAAATAAATAAAACCTCACCTAGAGAATTATAATTTCTCTTCTCTCTATGCCTACCTGCACTTACTTTGACTTCCTCTTTACTCTCCACCTGGGAAGGCAAGAATAGTGTTTTATTGATATCAAACTGTGACTTTAAAATAAATTATATAGTTTAATTTTAATAGTAATATTAAAAAGTAACTACTCCTTTTCTTCAGAATATAACTTTTTAAACACATTTCTAACTGAAAAAAAACCCCACAGAAGTTTCAAAATAAATATAGCAGAATTCTTTCCCACTGTTAGAGGCTTTAGCTGACTCCATTTTTCTGAAACAGTTTCCTCCCCTTATCCTCCCCACCCCGACTTCTAAAGATTACTACCCAGTTTTCTCCTAGAGTCAACACTAGTCAGACAGTTGAGATGGTTGGGCCCTGGTGTGTCCCATTATATCCAAACAAGGAAAGAGCAATTGGAGAGGACTTTAAGGAAATGGCTCTGTCCATATTGTTATCATAAGTACATTCTAGAATAGATGAGAAATGATGGTGGCAACTATCCAAGGTTATCATAGCTCTAGTTGAGTTTGCAGAGCATGGAAACCATAGAATGTCAGACTCTGGAAATCATCCCAGCTGCTACTTCATTTTGAAGACATGGAAACAGATCCAGAAAGTGAAGGAAGTGGCTTGAAAATCATATATCTCATTAGTGGAAAATCTGAGGCTAAAAGGGCAGGTTACCTGATTCTGACTTAGCACTTTGAACTTTGTCAAACTATCTTAAATTGGGAATCACTTTCCACTTAAATAATGATTTGGGGCTCTGAGGAACAGCAGTGTGCTGAATGATAGAAGAGCCAAAGGAAACTACTGCCACTGGCTAGCAGCATGTGTAAATTGGCGGGGCTCTTGTTAAAATGCAATCCATTCATTCTTTGCTTATTCAATTCCAGAAATATTCGTTATCATCCAGGAGTGTGAAAGCAGGATGCTGTGCACTGTGGGGGTGCTTACCTTCATGGGCCTGACATTTTATTAGGGATATCGTTTATAAGGAAGTGTAAGTAAGTGCCATGAAAGCAGTATAAATGTGGCCATACAGGAGTATAGGAAAAAGATAGTTCAATGATTTCTTTTAGGGATCTGTGATGGATTGGGTACGCAAAAAGGACAGGTGAACTTAATTCGAAAGACAAATAGTTTATGGTTTGTTGAAATGGTGACGAGGCAGAAAATTCAGTCTTAGATCTGGCTAAAGATCTAAAGCCTCATCTTTTAGACATTATGCTGTACAAGCCCTTTGGCTAGGTTGGGACTTAGGATAGGAAATAGCATAGGGCCTTGAATGCCGTGTTGAATGATTTGGATTTATTCTGTAGACAACTGGTAGCCATGGAAAGTATTTTTTTTTTTAATCCTCACCCTAGGATATTTTTCTGTTTATCTTCAGATAGAGTGGGAGGGAGGAAGAGAATGGAACAGAGAAACATTAACGTGAGAGGGACACATCAACTGGTTGCCTCCCTCACGACCTTGACCAGGGCCAAGAAAAACTACAACCGAGGTATGTGCCCTTGACCAGAATTGAACCCACAACTCATTGGTCCATGGGCCGATGCTCCAACCACTGAGCAAAACCAGCCAAGGCACCATGAAACATTTTAAAGAGTGTGGTCTGATGAGAACTGTGCACTTGCCCCACCCCAAAGCGCTAAGTGCTTAGATCATTAGGCCTGAGAGCAGATTAAATATGACAGTGCAAAGGCCTGGGTTCCATCAAAAGCTCTGATGACTGGTAATTATTCTGCAGTTCAGAACCTTTTGCAAAGCTCTCTACTCTATTACACTTCACTGGTCACGTTAAGTACTGTCATATTCCACTGTTTTTGCTCAGTGGTTAGAGTGTCGGTTTGAGTATCCATGAGTTGAGGGTTTGATTCCTGGTCAAGGGCACATACTTTGGATCCAGGTTCAATCCATGGCCCTGGTCAGGGCACATGCAGAAGGCAACCAATTGATGTATCTCTCTCACATGGATGTTTTTTTTTCTCTCTCTCTTCCTCTCTTTCCCCTTCCTTCCCTCCCTTCCACTCTCTTTAAAAATCAATGGAGGAATAAGGGAAGATGGCAGTGGGCAGAACCGGAGGGAGGGTGAGTGTCTGAGAAAGTGAGCGAGTGTGTGAGAGTGTGAGTGTATGTGAAGGTGGACAACCAAACCCGTGCAGTGCAGAGCCACAGAGCAGAAAGTTCCTGTGCTGTGGACGGGAGCAGCCGGCGACCTCATTAACAGCTCTTCAGGGCACTTCTCCTGCTCCTCAGGAAGGTTCCATTACTTTGGAAGATCCAGGGTCTTCCCTGGGAGGAGGCAGTGGGAGCAGCTAGGGCCTAGCAACCTGAGCCCGCCTGCACACCTGGCACAATCTGACCAGGGGATACGCTGTGTCAACACAGACCAGTGCACAGTAGTGGAGCTCCCAAGGTACTGGTCATGGAAACTGGGGATAGCCAGAAGGCCAGCACCATCCCCCATAGTAGCAGCCCTATCAGAGTTGAGATATACCCCCAGCAACAGAGGCTGGGGAGCAGACATCCATCCACAGGCAACAAAAGCACAGACCAGCAGCTGAGACCCATCCACAAAAACTACAAGAAAAGCTGAGCAGGAGTTGAGCCCCATGAGGCAGCAGCACTCTCCAGCCTCCAGCAGCAGGACCTGGGGCTCCACAGAGGCCTGTGTGGTCCAGCAGCTCACAAGAGTGGTAAGTAGACAGAGCCTGAGAGAGACTGGTGTGATCCAGCTGCCCACCCTCTGGAATTGCAGGGTACAAGGGGCACCAGAGAGGCCTGTGCGACCCAGCAGGGATTGTGCAATCCAGTTACCCATGGGACCTGTGGGGTGCTGAAGCACGAGAGAGGCCTGTGCGACCCATAACATAGGCAGAGAGCCTGGTTCCCAAAGGGACTGTGCAATCCAGCTACCCACAGAACCTGCAGGGTGCAGGGGCACCAGAAAGTTCTGTGTGACCCTGCTGCACACAAGACAGGCTTAGAGGATGTGAAAATGGAGGTGGAGTGAATAGAAGCTACTCAGACAATCTCCCAGGACCAAATGGGAATTGCAATTACAAGACAAATTCTCCAGAAAAAGCAACATAAAAGCAGCAGGACAGGACCATATAACCAGGGACACTGGTAGGATCTGTGGAAGTGCAAGAGGGTGGCAGGTTGGGAGCCCAAGGACAGCAGCAGTCTTATCTGTGAGCAGTGCCTTGGGGACAAAAGACCAAGTCCACTCCACAGTGCAGAGAGCATGGACAGAGTGCTAAAATAGCCACAACCACTCACCTGGGGGCTATGGTAGAGGGAGGGCAGACTGGGCTGGAACTCTGTGAGGACACCTGGGATTTGGAGGATACTCAAGAGTTTTTGCTGAGCTGTGGCCACAAAGGAGAGTGGCCAAAGTGCTCCTCCCCGGATCTGTGGGAAAAAGAAACAGTCCGCCCCCCCCCCCCAACCCATCAGAGATTCAGCCTTTCCCAGGTGAGGCAAAGAAATGCAAATTGAGGCTCATTAATAACCAGCATCTATCCCAACCTCTGGAAAACCTCTTATGCAGAACACCTGAAGGAGTTTTTCATTCAACTGAGAACCCAAGGCTCTGCAAGTTACTGAGACCAATAGCCTCCAGGAAAAAAGCTAGAGGATAACTGAACAATTCCTGGGCTTGCAACTCTACCCAGGAAAGTAAGAATTGAAAGTGGTATTTAAAATGGGTCCTCTTACACTCACCGAACCCAGTAGAGGGAGCCACAAAGAGCAGAACACCAACACCCACATGGAAAATTTGGCAGGCTCCAAAACCCATTGACATAGGCAAAATGGTGAAACAAAGAGATAAATCCCAAATTAAAGAACAAGAAAACTCTACCAAAAATGAGATAAATGAGATGCAGTTAAGCAAGTTATCAGAGGTAGAATTCAGCGCCATGATCTTGAGGAAGCTCAAGAGCATGAGTAAGGACATCAACATCATGAGTAAAGATACAGCAATACTGAAAATCAGTCAATTGGAAATGAAGAATGATGTAGCAGAAATAAAGAACACATTGGAAGGACTAACAAGCAGAGTAGAGGAAGCGGAGGACCGGATCAGTGAATCAGAAGGCAGAATAGAAAAATATCAAACAATCAGAAAACCAAAAACCAAACAACCAAACAAACAAAAAACAATTACCAAACAAGAAGACAGCTTAAGACAACTGTGGGACAACTGGAAATGTAATAATTTTCACATCATAGGAGTCCCCAAAGAGGAAGAAAATGGGCAAGGGTTAGAGAATGTATTTGAAGAAATAGTGACAGAAAATTTCCCTAATTTGGTGAAGGAAGAAGACATTCAAGTTCAAGAAGCACAGAGAGCCCCAAGGAAGAAGAACCCAAACAGGCCCACACCAAGACACATAGTAATTAAAATGTCAAAAATTAAAGACAAGAAATAATCCTAAATGCAGCAAGACATAAGCAACAGGTTACCTACAAAGGAATCCCCATAAGGCTCTCAGCTTACTTCTCAACACAAACACTATAGGCCAGAAGGGAATGGCATCAGGTAATCAAGGTCATGAAAAACAAGGATCTGAATTCAAGACTACTCTATATAGCAAGGCTTTCATTCAAAATAGAAAGTCAAATAAAGAGCTTCCCAGACTGAAAAAGGCTAAGGGAATATATTAGCACCAAACCAGCACTGCAAGAAATATTAAAAGGACTGCTGTAATTGGTAGAGGAAATAGGAAGAAAAATAGAACCACACTAAACAAAAATGGAAATGAATAAGTACATATCAATAATCACCTTAAATGTAAATGGTTTGAATGCTTTGATTAAAAAACACAGAGTAGCTGATTGGATAAGAAAGCATGACTCTCATATATGTTGCTTACAAGAGAACTACCTCACAACAAAAGATTCACATAGGTTGAAAGTGAAGGGATGCAAAAAAATCTTCCAAGCAAATGAAAAGGAAAATAAAGCTTCAGTAGCAATACCCATTTCTAATAAAATAGATTCCAAAATGAAGGCCATAACTAGAGACAAAGAAGGCCACAACATAATATTGAAAGGATCTATCCCACAGGAAGATATAACCTTGATAAACACATATGCACCCAATAAAGGAACACCAAAATATATCAAAAATCTTTTGGAGGACTTCAAAGGAGAAATCGCCAGCAATACAATCATAGCAGGGGACTTCAACACCCTGCTGACATCACTGGATAGACCCTCTAGACAAAAAATTAGCAAGGAAACAGAGACTTTATTATTATTATTTTTTTAATCCTCATCCGAGGACATTTTTCCATTTTTTGTACAGACAGAGTGGGAGGGAGAGAGAGGAAGAGAGAGAGAGGGAAACATCGATGTGAAAGGGACACATTGAGTGGCTGCCACAGGCACGACCAACCAGGGCCGGGGACAAACTGCAACCGAGGTACGTGCCCTTAGCGGGAACCGAACCCGGGCCTCTCCGGACCGCAGGCGGATGCTCTAACCGCTGAGCCAAACCGGCCAGGGCGAAACAGAGACTTTAAATGAAGCACTAGACCAAATGGATTTAATAGATATCTGCAGAGAATTACACCCCAAAACTGCAGAATTCACATTCTTCTCAAGTGCACGTGGGACATTCTCAAAGATAGCCCACATGTTAGGACACAAACTAAGTCTCTACAAGTTCAAGAAGATGGAAATCATATCAAGCATCTTCTCAGATCACAATGATATAAAACTAGAAATCAATTGCAACAAGAACATGCAAAAACATTGGAACACATGAGGCGAAATAGTATGTTATTAAATAATGAATGGGTTACTGAGGGGATCAAAGAAGAGATTAAAAACTTCCTGGTAACCAATAAAAATGAACACACAACAACACAAAAATTATAAAATGCAGCAAATGCAGTCCAGAGAGGAAAAGTTCATAGCACTTCAGGCCTACCCCAAGAAACAAGAAAAAATTCTAATTGAATATCTAACCTCACAACTTAAAAAACCAGAAAGCAAACAAAAAGAAAACCCCAGAGCAAGTAGAAGTAAGGAAATAGTAAAAACAAAAAACAAAAATCAATTCAAAATATCAAAGAAACAAAGAGCTGGTTTTCCATAAAGATAAACAAGATTGATGGACCCTTAGCTAGACTCAACAAGAAACAAAAAGAGAGAACCCAAATACACAAAATCAGAAATGAAAGAGAAGTAACAACTGACACCACAGAAATACAAAGAATCATTAACAAATACTATAAACAATTATATGGTAAGAAATTAGACAATCTAAACAAAATGAACACATTTCTAGAAACACACAGTCCCCAACACTGAAACCAGAAGGGATAGAAAACTTGAACAGACCAATAACAACAAAGGAAATTGAAGATGTAATCAAGAATCTCCCAGCAAACAAAAGCCCAGGCCTGGACGGCTTCACCAGGGAGTTTTACTGAACATTCAAAGAAAAACTAACACCCATTCTCCTCAAATTATTTTAAAAAGATAAACAAGAAGGAAGACTTCCAAACTTGTTTTATGAGGCCAGCATATTTCTAATTCCAAAACCAGAAAAAGTAACTACAAAAAAAGAAAACTACAGCATAATATCCCTGATGAACATAGATGCCAAAATCCTTAACAAAATACTAATAAGTTGGATCCTGCAATACATCAAAAAAATTATTCACCATGACCAAGTGGGATTCATCCCAGGGATGCAAGGTTGGTACAATATTCTCAAATCAATAAATGTGATACACCACTTAAACAACATAAAAGATAAAAAATCACATGATCATATCAATAGATGCTGAGGTACATTCAACAAAATCCAACACCCATGTTGGATAAAAATGCTCAGCAATGTGAGAATAAAGAAACCATATCTCGACATAATAAAGGTCATATATGAAAAACCTACAGCCAACATAATACTCAGTGGGCATAAACTAAAAGCATTTTCCTTAAGAACAGGAAAAGACAGGGAGGCCCACTTTCACCATTCTCATTTAACATAGTACTGAAAGTCTTAGCCACACCAATCAGACATGAAGAAAAAATAAAAGGGATCCAAATCGGAAAAGAAATGAAACTGTCATTCTTTACAGATGACATGATATTATGAACAGAAAACACTAAAGATTCCATCATAGAGCTACTAGACTTAATAAATAAATTTGGCAAAGTCAAAGGATACAAAATTAATGTCAAGAAATTGACGACATTCTTATACACCTAGGATAAACTCACAGAAAGAGAAACTAAAGAAACAATTCCATTTACCATCGCGGCAAAAAAATTAAGATACCTAAAAATAAACTTAACCAAAAAAGTAAAGGACCCATTTGCAGAAAACTATAAGACATTTAAAAAAGAAATAGAAGAAGACATAATAAAGTGGAAACAAATACCTTGTTCATGGATTGGGAGAATTAACATCATTAAAATGTCCATATTACCCAAAGCAATCTATAGATTCAATGCAGTTCTAATAAAAATACCAATGACATATTTCACATAACTAGAACAAATACTTGAAAAGTTCATATGGAACCAAAAAAAAAAAAAAAAACCCTGAATAGCCACAGCAATCTTGAGAAAGAAGGACAAAGTTGGAGGGATCACAATATCGGATATCAGGTTATAGTACAAAGCTACTATAATCAAAACTGCCTGATGCTGGCACAAGATCAGGCATATAGATCAGTGGAACAGAACAGATAACCCAGAAATGGACCCAAGACCTTATGCCCAATTAATATTTGACAAAGGTGGCAAGACCATACAGTGCAGTAAAGACAGCCTCTTTAATAAATGGTGTTGGGAAAATTGGACAGCTACATGCAAAAATTGAAACTAGACCATCAACTTACACTGTACACAAGAATAAACTCAAAACGGATAAAAGACTTAAATGTGACATGTGAATCCATAAAAATTCCAGAGGAAACTGTGGGCAACAAAATTTTGAACATCATACCCAGCAGAATTTTTACTGATACATCACCTAAGGCAACATAAACAAAAGAGAAACTGAACACATGGGACTACATCAAACTAAAAAGCTTCTGCACAGCAAAAGAAACAACCATCAAAATGGAAATGAAACCCACTGTATGGAAGAGCATAATTGTCAATGATACATCAGATAAGTGCTTAATTTCCAGAAAATATAGAGTGCTCATACAACTCAAGAAAAGAAAGATAAAGAACCCAATTATAAAATGGCCACTGGACCTAAATAGACACCTCTCCAAACAGGATATAGAAATGGCCAAGAGACATATAAACAAATGCTCAACATCACTAATTATCAGAGAGATGCAAATTAAAACAACCATGTGGTATCAGGTCACACCTGTCAGAATGGCCACCATCAACTAATCATTAAACAAGTGTGGAGAAAAGGGGATTCTCGTATATTGCTGGTGGGAATGAAGACTGGTGCAGCCACTATGGAAAACACTATGTTGTTACCTCAAACAATTAAGAATTGAATTGCCATTTGACCCAGTGATCCCACTTCTAGGAATATACCTTAAGAAACCTGATACATCATTGGTGTATAAGAATGCTGTCTTTTTTTGTTTTTTTTTTTGGCACAATGGTGAATGGGATTGTTTTCTTAGTTTTTCTTTCTGTGAGTTCATCATTGGTGCATAAGAATGCCATCGATTTCTTGATGTTAATTTTGTATCCTGCTACTTTTCCAAATTCATTTATTCAGTCTAGTAAATTTTTTATTGAGACTTTGGGGTTTTCTACGTACAGTATCACATCATCTGCAAATAAGATACCTAGGAATAAACTTAACCAAAGAAATAAAGGACCTATTCGCAGAAAACTACAGGTCATTGAAAAAAGAAATAGAGGAAGATATGAAAAAGTGGAAGCACATACCTTGTTCATGGATTTGAAGAATTAACATCATTAAAATGTCCATATTACCCAAAGCAATCTATAGATTCAATGCAATCCCCAACAAAACACCAACGACATACTTCACAGAATTAGAACAAGTACTTCAAAAGTTCATATGGAACCAAAAAAGACCTTGAATAACCACAGCAATCTTGAAAAAGAAGAACAAAGTTGGAGGGATCACATTACCTGATTTCACGTTATACTACAAAGCCACTGTAATCAAAACAGCCTGGTACTGGCCCAAGAACAGGCATATAGACCAGTGGAACAGAGCAGAAAACCCAGAAATTGACCGAAGGCAATATACTCAATTAATATTTGACAAAGGTGGCAAGAGCATACAGTGGAGTAAGGACAGCCTCTTTAATAAATGGTGCTGGAAAAATTGGACAGCTACATGCTGAAAAATGAAACTAGACCATCAACTTACACCCTACACAAGAATAAACTCAAAATGGATAAAAGACTTAAATGTGACTTATGAATCCATAAAAATCCTAGAGGATAATGTAGGCAACAAAATTTCAGACATCATACGCAGCAGAATTTTCATTGATACATCACCTAAGGCAATAGAAACAAAGGAGAAAATGAACACATGGGACTACATCAAACTCAAAAGCTTCTGCACAGTGAAAGATACAATCATCAAAACGAAAAGGCTACCCACTGTATGGGAGAGCATAATTACCAATGATATATCAGATAAGGGGTTAGTTTTCAATATATATAGAGTGCTCATACAACTCAACAAAAGGAAGAGAAAGAACCCAATTAAAAAATGGGCAGAGGAACTAAATAGACACCTCTCCACACAGGACATATGAATGGCTAAGAGACATATGAAGAAATGCTCAACATCACTAATCATCAGAGAGATGCAAATTAAAACAACAATGAGGTATCACCTCACACCTGTCAGAATGGCCGCCATCAACAAATCATTAAACAACAAGTGTTGGCGAGGGTGTGGAGAAAAGGGGACTCTAGTACACAGCTGGTGGGAATGCAGACTGATGCAGCCACTATGGAAAACAATATGGTGTTACCTCAAAAAATTAAAAATTGAACTTCCATTTGACCCAGTGATCCCACTTCTAGGAATATACCCTAAGAAGCCTGAAATACCAATCAGAAAGAATATATGTACCCCCATCTTTGTAGCAGCACTATTTACAATAGCTAAGATCTGGAAACAGCCCAAGTGTCCATCAGTAGACGAATGGATAAAAAAGCAGTGGTACATATACACAATGGAGTCCTATGCAGCTGTAAGAAAGAAAGATCTCTTATCCTTTGAGACTACATGGATAGACCTGGAAAGTATCATCCTAAGTGAAACAAGCCAAACAGAGAAAGATAAGTATCATGTGATCTCACTTATTTGTGGAATATAATGAACATAACAGTCTGAGGAATGGGGTAGTCCTAGAGACGAGGAAGTGGGGTACAGACTGACAATCCCCAGAAAAGGGGGTCGTGGGGGAGAGTTAAACCACAGGACTCATATGCATGTATGCATGAACAATGGACATGGACAACAAAGCAGGGGACAGGGCAGGGAGGGAGGGGGAGGGGGAATCAGTGGGGGAAAAGGAGAAACATCTGTAACAAAAATTATTTAATAACGAAAAAAAAGAATGCTGTCGATTTCTTGACATTAATTTTGTATCCTGCTACATAGAAAAATTTATTTATTAAGTCTAGTATATTTTGATGGAGTTTTTAGGGTTCTCTATGTATAATATCATGTCATCTGAAAATAATTACAGTTTCACTTCCTCCTGTCCAATTTGGATCCCTTTTATTTTTTCTTCATGTATGATTGCTGTGGCTCAGACTTCCAGTACTATGTTAAATAAGAGTGGCAAAAGTGGACATCCCTGTGTTGTTCCTGTTCTTAAGGGAAATAATTTTATTTTCTGCCCATTGGATATGATGTTGACTGTAGGTCTTTCATATATGGCCTTTATTATGTCTAGATATGATTCCTCTATTCCCAGATTGCTGAGCATTTTTATCAGAAATGAATGCTGGATTTTCTCGAATGCTTTTTCAGCATCTATTGATTAGATCATGTGGTTTTTAGTCTTCATTTTGTTTATGTGGTGTATCACATTTATTGATATGCGAGTATTGTACCAGCCTTGCATCCCTGGGATGAATCCCACTTGGTAATGGTGAATAATTTTTTTGATGTATTGCTGGATCCGACTTGCTAGTATTTTGTTCAGGATTTTGGTGTCTATGTTCATCAGTGATATTGTCCTGTAGTTTTCTTTCTTTGATTGTCTTTTTCTGGTTTTGAAATTAGAATAATGCTGGACTCATAAAATGTGTTTGGAAGTCTTCCTTCTCGAATTTTTTGAAATAGTTTGAGGAGAATGGGTGTTAGTTCTTTTTTGAATATTCGGTAAAACTCCTCCTTGAAGCCGCCCAGGCCTGGGCTTTTGTTTGCTGGGAGAGTCTTGATTACCTCTTCAATTTCCTTAGTTGTTATTGGTCTGCTCTAGTTTTCTATCTCTTCCTGCTCCAGTTTTGGGAGACAATTTTTTTCTAGAAATTTGTCAATTTTACTTAGATTGTTGAGTTTGTTGCCATATAATTGTTCATAGTAATTGTTAGCAATCTTTTGTATTTCTGTGGTGTCAGTTGTTACTTCTCCTCTTTCATTTCTGATTTTGTGTATTTGGGTTCTCTCTCTTTGTTTTTTGGTGAGTCTAGCTAAGGGTCCATCAATCTTGTGTATCTTTTTGAAAAACCAGCTGTTTTTTTTTTCATTGATCCTTTGAATTGTTTTTTTGGTCTCTATGTCTTTCATTTCTGCTCTGATCTTTACTATTTTCTTCCTTCTATTTGCTCTGGGGTTTTCTTTTCGTTTGCTTACTAATTTTTTTTTAAGTTGTGAGGTTAGATAGTCTATTAGAAATTTTTCTTGTTTTTTGAGGTAGGGCTGTAATCCTATGAACTTTCCTCTCAGAACTACTTTCACTGCATCCCATAGATTTTGTGTTGTTGTGTGTTCATTTACATTGGTTTCCAATAAGTTTTTAATTTCTTCCTTGATCTCTTTGGTAACCCATTCATTATTTAATAAACTGCTATTTAGCCTACATGTGTTCTAATGTCTTTACATGTTCTTGTTGCAATTGATTTCTAGTTTCATGCCATTGTGATCTGAGAAGATGCTTGATATGATTTCCATCTTCTTGAACTTGTAGAGATTTAGTGTGTCTTTTCATATGGTCTGTCTTTGAGAATGTCCCATGTGCACTTGAGAAGAATGTGAATTCTGTAGTTTGGGGGTGTAATTCTTTGTAGATATCTATTAAATCCATTTGGTCTAGTGCTTCATTTAGAGACTCTGTTTCCTTGCTAATTTTTTGTCTAGAGGATCTATCCAGTGATGTCAGTGGGGTGTTGAAGTCCTCTGCTATGATTGTATTCCTTACAATTTCTCCTTTGAAGTCCTACAGAAAATTTTTCATATATGTTGGTGCATGTATATGGAGTGCATATTTGTTTATCAAGCTTATATCTTCCTGTGGGATAGATCCTTTCAATATTATGTAGTGGCCTTCTTTGTCTCTAGTTATGGCTTTCATTTTGACATCTATTTGATCATATATGAGTATTGGTACCCCAGCTTTTATTTTCTTTCCGATTGCTTGGAAGATTTTTTTTTTGCATCCCTTCACTTTCAACCTATGTTAGTCTTTTGTTGTGAAGTGGGTCTCTTGTAAACAACATATAGATGAGTCATGCTTTCTTAGCCAATCATCTACTCTGCATCTCTTTATCGAAGCATTCAATCCATTTACATTGAAGGTGATTATTGAGATGTGTTTATTTTTTGTTATTTTTGTTTAGTGTGGTTGTATTTTTCTTCCTGTTTCTTCTGCTAATTACAGCAGTCCTTTTAGCATATCTTGCAGTGCTGGTTTGGTGTTAATATATTCCCTTACCTTTTTTCTTTTTTTTTTTGTCTGGGAAACTTTTTATTTGACCATTTATTTTGAATGATAGCCTTGCTAAGTAGTCCTGGATTCAGATCCTTGTTTTTCATGACCTTGATTACTTCGTGCCATTCCCTCTGGCCTGTAGCGTTTGTGTTGAGAAGTAAGCTGAGAGCCTTATAGGGGTTCTTTTGTAGGTAACCTGTTGCTTATCTCTTGCTGCCTTTTGGATTCTCTCTTTGTCTTTAATTTTGGCATTTTAATTACTCTGTGACTTGTAGTGGGCCTGTTTGGGTTCTTCTTACTTGAGGTTGTCTGTGCTTCTTGAACTTGAATGCCTTCTTTCTTCACCCAATTAGGGAAGTTTTCTGTCACTATTACAAAACAATCTTATTTACCATTGCAGCAAAAAAATTATGATACCTAGGAATAACCTTAACCAAAGAAGTAAAAGACCTATTTTCAGATCAGTACAGGCCATTGAAAAAATAAATAGAGAAAGATATAAAAAAGTGGAAGCGCATACCTTGTTCATTGATTGGAAGAATTAACATCATTAAAATATCCAAATTACCCAAAGCAATTTATAGATTCAATGCAATTGCCCCATCAAAATACCAATGAGATATTTCACAGAACTAGAACAAATACTTCAAAAGTTCATATGGAACCAAAAAAGCCCCGAATAGCCACAGCAATCTTGAAAAGAAGAAAAAAGTAGGTGGGATCACAGTTGCAGATATCAGGTTATACTACAAAACTACTGTAGTCAAAACAGCCTAGTACTGGCACAAGAACAGGCATATAGACCAGTGGAACAGAACAGAGAACCCAGAAATGGACCCAAGACATTATGCTCAATTAATATTTGATGAAGGAAGCAAGAGAATACAATGGAGTAAAGACAGCCTCTCTAATAAATTGTGTTGGGATAATTGGACAGCTACATGCCAAAAAACACACAAAAGAAACAAAGAAACTAGATCATCAACTTAAACCATACACACAAAAAACCTCCAATGGATTAAAGACTTAAAAGTGACCCGTGAATCCATAAAAATTCTAAAAGAAAATGTATGCAGCAAAATATAGGACATCATACACAGCAGAATTTTCACTGATCCATCACCTGAGGCAATAGAAAGAAAGAAAAAAATGAACACATGGGACTACATTAAATTGAGATGCTTCCACAGAGCAAAAGATACAACCATCAAATGGAAAGGCAACCCACTGTATGGGAGAGCATCATTACCACCAATGATACATCAGATAAGGGGTTAATTTCCAAAATATGTAGAGTACTCACACAACTCCAGAAAAGGAAGACAAAGAACCCAATTAACAAATGAGTAGAACGGCTGAATAGACACCTCTTCAACCAGGACATACAAATGGCCAAGAGACATATGAAGAAATGTTCCACATCACTAATCATTAGAGAGATGCAAATTAAAACAACAATGAGGTATCACCTCACACCTGTCAGAATGACCGCTACCAACAAATCATCAAGCAAGTGTTGGCGAGGGTGTGGAGAAAAGGGGACTCTAGCACACTGCTGGTGGAAATGCAGACTGGTGCAGCCACTTTGGAAAACAGTATGGTGTTACCTCAAAAAATTAACAATTGAACTTCCATTTTACCAAGTGTTCCGACTTCTAGGAATATACCCTAGGAAGCCTGAAACACCAATCAGAAAGAATATATGTACCCCCATGTTCGTAGCAGCACTATTTACAATAGCTAAGATCTGGAAACAGCCCAAGTGTCCATTAGTTGACAAATGGATAAAAACGTTGTGGTACATGTACACAATGGAATCCTATGTAGCTGTAAGAAAGAAAGATCTCTTGTCCTTTGAAATGACATGGATGGACCTGGAAAGTATTATCCTAAGCAAAACAAACCAAACATAAAAATACAAATACCACATGATCTCACTTATTTGCATAACATTATGAACAGGACAGTCTGAGGAATAGGTTAGACCCAGAGACTTGGAAGTAAGGGTCAGACTGACAACCCCTGGAAGAGGGGGTTGTAGCGGGAGGGAGGAAATAACCACAGAACTTGTATGCATGTATGCATAACCAATGGACATGGACAGCAAAACTGGGGATGGTGTGTGTGGGGGGTATGGGGAGGTGGGTGTCAATGTGGTAAAAGAGGAGAAACATCTGTAACAAAAATAAAATTAAAAAAATGTTAAAAAAAAGAAACCTGATACACTAATCAGAAAGAATGTATGTACCCCCATGTTCATAGCAGTACTATTTACAATAGCTAAGATCTGGAAACAGCCCAAGTGTTCATCAGTAGACGAATGGATATAAAAGCTGTGGCACATGTACACAATGGAGTACTATGCAGCTGTAAGAAAGAAAGATTTCATCCTTTGCGATGACATGGAGGGACCTGGAGAGTAGTATCCTAAGTGAAACAAGCCAAGCAGAGAAAGACAGATATCACGTTATCTCACTTATTTGTGGAATATAATGAACATAACAGTCTGAGGAACAGTGTAGATGCAGAGATGTGGAATTGGGTTACAGACTGACAATCCCTAGATGTGGGGGTGGGGGAGAGGCAAGAGATAAACCACAGAACTTATATGCATGTATGCATAACCAATGGACATGGACAACAAAGCTGGGGACGGGTAGGGGTGATGGGGTGGTGGGTGTCATTGGGGAATAAAGGAGAATCATCTGTAACAAAAAAATAAATTAATTAAAAAGTTGAAAAAAAATCAATGGAAAAAATATCCTTGGATTAAGATTAACAACAAAAAAGAGCTTTTAGATTTATTGCCTGAGTTTCAGAGTAAACTAGGGTTTTCTCAGAACTTAGGTTTTATTCAAATAATTTTATTTTAAGTGTTTATGAAAGAAGGGTTCACATTGTTTTTTAAATTAGAAAAAATGTAATATTATTTTCTGATTACAAAGTTTTTTTAACATTACAGAACTATACAGGTATTATAGAAAGTGAAAATGTCCCATAGTTCCAGAGCTACAGAGATAACTACTGTAACATTGTTTTTTTTCTTGTATGTATAATAGCATTTATTAAGACAAAACAATTTTAAAGCAAACTATTCATGCTGTTTTTAAACTTTTTTCTTCACTGAGTATACAGTGTGGAAATTTTTCCATATCAGTACATGTAGATCCATCTAATTAAAAAAAAAAAAATGTACCATTATGTATTTTCTCACTTCCTCTATGAATAGACATTTGGATTGTTTCCATTTTTTCTATTATAAACAATGCTGCAATAAATATCCTGTATATAAATCTTTGCACCTTTAAATCGACATTCCCATAAGACAAATTTCTAGCACTGGAAACGTTAGATCATAGAGTCTGAAAAGTTATCTTTCAATATATATTAAAATATATCTTTGAAAATGTTATACTAATTTTCACTTTCAGTAAGTGTATGCTGGCTTCTTCACATTGTCTTCAATACCATCAAACTTTTAAACCTTTCCTACTATGATTGTTCCAATGATCAATATATGTGTTTTTTGTTTTTTTTTTTTAATCCTCACCCAAGGATATTTTTCTACTTATTTTCAGACAGTGGGAAAGAGAAGGAGAGGGAGAGAGAGAGAGGAGAGAGATGTGAGAGAGACACATCAATTGGTTGCCTCCTGCACAACCCCAACCAGGGCTGGGAACTGAACTGCAACTGAGGTACATGCCCTTGACTAGAATTGAACCTGCGGCTCTTTGGTCCGCAGGCCAATGCTCCAACCGCTGAGCCAAACCAGCCAGGGCCAATGATCAATATATGTTTAACATCCATATTTAGGATGAATAAGAAAGCTAGTGTTAACTGGCCTCTATGATTCTTCCATATAACCTGCAAATATCTTCAGAAGTTTTTAGGACTATTTTTCAGGGCCTAGTGTATTAGATGCCCACTCTGTGAACACACACCAAGACATTTGGTATATATTACTTCATAGAGTTTGTATATAGAAAATATAAATGAATAATAGGTGTGATTTAAGTGGCATACAAACCTGATCCAAGGAAATAGCCAAATCACCCAGCAAAGACACTGATGAAGAAAATCTTTATCAGGTAACAAAGACCTAGACAGTGTAGTGGATCTTTCCTGGGTCTGCCAATTGGCTATTTTGTCTTATTTCACTCATACCATGAATAAATCGTATTTTCCAAATGGTGACAAAAACATCACTAATACTGTGGCTCAAGTAATGTAATCACTTTACCAGATGACTTAGCATTGTTGGCTCAGCTCAAACCTAAGAACAGATGATGGCATAATTTCCAGTCAGGAAAGGAACAACTGTAACAAAACCATCTAAGCCAAACATTTGAATAGTTTGTTATCTGAACACAGTAATCAACAGACCAACTTAGCACATGATAATCAGAAGTAATATCTGCTTAAACAAAATCTAGCACACACCTTGTTAGTCTAACTGGTTCCCTTTGCTGTTGGGAAGGGCATGTGACTCACTCATAGTGATTGTGAAAACATATGTGGAGATGTAGGTGCCACAGAATCAGGGTAGCAGGTATCACTGAGTCACCACATGCAGAAAAACTGGCCTAGATTGTCACCTGGATTTACAATGGACTTTGTAAGAGTAAGAAATTAAATGTTGTAGTCAGCCACTGAGATTTTTGCATTGTTTGTTACCACAGAATAATTAATATAGCGTCCCTTGGCCAAAATGAATCTGTTAAATAGCCTAGAAGGTGAAGAGACAGAATGGTCAATTAAGAATCAATTCCTGAGTGCTTCCTATGTGCCTAAGAGAGTGCTAGGTGCAGGTACAATGCAAAGCTGTCTGAAACATATTCCAGTTTACTGTCTCTGTGGTCTTTTTTGATTCCTGCTCTTTCTACTGGGAATGTCATTTCCCCTCCCCAGTTCCTTGTTTCCCTAGCTTTTACTCATCCTTCATGTGTAAGGATCGTGACACTACTTCTTGAATCTTTCATTGCTCTCCCAAGTCTGCTCTCCTCTGGGCTCTCACAGCTCCCTGGGCTTCCGTCACCACACCACTTATGCTGTAATAATATGATTGTCTTTTAAGCTGTCTGTCACCTCCACTAGATGGCTAAGAACTGTCTTGTTAACCTTTGGAATCTAGCACTTCATCAAGATCCTGGCATAGAGTAGACCTACAATATATTTTCAAATGAAACATAGTATTTCATTGTAATATGACAATCTGTGAATGAATAAGCTTGCTAGGTTCTTAGTGCACCAATGAGATAGGCCTGAGCAGAGTAGAAGAGGAATGTTAGAAGGTGTGGGAAATAGGGATGTGTTGGGTGCTGGGATGAGGCCTAATGGGGAACAATCTTGATAGGAAAATTGGTAAGTTTAGATTTTTTGCCATTGGAAATCCAGGGAACCATCGAGAAAAATAACATTGGGGGTAAATGTCAGGTGTGATGTTTAAAGACCATTACTCTGGTATTGGTATGTGATATGGATTGAAAGGGGGGGGGGTCGCTGTTGTTGTCCTATCCAACTAGTAATCATTCAAGCAGGAGAAAATGAGAGCCTGGGCTAGGTAGGAGATGGTGATAGAACATTTTAAGTCATCATTAACAGGAGCCTGGAAAATCACCTCGAAATGCTTTCTCTGATCATTGCAGTCTATTGTTCAAATCCAGATCAAATCAAGTTAAAATGCACATCAAGATAGTCCTAAAGGGAAAAGAAGTCAGAGATCAGGATGACTGAGGGTACCTGCAGAATAGTGGCTGCCAGGGAAGCCAGTTTCTCACCACTTTACAGTCTCACTTTACAAGCCCTGGGTAATTTTTATTTTTTTATGTCAGGGATTTATTCCCTCTCCCAGCACTCCCTTTACATGAGTTCCAGCAAGGTGGGCTCCAAAGTCACTTGCCCAATTAGCCTTATGGTAGGGATGATTCTTCCGACTCAACACAAGTCATGTGTGTGTGTTTGTGTGTTAGCTGTCTCACAGCAATAACATCTAGAAATATAAGGTTATTATAGGTAAGGTCCTTCATTTGATAGATATCCTGAACTGAATTGTTGCATAGTACACACACACACTAACATGTGCACATGCGCACACATGCATTCACCCTTAAAGAGGTAGAATGAGTGAATTGAATTAGCCCAAATTAGAGAAGTTTGCCACACAATATAAAAAATGGAGATTCTGGTTTCTTTGCATAACTTAATGACAGGGAATCTTATAGCAATCACATTCAAAATAAGCTAAAAAACGTATCCAGAATAAACATATAAACATTAATAGAAATATAAAATAGTACAGTCAATTTGTATGTAGACATAATTTTCTCATTCAGTATTGTATGGAACTCATTAGGGTACAATGTTTAAGAGAACAGACCACAGTCAGTTAGACCTGGTCCCAGCCAGGACTTGCTAGCTGTATGGACTTTAACCTCTCTGCATCCCAGTTTCCTCAGATGTCAAATAGGGTAATAATACTACTAATTCCATAGATTTTTTAAAAAGATTGAGATAATAGATATAAATAGGCTGATATATGCTAGTGCTCAACACATAATATTTATTGTTCTTTAAATGCAAATGTAAGGTTGTATGTCCCTTATTAGTCATAATGTTTTCTCAACTGATCAGATGGAAGACCATCACAGTGGAGTCAGAAGATAATGATGAAAATGCTTAATGCAAGAAACCAGAGAAGAGATGAGTTTCCACTGAGGTATGGGTGATCTAGAGCCTTTATCATGATCACCTATGTCTGGGGATTTTTATGACAATTGATTGGTATTGGTTGACCATCAATAACAGTGGTTCTCAACTTTCCTAATGCCACAACTCTTTAATACAGTTCCTCATGATGTGGTGACCCCCAACCATAAAATTATTTTTGTTGCTACTTCATAACTGTAATTTTGCTACTGTTAAGTCTTAGGTGACCCCTGTAAAAGGGTCGTTTGACCTCCAAAGGGGTCGCAACCCACAGGCTGAGAACCGCTGATCTATAATAACTTAGTGTCCTTTAAAAAAAGCTATATATATTATAAAGTTACAATGGACCTGACTGTGAAAGTACGTTAAAAGGCTTTTCTTACTTAATTGTTCATCTTCTTGTGGACTCTGAAGCCAGACTACTTGGACTCAAATTTTGGAGTTACTATTTAATAGCTATGTTTTCTTAGACAATTTATTTAACCTCTCTGTGCCTTCATTTCCTCATCTGTAAAATTGCCACACTAACAGTACCTCCCTCATATGATTGTTGTGAGAATTAAATGAGATAACCTCGGTACTACTTTACATTTATTATCTTTTTATTTACTGTCTATGCACTGTTTCCCTAACTAGGTTGTAGCATATCACTGAGGGCAAGAACTGGGTCCTATTCATCTTTGAAGTCAATATCCAATAGAAATTTGTTGTTGATTGTGAGGAAACTTGAAGTAATAGTTTTACTTAATGCATTATTTTTAAAGATCTCTGCAACTGACAGGTGGATTTTAGTTGACACTTTCTATTTAGACTCAAAGTAGGTCAATGAAATCGGTCACCTACCACTCTAGCTTTAAAAAACAGAACCAGACACTCTCATACAATGAGTGTCTTAGTTACAACTTATAACCCAATGTGTAGCATGAAGTTTTGATTTTTGTTTTGAAGAAATTCCAAAAGGTGTAAGTGTGTTTAGCAAAGTAAAGGATTTCTGCAGTGAGTATGGCACTGTATAGGACTATTAAGTTTGCTTCCTAAAAAAAGTGTTGTTTTTTTTTTTTTCCTGGAGAGCATGTAATTGGCTACAGATGGACACATCCGGATTTGTTGCCTAGTGACGGCCAAAGTGACGGCCAAAGGAAGTCACCCTATGGTGAACCGCGAGTCTGTTTGTCATTATAGTTTCACAGAAAATGGCCTTGTAGCAAAGTTTGATAAAAACAATACAGGGCTCCTTCACCTCAAATGATTACCTTGTGGAGGTCCTACATTCTGAACCCCTGGTTTGCTCTGAGATGCCCTAGAATCACCACTTATACCCAGGTTGAGATAAGAAAGAGTCCAATGACTCCAATTAAGCCCTCTGGTTACTTGACATCACCGTTTAAATTTCTGGATTTTTCAGATATTCTGGGAGAACTGATTATTCTGTACACCTCCTCAAGATTTTTTAACTGCTTCAGGGGTCTGGACTCAATTAGAGTCTACTCTCTAATCAATCCTTATCCTTCATGCTTTTTGCCTCCCTTACTTTCCATATACCTAGTATTAGTTTCCTAGGTCTACAGCAACAAGTACTACGAACTAGATGGCTTAAAATAACATAAATGTGTTGCTTCAGTCTGGAGATTAGAAGTCTAAATTAAAGTGTTGGCAGGGTTATGCTCACTCTGAAATCTCTAAGTGTTAGAGGTTCTCAACCTGTGGGTCGTGATGCCTTTGAGGGTCGAACGACCCTTTCACAGGGGTCACCTAAGACATAACAGTAGCAAAATTAAGTTATGAAGTAGCAACAAAAATAATTTTATGGTTGGGGGTCACCACATCATGAGGAACTGTATTAAAGGGTTGTGGCATTAGGAAGGTTGAGAACCACTACAAGGGATTCCTTCCTTACAACTTACTAACTTCTGGTGGGTTGCCAGCATTCTCTGGGATTCTGTGGATTTTAGATACATCACTCTAATGCTCAGTCTTCATATGAAATTCATTCTTTAAAATTTTTATTAATTTATTTTAATTTTTGAAGTTTTGTTTTATTTAATTTATATTAATTAATTTATCTATTTTTGTTACAAATGTTTTTCTCCCCCCCTTATCCCCCTCCCCCACCCTCCCTGCCGTGTCCCCAGCTTTCTTGCCCATGTCCATTGTTCAGGCTATATGCATATATGTTCAGTAGTTTATCTCTCCCCCACCACCCCCTCTTTGGGGGATTGTCAGTCTGTACCCCACTTTCATGTCTCTAGGATTACCCCATTCGTCAGACTGTTATGTTCATTATATTCCACAAATAAGTGAGATCATATGATACTTGTTATTCTCTGTTTGGCTTGTTTCGCTTAGGATAATACTTTCCAGATCCCTCCATGTCATGTTAAAGGATAAGAGATCATTCTTTCCTACAGCTGCATAGTACTCCATTGGGTATATGTACCACAGCTTATTTATCCATTCGTCTACTGATGGACACTTGGGCTGTTTCCAGATCTTAGCTATTGTAAATAGTGCTGCTACAAACATGAGGGTACATATATTCTTTCTGATTGGTGTTTCAGGCTTCTTAGGGTATATTCCTAGAAGTGGGATCACTGGCTCAAATGGAAGTTCAATTTTTAATTTTTTGAGGTAATACCATATTGTTTTCCATACAGACTGCACCAGTCTGCATTCCCACCAGCAGTGTGCTAGAGTCCCCTTTTCTCCACACCCTCGCCAACACTTGTTGTTTGATGATTTGTTGATGGCAGTCATTCTGACATGTGTGAGGTGATACCTCATAGTTATTTTAATTTGCATCTCTCTGATAATTAGTGATGTTGAGCATTTCTTCATGCCTCCTAGCCATTTTTTATGTCCTGTTTGGAGAGGTGTCTATTTAGTTCCTCTGCCCATTTTTTGATTGGGTTCTTTGTCTTCCTTTTGTTGAGTTGTATGAGCACTGTATATATATTGGAAATTAACCACTTATCTGATATATCATTGGCAATTATGCTCTCCCATACAGTGGGTTCCTTTCCATTTTGATGATTGTATCTTTTGCTGTGCAGAAGCTTTTGAGTTTGATGTAGTCCCCTGTGTTCATTTTCTCCTTTGTTTCTGTTGTCTTAGGTGATATATCTGAAAATTCTGTTACGTATGATGTCTGAAATTTTGTTGCCTACATTTTCTTCTGGGATTTTTATGGATTCATGAGTCACATTTAAATCTTTTATCCATTTTGAGTTTATTGTTGTGTATGGGGTAAGTTGATGGTCTAGTTCCATTTTTTTTTTTTTTTTTGCATGTAACTGTCCAATTTTTGGAACACCATTTATTAAAGAGGCTGTCTTTACTCTACTGTATGCTCTTGCCACCTTTGTCAAATATTAATTGAGTATATTGCCTAGGGTCCATTTCTGGGTTCTCTGTTCTGTTCCACTGGTATATATGCCTGTTTCTGTGCCAATACCAGGCTGTTTTGATTGCAGTGGCTTTGTAGTATAACCTGAAATCTGGTAATGTGATCCCTCCAACTTTGTTCTTCTTTTTCAAGATTGCTGTGACTATTCAAGGTCTTTCTTGGTTCCATATGAACTTTTGAAGTATTTGTTCTAGTTCTGTGAAGTATGTTGTTGGTATTTTGATGGGGATTGCATTGAATCTATAGATTGCTTTGGGTAGTATGGACATTTTAATGATGTTGATTCTTCCAATCCATGAACAAGGTATGTGCTTCCACTTTTTTATATCTTCCTCTATTTCTTTTTTCAATGACCTGTAGTTTTCTGCAAATAGGTCATTTATTTCTTTGGTTAAGTTTATCTCTAGGTATCTTAATTTTTTTGCCATAATGGTAAAAGGGATTGTTTTGTTAGTTTCTCTTTTTGTGAGTTCACCATTGGTGTATAAGAAAACAATAGATTTTTTTAGCTTAATTTTGCATTCTGCTACTTTGCCAAATTCATTTATTAAGTCTAGTAAATTTTTGATGGAGTCTTTGGGGTTTTCTACGTATAGTATCATGTCATCTGTGAATAATGACAGTTTCATTTTCTCCTTTCCAATTTGGATCCCTTTTGTTTTTTCTTCCTGTCTGATTGCTGTGGCTAAGACTTGCCAGACTATGTTAAATAAGAGTAGCGAAAGTGGGCATTGTTGTCTTGCTCCTGTTCTTAAGAGAAATGCTTCTAGTTTTTGCCCATTGAGTATGATGTTGGCTGTAGGTCTTTCATATATAGCCTTTATTATGCCAAGGTATGATTCCTCTATTCCCAGATTGCTGAGCGTTTTTATCAGAAATGGGTGCTGGATTTTGTCGAATGCTTTTTCAGCATCTATTGATATGATCATATGATTTTTATTTTCATTTTGTTTATGTGGAGTATCACATTTATTGATTTGTGAATATTGTACCAGCCTTGCATCCCTGTGATGAATCCCACGTGGTCATGGTGAATAATTTTTTTTGATGTATTGCTGGATCTGACTTGCTAGTATTTTGTTAACGATTTTGGCATCTATGTTCATCAGGAATAGTACCCTGTAGTTTTTTTTTTTTTTTTTGTAGTGTCTTTTTCTGGTTTTGGAATTAGAATTATGATGGTCTCATAAAATGAGTTTGGAAGTCTTCCTCTTGAATTTTTTTTTATTTTTAATTTTTTTAATTTTTTTAAAATTTATTTTTTATTGATTAATTTTTGTTATAGATGATTCTCCTTTTTTCCCCCACTGATTCCCCCCTCCCCCTCCCCTCCCTGCCCCTTCCCCAGATTGTTGTCCATGTCCACTGTTCATGCATACATGCGTATAAGTTCTGTGGTTCATCCCTCCCCCACCTCCCCACTCCTTAGGGGATTGTCAGTCTGTACCCCGCTTCCGCGTCTCTGGGACTACCCCGTTCCTCAAACTGTTATGTTCATTATATTCCACAAATAAGTGAGATCATATGAAATTTGTCTTTCTCTGTTAATGGGTATTAATTCTTCTTTGAATGTTTTGTAAAATCCCCCTGTAAAGCGGTCCGGGCCTGGGCTTTTGTTTGCTGGGAGAGTCTTATTTACATCTTTATTTTCTTTTGTTGTTATTGGTCTGTTCAAGTTTTCTATCTCTTCCCGGTTCAGTTTTGGGATACTGTGTGTTTCTAGAAATTTGTCCATTTTGCTTGGATTGTCGAAGTTTTTGCCATATAATTGTTCATAACATTTTTTTAACAATACTTTGTATTTTTGTGGTATCAGTTATTATTTCTCCTCTTCCATTTTTGATTTTGTGTATTTGGGTTCTCTCTCTTTGTTTCTTGGTGAGTCTAGCTAAGGTTCTGTCAATCTTGTTTATCTTAACAAAGAATCAGCTTTTTGTTTCATTGATCCTTTGAATTATTTTTTTGGTCTCTATGTCATTTATTTCTGCTCTGATATTTCCTATTTCCTTCCTTCTACTTGCTCTGGGTTATTTTTTTGTTTGTTTGTTTTTTTGCTTTCTAGTTCTTTTAGTTGTGAGATTACATAGTCTATTAGCAATTTCTCTTGCTTCTTGAGGTAGGCCTGTAGTGTTTGGAACTTCCCTCTCAGAACTGCTTTCGCTGCATCCCATAGATTTGGTGTTGTTGTGTGTTCATTTTCACTGGTTTCCAGGAATTTTTAAATTTCTTCCTTGATCTCTATGATAACCCATTCATTGTTCAATAACATGCTATTTGTTTCTATGTTTTCAAATGTCTTTGCATGTTCTTGTTGCAAGTGATTTCTAGTTTTCATGCCATTGTTATCTGAGAAGGTGCTTGATATTATTTCAGTCTTCTTGAACGTGTAGTTTGTGGCCTAACATGTGGTCTATCTTTGAGAATGTCCCATGTGCACTTGAGAGAAATGTGAATTCTGAAGTTTTCAGTTGTAATTCTCTGCAGATAACTATTAAATTTATTTGATCTAGCACTTCACTTAGAGTCTGTGTTTCCTTGTTAATTTTTTGTCTATATCTATCCAATAATGTCAGCGGGGTATTGAAATCTCCTTCTATGATTGTATTGCTGTTGATTTCTCCTTTGAAGTACTGCAGAAGATTTTTAATATATGTTGGTGCTCCTATGTTGTGTGCATATATGATTACCAAGGTTATATCTTCCTGTTGGAGAGATACTTTCAATATTTTGCAGTGGCCTTCTTTGTCTCTAGTTATGGTCTTCATTTTGAAAACTACTTTATCCGATATGAGTATTGCTACCCCAGCTTTTTTTCCTTTCCATTTGTTTGAGAGATTTTTTTTATTCCTTCACTTTCAACCTATGTGAGTTTTGTTTTGAGGTGGGTCTTTTGTAAACAACATAATGTGAGTTATGCTTTCTTTTTTTTTTAATGAATTTTTATTTATTTTTTTGTGACAGATATTTTACCTTTTTACCCCATTGGCACCCCCCCCTCCACCCTGTCCCCGGCTTAGTTGTCCATGTCCATTGGTCATGCATACATGCATATAATTTCTGTGGTTTATCTCTTCCCACCCCCACAACCCACATCCCCTCTTCTGAGGAATGTCAGTCTGTGCCCTACTTCCATGTGTCTGGGTCTACTGTATTCCTCAGACTGTTATGTTCATTATATTCCGTATATAAGTGAGATCATGTGGTATTTGTCTTTTTCTGCTTGGCTTCTTTCACATAGGATAATACTTTCCAGGTCCCTCCATGTCGTCTCAAAGGATAAGAGATCTTTCTTTCTTACCGCTGCACAGTACTCCATTGTGTATATGTACCACAGCTTTTTTATCCATTCGTCTACTGGTGGACACTTGGGCTGTTTCCAGATCTTAGCTATTGTAAATAGTGCTTCTATGAACATGGGGGTACATATATTCTTCCTGATTGGTGTTTCAGGCTTCTTAGGGTATATTCCCAGCAGTAGGATCACTGGGTCAAATGGAAGTTCAATTTTTAATTTTTTGAGGTAACACCATATTGTTTTCCATAGCGGCTGCAACAGTCTGCATTCCCACCAGCAGTGCACTAGAGTCCCCTTTTCTCCACACCCTCGCCAACACTTGTTGTTTGATGATTTGTTGATGGCGGCCATTCTGACAGGTGTGAGGTGATAGCTCATTGTTGTTTTAATTTGCATCTCTCTGATGATTAGTGATGTTGAGCATTTCTTCATGTGTCTCTTGGCCATTTGTATGTCCTGTTTGGAGAGGTGTCTATTCAGCTCCTCTGCCCATTTTTTAATTGGGTTCTTTGTCTTCCTTTTATGGAGTTGTATGAGCACTCTATATATATTGGAAATTAACCCCTTATCTGATACATCATTGGCAATGATGTTCTCCCATACAGTGGGTTGCCTTTCCATTTTGATGATTGTTTCTTTTGCTGTGCAGAAGCTTTTTAGTTTGATGTAGTCCCATGTGTTCATTTTCTCCTTTATTTCTGTTGCCTTAGGTGATGTATCAGTAAAAATTCTGCTCCGTATGATGTCTGAAATTTTGTTGCCTACATTTTCTTCTAGAATTTTTATGGATTCACGGGTCACATTTAAGTCTTTTATCCATTTTGAGTTTATTTTTGTGTGTGGTGTAAGTTGATGGTCTAGTTTCATTTTTTTACATGTAGCTGTCCAATTTTCCCAACACCGTTTATTAAAGAGGCTGTCTTTACTCCACTGTATGCTCTTGCCACCTTTGTCAAATATTAATTGAGCGTATTGCCTTGGGTCCATTTCTGGGATTTCAGTTCTGTTCCACTGGTCTATATGCCTGTTCTTGTGCCAGTACCAGGCTGTTTTGGTTACAGTCACTTTGTAGTATAACCTGATACCTGGTATTGTGATCCCACCTACTTTGTTCTTCTTTTTCAAGATTGCTGTGGCTATTCGGGGTCTTTTTTGGTTCCATATGAACTTTTGAAGTATTTGTTCTAGTTCTATGAAATATGTCGTTGGTATTTTGATGGGGATTGCATTAAATCTATAGATTGCTTTGGGTAGTATGGACATTTTAATTATGTTAATTCTTCCAATCCATGAACAGGGTATGTGCTTCCACTTTTTTATATCTTCCTCTATTTCTTTTTTCAATGACCTGTAGTTTTCTGCAAATAGGTCCTTTACTTCTTTGGTTAAGTTTATTCCTAGGTATCGTAATTTTTTTGGCGTGATGGTAAATGGAATTGTTTTTTCAGTTTCTCTTTCTGTGAGTTCATCATTGATGTACAAGAATGCCATCGAATTCTTGACGTTAATTTTGTATCCTGCTACTTTGCCAAATTCATTTATTAAGTCTAATAGATTTTTGATGGAGTCTTTAGGGTTTTCTATGGACAATATCATGTCATCTGCAAATAATGACAGTTACACTTCCTCCTTTCCAATTTGGATCCCTTTTATTTTTTTCTTCATGTCTAATTGCTGTGGCTAAGACTTCCAGTACAATGTTAAATAAGAGTGGCGAAAGTGGACATCCCTGTCTTGTTCCTGTTCTTAACGGAAATGTTTTTAATTTCTGTCCATTGAGTATGATGTTGGCTGTAGGTCTTTCATATATGGCCTTTATTATGTCGAGATATGATCCCTCTATTCCTACATTGCTGAGCGTTTTTATCAGAAATGGATGCTGGATTTTGTCGAATGCTTTTTCAGCATCTATTGATATGATCATGTGGTTTTTATTCTTCATTTTGTTTATGTGGTGTATCACGTTTATTGGTTTGCGAATATTGTACCAGCCTTGCATCCCCGGAATGAATCCCACTTGGTCATGGTGAATAATTTTTTTGATGCATTTCTGGATCCGATTTGCTAATATTTTGTTCAGGATTTTGGCGTCTATGTTCATCAGGGATATTGGCCTGTAGTTTTCTTTCTTCGTAGTGTCTTTTTCTGGTTTTGGAATTAGAATTATGCTGGCCTCATAGAACGTGTTTGGAAGTCTTTCTTCTTCTTGAATTTTTTGATATAGTTTGAGGAGAATGGGTGTTAGTTCTTTTTTGAATGTTCGGTAAAACTCCCCTGTGAAACCATCTGGGCCTGGGCTTTTGTTTGCTGGAAGAGTCTTGATTACCTCTTCAATTTCCTTAGTTGTTATTGGTCTGTTCAAGTTTTCTATCTCTTCCGGGAATAATTTTGGGAGACTGTGTGTTTCTAGAAATTTGTCCATTTCGCTTAGATTGTCGAATTTGTTGCCATATAGTTGTTCATAGTAGTTGCTAATGATCTTTTGTATTTCCGTGGTGTTGGTTGTTACTTCTCCTCTTTCATTTCTGATTTTGTGTATTTGGGTTCTCTCTCTTTGTTTCTTGGTGAGTCTAGCTAAGGGTCCATCAATCTGGTATATCTTTTCGAAAAACCAGCTCTTTGTTTCATTGATCCTTTGAATTGTTTTTTTGGTCTCTATGTCATTTATTTCTGCTCTGATCTTTACTATTTCCTTCCTTCTACTTGCTCTGGGGTTTTCTTTTTGTTTGCTTTCTAATTCTTTAAGTTGTGAGGTTAGACAGTCAATTAGAAATTTTTCTTGTTTTTTGAGGTAGGACTGTAGTGCTATGAACTTCCCTCTCAGAACTGTTTTCGCTGTATCCCATAGATTTTGTGTTGTTGTGTGTTCATTTTAATTGGTTTCCCGGAAGTTTTTAATTTCTTCCTTGATCTCCTCGGGGACCCATTCATTGTTTAATAACATGCTATTTAGCCTCCATGTGTTGAAATGTCTTTGCATGTTCTTGTTGCAATTGATTTCTAGTTTCATGCCATTGTGATCTGAGAAGATGCTTAATATGATTTCAATCTTCTTGAACTTGTAGAGATTTAGTTTGTGTCCTATCCTGTGGTCTATCTTTGAGAATGTCCCATGTGCACTTGAGAAGAATGTGTATTCTGTAGTTTTGGGGTGTAATTCTCTGTAGATATCTATTAAATCCATTTGGTCTAGTGCTTCATTTAGAGTCTCTGTTTCCTTGCTAATTTTTTGCCTAGAGGATCTATCCAGTGCTGTCAGTGGGGTGTTGAAGTCCCCTGCTATGATTGTATTGTTGTCGATTTCTCCTTGGAAGTCCTCCAGAAGATTTTTAATATATTTTGGTGCTCCTATATTGGGTGCATATATGTTTATCAAGGTTATATCTTCCTGTTGGATAGATCCTTTCAATATTATGTAGTGGCCATCTTTGTCTCTAGTTATGGTCTTCATTTTGAAATCTATTTTATCAGATATGAGAATTGCTACCCCAGCTTTTTTTTTTGCTTTCCATTTGCTTGGAAAATTTTTTTCCATCCCTTCACTTTCAACCTATGTGAGTCTTTTGTTGAGAGGTGGGTCTCTTGTAAACAACATATAGATGAGTCATGCTTTCTTATCCAATCAGCTACTCTGTGTCTCTTTATGGGAGCATTCAATCCATTTACGTTTAAGGTGATTATTGATATGTACTTATTTATTGCCATTTTTGTTTAGTGTGGTTCTATTTTTCTTCCCATTTCTACTGCTAATTACAGCAGTCCTTTTAACATTTCTTGCAGTGCTGGTTTGGTGCTAATGTATTCCCTTAGCCTTTTTTTTTGTCTGGGAAGCTCTTTATTTGATTTTCTATTTTGAATGATAGCCTTGCTGGATAGAGTTGTCTTGGATTCAGATTCTTGTTTTTCATGACTTTGATTACTTCATGCCATTCTCTTTTGGCTTGTAGTGTTTCTTGTGAGAAGTCAGCTGAGAGCCTTATGGGGTTTCTTTTGTAGGTAACCTGCTGCTTATCTCTTGCTGCTTTTAGGATTCTCTCTTTGTCTTTAATTTGTGGCATTTTAATTACTATGTGTCTTGGTGTGGGCCTGTTTGGGTTCTTCTTACTTGGGACTCTCTGTGCTTCTTGAACTTGAATGCCTTCTTCCTTCACCAAATTAGGGAAGTTATCTCTCACTATTTTTTGAATATATTCTCTATCCCTTGCTCATTTTCTTCTTCTTCGGGAACTCCTATGATGCGAATATTATTACATTTCCAGTTGTCCCATAGTTCTCTTAAGCTGTCTTCCTGTTTTTAAATAGTTTTTTTCCTTTTGTTTTTCTGATTGGTTGATTTTTTCTACCCTGTCTTCTAATTCACTGATCCGGTCCTCAGCTTCCTCTACTCTGCTTTTAAAACCTTCCAATGTGTTTTTCATTTCTGATATGTCATTTTTTATCTCTTCTTGTTGGTTTTTAATTTCCAATTGGCTTATTTTCAGTGTCTCTATGTCCTTACTCATGCTGTTCAGCTTCCTCAAGATCATGGCTCTGAATTCTCGCTCTGTTAACATGCCTTATTGCTCCACATTGATCTCATCTTCGGTGGAGGTGTCTTGCTCTTTCATTTGGCTTCTGTTTCTGTGTTTCACCATTTTGGCTATCACCGTGGGCTTTGGAGCCTGTCAAGTTCTCCGTGTGGGTGTTGGTGTTCTGCTGTTTGTGGCTCCCTCTCCTGTGTTTAGATGAGCGAGGGAGTACCCACGTTGAACACCACTGTCAAGTCTTACTTTCCTGGTTAAAGTTGCCAGCCCAGGAATCGTACTGTCATCCTCTAGCTTTTTGCCTGGAGGCTAGCAGTCTAGGTTAATTGATGAGTTTTGGGTTGTCCGTTGATTGAAAAACTCCCTCTGGTGCTCAGCCAAGGGGCTTTCAGGAGGGTGGGGCAGATGCTGGTTGTTAGTGAGCCTCAATTAGCACTTCAATGGCCCACACAGTGGAGTTGGATCTCTGAGGGAGGGGCTGCTGCCTCTCCTCAGAGCCCTGGGAAGGAGCAATGTGGCCACTTTCCTGAGTGGCTGCACTCAGCCAAAGCTCTGAGCGCCCTCCAAATCCCGAGTGTCCCCACACAGTTCCAGTCCAGTCCGCCCTCCCTCCGCCGGAGCCCAAGGTGAGTGGCTGTGGCTGTTTCAGCCTCTGTCCAGGCTCTGCGCTGTGGAGCCGCCTGGGAGTGTGACCCGAGGGCGCTGCTCCCAGCTGAGGCCGCTGCCTAGCTGCCTACCGTGGGCTCCCTGCCCCCGTCTCGCGCCTTCGCAAGCCTACCGGGATGGAGTCAGTGTCCCTCATTGTATGGTTCTCGAAAGCTGCTTTTCTGTTGGTTTTTCCCGTCAATTTGTCTGTGTTATAGTTATAATTCCAGTTTGTTTCTGGGAGACGGTCTGTGTAGCTCCGTTCACTGCGCCGCCATTTTTTGGTTCCGAGTTATGCTTTCTTATCCAGTCAGCTACTCTGTGTCTTTTTATTGGAACATTCAACACATTCACATTTTAGGTGATATTATTATGTACTTATCTATTGCCATTTTTGTTTAGTGTGGTTGTATTTTTCTTCCTGTTTATTCTACTAATTACAGCAGTCCTTTTAGCATATCTTGCAGTGTTGGTTTGGTTTTAATATATTCCCCTAGCCTTTTTTTTTTGGTCTGGAAAGCTCTTTATTTGACATTCTATTTTGAATGAGAGCCTTGCTGGAAAAAGTAGTCATGGATTCAGATCCTTGTTTTTCATGACCTTGATTATTCATGCCACTCCCTTCTGGACTGTAGTGTTTCTATTGGAAGTCAGCTGAGAGCCTTATGTGGTTTTCTTTATAGGTAAACTGTTGCTTAACTCTTGCTGCCTTTAGGATTCTCTCTTTGTTTTTAATTTTTGGCATTTTAATTACTGTGTGTCTTGGTGTGGGCCTGTTTGGATTCTTCTTACTTGGTGCTCTTTGTGCTTCTTGAACTTGAATGCCTTCGTCCTTCACTATGTTAGGAAATTTTTCTGTCACTATTTCTTCAAATATATTCTCTAACCCTTGCCTATTTTCTTCATCTTCAGGGACTCCTATGATCCAAATGTTATTATGTTTCCAGTTGTCCCATAGTTCTCTTAAGCTGTCTTCCTGTTTTTTAATTGTTTTATTCTTTTGATTTTCTGATTGTTTGATTTTTTCTTATAATTCACTGGTCTGGTCCTCAGCTTCCTCTACTCTGGTGGTTAGTCCTTGCAATATGTTCTTAATTTCTGCTATGTCATTCTTCATTTCCACTTGGTTGGTTTTCAGTGTTTCTATGCTCATAGTGCTGATGTCCTTACTCATGCTATTGAGCTTCCTCAAGATCATGGCTCTGAACTCTACCTCTGATAATTTGCTTAGCTGCGTTTTATTGATCTCATCTTTGATGGAGTTCTCTTGTTCTTTCATTTGGGATTTGTTTCTTTGTTTTACCCTTTTGGCAATCTCAGTGGGTTTTGGAGCCTGTCAAATTTTCCCTGTGGGTGTTGGTGTTCTGCTGTTTGTGGTTCCCTCTACTGGGTTTGAATGAGCCTGGATGGGCCCACGTTAAACACTGTCAAGTCTTACTTTCCTGGGTAGATTTGCAAGCCCAACAAAGGTTCAGTTATCTTCTATCTTTCTCCTGGTGGCTAGTAGTCTCAGTTAGTCAGTGCCATGGAATGTAGCCCTTGTGTTATGCATAAGAGGATTTCCAGAGGGTGGGATAGATGCTGGATGTTAATGAGTGTCAATTTTCATTTCTTTGCCTCACATGGGAAAGGCTGACTCTCTGAGGGTGGGGGCTGCTGCTTTTCCCCAGAGCTGGGGGAAGGAGCACACTGGACATCATCTTTTGTGGCCACAACTCAGCAGAAACTCTGAGTGCCCTCCAAATCTCGGTGTCCCCACAGTGTTCCAGCGCAGTCTGCCCTCCTTCTGCTGTAGCCTCCAGGTGAATGGCTGTGGCTATTTTAGTGCTCAGTCCAGGGATCTCTGCACTGTGGAGTAGGCTTGGTCTTTATTCCCCAAGGGCGCTTCTCGCAGCTAATACTGCTGCCTTCTGTGGGCTCTCAGCCCGCCATCCTATAGTGCATCTGCAGATCTTACCAGTTTCCCTGGTTATATGGTCCTGTCCTGCTGCTCTTCTGTTGCTTTTTTTTTCGAGGATTTGTCTTCATTTTTGTTGTAATTCCAATTTTGTCCTGGGAGATTGTCTGTGTAGCTTCTATTCACTCTGCCTCCATTTTCACATCCTCTAAGCCTATCTTGTGTGCAGCTGAGTCACCCAGGCCTTTCTGGTGCCCCTACACCAAGCAGGTCCAGCGGTTATCTGGATTGCACTGTCCTTTTGGTGATCTGGCTCTGTGCCTATATTATGGGCTGCTGGGTCCCACAGGCCTCTCTGGTGCTTCAGCACCCCACAGGTCCCATGGGTAACTATATCACACAGTCCCTGCTGGGTTGCACAGGCCTCTCTGATGACCTAGCACTCTGCAATTCGAGTGGGCGGGCAGCTGGATCACACCAGTCTCTCAGGTTCTGGCTTCCCACTGCTCTTTTTGGCTGCTGGACCACACAGACCTCTGTGGAGTCCCAGGTCCTGCCGCTGGTGGCTGGGGAGTGCTGCTGCCCTGTGGGCCTCAACTCCTGCTCAGCTATTGCTGTAGTTTTTGGGGATGGGTCTTAGCTTCTGGTCTGCGCTTCTGTTACCTGGGGATGGATGTCTGCTCCCCAGCCTCTGTTGCTGGGGGCATATCTGGACTCTGATCTGGCTGCTACTATCGGGGATGGTGCTGGGCTTGGGGCTGTATGTGACTTTCAGTGACCATTACCTTGGCAGTTCCACTGCTGTGCACTGGTCTGTGTTGACACAGGTGTCCACTGGTCTGATATTGCCATGTGCACTGGTGAGCTCAGGTGGCTAGGCCCTAGCCACTCCCACTGCCCCCTCCCAGGGAAGACCCGGGATCTTCCAAAATGATGTGACCTCCCCATGGCGCAGGGAGAAGCGCCATGGAGAGCCGCTTACCACAGTAGCAGCCTTCTCCGGTCCACAGCACAGAAACTTTCTGCTCCGTGGCTCTACACTGCTCGCGTTTGGTCGTCCACCTTCAAGTCCACTCATACTCTCTCACGCACTCACTCACTCTCTCACACACTCAACCTCCCTCCAGTCCTGCCTGCCACCATCTTGTCAATTTTTATTAATTTATCATTACTTCATCAAAATTTAATTTTTTCTTTTTAAACTTGTCTTTATTGTTGAATGTATTACAGATGTGCCTCCTTTTTCCCCTTCTTGACCACTTCTTCCCCACTCCCATCCCCTTCCTTGCATTCCCCACACTATTGTCTGTGTATATTGGTTATACACATATGCATATAAATTCTCTGGTTTCTTTCTTCCTGTCCCACCTCCACACTTCTCTTTGAGGTTGGTCAGTCTAACAACCAACTGATAATTCTTTTTTAAAAAATTTATTTTTTAAACTTGTCTTTATTGTTGAATCTATTACAGATGTCCCCACTTTTCCCCCCAATTGACCCCTTCCTCCCCAATCCTGCCCCCCTGCTGCCTTCCAAAAACTATTGTCTGTGTCCATTGGTTATGCATATATGCATAGAAGTTCTTTAGTTTATGTCTTCCCACCTTCCCTCCCCTCTTCCCTTTGAAGTTCATCAGATTACCAACCAATTTGTACTTCTTAATACCTTTGTCCTTTTTACCCCACAGGCTCCTCCCATCTGGCAAGCAACAAAAAATTCTTTGTATCTATGAATGTGTTTCTGTTCTGCTTGTTCATTTTGTTTGTAGATTCAATTTTTGATAGATAGGTATTAACTAGCATTTTATTATTCATATTTTTTATATCTTCTTCTTTAAGAAGAACCTTCAACATTTTATGTAATAGTGATTTGGTGGAGATAAACTTTTTAAACTTTTTCTTGTCTGGGGAACTCTTTATATGTCCAACAATTCTAAATGATGGTTTTGCAGGCTAGAGTAATCTTGGTTGTAGGTCATTGCTTTTCATCACTTTGAACATCTCTTGCCACTCTTTTCTGACCTGCAAGTTCTTTTGAGAAGCCAGCTGACAGTCTTATGGGAGCTCCTTTGTATGTGACAAACAGCTTCTCTCTTGCTGCTTTTAAGATTCTCTCTTTGTCTTTAACCTCTGGCATTTTGATGATGGTGTGTCTCAGTGTGGACCTCTTTGGGTTCATCTTGTTTGGGACTTTCTGTGCTTCTTGGACTTGTATGTCTGTTTTCTTCACCAAGTTAGGGAAGGTTTGTGTTATTATTTTTTTCAAATAGGTTTTCAATTATTGCTCTCTCTCTTCTCCTTCTGGAACTTCTATGATGCCAATGTTGGTACACTTGAAGTTGTCCCACAGGCTCCTTATAGTATTCTCATATATATATTTTTTCTTTTTGCTGTTATGATTGGGTGTTTTTTGCTTCCTTATATTCCAAATGGATGGTATGCTTCTTGGCTTCACCTAGTCTATTATTGATTCCCTGTAAATTATTCTTTATTTCAGTTAGTGCATCTTTATTGTGCTCTTGAGGTCCTAACTAAGTTCCTTGATGTTCTCACAAAGTTCCTTGAAATTCTCACTAAGTTCATTAAGTGTCCTTATAAGCAGTGTTTTTAGCTCTGCAGATGTTATCTTGCTTATCTACATTTTGTTTAGTTCTTTACTTGGAGTTTTATTCTGTTCTTTCATTTGGGACATGTTTCTTTGTCTCCTCAATTTTGGCTGCCTCCTTGTGTTTGTTTCTTCGTATTATGTAGAGTTGCTATGTCTCCTAGGCTTCCTAGGGTGGCCTGTTGTAGTAGGTGTCTAGTGGCACAGCCTCCCTGGTCACCCAGCTGGGCCCTTGAAGTGCATCCCTGGTGTGGGCTTTACACCCTTTTGTTGTAATTGAGTTTTGATTGCTGTTGCCATATCAATTGGAGGGTTTTACTTAGGATGATCAGCTGAAAGGACTGGCTGTGCCCACTAACCACCAACCTCTGACTACCTTGGATGATCAGCTGTGCAGAGGACCACCACACAGAGCAATACTTATTTCAGCAGGGCTCTGGTACCCACTAAAGTCATTCCTTGAGTGCGTCACTTATGGAGGTGGTTGGGTGGTGGTGCTTCGACATGGTCTGAAGCTGTCCACTGTGTGTACTGGCTCTGGAGCCAAGTCAGCCACTATCTGTGTTTTACTCAGGGTCACCAGGCATAAACTATAAAGCAATCGGCTGATGGCTGCTACCTGTGGTAGGCTTGGAGGTTCCCAGGCAAAGCCAAGCTGTGAACCAAGGTTGGCTGCTTCTAGTGACAGGTCTGGGGCAACTTTGCAGGAGCTATTGGGCTCACTGTAGCCAGATGCTATTTGTTTGAGAGAATTTAGAAAAATCTGAGGCAGGAGCCCAAATTGGCAAATCCTATGTTGAAACCACTGGAAACAGCTTGGATGGGCTCAAAAGTTGAATGGGACAGGGCCTTGGGGAATCACCATGGCAGGGCAAACAGTGTGAGCCAGGTTGCTGAAGTCCCAGATATGATTCCCGTGTGCCGGCCTCTTGTGGGAAAGGCTCACCAAAGGAAGAAAGGTTTCCCCCAGCACTTCTGTCTAGGAGAAAGCTGCCTCTCCAGCCCTCACCCCGATGACAAACAACGCAGTTCTTCTCTGGTGCCTCTCAAGTTGCCTCCCCTCCATCCTGGAGCTCAGAGGGAGTGAGTCTGAGTAAGTCCATGCACAGGCTTTTTAAGAGGAACTGGCTGGGACTCTAGGAGCCTCAACCTTCCTCAGCCTCAATTCTCGCAGGTTCTTATACCCAGAAGTTATGGGGACTTCTCTTCCTGGCACTGTAACCCTGATCTGGGGGTCCTGGTATGGGATGGGGGCCCCTCACTCCTCAGGGGGACCTTCACAGTCGAGGTATCCCTCCTGATTTTTGTCCTCCATATGTGGGTGTTGGACCAGACCGTCTCCACCTTCACCCCTCCTACCAGTCTCACTGTGATTGCTTCTTTAACTTTTTAGTTGTAGGGCTTCCACTCAGCTTGATTTCAGGCGTTTCTGCAGGATGTTTGTTCTGTAGTTTATTTGTAATTTTTTTTTTTTTTTTATCCTCACCCGAGGACACTTTTCCATTTTTTGTTCAGATAGAGCAGGAGGGAGAGAGAGGAAGAGAGAGAGAGAGAGAAACATCGATGTGAAGGGACACATCGAGTGGCTGCCACCCTGACGACCAACCAGGGCCGGGGACAAACTGCAACCGAGGCACGTGCCCTTAGCGGGAACCGAACCCGGGTCTCTCTGTACTGCAGGCTGACGCTCCAACCACTAAGCCAAACCGGCCAGGGCTAGTTGTAATTTTGATGTGGTTGTGGGAGGAGGAGAGTACCGCATTTACCTATGGCGCCATCCTGACAGGAAGTCTCAGAAAGAGAAAATGTTCACATGGCATTCTTCCTGTGTTTTCATATTGTTTTTCCTCTATTTGTTTCTGTGTCCAAATTTCTCCATTTTATAAGGACATATAAAGTCATATTGGATTAGAGTCCATACTAATAACCTTATTTTAACTGGATTATCACCATGAAGACCTTATTTTCAAATAAAGTCACATTCTCAGGTAGGGCTGTTGAACACTGATTCCATCAGAGGGATTAATGCATTTATTTCTCCTGTTAGAACAGCAATTTTTTTGGTTGCAGCTCTAAGCATCATTCCACTTCCAGCCTTTCCTCTCTAGCATTTCAGTCAGATTCAAACACTCTGAGGTAGCAATTGAGATATCAAAATCTGTTCTGCTATGGTGTGAGGCATCTCAGAGTCCCAGGTAGGTACACTACATATGTGACCAGCTGAGTCACATCTTACTTGGCTGAAATTAGCTCTTAAGTTAGGCTTTTCCAAGTTTTGAAAACAAACAAATAGGTTAAATCTGAAACTCTAAATGACACATGCTTGTATTGTTATTCCAAAACTCAGCCTGCAGAGAAGAAAATGAGACCTTAAAAGGTAAAAGGTCTTGTTCAAGTGCACACAGTTGGCCAAGGACTAAAATTTCTGGACTTGTGATACCACTCCATTATCCCTATATATTATGTCATTGCATAGTTCCAGCCTATTTTACTTTAGGCTGGGCAGGTTTTCTAACTGAGCCCTGGCCCTCGGTATTATCTTGTCTGGGTTCCAGGGACAATTCCCCTGAATCCAACTAGAAACTGGATCATGATTGTTCCTAACATGGCAGTTACTCATTAACTGGTCCTCACATCCAGAAACATCCCTCTCTTCTAGACCCCTCATTAAAACTGGGGTACTCTCAAAGCTGGAATAGACCCTTCTCCTTGAAGACCCTTTTGGGTCAGGAGGTTGGAAGCAACCTTTTGTCTTTCCATGTTTTTCTGCCTCCAGCTCTCCCCTCAGTGCTTTCATTCTCTGCCTAAAGTGTCAAAAAAACTGCAGGTACAAGAATTACCCCAGACTCAGAGCTGTCTTTGAATAATCTAGGGGGTAGATAAAATGAAGGAATGTCTTTCATCAGTCTCAATCCAAGAAACCTTTAGACCAGTGGATCTTATAATCTTTTGGCCTCAGGCCACATTAGGCAACTGATGAAAGCAATGGACACTGTCAAACTCACATTAGCACAAAATTATACCTATGATTTCAGGGCCATCAAAGACCATCTGAATCCCATTCAGGGTCAATAGATAATTGTAGAAGATTGATCACAGTAGTTACTTCCTGGACTTAAGCAGACATTCTTTCTAATAATTATGAGGAGAATTTGAACATTGCAGTTTAATTCCTTCTCTAAAACAAAACATGAATTATTCTGTCTAGAGTGAGATGTGGAGGATGTTTTTACTGGCAGTTTTTTTTTCCCTAGACTTATTCACACAAGTGGTCTAATTAACTGTGAGGACATTATCACAGTAGGTGATTACCTAAAGTCTTCTTGCTAATGTACATCTTGGGCACAGGATGCATTATTCTGCACTCTCAAAAATAGTTCCAGGCTCCAGGTCAGGCTATAATATTGGAAACAAAAAGCTGCTTATGATGGCTTCTGTTTAGCTTTTAAGATTATAGCCCTGGCCGGTTTGGCTCAGCGGTTAGAGCGTCAGCCTGTGGTCCAGAGAGACTGGGGTTCAGTTCCCACTAAGGGCACATAACTCAGTTGCGGTTTGTCCCCATCCCTGGTTGGGTTATGTGAGTGGCAACCACTCGATGTGTCTCTCTCACGTTGATGTCTCTCTCTCTCTCTCTCTCTCTCTCTCTCTCTCTCTCTCTCTCTCTTTCTCCCTCCCTCCCTCCCACTCTATCTGAACAAAAAATGGAAAAATGTCCTCAGGTGAGGATAAAAAACAAACAAACAAAGATTATAGCTGAGTTAAGTCACAGTTATTTCTGCATAGCGTAATAGAGCACACTTGGAAGATAAAGACGTATACTGTACTCTCTCCTCACTTGTTATGGTTATGCCACTGAAATCATCATAATTAGAGATTTTACAGTTGACAAACTTAGAACCTTATGGTGAAAGTAGAATCATAATCTAAAGGTCAAATGTGAGTCTAACAAGCTCTTAAAAATGTGTCTTGGCTTTCACTAAAATAAAATGTAAAGATGGCACATAAAAAAAAGGATGTCAGTATTTTATATAGGTTTTTAATTATACATGGTCATAAATAGTTCTTTACAATTTCCATCTATCATCCTTAATCATTAGAGCATTTTCAGGAATTGTCTCTCTTGTTGTTTTATCTTACTGTGTTCTTTATAAAGTAATACTCCTGTAACAATTTAATTGTATAGAAGGACTATAAAACACAAAACCAAAAGTCTCTCAGAGCTCACTCTCCACTAAGAGATAATCACTATTGTCAACTGAAGGTCTTAGTGCCAATTTAATGCCAACAGGATTCAACAATTTGGGGTTCAGTGAAAAAGAAAATGTTACAGCTTTGACGTGGTCCTGTGGCAAGGCCTCTCCAGCTTTTGGAGTTCTAAAACACGACAACTTATGCCAGTGTTTTGTTGCTTTTATGGAGTGTCAGATTTATGGAGGTCTTCACCCTGCCATTCCAGACTTCCCACCACTATCCAAGCCTTTTGCATTTCTTTCTTTTTAAGAAATATGGGATCCACTTGTCAAGGAACTGTGGGCTGCCTCTAGGAGCTGAGAGTGACTACCAGTTAGCTTGAAAGAGGACCCTGAGCCTCAGATGAAAATTGCAGCCTGGTTTCTACCTAGAGCAGAGGACCCAGTTAACCTGTTCCCAGACTCCCAACCCTTGTCCTTCTTATCCCTGGAATGTTCCTTTCCAAGCCAAGACCCCAGTTCAGAATGCACAGGCACATAACAGACTTAGTTTTCACAAATATCTTCTAAGGATCAATGGAAACCAGGAGTCTTTCATTCTTGGTAGTTGTTGGGAATTGTTCAGGTAATGAGGAAATAATATTTTAAATTTATTTTTCTTTTTTATAACTTATCTTTGATTTTTTTGTTTTTTTATTCCTCACTCGAGGATATTTTTCCATCCATCTCTAGATATAGTGGGAGGGAGGGAGAGAGAGAGAGACCGAGAGAAACAGCGACGTGATAGAACCACATTGACTGGCTGCCTCCTGCACAACCCGACCAGGGCTGGGGACAAACCTCAACCAAGGTATGTGCCCTTGACCAGAATTGAACCCGAAACTCATTGGTCCACAGGCTGACACTCTAACCGCTGAGCCAAACTGGCCAGGGCTAAAATTTATCTTTGTGTGTTGAATGTGTTACAGATGTACCCCCACTTTTTCCTTGATTGACCCTCTTTTTTTTTTTTTCCTCACCCGAGGATATTTTTCCATTTTTTGTACAGATAGAGTAGGAGGGAGAGAGAGAGAAACATCGACGTGAAGGGACACATCGAGTGGCTGCCACCTGCACGACCAACCAGGGCCGGGGACAAACTGCGACCGAAGTACATGCCCTTAGTGGAAACCGAACCCGGGTCTCTCCAGACCGCAGGCTCATGCTCCAACCGCTGAGCCAAACTGGCCAGGGCGATTGACCCTCTTTTCTCTGCTCCTGTCATGCTCCTGTCTTCCCCACACTATTGTCTGTGTCCATTTGTTATGCATATATGCATATAAGTTTCTTTGGTTTATCTCTTCCTACCCCTTCCTTCCCTTTGAGGTTCCTCATGATAACAACCAATTTGTACTTCTTAATTCCTTCAACCTTTTTGCCCATCCCCTCAACCTCCCTCCCATCTGGCAACCAACAAAAAGTCCCTGTGTCTATTAGCTTGTTTATGTTCTGCCTGTTAATTTTTTTTATCCTTATCCGCGGACATTTTTGTATTTATCTTCAGATAGAGGAGGAGGGAGAGAGGGAGGAAGAGTTAGAGAGAAACATTGATGTGAGAGAGACACATTAAGTAGCTGCCATCCAAACGACCACAACCGGGGCCAGGGGGACAAACTGCAACCTAGGTACATGCCTTTAGTGGAAACAAAACCCAAACTCTCCAGTCCACGGGCTGGTGCTCTAACTGCTGAGCCAAACAGGCCAGGGCTCTGCTTGTTAATTTTGTTTGTAGATTCATTTGTCGATAGATATGTATTTATTGACAATTTATTGTTTATATGTTTTATCTTCTTCAAGAAGACCATTCAACATTTCATGTAATACTGGTTAAGTGGTGAAAAACTATTTTAACTTTTTCTTGTCTGGAAAACTCTTTATATGTCTATTGACTCTAAATGATAGCTTTTCAGGATAGAGTAATCTTGGTTGTAGGTCCTTGCTTTTCATCACATTGAACATTTCTTGCCACTCACTTCTGGCCTGCAAAGTTTCATTTGAGAAATCAGCTGACAGTCTTATAGGAGCTCCCTTGTAAGTGACTAACTGCTTTTCTCTTGATACTTTTAAGTTTCTCTCCTTGGCTTTGCTGGTGTGGTTCAGTAGTTGAGCAATGACCTATGCAGAAAGAGGTCACTGTTTCAATTCCAGGTCTGGGCACATGCCCAGGTTGTGGGGCCAATCCCCAGTGGGGGGCATGCAGAAGGTGGGCAAGAGATGTTCTCTCTCATCTATGTTTCTATCTCTCCTTCTCCCTCCTCTCTTTCTAAAATCAATAAAAAAATATTTTAAAGAAGGAAAAAGTCTCTTATTGGGCTTATTCTCTTTAAAAAAGATTATTTCTTTGTCTTTAACCTCTTTTTCCCTTTTCTTCTTTATTTATTTATTTTGTTGTTTATCTTTTTCTGTCCTTAAACTGCAACTTCTGAAAGATAGATTCCCAGAATTAAACAGCTAGCAGCTCACAATATCCTACAAAAGTGTTTTCCAGGTTTTACAAGCCACAGATTCAGGAGATCAAAACGGCCTTCAACATGATAGATCAGAACAGAGATGGTTTCCAAGACAAGGAATATTTGCATGATATGCTTACTTTCTTTTTTCTTAATTAATCAATTTATTTTTGTTACAGATGTTTCTACCTTTCCCCCCACTTATTCACCGCCCCTCCCTCCCAGCCCTGTCCCCAACTTTGTTGTCCATGTCCATTGTTCATGTGTACATGCATGTAAGTTCTGTGGTTTATCTCTCCCCCACCAGACCCTCTTCTGGGGATTGTCGGTCGGTACCCCACTTCCACGTCTCTGGGACTACTGCATTCCTCAGACTGTTATGTTCATTATATTCCACAAATAAATGAAATCATATGATACTTGTCTTTCTCTGTTTGGCATCTTTCACTTAGGACAATACATTCCAGGTCCCTCCATGTCATCTCAAAGGATAAGAGATCTTTCTTTCTTACAGCTGCATAGTACTTCATTGTGTATATGTACCACAGCTTATTTATCCATTCAATAAACATTTGGCTGTTTTTAGATCTTAGCTATTGTAAATGGTGCTGCTATGAACATGGGGATACATATATTCTTTCTGATTGGTGTTTCAGGTTTCTTAGGGTATATTCCTAGAAGTGGACTCACTGGGTCAAATGGAAGTTCAATTTTTAATTTTTTGAGGTAACACCATAATGTTTTCCATAGTGGCTGCACCAGTCTGCATTCCCACCAGCAGTGTACTAGAGTCCCTTTTTCTCCACACCCTCGCCAACACTTGTTGTTTGATGATTTGTTGGTGGCGGCCATTCTGACAGGTGTGAGGTGATACCTCATTGTTTTAATTTGCGTGTCTCTGATGATTAGTGATGTTGAGCATTTCTTCATATGTCTCTCAGCCATTTGTATGTCCTGTTTGGAGAGGTGTCTATTTAGTTCCTCTGCCTATTTTTTATTGAGTTCTTTGTCTTCTTTTTGTTGAGTTGTATGACCACTCTATATATATTGGAAATTAACCACTTATCTGATATATCATTGGCAATTATGCTCTCCCATACAGTGGGTTGCATTTCCGATTTGATGATTGTATCTTTTGCTGTGCAGAAGCTTTTGAGTTTGATGTAGTCCACTGTGTTCATTTTCTCCTTTGTTTCTGATGCCTTAGGTGATGTATAAGTAAAAATTCTGCTGCGTTGATGTCTGAAATGTTCTTGCCCACATTTTCTTCTAGGGTTTTTATCGATTCATGAGTAACACTTAAGTCTTTTATCCATTTTGAGTTTATTCTTGTATATGGTGTAAATTGATGGTCTAGTTTCATTTTTTTACATATAGCTGTCCAATTTTCCCAACACCATTTATTAAAGAGGCTGTCTTTACTCCATTGAATGCTCTTACCACCTTTGTCAAATATTAATTGAGCATATTGCCTTGGGTCCAATTCTGGGTTCTCTGTTCTGATCCACTGGTATATATGCCTGTTCTTGTGCCAGTGCCAGGCTATTTTGATTACAGTAGCTTTGTAGTATAACCTGAAATCTGGTAATGTGATCCCTCCAACTTTGTTCTTCTTTTTCAAGATTGCTGTGGCTATTCAAGGTCTTTCTTGGTTCCATATGAACTTTTGAAGTATTTGTTCTAGTTCTGTGAAGTATGTCATTAGTATTTTGATGGGGATTGCATTGAATCTATAGATTGCTTTGCGTAGTATGGACATTTTAATGATGTTAATCCTTCCAATCCATAAACAAGTTTTTGCTTCCACTTTTTTATATCTTCCTGTATTTCTTTTTTCAATGACCTGTAGTTTTCTGTGAATGGGTCCTTTATTTCTTTGGTTAAGTTTATTCCTAGGTATCTTAATTTTTTTGCCATGATGGTAAATGGGATTGTTTTGTTAGTTTCTCTTTCTGTGAGTTCATCATTGGTATTTAAGAATGCCATCGATTTCTTGATGTTAATTTTGTTTCCTGCTACTTTGCCAAATTCATTTATTAAGTCTAGGAAATTTTTGATGGGGTCTTTGGGGTTTTCTACATATAGTTTCATGTCATTTGTGTATAATGACAGTTTCACTTTCTCCTTTCCAATTTGGATCCCCCCCCCCTTTTTTTTTCTTCCTGTCTGATTGCTGTGGCTAAGACTTTCAATAATGTGTTTCATAGAGTGGAGAAAATGGGCATTCTTGTCTTTTTCCTGTTCTTAAGGGAAATGCTTTTAGTTTTTGCCCATTGAATATGATATTGGCTGTAGGTCTTTCATATATGGCCTTTATTATGTCGAGATATGATCCCTCTATTTCCACATTAATGAGCGTCTTTATCAGAAATGGATGGTGGATTTTGTTGAATGCTTTTTCAGTGTCTATTGATATGATCATATAATTTTAATCTTTCATTTTGTTTATGTGGTGTATCACATTTATTGATTTGCGTATATTGTACCAGCCTTGCATCCCTGGGATGAATCCCACTTGGTCATGGTGAATAATTTTTTTGATGTATTGCTGGATTCGATTTGCTAGTATTTTGTTCAGAATTTTGGCATCTATGTTCATCAGGGATATTGATCTGTAGTTTTCTTTCTTTGTAGTGTCTTTTTTCTGGTTTTGGAATTAAAATTATGCTGGCCTCAAAAAACGAGTTTAAAATTTTCCTTTTTGAATTTTTTAAACTAGTTTGAGCAGAATAGATATTAGTTCTTCTTAGAATGTTTGGTAAAGTTCCCCTGTGAAGCTATCCAGGCCTGGGCCTTTGTATGCTGGGAGAGTCTTCATTACATCTTCAATTTCCTTTGTTGTTATTGGTCTGTTCAAATTTTCTACCTCTACCCAGATCAGTTTTGGGAGACTATGTGTTTCTAGAAATTTGTCCAATTCGCTTGGATTGTCGAATTTGTTGTCATATAATTGTTCATAATATTTCTTCACGATCCTTTGTATTTCTGTGGAGTCACTTATGATTTCTCCTCTTTCATTTCAGATTTTGTGTATTTGAGTTCTCTCTCTTTGTTTCTTGGTGAGTCTCACTAAGGGTCCATCAATCTTATCTTTTCAATGAACCAGCTCTTTGTTTCATTGATTTTTTGAATTGTTTTTTTTTTGGTCTCCATGTCATTTATTTCTGCTTTGATCTTTACTATTTCCTTCCTTCTACTTGCTCTGCGGGTTTCTTTCTGTTTGCTCTCTGGTTCTTAACGTTATGAGTTTAGATAGTCTATTAGAATTTTTTTGTGTGTGTCTTTGGGTAGGCCTGTATTTCTATGAACTTCCCTTTCAGAACTGCTTTTGCTGCATCCCATAGATTTTGTGTTGTGTGTTAATTTTCATTGGTTACCAGCAAGTTTTTAATTTCTTCCTTGATCTCCATGGTAATCCATTTATTGTTCAATAATAAGCTATTTAGCCTCCATGTTTTCAAATGTCTTTGCATGTTCTTGTTGCAATTTATTTCTAGTTTCATACCATTGTGATCTGAGAATATGCTTGATATTATTTCAGTCTTCTTGAACTTGTAGAGACTTAGTTTGTGTCCTAACATGTGGTTTATCTTTGAGAATGTCCCATGTGCACTTGAGAAGAATGTGAATTCTGCAGTTTTGGAGTGTAATTATTTGTAGATATCTATTAAATCCATTTGGTCTAGTGCTTCATTTAGAGTCTGTGATTTCTTGTTAATTTTTTATCTAGAATATCTATCCAGTGATATCAACGGGGTATTGAAGTCCCTTGCTATGACTGTATTGCTGTTGATTTCTCCTTTAATGTCCTCCAAAATATTTTTAATTTATGTTGGTGCTCCTATATTGGGTGCATATATGTTTACCAAGCTTATATCTTCCTGTTAGATAGATCAATTCAATATTATGTAGTGGCCTTCTTTGTCTCTAGTTATGGTCTTCATTTTGAAATCTATTTTTATCAGATATGCGTATAGCTACAGGAGATTTATTTTCCTTTTCATTTGCTTGGAAGATTTTTTTGCATCCCTTCACTTTCAACCTTTGTGAGACTTTTGTTGTGAGGTAGTTTTCTTGTAAGCAACATATATATGAGTCATGCTGTGTGATCCAATCAGCTACTCTGTGTCTTTTTATCAAAGCATTGAAACCATTCACCTTTAAGGTGATAATTAATATTTACTCGTGTGTTCCCATTTTTGTTTAGTGTGGTTATATTTTTCTTTTTATTTCTTCTAATTATAGCAGTCTTTTTAGCATATCTTGTAGTGCTGGTTTGGTGTCAATATATTCCTTTAGCCTTTTTTTTTTGGTCTGGAAAGCTCTTTATTTGACCTTCTGTTCTGAATGATAGCCTTGCTGGATAGAGTAGTAATGGATTCAGATCCTTGTTTTTCATGACCTAGATTACCTCATGCCATTCCCTTCTGGCCTGTAGTGTTTCTGTTGAGAAGTCAGCTGAAACCTTATGGCGTTTCCTTTTTAGGTAACCTGTTGCTTATCTCTTGCTGCCTTTAGGATTCTCTCTTTGTCTTTCATTTTTGCCATTGTAATTACTATATGTCTTGTTGTGGGCATGTTTGGGTTCTTCTTACTTGAGGCTCTCTGTGCTTCTTGAACTTGAATGCCTTCTTCCTTCACCAGGTTAGGAAATTTTTCTGTCATTATTTCTTAAAATATACTCTCTAACCCTTGCCCATTTTCTTCTTCTTTGGGCACTCCTATGATGCAAATGTTACTACGTTTCGAGTTGTTCCACAGTTCTCTTAAGCTGTCTTCCTGTTTTTTTAATTGTTTTTTTTTTTTTTCTTTTGGTTTTCTTATTGGTTGATTTTTTTTTTCTACCCTGTCTTCTAATTCACTGATCCTGTCCTCAGCTTCCTCTACTCTGCAGGTTAGACCTTCCAATGTGTTCTTAATTTCTGGTATGTCATTCTTCATTTCCACTTGGTTGGTTTTCAATGTTTCTATAGATTTATTCATGGTGTTGATGTCCTTACTCATGCTGTTGAGCTTCCTTAAGATCATGGCTCTGAACTCTACTTCTGATAGCTGCATTTCATTGATCTCATCTTTGATAGAGTTCTCTTGTTCTCCCATTTGGGATTTGTTTCTTTGTTTCATCATCTTGGCTATCTCATTGTTTTCTGGAGCCTGCCAAATTTTTTTCCTGTGGGTGTGAGTGTTCTGCTGTTTGTGGCTTCCACTGCTGGGTTCGGATGAGCCTGGGTGGGCCCACGTTAAATACCACTGTCAAGTCTTACTTTCCTGGGTAGATTTGCAAGCTCAGGAAAGGTTCAATTATCCTCTAGCTTTGTCCTGGTGTCTAGTATTCTCAGTTACTCAGTGCCTTGGATATAGCCCTGGTGTTCTGCCTAAGAGGATTTCCAGAGGTTCGGATAGATGCTGGTTGTTAATGAGCGTCAATTTTCATTTCTTTGCCTCACCTGGGAAAGGCTGACTGTCCGAGGGTGGGGGCTGCTTCTTTTCCCCACAGCTGGGGTAAGAAGTACCCTGCCCACCATCCTTTGTGGTTGCAACTCAGCAAAAACTCTGAGTGCCCTCTAAATCCTGGGTGTCCCCACAGAATTCTAGCCCAGTCTGCCCTCCCTCTGCCATAGACTCCAGGGTAGTTGCTTTGGCTATTTTAGTGCTCTGTCCTGTATCTCTGTACTGTGGAGCGGTCTTGGTCTTTATTTTCCAAGGGCGCTGCTCACAGCTAATACGGCTGCCATTTGTGGGCTCCCAGCCTGTCATCCTCTGGCGCCTCTGCAGATCCTACCAGTGTCACTCGTTATATGGTCTTGTCCTGCTACTTTCTGTTCCTTTTTTTCCTCAGGATTTGTCTTTATTTAGTTGTAATTCCTGTTTGGTCCTGGGAGATCGTCTGCATAGCTTATATTTTCCACCTTAATTTTCACATCTTCTATGCCTATCGTGTACACAGCTGGGTTGCACAGGCCTTTCTGGTGCCCCTGCACCCTGCAGGTCCTGCTGGTAACTGGATCTCACAGTCCCTTGGGGTACTTGCACTCTATGCCTGTGTTATGGGTTGGTGGGTGGCACAGGCCTCTCTGGTGTTTCGGCACCCCACAGGTCCTGCAGGTAACTGGATGGCACAGTCCCTGCTGGGTCGCGCAGGCCTCTCTGGTGCTTCAGCACCCCACAGTCCCCGGGGTAACTAGATCACACAGTCCCTGCTGAATTGCACAGGTCCTTTCTGGTGCTTCAGCACCCCACAGATTCTGCGAGTAACTGGATGGCAAAGTCCCTGTTGGGTCACACAGGCCTCTCTGGTGTTTCATCAGCCTGTAGGTCCTGCAGGTAACTAGATTGCACAGTCTCTGCTGGGTCACACAGGCCTCTCTGCTGCCTCCACACCCCTCAGTTCCTAAGGATGGGCAGCTGGATTGCACCAGTCGTTCTCTGGCTCTGGCTTCCCACTGCACTTGTGAGCTACTGGGTAGCACAGGCCTCTGTGGAGTCCCAGTTCCCGTTGCTGGAGGCTGGGGAGTGGTGCTACCCAGTGGGGCTCAACTCCTGCTCAGCTTTTGCTGTAGTTTTTGGGGATAGTTCTCAGCTGCTGGTCTGTTCTTCTGTTGCCTGGGGATGGATGTCTGTTCCCCAGCCTCTGTTACTGGAGCTCTATCTCTACTCTGATTGTGCTGCTACTATGGGGTTGGTCCTGGGCCCCATGATGTCTGGGGCTTCTGCAACCAGCACCTTGGAAGTTCCACTACTGTGCGCTGGTCTGTGTTGACACAGTGTCCACTGCTCTAATGGTGCCAGGGGGGCTGGTGGGCTAAGGTTGCTGGGGCCCTAGCTGCTCCCACTGACTCCTCCCAGGGAAGACCTGGGATCTTCCAAAGTTGTTGCACCTCCCTGTGGTGCAGGGAGAAGTGCCCTGAATGGCCGCTTACTGAGGTAGCAGGCTGCTCCCGTCCACCACGACAGGACTTTATGCCCAGTGTCTTTGCACTGCTTTGGTTTGGTAGTCCACCGTCATGTCCTCTCACACTCTCTCACACACTCACCCATCCCTCCCTCAGGTTCTGCCTGCAGCCATCTTCTATGCTTGCTTTCCTAAGGAAGTATCTAGCTGATGCATACCTCGATGTTATGAGGAATGAGTGGCCCCAGGGCCCAACAAATTTTATCTGTCTCTTGGTAGTGTTTGGTGAAAAATTAAATGGCACAGATCCAAAAGATGTCATTAGAAATACTTTTGCTTGCTGGATGAAGAAGCAACAGGTACAATTTAGGAAGATTATCTGAACTGCTGCCAACAATGGGAGATCAGTTTACAGATGAGAAAGTAGATGAACTGCATAGAGACTATTGGCACAAAGGGAACTTTCAATTACATTGAGTTTGTGTACATCCTTAAACATGGAGCAAAATACCAAGATTATTTTTTTTAATTTTTTTATTGTATCTTCATCCAAGGACATTTTTCCACTTTTGTTCAGACAGAGTTGGAGGGAGAGAGAGGGAAGAGAGAGAGAAACGACATGAAAGGGACACATTGAGTGGCTGCCTCCCACACAACCCAACCAGGTCCGGGGACAACTGCAACTGAGGTACGTGCCCTTAGCAGGAACTGAACCCGGGCCTCTCTGACCGCAGGCTGACACTCTAACCGCCTGAGCTAAACTGGCCTTGGCTACAAAGATTATTTTTAAAACTTTAACTAAAAACTTTAATTACAGTAATCTTACTCTATTTTATTTCCCAGATGCTTACCTATCCTCATAGAATGTGTCAAACGTGACTTAAGTTTATAGCTTTGCCCTTTTCTTCCCATGTATTACTCCAGATCAGTAGTTCTCAACCTGTGTGTTGACCCCTTGGGGGTTGAATGGCCCGTTCACAGGGTTCGCCTAAGACCATTGGAAAACATATATTTCCAGTGGTGAGTCATAACAGTAGCAAAATTACAGTTGTGAAGTAGCAACAAAATAATTTTATGGTTGGGGGTTGCCAGAACATGAGGAACTGTATAAAGGGTTGCAGCATAGGAAGGTTGAGAACCACTGCTCCAGATCTTTCTGCCACTTAGCACTGTATCATGAGAATGGAAATGGGGCGAGGTTGTAATTTATTGAAAAAGAGATTGCACATAAAAATAAACAAATGGTGAAAGCCAAGAAAAATATTCCATATTTCTTGTTTCACTGAATTTTTACATTTTCATATAACAAAAATGATAATTGAAATAAAGGTTATTCTGACTCAAATGGAATATAATGACAAGTAAAATAAGTAACTGGTAGTTGAAGATAGTCCTTTTCAAATACGGTTTCAACCTCATATAATTCAGATTTCATGGTAAAATTATTTTTCTAATATACACAGGACAGTGTCCTTCAAAACTTTTAAGTACACTTGAACACTATTATGCAGGAAAAACTTGTTATGCCTTAGTTTTTCTCATGCTTTAGTAATTCAGATGTTTAAATCACGGAATGATATGAAAAAACATTACACATTTTATTGATCTAAGATTCTAAGAAGAGACAAAATTCCGAACATTTTCTGTGTGAGGCATTGCATATATATGATTTTCATTGAATTCTCCCAACAACCTTATGAGATAATTTTTTTATTGGCCCTGTATTTCATTTTACTTATTTATTTTTTATTTTAAATTATATTTATTGTTGAAATTATTACAGATGTCCCTCTTTCTTTCCCACACTGACATCCTCCTTCCCACACCCCACCCTCCCCCCCTCACCTCTGCCTTCACCACACTATTGTCTGTGTTCACTGGTTATGCATATTGGTTATGCATATATGTTCTTTGGTTTATCTTTTCTCACCTTTTAACCCCTTCCCTCTGAGGTTTTCAGTCTGTTCCCACTTCCATGTCTCTTGATCTATTTTGTTCGTCAGCTTATTTTGTTCATTAGAGTCCACAAATAAGTGAGATCATGTGATACTTGTCATTTTTTCTTTTTACTGGCTTATTTCACATAATATGATATTCTCCAGGTCCCTCCAAGTCATCTCAAAGGATACAAGATCTTTCTTTCTTACACCTGCATAGTGTTCTATTGTGTATGTGTACCACAGCTTTTTTATCTACTCATCTATTGATGGATGATGGACACTTGGACTATTTCCAGATCTTAGCTATTGTCAATAGCACTCTTATGAACATAGGGGTGCATATAACCCTTTTGATTGGTGTTTCCAGGCCTCTTAGGGAGGCTGAGGCTGATGGAGCCCCAGACAGTTCCTCTAACCTTCCTAATGCAGTGACCCTTTGATACAGTTCTTCATGTTGTGTGTGGGCATATCTGCATGTGGGCAGACTTACCTGGAGATGGATAGAGGAGCAGTGTCTCGGTTCCTAAGCTCATTGGAAATATGTGTTTTCTGATGGTCTTAGGCGACCCCTGTGAAAGGGTCATTTGACCCACAAAGGGGTCGCGACCCACAGGTTGAGATCCGCATGGACTTACTCAGACTCACACCCTCCAGGCTTCAGCATGGGACAGGCAGCTTGAAAGGCACCAGAGACATACAGGGAAGAACTGAATTGTTTGGCACTGGGGAAATGAATGAAGACGCAGCTTTTTCCCAGACAGACATGCTAGGGGAGGCCTTTGTTCCTTTGATGAGCCTTTCCCCAACAAGACCAGCATATGGGCACCATATCTGAGACTCCAGCAACCTGGCTCAGACTGTTTTCCCCACACTGGTGATTCTCTGAGGTCTTGCTCCACCCAAATTTCAGGCCACCAAAGCTGTTTCCAGTGTATTTATACCACAGGAATGGCCTGTTTTGGTTTCTGTTTCAGATTTTCCTAAATTATCTCAAAAGAGCAACATCTGGTCTCAGTGAGCTCCATACCTCTCACTATGTGTCCCCAGGCCCGGCACTAGAAGCAGCCAACCTTGGTTCACAGCTTGGCTTTGCCTGGGAACCTCTAAGCTCAAGACAAGAAGCAACCATCAGCAAATTGCTTTGTAGTTATGCTTGGTGGCCCTGGGTAGAACACAGGCAGATGCTTACCTTGCCCCAGAGCCAGTACACTGAGTGAACAGCTTCAGACCATGTCAAAGCACCACCACCCAACCACCTCTACAAGTGACACACTCAAGGAGTGGACTCACTGGGTACCAGAGCCCTGCTGAAGTAAGTCTTGCTCTGGGTGGTGGGCCCCAGCATAGCTGATCCTCCAAGGTAGTCAGAGGTCAGTGGGCAGTGGGCACAAACCAGTCTTTGCAGCTGATAAACCTGAGTACATCCCTCCCATTGATATGCCAACAACAATCAAGACTCAGTTCCAGCAGAAGGGTATACAGTCTGAGTGTAGAGTGCTCCTCGAGGGCCCAGCTGGGGTAATTAGGAATGCTGTGCCACTGGACCCTACAAGGCACCTACTATAGGCAACCCTGTGAAGCCTAGGAGACATAGCAACTCTACGTAACACATAGAAACCAAACACAAGGAGGCAGCCAAAATGAGGAGACAAAGAAACATGTCCCAAATGAAAGAATGAAACAAACCCCAGGAAAGAACTAAATGAAATGGAGATAAGCAATCTAACAGATGTGGAGTCAAACACTGTTATAAGGATGCTCAATGACTTAATGAAGGCCTCAAGAGCACAAAAAATAGGCCAGTCAAAAAATAAAGGAGGCACTAAACTGAAATAAAGAACAATTTACAAGGAATAAATAGTAGAGTAGGTGAAGCCAAAGGAACAAACCATCGATTTGAATATAAGGAAGCAAAAAACACCCAATCAGAAAAGCAAAAAGAAAAAAAGAATTTAAAAAATGAGGATAGTATAAGGGAGCTTCTGGGACCACTGCAAGCATAGTAACATTTGTATCATGGGGGTGCCAGAAGGAGAAGAGAGGGAGCAGACATTGCAAACGTATTTGAAAAAATACAGAAAAACTTCCTTAACTTGGTGAAGGAAACAGACATACAAGTCCAGTAAGCACAGAGAGTCTCAAACCAGATTGAAACCAGAGAGACCCACACCAAGACATATCATAACCAAAATGCTAAAGGTAAAGACAAAGAGAGAATCTTAATAGCAGCAAGAGAGGAGCAGTTCGTTACCTACAAAGGAGCTCCCATAAGAACAGTCAGCTGATTTCTCAAAACAAACTTTGCAGGCCAGAAGGGAGTGGCAAGAAATATTCAAGTGATGAAAAGCAAGAACCTACAACAACATTACTCTGTCCTGCAAAGCTATCATTTAGAATAAATGTACATATAAAGTTTCTCAGACAAGAAAAAGCTAAAGGAGTTCATCACCACCAAACCACTCTCATATCAAATGTTGAAGAGTTTTCTTGAAAATAAAAAAGATAAAAATATGAACAATAGATTGTCAATAAATACATATTTAGCAACAAATCAATCTTAAAATAAGCCAACAAACAGAACAGAAACATTCTCATATATACAGAAAACGTTTTGAAGGTTGCCAGATGGGAGGGGAGTTGGAGCATGGATGAAAAAAGGTGAAGGGATTAAGAAGTACAAATTGGTTGTTAGACTGACAAACCTTAAATGGAAGAGAAAAGAGGGGCAGGAGGAAAAAAAACCAAAGAACTTATATGCATATATGCATAACCAATGGACACAGACAATAGTGTGTGGAAGGCAGGAGGAAGGCGGGAACAGGGAGAAGGGGGTCAATAGGAGAATAAGGAGGGACATCTGTAATACGTTCAACAATAAGGATAATTTTAAAAAATGAGAGACACAATAAGCAAACATGGCAGAGTGTGGTCAGAAATGGCACTTTGAGATGGCAGGTAAGTTGAGGTCTGAATGACCAGAAGGAAGTCCTATGAACTGATCAGGGTGAGGTTTTCAATTAAAAAGGAAACAGTTTCTCCCAAGGAACATGTGGCAGGATCACTGGGAGAGAATAAGTGAACAACACAAGGATAACATTTGCTGTGTAATCTGAGTGCCGAATCATGAGCTTTAGACAGGAAGAAACATTCTTCACATTTAAAAAAACTCAACCTTCCTATGTGTATAGAATGGAGGGGCCAAGAATAGAAGCAAGGGTTTTTGCATCAGAAAAGATGGTGGCGGGCAGGACCAGAGGGAGGGTGAGTGTATGAGAGAGTGAACAAGTGTGTGAGAGAGTGTGAGTGGACATGAAAGTGGATTACCAAACTCGAGCAGTGCAGAGATGTGGAGCAGAGGTTCCTGTGCTGTAGATGAGAAGCAGCCAGCTACTGCGGTAAGCAGCTCTCCAGGGCGCTTCTCCCAGTGCTGCGGTGAGGGTCCCACCATTTTGGAAGATCCTGGGTCTTCCCTGAAAGGAGGCAGTGGGAGCAGCTAGGGTCCAGCAACCTGAGTCCATCATTTCACCTGGCACCATGGGACCAGTGGACACTCTGTGTCAACACAGACCAGTACACAGTAGTGGAGCTGCCAAGATGCCGGTTGCAGAAGCCACAGACAGCACCATCCCCCACAGTAGCAGCCTGATCAGAGTTGAGATATACCCCAGCAACAGAGGCTCAGGAGCAGAATCAATTCCCAGGCAACAGAAGCACAGACCAGCAGCTGAGAACCATCCCCAAAAACTACATGAAAGGCAGCAGGCATTGAGCCCCATGGGGCAACAGCACTCCCTAGCTTCCAGCAGTGGGACCTGGGTTTCCACAGAGGGCCTATGGTACCCAGCAGCCTACAAGAGCAGTGGGAAGCTGGAGCCTAAGAGGGACCAGTGCAATCCAGTTGCCTGTGCGACCTGCGGGTGCGGAAGCACCAGAGAGCCCTGTGTGACCCAGCTGCCCACAAGATAGACGGGAAGCTAGTCTCCAAAGGGCCTGGAGCAATCCAGCTGATTGAGGGACCTGCAGGGTGCTGGGGCACCAGAGAGGTCTGTGCACCGAGATTCCCACAAGATAAGTGTGGAGTCAGGTCTCCAAAGGGACTGTGGGATTCAGTTGCCCACAGAACCATGCAGGGACCAAGGCTCCAACAGGGCCTAAGCTGTACAGGTAGCGCCAGCCATAGCTGGGAACATAGCTTCACAGGAGCCCACATGATCCAGCACCAGCACATACGAGGACACACCAGTACCAGCCCCCAGTAGTCAATCCTCCAGGATCCCCAGCAGGCAAGAGACGACACGCAACAAAAAAGTCTGGGAGGCCCGTAGCCTTATTTGATATACAGTGAGCTGCCTACACATCCAAACATCTCTCAGTGGGTCTAGAGCTACCAGGACAGTTAAAATGGAGAGACAAAGAAACAGCACCCAAAGGAAAGAAAAAGAGGAATCACCAGAAAGGAACTACAGGAAAGGAAGCCAGCAACTTGTCAGATAAAGAATTCGAAGCAATGATTTTAAGGGTGCTCAAACAATTTGGTGAGAACTACAAGTAACTTGATAAGAATATAAAGAGCTCACTGGAACTACTTCAGCTTAAAAAAAGAGGTAGAAGCTATGCATAAAAATGAAGAGGAGATAAAGAATGACATAGCTGTTATGAAAAATACCATAGAAGGGTTTAATAGTAGATTAGAAGAAGCGGAACACCGAATCAGTGACTTAGAAGACAAGTTAGAGAAGAACACTCCAAATAGAGCAGCAGAGGGAAAAAAACAAATTAAAAAGCAGGAAGACGGTTTAAGGAAGCTGTGGGACAACACAAAACGTAACAATATTTGCATTATAGGGGTACAGGAAGGAGAAGAATCAGAGAAAGAATTAGAGAACCTGTTTGAAGAAATAATGACAGAAAACTTCCCTAAACTGGTGAAGGAAAAAGTCACACAAGTCCAGGAAACACAGAGAGTCTCAAGCAAGATGAACCCCAGAAGACCCACAGGTAGACACATCATAATAAAAATGGCAATCTCCAGAACAGGGGGTGGTGGGGGAGAGATAAACCACAGAAACTTATAAGCATGTAGGCATTAACAAAGGTTATGGACAACAAACTAGGACAGGGTGGGGAGGGGCAGAGAGGGGGGAATCAGTAGGGGAAAAAGGAGAAACATCTGTAACAAAATAAATTAATTAATTTAAAAAAAGACATTTTTCCTGAAAAAATAAAGGCAAACATTGAAGACAAAGAAAGAATCTTAAAGGAAGTAAGAGAGGGACAGAAAGGTAACTACAAGGGAGCTCCCATTAGACTGTTAGCTGATTTCTCAATAGGAAAGTTGCAGGCCACGTGCTAAGCCCTCGGCTGGTGCCACACAGACACACGGGGCCATGGGACACTGCTGAAAGGTACTGCCACCCTGGCAGTGTCCCACTACCGTGGCTCAGTCCTGGGGTTTCTACAGAGTGCAAAACCCTCTGCTGGTGTCACAGCATTGGCCGCCCTTGGCTGGAAGCAGTGCTCTCGGGTTAAAAGTCCAAGGCGGAGCCACGATGCAGAGTCAAGTCAGAGGCTAAATTGGCAGCAGCCACTCACCTTGGGCTTCAGCAGAGGGAAGGCAGACTGTACTGGAACTGTGTGGGGACACTCGGGTTTTTGGAGGGTGCTAAGAGATTTCGCCTGAGTGCAGCCACGCAGGACTGTGGTCATTTTACTCCTTCCCAGGGCCTTGGGGAGAGGCGAGGCGGAGGCCCCTCCCTCAGAGATTCAATCCCACCTGGTGGCCATAGAAATGCTAATTGAGGCCCATTAACAATCAGTAGCTGCCCCACCTCGGGAAATCCTCTTACACTGAGTACCTGAGGGGGCTTTTCAGGCAACTCAGAAACCAGGGTCTTCAGGTGACCTCTACTAATAGCCTCCAGGCAAAAAAAAAAAAAAAAAAAAAAAAAGCTAGAGGATAACTAACCATTCCCTTGGTGAGCAACAATAACCAGAAAAGCTAAGACTTGAAGTTGGGGTTTAAGTGGGTCCTTCCTGGCTCATCAAGCCCAGGAGAGGGAACCACAAACAGCAGAACACCAACACCCAGAAGGAAAATTTGGCAGACTCCCCAAGACCACTGTGATAGCCAAAATGGTGAAAAAGCAGAAACAAAAGCCAAATGAAAGACATGAGACCTCTACGAAGATGAAATAAATGAGGGTGCAGTTTAAGCAAGTTAACAGAAACTAGAATTTTAGAGCCATGATGTTGCGGACGCTCAACAGCATGTGTAAGGACATGAGCACCATGAGTAAAGACATAGAAATGTTGAAAATAAACCAGTTGGAAATGAAAAACCAACAGGAATAAATGAAGATGACATATCAGAAATAAAAAACACATTGGAAGGTCTAAAAAGCAGAGGAGAGGAAGCTGAAAACCGTATCAGTGAATTAGGAGACAGGGTAAAAATATCAACTAATCAGAAAACCAAATGGAAAAACGATTAAAATACAGAAAGACAGCTTAAGAGGACTGTGGAACAACTGGAAACAGACTAATATTAGCATCATAGGAGTCCCTGAAGAAGAAGAAAATAAGCAAGGGTTAGAGAATATATTGAAAGAAATAGTGACAGAAACTTCCCTAATTTGGTGAAGGAAGGATGCATTCAAGTCAAGAAGCACAGAGAGCCCAAAGCAAGAAGAACCCAAACAGGCCCACCAAGACACATAGTAATCAAAGTGCCAAAAATTAAAGACAAAGAAAGAATCCTAAAAGCAGCAAGAGATAAGCACCAGGTTACCTACAGAGGAAACCCCATAAGGCTCTCAGCTGACTTCTCACAAGAAACACTACAGGCCAGAAGGGAATGGCATGAAGTAATCAAGGTCATGAAAAACAAGGATCTGAATCCAAGACAACTCTACCCAGCAAGGCTACCATGCAATATAGAAGGTCAAATAAAGAGATTCCCAGGCAAAAATAGGCTAAGGAATACATTAGCACTAAACCAGCACTGCAACAAATGTTAAAAGGACTGCTGTAATTACCAGGAGGAATAGGAAGAAAAATAAAACCACACTAAACAAAAATGGCAATAAATAAGTACATATCAATAATCACCTTAAATGTAAATGGACTGAATGCTCCCATAAAAAGACACGAGTAGCTGATTGGATAAGAAAGCATGACTCATCTATATGCTGTTTACAAGAGAACCATCTCACAACAAAGACTCACATAGGTTGAAAGTGAAGGGATGGAAAAAATCTTCCAAGCAAACGGAAAAGAAAAAGAAGCTGGGGTAGCAATACTCATATCTGATCAAATAGATTTCAGAATGAAGGCCATAATTAGAGACAAAGAACGCCACTACATAATATTGAAAGGATCTATACAACAGGAAGATATAACCTTGATAAACATATATGCACCCAATATAGGAGCACCGAAATATATTAAAAAACTTCTGGAGGACTTCAAAGGAGAAATCTATAGCAATACAATCATAGCAGGGGACTTCAACACCCCACTGACATTGCTGGATAGATCCTCTAGACAAAAAATTGGCAAGGAAACAGAGACTCTAAATGAATTACTAGACCAAATGGATTTAATAGATATCTACAGAGAACTACACCCCAAAACTACAGAATTCAAATTCTTCTCAAGTGGACATGGGACATTCTCAAACATAGAGCACATGTTTGGGCACAAACTAAGTCTCTACAAGTTCAAGAAGATTGAAATTATATCAAGCATCTTCTCAGATCACAATGGCATGAAACTAGAAATCAATTGCAAGAAGAACATACAAAGACATTTGAACACCTGGAAGCTAAATAGCATGTTATTAAACAATGAATGGGTCCCCGAGCAGATCAAGGAAGAAATCAAAAACTTCAGGAAAACCAATGAAAATAAAGGCATGACAACACAAAATCTATGGGGTATGGTGAAAGCAGTTCTGAGAGGGAAGTTCATAGCACTACAGGCCTACCTCAAAAAACAAGAAAAAATTCTTATAGACTATCTAACCTCACAACTTAAAGAATTATAGAGCAAACAAAAAGAAAACCCCAGAGCAAGTAGAAGGAAGGAAATAGTAAAGATCAGAGCACAAATAAATGACATAGAGACCAAAAAAAACAATTCAAAGGATCAATAAAACAAAGAGCTGGTTTTTCGAAAAGATAAACAAGAATGATGGACCCTTAGCGAGACTCAGCAATAAACAAAGAGAGAGAACCCAAATACACAGAATCAGAAATAAAAGGGGAGAGATAACAACTGACGCCACAGAAATACAAAGGATTGTTAACAACTACTATGAACAATTATATGGCAACAAATTCGACAATTTAAGTGAAATGGACAAATTTCTACAAACGCATAGTCTCCCAAAACTAGATCAGGAAGAGATAGAAAACTTGAACAGACCAATAACAACAGAAGAAATTGAAGATGTAATCAAGACTCTTCCAGCAAACAAAAGCCCAGGCCCGGATGGCTTCACCAGGGGTTTTACTGAACATTCAAAGAAGAACTAATACCCATTCTCCTCAAACTATTTCAAAAAATTCAGGAAGAAAGAAGACTTCCAAACTCGTTTTATGAAGCCAGCATAATTCTAATTCCAAAATCAGAAAAAGACACAACAAGGAAAGACAACTACAGGCCAATATCTCTGATGAAGATAGATGCCAAAATCCTGAACAAAATACTAGCAAATCGGATCCAGCTATACACCAAAAAAATTATCCACCATGACCAAGTGGGATTCATCCCAAGAAATGCATAGCTGGTACAATATTCGCAAATCCATAAATGTGATACACCACATAATAAAATGAAGAATAAAAACTACATGATAATATCAATAGATGCTGAAAAAGCCTTCGACAAAATCCAGCATCCATTTCTGATAAAAAATGCTCAGCAGTGTGGGAATAGAGGGATCATATCTAGACATAATAAAGGCCATATATGAAAGACTTACAGCCAACATCATACTCAATGAGCAAAAACTAAAGCATTTCCCTTAGAACAGGAACAAGGCAAGGATGCCCATATTCACCCACTCCTATTTAACATAGTACTGGAAGTCTTAGCCACAGCAAGCAGACAGGAAGAAAAAATAAAAGGGATCCAATTTGGAAAAAAGGAACTGAAATGTCATTATTTGCAGATGACATGATACTATACATACAAAACCCCAAAGACTTCATCAAAAGTTTTACTAGACTTAATAAATGAATTTGGCAAAGGAGCAGTATACAAATTAACGTCAAGAATTGACGGCATTCTTGTACACCAATGATGAACTCACAGAAAGAGAAACTAAGCAAACAATTTCCTATTTACCATTGCGGCCAAAAAAATAAGATACCTAGGAATAACTTAACCAAAGAATAAAGGACCTATTTACAGAAAACTACAGGTCATTGAAAAAAAAGAAAGTAGAGGAAGATATATAAAGTGGAAGCACATACCTTGTTCATGGATTGGAAAAATTAACATATTATAAAATGTCCATATTACCCAAAGCAATATATATTCAACGCACTCCCCATCAAAATACCAACGGCATACTTCAAAGATTAGAACAATTATCTCAAAAGTTCATATGGAACCAAAAAAGGCCTCAAATAGCCACAGCAATCTTGAAAAGGAAGAACAAAGTTGGAGGGATCACTTTACCAGATTTCAGGTTATACTACCAAAGCCACTGTAATCAACACAGCCTGGTACTGGCCCAAGAACAGGCATATAGACCAGTGGAACAGAACAGAGAACCCAGAAATGGACCCAAGGCAATATGCTCAATTAATATTGACAAAGTTGGCAAGAGCATACAGTGGAGTCAGGACAGCCTCTTTAATAAATGGTGCTGGGAAAATTGGACAGCTACTTGCAGAAAAATAAAACTAGACCATCAACTTACACCCTACACGAGAATAAACTCAAAATGGATAAAAGACTTAAATGTAACTTATGAATCCATAAAAATCCTAGAAGAGACTCTAGGCAACAAAATTTCAGACATCATACGCAGCAGAATTTTTACTGACACATTACCTAAGGCAATAGAAACAAAGGAGTAAAATGAACACATGGGGCTACATCAAACTAAAAAGCTTCTGCACAGCAAAAGATACAATCATCAAATCGGAAAGGCTACCCACTGTATGGGAGAGCATAATTGCCTATGATATATCAGATAAGGGGTTAATTTCCAATACATATAGAGTGCTCATACAACTCCACAAAGGAAGACAAAGAATCCAATTAAAAAATGGGCAGAGGAACTAAATAGACACCTCTCCAAATAGGACATACAAATGGCCAAGAGACATATGAAGAAATGCTCAACATCACTAATCATCAGAGAGATGCAAATTAAAACAACAATGAGGTATCACCTCACACCTGTCAGAATGGCCACCATCAACAAATCATCAAACAACAAGTGTTGGCGAGGGTGTGGAGAAAAGGGGACTCTAGTACACTGCTGGTGGGAATGCAGACTGGTGCAGCCACTATGAAAAACAATATGGTGTAACCTAAAAAAATTAAAAATTGAACTTCCATTTGACCCAGTGATCCCACTTCTAGGAATATATCCTAAAAAGCCTGAAACACCAATCAGAAAGAATATATGTACCCCCATGTTCATAGCAGCACTATTTACAATAGCTAATATCTGTAAACAGCCCAAGTGTCCATCAGTAGACGAATGGATTAAAAAGCTGTGGTACATATACACAATGGAATACTACACAGCTGTAAGAAAGAAAGACCTCTTATCCTTTGAGACTACATGGAGGGACCTGGAAAGTATCATCCTAAGTGAATCAAGCCAAACAAAGTAGTCCCAGAGACGTGGAAGTGGGATACAGACTGACAATCCCCTAAATAGGGCGCTGGTGGGGAAGAGATAAACCACAGAACTTATATGCATGTATGCATGAACAGTGGACATGGACAACAATCTGGGGAAAGGGCAGGGAGGGAGGGGAGGTGGGAATCAGTGGGGAGAAAAGGAGAAACATCTGTAACAAAAATTAATAATAACAATAATAATAATAATAATAATAATAAAAAGGAATGCCTGGCAAAAAGGGGCATGTATATTCTCAGGTAAATTTTAAGTCTTCTCTCATGAATAAAACAATAAACTACATAACTTTTGGTTTTTTTTTTTTTTTAAAAAAAGAAAAGTTGCAGGCCAGAAGGAAGTGGCATGAAGTGTACAAAGTAATGCAAGGCATGGGTCTGAATCCAAGACTACTCGATCCAGCAAGGCTATCATTCAAAAGGGAAGGAGAAATAAAGAGCTTCACGGATTGAAAAAAAAAGCTAAAGAAATTTACCACCACCAAACCAGTACTGCAAGAAATGCTGAAGGGACTGTTAGAAGAAGAAGAAGAAGGAGAAGGAGAAGGAGAAGGAGAAGGAGAAGGAGAAGGAGAAGGAGAAGGAGAGAAGGAGAGAAGGAGAAGGAGAGAAGGAGAAGGAGAGAAGGAGAAGGAGAGAAGGAGAAGGAGAAGGAGAGAAGGAGAAGGAGAGAAGGAGAAGGAGAAGGAGAGAAGGAGAAGGAGAGAAGGAGAAGGAGAGAAGGAGAAGGAGAGAAGGAGAGAAGGAGAAGGAGAAGGAGAGAAGGAGAAGGAGAGAAGGAGAAGGAGAGAAGGAGAAGGAGAGAAGGAGAAGGAGAGAAGGAGAAGGAGAGAAGGAGAAGGAGAGAAGGAGAAGGAGAGAAGGAGGAGAGAAGGAGAAGGAGAAAAGGAGAAGGAGAAAAGGAGAAGGAGAAAAGGAGAAGGAGAAGGAGAAGAAGAAGAAGAAGAAGAAGAAGAAAGGGAGAGAGAGAGAGAGAGAGAGAGAGAGAGAGAGAGAGAGAGAAACACAGGCATTAAATTAAAATGACAACTAATAACTATCAATAATTACCTTAAATGTAAATGCCTTAAATGCTCCAATCAAAAGGCATAGTGTAGCTGATTGAATAAGAAAACACAACCCATATATATGCTGTCTACAAGAGACCCACCTCACAACAAAAGACTCACACAGGATGAAAGTAAAGGGATGGAAAAAAAATTTCCAAGCAAATGGAAACAAACAAACAAACAAAAACTGGCATAGTAATACTCATATCTGACAAGATAGACTTCAAAACAAGGGCCATAATAAGATACAGAGAAGGTCACTATATAATATTAAAAGGAGCAATCTGACAAGAGGATATAACCCTGGTAAACATATACACACCAAATCTGGGAGCACTACAATATATTTATAAACTTCTGGAGGACTTCAAAAGAGAGAACAATAGCAACAAGATCATAGTGGGTGACTAACATGCCACTGACACCACTGAATAGATCTTCTAGACAAAAAATTAACAAGGACATAGAGTCCTTACAAGACGGACTAGATCAGTTGGACTTAATTGATATTTAAAGAACATTTTACCCAAAAGCTGCAGAAAATACATTCTTCTCAAGTGCACATGTGTCATTCTCAAAAATAGACCACATGTTAGGACACAAAGCAAGTCTCTACAAATTCAAGGAAACTGAAATCATATCAAGCATCTTCCGAGATCACAGTGGCATGAAACTAGAACTCAATAACACTAAAAACACACAAAAACATTCAAATACATGGAGGCTAAATAGCATGTTATTAAACAACAAATGGGTTACTAACGAGATCAAGGAAGAAATTAAAAACTTCCTGGAAACCAATGAAAACGAACACACAACAACACAAAATCATGAATAAAACAACAAACTACATAGCTTTTGGTTTAAAAAAAAAAAGAAAAGTTGCAGGCCAGAAGGGAATGGCATGAAGTGTACAAAGTAATGCAAGGCAAGGGTCTGAATCCAAGACTACTCGATCCTGCTACAGTGAAAGCAGTCCTGAGAGGGAAGTTCATAGCATTACAGGCCTACCTTAAGGACCAAGAAAAATTTATAATTGACTTCCTAACCCTACAACTTAAAGAACTAGAAAGTAAAAAACAACAACAACAAAAAACTAGTAAAAAGAAATAAACAATAAAGGTCAGAGCACAAATAAACAACATAGAGACTAAAAAAAAAAAAAAAAAATCAAAAGATCAATGAAACAAAAAGCTGGTTCTTTGAAAAGATAAACAAGATTGATGGACCTTTAGCCAGACTCACCAAGAAGCAAAAAGAGAGTACCCAAATAAACAAAATCAGAAATGAAAGAGGAGAAGTAACAGCTGACACCACAGAAATACAAAGGATCATCGAAACATACTAAGAACAATTATATAACAAGAAATTGGACAATCTAGGAGAAATAGACAAATTTCTAGAAACCCACAGCCTTCCAAAACTGAACCAAGAAGAGATAGAAAACTTGAACAGACAAAACAACAAAGGAAATTGAAGATGTAATCAAGAAACTCTCAGCAAACAATAGTCCAGGCCCAGATGGCTTCATGGAAGAGTTTACCGAACATTCAAAGAAGATCTAACATCCATTCTCCTCAAACTATTCAAAAAAATCCAAGAAGACGGAATACTTCCAAACTCATTTAATGAGGCCAGCATATACCTAATTCCAAAATCGGATAAAGACTCTACTAAGAAAGAAAACTACAGGCCAATATCCCTGATGAACAAAGATACCAAAATTCTTAATAAAATATTAGCAAATCGGATCCAGCAATACATCAAAAAAATTATTCATCATGACCAAGTAGGTTTCATCCCAAGCACACAAAGATGGTACAATATTTGCACATCAATAAATGTGATACACCACATAAACAAAAGGAAAGATAAAAACCATATGATTATATTAATAGATGATGAAAAAGCATTCGACAAAATCCAGCACCCATTCTTGATCAAAACGCTCAGCAATGTGGGACTAGAGGGATCATATCTCAACATAATAAAGGCCATATATGAAAAACTTACAGCCAACATCATACTCAATGGGCAAAAACTAAAAGCATTCCCCTTAAGAACAGGAACAAGACAGGGATGCCCACTTCTGTCACTCTTATTTAACATAGTATTGGAAGTCTTAACCACAGAAATTAGACATGAAGAAAAACATAAAGGGGATCCAAATTAGAAAGGAGGACGTGAAACTGTCATTATTTGCAGATGACATAATATTGTACCTAGAAAACCCTAAAGACTCCATCAAAAATCTACTAGAGCTAATAAATGAATTTGGGAAAGTAGTAGGACACAAAATTAACATAAACAACCAAGGTATTTTTATACATCAATGATGAACTCACAGAAAGACAAACTAAAAAGACAACCCTATTTACCATCTCAGCAAAAGAAATTAAGATACCTAGGAATAAACTTAACCAAAGAAGTAAAGGATCTCTTCACAGAAAACTACAGGTCACTGAAAAAAGAAATAGAGAAAGATATAAAAACATGAAAGCCTATACCTTGTTCATGGATTGGAAGAATTAACCTCATTAAAATGTCCATACTACCCAAAGAAATCTATAGATTCAATGAAATCCCCATCAAAATACCAACAAAATACTTCACAGAACTAGAACAAACTCTCCAAAAGTTTATATAGAACCAAAAAAGACCCTGAATAGCCACAGCAATCTTGAAAGAGAAGAACAAAGTAGGAGGGATCACATTACTAGATTTCAGGTTATACTACAAAGCACTGTAATTAAAATAGCCTGTTACTGGCACAAGAACAGGCAGATAGATCAATGGAACAGAATAGAGAACCCAGAAATGACCCAAGACAATATGTTCAATTAATATTTGACAAAGGTAGCAAGAGCATACAGAGGAGTCAAAAGTGTCTCTTCAATAAATGATGTTGAGAAAATTGGACATCTACTTGCAAAAAAAAATGAAGCTAGAACACCAACTTACACCATACATGAGAATAAACTCAAAATGGATAAAGGACTTAAATGTAAGTCGTGAATCCATAAAAATTCTGGAAGTAAATGTAGGCAACAAAATCTCAGACATCATATGCAGCGGAAATTTCACCGATACAAAACTTAAGGCAAGAGAAACGAAGGAAAAAAATGAACACATGGGACTACATCAAACTAAAAGGGTTCTGCACAGCAAAAGAAACAACCATCAAAACGGAAAGGGATCCCACTATATGGAAATCATAATCGCCAATGATGCATCAGATAAGTGTTTATTTCCAAAATATATAGCGTGCTCATACAACTCAACAAAAGGAAGACAAAGAACCCAATTAAAAAATGGGCAAAGGGAGGAAGAAAAAATGGCGGTGAAGTGAATGGAGGGACCCAGACCGTCTCCCAAGACCAAACTGGATTTACAACGAAAACAAAGGCAAACCCTCAGGAAAGGGCAGCTGAAGGACACCTTGGAGGACCACTTAACCAGAAACACCCACTCAGTCCTGGTAGGCTTGCGAGGACCGGAGAGGGGACCAAGAGCCGAGGGTCCGCAGCGGCCTGGGCAGGGGCCAGGGAACTAGAGGGGAAGTTAACTCTACCGTCTTTCTTCCCACCGTGCACGGCCTGGAAACCCTGTAGCCGGCTAGGCTAGGCTCTCTGCTGAAGCCGCACAGAATCGCAGACCCCAGGCAACTCGGTGGGACCGGGGAACGCGGTGGAAAGTTAACTCTACCGCCTCCCTCCCTGCCGTGCAGGGCCTTGGAAACTCTGTAGCCGGCTAGGCTAGGCTCTCCGCTGGAGCCGCACAGACTCCTGGCCCCCAAGGAACTGGGCGGGACCAGGGAACTCGGAGGGACCGGGGAACTAGGCGGAAAATTAATTCTACTGCCTCCCCTCCTGCCGTGCAAGGCCCTGTAGCCGCTGAAGCCGCACAGACTCCTGGCCCCCAGGCAACTCGGTGGGACCGGGGAACGCGGTGGAAAATTAAGTCTACTGCCTCCCTCCCCGCCGTGCACGGCCTGGAAACCCTGTAGCCGGCTAGGCTAGGCTCTCCGCTGAAGCCGCACAGACTCGCAGACCCCAGGCAACTCGGTGGGACCGGGGAACGCGGCGGAAAATTAATTCTACCGCCTCCCTCCCCGCCGTGCACGGCCCTGGAAACTCTGCAGCTGCTGAAGCCCCACAGACTCACGGCCCCCAGGGAACTGGGCGGGACCAGGGAACTCGGCTGAAAATTATTCCCACCGCCTCCCTTGCCACCCTGCATGGGCCCTCCTAAAGCTATAGCCTGCTAAACTCTCCGCTGGAGCCACACATACTCCCGGAGAACAGGGGACTTGGCGGGATTAAAGTGGATCCTCCCTGGTGCATCCAAACCCAGGAGAGGGAGCCACAAACAGCAAAACACCAACACCCACTGGGAAAACTTGGCAGACTCCAAAGCCCACTGTGATAACCAAAATGGTGAGAAACAGAAACAAAAGCCAAATGAAAGATCAAGAGACCTCTACAGAAGATGAAATAAATGAGGTGCAGTTAAGCAAGTTAACAGAACTGGAATTTAGAGCCATGATGTTGCGGAAGCTCAACAGCATGTGTAAGGACATGAGCAACATGAGTAAAGACATAGAAATGTTGAAAATAAACCAGTTGGAAATGAAAAACCAACAGGAAGAAATGAAGAATGACATATCAGAAATGAAAAACACACTGGAAGGTCTAAAAAGCAGAGTAGGGGAAGCTGAGGACCGGATCAGTGAATTAGAAGACAGGCTAGAAGAAATCAACCAATCAGAAAACCAAAAGGAAAAAAAGATTAAAAAACAAGAAGAGAGCTTAAGAGAATTGTGGGACAACTGGAAACGTAATAATATTCGTATCATAGGAGTCCCTGAAGAAGAAGAAAGTAAGCGAGGGCTAGAGAATATATTCAAAGAAATAGTCACAGACAACTTCCCTAGTTTAGTGAAGGAAGAAGGCATTCAAGTTCAAGAAGCTCAGAGAGCCCCAAGTAAGAAGAACCCAAACAGGCCCACACCAAGACACATAGTAATCAAACTGCCAAAAATTCAAGACAAAGAGAGAATCCTAAAAGCAGCAAGAGATAAGCAACAGGTTACCTACAAAGGAACCCCCATAAGGCTCTCAGCTGACTTCTCACAAGAAATATTACAGGCTCGAAGGGAATGGCATGAAGTAATCAAGGTCATGAAAAACAAGGATCTGAATCCAAGACTACTCTACCCAGCAAGGCTATCGTTCAAAATAGAAGGTCAAATAAAGAGCTTCCCAGACAAAATAAGGCTAAGGGAGTACATTAGCACCAAACCAGCACTGCAAGAAATGTTAAAAGGACTGCTGTAATTACCAGGAGAAATGGGAAGAAAAATAGAACGACACTAAACAAAAATGGCAATAAATAAGTACATATCAATAACCACCTTAAATGTAAATGGACTGAATGCTCCCATAAAAAGACACAGAGTAGCTGATTGGATAAGAAAGCAAGACTCATCTATATGCTGTTACAAGAAACCCACCTCACAACAAAAGACTCACACAGATTGAAAGTGAAGGGATGGAAAAAAATCTTTCAAGCAAATGGAAAAGAAAAAAAAGCTGGGGTAGCAATACTGATATCTGATAAAATAGACTTCAGATTGAAGGCCATAACTAGAGACAAAGAAGCCCACTACATAATATTGAAAGGATCTATCCAACAGGAAGATATAACCTTGATAAACATATATGCACCCAATATAGGAGCACCAAAATATATTAAAAATCTTCTGGAGGACTTCAAAGGAGAAATCGATAGCAATACAATCATAACAGGGGACTTCAACACCCCGCTCACATCACTGGATAGATCCTCTAGACAAAAAATTAGCAAGGAAACAGAGACTCTAAATGAAGCACTAGACCAAATGGATTTAATAGATATCTACAGAGAACTACACCCCAAAACTACAGAATTCACATTCTTCTCAAGTGCACATGGAACATTCTCAAAGATAGACCACATGTTAGGGCACAAACTAAGTCTCTACAAGTTCAAGAAGATTGAAATTATAACAAGCATCTTCTCAGACCACAATGGTATGAAACTAGAAATCAATTGCAAGAAGAACATACAAAGACATTTTAACACATGGAAGCTAAATAGAATGTTATTAAACAATGAATGGGTCACCGAGGAAATCAAGGAAGAAATCAAAAACTTCCTGGAAACCAATGAAAATGAGGACACAACAATACAAAATCTATGGGATGCAGCAAAAGCAGTTCTGAGAGGGAAGTTTATAGCACTACAGGCCTACCTCAAAAAAGAAGAAAAATCTCTAATAGACTACCTAACCTCACAACTTAAAGAACTAGAGAGTAAACAAAAAGAAAACCCCAGAGCAAGCAGACGAAAAGAAATAGTAAGGATCAGAGCAGAAATAAACGACATAGAGACCAAAAAAACAATCCAGAGGATCAATAAAACAAAGAGCTGGTTTTTCGAAAAGATAAACAAGATTGATGGACCCTTAGCTAGACTCACCAAGAAACAAAGAGAGAGAACCCAAATACATAAAATCAGAAATGAAACAGGAGAGATAACAACTGACCCTACAGAAATACAAAAGATCGTTAACAACTACTATGAAAAATTATACGGCAACAAATTCGAAAATCTAAGCGAAATGGACAAATTTTTAGAAACACATAGCCTCCCAAAATTGGATCAAATAGAGATTGAAAACTTGAACAGACCAATAACAACAGAGGAAATTGAAGATGTAATCAAGACTCTTCCAGCAAACAAAAGCCCAGGCCCAGATGGCTTCACAGGGGAGTTTTACCGAACATTCAAAGAAGAACTAATACCCATTCTCCTCAAACTATTTCAAAAAATTCAAGAAGAAGGAAGACTGCCAAACTCATTTTATGAAGCCAGCATAACTCTAATTCCAAAACCAGAAAAAGACACAACAAAGAAAGAAAACTACAGGCCAATATCCCTGATGAACATAGATGCCAAAATCCTGAACAAAATACTAGCAAATCGAATCCAGCAATACACCAGAAAAATTATCCACCATGACCAGGTGGGATTCATCCCAGGGATGCAAGGCTGGTACAATATTCGCAAATCCATAAATGTGATACACCACATAAATAAATTGAAGAATAAAAACCACATGATCATATCAATAGATGCTGAAAAAGCCTTTGACAAAATCCAGCATCCATTTCTGATAAAAACGCTCACCAGTGTGGGAATTGAGGGATCATACCTAGACATAATAAAGGCCATATATGAAAGACCTACAGCCAACATCATACTCAATGGGCAAAAACTAAAAGCATTTCCCTTAAGAACAGGAACAAGGCAAGGATGCCCACTTTCGCCACTCTTATTTAACATAGTACTGGAAGTCTTAGCCACAGCAATCAGACAGGAAGAAAAAATAAAAGGGATCCAAATTGGAAAGGAGGAAGTGAAATTGTCATTATTTGCAGATGACATGATACTGTACATAGAAAATCCCAAAGACTCCACCAAAAGCTTACTAGACTTAATAAATGAATTTGGCAAAGTAGCAGGATACAAAATTAACGTCAAGAAATCGATGGCATTCTTATACACCAATGATGAACTCACAGAAAGAGAAACTAGGCAAACAATCCCATTTACCATTGCGGCAAAAAAATTAAGATACCTAGGAATAAACTTAACCAAAGAGATAAAGGACCTATTCGCAGAAAACTACAGATCTTTGAAAAATGAAATAGAGCAAGATGTAAAAAAGTGGAAGAACATACCCTGTTCATGGATTTGGAGAATTAACATCATTAAAATGTCCATATTACCCAAAGCAATCTATAGATTCAACGCAATCCCCATCAAAATACCAACGGCATACTTCAAAGAATTAGAACAATTACTTCAAAAGTTCATATGGAACCAAAAAAGGCCTCGAATAGCCACAGCAATCTTGAAAAGGAAGAACAAAGTTGGAGGGATCACAATACCAGATTTCAGGTTATACTACAAAGCCACCATAATCAAAACAGCCTGGTACTGGCACAAGAACAGGTATATAGACCAGTGGAACAGAATAGAGAACCCAGAAATGGACCCTAGGCAATATGCTCAATTAATATTTGACAAAGGTGGCAAGAGCATACAGTGGAGTAAGGACAGCCTCTTTAATAAATGGTGCTGGGAAAATTGGACAGCTACTTGCCGAAAAATGAAACTAGACCATCAACTTACACCCTACACCAAAATAAACTCAAAATGGATAAAAGACTTAAATGTAACTCATGAATCCATAAAAATCCTAGAGGAGACTGTGGGCAACAAAATCTCAGACATCATACGCAGCAGAATTTTTACTGACACATCACCTAAGGCAATAGAAACAAAGGAGAAAATGAACACATGGGACTACATCAAACTCAAAAGCTTCTGCACAGCGAAAGATACAATCATCAAAACGGAAAGGCTACCCACTGTATGGGAGAGCATAATTGCCAATGATATATCAGATAAGGGGTTAATTTCCAATACATATAGAGTGCTCATACAAGTCCACAAAAGGAAGACAAAGAATCCAATTAAAAAATGGGCAGAGGAACTGAATAGACACCTCTCCAAACAGGACATACAAATGGCTAAGAGACATATGAAGAAATGTTCATCATCACTAATCATCAGAGAGATGCAAATCAAAACAACAATGAGGTATCACCTCACACCGGTCAGAATGGCCGCCATCAACAAATCATCAAACAACAAGTGTTGGCGAGGGTGTGGAGAAAAGGGGACTCTAGTACACTGTTGGTGGGAATGCAGACTGGTGCAGCCACTATGGAAAACAATATGGTGTCACCTCAAAAAATTAAAAATTGAACTCCCATTTGTCCCAGTGATACCACTTCTAGGAATATACCCTAAGAAGCCTGAAACACCAATCAGAAAGAATATATGTACCCCCATCTTTGTAGCAGCACTATTTACAATCGCTAAGATCTGGAAACAGCCCAAGTGCCCATCAGTAGACGAATGGATTAAAAAGCTGTGGTACATATACACAATGGAGTACTACGCAGCGGTAAGAGAGAAAGATCTCTTATCCTTTGAGACTACATGGAGGGACCTGGAAAGTATCATCCTAAGTGAAACAAGCCAAGCAGAGAAAGACAAATTTCATATGATCTCACTGATTTCTGGAATATAATGAACATAACAGTTTGAGGACAATCCCCTAAGGAGTGGGGAGCTGAGAGAGGGATGAACAACAGAATTTATATGCATGTAGGCATGAACAGTGGACATGGACAACAATCGGGGGAAGGGGCAGGGAGGGAAGGGGGAGGGGGGAACCACTGGGGGAAAAAAGGAGAATCATTTGTAACAAAAATTAATCAATAATAAAAAAAAAAAAAATGGGCAAAGGACCTAAAGAGACACCTCTCCAAACAGGACATACAAATGGCCAAGAGGCATATGACGAAATGCTCAATGTCACTAATCATCAGGGAGATGCAAATTAAAACAACGATGAGGTATCACCTCACACGTGTCAGAATGGCTGCCATGAACAAATCATCAAACAACAAGTGTTGGCGAGGGTGTGAAGAAAAGAGGACTTTAGTACACGGCTGATGGGAATGCAGACTGGTGCAGCCACTATGGAAAACACTATGGTATTACCTCAAAAAGTTAAAAATTGAACTGCCATTTGAGCCAGTGATCCCACTTCTAGGAATATACCCTAAGAAACCTCAGAAAGAATATATGTGCCCCCAAGTTTGTAGCAGCACTATTTACAATAGCTAAGATCTGGAAACAACCCAAGTGTTCATCAGTAGATGAGTGGTTTAAAAAGTGGTGGTACATGTACACAATGGAATACTATGCAGCTGTAAGAAAGAAAGATCTTTTATCCTTTGAGATGGCATGGAAGGACCTGGAGAATATTATGCTAAACGAAACAAGCCAAGTAGAGAAAGACAAATATCACATGATCTCACTGATTTGTGGAATATAATAAACTAAACAAACTGCTGAACAAAATTAACCCAGAGACATAGAGGTGGGGTACAGACTGACAAACCTCAGAGAGGGTGGGTTGGGAGGGGAGGGATAAACCACAGAACTTACATGAATATATGCATGACCAATGAACATAGACAACAAAGCTGGGGTTGGAGCGGGTGGGTGGGTGGGTGGGGGAGACGAAGAGGAGGGTGTTAATGGGGGGAAATGAGAAACATCTGTAACAAAAAATAAATTAATTAAAAAAAAGAAAAGAAAAGAAAAAAAATCAAGTGAAAATAAAAGAATAGAAGCAAAAAGACTTCCAGTGAGGAGGCTGTCCCCATTATCCATACAAGACATGAGTACACCTTTGACTCAGGAAGAGGTCAAGAAGATGGCTATAAAATACTCCTCCCATGGAACAAAAAAAGACCCCATATAACTACAACAATCTTGAAAAAGAAGAACAAAGTAGGAGGGATCACAATACCGGATATCCGGTTATACTACAAAGCCATAGTAATCAAAACAGCCTGGTACTGGCACAAGAATAGGCATAGAAATCAATGGAACAGAACAGAGAACCCTAAAATTGACCCGAGTCATTATGCTCAATTAATATTTGACAAAGGTGGCAAGAGTATATAGTGGAGTAAAGACAGCCTCTTCAATAAATGGTGCCGGGAAAATTGGACAGCTACATGCAAAAAAAATCAATCTAGACCACCAACTTATACCATACACTAGAATAAACTCAAAATGGACAAAAAACTTAAATGTGACCCATGAATCCATAAAACGCCTAGAATAAAATGCAGGCAACAAAATTTTAGACATCACATACAACAGAATTTTCACTGATACAATGCCTAAGGCAATAGAAACAAAGAAAAAATTGAACACTGGGGACTACATCAAAGTAAAAAACTTCTGCACAGCAAAAAACAAACAAACAAACAAACAAACAAACAAAACAACAACCATCAAAATGGACAGGGAACCCACTATAAGGGAGAGCATCATTGCCAACAATACATCAGATAAGGGGCTAGTTTCCAAAATATATAGAGTACTCATACAACTCAACAATGGGGAGAGGATCTAAATAGACACGTCTCCAAACAGGACATACAAATAGCCAAGAGACATATGAAGAAATGCTCAACGTCACTAATCATCAGACAGATGCAAATTAAAACAACTATGAGATATCACCTCACACCTGCTAGAATGGCTGTCATCAGCAAGTCATCAAACAAGTGTTGGCGAGGGTGTGGATAAAAGGAGACTCTAGTACACCTCTGGTGGGAATGCAGATTGGTGCAGCCACTATGGAAAACAATACAGTGTTTCCTCAAAACATTAAAAAATGGAACTGCCATTTGACCCAGTGATCTCACTTCTAAGAATGTATCCTAAGAAGCCTGAAAGACCAATCAGAAGGGTTATATGCATCCCTATGTTCATAGGAGCGCTATTGACAATTTCTAAGATCTGGAAACAGCCCAAGTGTCCATCAGTAGACGAATGGATAAAAAAGCTGTGATACATATACACAATGGAATACTATGCAGCTGTAAGAAAGAAAGATCTCTTATCCTTTGAGATGGCATGGAGGGACCTGGAGAATATTATCCAAAGTGAAACAAGCCAGAGAAAGACAAATATCACATGATCTCACTTATTTGTGGAATATAATGAACAAAACAAGCTGAGGAACAAAATATGCCCAGAGGCATGGAAGTGGAGTGCAGACTGACAAACCTCAGCAGAGGTGGGGGGAGGGAAGAGATAAACCACAAAACTTATACACGTATATGCATAAACAAGGACATAGGCAATAATGCTGGGGTGTCGGGATTGGGAGGAGGGTGTCAATGGGGGAAAATGAGAAATATCTGTAACAAAAATAAATAAGTAAAAAAATAAAATTAAATTAAAAAATGAAAATGAAATATTCCTCCTTGCTCTACGTGTTTCCTCCCCTTCAACTATGACTCATTACCATCTTTGTAGCATAATTTTAATTGCATTTATTCTATTCTGCTTAAAGCCAAATTTGAAAGATTAAAGAGGAAAAAAGCTTTCAAAATTACAACCATAAAAACTTAGTTCTCTCTTGAAAGTATTATGTTTACCTGACATCAGCCATTCTGTTTCATCTACATTATGTATAAAAAGCATTGTGGAATCCAGTACTATAAGGTGCCTAGGCCAGGATCTTGTTTCTCTTCAGTGTCCAATAAATATTATTAGTGATGACAATGAAACCAAACCAAATCAAACAAAAACTGACAACAAAGAAACAAAGATTATATTTGGTCTGTCTCTAAAATGCTTGGATTCAAAATTCTTTCCACTGTAAACAAGCCCCATTCCACAGCCTCACTGGCTGAACTAAACCAATGAGTGGAGAATAAGTGTGCCTTATTATAAGAGTTCTCAGGAAGCAAGGAACGGAAACTGTGCAAAGCATTACAAGGCCTGTTTCTCCCTGGCAGGGGAAAAAGGCAAACTCACAGGAAGGAACTGTGTGAGCAAGAGGCCAAAGGTTCAGGCATACTAGGACTCTGGATGTTTCCAGGAAAGCTGGGAGCCAGCCCAGGAGGGCTGTGCGCTTCAGGCAGGCTCACTGACGATTGATGCTGTAGTACAATAATCAAAGTCATGGAGTGGCTGTCTTTTCCAAATCTGGAAAAATGTCGAATAGAATTTCCTCTGTTTCATGTTCCCCCACCCCCACCCCATCCTCCGTGGATATCTGCTACCTGATCTGTGCAACTGAGTGTGAGCAGATGAGAAATAGATGAACAAGGCTCAGAGAAGTTGGAAAGAATGTTGTTTCCCTGGCCGCTGCTGGGGAGTGGGGCTGGGGAGAAGTGGGGGGCTGTGGTGGGGGCGGTGCTCCTGTTGTGTGGATTGCCTCAACAGCTGCCACCCTATGGAGCCCTTCCTACATGCCAGGCACTTCCACAGGCATAGGGTGGCATTTGATCCCCATGACAACCTGCGAGGTGGGTGTTGCACATGCTACTTTTACTAGTCACGAAGCTGGGGCTCAGAGAGGCCGAGGGTGTTTCCACAGTCTTTGTCAAGTGGTAGAGCTGCTGTATCTAGCGACAAAATTTGTGCCCGTGACACTGACACAGTGCTGCCTTTGGATGTCCCTGAGACTGAACAGCTCATTTGACAAATAAGGCTAATAACTAACAAAGGGTAGTCCTCCTTTACTTACCGCTTCCAAGTGTCAGGCACCGTGCTCAGTGTTTATTGAGTGATATGCAATATTTCACTGATTCTTCACAGAACCTCTCAATTACTAATCATTTTTCAGGTGAAGAAAGTGAAGCTCAGAGAGTGTGAGGGACCTGGCCATAGTCACCCTGCTCGTGACCTGAAGAGCCGAGGTTCAACCCAAGCTGTTTCCCCCTCCCAAGCCTGCTCAGTCCGCATTTCGCCAAGTTTAAAGATGGGACTGACCATCTCTCAGTATTACTGGTGCTCTGAAAAGACCCCGGTGACTTATGGAAGGGCCCTGCTCCCCAACTGTATCTGCGAATCACTGCTGTAGCGTGCATAGAAAGCAGAAGCACATAATCAGGTCAGAGGTTCCTATTTGTTCAAGAGATCGCACCACGTATAACTTTTGAAAACCTGTATCTCTCATACTCACGGTTTGGTCAGTTACAGAAAGCGGACTGTCTAACTGGGGTGAAACGCTCCTTCCTGCAGCCCCAGTCGGACCTGCGCTAGTCGAGCGTCGCCATCTACTGATTGTTCCCTTGAACTACATCGGAAAGCCTAGGTGGGTGTGGCTAAGGCTACAACTGAGAGCGACAGTCACCTGTGCACAGCAGGTGTTGGTAAAGGGAAGAGAAGAAAGAGAAGGATGGTCCTGGGGCTCAGGAAGGGAGTGGGGGCAGTGGAGTCAGTGTGAGGTTGTAGAGCCTCTGCTTTAGCAATATCACTTGATTCTCAGGATGATATGGTCTGACATTTTTATTAAATTTGACATTGGGGAAAAGCTGGCCCTATGGAGACTTGCTGTGATGGTGAAGTCATTGAACATGAGAAACTAGAGAGAGAAGAGAAATGAGTCTGCTCTTCTCAAAACATTGACTCAAACTGTGACGTTGCTCCCCGGAGGCCTGCATTACTGTGTCTGTGGGGCACACGGGGAAACAGGTGCAGAGGGTCGCCGTGAACCACCCACATCCCCATAGCTGGTGAGCTAGGGAACTGGAACTCCCAGGCCAGCACTCTTCCCTCTGCACTCCTGGCGGCAAAAACCTGGCAAAGAGGGAAGTAGAAGCGGAGGATGGAAAACACTACACAGGGTCTGGGTCAAGATTTTGCATCACATCGGAGTAAAAAATGCCTTGAAAAGTGCTCAGATATGCTCTGGGCTTCACCTGGAAAGTGCCTGAGAAAAGAGCTTCCAGAAAAATTGCACTGAACGCACTTTAGGAATTTCAAATGGAATCACCTTCCCCTTGTGCCAAGTGTATCCATTGGCGTTCTTGTCACATTTACCCTGACATGTTTTTTTTTTTTTGTTTTTTTTTTTAGCATGACACAATTTTACAAAGAAAGCTTTGGGTGCCAGTGTCTGGGAACTCTGAAGGCTACCTCTGGCTCTGCTGGTTTGGGCAGTTTGGTTGTTGTGAGTTAACCCACACCCCAGATTACTTCCTGGGTTTTGGGGGGCGTACATTCCTCTTGGCTGAGCCCTCACACAATCCTTGAAACTGTTCTGCACTCATACGTTCTCTGTTGGATCCTCTAACTGGTCCACTAGGGGTCTGTGCCCAGGGCCCACCGTGGGTTGGGCGTGGAGAGGTGCCCAGGAAATATATGTTACCAAGTGAACGGCCACTGAGCCTCTGTGGGTGTCACCATGAGCTCATCTGTAGGGTGTCCTGAAGGCCTTTCCTGGGAGCATGGAGCCAATTTAAACTTTAGTGAGCTGCCCGGGGCCTGTGGCATGAATTGGTAAGTGGGGAAGCCAGGGGGAAGGTGGGGTTCATGAGAGAGACTCCTGATTTCTGTGGAAGGGAGGGTTGGGAGTGGAAGAGCATAGCAGTTGCTGCAGATGGACTCTGTGGTGGCCAGAGGCGGGGGAGTTGTCTTGGTGGTCACAGGGGGAGGCTTGGGAGAAAGGGTTGGTGGCAGGGCAAGGAAAAAGCTGGACTGGAGTGGCCTTGGGGACGACTCTGCAGAAGTGGGAGAGGGCCCCAGGTCCAGCATGGTTCCAGGAGGCCTAGGTGGGACAGAGCCTGGAGTTGGCAACAGTGACTGGTGTGTGGTCAGGGGCATCTGCCCTTGTCATCCAGGCAGCCAATCCGGTGCAGTATGCCAGTGTGGGGAGGTAGGGGTCGGGGCAGGCAGCAAGCCCTTGGAAGTTCTGACTGGTAGTCGTACTGCCTTGGGCAGGCTGTGGGCCATGGAAGCGTGCTGTTTGGGGAGATCAGGCAGCTCAGTCAGCTCAGTCATGGGCCCCCATGGGCCCTCTGGCCAGAGAGGGAGGGACCTGTTATTCTGGCCTCTATGGGCAGACAGTATCTCGACATCCTGTTCCTGGCTGGGTGGGTGGGTGGGAAGGGCAGCCAAGGGGCCAGAATGGGCCTCCTTGGTGGGCTGAGGAAGAGGGCTCAGGGAACAGGGAGCTGAGTGGGGTGCAGTACACAGGCTCGGAGGCAGCCTTAGGCCCAGGACAAATGTGGGTGCCCAGAAGGAGCCTAGAGGTGCCAGGAACACTAGACCGGAAGACACAGACTGTGCCTGGGCCCAGGTGCTGAGTGAGCCTTGAGCTCAGGGTTGTGGCAATAGGGGAGCAGAGCAGAAGGCAGGAGGAGGGGTCAGGCAGTGGGTGAGGCCTGGTTGAGACCAGAGGATGAGGCTGAGGGAGGGGCAGCAGATGACAGCCTTTTCTTGTGGGGCTGGGGACTGCTCATAGAAGGGTGGGCAGGTGCAGATGCTGGGGTGAGGTCTGAGGAGCTGGACCTTGGTCCTGCTCTAAGGGTGGGCAGAGCCAGGAGACAGCCAGGAAGAGCAGCACCTAGGCATCGTTTGGAGGTGCAGGCCGCGAGGGCTGGGATCCTGCGGCTGTGCCAAACACCCAGATGTCAAGAAAAGCCTGATGCATCGTGGCCAACCGAAAATAAGGGCCTCTTTGAGGGGTAGTGCCTGTGGGGACAGGGCTAGGACAGTAGCACACTCTTCTGCTCACAGAAACATCAGCCTGTGGGTTGGTGAAAGCTGTACTTAAGTAGGACTCTGGGCTGCAGAGGCCTGACCCCAATGTTTCCAGAGGGTCTGGTCACCCAGCTGGAGGTACTCACCCTCTGCCCTCCATCCCGGTAATAGCTGGAATGGCCCGTGGGCTGACTGTGGTCCCCTCAGGGCTCTCTCCCCACTGCCTTGGTCCTGCTTGCCCATTCTGATCCTCTTCCTGGGAGGAGCTGGGGACAGCCTGCTGGGAGTGCTGGGAATGTGGGATGATACAGTGTTGGGTCCAGAGGGAGCAGGCATTTATGTAGGGCAGCACTGATGTGCCCAAAAGCCCAGGACATACCGCGTCCAAGGAGAAGGCTCCAGGGTCAGAGCTGAGAGCCATGCCCAAGGGCACCGCGGACAAGCCTGCTTGGGGAGGGGGGGGGGGGGGGGGGCAGAAACTCTCTTGCTCTTTTCCTAAAGAGTGCTGCCACTGCTATTTCCCACTAGGCAGGCACTAGGAATATGATGGACCAGTCCTAAATGACCCAATCATTCACTAGAGATCCTCACTCTCTGTCTGATCCAGCCTAGTGGGGAAAGAACTGAGGCCTAGGATTGTTCTGGAACTAATGGGATGGGGGTGGGGCCACCTGTGTGAGCTTCTAATAGCACAGGGGTGTAGCAAGGGTTGTAAGGCCAGGAGAGAAGTTCACCTCTGGAAGAGGCCCACCGGTGAATCAAAAATATATGTCAGATTGGGTGGTGGGCACACAGTGCAATACACAGATCTTGTAACAAAGAAATGCACGCCTGAAATCTTTATGATCCTATTAACCAGTGTCACCCCAATACATTTAATTTTTAAAAAAGAAAAATATATATATGTCAGAAAATACCTTTAAAGCGAAAAGTCCTGATCCAAAGCCAAAAGTCACCATCAGGAGAGTTATGTGTCTATTCCAACTGGCTGGATGAAAGGTGTGTATCTGGCAGTGGTGCTGGGGAAAATCCAGATGCAGAGATGAACGCTTGCCCCTGGTCTCCAACTCAATATCGGATCCAACATGAATAATAATGCTCTGCTTTCTACATATCCTATTACTCTCTGCTCCAGCAGTACCTTCAAGGGATAGAAATGCCGCTAGAGTCTTCTATCTCATGCTGCTGATGTTATCTCTGAGCTGGAGAGGATTGCTGTCCACTCTGCTCTCTGCTTGACAGTATGGAGTACTGCTTTGCCCTCTTCTCTGGAGTTGATATTAGAAAACTCCCTTCTACTCTGTCCTTGAATATTCACTTGGCTGTCCTGCTGCCTTCAGGATTTTGGGGTCATATGTTTTGTGATGGATGCTCCTCCCCTGTCTTGTTTCCTTTGCTCCCCCATTTTGCTTTCAGTGACCCTCGTGCCCAAGCGGTCTCCTCCTCTCTGCTCTTACAGGAGGAGCTGTGTGGGTCCTGCCGGGGCCTCTGAGGGGCTCATCACACCAGAGTGAGAAAATCTGCTCTCTCCTGCCTATGGTGCTGCGGCGGGATGGGGGAGCCTGGGGAGTCATTGTGTCTCCCTGCATCAGTTACCCTGTCCCCTCTGCACTGACGGAGGCCCACTTGCTCCGCTGTCACAGTGAGAGCTCAGGTACCTCTGGAAGACATCCCTCTGTCCTCTGAGCTTATGTATGCTCCTGTGAAAGGCTGGCCCCAGCTCTCCCAGTTTATGATTTGTCTGCTCAGCTGGGCTTCCCAAAGGGGTTAAGTTAGACGCTATTTTCTGCTTTTCAGTCTTCTGGTTTCTGGGATGGCCTCATCTTTCCTTTTGCTAACTCCTAAAACTACATAGATGGGTTAATTAATATAGAACTGCTGTAGGCACGATGCTTTCCCCCCACCCCCCCTTACTCTTTGGGGAGCTCTCCCCAACCCAGCACACTTGCCTCTCCACACAGACACAGGGCACTTACACTGTTGAGATTGGCCTGCTTTTCCAATAGGGGCCTGTGTAAGGAAGCTGGGGACACAAAGTGCCTCCTCCTCCTTCTGCAGTGTTGGCCTGGCAAAGTGACCTCAGGTGGGTCTCTGTTAACCAATGCTGAGGTGGACACAGGCTGCTTTCCAAGGGGATATAACTGAGTATGAGCAGACACTGAGAGGCTGTATCCCACCCTCCCCTGCATACATCACAGAAGAAGTTTGTCTTTTTTCGGGAATTTCTCCTTATAGGGCCCTATCATCTGTGAAAAAAGACAGTTTTAATTATTTCTTTCCTATCTGGATGTTTTTATTTTGATGAGATGGGGGGTTTGTTCCACTGGCTAGACCCTCCAGTACAATTCTGAGCAGAATAGGCAAAAGTGGACGTCTTGCATTATTTCCAATATTAAGGAAAACATTCATTCTTTCACCGCTAAGTATTATGCACACTGTGAGTTTATGGAGACACTTTTATGTTGAGAAAATTCTCTTCTATTCCAAATTTGTTGAAAAATTTTATCACGGATGGGTGTTGGAGTTTCTCATGCCACCCCCCCCCCTTTTTTGCACTCATTGCAGTGCTCATCTTCCCCACCTTGTACTATCACTATGGTGTATAACAATTGATTTTCAGATGTTAAACCAACTTTGCATTCCTGGGATAAATCCCACTTGTTCATGATACATACCTTTAGGGTGTTTCTACTAGGCCTTGTCCTGGTCTCCCTACTTTGCATTCAGAGGATGCTGTCCATGAGGCAGAGAAAAACAGAATCCTAGTGTTGGTGGTGTGGAGCTGCCCGCCTCTTCCAGGGCTGCAGCCGTGCTCAGAAAGCCGCACCTTCCATGCCAGGCTCCCATCCGCCCAGGGACCTCACAGAGGAGCCTCTCCGTCCACTGAAGCACACACAGGGCCCAGACCCCAGCCCACTTCCCTAGGGTCATCATATTTGCACCTTCACCAATGATGGGAGGAGCCAAGACAGCCCCACACCCTGCCCATTAGTACTGCAGGAGCGTGCCCTCCTGCTGCACACCTATTGGCCAGAATCTTTTTTTTTAAATTTTTTATGAATTTATTTCTGTTACAGATGTTTCTCTTTATTTTCCCCTTGGACACTCTCCTCCCCATCCCCCCCACCCCGTCCCCAGCTTTGTTATCCATGTCCATCGGTTATGCGTACATGTATATAAGTTCTGTTGTTTCTCTCTTCCCTCTCCTCACCATCCCCTCTTCTGAGGGTTGTCAGTCAGTACTCTACTTCCGCGTCTCTGGGTCTACTCTATTATTCAGACTGTTATGCTCATTATATTCCACAAATAAGTGAGATCATGTGATATTTGTCTTTCTCTGCTTGGCTTGTTTCACTTAGGATAATGCTTTCCAGGACCCTCCATGTCGCCTCAAAGGATAAGAGATCTCTCTTTCTTACAGCTGCATTGGACTCCATTGTGTATATGTACCACAGCTTTTTTATCCATTCGTCTACTGATGGACACTTGGGCTGTTTCCAGATCTTAGCGATCGTAAATAGTGCTGCTACGAACATGGGGGTACATGTATTCTTTCTGATTGGTGTTTCAGGCTTCTTAGGGTATATTCCTAGAAGTGGGATCACTGGGTCAAATGGCAGTTCAATTTTCAATTTTTTGAGGTAACACCATAGTGTTTTCCATAGCGGCTGCACCAGTCTGCAATCCCACCAGCAGTGTACTAGAGCCCCCTCTTCTCCACACCGTCGCCAACACTTGTTTGATGATTTGTTGATGGCGGCCATTCTGGCAGGTGTGAGGTGATATCTCATCGTTGTTTTAATTTGCATCTCTCTGATGATCAGTGATGTTGAGCATTTCTTCATATGTCTCTTTTATTGGCCAGATTCTTGATGCGGACAGACCCTGCACAATATGCACTGAGGGGTAAGGAGCCTGCAGCCAGGGTGGGTGAGCTACTGCAATGGCAGCAGGTCCCCGCGGGGCAGAGGGGGTGGGGAGCCCTAGAGGCTGTGTAACCAACTGAAGCAAGAGGAAGGGACCCTGAGAGGCCTTTGTCACCACAGTGTCTCAGTGAGGCAGCGGCTGAGACAGAGGCCCTGCTCTTTGTGTGGTGAGTGCCCAGGCCATGGTCAAGCTTCTGAGCAGAGCTGTGGCCTTCTTCTTGGGGAGGACGACCTTTGCAGAGGGTAAGTACCTGAGGCAGCCAGGGCCCTTCCAGGTACCCTCTGAGACCCTTCGTTCCCCATGCAGTGACCCTCCCCAGAGGGGCTCCCCAACCCCTGGTCTGGTGGTTGGCGGTGTGGAGGGGGAGTGGGTGGGGAGGTGGCTCCAGCTCGTGTGTGCATAGGGGAGTCCCCAAGTGCTAGAGTCCTAGTGCCTCCCCCCAACCCCCACCCCCTCAGCGGGGCCTGCATCCACCCAAGCCCCAATCTCTCCTGTCCAGTCAAAGTGTCCAAGGTGGTGACAGAGAAGGCCCGTGGGGGTGCTTCCCCCCGCCCTGCATTTCCCCAGAAGTTCATGCCACAGATTCTTTTCCATACTTCCAGTAGAGTGTGCCACCCTGATTAGAGGGTGCATTTGGCTTTGTTTCACAAATATGGGTGTATTTGACACCAGGTGGACAGTCATATATTTGTTGTTCCTAGAAGGGCAGGGGCTGTGTTTATTCCTTGATTCAGTTGGGATGATCATATGGAGTTTTCTCTTTCTATTACTTTTCTCTTGCTGTCTTAACAAATTAGCACACATTTATGAAGAAAATGTATCATCTTACAGTCCTGTAGGCCAGAAGTTTGGTATGGGTCTTCCCAGACCAGAATCATGGTATTTATTGGCAGGCTCCGTTCTTCCTGGAGATTCTACAGGTTAATCCCTTTCCTGTTCATTTGGCTATTGGCAGAATTCAGTTCTTTGTGGTTGCAGGACCCAAGTCTCATTTTCTTGCTGTGCGTAAACTGAGGGCCATTCCCAGGTCCTAGAAACCACCACCTTTCTTCATCTTCAAAGTCATCAGTGGTGGCCTGAGTCTTTCTCACATGGCATTTCTCTCACCCACTCTTCTCCCTCTCTCTTCCACTGTTAGCAGTTTATGTGATGAGATAATCCAGGATAATCTCTCTATTTTAGGTCAACAGATTAGAAACCACACAATGTCATCTGCAACTGTAATTCCTTGTAACAGTGTATTCTCAAATTCTGGGGATTAGGACACAGGCAGCTTTGAGGGACCATTATTCTGTCTACTACACTCTCCTTTCTGGTTAGTATGTATGCCATGTCGCATGATTGAATTTTAATTGATAAAACAACCTTGCTTTCTTGGGGTGAACTTCATTTAATTGCAGTGTGTTTCTCTTTCAATATACTGCTAGATTAGGCAAATGCATTAATAATGTGTGGCGCATTTATACAATGGGATTCAACGGACTATTTGAAGCCAAGTGAACAGATCATGTATCTGTTGCCTCTCAGAGGCCAGGGGCCGTATTCATCTTGTTCACCTTCGGATTCTAAAACCCTGCTGAGGATATGGCACTGAGTGGATGACTCAGGGTACAATTTGAAGGTATCATATTGTTGGTGGGAATCTGGTAAATGTTAAAAAGGTTTTCTGTGGGGTCTCATCTGGGCCTTAAGGGCATTCATAATTTTAATCCTAAACAAACAAACAAACAAACAAAAAACTCCCATCAGAGAAATTGTAGTATTATCAAGTCCATTTTATAGCTGTGTCAAAGGGATAGGAGCAGGGATGGGAGGGCAGGTGGCTAGTCTTACCCAGAGGAGGAGCCCTGCAGCCATTTCCTGACCTCCGTGCTCCAGCCCCTGAAGGGCTTCTTCCCATGGGAGTAAATTCACAGTGTGCTCAGGATGGCAGTTTGGAAGAGCATCCTCTTTGGTCAGCATTCCTCTTCCAACAGGGACTCAGCCTTCCTGGTGCCAGAGTGTACAAGCTGCTTCTCTGCCAGTGGCGTTTGAACCCCTGCAGAGATAGCTGAGTCCTAGCAAAGTTTGTTATAGAAGACTGCTACTGCTTAACCCCCTTTTCTCCCCCTTTTTCCTAGTAGGGTAGGTCACTGAGTATAAGATCATGGTCTGTGTTTCTGCTACAAAGGTGTGAAGGTGGCCTGGTGAAAGCCAGGGCCCACGAGAGGAGTGAATTAGAGTATAATGGAAAGGCTGCCCAGCAGGGTCAGAATTTATGCAGGAGGGCTGTGCAAATCAGCAAATATACTGAGGATACGTGGAGGTTGGTTTCTCCTGCCAGAAGGCACTATAGACATGTGAAGGTAGAAAGTGAAAGAAATCTGGCGTGATCCCTGTGCTCTTGGACTGGCCCTGAAGGTACTGGTGTAATCTCATGGTTTTCAACAGATATAGAAATAAGATCTTGGCTCCTAAATACTATGTTCTCCAATAAGAAGGATCAGGAATTCTTGGAGAAATGGCTGAATAAATAGCATTTTCAATTTCCAACAAAACAGATCAAAGAAACATGCATGTCAACGAGGGTTTATACTGATAAAATATATCTATTTGGAAGATATACAGTCAAAATTTTATGCATCCAACACCATCAGTGAACATGGAGGGAAAGGAGACAGTGACTAGAGACAGACCAGTCCAGACGAGGGCCTGGGCGGGGGGCAGTTTAAATAAGCTAGGGAACTAACATTTGAGGCTTGTGCTGGGAGGTTGCAAGAATCAAGTTTGAGTAGACACCTTAACTTGGTTCAGTCATTATACTGTCTAGTCACAGCGCCTTACTCTCTCAAGGCTCTGTCTTTGAAGCGGCTCTGGCTATGAGAATGGTGGGCAGAACGTACTTTCCAAAGACAGAGGTAAGGAGTCTCTAATTGCCCAGGTCTAGCTCAAGGGTCAACTGGCGGTCGCATCTTCTCGAACTCCTCCGACAGATGACTGTGGAATTATATTAAAATGATGGCAGCAAACCATCCATTGCAGTGCCTGGATTCTGCAGGGTCGCATACATGCCAGTTCCCTTCATTTGATTTCTTCTCCTCAGAGTGATAAGGCCTGAGGACAAATGTTGAATAGACATCGTCCTTATGAATGTCCACAACCACCACACATGCTCCTTACTAGAAACGCATGAGTGCACGAGGCTGGCCTACCCACACAGTAGTTGGTGGAGGAGCTGGGCTTGGGGCACAGGTCTTAACCTGAGAAGGGTATGCCTGCCTGCCTTCCTCTCTAGCTAGGAAGGGTGATCCTCCCTCATGAGAGGGTCTTGGTGCTCTGGTCTGATCCTCTCTCTTCTTGGTTGTGCCAGGCTACATGATCCCTGGAGTGGGCGTGCAACCATCAGGGACTGAACAGGACCATCTGGACAAAGGGGAGGGTAGCTCAGGGCACTAGCAGGGACTTGGGTCCATCCCTCCTGTGGTGGCAGATGTTGGAAGGGTCTGTGTTGTCAGGGTGCTTTGACCCCTGGGGAGCTCATGGTGACAGGTGAGGTGTGCTCCCAGGGCCCTTGCCCAGACTGTGCTACTCAGTGTGACCAAAATCGTGTCCTCAGGGTGGCTTTGTTCTGGGGCCTGCGGTCCTGCTTTTCTCTATTCTAGCCACTGTGCTCATCCCCAGGCCTCCTGCACTCAGCTCTCTGCCTGCCTGCCACACTCAACCGTGCAGCAGCCTCAGAAAACCTGGCCTGGCTTCTCTGGGGAGGCACTGGGAGTAGAACTTCGACGGGACAGTTGGGGGTCTAAGGTGGGTGGGGAGGGAAGCTTCTTTCCCTGTGGTTTGTCTTCTCCAAAACTCTGCACCCACCTGGCCGGCAGAAAGGCGATGGGGACCTTGCCACCTGCTGCTGCAGAGGGGCTTCTGGTGAAACAAAATGATCTGCAGACAAGTTCATCTCACTTCCTCCAGTCCACCCTTGAGGCTCAGGTGAATTAAGTGCTTTTCAAAACCAGGCTCTAAAATGAAGACAAGACTTAGGTATTTGGTTATTCAAACAAATGTTGTGAGTGGGACAATTGCCACCTGTGGGGCCAGGCCTATGCTGCTGTCTTCTCCTCATGGGGTCAGTGGTCCAGGTCAAGTGGAGTCTCTAGCATCTCCTGAAAAGACTCTACCTGCTTAAGGCCCTCTGAGGGTGCTCTCCTCCCTCAGCTCCTGGGCATCAGTGGTGATCTCACCACTGGCCCCTTGTTCCTCCAAGGCTTTTGCCCCACACAGAAACAGGAGGCCTCCAGTTTTATTTTATTGAACGTAAGGACTTTGTAAAACATACTTAGACAATAATTTTTGACAACACCAGAAAAATGAACATTTCTCTGACCAGTACAGGGTTAACACACATGGAAAAGTGAAAGTCACCTTATTCAGGTTGGTGTCTCTGATTTTGTAGAATTTCCACTGCCTGGAAAACAGACTGCAAATAAATAAAGTGCACTGAGAGCCAGTCAAGCAGCCAGGACCCAGTGGGGTTGTGGGGAGGTGGGAAAGCAGAAGCAGCTCAGACTACTCATGGCCAAAAGGGTAAGAAGAGCAGTGGCAGGAACGCAGGCTAAGGACCAGTTCCTGGCCCCTTCCCCAGCCATTCCCTTTGAGCAGAAACAGCCACAGTCAGAGCCACAGAGGACTTCTTGTGGCCCTCTGTATGGGGAGGAGCTTCTTGGCAGGGGAGCAGCAGGTCTATGAGGCGGGGGCCCATGAGGCTCAGACCACATTTCTCCCTGTGGGACACAAGCACACATTCAGTGAGGAGCCTCCCTAATGCCATTCTCAGGCCTTCTTCCTCCCTGGCTGGCTCAGGAAGAGGCTGGAGCTGGGGATCGAGTCACCTGGAGGGTGAGACCTGGGCTTGAAAGGGGCACATCTGTGTATCATCACCAAGGAGGCCCCTGGTCCTCCTCCCATCTTATACAGCCCGTGTTGCTCTCCTTTCTCTGAGACTATCCCCGGAGGTCTATGGATGGAGGCAACAGGCTGGCAGGCTCCCAGAAGTGGTCCTGGGTGAACAGGGTTGGAGTGAAGGAGGGGTCACCAGGACCAGGGGCTCCCAGGTGACTTGGCACAAGGAAGGAAGCCATCAGGCTCTGTCTTTGGGAAACTGGAGGGGGCACGTAGGAGCCTTGGTCCAGCCTTAGGCCCCAGTCCCTGGGGTGAGACAGGAAGAGTACTGCACCCAGGACCCAGGCTCCAGCTGGGCAGCTGAGTAGGGCACATGTTGTGAGACTGGGCCACTTGGTCCCTGGGGCTGACCACATTACTGTGGTTTTCAGTCCCAGGAAGTCTGAGTACTTGGGCCAAGAGCAACCAGTATCAGAGCAGATGTGGGACCTGGGGTGGGTGGTGGGGTCCAGGGTCTCTGCTGGCTCCCCCGTGGGCTGTTCCTGGCCATGCTGATACACCAGTCAACAGCACATCCCGGGCCTCGAGGACCAATCCATGCCCATCTAGAGGACAGTCTCCTGTGTGATATTGGGCATGCGGGAGCTGAGCCTGGGGACAGAGAGATGGGAGTCATGCATGGTTCCCATCCCCCCCCCCCACTCCAAGTTTATTCTTTACTCTCCTGGTCACATCATGTCCACACCTACCCAACCCAAACTGAGAGATGTGTGCCCAATTGTTGAGGGGCACTTAGTTAAGCCTGGGGTGGGGATAGGAAGACCTGGCTCTGTGGGTGAGGACTTCAGCTACCCAGGGGATGCTGGGACTCATCTCTCTTGTGCCCATCTCAGCTCAGACTGTCCTCCTGGTCTTTCCTGTGACCACCCATACCAATCCAAGGAAAGCTATCTCCCCACATTCCCTACCCTGGACTTCTGTCTAGCCCCGCTAGGAGCTCTGTGATGCTCTGCCCCATCCCACTGGGCCAGGTCCTTAAGAAGAGTGGAGGTGGGTAGGGGAGTGCAGGCCTAAGGGAAGAGTTAGCTTTACCACTTTCTTTGTGTGTGGCAAGGGCAAACCTGAGCCCCTCTCCCAGAACCCCAGTTTCTCCTGTCAGTAGGCAAAGAGAATAGAACTCCCTCATGGTGAAGCTAGGATATCTCAGTGCCCAGGTAACATGTTCCTGTCCTTCCCCATGCCAGAACCAGACCACTGGGTTTCCTCACACCTCAGGGCCTCTGCCTGGAAGGCCCTTCATCTCCTCCTCAGCCAGGCCCTTCACTCAGCTGCTATCAGGAAGCTCTAGGGCCAGAGGGGGCCCTTGGGCACAGATTTGATTCTTGATGAGGCCAGAGAAGGTGTTAGTCACCAGCTACAACACTGGTTCCTGGAAAAAAGAAACAGAGACTTGAGAATTGCCTTCCTACCCAGAGAAGTTCCTGGTTCTCCAAGTGTTGCCTTCTCTACAAGTCCCTTCTCCATCTGCTCTATCCACCCCAGCCTGAGAACTTCCCTCTGCTCAAGGAAACCCACATTTTCCCAGATGTTTTGGGTTCACAGCACACTCCTGGAATTTGTCTGGGCCGAAAGATGGCATTCTGTGGCACGGGGAAGGCTGGAGATGGAAGAAGAGCGAAACTGGGGTAGGGCTAGGGAAGAAGGCATCTTTCCACTCTTCCCTGTCTCCAAATTCATCCTCAGAGAGGAAGGAGGAGGGCAAAAGGGACAGCAGGAACAGAGTGCAGGGCTGCAGAGAGCCCAGGGGCCTGAGGGCTGGGGAGGGGACAGACCTGGGGTTCCAGGCTGCCTACACAGGAGGGTGGAAGGGAAGTGTGGCAGCACCTTTTCTCCTATAGGGCCTTCCCATCGGCCACCCCAGCCCATTTTCCTCCATTCCCTCTGGTTCAGGTGACACCTCCTGGGCCTCTGGGGAAAGGGGGGAGGTGGACTGGGCTGTTGGCAGGAGGGGACACCCAGGTCTCCATGGGTGATGGGATGAACCTCTGAGATGCTTATGCCTAAGCTACAGCCACCCCTCACCCCCAGTTTGGAATCATGACAAGGGACTCAGAAGAGCCTGTGGCTGCCCTGCCTGTCTCCATTGGGCTCCGCAGCTCTCTGGGCTGGCATCCTCGCGTCCTTTTCATATTTCCCTGAATCTCCAAGGGGCCTGGACGCCTAGATGTCATGGCAACCGCCTCCCTCCAGCCCAGAGGTCCAAGCTCTCTCTGGCAGCCTACCTTCTTGGTTAGGGCCAGTCAAAGCTGGTCCCTGCCGCAGCAATTCTTCTTTCTGGTTTCCCCATTCGGCCAATGCGAGGCAACAGGTCTGCTGTACTCAGATAATTTTCTCGAGCTTGAAGGAAAGGGCCTGTTTTGTGAGTTTTTGTGCAACTCGGCACTGGTCGCAATGCGTGTGCGCAGGTCACGGCTGGGTCCGGGGTTCATTGGCCTCGATGGCTTAGTGGTCAGCGTCCTCTCGTGCAGCTCTAGGCTCCAGGGGCCCGGGCTGCCCCGCCTTCTTTCCACGCTGCGCCTGGGAGACCTGGGCGACCCGATTGTCCTCCATGCAGGCGGGTGGGCGCGAGACCCTCCTGCGGGGCCGCTGTAGCCACAGGCGCTCACTCAATCCGCACCTGCAGGCGGACGTTGAGCATCACCGAGGCCACGACATAGAAGTAGGGGAAATTCATGCGCAGCCGCCAGGCCAGGTCAAAGAAGGTGAGCAACGTGCGCGTGAGCCCCTTGCAGAAGGCGCCATAGGAGCCGCGGGACATGGTGGAGCGCGACAGTCGCAGTGCCAGGCAGGATAGGGCCGCCATCGCCGCCGCCACCGACAGAGCTGCAGAAGCCGTCATAGGCCTGGCAGTCACAGATCCCGCCAAACCCCAGGAGCAAGAACCGAAGGCAGGTGGGCGTGAGATTGGGGTACCCTCCAGCCCCGCCCTCGGTCTCCTCCCTGCTCGGCTCCGGTGGCGGCAGCAGCAGTGGTGGCGGCAGCAGCAGCCACTGTTCTTCCTCAGCTGCCCAAGAACAGCTCTGCCCAATCCAGTTTAGCTCCGCCCCTATCCTAGCCTTGCCCCTTACTGAGAGCCACAATGCTGCTACTGCAGATATAGCCCCGCCCACGGCACCAGCCCCAAGGACAAACAGCACAGGTGATGCCCCTGGGCCTGCAATCCAAGGTCCTAAAAGCAGAGCTAGAGGGCCTGAGCTAATTGGAAGGCGCTGCTCCCTTGGAGGGGTGTGGAATGCTGGGGTGCTGGAGTGCCTGGGGTGCTGGAGTGCCTGGACAGCTGTGCTGATTCTGAACAGAAGGTCCATCTGAAGGTCCCTCCACAACCCCTATTGTTCACACCACCCCTATTGTCTCATGTAGAGTTTTTGTAGCTTTAGGAATATCATTTTACTACGGACTACAACTCATCTATACAAGGGAGTTAGCCAATATCACAGAAACTCGAAATTTCTGAATGATTTTACCAACAAGTTGTAGCCTGAGTCACAAAACCAGGAGGAGGCCTTGCTAGGACTGGATCTCAGATCTGCTGAGCAATGCCCCTTCTCTTTACAGCCAGCCCTATAAAATTATCAGGAATAAGAAGGAATACTATTAAGAAAGAGGCAAGTGGGGAAGTGAAATATTCTGATTTGGTCTGAGTCATCTTGAAACCAGATCCTCTCCATAGGTTGCCTTGAATTGCTCTGGACATTACCCTTCTCTCATTCAATATTGCTTCAAGTATTTATTGAACACCTATTATCAACAAGGCTTTGTTTTTAGGAGCTGAAAGCAAACCAGAGAATGGCAACAAAATCCTTGCCCTCAAGAAGCTAATATTTAAGTTGGGGGTGACAGACAACACATTCGTAAGTAAATCAATAGATAAGATTTTTCAGCTAGTAACCAGGGACATAAAATACAGGAGTGTGTGATAGAGTGTTTCACAGTAGAAGAGAACTCTTTCAAAGAATCTTGTCAGGGAAAGCAACTCTAAGGAGGTTACATTTGCACTGCAATCTGAAGAACTATGGGAAGGAAATAGCTGTGAAAAGCTAGAGGAAGAGCCATCCAGGTTGAGGGAACAGCAATTGCAGAGGAATTGATGTTGATTCTGCTTTGGGACTGTTGCTGAAGTCTTTGCTTAAGCTCTTTTTAGAGGTGATTACATATATATTTTCCTGCGAAGAACGATGCAGATCAATAAGATAAGTGGATACACATGATAAAATTGTATGCTATAATTGAAAGCGAGAGACTAGATATACACATAGTACATCTGCAGAAAGTAAGAAACAGGATGAAATCTATATAGGAAAGCACCATTTTGGTAAAATGAAAGTGTGTGCACAGGACATTAGAAGTCACATTTTTTTTTTTTTTTACTGTAGGAAAAAGAAGTTACAAATAAGCAAGGAAGAAAGTAAGAATGAACCTTGTGTTGCTGAACCACACTTTGAGTAGAAGTTTCAATAGTCTACCATTTTACGAATCATTCATAATTTATGTATCTATGCAGCCTCTCTTCCTAGAGTTATTGGGTGACTACTATATGCCAGGCTGGCTGGGCTATTGATAGACATATGGATTATTTCCAGTTCTTGTCTGCCAATGTACATAGGCAAGGGTTTCCCTATGATATATACTCAAGAGTGGAATCCTGAATCAAAATGTGTGTGCATCTTGAACACTTACCAGCTAATTACAATTTGTTTTCCAAAGTGTCAGCAGCAATCATATACCTTCCATCAGTGGATAAGAGTTGCAACACCTATTCTGTCCTATTATTGATTAAAATTTTTGCCAGTCTGAGACATGTGAATTGATATGTCATTGTGTATTTAATCTACATTTGTCTGGTTACTGATAAAGCTGAGTATCTTTTCAGTGTCTGTTGGCAATTTGGTTTCCTCTTCTATACTTCCTCTTTCAAATCTTCTGTCCACTTTTCTATTGGACTGTTTGGTAGATGATTGTTACATCGACTTTACACCTAGCATGCTTGCTAAACTCTCTTATTAATCCTAATTATTAATATCTGGCTATTTGTGCTAAGTAGATAATCCTATCATATGTAAAAAGTGACAGTTTTCTATGTTTTTTTTTCCAACTTTATATTGATTTTTGTTGCATTACAAAGCCTAGTTAAAATTTTCAGTCTAATGGGCTTTCTTTGTCTTGATCTTGATCTTAAAAGGGATGCTTTCGAAGTCTCATTCTGGATAGTTCCTACTCTAAATATCTATCTCACTAACACTCTAACCTCCTTCAAGTCCATCCTCAACTATTATTTTTCTCATGAAGCTTACTGTGACTACTACCCTATTCTGAAATGCAACTTGAAACCCCTCCCCAGCACTCCAGAACTTCCTTTATTGGTATATTTTTCCATAGCACTTATTAATTTCCAACATACTATACATTTTATTTATTTATTGTTTTATCATATACCCTTTCCTCGAGCCATGAGAGTGTTAGTTCTACATGGACCAAAGTTTTTGTCTTTGTCTTCACTGATTTATTCCAAGTGCTCAGGAGAGTATGTTAGTCAGAACTCAATAAAAATTAATTAAATTAATGAATACATGGAAAATATTTAGCAGAGTAACTGGCTGGTATAATGATGTAAGCATTCAAAACATGGTAGTAGTGATTAAGAAAGAATCCCATGATAAATTACCACTGGGATCTATAAAAGGTATTGGCTATCGCTAAAATGTTACATGCCCATAAGAACAACACACACACGCACACACACACATACACACACACACAAACACACTTCACCCAAGCAACAGGTAATGATTTCTGGGTTTTGTTTTCATTTGGTCCAACTTGAATGCCCATAACCCCTTGCAGGCAAGGTTCCAGACAAAAATCTACTCTGAAAGGCACCGCTGCAAGATGTGGAGGCCAGAGGGATGCACTGTTTCTCTGGCAATGATGGTGGCAGGCTAGTGCAAGCTTAAGGGGTGGGGGTTCCTGCAGCTTTCTCAGACTCCACATTCTCCTGTCAGTCTCCAGTTCTGGAGCATCAACCAGGAAAGGTCCCACTTTGGCACATCTTCCTGCACTGTTCTGCATTATTTTCTCTTCAACTGACTATTCTTGACTAATCCAAGGAGTAACGCAGACAAGGTCCTGTCTTCACTGAATTTCTAATAAGGGGGATATGGCCAAGGGAATAGGCAGTTACCATATAGTGTGAAGTGTCTATCAGTCAGTTTGTCAGTCAGACAGTCAATAAAAATTGGTGAGGGCTTACACCAGAGTCCCAGACATTGTGTTAGGAAATATGGAGAAATGAGGCTTGGTGTCTGGAGGAAAGAGATGTCAAACAAATGAGGAATGAATAAATGATTCAAGGCAATGTGTGCTCATAAGAGACTTTTGGGGGCTGGTGTATCTGAGCACCTATAGGATGGCTGGGCACCCTGACAGCTGATCCAGTATAAAGAAAAGTTTGCCAATTCAAAGGCCCACTGGGGTCTTTGGTCTTATTGTGAGAGCAACTAAATAGTTTTATTAGGTAAGACCCAGTTCAGAAATTGCGGAGTAAGGACAAGGAAAGATTTAAAATCAATACCCTTTCACCTTAAGAAACTAGAAAAAGAAGAGTGATATAAGCCCAAAACAACCAGAATGAAAGAAATTAATCATGATTAGAACAGAAATAAATGAAAGAGAGAATAGGAAATCAATAAAACCAAAAGTTCATTCTTGGAAACGATCAAGAAAATTGATAAACCTTTATGTATACTGACCAAGAAAAAAGAGACAAGATTCAAATTACTAAAATCAGAAATGAAAGAGAAGACATCTCTTTCTTATCTCTATCTTTAAAAAGGAGTATAGCCCATCTGGTATGGCTCAGTGGACTGAGCATCATCCCATGGACTGAGAGGTTCCAGTTCAGTTCCTGGTCAGAGCACGTGCCGGGGTTACAGGCTCAATTTCCAGTAGTGGGCATGCAGGAGGAAGCTGATTAATTGATTAATAGATCTCTCTCTCTAAAAAAAATCAATAAAAGACCAACAAAAAAAAAGGAGTAAAAAAGGAGTATAAGAAAATGTTATGAATAATTATATGCCAAAATATTAGATGAAATCATAATTCATTAAAGAATAAACAGACATTGAATTGCCTACTTTAAATAAGTGATTACTATGGTATATAAATTATATCTTAATGAAGGTCCTATAAAAATTAAAAATAAAACTCAAACCTTAAAAAAATAAATAGAAAATCTTAATAGACATATAACAAGTAAGGAGATTAAATTAATAAGTAAAGCACTTCACCCCCCCCCCACACACACACACATTAGCTGAGGTCTAGAGTGATTCCCTGGTCAATTCTACCAATCACTTAAAAAAGAATGAATACCAATCTTTTTCAAACTCTTCCAAAAAGCAGAAGAGGAGAGAATACGTCCTAACTCATCCTATGAGAGTAATCTTATCCCAATACAAAAACTCCACAGAAACATCACATGAAAAACTAATCTCAAACCAGTGTTCCTTATGAATATAGAAACAAAAATCCTCAAATCAATTCAGCAACATATAAAATAATTGTATACAATGACAGTATTAATTGGCTAGGACCGCCATAACAAAGTATCACAGACTGGGTGACTTAAACAAGAAAAAATTATTTTCTCACAACTTTATAGGTTAGATGTTCAAAATCAAAGTGTCAGCAAGACAGATTTTTCTCTGAGACCTCTCTCTTTGGCTTATAGATGGTCATTTTTTCCCTGTGTCTTCACATGATTTTTCTGTTATTTATATCTGTGTCAAAGTGTCCTCTGATAAAGACAGTAGTGATATCGGATCAGGGACTATCCTAATAACCTCATTTTAACTTAATTGCCTCTTTACAGACCTATCTCCAAACATGGTCATATTTTGAGGCACTTTGGGTTAAGACTTCAGCATATGAATTTTAGGGAGACACAATTCAGCTCATAACAATGACCAGGAACACAAGGTTGGTTAAAAATTAAAATCAATCAATGGTGTGCACCATAGTAATAGGAGAAAGACCAAAATCACATGATCATCTCAACAGAAAAAACGCTTTGTATAAACTAATATCCTTTCATGAATATTCTATTGAGATCCTCCTCTAAAATCCATGCTTTTAGAACAGGTAAGAACCCTCAAGACAAAGACCCAGGGCAGACTCTCTCTTGAGCACACCCACACTTTTCTTCCTCTCAGGCTTGCATCTTTTCTTTTCTCTCCTAAACTCTGAGGGTCTTCACAAGACTTGCAACCAGGGGGAGCAAGGGACAATGGCAGCTCATCTTGGGCTTACCTTCTGAACCTATCTTCAAGGCCCCCTTTTCTCTGAATTTTCAGTGACCTATCAGTAGCCCCACCATGGCTCACTTGATTCCTATAACATTTCTAGACATGCAAAGCAGAGCACCACCTAGGCTCTCTCCTGTTGCTTTTTCTACCCTGAGCCCTTCCTTCGTTTCACTGTACCCAGCTTTAATAAACATACTCTCAAAATCACCTGGACTTGTGCTGTGAAAACTTTCTTGCATGAAATGAAGAACCCAATGCTACCGACTGGCCTGAGGCAGAATTGCTCCCGGCCGGTCCCTTTTCAGTAATATTATGACAGTAAACGTGATCTTGTAATTTTGTGAATCATGATAGAGTTATTTCAGGAAAGAGAGACACATTTGTAAAATGTTTCTGGGGTTGTGCTATGTCTAGGGAAAAGAACAGGACAGGTATATTGCTTTTGTTTGTTTGTTTGTTTGTTCATTTGTTTTATTGATTGATTGCCTCACACTGACCTGTGTTCAACTCACTAGAGAAGAGTACATTCAAAGGAAAAAAAGGGTTTTTTAATGACAATTTTGCTTTTAGAGAGAAGTCGTAGTCTTGGGGTCTGTACTTGATGCTGATGGAACTTTAGTTCTTAGACAGAATTATATTTTCTTCAGAATGTTTCCTTCTAATTATAAATGTTGAGATGGCTTTTAAAGCCAAGGTTGTGTTTGCTATACTTATCAAGGAAATGAGAATGGATATCAACTAATTTTTCTATGTACACAGTCTTGATTTTGCTAAGTGGAACATCTGAACAGAATAGAATATAGACTGAAGGAGAACCCCAATAAAGTACCACAAACTGCATAAAGGTAAAAAGAAAGAAAAATATTTTATACATTATAGAGCTAAAGCTATCAAAGTGGTACTGTAAAAGGTTAGATGTTGCGTAGTACAATAAAATTGGTTTTACTATGTGATCAGTATTTATTTCTGTAATTGCTTTGTGCCTAGTCAATTTCATAGTCAAATCATCTCACCTGCATGTCTCAAGGTTTTTATGCAATTCATCTACTTCTTTCAAGGCTTTAAGGACACAAAAAGTTACTACACTTCTGAAACTCCTTGAACTTCCTTTCTTAGAATACTTCCCACTATCTACAGTCAAATAAGCAAGAACAAAGGGAAAAGTCCACCTACTCTTCCTTCCTCCATATTAGTATGATGACCTGTGCATCACTACCATGAAATCATCATTAAACTAAAGTTTTATAGCTTATTGCCTTCACTTTATTAACCAACCCTAATAAATTGCTATTTTTGTAGGAATAAAACTATCTAATATATTAGTAATTCCATATGGTTCAGTGTATCTTACTATATAAAAAAGTAGATTATTATAAAAACCAGATGATAGTAGACAGAAATAGCAATATTATGCTGATCCTTAAGACATTTTCTTCATCTATCGCTAGAATCACAAATTTAAATGAGGTGCAGCAGATGAACTAAATGTGTGAGGTGGCTAGACATAATAACAAAGGGTGACATTCAGTTAAAGGTGAACTGAAGAATCCATGTTTATACATAAATGATTAAAATCATTAAAAATAAAAGCAAAATGGCAGTTATTATAATAAACACAAGACAATTAACAGTCTCATTTGCTATTACTTTCTCACAATTATATAATTATGTGAAGGTTTTGTTTGAGTGGCAGGTAATATTTGACTACATGCAAACTAGGATCATACTGACATAATATTTGTTGCAACAAAGACTTGGGGTTTTAGATGCAAGAATTAAAGTTAAATAAAGCAGTTTCTTCTAACTATGGCTACTTTTCCAAACATAAATATTATATTATTCAACTTTAATATCTTAATATAGAAACTTTACTAGTAGAAAGCTTTGTAATGTATACACTGAAAGGTTTTCTAGATTAAAATAACATCAATAAATAATATAATACTTGTTCTAATGATGATACTAATAATATTGCCATTTGATGAACACCTACAGAATTATTCACCTTTGCTCCAAGAAACTCTACAAATATTATCTCACGTAACTCCCTCACATTAAATCTATGTGAGGAAAGAGAGGTACAAGATGGCAGCTGGCAGGACCGGATTGAGGGTGAGTGTGTGAGCTAGTGTGTGAGAGTGTGAGTGAATGTGAGTGTGGACGACCAACCTTGAGCAATGCAGACACGCAGGGCAGAAGGTTCCTGTGCTGTGGACAGAGAGCAGCTGGCTACCACAGTAAGCTCGTTAGCAAACTTCTTCCTCTGCGGCTGGGAGGCCCTGCCATTTTGGAGGATCCCTGGTCTTCTCTGGGATGAGGAAGCAGGAGCTAGGGCCGAGCGACCTGAGTTAACCAGAGCACCTTGCACCATCGGACCAGTGGATCCCACTGTGCCAATGTAGACCGGCACATAGTACCGGCACTATCAAGGTACCTCCACAGCAGCCGCAACCAGCCGGGGAGGCGAGCACCCCCCCCCCCCGCAGCAGAAGCCTGATCGGAGCCCAGCACCTTCCCCCACAGCAGCAGTGCCTGGGCAGGAGTGGAGCCCCAACCCCAACAACAGCTAAGGCACAGGAGCCGAGACATACCCCCAGCAGCAGAGGCTGGATAAAAGACATTCTTCCCCACGCACCAGCACAGATCAGCAGCTGAGACCCATCCCCAGTGGCATCAGCAGAAGCTGATCAGGAGCTGTGCCCCAGCCCAAGAAGCAGCAAGACTCTGGCAGCTGAGATCTGGCCCTGACAATTGCAGCAGCGGATTTGGAGTGGAGCCCTCTTCTCCCCCCTAGCAGCAAAATCCCAGGAGCATAGCATCCTCAGCCCCCAACAGCAGCAAAGAATTGAGAGCTGAGAGCACCCCCTGGCAACAACAGCGGCAGAAGCAGTGTAAACTGGGAGCTGACACTTGCCCTCAGGAGCAACTGATCAGGAGCTGAGCCCCACCAGGCACCAAAGTACACCAGTTAGAACTATGCACCCCGATAGCTACCAGTGGGACCAACAAACCCCAGCAGGCACCAATGGGACCCACACACCCCAGCGATGCACCAGCTGGACCCATGCACCCCAGGTAGCAGGAGCACAGATCAGCAACTGAGATCCATCCCCAGTGGCATCAGCAGAGGCCAGTCAGGAGCAGTGACCCAGGCCAAGCAGCAGCAAGACTTCAGGAGCGAAGACCTGCATGACAGACCAATACCAGCTGCCTACTGTCAATCCTCCAGGACCTACAGCAGGCAAGAGGTGCCATACATCAAAACAGTCGGGGAGGCACAGCAACCTTATTTGATACACACCGACTTGCCTACACATTTCAATATCCATCATCAGGCCTAGAACTACCAGATTGCTAAAATGGCAAGACAAAGAAACAACACCCAAATAAAAGAAAAGTAGGAGTCCCGAGAAAAGGAACTACAGGAAATGAAAAAAAGCAATTTGTCGGATAAAAAATTCAAAGCAATGATTTTAAAGGTGCTCAAACAATTTAGTGAGAACTACAAGCAACTTAATAAGAATTATGAAGAGCTCAGTGGGAACTACATAAGCTTAAAAAACAAAAGAGATAGAAGCTATGAATAAAAATCAAGAGGAAATAAAGAATGGCATAGCTGTTATGAAAAATACCTTAGAAAGAGTCAATAGTAGATTAGAAGAAGGTGAAAACCCTATCAGCGACTTATAAGACAAGGTAGAAAAAATCACCCAAATAGGGCAGCAAATGGGGAAAAAAATTAGAAAGCAGGAGGAGAGTCTAAGGGAGCTTTGGGACAAAATAAAATGTAACATTCACATTATAGGGGTACCAGAAGGAGAAGAATCAGAGAAAAGAATAAAGAACCTGTTTGAAGAAATAATGACAGAAAACTTCCCTAAATGGGTGAAGGAAAAGGTCACACAAGTTCAGAAAGTACAGAGACTTGCAAGCAGGATGAACCCCAAAAGACCCACAGCTAAACACATCATAGTAAACATGGCAAACATCAAATAAAAAAAGGAATCTTAAAGGAAGCAAGAGAGAGACAGGAAGTTACCTACAGGGGAGCTCCCATAAGATTGTCAGCAGATTTCTCAATAGAAACACCACAGGCCAGAAAGGAGTGCCATGAAGGGTAAAAAGTAATGCAAGGCAAGGGTCTGAATCCAAGACTACTCTATCCAGCAAGGCTATTATTCAAAATTGAAGGAGAAATAAAGAGCTCCACAGATTTAAAAAAAAAAAAAAAAAAAGAAAGAAAAGAAAAGAAAAGCTAAAGAATTTACAACCACCAAACCAGCAATGCAAGAAATGCTGAAGGGACTAATAAGCATCTATTAATAATAATCTTAAAAGTAAATGGCCTAAATGCTCCAATTAAAAGACATAGGGTAGCTGATTGGATAAGAAAACATGGCCCCTATAAAAGCTGTTTATAAGAGACCCACCTCACAACAAAAGACTCACACAAGATGAAAGAGAGGTATGGGAAAATTTTTTTTTCAAGCAAATGGAAGTGAAAAAAAAAAGCTGGTGTAGCAATACTCATACCTGATAAGATAGTCTTCAAAACGAGGCCTATAATAAGAGACAAAGAAGGCCATTACATAATATTAAAAGGATCAATCCAACAAGAGGATATGACCCTGGTAAACATACACGCACCAAATATGGGAGCACCACAATATATTTAAAAAGTTCTGGAGGACTTCAAGGAAGAGATCAATAGCAATACAATCATAGTGGGTGACTTTAACACCTCACTGACACCACTGGATAGATGCTTTAGATGACAATTTAAAAAGACACAGACTCTTTAAATGATTAATTATATCAGTTGGACTTAATTGATATTTACAGAACATTTCACCGCAAAGCTGCAGAATATACACTCTTCTCAAGTGCACATGGGACATTCTCAAAGCTAGACCACATGATAGGACACAAAGTAAATCTCCACACATTCAAGAAGATTGAAATCATATCAAGCATCTTTTCAGATCACAATTGCATGAAACTAGAATTCAATTACAACAAAAACACACAAAAACATTCAAACATTTGGAGGCTAAATAGCATGTTGTTAAACAACAAATAGGTTACCAAGAAGATCAAGGAAAAAAATTAAAAACTTACTGGAAACCAATTAAAACAAACACACAACAACACAAAATCTGTGAGATGAGGTGAAAGCAGTCCTGAGAGGGAAGTTCATAGCAATACAGGCTTACCTCAAGAAACAAGAAAGTATCATAATTGACTTTCTAACCCCACAAATTAAAGAACTAGAGAGTAAAAAAAAAAGAGAGAGAGAGAAAAAATCCCAGAGCAAGTACAAAGAAAAAAATAATAAAGGTCACAGCAGAAATAAATGACATAGAGAATAAAAAAACAATTCAAAAGGTTAATGAAACAAAGAGCTGGTTCTTCGAAAAGATAAACAAGATTGATGGACCCGTAGCCAGACTCACCAAGAAGCAAAAAGAGAGGACCCAAATAAACAAAACCAGAAATGAAAAAGGAAAAGTCACAACTGACACCACAGAAATACAAAGGATCATCAAAACATAGTATGAACAATTATACACCAACAAATTGGACAATCAAGGCAAAATGGACAAATTTCTAGAAACACAAGAGACAGAAAACTTGAACAGACCAATAACATCTAAGGAAATTCAAGATGTCATCAAGAAACTCCCAGGAAACAAAAGCCCAGGCCCGGATGACTTCACAGGGGACTTTTACCGAACATACAAAAAAGATCTAAGACCCATTCTCCTCAACCTATTCCCCCAAATCCAAAAAGATGGAAGCCTTCCAAACTCATTATATGAGGCCACCATAATCCTAATTCTAAAACAAGATAAAAACACTACAAAGAAAGAAAGAAAACTACAGGCCAGTGTCCCTGATGAAAACACATGCCAAATCCTTAACAAAATATTAGCAAATCGGATCCAGCAATACATCAAAAAAATTATTCATCATGACCAAGTGGGATTCATCCCAGGGATGCAAGGCTGGTACAATATTTGCAAATCAATAAATGTGATACACAACATAAACAAAATGAAATGTAAAAAACCATATGATCTTATCAATACATGCTGCAAAAACATTGGACAAAATCTAGCACCCATTTCTGATAAAAACACTCAGCAATATGGGAATAGAGGGATCATATCTTGACACAATAAAGGCCATATATGAAAAACCTACAGCCAACATCATACTCAATGGACAAAAACTAATAGCAGTTCCCTTAAAAAAAGAAACAAGACAGGAATGCTACTTTTACCACTCTTATTTAACATAGTACTGGAAGTCTTAGCCATAGCAATTAGACATGAATAAAAAATAAAAGGGATTCAAATTGGAAAGAAGGAAGTGAAACTGTCATTATTTGCAGATGACATGATATTGTACATAAAAAACCTAAAGATTCCATCAAAATTTACTAGACTTAATAAACAAATTTGGCAAAGTAGCAGGATACAAAATTAATGTCGAGAAACAGTCAGCATTCTTATACACCAATGATGAACTCACAGAAAGGGAAACTAAAAAACAATCCCATTTACCATAGCAACAAAAAAATTAAGATACCTAGAAATAAACTTAACCAAAGAAGTAAAGGACTGCTTCACAGAAAACTACAGGTAATTAAAAAAAGAAATAGAATAAAATAAAAAAAGTGGAAGCATATACTTTATTTATGGATTGGAATAATTAACATCATTAAAATGTCCATATTACCCAAAACAATTTATAGATTCAATGCAATCCCCGTCAAAACAGCAATGACATATTTTACAGAACTAGAACAAATAATCCAAAAGTTTATATGGAACCAATAAAGACCCCAAATATCTACAGCAATCTTGAAGAAGAAGAGCAAAGAAGAAGGGATCACAATACCGGATATCAGGTTATACTACAAAGCCACTACAACCAAAACAGCTTGGTACTGGCACAAGAACAGGCATATAGATCAATGGAACAGAACACAGCAGAGAACCCAGAAATTGACCCAAGACAATATGCTCAATTAATATTAGACAAAGGTGGCAAGAGCATACAGTGGAGTCAAGACAGCCTCTTCAATAAATGGTGCTGGGAAAATTGGACAGCTACATGCAAAAAAAATAAAGCTAGACCACCAGCTTACACGATACACAAGAATAAAGTCAAAATGGATAAAAGAATTAAATGTGACTCGTGAATTCATAAAAATTCTAGAAGAAAATGTAGGCAACAAAATTTCAGACATCATACGCAGAGGAATTTTCACTGATACATCACATAAGGCAAAAGAAACAAAGAAAAAATGGACAGGTGAGACTACATGAAACGAAAAAGCTTCTGCACAGCAAAACAAACAACCATCAAAATGGAAAGGCAACCCACCATATGGGAGAGCATAATTGCCAATGACATATCAGATAAGGGGTTAGTTTCCAAAACATATAGAGTGCTCATACAACTCAACAAAAGGAAGACAAAAAACCCAATTAAAAAATGGGCAGAGGAACTAAATAGACACCTCTCCAAACAGGACATATAAATGGCCAAGAGACATATGAAGAAATGTTCACCATTACTAATCATCAGAGAGATGCAAATTAAAACAACAATGAGGTGTCACCTCACCTCACACCAGCCAGAATGACTACTATCAACAAATTAACAAACAATATGTGCTTGCGAGGGTGTGGAGAAAAGGGGACTCTAGTACACAGCCGGTGGGAATGCAGATTGGTGCAGCCACTATGAAAAACACTATGGTGTTTCCTCAAAAAATTAAAACTTGAACGGCCATTTGACCCAGTTCTAGGAATATATCCTAAGAAACTTGAAACACCAATGAGAAAGAATATATGTATCCTTATGTTCATAGCAGCACTATTTACAATTGCCAAGATCTGAAAACAGCCTGAGTGTCCATCAGTGAGGAATGGATAAAAAAGCTGTGGTACATATATACAGTGCAATACTATGCAGCTGTAAGAAATAAAGATCTCTTATTCTTTGAGACAACATGGAGGGACCTCCGAGAGTATTATACTAAGCGAAATAAGCCAATCACAGAAAGACAAATACCACATGATCTTACTTATTTGTGGAGTATTATGAACAAGGGGGGCTGATGAACAAAATAGACCAAGAGACATAGAAAGGAGTATGGTTCAGACTGATAAACCTCAGAGTAGGGGAGTGGGGGGAATGGATGAGATGAACCAAAGAACTTATATGCATGTATGCATAACCAATGGACATAGACAACAAAGCTAGGGGGGTAGGGGCAGCATGGGGAGGAGTGGGTCTGGGCAGGGGGGGGGGGGAGGAGAAATATCTGTAACAAAAATGAATTAGTAAAAATTGAAAAACATCAGAGAAAATAAAAACTGTGGCTTTATCTCTGCCCAGCTCTGGTCTCTTCAATAGCCAGAAGCCTGTCACCCTGCAAAGCTGGATGTTATGTGGGCTGCTGTTTTTGGCTCCTGTGCTCCAGACTGGGGAGCCCAGCCTGGGGATGTGGCCTCACTCCTCTCAGGGTAAACCCCATACCTGGCCTGCAGCCAAGAGATTCCTCCTCTCTCTTGGCCTGCTACCAATGGAAGTGAGCCTCTGGCAATCTTGCCCCTCCTACCAGACTCCAGGTGGTTTTTGTTTTTACCTGCTCTGTCTCCTCTTCAGCTGGGCCTCTGTTGGTAATTATAAGTGAATGTTCCCTAATTTCATTTTATTTCCAGTCTGGCCCTGGGAGGAGGTGTAAGAAGGGTCTGCCTATATGGCTGCCATCTTCCCCTGACCTCTTCCTTAAGCTTTCATTTTAACTTTAAAATGCATTTTAAAGAATTTTTGTAGTATTCAAATAACAACCAGTACCTAAAAACAAAATCACATTCTACACTTTCATATCTTAATATCACTTTTTAAAAATCAGTCAATTCTTTTTTTTAAATATTTTTATTGATTTTTTTAGAGAGAAAGGAAGGGAGAAAGAGAAACATTGATGTGAGAGAGAAATATTGATTGACTGCCTCGCCACATGCCTCCCATTAGGGATTGACCCCGCAAACCAGGCATGTGCTCCGATTGGGAATCGAACTGGGAACTTCCAGTCCATGGTACAATGCTCAATCCACTGAGCCACACTGGCCAGGCAAAAAATCAGTCAATTCTTGAATGCCATAGAAGAAAATATTGAGTTGCATGAACACTCTATATATTGAAAATTAACCCCTTATCTGATATATTATTGGTAATTATGCTCTCCCATACAGTGGGTTGCTTTTCCATATTGACGATTGTATTTTTTGCTGTGCAGAAGCTTTTGAGTTTGATGTAGTCCCATGTGTTCATCTTTTTTTATTTCTGTTGCCTTAGGTGATGTACCAGTAAAAATTCTGCTGCATATGATGTCTAAATTTTGTTGCCTAGAGTTACTTCTAGAATTTTTATGGATTCATGAGTCACATTTAAGTCTTTTATTCATTTTGAGTTCATTCTTGTGTGTGGTGTAAGTTGATGGTCTAGTTTCAATTTTTTTGGCATGTAGATGTTCAATTTTCCCAAAACCATTTATTAAAATGGTTGTCTTTACTCCACTGTATGCTCTTGCCACCTTTGTCAAATATTAATTGAGCATATTGCCTTGGGTTCATTTCTGGGTTCTCTATTCTATTCCATTGATCTATCTGCCTGTTCTTGTGCCAGTACCAGGCTATTTTCATTACAGTGGCTTTGTAGTATAACCTGAAATCTGGTAATGTGAATCTTCCAACTTTGTTCTTCTTTTACAAGATTGCTGTGGCTATTCGAGGTCTTTTTTGTTGCATATGAACTTTTGAAGTATTTTTTCTAGTTCTATGAAGCATGTCATTGGTATTTTGATGGGGATTGCTTTGAATCTATAGATTTCTTTGAGTAGTATGGACATTTTAATGATGTTAATTCTTCCAATCCCTGAACAAAGTATGTGTTTCCACTTTTTTATATCTTCCTGTATTTATTTTTTCAATGACCTGTAGTTTTCTGCAAATAGGTCTTAATTTCTTTAATGAAGTTTATTCCTAGGTATCTTGATTTTTTTAGCCATGATCATAAATGGGATTGTTTTGTTAGTTTCTCTTTTTGTGGGTTCATGATTGGTGTATAAGAATGCCATCGATTTCTTGATGTTAATTTTGTATCCTGCCACGTTGCAAATTCATTTATTAAGTCTAGTGAATTTTTGATGGAGTCTTTGGGGTTTTCTACGTATAGTATCATGTCATCAGTGAATAATGACAGTTTCACTTCCTCCTTTTTAATTTGGGTCCTTTTTATTTTTTCTTTCTGTCTGATTGCTGTGGCTAAGACTTCCAGTACTATGTTAAATAAGAGTGGTGAAAGTGGGTATCCCTATCTTGTTCCTGTTCTTAAGGGAAATGCTTTTAATATTTGCCTATTGAGTATGATGTTGGCTGAAGGTCTTTCATATATGACCTTTATTATGTCGAGATATGATCCCTCTAGTCCCAGATTGCTGAGCGTTTTTATCAGAAATGGGTGCTGGATTTTCTCAAATGCCTTTTCAGCGTCTATTGATATGATCATATGATTTTTCTTTCATTTTGTTTATGTGGTGTATCACATTTATTGATTTGCGAATATTGTACCAGCCTTGCATGCCTGGGATGAATCCCACTTGGTCACAGTGCAGAACTTTTTTAATGTATTGCTGGATTCGATTTGCAAGTATTTTGTTTAGGATTTTGGCATCTATGTTCATCAGAGATATTTGTCTGTAGTTTTCTTTCTTTGTAGTGTCATTTTCTGGTTTTGGAAGTAGAATTATGCTGGCCTTATGAAACGGGTTTGGAAGTCTTCCTTCTTTTTGAATTTTTTGAAATAGTTTGAGGAGAATGGGTATTAGTTCTTCTTTGAATGTTCAGTAAAATTGCCCCATGAAGCCATCCGGGCCTGGGCTTTTGTTTGCTGGGAAAGTCTTGATTACATCTTCAATTTCTTTTGTTGTTATTGGTCTGTTCAAGTTTTTTTTTTTTTTTTTTTATCTCTTCCTGGTCCAGTTTTGACAGACTATGTGTTTCTAGAAATTTGTCCATTTCGCTTAGATTGTCCAATTTGTTGCCGTAAAATTTTTCATAATATTTGTTAACAATCCTTTGTATTTCTGTGGTGTCAGTTATTATTTATCCTCTTTCATTTCTGATTTTGTGTATTTGGGTTCTCTCTCTTTGTTGCCTGGTGAGTCTAGCTAAGGGTCCATCAATGTTGTTTATCTTTTCAAAGAACCAGCTTTTTGTTTCGTTGATCCTTGAAATTGTTTTTTTTTTGGTCTCCAATTCATTTATTTATGCTCTGATCTTTACTATGTAATTTTTTCTCCTTGCTCTGGGGTTTCCTTTCTGTTTGCTTTCTAGTTCTTTAAGTTGTGAGGTTAGATAGCCTATTAGAAATTTATCTTGCTTCTTGAGGTAGGCCTGTAGTGGTATGAACTTCCCTCTCAGAACTGCTTTCACTGCATCTCATAGATTTTGTGTTGTTGTGTGTTTATTTTCATTGGTTTCCAGGAATTTTTAAAATTTCTTCCATGATCTCTATGGTAACCCATTCATTGTTCAATAACATGCTATTTAGCCTCCATGTTTTTAAATGTATTTGCATGTTCTTGTTGCAGTTGATTTCTAGTTTCATGCCATTGTGATATGAGAAGATGCTTGATATGATTTTAATCTTCTTGTACTTGTAGAGACTTAGTTTGTGCCCTAACATGTGATCTGTCTTTGAGAATGTCCCATATGCACTTGAGAAGAATGTGAATTCAGCAGTTTTGGGGTGTAATTTTTGTTAGATATCTACTAAATCCATTTGATCTAGTGCTTCATTTAGAATTTATGTTTTCTTGTTAATTTTTTGTCTATAAGATCTGTCCAGTGATGTCAGCGGGGTATTAACGTCCCCTGCTATGATTGTATTGCTATCGATTTCTCCTCTGAAGTCCTCCAAAAGATTTTTAATATATGTTGGTGCTCCTATATTGGGTGCATATATGTTTACCAAGGTTGTATCTTTCTGTTTGATAGATACTTTCAATATTATGGAGTGGCCTTCTTCGTCTCTAGTTATGGCCTTCATTTTGAAATCTACTTTATCAGATATGAGTATTGCTACCCCAGCTTTTTTTTCCTTTTCGTTTGTTGGAAGATTTTTTTCATCCCTTCACTTTCAACCTATGTGAGTCTTTTGTTGTTAGATGGGTCTCTTGTAAACAACATATATGCAAATCATGCTTTTTTATCCAGTCAGGTACTCTGCGTATTTTTATCGGAGCATCCAAAACATTCACATCAAAGTGATAATTGATATGTACTTATTTGTTGCCATTTTTGTTTAGTGTGGTTATATTTTTCTTCCTATTTCTTCTTCTAATTACAGCAGTCCTTTTAGCATATCTTGCAGTGCTGGTTTGGTGTTAAGATATTCCATTAACCTTTTTTTTTTTTTGGTCTGGATAGCTCTTTATTTGACCTTCTATTTTGAATGACAGCCTTGCTGGATAGAGTAGTCTTGGATTCAGATCCTTGTTTTTCATGACTTTGACTACTTCATGCCACTTCCTTCTGGCCTGTAGTGTTTCAGTTGAGAAGTCAGCTGAGACCTTATGGCATTTCCTTTGTAGGTCACCTGTTGCTTATCTCTTGCTGCCTTTAGGATTCTCCCTTTGTCTTTAATTTTTGGCATTTAAATACTATGTGTCTTGGTGTAGGCCTGTTTGGGTTCTTCTTACTTGGGGATTTTTGTGCTTCCTGAACTTGAATGCCTTCTTCCTTCACCAGGTTAGGAAAGTTTTCTGTCACTATTTCTTCAAATATATTCTCTAACCATTGCCCATTTTGGTCCTCTTTGGGGACACCTATGATGCAAATGTTATTACGTTTCCAGTTGTCCCACAGTTCTCTTAAGCTATTTTCTTGTTTTTTAATTGTTTTTTTTTTTTTTTTTTTTTTTTTTGGTTTCTGAGTGGTTGATTTTTTTCCACCCTGTCTCCTAATTCACCGATCCGGTCCTCAGCTTCGTCTACTCTGCTTGTTAGTCCTTTTCTTCTATGTCATTCTTCATTTCCACTTGGTTGGTTTTCAGTGTTTCTGTATGTTTACTCATGGTGCTGATGTCCTTACCCATGCTGTCGAGCTTCCTCAAGATCATGCTCTGAACTCTACCTCTGATAATTTGCTTAACTGCATTTCATTGATCTCATCTTTGATAGAGTTCTCTTGTTCTTTCATGTGGAATTTGTTTCTTTGTTTCAGCATTTTGGCTATCTCAGTGGGTTTTGGAGCCTGTCAAATTTTCCCTATGGGTGTTGGTGATCTGCTGTTTGTGGCTCCCTCTACTGGGTTTGGATGAGCCCGGGTGGCCCACATTAAACACCACTGTCAAGTCTTACTTTCCTGAGTAGATTTGCAAGCCCAGGAAAGGTTCATTTATCCTCTAGCTCTTTCCTGGTGGCTAGCAGTCTCAGTTACTAAGTGCCTTGGAATGTAGCTCCGGCATTCTGCCTAAGAGGATTTCCAGGGCCTGGGATAAATGCTGGGTATTAATGAGCATCAATTTGCATTTCTTTGCCTCACCTGGGAAAGGCTGAATCTCTGGTGGGGGGGGGGGCTGCTGTTTTTTCCCACGGCTTGGGGAAGAAACACACTGGCCACCATCTTGAGTGGCTCCAACTCAGTAAAAACTCTGAGTGCCCTCCAAATCCCGGGTGTTCCGACAGAGTTCCAGCCCAGTCTGCCCTACCTCTGCCATGACCCTGAGGTGAGTGGCTGTGGCTATTTTAGCACTCTGTCCTGGATCTCTGTGCTGTAGAGCGGGCTTGGTCTTTATTCTCCAAGGGCGCTGCTCACAGCTAAGACTACTACTGTCCATGGGCTCCCAGCCCACCCCCCTCTCCCACCTCCACAGATTTTACCAGTGTTCCTGGTTACATGGTCCTGTTTTGCTGCTTATTTCCAATTATTTATCTTTATTTTAGTTGTAATTCCTATTTGGTCCTGGGACATCATATGAGTAGCTTCTAATCACTCCACCTCCATTTTCACATCCTCTATGCCCATCTTGTGCACAGCTGGGTCGCACAGGACTTTCTGGTGTTTCCACACCCTGCAGGTCCTGCGAGTAGCTGGATCGCACAGTCCCTTTGGGGACCTGGCTCTATACCTATGTTATGGGCTGCTGGGTTGCACAAGCCTTTCTGGTGTTTCAACACCCTGCAGGTCCCGCCGGCACAGTTCCTTGTAGGTAGCACAGGCCTCTCGGGTGTTTCAGCACCCCACAGGTCCCACGGGTAAATAGATGGTACCATCTCTGCTGGGTTGCGCAGGCCTCTCTGGTGCTTCAGCACCCCACAGACCCCATGAGTAACTAGATCGCGCAGTCCCTGCTGGGTCTCACAGGCCTCTCTGGTGCTTCAGTACCCAGCAGGTCCCATGGGTAAGTGGATGGCACAGTCCCTGCTGGGTCGCACAGGCCTCTCTGGTGCCCCAGCACCCTTCAGTTCCTGTGGGCGGGCAGGTGGATCACACCAGTCTCTCTCAGACTCTGGCTTCCCACTGCACAGGACTCTGTGGAGCCCCAGGTCCAGCTGCTGGCAACTGGGGAGTCCTGCTGCACTGTGGGGCTCAACTCCTGCTCAGCTTTTGCTGTAGTTTTTGGGGATGGGTCGCCGCTGCTGGTCTGTGCTTCTGTTGCCTGCGGATGGATGTCTGCTCCCCAGCATCAGTTGATGGGGGTATATCTCAACTCTGATAGGGCTGCTACTATGGAGGATGGTGCTGGGCTCCTGGTTGTTCATGGATTATACAACAGGCACCTTGGGAGTTCCACTACTGTGCACCGGTCTGTGTTGACACAGAGTGTCCACTGGTCAGATGGTGCCAGGTACGCTGGCCTGCTCAGGTTGCTGGGTCCTAGCTGCTCCCACTGCCTCCTCCCAGGGAAGACCTGGTATCTTCCAAAATGGTGGGACCTCCCCATGGTGCAGGGAGAAGAGCCCTGAAGGGATGCTTACTGAGGTAGCTGACTGCTCTGTCCACAGCACATGAACTTTCTGCTCCGCAGCTCTGCACTGCTTGGGTTTGGTCGTTCACCTTCACATCCACTCACACTCTCTCACACACTCGCTCACTCTCTTTCACACTCACCCTCCCTCCGGTCCTGCCCACAGCCATCAAAATAAGTAAGAATTTTTCACACTGACATGAAAGTAGATTGAAGGAAAAACATTAAAAATTTAAATAACAAAAATGTAATGATTTTGTCCACTATGACAGCTGCATTATTTTGATGATTTTATTCATTGGAAAGTGATTCTCCATTAGACAAAATCAGAGAAGAATGTGAATAAAGCAAATATTTGAAAAAAATTACGTTTTGCTAAATGTAATTTTTTTTTTTTTTTTTTTTTTTTTTAGATTTGAGAATTATAGTTTCTCCAAGCATAGAAGTTCTCAACAGAAATCTCACTACTCTGCCATTTTTGCTGAAATCACTCTGGATGCTTTCCTTTTTATTCAAAAACAAACAAAAATAAATGTGAAGTGACTGACCTTGTGTGGGTGAATTTCAGGTTTGGTGACACGATTATGTATATACTTGTGCATATAGAGAAGTAAAGGTACCAGAGGTATCTATTGAGCTTAAAGTTTGGAAATCTGTATGAAAACATTTTATACTATTTCATATTTATAGTTAGTACTTTTTCCCCTCTCCTTCAATTATCATATATTTTCACCTGATCTTCAGTAAATTCATAACCACCCTGAAATAGAATAATTTTATATCAGCTAGGGAAGAGGGGAGATATTTCTAACACTGTCTGTTAATAGCCATTCTCCAATCTCCATAGCCAGACACGTCCTAAAATTCATGATTGCCACTTGGAAACTTCAACCTTGAGGCAAGTTGTCTAAGTTTTCTAGAAGAGAACCAGCTCAGAGCAAAGGAAAGCCAAACTTCTTGGGATCCATCTTGCTTTACAACAAATTTACAGAAGTACAGCTTCCAGTGCATGGTTCCAGAAATATCTGCAAAGCAAGAACATGGCCAAAAATGTGTGGAAGGATAAAGGTTTGGAGGAGTATTGACCTATATATTACTTTATTCATTGTCCTAAGCCTCCAGAATCCCTAATAAATAAGTTTCCACCTCACCATGATAGGCATTCTACCATCCCAAGCTCCCAACTTGGTTTATGGGTTTCATCTTTCAACTTTTTCATAGGTAGAACTGGCTTCAGAATTATCTTTAGATTCAAGTTCTTGCCCCTGAAACAAAGGCACCCAAGCAACACTCCCACAGTCCCTAATCTCTTGATATTTGTTTTCTATAATGCATTCCTATCCATACTGCTTCTATGCTTCTGGGAGCTACTGTAAGGCTTCTCAAATAGCATAAAAGGAAATACCAGTGCTTTGATTTTAAAAAGTCAAGGTCAAATTTACTTTAAATCAGAACCATCTTAAAAAGTCAATGCCGCCCTGGTCGGTTTGGCTCAGCGGTTAGAGCGTCGGCCTGCGGTCCAGAGAGACCCAGGTTCGGTTCCCGCTAAGGGCGCGTACCTCGGTTGCAGTTTGTCCCCGGCCCTGGTCGGTCGTGCGGGTGGCAGCCACTCGATGTGTTCCTTTCACATCGATGTTTCTCTCTCTCTCTGTTCCTCTCTCTCCCTCCCACTCTATCTGAACAAAAAATGGAAAAATGTCCTCCGGTGAGGATAAAAAAAAAAAAAGTCAATGCCTCTGAAACAGCAGTACTCACAGTGTATAGAACACAAATGCAAATGCAAAAAAGTTGCTCCTACCTAATTAAAGAACAAGTTGTAGAAACAGGGTCCCTATCATAGCATTAGTCAGCAATGTCCAGCCACTCCTGGTAGTCCTTGTCTCTTAGAAACCCAAGGAAGGGGTTTCAACACCATTTTAAAAAATATATTTTTATTGATTTTTTTTTTTAAGAGAGAGAGAGGGATAGAAACATCTATGTGAGAAACATCCATCTGCTGTCTCCTGCATGCCCCCTACTGGGGATCAAGCCTACAACCCAGGCATGTGTACTGACAGGGAATTGAACCAGGACCTCTCAGTCTATGGGACAACTCTCAATCCACTAAACAACACTGGCCAGGCTCAACAATATTTTTCATGAAGGCACCAGGAGATGAGATGGAGTCTGCCTCTGCCCAACCCTCCTCACTTCACACTATAGGCTCACAGACTGACCATTACTGGACTTTTCCATCACAGGTCCTGTAGGTGGTGGTGATTATACAAATTTGTAAGACAACTTGCCTATGGGTGGGCAGCTTAGCACCACTGCAGGAAAGTAACTTAACTTGGAAGCTCATTTGGTTGGGTGGGTGGGACAAACATCCTCTTTCCCTTATGCAGAGGAATTTCTGAAAATGGTTGTTGACCCTAGGGTACCTAGGCCATGAAGCTTGTGTTAAATTTCAGATGATTACATTCTGCATTTGTGAATTGAGAGTATTCCAAATTGTTTTTGAGAACATTTATGAAATGGAATCAAGACAAGAATCCAAATGAACAAAGTATATCAAATACACAATTTTATTATAAAATAAAAGGCATTAAATCAGCCAGTTAGTTTCCTTTTCTTTAAATTGAAATTTACCCAAAACCTTTTAAAAGAAAATTAGGAAGAACCCAAGGACCAAAATTCAATCGAAGGCAACGAATATAAACATAACCAAGATAAAAATTACACACAATTCAAAGAAAGAAAAGTCATTTTAAAAAATGACACCATTATATTGTAAAAAAAACAAACAAAAAAGGGCTTCAGGGGCTTGTTTCAGGACACAGCTTAGTTGAATGAAATCATATATATATATATATGCAAAACAGCAGCTGAAGGTCACTGAAGGTGATTCATGATGGTCAATGAACAAATGCTGAGAAAATGATACTGTTCATTTTTTCATTTTCATGGTAAAAATGGGAGAAAATTTAAAAAAATATTTTTAGGCCCTGGCCGGTTTGGCTCGGCGGTTAGAGCATCGGCCTGCGGTCCTGAGAGACGCGGGTTTGGTTCCTGCTAAGGGCACGTGCCTCTGTTGCAGTTTGTCCCCGGCCCTGGATGGGTCGTGTGGGTGGCAGCCACTCGACGTGTCCCTTTCACGTCGATGTTTCTCTCTCTCTCTCTCTCTCCCTACCACACTCTATCTGAACAAAAAATAGAAAAAAGTGTCCTCAGGTGAGGATAAAAAATATATATATATTTTTAGAATCACCAATGAAGAGGACAGATTCTGACAACTAATTGTGCTTAATAAACCTTATTAAGTACACTTTCTAGTGAGGAATCTGACTCCATTTTTTGACATTTGGCAGCTGGTAGCTTTTAAACCTCACCCCCGACCCCACCCCTTGACATTGTCCTTGTGTCCCATATCTGAGCTAGCCAATTAGGAAGCCTAATGCACCCTCCTTTGATGCTGAATGCTTACAGGAACTCTCACTCTGGCCCTGTAACTGAACAAGAAAATGGAGGTTCGACTGCCTGCCACAGTGGAAACCAAACTCCTGAGTCAGGTGTTGGTGCAAAAGGAAAAAGGTTTTATTCAGGAGCCACACAACTTGGGAGAATGGTAGACTCCCATCTCAAAGACCAATCTCTCCTCCTGCTCAAGCACACTATTCTTATAGGGGCAAGGAGGGGAGGGCTTTTTTTTCTATCTAATTATCTTGCTATTTTTTGGCATGCTGGGAGCCCTATCCATTTGCATTTATAGTTTTTTTATGTGCTCAATGTAAGAACACCCCCCCACACACACACTGCCACCATCTTGGCCGATGCATAAGACTCCCTGTTGCTCTCACTGTCCATAGTAACAGCCCCACCACTGAAACAAAATAAAACCCCAGGCCTGTCTCTTTTCCTTTTTTGTAAATTTTATTTGGACCAGATTGTGGCGGGAGGAGGGGGACATCCCCTATGCATCCTGACCAGGAATACCAGAAATCGAACTGCAACCCCAGTATGTTTCCTGAGTGGGAATCAAGCCTGTAACCTCTTGGTATACAGGACTACGCCCCAACCAACTAAGCCATACCAATTATGGACAGTCTCACTTTCTTATTGTCCATTTAGGACCTGCTTAGAGGCCTGAACTGCTTCCCCTAGAAATCCAAATTATGTAAATAATAAACTTTTTCACACCTATTTGGGGTATATATGTGTGGGATAAGTCTTGGCATTCAAACCAAACCTTGGGTAGGGGGGCTCATCTGCTTCTACAGGTGACTATAATGATTAGCACTGTGAACAAGATGTCTAGATATTCACCACCTCCATTCTGGGTCTGTTTACCCTTGCTTTGACTTGTTAACCTGATCTGCTGCCTGAATACAAGCAAGCATGTTGAGCTGTTGTCTGCTAGCAAGCTTGTGCTTCCAGTTGTGCTGCTTTTTGTTGAGTTCTACTGAGTCTCTGTTACTAATAATTACTTTGCATTTAAAGACAGAATATGGGATTGGAACTGTTTTATTTATCCTCACCCGAGGACATTTTTCCATTTTTTTGTTCAGATAGAGTGGGAGGGAGAGAGAGGAAGAGAGAGAGAGAGAGAGAGAAAAAAAAAAAAACATTGACGTGAAAGGGTCACATCGAGTGGCTACCTCCTGCAAGACCCAACCAGGGCCGGGGACAAACTGCAACCGCGGTACATGCCCTTAGCGGGAACTGAACCCGAGTCTCTCTGGACTGCAGGCGGATGCTCTAATCTCTGAGCCAAACTGGCCAGGGCAGGATTGGAGTTCTTAAAGTGGAACTGGGTCATGTGTCTTAACCTAGACCTATCTGTGTGCTTGAAAATGAAACTATGACTTACCCTAGGCTCAGGGGAAAAACCATACCCTGTGACTAATTAGTTGTGTCTCAGCCAGACGTTGGTCCCCCATTACAGAGTACTCAGGGGAAACATTATACCCTGATTGAAATATAGGTCATGAAAAGGAAGTCTTTAGGGAAGGGGGGGGGGCAAAGAGCATAAGGGGAGGGGAAAGAGAGAGAGGTGAAATTGAGAGAGGGGATAAAAAGAGAAAGAGAAAAGAAAAGAAATGGTGAATATAAATTTTTTCATCATTAGATGGCCAGCTGACATTCACAGTCCTAAGAGCTTACCAGGCCTCTTAAATCCATCTGCTATTGCTGCTGTCCATGTGATGCATCTGTTATTACAAAAATTCTGCTCCTGAAGTTTATGTGGAAAAATACCTGTGGTACAAAACAGGAATTAATTCAGCCATTGTGATGGGGGAGGGCCCTAACCCTGATGATAATGATTTGAGACTCTCTGAAGAAAAAAATTTATAAATATGAGCAAGGTAAAAGGAACCACCTAAAGTATATCCAGTGTGTGTGTAGGATAGGAGAGAAATAAAAGAAAAAAGATAAAAGGGGGCTGGTTGGCTTCTGTGTGTCTACAAGATGGCATTGGATTAACTTTAATAGTGGTGAAATATGCAAATTAGAAAACTTTCATGGTCTTAATCAATACTGGAGCTCAAATTGCTGTTGTACCTGGGGAATCCCACTAAATTAAAAAAGGTATCCCCTATTATCTCAGGAAACTACTGACTATAAAACAGAGGAGAGGTATACCTCATCTGAACCACCAGAAGACTTTGTCTGGCCTAAATTCTCCATGGCCATAAATATTATGCTCATCCCTCAGTGCTTAGCTTTACTCTTCTGGCCTTTGCACAAATTCTGGCCTCTGATTTCTTTCATGTCTACAAACAACTATGCAACCTGCTCATGTATTTATTTATGCTTGCTGAGCCCATATTGGAAATAGATGTAAGAAGTACTCCCCAAATCTCACAGTTTCCCTTCTGTTCTTGCCCATAGGTCTTAATTCTGACTTGAGGGAGTTTAACATACCCTGGCCATCCTGTAATGTCTCTTTCATCAGGCCCTGCCCTTCTCCATACAGGCCAGGAGCCTCTTTTTGTCACTTAAAGTCCTCTGGGAGAGGTAGTGTTGCAGGGTCAACCAACTGTAAGTACTCCTTGGACTGTGAATGGTGACAAGTATTAGCTTTATCACATCAATTAATAAATGGACATAAAGTTGCAAATGGTCTTTACAAATTTCATGAATTTTGACCATCTAATTGTAAGCTAGGAACTGAAATCTACAGTCTTAGAATTCTTCTATTTTTACTACAAACTGTCCTACTGTTTCTCAGAATCAGCATTTTTAAACATTATGTAGGAATACTCCTTAACCTAGTTTTTTAAGAGAAAAAAGACATATCTGGAGCTGGAAGATAGAAGTTGGTGATCATAGTGAGTGGTAGATTTTGTAGGCCCAGGTGAGTTCTGAAGAACCTGTTTTGTGACACCTACATTTGTGTGGTTTCCCAGAGGCATTATTTCATCTCCAACATGGCATGCATGTGAGAATAAAAAGGCAACTGGTTTATAGGTTTGGAGGATAAGTTGTGAGAGCTAGAGAGATGGTGGAGCTAGCACTAAGAGCTCTAACATTTCTTGCATTGTAGGTATGTACACCAAAAATATCAAGCCATGTTGCAGTGTATCTTAGCTTCTATAGCAACTTCTCATTCTCCCTGACTGCTTTATTGCCATCAACTGCTGACTGCATCCTTGAAATCTCAGCCTTCTTCATAGTTCTTGGAGTCACTCCTCTTATCAGTACAGCCTCTGCTCAGAAATTTCTCATTGCAAGGTCTGTGCATTGCAAGGTCTGAAATTCCACATGCTGCCTTGATAACTATGAGCCTCGCAGGGTCCCAGAGGCCTATCCATGATTTCCCCTGCTTTTGCAGAAATTCTCCCTACCTAGTGGGAAAGGTTCCACACCCAAATAGTCCCCATATCAACTGAACCAGCTACATTCCACCTGGTCTTCAACCAGAATTATTCAAACCAATCATCTTCCCATATGAAAAAAGGGGCAATCCATACTCTTGTTATACCAAAGCCTACTTCCTCCAGATCCTGCTGATTCACTGTGCTCCTGACTGTAACTACTGTGTGGGCTGTTGAGTATATGTGACTCATAAACTGCTGCCAATATTATCTGTTCAGTATTGAGTGTTGTCTGTTCAGGCATCTTATACTATTTAGGGTAGGGAATTCCTCCTTCACTGAGTGGGTGAATAGGAGGTGATCAGAACATGCTGTAACTATCACTTGTCCCTTGGGTAGAGTGTTGAGATTAATGCATCATTCACATGTCCAGGGAGCCATTGGCTTCATGAAAGATTAAAAGTCAGTTCTAGTTCAGAACACTACAAAGGTTGGGTACTGGCTCACTTCCACTAATTTTTCTAGAAAATCACATTTGTAAAATTCTGAAAAGAGAGACACTATTTAGTAACTCTTTAAATTCTTATAAAACACCTATTCTGTGTGTAGTATTAATTCTTCCTGGAGCATTAATAAACTGTTTAAGTTTTCCACAAAAGAGTAAACATATATTCAGGATATAAATTTGCTTTTCTAAGTCTTAGTAATTCTATGAGAGCCACAAATCTTGAACTCATAACTTTTCCAACACCATGGTTTTTTCAAAGCATTAATTTTGTCCAATAAGTCCTTTTTTATGGCGATTGAATTTGTATATGAGCTCAAGCCCTTGTAATCCAACAGTATTACCATCACCCAGAAACATCTGACCTCATACCATGATAAAATGGCATGCTGAAAATTCAGTTACAGTATAATATGGGATCCATAAGGCCTACAAGACAGCAGAACTGTCCTAGGGGATGCAGAAAAAAATTATTGACCCCAAGCAATCTATGATGCCACCCTCCTTGACCAAGATAGGATAAAGAGTGACTCCTACCACTCTTACACCCCAAAATCCTTTTACAGACTGTTTTTCATTCCCTTACCCTAAAATTGGGCTTTGAGGGATTGGAGTTTAAAGTATTCAAAGTAAGAATGACTCTCCAATGGAATATAGCTATGGTTCTACTAAATTGGAAACTGACCTTGACCCATTATCCCCCGCGTATTTTCAGGCCTTTGGGCAACAAGAGTGATGACTGGGAAGGGAGTCTGCATACTGAATGGGTGAGTGAGACAGATTACCAAGGTGAATTTGGATTGCTGTTTCCCAATGGGGGAAAATAAGATTATTTCTGGAACTGAGAGCATTTACCGGGGTGTTTCCTAGCACTCCCATGTACAGTTCTAATGTTCAGTGGAAAACTGATGCAACTCAGTGATGGCATCACCTAAATCAGGGGTGATGAACATCTGGCACATGGGCCATATAAGGCCCACAAAATCATTTGGTCTGGCCCTGCCAAGGCAACCATAGTAAGAACTCGAATTTCAATAAACCTAGGAGCTTTTTCATAGCAACATAAGTTTATATTAAGTGAATCATAATAATAACATACATTTTGAGGGACAAGCAAGGAATGTCCATATATAGAGAGGATATATACGAGTACATGACGGGACAGACACATATGCTTCTTGTTTACTGCCTGTGGCCCATATGGCTATATTGCAATGACTCAGCGGACAGTCAGTGCAAGACAGTCTGGGAGTGTACATGATGTAAAAGTGTTAACACAATGTGGAGAAGCTATGGTAATCTGGTGATGATGAGATGAGATGCAATGAGACATTGATGAACTTGCCTCCAATGATTGACAATGATGTTGTCGATTTCTCTGTCGACACAAACAATAACTCCAATCCAACCTTTATCCAGATGTCCATGATAAAAAATCCTCGCAAAAACTGAATCTCAGATGAATATTAAAGAAAGTACAGTACACAGAAAATACCTCAAGAGTCAATGATACGATAGTTGGATATGTTCCAAATCCAAGATGCAGGATTAGAACAGTGATCAAAGCCAAATAATCAAGTCACTGGTGACATACACACTGGATAGTTATTAAAATTTAAGTGGTGTGACATTCCACAAATGGTGACTGCAAAGAAAAGAAAAGTTGATGTAGAGTGTCGATCTTTCCAAGAAAAATGGACAAATGATTATTTTCCTGTTGATGTCAAAGGCAAACCTGTGTGCCTAGTTTGTGATGATGCATTACCAGTAATGAAGAAAGCCAATCTGGAGCATCATTACAGCTCAAAACATGCTAAACACAATGAATTGAGAGGCCAAATGTGTCTGGATAAAATAAATGTCCTTCAGCGGAGTTTGGAATCACAACAAGCCTCTTTCACTAAGGCCTCGTTGTGACAGAGACAATGTTATTCAGATGAGTTATGTAGTGAGCGAGCCAATCACAAAGAAGATGAGGCCCCTATAGAAGGAGAGTTTGTGAAAGAGTGCATGGTGGCTGCTGCAGAGTTGTTAGTACCAAAGTAAAATTGTTTCAGAGTGTTAGTTTGTCTTGGAAAACTGTCTTAGATTAGATTACTAATTAGCACAAGATATTGAAGAAACAGTGAAGGATTCTGCAGGAGATTTTTAGTTTTCTCTCTGGCTTGTGACAATGGACCTAACAAATACTGCCCAACTGGACATTTTTGTTCATGGGATAACTGCAGAGTTTGACACACAAAAGGAACTGCTGTCACTGGAAGCCATGTATAGCACTACGAGAGGTGAGGACTTGTTTGAGAGACTTGTTTTATCAATGAAAAAAATTGAGCTAACATTTGTAAAGTTAAGTGGCCTTCCTTACAGATGGAGCTTCAGCCATGATTGGTTCACAGAAAGGGTTAGTTTCATTTTTCAAGAAAGAACTGAATTGTCTCAGTCTTGATCAAAGTGATTTAATTATATGTCACTGCATCCTACACCAAGGAAGTCTCTGAGCACAGTCGTTGTGGCTCAACAATGATCACACTGTCAACAATAATGTAATGTATAATGTTTGTCAAAAGCAAAGGGTTTAACAGCCGCCAGTTTAAGGAGTTACTGAATGATCTCAACTCTGAGTACAGTGACCTTGTTTATCACTGTGAAGTGTGGTAGCTGAGTCACGGGAACATGATTATGAGGTTTTACGATCTGTGTGATGATGTCAAGCAGAAGGGAAAACCTGTCAGGGAACTCAATGACAGCAAGTGGGTATGTGATTTAGCATTCATGGTGGACACTACCAAGTACCTGTCAGAGCTGAACGTCAAGCTGCAGGGCCCCAACCAGCTTCTCAGCTCCCTCCTTCCAAATGTAAATTCATTTAAAGCTAAATTAAGGCTATGAAAAGTGCAACTCCAAAGGAATAACAAGGTGCTTTTTTCCCACTCTGGAAGGACAAAAGCCCTCTACAACACTTGAATATGCTGGTGAATGTTCGAAACTAATTGAGGCACCTAATGAAAGATTCGAGGACATGCAAAGTAAACAAATGGAATTGAACATCTTTGCTACACCATTCAATGTGCCTGATGACCTACAACATGAAATCATTCAGCTGTAAAGCGATGATGAGCTGAAAGCTGGTTACAACAACCTCCCACTTCTTGAGTTCTACAAACTTGTATAAGCAATGATGAATTCCCCACTTTGAGGAGACATGCATTGAAATATGCACCTGTGTTCGGAACAACTTACTGCTGCGAGCAGTTCTTTTCAGAACTCACCATCACAAATAGTTGACAGTGCTCCAGACTGACAGATGCAAACCTGGAAAAGCAGTGGCGAGTTGCAACATCATCAATACCAGCTAACATCACACGCCTCACCAAAGAGAAGCAGTTCTAGCCACCACATTACGAAGAGCTAATTAAATGTTTGACCAAATATAGCAGGCTAATTTTTAAGTTGATAATTTTGTATGGCCCGTGAGTGATGTTATAAATATCCAAGTGGCTCTTGGCAGAAAAAAGGTTCCCCACCCCTGTCCTAAAGGATCCAGATCCTCTGCCATTTCAAGCTGCTGGCAGAGTATAAAAAAATGATTTTATATGAAGAGAGGTACAAAGGCTTTTCCCTTATCCATTTCATGATAATATGTAGAAAATTTCTTGTGATCACTAAGGTTATAATTTAGGTTCCAAGTGGGACTATGATCAAACTGATCTCACCTTTTGGTGATAAATTGGCTGACAGCATTATGTTAGCCTGTGTTGGGCAGGAGGTTTCTTCATCTGAGCAAAGCAACAGTGGGTGTTGGCTATGGAAAAAGTGGTGGATTATTTTAGTTATTCTCAGTTTGTCCAAAAAGATATATCATAGCTCCACCGCTCTGTGTCTCAGGAAGCTGATACCCATAGAGTACATTACTATGGCTTTCTTGCTCTCTGGTTAATAGATGAGTTTAGCCAATGAGAGGTAGCAGGCAGAAATTAATAAGTGGAAGGAGAGAATATTTGCATGACACTGTAAGGTACTCTCCAATCAGCTTACTTGCATTCATAATTTCCTGTTAAGCCTACAGATAGCCTCAAAAACATCACCTGAGAATATTTGCTTTAGGAGAATCCCAAATAAATCTCTTCTCATCCTGCTCCCCCACTCTGTGTGTCACTGTCTCCCACCTGCACCCTTTCTGGCATCCACTCCTCTTTTGAAAGTCTTGTGATTCTGACTTCTACAGGGACAGATCAAACACTCCAAGTGGACATTTTGAGACCTCATCCTCCCCGTAAGTGAAGGGTATTTTCCTCCTGTGAACTCAGCACACCACTGAGCTTCTGTGAAGAGGGACTCTGTGGTCTTCAACCCAACCAGACTCTCCCATGGTAGTTCATACCTTACCATGGCTGAATGGTCAGAGTTTACATGATCTGTGTGAGATTGCCTTCATTACCAGTCCTCCATGGATGGTACTCATCAATATAAGTTTTGGAGGTAGTCAGCCAAGTGTGAGGTGATACAAAGTTCTACCTGGACCTCCTGCCCCACTGGTGTGGACACCATTACATGTTCATATATATCCAAGACTGCTCAGCACATGTTGGTCACCATTGCTACATTTCTCTGTGCTGCTGGTTTTGTCTCTCAATGGAATGATTGTGAAGTTTATCCATGTTGGTTCATGGATCTCTATATCTGAAGTTTTGTGTTTTCCCTTAGATGCCAGTGAACTGTAGGAGGCTGACTACTATGGGTCCCTGCTCCCTGGACTCTCTTCTCTTTACCCTCTAGTCTTCATCTCAACTCTTCACATTCTTCCACCTTATAGCCCTGGTTTGCTCATGAGTAGTGGGTTAGCAGTCATAGCTCAGTGGTGCTCAGACACCCTCCCTTCCATCCCATAGCCACACGTGACCCTCTGAGGAGAGACTGGCTATATTCCGACAAGGCCAAATCAGAGCATGCACAGTGAAGGGGGCAGGAACATGGAGCGGTGTGCAAAGAACAAGGAGGGGACTGCACCATTTTGGAAGATCCATAGGGTCCTCCTAGGGAGGGGGTTGCAGGGAACTGCAGAGACCCAGTGCTCTAGGTGACATATAGACACGTCCAGCCCCACCACCTCTGCCCTGGCAGCAGAGTTCCCTGTTGTCCTAAAGTCCCACCAGCAGCAGAGGTGCACGCCACCACCATGGGTGCCACCAACAGCAGTGGGGTTCACACTCCCCATGGGTCATGAAAGCAGCAGCGGAGGCCACTGCCATCAGGGGTGCTGCCAGCAGAACAGGGCCCCACAGCCCCCAAGGGTCCCACCAGTAGCAGAGAGCCACTGATCTACCGGCACCACTGAGGCAAAGAACTGCCAACACCACTGCCTGGGCTGAGAGCTGCTAGTTCTCCCAGGCCACTGGACTAGATCCAAGATCCAGGGCACATGACCCACCCAGACTCCACACCCCTGGACACACAATCTGCTTCTGTGACCCACCCTGCCCTACTTGGCCCCAAAACACTGGACCAATAAAATGGTGAGACAAAAAACAACCCCGAAATGAGAGAAAAGGAGAAATCATCAGAAAATAACTAAATGAAATGGAGGCAAGTAATTTATCAGATAAAGAAACCAAAGTAACACCCTGGCCAGTTTGGCTCAGCATTTAGAGCATTGGCCTCTGGTCTTGGGTTTGATTCCCAGTCAAGGGCATGTCCCTGGGTTGCAGGTTCGATCCTTCGATCCCCCACCCTGGTTGGGGTCATGTGGGAGGCAAGCCACTGATATGTCGCTCATCAATGTTTCTCTCTCTCTCTTCCCCCCACGCTATCTGAAGATAAATAGAAAAATATCTTTGGGTTAGGATTAAAAAAACATTCTCGCCCCGGCCGGTTTGGTTCAGCAGTTAGAGCGTCGGCCTGAGGTCCAGAGATACCTGGGTTCAGTTCCCGCTAAGGGCATGTATCTCAGTTGCGGTTTGTCCCCGGCCCTGGTTGGTCGTGTGGGTGGCAGCCACTCGATGTGTCCCTTTCACGTCGATGTCTCTCTCTCTCTCTTTCTCTCTCTCCCTCCCACTCTGTCTGAACAAAAAATGGAAAAATGTCCTCAGGTGAGGATAAAAAAAAAAATTCTCAATTATGATTATATATTAAAAAAATACCAAGGTATAAATTTAACTAAAGGTGTAAAAGACCTGTACTCATAAAATTGTAAGACACTGAAGAAACAAATTGAAGGACATACAAATAACTGGAAGTGTATACCGTGTTTGTGGATAGGAAGAATTTACATTAAAATGTCCATAATATCCAGAATAATTTATAGATTCAATGCAAAACCTATCAAGATACCAATGGTGTATTTCACAGAGCTAGAACAAATATTCCAAAAATTTACATGGGACCACTAAAGACCCCAAATTGCAACAGCAATCCTGAGAAAAAAGAACAAAGTTGGAGGAATCACCATACCTGATATCAAACTATATTGATTATAGTAATCAAATCAGCACAGTACTGGCATCTAGATTGATGGAACAGAAGAGAGATCCCAGAAGTAAATCCACATCTTTATGGCAAATTAATATATGACAAAGAAGTCAAGAATGTACACTGGGGTAAAGACAGTATATTCAATAAATTGTGTTGGAAAATTGGACGATAGGTGAAAAAAAATGAAACAAGATCACTTACTTACGCCATGCACAAGAATAAGCAAAAATGGATTTAAGACTTAAATGTGAGACTCAAAACCACAAAAGTCCTAGAAGAAAACATAGGCAGTAAAATCTTGGACGTTGCTATTAGCAGTGTTTTCCTGGTGTATCTCTTCGGGCAAGGGAAACAAAAAACAAAAATAAACGTATAGAACTACATCAAACTAAAAAGCTTTGGCACAGCAAAGTAAACTATCAAGAAAATGAAAGGACAGCCCACTCAATGGGAGAACATATTCGCCAATGAATAGGGGTTAATATCCAAAATTTATAAAGATCTTATAAAACTCAACATTAAAAAAATGAACAATCCAATTTAAAAATGGGCAAAGGACCTGAATAGACACTTCTCCAAAGAAGACATACAGATGGCCAATAGACCTATAAAAAGATGCTCAACATCACTAATTATCAGGGAAATGCAAATTAAAGCCACAATGAGATATCATCTCAAATCTGTCAGAATGGTTACCATCAATAAATGAACAAGTGTTGGTAAAAATGTGGAGAAAAGGGAACTCCTGTGCACAGTTGGTAGGAAGGGAGATTGGTGTAGCCACTGTGGAAAACAGTATGGAAGTTCATCAGAAAATGTAAAATGGAACTGCCTTATGATCCAGCAATTTCACTTCTGAGTATACATCCAAAGAAACCCAAACCACTAACTTGAAAGAATATATGCACCCCTACATTCATTGCAGTGTTATTTACAACAGTAAATATAGGGAAGCAGCCCAAGTACTCATCAATAAGAGTGGATAAAAAAAAGTAGTGGTACATTTTTACAATGGCATATTACTCAGCTATAAAAAAGAATGAAATCTTACCATTTGGTACAGCATGGATGGACCTAGAGGATATTATACTAAGTGAACAAAGTCAGTCATTGAAAGACAAATACTATATGATTTCACTTATAATTGGAATCTACAGCACAATATAAATGAACAAACGAAACAGAAACAGACTCACAGATACAGAGAACAGACTGATGGTTGCCAGAGGGGAGGCGCTTTGGGGCCTGGGTGAAAAAGGTGACGGGATTGAGAAATACAGATTGATAGTTACAAAATAATCATGGGTATATAAAGTACAACATTGAAAACTATGTATGTTGCCAGCTGGGTACTGGAAATATCAGGGGGAACACTTCGTAAGGTATATGATTATATGATCACTGTATTGTACATGTGAAACTAATACAAAATAACATTAAATGCAAAGTATAATTGAAAAAAAACTTTAAAATAAAAAAAAATGTAAAAAGAACATCAAAAATGATATTCACATATGTTTTGTGTCCAGAGTGAACTGGCTATAGTATTTTTAATTTCATATTTTATTCTCAGAAGAGTATATAATATCTTCTTTAGTGTGCTTAGATTGCAATACCATCTTACTTTTTGTAAAATATATGAGCAATTGACTTGGTTATTCTGAGGAGACATTCATTTAAGTAGCCATAGGCAATTTTCCAATTTCTGTATATAAAGAAATTATATTATATCAGTAATATGAAATAAAATACCACTATTGAAAAGGATGAAGGGGTCCTCTATGTACTGACATGGGAAGGATCTCCAAGAAATGGTAATTGAAGAAAGATGAAAGTAAATGCAAAGAACAAGATCTGAAAAATTTACAGCAAACAGCTAATGGCAGTTCTTCATGGTATAAGACAGTCAGATAGTGGGGTATAGGAAAGGAGATGGGAGAGGGATTATCAGTAGATCTTTACAAATATAATCCTTTCTTGTATTTCCTATAACAAAAATGTAAAGATGTGTATAAGCCAATTCTGTAAAACTCTGTTAATCAAACAGGAGTCCTCAGAAACATAGGTTCGATACACAGAGAGACGCAAAAGCCAAGGCCAAGACAGGTTGACCCTCACTCATTTGCTCAGCCTGTTTCCCCCAAGGGAAGGACACTGGAGCTCAGAAGAAAAGCACCAAAAGTCCAAAACCAAGCAAACAGTGAGCCAACCTGGAAGTGGAGTTCAAGGCAAGAGAGCTGACTTAGCCAGGAAAGATTCTCTACCCTGTCTGTGTCTTTAACAGGTTCTCATTTGGGAGGGAAAGAAGAGATGAGGACACCCATTCTCCAGTCTTTGAGGCTCCCTAGGCCTCCCCATTTTACAAGGAATATTGTAACAAGGGTCACAACACTAGCAATACCAGACCTCTGTTCAGGGTGTATGCCTGCCAGGCACTTCTCCAAGGGCCTTACATACAGTAGCTCATTTAACCTCTAACAGTTTTAGTGGGCAGGCACAGGAAAGCTATGTAACTGGCCCAAGGTCACATACCTAACATGTGGAAGAACCAGGATGTGAATCCCCTTGTCTGGCTTCAGAGCCACAGGCTTCCACCCCTTCAGGATGCCTCCTCTTGATCCTTGAGGAAGGCAAGGAAACCATTCTCAACTTTCTCTTTGTTTTGGTTTTACATACTTTTATATGGGATGGAAAGAAACCCAGAGGACTGATCCTTCCCCCACCACCCCCACCCCTGCTACTCAAGAAATGGTAATGTGTGGCCTGGGTCCCTGTTACAGGCACCTGTGCCTCAATTTCCTCAGTTATGTAAGACTGAGCGGGGCAGCAAGTGTGGGGGCAAGTCACATCTCATAATCGATGTTTTAGTTCCTAAGAGAACAGCACTACAAAACCACAAAGCCCCGTCCTCGCCATTAGTCCTCTCACATCCCATAAAAATCCCAGTCCTACCCCTATGCAACACCTACATGGGTCCCATTCTAATGTTAAGTGTATGGCTGATCTGTAAGAAAGACTTGCCAAGCAATATGAGAGTATGAGGAGTGTGACTATTCACAGCCATATTTTCTGCAACTAAAAACCCCATATACGTGAATTGGCATTTAAAAAAAGCAGTGGTACCTCCATGTCGTCTCAAAGGATAAGAGATCTTTCTTTCTTACATCTGTGTAGTACTCCATTGTGTATATGTACCACTGCTTTTTTATCCATTCGTTTACTGATGGACACTTGGGCTGTTTCAAGATCTTAGCTATTGTAAATAGTGCTGCTATAAACATGGGCATACATATTTCTTTCTGATTGGTGTTTCAGGCTTCTTAGGGTATATTCCTAGAAGTGGCATCACTGGGTCAAATGGCAGTTCAATTTTTAATTTTTTTTAAGTAACACCATATTGTTTTCTATAGTGGCTGCACCAGTCTGCATTCCCACCAGCAGTATACTAGGGTTACCTTTTCCCCACACCCTCGCCAGCACTTGTTGTTTGATGATTTGTTGATGGCGGTCATTCTGACAGGTGTGAGGTGATACCTCATTGTTGTTTTAATTTGCATCTTTCTGATGATTAGTACATTGAGCATTTTTCCATATGTCTCTTGGCCATTTGTATGTCCTGTTTGGAGAGGTGTCTCTTTAGGTCCTCTGCCCATTTTTTATTGGGTTCTTTGTCTTTCTTTTGTTGAGTACTCTATATATTTTGGAAATTAACCCCTTATCTGATGTATCATTGGCAATTATGCTCTCCCATATAGTGGGTTACCTTTCCATTTTGATGGTTGTTTCTTTTGCTGTGAAGAAGCTTTTTAGTTTGATGTAGTCCCATTTTTTGTGTTTGATATAGTTTGATGTAGTCCCATTTGTAGTGATCATTTTTTCCTTTGTTTATGTTGCCTTAGGTGATGTATCAGTGAAAATTATGCAGCCTATGATGTCTGAAATTTTGTTGCCTGCACTTTCTTCTAGGATTTTTATGGAATCAAGAGTCACATTTAAGTCTTTTATCCATTTTGAGTTCATTCTTGTGTATGGTGTAAGTTGGTGGTCTAGCTTCATTTTTTGTATGTAGCTGTCCAATTTTCCCAACACCATTTATTAAAGAGGCTGTCTTGACTCCACCGTATGCATTATTCTAAGTGAAACAAGCCAAGCAGAGAAGGACAAATATCACATGATTTCACTTATTTCTGGAATATAATGAACTAAACAAACTGATGAACAAAATAGACCCAGAGACATAGAAGTAGAGTACAGACTGACATTCCTCAAAAGGGGGGGAGGGATAAACCACAGAACTTTTATGCAATGTATGCATAACCGATGGACACAGACAACAAAACTGGAGATGGGGTGGGAGGGAATAGGGAGGAGGGAGTCAATGTGGGGGAAAAGGAGAAACATCTGTAACAAAAATAAATAAATAAAAAAGTAGTGGTTTACAAGTCATGACCTTCCTTTTAAGAGTTGTATGAGTCAAAAGGAAGACAAAGAACCCAATTAAAGAATGGGTTCCCCCTTCTTACCTAAGAACCTTTTAATTAAACAAACAAAACATTGTATTTCTGAGATCAATCTAAATCTTTTTAACTTATGGCCAGACTTTTTCTGAGTTGATTTTTTTTTAAGAACCACAATTAATTAAGTTAAACTAATTTTATCAAAAAAAAAAAAAAAAAAAAAAAAAAGGAGGGGGGGCAGAGGACCTGAATAGACACTTCACCAAACAGGACATAGAAATGGCCAAGAGACATATGAAAAATGCTCAACATCACTAATCATCAGAGAGATACAAATTAAAAACGACTATGAGGTATTATCTCACACCAGCCAGAAAGGCTACTACCATCAATAAATCTTCTAACAAGTACTGGCGAGGATGTGGAGAAAAGGGGACTCTAGTATACTGCTGGTGGGAATTTCAAGAAATTAAAAAAGAAACTTCCATTTTACCAAGTGATCCCACTTCTAGGAATACATCCTAAGATGCCTGAAACACCAATTAGAAAGAATATATGCACCCCTATGTTCATAGCAGCCCTATTTACAATAGCTAAGATCTGGAAACAGCCAAAATGTCCATCAGTCAATGAGTGGATAAAAAAGCTGAGGTACATTTACACAATGTAATACTATGCAGCTGCAAAAAAGAACATCCCTTACCCTTTGAGATGACATGGAGGTACCTGGAGAGCAAAATAAACCAGTCAGATAGACAAGTATCACATGATCTCGCTTATTTATGGAATACAATGAACAAAATAAGCTGGTGATCAAAACCGATCCAGAAACGTGGAAGTAGGAAACAGACTGACAAACTCAGAAGGAAGGGGTAGGGGGTGGGAAGGGATGAAATAAAGAATTTATAAGCATATAAGCATAACCAGTGGACATAGACAACAGTGTAGTGAAGACAGGAGTAAGGAGGAGGGTGTCAATGGGGGAAAAGAGGGACATCTGTTATACTTTCAACAATAATGATAAATTTAAAAAAAAAATCTTTATATCACACACACACACACACACACACACACACACACACAGAAGAGTCATGGCCAAGGTTGAATCCAGAGATCGAGAAAGAGTAGAAAATCCTACCTGAGACTGAGTTCTTCTGCATGCTTCTCTTTGTAATTGGATCTTGAAGCCAGAGTTGCTGACCACTGCCCAGTGGACGTTTTGAAACATAATGAACACTGTTAGGACATTTTGGTAACTAACTCCTCCCAAATAAATTTTAAATGGAGAGATTTTGCTCAAGCCAAGAGCTCTGAGACCAAGATAACTTGTGTCTAGGGAACAGATAAGTAAGCAGACGGTACCCAAACAAAGGTAATGTCTTCTCTCTCTTCCAGCACCTCTCACTCACACCATACTCAGCTCTGATCATGAAGTAACCCAAGTCGTTGTGGTCAGTGCTTAGACCTTGTAAAAGGGTGTGGTTACTGTGTCTTAAAGGTCACTGTGAGTCATCATGACACTTCTTGGTGCCTAGCCAGCTGGGTCCTAGGACTCAGGTAAAGACTGGGAAAAGGTGGGAGGGAACTTCTCTCTCTCCTTGTCTTCCCTTCCTGGTCATTGGCAGCCTCTGCAGAACATGCAGCTGCTCAGTGGTTTGGGAAATAAAACATCCAGATATACCAAGATAATGTGGCATCTTTATCTGCCGCCAACAAACTCATTGAATTGATTAACTCTAACCCTGATTTGTATTGATAGGGTGAGGACTGTTATTTGTTCAAGTAAGTAATAATACATTATTACATTAATACATTACAGAAGTGGTTAGGAACACAGCCTCAAGAGCCAGGTGGTCTGACTTCCAGTTCAGTTCTGGGTGTCCCTGGGAAAATCCCTTAAACTCTGGTCCTCAGGTTCTCCCTTTGTAAAGTAGGGATGACAATAGCAACCCCACCCTTAGGAGTTTGTGAAGATTAAATGGGATGATACAGTAGTCCCCCCACCACCTTATCTGCGGTTTTGCTCTCAGTGGTTTCAATCACCCCTGGGCAACTGCAGTCTGAAAATATTAAATGGAAAATTTCAGAAATGAACAATTCATATATGTTAAATCTGTTCCATTTCCCAGTCATTCAGCCCTGAACCAAAAGTAATCCAGGTGCTGGTGGCTAGTGTTCAGAACTTGCCATTGTGTCTGGTCACAGTGTCCTGAGAGCCATTGTGAGTTATCATGCCTTCTCTTGGTGCTTAACCAAACAGGCCCTGGGGCTTACAGAAAGGTAGTGGGATAAGGGGAAATAAATTTTTCCTCTCCTTCTGTACTCTCTCTCCCAGACCAATCCTTATTCCTGTAGGAAATGTAGTTATTCAAAATACATTCTGGGGTCTGGATAAAACAATCAGATATACCTATCTAATTTAGCATATTTATCTTTATTTACTTACAAAATGAATTGACTTATGAACCTGAACCCTGCTGGGTAATCACTATGTGGAAGACTAACATTTGCTCATAATAGTAAAATGATGTTGTGTACAAAAGTGGTTAGGAACAGAAACTCCAGAGACAGTTTGCTTGTTTTACAATCCCTTTTCTGTGTGACCTTGGGCAAGTCTTTTAAGCTCCCTGATACACAGGTTCCCCCTTTGTAAAGTGGAGATGACAACAACACTTCCACCCTTAGGTGTTTGTAAGGCCCGTGGCTATGCAATTATTTGTATTCACACCAGAGAGAACATTCCATTTGTACCCATGAAAGTTCTGCCAGCATCAGCTGTTGAGAGCCTCAGCTGGAATTGCTTGACATGCACCATAATCCCAGAGAGCTAGGACAACTACTCTTGCAGCCATGCATAAGCTCAATTCCAGTTCTCACTGAGATTGGTGAACCCAGGGCCTTCCTGGGACCCAGATGGGTGTCAGTCTGGGTATCTAGGCTTGAAGCTCTGCTGCTTGTGGTACTTATGGTACTCAGACATTACCCCAAGGCAGATCAAGCCCATGACATTCCATAGCCTACAGAGACACCAAACTTCAACCTCTGTCTACAGGGCATTTGCTATTGCAACTGTCTATGCCTCTGTTGCAGCAGAGATCCTGATCCTCAGGGTTATTATGGAAAAATACTCATTGTCCCTCTGTGGCAAAACCAAAGGGTTAATTCAAACCTGACTTATGCCCAGGATTCTTAAACCTAGTAAACCAATCATTGCCATAGGGGAGGCCTCTAACTCTGATAATAATGACTTGAGATTCTGAAAGAAAAATATTACAAATATAAGCAGGTTAGCCCAGCCGGTGGGGCTCAGTGGTTGAGCATCAACCATGGACCAAGAGATTGCCGGTTCAACTTCTAGTCAGGGTACATGCTGGGGTTGCGGGCTCGATTCCCAGTAGGGGGTGTGCAGGGGGCAGCTGATTGATGTTTCTCTCTCATTGATGTTTCTGTCTCTCCCTCTCCCTTCCTCTCTCTCTAAAAATCAATAAGACGTATTAAAAAATACACACAGCCCTGGCCAGTTTGGCTCAGAGTTTGAGCATCGGCCTGCGGACGGTTCCCGCTAAGAGCATGTACCACAAAAAAAGTAAAAAATAACACACACACACACACACACACACACACTGGGTAGAGAGAATCCCCGAAGTTTCTCTAGAACCCACCTAAACAAACAAACAAATGAACACACCTAGATACAGGCGAAGAAATAAAAACTAAAAGAAGGTCCACAATTTGACCCAGTTGAAAGTCGAACATTTACTAGAATACTATCTTCAGATGCTCCTCAATTTAGGATGGAGTAACATACATCGTTACAAATGAATTGTAAGTTTAAAATATGGTAATTTGAAAATGTATGTAATGCACCTAAACTACCAAAAATTATAGCTTAGCACAGCCTACCATAAAAGTGCTCAGACCAACCCTGGCAGGTTTGACTCAGCAGTTAGAGTGTCAGCCCGCAGACCAGAGAGACCCGAGTTTGGTTCCCGTTAAGGGCATGTACCTTGGTTGCAGTTTGTCCCCGGCCCCTGTTGGGGTCATGTGGGTGGCAGCCAGTTGATGTGTCTCTCTCGCATCTATGTTTCTCTCTCTCTCTTCCTCCCTCCCACTCTATCTGAAGATAAATGGAAAAATGTCCTCTGGTGAGGAAAAAAAAGAAGTTCTCAGAACAGCCAGGCCAGTGTGGCTTAGTGTTTGAGCGTTAAGCGTCGACCCACACACCAAAAGGTCGCTGGTTTGATTCCCGGTCAGGGCACATGCCCAGGTTGTGGGCCCAATCCCCAGTGGGGGGCATGCAGGAGGTGGTCAATCTATGTTCTCGCTCATTGATGTTTCTATCTCTCTCTCCCTCTCCCTTCCTCTCTCTTTAAAATCAATAATGAAAAAAATGTTTTTAAAGTGCTCAGAACATTTACATTAGCCTACAGTTGGACAATTATCTTGAGTAATTGTCTTCCTCCTCTTCTCACCAGAAGCAGGAGACACCATTGGGCTTTTTGTAGACATGATAGGATGGGGAAAACCCAAACACAATATCCATAAACACTGGAGTATTGGTTGTTTACACTCTCAATCATGTGGCTTAACAAGAGCTGAGGTTCACTGCTGCTGCTCAGCATCAAGAGAGAGTATCACACCTCATATCACTAGCCCAGGAAAAGATCAAAATTCAAAATTTGAGGTATGGATTCAACTGAATGTGCACTGCTTTTGCACCATTGTAAAGTTGAACAATTCTAAGTCGAACCATCATATGTGGGGAACTGTCTGTACAACAGAAAAAAAGGATGTTGATTGGCTTTTACACCTCTGACTTCGGGATTAAGTTCAACATCTGCTAAAATGCACCAACTTGTGAACCTTCATGGCTTTTATCAGTACTGGGGTTCAAAGTACAATTGTACCTGGGGATCCCACTGCATTTTAAAAAAGTAACCTCTGTACTCTGAGGGCAGTGACCAAGCATAAAATAGAGAGCACATAAATATAACTCACCTTAAACATTGGAACATTTACCTTGCCTAAATTTTCCATAGTCATAGTGCCCATTGCCCTAAAAAATTTTAAGTTGTCATGGGCACAATGATGCTCTGAATAAAAAAAAAAAAATCAGTCTTTGGCACTTACAATTGGAACCCATGACACTCCCTCCCCCCTCCTTGAAATAGTTACTGAAACCTAATATAAATTAAAACGGGCCCTTTAAAAATTGACACCAAGTATGCATGATCTATTGATAGTAGTGGGTATCATTTCAATGATGCTTCAATTTAACAGTCTAATTTGGCCTGTTTTTAAACTTCGAAAAAATGAATGGTCCTTCATGGTGGATTTCCTCAACCTTGATCTTAAGGCCCACTCTTAAGTCCCCTGTATTAGTTTTCTATTACTGCTATAAGAAATCGCCACAAACATAGCAGTTTAAAACAATACAAATGGCCCTGGCAGTTTGGCTTAGCAGTTAGAGTGTGGGCCCATGGACTGACAAGTTGCAGGTTTGATTCCCAGTCAAGGCCAAGGACCTTGGTTGTGGGTTCACTCCCAACCCTCGGTTGAGGTCCGGCGAGAGGCAAACAATTGATGGTCTCTCTCTCTCTCTCTCTCTCTCTCTCTCTCTCTCTCTGTCCCTTCCCCCTTCCCACTCTATCTAACACAAAAATCAATGGCAAACTATTCTCGAACGACAATTTAAAAAATAACACAAATAGAATGGATGTGAAGGTGCGCAACCAAACCTGTGCTGTGGATGGGAGCAACCGGCTACCTCATTGAGCAGCTCTTCAGGGCACTTCTCCTTGCACCACGGGGAGGTCCCACTATTTTGGAAGATCCCGGGTCTTCCCTGGGAGGAGGTAGTGGGAGCAGCTAGGGCCCAGGAAACTGAGCCTACCAGTACACCTGGCACCATCTGAGCAGTGGACACTCTGTGTCAATACAGACCGGAGAACAGTAGTGGAGCTCCCAAGGTGCTGGTCCAGGAAGCCACAGACAGCCGGGAGCCCAGTAACATCCCCCATAGTAGCAGCCTACCAGAGTTGAGATATAACCCCAGCAACAGAGGCTGGGGAGCAGACATTCATCCCCAGGGAACAGAAGCACAGACCAGCAACAGAGACCTATCCCCAAAAACTACAGCAAAAGCTGAGCATCAGTTGAGCCCCATAGGGCAGCAGCACTCCCCAGAGGCCAGCGGCTGGACTTGGGGCTCCACAGAGGCCTGTGCGGTCCAGTAGCTCACAAGTGCAGTGGGAAGCCAGAGCCCGAGAGACTAGTGTGATCGACCTGCCCGCCAGCGGGAACTGCAGGATGCTGGGGAAACAGAGAAGCCTGTGCGACCCAGCAGGGACTGTGCCATCCACTTACCTGCGGGACCTGTTTGGTGCTGAAGCACCAGAGAGGCCCTTGTGACCAAGCAGAAACTGTGCCATCCAGTTACTCACAGGACCTGCAGGGTGCTGAGCACCAGAGAGATGCATGGGACCCAACAGGGACTGTGCCATCAAATTACCCTTGGAACCACGGGGTGCTGAAGGTTTAGAGACTACTGTGCGACCCAGCATGGACTGCATGATCTAGTTACCCATGGGACTTTTGGGGTGCTGAAGCACCAGAAAGGCCTGTGAGACCCAGCAGCCCATATTATAGGCATAGAGCCAGGTCCCCAAAGGGACTGTGCGATCCAGTTACCTGAGGGACCTGCAGGGTGCAGGGGCACTAGAAAGGCCTGTGCCACCCAGCTGCACACAAGATAGGCTTAGGGGATGTGAAAATGGAGGCACAGTGAATGGTAGCTACACAGATGATCTCCCAGGACCAAACGAGAATTACAATTAAAATAAAGACAAATCCTCAGGGGAAAAAAACAAACAAACAAACAAAAAACAGCAGAAAAGCAGCAGGATAGGACCATATAACCATGGACACTGGTAGGATCTGCGGAGGCACGAGAGGGTGGTGGGCTGGGAAACCATGGACAGCAGCAGTCTTAGCTGTGAGCAACGCCCTTGGGGAATAAAGACCAAGCCTGCTCCACAGTGCAGAGCCAGGACAGAGCGCTAAAACAGCCACAGCCACTCACCTGGGGGCTATGGCAGAGAGAGGGCAGACTGGGCTGAAACTCTGTGGGGACACCCAGGATTTGGAGGGCACTCAGAGTTTTTGCTGAGTTGGAGCCACTAAAGACGTTGGCCAAGGTGCGCCTTCCCAAGCTGTGGGGAAAAGCAGCCCCCACCTTTGGATATTCAGCCTTTCCCAGCTGAGGCAAAGAAATGCAAATTGAGGCTCATTAATACCCAGCATCTATCCCACACTCTGGGAATATTCTTATGCAGAACACCAGGGCTACATTCCAAGGCACTGAGTAACTGAGTCTACTAGCCACCAGAAAAAAACTAGAGGATAAATGAACCTTTCCCGAGCATGCAAATCTACCCAGGAAAGTTAGACTTGACAGTGGTGTTTAACGTGAGCTCACCAAGGCTGATCCAAACCCAGTAGAGGGAGCCACAAACAGCAGACACCAACACCCACAGGGAAAATTTGACAGACTCCAAAACCCACTGAGATAGCCAAAATGGTGAAACAAATAAACAAATTCCACATGAAAGAACAAGAGAACTCTATCAAAGATGAGATCAATGAAATGCAGTTAAGCAAATTATCAGAGGTAGAGTTCAGAGCCATGATCTTGGGGAAGCTCAACAGCATGAGTGAGGACATCAACACCATGAGTAAACATATAGAAACATTGAAAACGAACAAAGTGGAAATGAAGAATGACATAGCTGAAATTAAGAGCCCATTGGAAGGACCAACCAGTAGAGTAGAGGAAGCTGAGGACCGGAACAGTGAAGTAGAAGACAAGGTAGAAAAAAATCAACCAATCAGAAAACCAAAAGAAAAAAAACAATTAAAAATCAGGAAGACAGCTTATGAGATGTGTGGGACAACTGGAAACGTAATAATAATCACATCATAGGAGTCCCCGAACAGGGAGAAAATTGGCAAGTGTTAGAAAATATATTTGAGAATATAGTGACAGATAACTTTCCTAACTTGATGAAGGAAAAAGGCATTCAAGTTCAAGAAGCACAGAGAGTCCCGAGTCAGAAGAACCCAAACAGGCCCATACCAAGACACATAGTAATTAAAATGACAAAAATTAAAGACAGAGAGAGAATCCTAAAGGCAGCAAGAGATAAGCAAAAGGTTACCTACAAAGGAAATCCCATAAGGCTCTCAGCTGACTTCTCAACAGACACACTACAGGCCAGAAGGGAATGGCATGAAGTAATCAAGGTCATGAAAAACAAGAACCTGAATCCAAGACTACTCTACTCAGCAAGGCTATCATTCAAAATAGAAATTCAAATAAAGAGCTTTCCAGACCAAAAAAAAAAAAAGGTTAATGGAATATATTAACACCAAACCAGCCCTGCAAGATATGCTAAAAGGACTGCTGTAATTAGAAGAAGAAATAGGAAGAAAAATATAACACACTAAACAAAAATGGCAATAAACAAATACAGATCAATTATCACCTTAAACGTGAATGGTTTGAATGCTCTGATAAAAAGACACAGAGTAGCTAACTGGATAAGAAAACATAACTCACATATATGTTTTTTACAAGAAACCCCCCTCACAACAAAAGACTCACGTAGGTTGAAAGTGAAGGGATGAAAACAAAAATCTTTTAAGCAAACAGAAATAAAAAAAAAAAGCTGGGGTAGCAATAATCATATCTGATAAAGTACATTTCAAAATGAAGACCATAACTAGAGACAAAGAAGGCCACTACATAATATTGAAAGGATCTATCCAACAGGAAGACATAACCTTGGTAAACATATATGCACTCAATATAGGAGCACCAAAATATATTAAAAATTTTTGGGAGAATTTCAAAGGAGATATCAACAGCAATATAATCATAGCAGGGGAAGTCAACACACTGCTGACATCACTGGATAGAATTTTTGACAAAAAATTAACATGGAAACACAGACTCTAAATGAAGTGCTATATCAAATGGACTTAATAGATATCTACAGAGAATTACACCCCCAAAGCACAGAATTCACATTCTTCTCAAGTGCACATGGGACGTTCTCAAAGATGGACCACATGTTAGGCCACGAACTAAGTATCTACAAGTTCAAGAAGATTGAAATCATATCAAGCATCTTCTCAGATCACAATGGCATGAAACTAGAAATCAATTGCAACAAGAACATGCAAAGACATGTGAACAGATGGAGGTTAATTAGCATGTTATTGAACAATGAATGGATTACCATGGAGATCAAGGAAGAAATTAAAAACTTCCTGGAAACCAATGAAAATGAACACACAACAACACAAAATCTATGGGATGCGGCGAAAGCAGTTCTGAGAGGGAAGTTTATAGCACTACAGGCCTAACTCAAGAAGCAAGAATAATTTCTAATAGACTATGTAACCTCACAACTTATAGAACTAGAAAGCAAACATCAAAAACAACAACCACAGAGCAAAGACAAGGAAGGAAGTAGTAAAGATCAGAGCAGAAATAAATGACATGAAGACCAAAAAAACAATTCAAAGAATCAGAGAAATGAAGAGCTGGTTCTTTGAAAAGATAAACAAGATTGATGGGCCCTTAGCTAGTCTCACAAAGAAACGAAGAGAGAGAACCCAAATACACAAAATCTGACATGAAAGAGGAGGCAAGATAACTGATACCACATAAATACAAAGGATTGTTAACAAATATTATGAACAATTATACAGCAACAAATTTGACAATCTAAGCAAAATGGACAAATTTCTAGTAACACAGTCTTTCAAAACTGACCCGGGAAGAGATAGAATACCTGAACCGACTAATAACGACAGACAAATTGTAGATATAATCAAGACTCTTCCAGCAAACAAAAACCCAGGCCCGGATGGCTTCAAGGGGGAATTTCCCCAAACATTCAAAGAAGAACTAATACCCATTCTCCTCAAATTATTTCAAAAAGTTCAAGAAGAAGAAAGACTTCCAAACTCGTTTTATGAGGCCAGCATAATTCTAATTCCAAAATCAGTAAAAGACACTACAAAGAAAGAAAACTGCAGGCCAATATCTCTGATGAACATAGAGGCCGAAATGATGAGCAAAATACTAGCAAATTGAATGCAGCAATACATCAAAAAACGTGTTCACCCTGACCAAGTGGGATGCATCCCAGACATGCAAAGCTGGTACAATATTCGCAAATCAATAAATGTGTTACACCACATAAACAAATTGAAAGTTAAAAAACATATGATCATATCAATAGATGCTTAAAAAGCATGTGACAAAATCCAGCACCGATTTCTGATGAAAACACTCAGCTATCTGGGAATAGAGGGATCATATCTCGATATAATAAAGGCCATATATGAAAGACCTACAGCCAACAGCGTACTCAATGGGAAGAAAAAGCATTACCCTTAAAAACAGAAACAAGACAGGGATGCCCACAATCGCCACTCTTATTTAACATAGTACTGGAAGCCTTAGCCATAGCAATCAGACAGGAAGAAAAAGAAAATGAGATCCAAATTATAAGGAGGAAGTGAACTGTCATTCGCAGATGACATGATACTATAACTAGAAAACCCCAAAGACTTCATCAAAAATTTACTAGACTTAATAAATGAATTTGGAAAAGTAGCAGGATACAAAATTAATGTCAAGAAATCGATGGCATTCTTATGCACCTATGATGAACTCACAGAAAGAGAAACTAGGAAAACAATCCCATTTATTATCCAGCAAAAATATAAAGATACTTAGAAATTAACTTCACCAAAGAAAAAAAAGGACCTATTCACCGAAAACTACAGGTCATTGAAAAAAGAAATAGAGGAAGATATAAAAAAGTGGAAGCACATACCTTGTTCATAGATTGGCAGAATTAACATCATTAAAATGTCCATACTACGCAAAGAAATTTATAGATTCAATGCAATCCCGATCAAAATACAAATGACATACTTCACAGAACTAGAACAAATATTTCAAAAGTTCATATGGAACTAAAAAAGACCTCGAATAGCCACAGCAATCATGTAAAAGAAGAACAAAGTTGGAGGGATCACATTTCCAGATTTCAGGTTATACTACAATGCCACTGTAATCAAAACAACCTGGTACTAGCACAAGAACAGGCATACAGACCAGTGGAACATGACAGAGAACCCAGAAATGAACCCAAGGCAATATGCTCAATTAATATTTGACAAAGGTGGCAAGAGCATCCAGTGGAGTAAAGACAGCATCCTTAATAAATGGTGTTGGAAAATTGGACAGCTACATGCAAAAAAATGAAAGTAGACCATCACCTTACACCCTACACAAGAATAAACTCAAAATGGATAAGAAACCTAAATGTGACTCATGAATCCATAAACATCCTAGAGGAAAATGTAGGCAACAATATTTCAGACATCAAATGCAGCAGAATTTTCATTGATACATCACCTAAGGCAACAGATACAAAGGCGAAAATGAACACATGGGACTACATCAAACTCAAATGATTCTGCACAGCAAAACAAACAACCATCAAAATGGAAAGGCAAAACACTGTATGGGAGAGCATCATTGCCAATGATATATCAGATAATGGGTTAATTTCCAATATATAGAGAGTGCTAATACAGTTCAACGAAAAGAAGACAAAGAACCCAACTAAAAAATGGGCAGAGGAACTAAATAGACACCTCTCCAAACAGGACACACAAATGGCTAAGAGACATAGGAAGAAATGCTCAACATCACCAATCATCAAAGAGATGCAAATTAAAACAACAATGTGGTATCACCTCACACGTGTCAGAATGTCCGCCACCAACAAATCATCAAACAACAAGTGTTGGCGAGGGTGTGGAGAAAAGGGGATGCTAGTACACTGCTGGTGGGAATGCAGACTGGTGCAGCCACTATAGAAAACAATATGGTGTTACCTCAAAAAATTAAAAATTGAACTGCCATTTAACCCAGTGATTCCCTTCTAGGAATATACCCTAAGAAACCTGAAACACCAATCAGAAAAAACATATGAACCCCCATATTCGTAGCAGCACTATTTACAATAGTTAAGATCTGGAAACCGCCCAAATGTCCATCAGTAGACGAATGGATAAAAAAGCTGTGGTACATATACACAATGGAGTCCTATGCAGCTGTAAGAAAGAAAGATCTCTTATCCTCTTAGACGCCGTGTAGGGACCTGGAAAGTACTATCTTAAGCGAAAGAAGCCAAACAGAGAAAGACAAGTATCATATGAGCTCACTTATTTGTGGAATATAATGATCATAACAGTCTGAGGAATGGGGTAGTCCCAGAGACGTGGAGTTGGGGTACAGACTGACAATCCCTAGTAGAGGGCGTGTCGGGGGAGAGATAAACCACAGAACTTATATGCATGTATGCATGAACAGTGGACATGGACAACAAAGCTGGGGATGGGGCGGGGAGGGACAGGGAGGGGGGAATCAGTGGGGGAGAAAGGAGAAACCTCTGTAACAGAAATTAATTAATTAATTTAAAATAAAATAAGAAATAACACAAATATATTATGTTATAGTTATCAAAGTCAGAAATCTAAAATGGGTTGGCAGGACTCTGTTCCTTTTGGCACTCTAGGAAAGAATCCATTTTCTTGCCTTGTCCAGCTTCTGCAGGCTGCCCACACTCACCAGCTCACAGTTCCCATCACTCTGATCTCTGCTTCTACAGTCACAACTTGTCCTCTGACTCTGACAGTTATTGACTGACCCTGTCAGCGCCTACAATTTTGAGTTCTGGAGACATGTTCCTCATTCAGAAATCATACTTAAACCATTTTATGCTGATACTTTCAAATAAGCCCACCTTGAACGGGAGCCCCTCCAAATTGCAGTACAGCGGGTACTCTTATTAGGGCCTTCCCTGAGACCCTTTCACTATAGAAGGTTTAGAAGCTATCATTCCTACCTGTGGGAGTCTCTAGAACACCTATAATCACCATAAGTCACCCATGATCTTCTGAAGTAAACACTTGGCCCCATGCTATGTGCCATGAGTGCCAATTGGTGGCCACGTACTGGGCTCTCCAGCAAATAGGCCCTAAATGTGTGACTTTGCATATACAGCTAGCATATGCCTTGGGTCAGAGAAGCAGCACCCCAGAAGTTTGGCGCAGACACCAAGATTTCCTTACTACATTATAGGACTACACCTGGCACCTCTGGCACATCCCAACTGCAGGAGACAGTGGATTTCTCTGCTCTCCCTTTTCTTTTTGCCAGATGCCATTGTGTTCAGTACTTCATCTCTCTCCTGGTACCCTTGACTAAATGGGGATGCCTTGGGAACAAATTATAGAAAAGAAACAGGCTTCTGTGCAGCTTATCACCACCATTATATGTGGTAGAACTTGACCAAGAAGTTTCAAAAAGAATGGGACTCGAGGATCTGTACAATTGATTGAATTTCAGGCAGTTGTCTTAGCACTGGATGTGCCCTTGCCAACAACCTCTTGAATCTGGAACTATTGCAGACTCTTTGGTCATTGCCAGTGAACTGGCCATCTTATACAGACAATGGCAGTAACAAAACGTTATGATCCAAGGTTTCTGAAAATAAGGTAAAGAACTTTGGGAATTTCTTGCCTTATAGATACCAAAAGCATAAATCAGGTATGCAAGGCTGGTTCATCATTTGAAGATTGAGTAATGTAATCCATCACATCAAGGATAAGGGGTGGACCGAAGATGAGATCAATGTGTAGCAATTAGGCATGTTAACAGAGCTAGAATTCAGAGCCATGATCTTGAGGAAGCTGAACAGCATGAGTAAGGACATAGAGACACTGAACATAAGCCAACTGGAAATTAAAAACCATCAAGAAGAGATAAAAAATGACATATCAGAAATGAAAAACACATTGGAAGGTTTAAAAAGCAGAGTAGAGGAAGCTGAGGACTGGATCAGTGAATTAGAAGACAGGGTAGAAAAAATCAACCAATCAGAAAATCAAAATGAAAAAACTATTAAAAAACAGGAAGACAGCATAAGAGAACTGTGGGACAACTGGAAACCTAATAATATTCGCATCATAGGAGTCCCTGAAGAAGAAGAATATGAGCAAGGGATAGAGAATATATTCAAAAAAATAGTGACAGAAAACTTCCCTAATTTGGTGAAGGAAGAAGGTATTCAAGTTCAAGAAGCACAGAGAGTCGCAAGTAAGAAGAACACAAACAGGCCCACACCAAGACACATAGTAATTAAAATGCCACAATTTAAAGACAAAGAGAGAATCCTAAAAGCAGCAAGAGATAAGCAACAGGTTACCTACAAAGGAAACCCCATAAGGCTCTCAGCTGACTTCTCACAAGAAACACTACAGGCCAGAAGGGAATGGCATGAAGTAATCCAAGTCATGAAAAACAAGAATCTTAATCCAAGACTACTCCACCCAGCAAGGTTACCATTCAAAATAGAAGGTCAAATAAAGAGCTTCCTAGACACAAAAAGGCTAAGGGAATACCTTAGCACCAAACCAGCACTGCAAGAAATGTTAAAAGGACTGCTGTAATTAGTAGTAGAAATGGGAAGAAAAATAGAACCACACTAAACAAAATGGCAATAAATAAGTACATATCAATAATCACTTTAAATGTAAATGGATTGAATGCTTCCATAAAAAGACACAGAGTAGCAGATTGGATAAGAAAGCATGACTCATCTATACTGGTTTACAAGAGACCCACCTCACAACAAAAGACTCACATAGGTTGAAAGTGAAGGGATGGAAAAAAATTTTCCAAGCAAATGGAAAGTAAAGAAAGGCTTGGTTAGCAATTCTCATATCTGATAAAATAGATTTCAAAATGAAGACCATAACTACAGACAACGACTGCCACTACATAATATTGAAAGGATCTTTCCAACAGGAAGATATAACCTTGATAAACATATATGCACCCAATAGAGGAGCACCAAAATATATTAAAAATCTTCTGGAGGACTTCCAAGGAGAAATCGACAACAATACAATCATAGCAGGGGACTTCAACACCCCATTGACAGCACTGGATAGATCCTCTAGGCAAAAAAATTAGCAAGGAAACAAAGACTCTAAATGAAGCACTAGACCAAATGGATTTAATAGATATCTACAGAGAATTACACCCCAAAACTTCAGAATACACATTCTTCTCAAGTGCACAGGGGACATTCTCAAACGTAGACAACATGATAGGACACAAACTAAATCTCTACAAGTTCAAGAAGATTGAAATCATATCAAGCATCATCTCAGATCACAATGGCATGAAACTAGAAATCAACTGCAACAAGAACATGCAAAGACATTTCAACACATGGAGGCTAAATGGCATGTTATTAAAGAATGAATGGGTCCACGAGGAGATCAAGGAAGAAATTAAAACTTCCTGGAAACCAATGAAAATGAACACACAACAACACAAAATCTATGCGATGCAGCGAAAGCAGTTCTGAGAGGGAAGTTCATAGCACTACAGGCCTACCTCAAAAAACAAGAAAAATTTCTAATTGACTGTCTAACCTCACAACTTAAAAAATTAGAAAGCAAACAAAAAGAAAACCCCAGAGCAAGTAGAAGGAAGGAAATAGTAAAGATCAGAGCAGAAATAAATGACATAGAGACCAATAAACAATTCAAAGGATCATTGAAACAAAGAGCTGGTTTTTCGAAAAGATAAACAAGATTGATGGACACTTAGCTAGACTCACCAAGAAACAAAGAGAGAGAACCCAAATACACAAAATCAGAAATGAAAGAGGAGAAGTAACAACCAACACCACGGAAATACAAAAGATTGTTAACAACTACTATGAACAACTATATGGCAACAAATTTGACAATCTAAGCGAAATGGACAAATTTCTAGAAACACACAGTCTCCCAAAACTGGACCTGGAAGAGATAGAAAACTTGAACAGACCAATAACAACTAAGGAAATTGAAGAGGTAATCAAGACTCTCCCAGCAAACAAAAGCCCAGGCCCAGATGGCTTCACGTGGGAGTTTTACCGAACATTCAAAAAAGAACTAACACCCATTCTCCTCAAACTATTTCAAAAAATTCAAGAAGAAGGAAGACTTCTAAACACGTTCTATGAGGCCAGCATAATGCTAATTCCAAAACCAGAAAAAGACACTACGAAGAAAGAAAACTACAGGCCAATATCCCTGAAGAACATAGACGCCAAAATCCTGAACAAAATATTAGCAAATCGGATCCAGAAATGCATCAAAAAAATTATTCTCCATGAACAAGTGGGAATCATTCCAGGGACGCAAGGCTGGGACAATATTCCCAAATCAATAAACATAATACACCACATAAACAAAATGAAGAATAAAAACCACATGATCATAACAATAGATGCTGAAAAAGCATTCGACAAAATCCAGCATCCATTTCTGATAAAAATGCTCAGCAATGTAGGAATAGAGGGATCATATCTAGACATAATAAAGGCCATATATGAAAGACCTACAGCCAACATCATACTCAATGGACAGAAACTAAAACATTTCCGTTAAGAACAGGAACAAGACAGGGATGTCCACTTTTGCCACTCTTATTTAACATTGTACTAGAAGTCTTAGCCACAGCAATCAGACAGGGAGAAAAAATAAAAGGGATCCAAATTGGAAAGGAGGAAGTGAAACTGTCATTATTTGCAGATGACATGATATTATACATAGAAAACCCTAAAGACTCCATCAAAAATCTACTAGACTTAATAAATGAATTTGGCAAAGTAGCAGGATACAAAATTAACGTCAAGAAATGGACGGCATTCTTGTACACCAATGATGAACTCACAGAAAGAGAAACTGATAAAACAATCCCATTTACCATAACGCCAAAAAAATTAAGATACCTAGGAATAAACTTAACCAAAGAAGTAAAGGACCTATTTGCAGAAAACTACAGGTCATTGAAAAGAGAAATATAGGAAGATATAAAAAAGCTGGAAGCACATACCCTGTTCATGGATTGGAAGAATTAACATCATTAAAATGTCCATATTACCCAAAGCAATCTATAGATTCAATGCAATCCCCATCAAAATACCAATGGCATGCTTCATAGAACTAGAACAAATACTTCAAAAGTTCATATGGAACCCAAAAAGACCCCGAATAGCCACAGCAATCTCGAAAAAGAAGAACAAAGCAGGTGGAATCACAATACCAGATATCAGGTTATACTACAAAGCGACTGTAATCAAAACAGCCTGGTACAGGCCCAAGAGCAGGCATATAGACCAGTGGAACAGAACTGAAAACCCAGAAATGGACCCAAGGCAATACGCTCAATTAATATTTGACAAAGGTGGCAAGAGCATACAGTGGAGTAAAGACAGCCTCTTTAATAAATGGTGTTGGGAAAATTGGACAGCTACATGCAAAAAAATGAAACTAGACCATCAGCTTACACCATACACAAAAATAAACTCAAAATGGATAAAAGACTTAAATGTGACCCATGAATCCATAAAAATTCTAGAAGAAAATGTAGGCAACAAAATTTCAGACATCATACGGAGCAGAATTTTCACTTATACATCACCTAAGGCAAAAGAAACAAAGGAAAAAATGAACACATGGGACTACATCAAACTAAAAAGCTTCTGCACAGCAAAAGAAACAATCATCAAAATGGAAAGGCAACCCACTGTATGGGAGAACATCATTGCCAATGATGTATCAGATAAGGGGTTAATTTCCAATATATATAGAGTGCTCATACAACTCAACCAAAGGAAGACAACGAACCCAATTAAAAAATGGGAAGAGGAGCTGTATAGACACCTCTCCAAACAGGACATACAAATGGCCAAAAGACATATGAAGAAATGCTCAACATCACTAATCATCAGAGAGGTGCAAATTAAAACAACAATGAGGTATCACCTCACACCTGACAGAATGGCCGCCATCAACAAATCATCAAACAACAAGTGTTGGTGAGGGTGTGGAGAAACGGGGACTCTAATACACTGCTGGTGGGAATTCAGACTGGTGCAGCCAGTATGGAATACAATATGGTGTTACCTCAAAAAAATAAAAATTGAACTTCCATTTGACCCAGTGATCCCACTGCTAGGAATTTTCCCTAAGAAGCCTGAAACTCCAATCAGGAAGAATGTATGTACCCCCATGTTCATAGCAGCACTATTTACAATAGCTGATATCTGGAAACAGCCCAAGTGTCCTTCAGTAGATGAATGGATAAAAAGCTGTGGTACATGTACACAATGGAGTACTATGCAGCGGTAAGAAAGAAAGATCTCTTATCCTTTGAGACGACCTGGAGGGACCTGGAAAGTATTATCCTATGTGAAAGAAGCCAAGCAGAAAAAGACAAATACCACATGATCTCACTTATATATGGAATATAATGAACTTAACAGTCTGAGGAATACAGTAGACCCAGAAACATGGACGTAGGGCACAGACTGAATCCCTCAGAAGAGGGGGTGGGTGGGTGGGAAGAGATAAACCACAGAACTTATATGCATGTATGCATGACCAATGGACATGGACAACTAAGCCAGGGATGGGGCGGGGGTGGGATGGGGGGGTGCCAATGGGGTAAAAAAGGTAAAATATCTGTAACAAAAAAATAAATAAAAAATTTATTTAAAAAAAAAAGGATAAGGGGTGGAAACAGAAAACCAGTTCCCATATTGGAGGGGTCCATGAAGAGCATCAGCCCCTCAAGCCAACTTGGGGTTTCATGGGCCCCCTAGGGCCTATGGCAGGAGAAAGAAGGACAGCAAAGACAGCCTTGAGAGCTCTGCTCTTCCCTGCTGAAGCAGGAAGATGAGGCTCAAAGGGCATTGGCAGGGGACAACCTCCAGTTAAACACACTCCACTTCCATGGTGGCGTCTACGCTGATGCAGTTCCAGTCATCTGGTTCTTCCAGAAACCTGAAGGCCTTGAGCAGATGCCCGAGAACACCACGTGGTTTGTTTGTCCCTAGAGCTGACTCTACTTTTGCTCCTTGGGAGCATATCCTTGAAAGAAAGCACCCTTCCAAGCACATTTACCAGATATGTATTCTAGTAACTGTGCCAGGATACTGGAGACACACTTTTTAAAAATCTTCACCAGAGGATATGTTTAGAGAGAGGAAGTGAGAGCGAGAGCGAGAGCGAGAGAGAGAGAGAGAGAGAGAGAGAGAGAGAGAGAGATGTGAAAGAGAAACATCAATCGGTCACCTCCCTAGGTGCCTCAAGCCAACCAGATATCAAACCCGAACCTGCCGACTAGGTATGTGCCCTGACCTGGAACTGAACCTAGAATCTTTTGGTGTACCGGATGATGCTCCAGCCAACTGAGTCACCCGGTCAGGGCTGGAGACACATTTTTTTAAAAAATGTATTTAAGGTATGGGGTGACATTGTTTAATATGATTATATAGATTTCAGGTGTACAATTCTCTAATACATCATCTGTATATTGTATTGTGTCTTCACCACCCAAAGCCGAGTCTCTTTCCATCACCATTTATCTCCCCATTTACTTTTTTCTACCTTCCCCCAACCCCCCTTTCCTCTGGTAATCATCATACTTTTGTCTGTATCTGTGAGTTGTTTTTGTTGTTGTTGTTTAGTCCTTTCACTTTTTTGGCCCACTCCCCCAACGCTCCTCCCCTCTGACAGCTGTCAGTCTGTTCTCTGTATCTATGAGTCTGTTTCTATTTTGAAAAGGGCATGAGTCATCCTCCAGAGCTCACAGCCCAGTGTAGAGCCCCAAGGTGGCCCGAAGCTAAGAGGAAGTTCTGTATGGGATGAACTCACTTCCCATATAGAACAGAAAACCTGTATCTGTTTTCTGCATACCCTGATTTTCCCTCCAACTTTTAGGTTTCAAAGTTTTCAAACCTACAGAAAAGTTGAGATAATAGTACATTGAACGTCCGTATACCATTTACCTAGATAAAGGAATTGCTTCAACTTTACTATATTTGATCCTCTCAGTCTGTCTCTTCGTTTCTTTCTGATTCTGACTCTTTCTTGTTCACCCCCCCCCTCTAGTGTTTAGGGTTGCAATTCTGCTATCAATCCACAAAAATCCCCAACTGTCCTAATGTCATCCTTTGTACCTTGTTTCTAATCAAAGGTCATACATTTACTTGTGTCGCCATAGTATAATTTTATCTAGAACACATCCATACATTTCTAGTTTCTTCTTTACTAAATAGTGATGTTTTTGAAAAGTTCATTTCAAGCAGAATGCCTCTCTATTTAATTTGTCTGAAATTTCTTTGTTATTAGACTGAAGTTAAACATTAAAGTGTCTCAAGATTTCTCAATTGTAATTAATGGAGAATTTCCTCTTTATAATGAATAAATAATCTGAGAATGTGCAATGTCTTATTTCCCTATAATGTTTCACCCAATTATCTTAGCATCCATCAATACTTTTGTCTAAATAAATTATTATGAGGATGGTTTAAAATGGTGATGTTTTTGCCCGGCTGTGTGGCTCAGTGGATTGAGCATCGTCCCATGGACTGAGAGGTCCTGATTTGATTCCATGTCAGGGCACATGCCTGGGTTGCAAGCTCAATCCCCAGGAGGGGGCATGCAGGAGGCAGCTGATGTTTCTATCTTTCTCTCCCTTCCTCTCTCCAAAAAATCAATAAAAATCATATATTTTAAAAATGGTGATGTTTTTAAACAGGTCTTTTTCTTCCCCGTCTGTTAGTTGTCATCATTTGCTCCTTACGGTTCAAACTGTCTGCACTTTTCATGAACCACTCAGCTTGAAGATGTTGTGGGGTTATTTGTTTGTTTGTTTACATTTTGACCATTTAAGCCCGGCTGCTGTGCCTCAGTGGTTGAGCACAAGAGGTCGCCGGTTTGATTCCCGGTCAGGGCACATGCCCAGGTTGTGGCCCAAATGTGCAGTGTGGGGCATGCAGGAGGCGGCCAATCAGTGTTCTCTCTCATCGATGTTTCTGTCTCTCTCCTTCTTCCTTCCCTTCTCTCTAAAATCAATAAAGGAAAAAAATTAATTTTGAGCAGTTAAAAACTTTTGAATAGAAGTCACTTTTTGTAGAACCAAACTGCGGCAGTGTAGTCCTCTAGGGATCCATGTTGAGTCTTGCCATCTTTAGCAGAGTGACATCACAATACAAGTTGCTAACAGCAGGCTTATAATCGCTAAATAATAAACACTTTTCCTTAGCATGCACCCAAAAACATAGTCCTTAAAGGCATGGCACACGGAACACCTTGATCAACTCAAAGGTCTGAGCCGGTGGGAGATCACATCCACAACACAAGGTCAGTGTAGAGCAAAATGGCTTTATTGCATGCGCCTGGGTGCAGGCTGAACCGTGAAGGGTTCAGCCTCGAATCAGGGTTGGGGTGTCCGTTATATACTCTACTTTTAGCTTCCGGCAGTTCCTGCTGATGTACTTTGTCTGGCCCATTGTCCACTTTGCAGTAGGACTGGTCTGGCATCCCGTGTCCAGCATCTGCTGGGTTAGTCATTTGCCTTGCGGATAATCCAGATAATCCTTATCCGTACTCAACAGAAGGCTGAGCAAAGGTCATGCAAGCAACACAATTTCCACAGTTTCCGCCTTTTTCAAACTTTTACCTTTACCCTTTAAAACATTACTGACCCTTTCATCAACAGAGGACAGAATGACCTCATTTATGTGCTGGACAACGTATTGGAGAACCAGATCAAAGTGGTACAAGGACTGGAGAACAGAGAATGTGTTTAAACACTGAAAACTTGCACTAAGTTTTCAAAAATTCTGATTACCTGTCAAGAGGAAAGCAAATAAGAAAACAGCACAGATGCGCTCACACTGATATTTGACGTTGACAGTCTTACACTAGTATACAAAGTTAGAGATGAGTGGCAGGGATAAGATACTTAGGTATTTTCAATATAAGTTGTGTAGTAATAAAGAAATTTGACATGCCGCATCCTTCCATTTGCTACAAGATAAAATTGACAATGAGGACTATTTAAATGAAATGCTCAACTCTAACACGGGGGTGGCAGCAACATTTCCTACTATAATAGCATACCTTCCCTATATAGCATACCCTCCAACTATCCCTAGTAACATTGCTACTCTTCCATACATACATAGTCGAAGGAGAAACTTGTCAGGAGTATTTCCCAGGGCCAGGAAGTAGCATTGGCTAGAAGGTGAAAATAGGCAACTTAACCATCGAATTGTAAACTCAGTCCCATCGAAGATTTGAACTGAGTTTACAATTAGTTCAGAAGGAACTCATGCAATCTGCCTCTTGTTTGTTAAACATCTGCAATATGCAGAATTCCTTAGCCAGCAGCCATTGTTTCTGCTAAGTGCCTTAAAGCCAAACTGTCCCATGTGTGACTCTTCTCCTAGGGCTAAGATGGGTGCAAGTCAGCAAAGTCTGGAATGCCAGGAGTAACCCCGGTGGCCTTTGATGTATAGTAGGGGATGCCCAGGTGGTAAAATCTGGAAGTGGGGACCAGAACCCACCCATTCTCCACCCCCCCCCCACCACAACCTTTCTCACCTGCAGGAGGGAGCCTATGATAAAGGTGCCAAGGGAAAGCAGCACTAAAGCAAGCTCAGTGGCCTTATGTGGCATCTTAGGAGGGCTTTACTTAAACTGAAGGTCAGTGTAGCCATGGTCTGTGTTGAAGAGCCTTGAGCATTTCACTTTAACTATCAGGGATCCTAGTAGCCAGGTTGGTTCGAGAGGGCATCCTAACAGGCTGCCGCAGCTGCAGCCAGAGCACAGGCCAGACCTTTCACCAAGAGCTAAGTCATGGCCCAAAGTTAAAGAGCCCCAGGTCCCCCTGGCATGCCTCCCCTAACTGCTCCCGTGGTCCCCCTCCCCCCCCACCCCTAGCCCACTGGACCAGCATGACACCAGAAAGTCTTATGCATATTATTTGATATTTCAACTACTGTTCCATGCGTGCTGATGCCAAGCACTGTTTGCATGCTATACATTATCTTCCTAACACGCCTGCGGTTCCCCTGCAAGGGAAAGGTTATCATCCCCATGCTGCAGTCAGAAACCCGAGTTTAGAAAAATTGAGTCCCTTGCCCACAGCCAGAATTCAGGCCCAGGTCGATCACGTTCCGGAGCCCCTTTTCTATCCACGGGTAAACCACATTTCCTCCCTGGGAGAGTAGCATTACTTTATTAGTCAAGAACTATGGCTGCCACTTTTTCTGCTGATGTGTGAATCTCAAAATGGGCCATGCTGACCACTCTTGCGGGTCAGTTACAAAGTTCTGATGCCCGGGTGGACACCCTGGTGTGTGTGATTCACCAGGAATCAAGGTTTCCATGAGTTCTGGTTGGTTAAATTAGCTACTGTTCAGTTGGCACAGGCGTTTTATATTTCATTGAGGACACGATCTTTTATTTTTTCCAATAGCTTCCACACTGAGTTCACTGGACTGTGTTAACACAGCAACAGCCAGGGCCAGTATCTTTCCTGAAAGGGATGAACCCTTAGGGTTCATCGTTGACAGCACAAATGGCAGATATGTGAAATTCTGAGGTTGAACCAGAAAGATACTTACTGGGCTCTCACCAGGACCAGCAGGCACTGTAAGCACCCTGAACACAGCTGGCTCACAGTCAATCTCTGGTGTCTGAGACAAACAAAATATATGGAAAAATGACGGGACCATGTGACAAAAGTCGCACACAGAAAACTGTGGGCTCCTGGAGCTGCTGACTTCCCAATAACAGGCCAGGCAAGACTTCCGAGCAGAATCGAAAGCACCTATAAGTTAACCTGAGATGACCAAGAAGAAAGCAGAATTTTCCAGTCAGAGCAGGATATATTGGCAATTGCATCAAAAAGAGCAATTAAATGAACAAGCAGAACAGAAACAGGCTCATAGATACAGAGAACTTTTTGTTGGTTGCCAGATGGGACGGGGTGGGGTGTAGGAGATGGAGGGAAAAGGTGAAGGGACTAAGAAGTACAAATTGGTTGTTAGACTGACCAGGAACTTCAGAGGGAAGCGGGGAGGGGAGCAGGAAGAGATAAACCAAAGAACTTACATGCATAGGTGCATAACCAGTGGTCACAGACAATAGTGTGGGGAAGGCAGGAGGGGAACGGGAGTGGGGAAGAGGGAGTCGGGGGGCGGGGGGGAGAAAAAGGGGCATCTGTAATACTTTCAACAATAAAGATACAAATTAAAAATAATAAAAATAATAATAAAAGCTCTCTCCTTAAGAGTTCAGAAAGAGAGAGAGAGAGAGAGAGAGAGAGAGAGAGAGAGAGAGAGAGAGAAAATTACCCAGGAACAGATTTAACTAAGGAGGTGAAAGACCTGTACTAGACAAAGTATAAGACATTGAAGAAGGAAATTCAAGAGGGCATAAGTAAATGGAAGGGTATACTGTGCTCATGGGTTGGAAGGAATAATATTGTTGAAATGACCATACTAACCAAAGTAATCTACAGGTTCAAGGCAATTCCTATAAAAATACCAATGTCATTCTTCTCAGACCTAGAACAAATAATCCTAAACTTTATGTGGAACCAAAAAAGACCCTGAATACCCAAAGCAATCTTGGCAAAGAAGAACAAAGTTGGAGGTATCAAACGCCCTGGTGTCAAACTATACTACAAAGCTATAATAATCAAAACATCATGGCACCGGCCCAAAAGCAGACACATAGATCAGTGGAACAGAATAGAGAGCCCAGAAATAACCCCACGCCCCTATGGTCAACTAGTCTATCACAAAGAAAGTGAAAGTATACACCGGATTAACGTCAGTGTCTTCCACAAGTGGCGGTGGGAAAACTGGGCAGATACATGCGAAAAATGAAACTGGACCAACCTATTACTCCATATACAAAAATAAACTCAAGATGGGTTAAAGACTTACATGTAAGGCCTGAAGCCACAATACTCCAAGAAGAAAACATAGGAAGTAAACTCTTTGACATCAGTCTGAGTAATATCTTTTTGGGTAAGTTTCCTCGAGTAAGGGAAACAAAAGCAAAGATAAACAAATGGGGCTTCATCAAACCAAGAGGCTTCTGCACTGAGAAAGAAACCTTCAACAAAAGAAAAGGACAAACATACTGAATGGGAGAAGATATTCGCAAATGATATATCTGATTAGGGGTTGGTATTCAAAATATATAAGAAACTAACACAACTCGATAATAAAAAATAAACAACCCAATTACAAAAAATGGGCAGAGAACAAGAAAAGACTTATCTCCAAAGAATGTTATGCAGCAATAAAAAAGAATGAAATCTTGCCATTTGCCACAACATGGACGGACCTAGAGGGTACTATGCTAAGTGAAATGTCAGGCAGACAAAGACAAATACCTTATGATTCCACTTAAAACATAAAAACAACGCAAACAAAACAAAAACAGACCCATAGAAACACAGACCAAAAGAATGGTAACCAGAAGGGTGTGGGGATGGGGGGAAAGGGGTAGGGGAATATAGTCAGTAGTATTCTGGTAAGTTTACACAGTGACAGATGATTACTAGAATTAGTGGGGCGGTCACATTTTAAGGCATAAATATGTCGAACCTCTATATTGTACACCTGAAACGAATATAAGCAATATAAGATTGTATACCAACTGTACCTAGAAAAAGAAATTAAAATTAAAAACTAGTTTTAAAACAGGATATGTTGAAATAGCCGAGATACTTTTAGAAGCAGGGCCAATTAGGCGCCAGGGGACTTTATTTATTTGTTTAGAGACAAAATGACCACACCATAAATATTTTTAGTATGTTCACAAAGCTCTGCAACCATGTCACATCACTACATATTCTTGAACCTTTTCATCACCCCCAAAAGATAACAGATACCCATCAGCAATCATCACCATTATCCCCGACACCACCAGCCCTGGCAACCACTAATCTCAGTTTTGGCCCTATGGGTTTGCCTGTCTCCTACATTTCCTGCACACGGAGTCATACAATGTAGAGTACTTTGTGCCTGTCTTCTTTCATGTAGCACAACGTTTCCAAAATTCGTGTGGTAGAAAGAAAGCATCACTACTTCGTGTTTTTATATGGCTAAATACTCCTCCATTGCTCGGATATACCACTTTGTTTATCCAATAATCAATGGATGGACCTATGAGTCGTTTCCTCTGTTTGGCTTTTATGAATAAAGTTGAGATGAATATTTGTGTACGACTGCTTGTGTGGACATACGTTTTGAGTTGTCTTGGATATATGCGTAGTAGGGAGTGAAACTGCTGGTTCACATGGTAACTATTTAAATTTTTGAGACATTTTAATACTTTAATAATTCTATCTGGCCCATGATTTCTCTCAAGTTTGAGGTCTGTCATGTTTCATAAGGCCTAAACTCCAAAAGGGTCAAAACGCAAATTTTAGAACAACAACGGACCCGTCCAACCCCAGGAACACTTATTAAAATGCCCTTATGGGCCCCGCGGATGTGGCTCGGTGGTTGAGCATGGTCCCATGCACTGAGAGGTCGCCGGTTGGATTCCTGGTCAGGGCACATGCCCAGGTTGCTGGCTCCATCCCCAGTGGGGGGCCTGCAGGAGGCAGCCAGCCCATGGATGTTTCTCTGCCATCGACGTTTCTGTCTCTCTCGCCCTCTCCCTTCCTCTCCATCTAAAAAAATCAACAAAAAAAATTTTAAAAATATTTTAAAGCCCTTATGGGAGCCCATGCGAGTGTCAGGACCTCAGGGTTTGGGGGTGTGTCCCAGAAATCTGAGTTTTTACCAAGCTCTCCCCTGAAATTCCACTCCCACAGAGGCTAGAGAATCCTGACCTGGGCCGCAGGAAGTTCACAAGAGTTCCCACCCCCACCTGCACCGCTTGGCCTGGGAGCGAGCCGAACTTGCGCCTAGACGAAGACCCTGTTCGCCCCTCCCCCAGAGCCACTAGGGAGAAAATGCCCGTCTGCCTTAGTGGCATGAGGTCAGGGCGAAGCCTAGGCGGTCTGGACCTCTAGGACGGCCAGCACCAGGACCCGCCAGGAGAGCTCAGCCGGTGGGCGTCGGGCAGGAAGTGAGTCCCAGGTGACCCGAGGTGCGGACTCCAGTGGGTGTGGGGGTGGGCCCCTTCGGATGTTCCTGCTCCGACGGGCCGCCTCCAGCACTGGCCTGGCTGAGGGCCTGGGAAGCGGCACGGGCGCAGGGCCGCTGTTCCTCAAGTGCGACGCGTGGGAATGTAAGTAGGGGTGGGCGCTGGTCCCGGTCCCAACACAGGCGGGGGAATGGAAGTGGCGGCAGGCACCGGGCTCCCTGTCCTCCAACGACGGGCAGAAATGAAGGGGCGGCGGGCGGCGGGCGGCGGGCGGCGGGCGGCGGGCGGCGGGCGGCCTGCGGCCTGCGGCCGGCGGCGAGCACCGGGCCGCTGTCGGTTCACGGGCTGGGTGGGGATATGGAAAGAGCGGCGGGCACCCTGACCCCGACCCTAAAGGGGAGCGGGAAATGAAGGAGCAGCGGGTCCAGGCCCCTTGCCACCGACAAGAGAGAAAATGGAAGGAGCGGCGGCTTCCTTCACACCCAGAAACCGCAGCAAGCATTCACGTCCAACCCTGGCCCAAGTGGTTCTAGAGCGAGTAGTAGAGAAGGCAGTGCGTCCCGGAATTACTTGCACCTGGCGCGGGTAGGAACAAAGAGTGGCGGGGCCCTGTACACCCCCCCCCCCCGCCGCCGCTCTTGGCGACCCGGCCCGGGCCTTCCGGGGGTCCTCCAGGGCTGGTGGCACCCCTCCCGGAAGCGAGATATCTTCGCCCAGAGAGCGCTGGGGCCTCGCGGTCGCCACGGGCATCCCATTTTATGTATTTTATTATTGAAAATATTTGTATTGATTTCTAGAGAGAGGAAGAGAGAAACGTCGATGTGAGAAGGCGCCATCCATTGGCTGACTCCTGCGCGCCCCCTACTGTGGATCGAGCGTGTGCCCTGAGCGGGAATCTGACTGGCAACCATTTGGTGAGGGAGACGACTCCCAAGCAACTGAACCACGCCGACCAGGGCCCGGCCCGGCTTTGGATTTTAAACCGACTTCTGGAGGGTTTGGGACTTGCCCCCCTAACCTTGGCCCCAGTGCCCTCCTTTCACCGCGCCCCGTGCCTCTGTATCCATTATCTATATCCACCGGCCCAGTGAGAGCGCGTTCACTGAGGAGGGTTCGGACAGAAGCCATCAGGACTGTGGGGAAGTGGAGTTTTCATCCCGAAGGGCCTACGGAGGGAAACCCGGAGGGTCAATTCCGTGGGAGACGTGGGGTAAGGTTTGGGTCGGTCAGGGAAGACCTGCCCAGCTGTGAGGCTGCAGTAAGTGCAAAGAGGGCCCCCAGCCTAAACCAGCAGGGTTCCTGGGTGCCCTCCAGCCACACTTAGGTGCCTAGACGGGGTGGGGTGGGCTGGGGTGGGCTGGGGTGGGGGATAGAAGCTTCCTAGGAATCAGTTCTCCCGAGCAGAGCTGTCTGTCTCTGTGCCCCACATACTGCTGTTCGCTTTCCGTGCAACTGGGTTCCCAAAAGGCAGTTTTAAGAAGCAGATGTTACAGAGAGAGGCACTGGGTGTCATTCAAGAAACTAGCCCAGGGGTGAGATGGAAACAGAGTGAAGTTTTTGGATCACTGGGCAGGAAGAGAGTCGTGAGTACTTTTTTTCTTTCTTTTCCTTTCCTTGATGCCTTCCAGGAAGAAGACAGGTACCTGAGCTGTGCAGGCAAATGCAGAGAGAGAGGACCCACAGCACACATAGCACATGTGCACTTACCAGTCTTCACAACTGTGGAGACATGTATGTGACCTCAGAGAGTGCACTAAGAACATTTGGACGTTTTTATTTTCTTTTATTTTTAATTTTTTTAATCCTCACCCAAGGACATTTTTGCATTTATCTTCAGATAGAGCGGGAGGTCTGAGAGAGGGAGGAAGAGAGAGACAGAAACATCGAGGTGAGAGAGACACATCGACTGGCTGCCTCCCGCAGGCCTGGACCAGGGCCGGGGACAAACCGCAACCCAGGTATGTGCTTTTGACTGGATTCCAACCCACACCTCATCGGTCCACAGGCCGACGCTCTAACCGCTGAGCCAAACCAGCCAGGGCTAGTGCCTACCATATTTGACAACACAGTTCTACAGAGTTTATGGATGGATTTGGACATTTTATAAACTTTTTGGAAATTGGAAATGTGTGTGTAATTTTCTAGCAAGTGAGACCATGGCTTTCATCAGATTTGTTTTTTATTGTTGTTGCTTTCTATCGTAAGATGTCTCAAAATAAGTCGAAACTTCTCCTACGTATAAATAAGTATATTTCTGGCAATGTGATGTCAGTGATTTTTAAACATGTCTAAAATTTGCATCCAAACAAATCTCTCTCTCTCTCTCTTTTTGGCCAAGAACACTTTTATTTAAATTAATTGCATTTAGATTTCTAACATACCTTCATTTTCTTTTTCTTCATTTTCACAACTTACATTCAGGTGTAGAGCAGAGTGGTTAGACAATCGTATATTTTACAAAGATTACCTCCCAATATTTCCAGTACACACTTAGCACCATACCTAGATATGACGATATGACAATATTATTGACTACACACACACACCCACCGCACACACACATACACACACACGTCACCCGAGGACATTTTTCCATTTTCTGTTCAGATAGCGTGGGAGGGAAAGAGAGGAAGAGAGAGAGAGAGAGAGAGAGAGAGAGAGAGAGAGAAACATCGACGTGAAAGGGACACATCGAGTGGCTGCTTCCCTTCACGACCCAACCAGGGCCAGGTTCAAACTGCAACCAAGGTACGGGCCCTTAGCGGGAACCGAACCCAGGTCTCTCTGGACCGCAGGCCGATGCTCTAACCGCTGAGCCAAACCGGCCAGGGCTTGACTATATTTTTTATGCTGTAGTTCATATCCCCGTGATTAATTTGTAACTACCACCTGTACTTCTCAATCCCTTCGCATTTTTTACCCAGCCACGTAACCCCACTCCGATCTGGCAAACATCAGCCTGTTCTCTGCATCTGTAAGTTTGTATTTTTTATTGTTGTTTATATTGTTCTTTAGATTCCACATATAAGTGAAATCAAGTGGTATTTGTCTTTCTCTGACTGACTTATTTCCCTTAGCATAATACCCTCTAGGTCCATCCATGCTGTCGCAAATGGTAGGATTTCTCTCTTTTTTTACGGCTACTATTCCATTATACATATATATGTCACCACATTTTTTAAAGAATAGTTTATCGATTCTTTTAGAGAGAGAGGAAGGGAGAAGAGAAACATCGATGTGAGAGCATAACATCGGCTGTCTCCTGCATGCCCCCTTCCGGGGATTGAACCCGAAACCCAGGCATGTGCCCTGACCAGGAATTGAACCAGCAACCAGGATGATGCCCCACCAACTGAGTCACACTGGCCGGGGTGTAACGCCACATTTTTTTTTTTTTAATTTTTTTTTTTATCCACTCTTCTATTGAGGTGCACTTGGGTTGCTTCCATATGTTAGCTATTGCAAATAATGCTGCAATGAACATAGGGGTGCATATAGTCTTTCAAATGACTCTTTTGGGTTTCTTATATATACACAGAAGTGGAATGGCTGAGTCATAAGGCAGGACCATTTTTAATTTTTTGAGAAATCTCCCTACTGTTTTCCATAGTGTCTGCATCAATCTGCATTTGCACCAACGGTGCACGAGGGTTCTCTTTTTTCCACATCCTCACCAACACTTGTTTGTTGCTTTGTTGATGACAGCCATTCTGACTGGTGTGAGGCGATGTCTCATTGAGGTTTTAATTTGCGATTCTCTGATGATTAGTGTCGTTGAGCATTTTTTTCATATGTCTACTGAACATCTATATGTCCACTTTGGAGAAGTCGCTATTAAGGTACTCTGCATATTTTTTAGTTTTTTATCTTTATTGTTGAAAGTTTTACAGATGTTCCCCCTTTTATCCCCCATTGATCCCCTCCTTCCAGCTCCCACCCCCTCCTGCCTTCCCCACACTATTGTCTGTACCCATTGGTTATGCAGATATGCATGTAAGTTCTTTGGTTTATCTCTTCCCACCCACCCCCATCCCCCTTCCCTCTGAGGTTTGTCAGTCTGTTCCCTACTTCCATGTCTCTGGATCTATTTTGACTGTCAACTTACTTTGTTCATTATATTCCATAAACAAGTGAGATCATGAGGTACTTGTCTTCTCTGTATATTTCCCTTAAAAAATATTTATATTGTCTTGTAGAGAGAGAGAACGGGAGAAGGAGAGAAAGAAACCAACGACTGGCTGCCTCCTGCATGCCCCCTACCGGGGATCAAGCCAAAACCCAGGCATGTGCCCTGACCTGGAATGGAACCAGCAAACTTTTGGTGCATAGGGCGACGCCCAACCAACTGAGCCACACAGGCCAGGGCCATCTGCATATTTTATTAATTAGATATTTTTGGTGTTGAGTTGTGTAAGTTTTTTTTATTATAGCTTTTGGATAGTAACCCCTTATTGGATATGTCATTGGGGGCTATCTTTCCACATTTTTAAATTGTCTTTTCCTTTTGCGATGGTTTTCTTTGCTGTGTAAAATCTTTTGATATAGTCTCATTTATTCTTTGGGTTTCCATGTCTGAGGAAATACATCAGAAAAAAAATATTGCTGAGAGAAACGTCAAAGATTTTACTGCCTGTGTTTTTTTGTAGTACTTTTACGATTTCGAGTCTTACATTTAAGTCTTTAGTCCATTTGAAGTTTATCCTGGTATATGGTGTAATATGGTGGTCTAGTTTCATTTCTTTTTTCATGTATCTGTCCAATATTCCCAACAAGATTATTGAATAGACTGTCTTTACTTCATTGTATGTTCTTGCCTCTTTGGTCAAATGTTATGTGACCATGTAGGTGTGGGTTTATTTCTGGGCTCTCTGTCTGTTGCATTGATCTATATAGATCTGTTTTTATGCCAGTACTGTGTGGATTTGATCACTATAGCTTGGTAGCACAGTTTGTTAGCAGGTAACGTGACAGGTCCAGCTTTGTTCTTCTTTCTCAAGGTTGCTGTGGGTATTGGGGGTCTTTTCTGGTTTCATATAAAGATCTGGAATATTTTGTCTAGTTCTGTGAAATACATCATTGGTATTTTGATAGGAATTGCATTGAATCTATAGATGCTTTGGGAACTAGGACATTTTTACAATGTCAGTTCTTATCCACGTGCACGGTACATGTTTCCATTTATTTGTCTCTTCTTCAATCCCTTTCTTCGGTGTCTTATAATTTTCCAAAAAAAAAAAAAAAAAGTGATAACTTTATCTCCCTTGTTAGATTTATTCCTAGGTATTTAATTTTGTCTCATGAAGTTGTAAATGGGATTGTTTTCTTAATTTCCCTTTCTGATAGTTGATTATTGGTGTATAAAAATGCAACTGATTTCTGGATATTTATTTTGAATCCTGCTACTTTACTGAATTCATTTATCAGTTCTAGTTGATTTATTTGTTGGTGTGTTTTGGCTGTTTTTGTTTGTTTGTTTTGGTAGACTCTTTAGGGTTCTCTATATACAGTATCATGTCATCTGCAAGTAATGGCAGTTTTACTTCTTCCTTTTCATTTTGAGTGCCTATTTCTTCTTCTTGTCTCATTGCTGTGGCTAGGACTTTCCAGCACTGTGTTGAATATGAGTGGGGAAAGTGGGCGTCCATGTCTTGTTCCCGATCTTAAGGAAAATGCTTTATTTTTTTCCCCATTGGGTATGATGTTAGCTTCAGTTTGTCATGCATGACCTTTATTATGTTGAGGTATGTTCCTTCTATTCCCACTTTGCAGAGAATTTTTGTCATAAATGGGTGCTGGATTATTTAAAATGCTTTTCTGCACCTACTGATATGATCTTATGATTTTTGTACTTCATTTTTGTTGTTGTTGTTCAGATAGGGTGGGAGGGAGAGAGAGAGAGAGAGAAACATCGACGTGAAAGGGACACATCGAGTGGCTGCCATCCGCACTACCCAGCCAGGGCCGGGGACAAACTGCAGCCGAGGTACGTGCCCTTAGCGGGAACCGAACCCAGTTCTCTCTGAACCGCGGGCTGACGCTCTAACCCCTGAGCCAAACCGGCCAGGGCTGTACTTTGTTTTGTTTTGTTTTGTTTTGTTTTTATGTGGTGTATCACGTTAACAGATCTGAGGATATTGTATCAGCCTTGTATCTCAGGATTAAATCCTACTTGATCGTGGTGCGTGAGCTATTTAATGTATTGCTGGATTTGGTTTGCTAATACTTTGTTGAGGATTTCTGCATGCGTGTTCAGCATGGATATTGGCCCATGATTTTGTTTCTTTGTAATGTCCTTATCTGGTTTTAGAATTAGGATAACGCTGGCTTCGTAAAATGAGCTTGGGAGTCTTCCCTCCTCTTGAATTTTTTGGAATTGTTTGAGAAGGATAGGTGTTATTTCTTCTTCGAATGTTTGGTAAAATTCACCTGTGGGGCCATCTGCTCCAGAACTGATTCGTTTCATATATGTATATGTATGTATGTGTGTGTGTATGTATATGTATGTGTGTGTGTGTGTGTGTGTGTGTGTGTATATATATATATATATATATATATATATAATTTTTTTTTCTTCCTGCTTTGATTACATTGGTTGTGATCGGTCTCTTCAGATTTTCTGTTTCTTCTTGATTCAGTTTTGGAAGATTATATGTTTCTAGGAATTTATCCATTTCTTCCAGATTGTCCAATTTGTTGGCATATAGTTGTTTCTAATATTTTCTTATAATTCTTTATATTTCTGTGGTTTCGAGTTTTACTTCTCCTCTTTCACTTCTGATTTTATTTATTGGGGTGCTTTCTCGTTTTTCCTTGACGAGTCTGCTTAATGGTTCATCAATCGTGTTTATCTTTTCAAAGAACTGGGCCGTGGTTTCATTGATGGGTCTACTGCTTTTTTAGACTCAATTTCTGTATTTCCGCTCTGATCGTTATTATTTTCTTTCTTCTACTCACTCTGGGCTTTGGTGGTGGTTGTTTCTCTAGTCCCTTTAGGTGTAAGGTTAGATTGTTTGAGGTTTTTCTTGTTTCGTGAGGTAGGCCAATAAAGCTAAGAATTTCCGTCTTGGAACTGCGTTCCCCGTGTCCCATAGATTTTGGGTTGCTGTGTAAACATTTCATTTGTCTCAAAGTATCTTTTGATTTCTTCCTTGACTTCATTGGCAATCCATTTATTGCTTAGTAACATGTAATTAAACCTCCATTTGTTTATGTGTTTTTCAGGATTTTTTCTTGTAATTGATTTCTAGTTTCATACCGCTGTGGTCAGAGAAGATGCTTGATGTGATTTCAATCTTCGTAAATTTATTGAGGTTTGTTGTGTTTCCTAACATATGGTCAGTTCTAGAAAATGTGCCATGTGCACTTGAAAGGATGTATATTCTACTGCTTTGGGGTAAAATGCTCAATTAAAATATCAATTAACTACAGTTGGTCTAGTGTGTCATCTAAACCCGCCATTTCCTTGTTGACAAGGGTTAAAACCTCTTATTGGATTGATCCCTCTATCATTATGTGGTGTCCTTCCTTGTCTCTTATTATAGCCTTTGTTTAAAAGTCTACATTTTCAGATATAAGTATCGTTTGCCCAGTTTTCTTTTTCTTTCTTTTTTTTTTCATTTCCGTCTGCAGGAAGTATCTTTTCCCAACCCTTCACTTTCAGTCTCTGTGTGTCTTTCCTTCTGAGTTGTGCCTCTTATAGACAGCATATACATGGGCCTTGTTTTCTTAGCTACCCTACGCCTTTTGATTAGAGCACTGAAGCCATTTACCTTGAAAGTGATTATTGATAGGTACGCATTTATTGCCGTTTTATTCTTTATGACGATGATCCTCTTTTTCTTTCTTTCTTCTTCTTATAGAAATCCCTTTAATTTTTTTCATCAGATTCTAAAAAGTACTCAAAAGACCACAGTCTGCTACTTTAGGGCTTTGCCGAAAAGCAAGCAATTAAGGGAGATAAGGACGCCCTCTGGTAACCACTGCTGTTTCTCCTTTCTCATTTGCCCTTTCCTCAGCTGTAGGTATCTACCCCCAAGAACTACACAAAGAAACAAATTGGAACCTGAGACTTAAGACACCAGATAAATTGTACACTGCTGGAAGGGGGCAATGGCTTCTGCCCTCGGTTCTGCCATCCAGGCCTCCTTGAACCTGGACTCTGTGTTTCAAGAGTATGATAATGACTCCGAATTCTTCCGTCAGCGCTTCCGGCAGTTCCAGTACAAAGAAGCGGCAGGGCCTCGTGATGTTTTCAACAAACTCCGGGAGCTTTGCTGTCAATGGCTGAAGCCAAAGACGCATTCTAAGGAACAAATGGTGGAGCTTCTGGTGCTGGAACAGTATCGAACAATTCTGCCCCAGGAGCTAGAGACCTGGGTGACAGAACAATGCCAAGAGACTACAGAAATGATTGTGTCTCTGTTAGAAGAAGACTTACAGATCAAACTTAAGACACCAGAGGCACAGGTGAGAAAAGAGTTTGGGATCTGGGTGACTAGACCAAAAGGGTATCAGAGGCAGGTGGGATTGGATCAGACATTTGTCTCTGTGTCATTCTTCAGCCCAAGATTTCTCCACAGTCCTTTTCATGTCTCTCCTGCTGGACAAAAACACAGGGGTCGGTGGTTTTCAACCTCGTCATGGCCAATCCCCCTTCTGTAACAAATATTTTCTGATGTCCCAGTAAATATGCTTAAATGAAATTCACAGATAACATAATCTACCTGCAGTCATTCTTGAGAAAACATCCATGTTATGCTCAAGGGTCTGCAGATCAGATCCACTTACAGCCTGTTTTGTATACCCCGTAAGCTAAGAAAGGATTTGACCTGTTAAAGCATTTTTTATAAAAAAAGAAAGAAAGGAAGAAAGAAAGAAAGAAAGAAAGAAAGAAAGAAAGAAAGAAAGAAAGAAAGAAAGAAAGAAAGAAAGAGAGAGAGAAAGAGAGAGAGAAAGAGAGAGAGAAAGAAGGAAAGAAAATAGGAAGAAGGGGAAGAATGACAGACAGAATGTGGCACACAAAGCCTAAATTTTTTACTATATGACTCTTTGCAAACAAAGTTGGCCAAGTCTAGTCAAGTAGACTCTAGGAGGAATATAAAGGAATAGGAAAGTAGTTTAGTATAAACTGAAAAATATTGTAGTGTTTACATGTCTGGGCTTGTGCTCACCAGAAGACCTCATGAAGTTGTCAGATGCTTGCCTCTCTGCACAGACTCACTGAGAAAGTGACAGGCAAGAAATTCAGATTCATACAGCTTGAACACTATGAGCAGTGTTGCTGCTGGTCATGTGAGCGTCCAAAGTGGCAAACAACGCTTGGTGAAGCGGAGGCTTCCTTTAAAAAAATACGTTCTCTTTTTTTTTTTTTTTTCTTTTCAAATTAAATGTACTGGGGCGACCCTGGTCAATAGGGTCATATAGATTTCAAGTGTACATTTCTATGATACATGATCTGTATATTGCATTGCGTGCCCACCACCGAAAGTCAGATCTTACATTCCATATTATTTTGTATTAGTTTCAGAAGTACTGCACAGTGGTTAGACAGTTATATAATTTACAAAGTGTGGCACCATACATAGTTACTACAATATTATTGACTATATTTCCTGTGCTGTACTTTACATCGCCATGACTTTGATTCCCAAAGCAGTGCTTTCCCAGAAAATTTAAGTCATGCTAACATATGCAACAATATGTTGAGAGTATATGACCGACAAGGTGAGGATCTTGACAGGTCGTTTTTACCTACATGAGTATTTGAGGGGGACACTCCAAAGTTGGTAGGGACCTGGAGCAATTCTGCACTATGCATAATCTATACTTCCATCTCTGCCCGCTAAATTCAGATGGCCGCCACCTGCCTTCATATCCAAAACACCTCCTGGGGGCAGTGGCCCTGCCCTCTGTTCAGAACCACCTAGTAAAACCTGTTTGGGGTATGCGATAACTGAGTACAGGGCAGCATCTTCGGAGGAGGGCGAAAGTACTTCTAGTCGGGCATTAGGGGCACTGGAGTCTTGGGTGTTGATGGCGCTCTGCAGTTAGCCTTGCATGCACAGGAAACTCTTCCAAAGTTCACTGCCTCCGGGATGGAATGCGTGTATGGTTTCCCTTCCTTTCTGTGTCTCCTTGTTCGGCTTACCACAGGAGACTTTTTTTCTTCATTTGGTCTAGTCCTGCACTGTCAGTATGGTAGGCAACAGCCAAGGGTGGCTCTTGAGTGCTAGAAATGTGGCTAGTCTAAATTGGGATATGCTGTAAGTATAAAATGCACACCCCATTCAGAAGACTTAGGTGAAATATCTCATTGAAATTATTTATACTGATTATATTATGAAATTATGATATATTGAGTTAAGTAATGCATATTATTAAGATTGACTTTACCTATTTCTTTTATGTTTCATATGACCACCAGAAAATTTTGAATGACTTGGGTGGCTTGCATTATATTGCTACTGGGCACTGCTGGTCTACATAGACTTTAGAGTGATGGGTTCTGGCATTTCCTCCAGATCGACAGGCAGGAAAAGCTCTTGGAAGACCTGGCAGCAGTCGGAATGGCAGACATACCACCAAACATGCAGCTGGAGGTACTCCCACTCCAAGCAATGGGACCTGTCCCCGAGGCCCCAGTGGCAGAGGCATGGATCCCACAGGAGCTGAGCCACGGTGCTAGGGGGGAAGACCAGCCCTTTCTGGACCCCGGTAAGGCAAGGGTTTTATTTCTTTTCCTTGATTTCTGTTTCGAGAACTCAGGAGCTCTGTAGGGTTGGGGTTGGTTAAAAACACCAAATACTGGTTGGAAGGAGGAAACATCTCTTGGGGAATCGCTGGCCACAAAGCACTTTATTAGCTCGAACAGGATTCTAAACCCCTTAAGCTAATGAGCCTTCTCAGGAAGGAGGCCTTGACCAAGAATGCTATACAGGAAATTGATGGGAGTTTGGGTAATATGAATAAAGATGAATTTCCCCAGCACATTTTTAGCGGTAGAATCTGTGGTGGTGTGGGTCCCAAGGGCCTCAGTTTCCCTTATGCCGTAAGAACCACATTCAAACATGACACTTGACTAACATTCAGATCCCTTGAGAGGATTTAATCGCTTGCCACAGTAAAATGAATACGTGTCTTCTCCATAAAAACCTAGACCAGTGTTTCCCCAAGCGTGGTAAGCAGATTCTCTGTATCAGGATCACCCGGCGTGCATTTTTGACAGAGATCTCCAAGGGAGTGCTGTACATACTACCGTTTGAGAACCACTGCTCCAGTCAATACAGGAGCTAGTTCAGGGGGAGGAAGTCCAGGGGAAGAAACGCTCACAGGAGTTCATGGAAGTCTCAAGGGTGGTCGAGGACTTTCCAGGATTGTATAGAGGCAGACAGCACAAGGTTCTCTGGGCAGACCCTGGGAGATATCATATTAGAAAAGATCGTTACATATGAATTCGAAAATCTATTCAACGTTCAGGCACCTTGCCTGGGTTTCTTGTTTTTCCTGTCTAAGTGCATGAGAATGGATATCCTCGACACTTGGACCCATTTGCTCTTGAAGCCAATAGAAATTGTAGCTCTTGTGCTTACCTATGGTTCTTCCCTCTCTCTTTTGATTTCCATTCCAAGTGCCATCTCTCTTCGAGTGTCTGGCAGACAGCGGGGAAGGGTACATGTGAGACTCCACCCTCTCCTTGGAAAGGATGGCTTGGTCCATTCCAGGCCTAAGAACAGGACCGCCTGTTACCTGTGCAGTGCCACCACCCGCATAGAATTCATCTCATAACGTCTCAGTGTGGTTGTTTGGTCATGCATTTGTCTCGCTTTCTGCATTTTTTCCATTTGCGCGGGTACCAAGTTTTGTAGCTTGTTCCAGCACGTGCTGCGCATATAGAAGACATGTGCCCTGCCTGCCTTGTTTTTCCATAGAGGGCACCAGGAGGAAAACCCCGAAAGGGCGTACGTATAGCCATTAAGGTCAAAGCCAAACTGTATAAACTATTGCCGTGTATATTCCAGTCTTTACCTTACCTGCATTTCTGATCTGTTCACAAGTTTTTAAAAATCTGTATTTCTGTGTGTATGCCTGCAACAAGTGGCAGAACCTAGCCAGTGGTGTTGAGTTATACTTCTTTCTGCATATGAGTTCCCATTTCGTGTGTGAATTTTCTTCTCCTAGCAACAGTTACAGGTACAAAGATCAAATATGACAATGAGCAGCACTATTTCTCTTGATTGGAAAGCTTTAGTCTCTGAGGCACAGAAAAGTCCAGTATATGTAACAAGGGAGAGACGGAATGATGTAACAAGTAAAATATATCCATTAGGAAGAGAGGAAAACACTCCTTTCTCATCACCGTTTAAAGTGATATAATATGCTCTGTCCTACTGACTGGGAGGTCTCCATGTCTACCTCCTGGTCACCAAAGTCTCATCCTCCTTACCACTTGTAGAGGGTCCAGGGGATCTGCGGGTTGATCTAGGAAGGAGGTATGACCAGGAGGTGGCAGTAGCACACACAAGCTTTGTTGGGCAACTCTCTGTCAGGTGCTGTGCTTGTGGGGGAAGTCAGGGGTCAGAAGGGGAGAAGGACAAGGGAACTCCCCAGGCAGTAAGGGCTCAGAGAGGGGGCTTACCTGTCTTGGTGATGTCATAGCCCAGTATCACACTGGGCGTCTATAGGTCAGAGAATTCCAAAGGGCAGCAGCAGTTTGGGGGTCATATAACCACAAGGCTCCATCTTTTCAGTGGCTAGCAGCTGTGGGGTGATATTTTCTGAGCTACGCAATGGAGGACGGCTCTAAATGGCTAAAAATCTGTTTCTGGGGGCTAATTTTTAAATGATTGGATGTGTGAGAATTTGAGTTTGGCGCCTGCAGGCTTTTGAGTCCCGAGCCCCAGCCGGGAGTGAAGAAATGAACAAGCCTAGGGCCCAGTACAAAGAGGGCTCGTTCACGCCCTTAGGCTCATTTCCAGCGCAACCTCTGGGGTGGTTACTGTGGCGTTTGAGGGTAAAGAGAAGAGCCCTGCCAACAGAAGTAGTCACAGAGGCCTGGCTTCTGGCTGACACTCAACGTTGACCAAAATACCCTGCGGCCAAGCTCTATAAAACACACAGTGAGCATCTTTACATGGGCATGTGTCAGCAGGACAAATATCTAGGTTAGGAACGATTGGTTAGGGGGCATATACATCTGAAACGTTAATAGATATGGCTGAATGTCCTCCAAAGTTACTGTACCAATTTACCCTCCCACCACAGCGTACGAGTGCTAGTATCTGCTCGCCTTCGCTCACAGGCTTCCCTTGTCAGGAGTGCCATGGCTGTTTTCCCCGTGTTGGCAGACAGAAGGAGGGCTGATATCTGCGAAAGCCTCTTGAATCAGTGTCCAGTTCATTCCGCATCTGTGATTATTGAATGTATGACTAGAGGATGGGAACTGCGGTCAGAAGAGGGTTGGATGCAAGGAGGATGGTCAGCCTTAGCTGACATGGGCTGTGAGCATAGGTTGGGGATTGCAAACCAGTGATAGTGGCAGGAGCAGGGCTTTGAGAGTCCAGACAGTGGAGGCTGAGTGCACCTGAGCCACAGAAATCGGAACGTTACACGGGAGGGAGGTGGGTGGGGGTGAGGTTGGTAGACAGTGAAGAAGTGCATGAGGTAAACAGCCAGCAAGGAGCTCAAGTTTGGGACAGCCTCTTTGAAAGCTGGCACCATGGGGTACTGTGCCGGGACGAGGAAGTAAGGTGACAGTTCTCAGTCCTCTTTGGTTTGGTGCTGCACAGAAAGGGGCAGCTGGACTGATGGTAAGTCCATGAGACACAGCTGCCTGGTGATGACACTCCTGGCCTTGTTCTCATGGGTGTTAGATTCTGCCTCCGGGGCTGCTTCAGTCCTTGGCTAGTCTTCATCTTTAGCTGCCTTTCACCTGAGGGCCAGGTGTCTGGGTTGGTTTCAGGGTGGCCTGTGATGAAGTCCACAGCCTGAAGAGGATCAAGTCCATGCTCTGTGTACGGGGTGGGAACCACCATGTGAACACATCCTGCCATTCTGAACTTGTTTTCCCGTCTCTCTTGATGGGGATATTGTGGGCCTCCCGGTTTCTGCCACCCTAAGGCTGGGCTGCTGTCCACCCCCACCCCCACCCCCACCGCGACCCCACTTTTCAGATTGCTCGCACTTTCGCTTGGCGGCAGCTTTCCTTTGATCCGTGACATCCAGTTATATTTGAGCTAGGGCTCGTACTCTCTCATCCCAACCTTACGTTTGAGATACAAGCATAAACAAGATGAAGAGTTGTATTTTAAATTCTCTTTGCTTGAAATATATGGCCTTTTCTTTATGGAAATAGAAAATAAGGTATGTTAGTCGACTTCCTATGCTTTGATATAATGCTCTGCAAGTCAAATGTTCCTTCACATTAACATTAGCCCAACTGACTTGCTAATGTCAGTTTACCCATTCTACTATTTAAACATTGCCCTGTATTTCAATCTGAAATGAGCCATTTCCAACCCACACTTTATTGCAGACCAGTAAACTTGGCCAGAGCTGTGGTAGGCGTGTGGAAAGAGGATGGAGCCACAGCGGCTCTCACTGAGGAAGGGGGTGGTAAGACACGGGGGGGGGGGGGGGGTGCGGGGGGAGGCGGGGGCAGGAAGTGTAGAAATGTCTCCTGGTTGTCCTTAGATTGACAGTGAGAAACACTGTTTGATGATTATTTTGGTTAGTTTCAAGAGAATCTGCTTCTAGACTTCTGCTGAAGCAAACACATACAGATTATGTTTTACCCATTGCCAACCTACTTCAATTGTCATTTTTAATTTGAATATCTCCTACTAAAATTATTCCAGTAACCATTCCTAACCCCCACTGTGGCCTCTCTCTCTCTTCGCTTGGCAGTCAATGAGACAGTGTTTCTCAGTTTTAATATGGCAGCGCTTTAGGAAGATTGAATTCATGTTCTGGCCCTCACCTACACAATTCCATTCTCAACACGGTTGTGGGACTCATTCAGTGCATTGACATCACACCAGAATTGATTCCCTTCCCTTCCGTAGATTGGAAGAGAATAGCTTTGAACTGAGCACAGTAGGATCTCTCTGCCGCCTCCCCTCCCCCCCCCCCAGCTCCACCCACTGCCAGCCATTTAGGTTTTGTTCTTATCTTGAAAAACCAAAGAGCACAACACAAAGGACTTGTCAGGGGCTCCTGGTGAAGGTAGTAGGCAGATATTGAGAGGCCACGTGTCCAAGAAAGAGACCTGGGCTCTGCAGAAACCTGTGTTGACACAAACTATCCTTCCTCTCATCTCTCCTATGGCCAGGATACCCACCAGCAAAACCTGAACTCGCAGAGCCCTGGGTGAAGGAACTACAGGATTGCAAGGACGTGGAACAACTATTGCAATTCCTTGACTTCAAGATAGGTAAGTGAGGGTTCATGGAATGCTCGGGAGTCGGGAGGAAACTAAAGAAAAACTCATCCTTACTGCCAGGGTAAAGAGGTTTGGGATGGCACTTGGAAGTTTGTTACCTTCCCACTAGCCACTGAGTATAACTCTTCTTGTCCCTACGTCTCCAGTCCCCTTGGAACATGGCGACATCCGCAATTTCTATTCACACTCTTGATTTTGATGTTGGGAGAGAAAATGTGTCAAAGCAGAAAAAAAAACTGGAGAGCGTGTATCCATTTTCTGTTTCTTTAGACGGAAATGCACTTCCTGATCTGAACTTTCCAGAAGACTCGGAAGAGCCAAAATATCAATTGGGAAATCCTGCAGAGCAGCTACCCAGAGACCTCGCATTGCCTGTCCACGATCAGAATCCCTCTCCAGGAGAGAGAGCTGAGAGATCCAACCAGGAAGGCCCTCTCAACCCCAGAGCCCATGAGCAAAACAGTGCCCCAAAGAAACCACACCAATGTATTCAGTGTGGGAAAGATTTTGTTTCCAAGAAGGTACTTAACGGGCACCTGAAAATTCATTCGGGAAAGCTCCCTCATGAGTGCCTTGAATGTGGGAAAAGATTCCTTCGTAAGTCAAACCTACAAAGGCATCTTCGAGTTCACACAAGGGAGGCACCCTATAAGTGCAGCGTGTGTGAGAAGCGATTCACTCAGCTGTCACACCTCACAGAGCACCAGAAAACCTCTTCTGGCCAAGAGGTATCCACTTGCCCTGCCTGTAAGTTGCGATTTTGTAATAGGAAACAATTTATACAACACCTAAAAATCCACACAAATGGAAAACCCCATAAGTGTCAGAGTTGTGGGAAAAGATTTAGACGACATAGAGACCTTGACTTACACCACACAGCACACACTGCAGAGAGACGATTTATGTGTGAGTGTTGTGGGAAAAGCTACAGACAGAGAGCAAGCCTTGTTTTTCACTTAAGAAGCCATTCAGGGGAGAAGCCATAGAGGTGCACTCATTGTTCTACAAGCTTCCTTAACAAAGCATTTTGTTTAATATGCACCAAGCAGCTAGCTCACTTTAGAGAAGAGCTCCTTGAGAATTTGTTGAAGGAAACAGTTCCTACACAACGTGACACTAGTCTATTAAAGCTTTAACCTGTGCTAGGCTGTCGTGGAAGAACAGTTTTGTTTGAGCTTATTCATAAGAACAGCTTTGTATTTTGCTGTGTTTAAAACCCATCTTCCAAGGCACATAAATTCTAGAGTATTCACTGACTCTTGCCACCGTCTAGGCAGGTCTTGCTTAATCTTTATGATGAAAATGCCTTTGTTCCCAGCCAACCACGGTATAGAGGTGAGTACAGTAAACCCTCGATTTTGCAGACCTCCATTTAAAGGACTTCAGATTTAACGGACACAGTGTCCAGTCCGTACGTCATATGTGAAAATTAACACCCTGTTGATTTTAAAATGTTTTTAACCAGGATTGGCTTATAGTTAAATTAACAGGGTATTTTTTTGTTGCTGTTATTTTAACAAATTTTAGTGAATAGGCCATATGTTGGAAAAAGCAACTCTAGTGTAGGTATTTAAATCCAAGGGTCAGGGCTGGTACACAGTGTTTGGCGAATGATTGGCAGGTGATCACTGGCCCGGTAAAGGGCTCTGTTGTCACGTGGCGTGGCGTGACTTTCTGCAGCAGTTTTAATGCAGGCCGCCAATGTTCTGAGGTGCGCCAAGCCCCGCCCCTCCCAGCCATGTGCATTTGATTACTCGCGGTGACAGGTGAATGCACGCGTTTACTAAGACCAACTCAGTATAAATGAAAAATTACAGTAATACACGTAGAAAACTTTTCTGTGGAATTAAACCACGGTATAGGCGTGAGTAAGGAGCATGTAAATGTCGGCATTGCTTTCAGATGTAGGGTCAGTATTCCAATAGACGTGGATGTGCCCAAGTGACCTGTATCTGTGCGATATTTTAGTCACGTGGAAATGGATATGCTGTTCCTGTTTGCTTGCCACTGACTAGTAGTTGGAGCAACGTGCGGACGCTTCCCTGACGGTGCCAACGAGCACTTACCTTGACTCCCACTTAAACCACGTGGCAGAATCTCCTGTGCACCCACTGCTATGTTTATGCATCATTTGAGCCTTGAACACGGTCCATTTTTGAAATGTGGAGCACTTCCAAAAGACAGGGGCAAGGGAAAATGTCCAGTGCATAAAGTACTGTGAAGGGCAGAGAGCAGCACTCACCGCACACGTCCTAGGAAGAGTGAGTGGATTATGTACGCGTGGAGACCCTACCCAGAGTGAACTTCCAGTAAACACTGTATTTTCTTTCTTTGCTCTTTGAAATGATGACAGCACTGAAGGCCGCAAACTTTAAGTCTGGCTTTGGCCACATGCCACAAATCTCATGCAATGTTGTATTTGTGATTTTGCAATTGTTTGTTATTAGTTTTCATTTTATTTTCTTTCTGCCCCCAGGAGTTGGACATTGTCGATAACTTCCTGTGAATTTTTGGTTATGATGCAAAGTTTTTAATAAATGTGGTTCATTCTACTTCTCCTTTGTAGTTTATTTAGGATATCTGGAAGACTTATGTCCTGTGTGACCGTGGAGACTAAGGGTACCATTTGTAGGGTACAGCCTGGGAGAGGATTGGTTGTGTCATCGGATTATAGCTATTCACCTTCTCTAAATACTGCCAAAATATACGACAAATATCTTTCCCCACTCCTTGGCTTGCGGTTTCACTCACTTATTGGTGCCCCTTGTTGAAGAGAATATCCCAGGTATTGCACAGTTCCACTTAGCATCCCCTCACCCCTTTATTATTAGTGCTGTTTGAATCCTGGTGAAGAAATTGTTTTGTCTACCCCGAGATCATGAACATATTTTCTACATTTTCATTTTAAAGTTGCATTATTTTACCTTACACTTTGAGGTCGCATTTCACCGGGAGTTGATTGTTTTTACAAATGGTATGAGGTAAGGTTCAAGATAAGTTTAGAATGGGAGGACACCTGCCACTTGAGATTTTGTCCTCGGCCTTTGGGTCTTGGCAAAAATTGAGATGGTAAGAGAATGCTTTCACCAGCCTGCACGTGGAGTCGAGCAAGCGTATTATGAACAGCGTCCCAGGTGAAGGGATGTTTCATACAAAGGCCTGAGGAGGGGAGCACAGACTGGTTGGAGGGAAAGCTCAAGTGCTAGGCAGAGGCCAGGTAATGAAGGGTCTAGTAATCCACCTGATAAAGTTGGAACCTCATCCCGCAGTCAGTAAGAAAACATAGACTCTAGTTGAGAAGTACTGATGAGATGTGTGCTTTAGAAAGCTCACTCTGGCTGCTGGATGGGAATTAGGGGAGGCAAGATGGACGTTGGGAAGACCCGTGAGGAGGCTGCTGCAGATGAGAGAGAAAGTGGGATGAGGTAAGGGCAGTGCCGTGCCGATGAAACAGGAGGGAAAGATTGGAGAGGTATTAAGAGGCTGAATCCACAGTCTCCGATGACTGACTGGAAATGGGGGGGGGGGAGGTGAGGAGCGGGGGGAGTGACAGCCAGATCTATGTGATGAGCATCTGCGATTGGGAGACTGGAGGGACACCTCAGGGAAAGGGAATGAGGGCCTTCTTAGCCGATAGGTCCACGGTCACCCGTTTACACTCATAGAAGTTTCAAGCCTGTCATCCCGTTCGCTCTCTTCTAGACTGTCTCCCGCCCATGGTGATTCATTCCTTTAATAATCTTTGGGGGCCTATTATGTTCTAGATAACATTATAGGGACTGGGGATGGCCGAATCCCAGTCTTCAGGGAAATCACCGGTTAGGAACAGAAGACTAAAAGAGTTAAGCAGAAAATTCTACATCAAGGTGGTAAGCAGAGTAACAAACAAATATGTATGCATAAGTTAATACTGGAGGAAGGTGGCCAAAAGGTACAAACTTCCAGCTGTGAGATAAATAAGTACTAGGGAGGTAATGTACAACATGATGACTAGAGTTAACACTGCTGTATGATATATAGGAAAGTTGTAAAGAGAGTAAATCCTCAGAGTTCTCATCACAAGAAAAACATTTTTCTCTTCCTTCTTTCTTTTTATTGTATCTCTATGAGAGAATGGATGTTAGCTGAATCTATTGTGGTAATCGTTTCACAATATATGTAAATCAAACCATCATGCAGTACACCTTAGACTGAGACAGTGACATTATGTCAGTTATTTCTCAATAAAACTGGAAAATAGAAAGAAAGTAAGACAAGCTTTAAACACTTAAAAAATAATCACTGCCCCATGAAACAGTAATCCCCCTCTCCCCACCAAGTATCCACAAGAATTGAAATCTGCATCTCTAGGAGATATTAGCACCCCAATGTTTATGGCAGCATGATTCTCAAGAGGCAAGATGTGGAAACCACCTAAATGCCCATCAACAGATGGATGGCTATAGAAAACGTGGCATGTACATGGGATGGAATATTATTCAGCCTTAAAAACACAAGGAAATTCTGCAAATACAACAACATGGATGAACCTTGAAGACCTAATGCTAAGTGAAATAGGCCAGTCTCCAAAGGACAAATGCTGCGTCTTTCCACTTACATGAGGAATCTAAAATAGTCAAGCTGTTTAGAGTCAGAGTTGAATGGTGGTCACTAAGGGAGCGGGAAATGGGGTGGTGCTACTCAATGGGATTAGAGTTTCAGTTATGCAAGACACACAAGTTCTGGAGGTCTGCTGTACACATTGTGCCTATAGTTAACAGTACTGCACTGTACACCTAATCTTTTTGAAGGGGATGGATCTCATGTTCAGTGTTCTGACCACAGTATAATAATTAAAAAAAAAAAAAAAAAAAAACAGAAAAGAAAATGACCAAGACTCACATTTAATCGAATAAAGTGCTATCAAACTCACAATTAGTCTATAAAATAAAATGCCAAACTGGGTTTAAGGAGGGTGGTCAATTAATACTTCCAGAGTGAACAAATGAACACAGTTTTAGAAGGAGAGAACAAAGACTGAGGTGTTGACTACTGGCACCCGAGGGTGTACTATGGGTGGTAGGATGGTTAGATAACCATTGTGCCAATGTTTGCCGGATAGATCCAGGGATTCTGTTTTATATATACTCTGAGGAAACCAGGATCAGGTTCTTGGGTTCATGCAATGGATATCAAGAAGCAACAGTCTCTTCTTTCTGGGAAGGCCTTATACAGTGACTACGTGTTAACACTGAAAGGGAAATAACTGACAATGGGGGATGAAATACTTGTGGGTTTTGATCTGTGTATTCTTTTTCACGCTGTGTAAGCCAAATGTCACCAGGAAGGAGGTCAGCATGCCACTCGGGCAGAAGCGTGGCAGTTCTGTAAAGGCTCACTCACAACAGCCTGTTGGCCCTCCACTGCCTGGCAAGGCAACGAGAGCTTCTTGACTTCCTTTTCTAAGTTCCACACTGTTAACAGCAACTGTTATTACTTATTGAGTACTTGCACTATGTCTCAATTATTACTAAGTATTTGACATACTTCATCTCATCTCATCCTCACAACCACCATATGAGGTAAGAACTGTTCTTTTTCCTACACTTTAGAAATGAGGAAACTGAGGCTCAGAGAAGTTAAAAAAATTACCCAGGGTCACACAACTAACTGTGATTCAAACTGCAGAGCTTGACTCCAAGCCATGGCACACTTTGTCACTTTCTGAGAACAGATTTATTTATTTTTTCCAGCCTGGAACTGAATAAATAGGTCCATAAGCCCTAAACCAAACCACTGGTTTGGGCAAGATGTGTAGCTGTAGCATTCAGTATTTTCCAATATTAGAAGAGTAATACACAACATCCTCAGTGGGACGTGGGGCACTATCCCATAATAAAACCATCGATGTTAATGCACACACTGCATGAACATTCTCACACTAAACGGGATAATTAAATTTTGTACATATCGTCACATCCTTTCTGATCAAGTTCTGCTCCCCAGTCTTTGCAACAAACTTAAGGACAACAATCTGCTTTTGAATAGGTTTTTTTTCTGCTTCGCAGATATGTATGAGGAAATGCGGACATTTTTGAGACTATACCCCAAGGAAAAAATATGGATCGTCTCTACATTCTCAAGCCACTGTTCTGGGCATGTCACTGGTAGATTTTTACCTGAAACACAAAACAAAACAAAACTACATTGCCTTTTTGAAATTTTTCATTCTCAATGCGCAATTTTTAAAAGTTTCATTCGTCATGGGTAATCATATCTTCAAATAACCTTAAGGCAACCAAGGAATGTTGCTGCCATTCTGAGCACAAGCTACTGTAAAATGTCTCATGTCTGATCACTAAGGACAAAGCAGTCCGCATCTCCTGTATGCCACATCTATTGAGGTCTGCTGTGTGCCAGACACTACGTCAGATGGGTTACAGAGATGTTACATAGATGAGTAGGAGGTAGTCTCTAGCTGGCTGTAGGCAACATGAAAGGCGGTGACAAGACTTGAAGGCCAGGACCCGATTTTATCCTTCCGGTCCCTCGAGATATGGACACTTGTATCTGCCAGTTACACTCCTGATGAAGTCTAAGGCCCATCTTGACATCAAGATCATCACACTGCTGTAACAACTGACATGGAAGTCTCCATCTTGCTCTCTACACTTCAACATCAAACCCCAGCACAGGGCCTGGCATATATGGACACTTGATAAATTACACGGCCAGCGAAAGTACACTGGACACGGGCACTCAATACTGCCCAATAATCACACTGTATTTCTGTAATACACACATACTTTCCCATAACCTGAGACTATATCTCCAAATTATTACTATACCAGTCAATATTTTAATCACACAGATTTGTGTATCCATTAATTGAAAATTAGGATACACAGACAAGCAGGCCATGCCTCTTATTCCTCTGAGAAAATAAAGGCCACTGGACAGGAACTCCTGTGTCAACCTCCTGGCACCTGTCCTGGCTTTCTCTGCCTTCCCTCCTAAAATCCTAGAGGGATGTCCAAGCCCTCAGCCAAGGCCGACCCGTCCACTGGGCACATGGTAGCATTCCGTCTAGCCTCCATGAGGACTTTGCGCCTACAGAATTGTTTCTCTTCCTCCTACATCAATCACTTTTTCTCTCTCTAATGAGTCAACATGCAAAGCATACACCCTGATCTCCCATCTTCTAGAAAAATAACTCGATAAATAAATCTCCCTTAATGTATCTCCCCTTCATTCTTATGTCTTTGCTACCTCGACAGGAAAAGTATTGAAAGAATAATCTACACTCACTTGATTTTTTTCATTTATTTTATTTTTTTAAATTATTTGTATTAATTTTTTTTGTTGTTGTTACAGATGTTTCTCCCTTTTCCCCCAATGACACCCTCCTCCCCATCCCCCCGTCCCATCCCCAGCTTTGTTGTCTATGTCCATTGGTTATGCATACATGCATATAAGTTCTGTGGTTTATCGCTTCCCCCCCAACACCCCCTCTTCTGAGGTTTGTCAGTCCGTATACCCACCTCTATGTCTCTGGGTCAATTTCGTTCATCAGTTTGTTTAGTTCATTATATTCCACAAATAAGTGAGATGATGTGACATTTGTCTTTCTCCGCTTGGCTTGTTTCGCTTAGCATAATACTCTCCAGGTCCCTCCATGTCATCTCAAAGGATAAG